>NC_030677.2:14737912-16090412 GCF_000004195.4 Xenopus tropicalis | reverse complement strand
GTTTTTGTTTGTTGGTTCTTTATACATATATATCCTGGATATGGTCCCTCTCCCCCAACTTCCAGGGGTGGGCCCCTTACATTACATGTACATGATACTCGTATGATTTTGATTGTTTTGGGTTTCAATTCAGAATATGGGATACAAATAACTGGATCTAAAAGGAATTAAGAGCTTCTAGTGGGATTATTGAGATTATTTTGGTGTAATTTGCACTATATTCAGTAAAAGCTAAATATTATTATTTTTTTCAGAGGCCTTGGGCCCCTGTGTGGAAGAAAGGAGAATCTGTTCAGATCAGAGTCTCATTTGCACGAAGCCCTTGGAATGTGATGGGAGCAGCAGGTAAAATGCATTCAGCAGGTCTCAGAAGCAGTTCCTGTGGGTGTCGGGCACATTGGGCACATTGGGCAGCGGTGCCACACTGGCAGTGCGAGGGTGCGCCGGGTGTCCGGGAGCAGACAATGATGCATAGTGACAGCCCTGGCTAATTGGAGTAAATGAATTTATCTCGGGTGCAATGTTTCTCGCCGTACCTCGTTTCCCCTGCATAAGTGATGAGCGCCGCGGCCTGAATTAGCTCTGACTTTTTAATCATTTAAGAGTGCAATCTGTTAATTAGCGCCGGGGAAAGGAGCCAGCTCTGCAGCTGCACCCGCCTCGCACACCCCGTGATTCACAGGCACCTCAAACCTCCCAGCCCTTGATTTATTCCTTCTCCCAGCAGATGTTGCCATTGGGGAGGCGGGGGGAGCTCAAAGTTTTACTTTTAGGGGTGATAAGAACTTCAGCAGCCAAGTGTTACCTTCTACCTGATCTCCTTATGTGTAGGAAGGGTTACTGCCCGCTCTCCTTATGTGTAGGAAGGGTTACTGCCTGCTCTCCTTACTGTATTCCTTATGTGTAGGAAGGGTTACTGCCCGCTCTCCTTACTGTATTCCTTATGTGTAGGAAGGGTTACTGCCTGCTCTCCTTACTGTATTCCTTATGTGTAGGAAGGGTTACTGCCCGCTCTCCTTACTGTATTCCTTATGTGTAGGAAGGGTTACTGCCTGCTCTTCTTACTGTCTTTCTTATGTGTAGGAAGGGTTACTGCCTGCTCTCCTTACTGTATTCCTTATGTGTAGGAAGGGTTACTGCCTGCTCTCCTTACTGTATTCCTTATGTGTAGGAAGGGTTACTGCCTGCTCTCCTTACTGTATTCCTTATGTGTAGGAAGGGTTACTGCCCGCTCTCCTTACTGTATTCCTTATGTGTAGGAAGGGTTACTGCCTGCTCTTCTTACTGTCTTTCTTATGTGTAGGAAGGGTTACTGCCTGCTCTCCTTACTGTATTCCTTATGTGTAGGAAGGGTTACTGCCTGCTCTCCTTACTGTATTCCTTATGTGTAGGAAGGGTTACTGCCTGCTCTCCTTACTGTATTCCTTATGTGTAGGAAGGGTTACTGCCTGCTCTCCTTACTGTATTCCTTATGTGTAGGAAGGGTTACTGCCTGCTCTCCTTACTGTATTCCTTGTGTGTAGGAAGGGTTACTGCCTGCTCTCCTTACTGTATTCCTTGTGTGTAGGAAGGGTTACTGCCTGCTCTCCTTACTGTATTCCTTATGTGTAGGAAGGGTTACTTGCCTGCTCTTCTTACTGTCTTTCTTATGTGTAGGAAGGGTTACTGCCTGCTCTCCTTACTGTATTCCTTGTGTGTAGGAGGGTTACTGCTGCTCTCCTTACTGTATTCTTGTGTGTAGGAAGGGTTACTGCCTGCTCTCCTTACTGTATTCCTTATGTGTAGGAAGGGTTACTGCCTGCTCTTCTTACTGTCTTTCTTATGTGTAGGAAGGGTTACTGCCTGCTCTCCTTACTGTCTTCCTTATGTGTAGGAAGGGTTACTGCCCGCTCTCCTTACTGTCTTCCTTATGTGTAGGAAGGGTTACTGCCTGCTCTCCTTACTGTCTTCCTTATGTGTAGGAAGGGTTACTGCCCGCTCTCCTTACTGTCTTCCTTATGTGTAGGAAGGGTTACTGCCCGCTCTCCTTACTGTCTTCCTTATGTGTAGGAAGGGTTACTGCCCGCTCTCCTTACTGTCTTCCTTATGTGTAGGAAGGGTTACTGCCCGCTCTCCTTACTGTCTTCCTTATGTGTAGGAAGGGTTACTGCCCGCTCTCCTTACTGTCTTCCTTATGTGTAGGAAGGGTTACTGCCCGCTCCCCTTATGTGTAGAGATAATTACTGCTGTGGTTTCAGTAACAGTAAAGAAATGATTCAAATCTGCCTATTTAATACTTTAGGGGTTCCCAAAAAATGGCTGCGCCCCTGCAGCTCTTGTGTTAGTGTGAGTATAAGACATGAGCGTTAGCTCTTGTACCCCAGTACTTGTTCATTACACACATGGTCACTGGGCTACACAAGAAGAGGCCAAGCCCATTGCAGAGCCAGTGTGGCAGCGTTAGGGTTAAGGCCAAGGAGCCCAGGAGGGCCGAGCGAGTACCAAACATCTGGCGCGGCCAAGCGCTGTATTTACGTTCCATACAGTGACATTTGGAGCAAATGAGACATGTCAGGCTCCCTCTCCTCTCCCGCATTGTGTAAAATACCGCCGGGCCCCTAACTCTCCCTCCCTGACGGCTTTATGGCCTTGGCACACTCAGCTGGCACATAGGCACGGGGGTTCATTTATTGGCAACATATGGAGCCTGTTTATCTCCATTTGGCGGAAGAGAAGGAGGAGGTGGAAGATAAAGTGTCTCATTTGCACATATCTATGGTTTCCGTGCCTCCTCCCCGTCTAATGGCCAATATTGGTTCTGACCTCGTACCAAGGATAAATGAAAAGAATGGGCCTCAAATCTCACCCTCGGCTGGGCAGGAATCCTGGGTGCCTTCAGCCATTCATTTGGGCCTCCTGAACCCTGTGGCCCCTCTGTATATTACTATGTTACTGCCCAGTGCCTTAGGGATATGTTTGGGGATGGGTTTCCTCTGATAAATACATACAGGCAGGTTAATTGGCTCCTGATAACTCATTATAATGTGATAGGGACCTTAGATTGTAAGCTCACTGGGGCAGGGACTGATGGGAATGTGATAGGGGCCTTAGATTGTAAGCTCACTGGGGCAGGGACTGATGGGAATGTGATAGGGACCTTAGATTGTAAGCTCACTGGGGCAGGGACTGATGGGAATGTGATAGGGGCCTTAGATTGTAAGCTCACTGGGGCAGGGACTGATGGGAATGGGATAGGGACCTTAGATTGTAAGCTCCACTGGGGCAGGGACTGATGGGAATGTGATAGGGACCTTAGATTGTAAGCTCACTGGGGCAGGGACTGATGGGAATGTGATAGGGACCTTAGATTGTAAGCTCACTGGGGCAGGGACTGATGGGAATGTGATAGGGACCTTAGATTGTAAGCTCACTGGGGCAGGGACTGATGGGAATGGGATAGGGACCTTAGATTGTAAGCTCACTGGGGCAGGGACTGATGGGAATGTGATAGGGACCTTAGATTGTAAGCTCCACTGGGGCAGGGGCTGATGGGAATGGGATAGGGACCTTAGATTGTAAGCTCACTGGGGCAGGGACTGATGGGAATGTGATAGGGACCTTAGATTGTAAGCACACTGGGGCAGGGACTGATGGGAATGTGATAGGGACCTTAGATTGTAAGCACACTGGGGCAGGGACTGATGGGAATGTGATAGGGACCTTAGATTGTAAGCTCACTGGGGCAGGGACTGATGGGAATGGGATAGGGACCTTAGATTGTAAGCACACTGGGGCAGGGACTGATGGGAATGTGATAGGGACCTTAGATTGTAAGCTCACTGGGGCAGGGACTGATGGGAATGTGATAGGGACCTTAGATTGTAAGCTCACTGGGGCAGGGACTGATGGGAATGTGATAGGGACCTTAGATTGTAAGCTCACTGGGGCAGGGACTGATGGGAATGTGATAGGGACCTTAGATTGTAAGCTCCTCTGGGGCAGGGACTGATGGGAATGTGATAGGGACCTTAGATTGTGAGCTCCTCTGGGGCAGGGACTGATGGGAATGTGATAGGGACCTTAGATTGTGAGCTCCTCTGGGGCAGGGACTGATGGGAATGTGATAGGGACCTTAAATTGTGAGCTCACTGGGGCAGGGACTAATGGGAATGTGATAGGGACCTTAGATTGTAAGCTCACTGGGGCAGGGACTGATGGGAATGTGATAGGGACCTTAGATTGTAAGTTCCACTGGGGCAGGGACTGATGGGAATGTGATAGGGACCTTAGATTGTAAGCTCACTGGGGCAGGGACTGATGGGAATGTGATAGGGACCTTAGATTGTGAGCTCCTCTGGGGCAGGGACTGATGGGAATGTGATAGGGACATTAGATTGTAAGCTCACTGGGGCAGGGACTGATGGGAATGTGATAGTGACCTTAGATTGTAAGCTCCACTGGGGCAGGGGCTGATGGGAATGTGATAGGGGCCTTAGATTGTAAGCTCACTGGGGCAGGGACTGATGGGAATGGGATAGGGACCTTAGATTGTAAGCTCCACTGGGGCAGGGACTGATGGGAATGTGATAGGGACCTTAGATTGTAAGCTCACTGGGGCAGGGACTGATGGGAATGTGATAGGGACCTTAGATTGTAAGCTCACTGGGGCAGGGACTGATGGGAATGGGATAGGGACCTTAGATTGTAAGTTCCACTGGGCAGGGGCTGATGGGAATGTGATAGGGACCTTAGATTGTAAGCTCTACTGGGGCAGAGGCTGATGGGAATGTGATAGGGACCTTAGATTGTAAGCTCCACTGGGGCAGGGGCTGATGGGAATGTGATAGGGACCTTAGATTGTAAGCTCACTGGGGCAGGGACTGATGGGAATGTGATAGGGACCTTAGATTGTAAGCTCACTGGGGCAGGTCCATGAATGATAGACAATATCCAGGAAAATGATATATATATAGATATTCTGTGTTGGGATTTTTCTGCTTTCGCTCAGTTGCATTATTTGTTTGTGTCACTGTGTTGCTTCATAGTAAATTGTAAAACAGAAAGCGCCTGAGGGTCACCCACGTGCAGTCACACAGTGCTGCTTAGCAGAGCCATTATGCACCGCGATCATTAGCCGGGTTCTAATGTATCTGCCGCGGTGCTACCCAAACTGAGCCAAACTGTTACTCTCTGTGTGATACCAAACAAAGCAACGAGCTGTGAAAGAGCTGCAAGGAAATCTAACAACACCTTCCCCATCCACGTGCCTTTATATACTGTATGTGAGTATTACTGGCCCAGCCCGGGCCCTTCCATGGGGCAATGTAGCCCAGCCCGGGCCCTTCCATGGGGCAATGTAGCCCAGCCCGGGCCCTTCCATGGGGCAAAGTAGCCCAGCCTGGGCCCTTCCATGGGGCAATGTAGACCAGCCCGGGCCCTTCCATGGGGCAATGTAGCCCAGCCCGGGCCCTTCCATGGGGCAATGTAGCCCAGCCGGGGCCCTTCCATGGGGCAATGTAGCCCAGCCCGGGCCCTTCCATGGGGCAATGTAGCCCAGCCGGGGCCCTTCCATGGGGCAATGTAGCCCAGCCCGGGCCCTTCCATGGGGCAAAGTAGCCCAGCCCGGGCCCTTCCATGGGGCAATGTAGCCCAGCCTGGGCCCTTCCATGGGGCAATGTAGCCCAGCCCGGGCCCTTCCATGGGGCAATGTAGCCCAGCCTGGGCCCTTCCATGGGGCAAAGTAGCCCGGCCAGGGGCCCAACAGAGCCCAGCGTGAAGGCCAGTTAGGGGGGGATTTGGGGTGAGTGCTTATTTGTGCCCTGGGTACCCCTGGAACTATAGCAGGGTGACTGTTACCCCAATGTTTCTATATATCTGTAACCTTGTTATGGGCTAAGGGGGCCCAGCCTGAAGGCCAGTTAGGGGGGATTTGGGGTGAGTGCTTATTTGTGCCCTGGGTACCCCTGGAACTATAGCAGGGTGACTGTTACCCCAATGTTTCTATATATCTGTAACCTTGTTATGGGCTAAGGGGGCCCAGCCTGAAGGCCAGTTAGGGGGGGATTTGGGGTGAGTGCTTATTTGTGCCCTGGGTACCCCTGGAACTATAACAGGGTGACTGTTACCCCAATGTTTCTATATATCTGTAACCTTGTTATGGGCTAAGGGGGCCCAGCCTGAAGGCCAGTTAGGGGGGGATTTGGGGTGAGTGCTTATTTGTGCCCTGGGTACCCCTGGAACTATAGCGGGGTGACTGTTACCCCAATGTTTCTATATATCTGTAACCTTGTTATGGGCTAAGGGGGCCCAGCCTGAAGGCCAGTTAGGGGGGGATTTGGGGTGAGGGCTTATTTGTGCCCTGGGTACCCCTGGAACTATAGCGGGGTGACTGTTACCCCAATGTTTCTATATATCTGTAACCTTGTTATGGGCTAAGGGGGCCCAGCCTGAAGGCCAGTTAGGGGGGGATTTGGGGTGAGTGCTTATTGGTGCCCTGGGTACCCCTGGAACTATAGCAGGGTGACTGTTACCCCAATGTTTCTATATATCTGTAACCATGTTATGGGCTAAGGGGGCCCAGCCTGAAGGCCAGTTACACGTGTGAGTTGCTCTGTGCCAGGCAGGTAATGACCTTGAGGGCTGTCAGTGTAACACTGGGGGGCCGTTCCCAGTCAGGAGCAGAATTCATTTTGGGCTCCTACCTTCAGCCTGACAGGGCCCCTCTCCTCCGTGGACTCCAGATGGGAAGTCATTTTACATTTTCTATGTCTTGAAGCAACATTTCACAGCTGTTCCTCCCAGATGCCTAATGAATCCGCAAGCAGAGCGATTGTGGCAAGTCATTAATGCTCCGGTCATTATGGGGAGGGAGGCGAGGAGCGAGGGTTGAGGAGGGCACGTTGCGTTCTTCTCTTTGTCCTTCAGCCTACCTTTGTCTCTCACCTGGACTCTTTGTTTGTAGGATAAATACAGTTACTAAGGGCAGCAGGGTAACTAGTTGTTACTGGGCCCCACAGCAAAATCATATTAGGGGCCCAGACACTGGGAAGTTGATCCATTCTAACAAGATATATTAAAAGTGCTCATTAATAAAGGCCTTGGACTGGGCCCCCTACACTCCTGGGCCCCCCTGCAACCACAGGGTCTGCTTCCTCTGTAGTTACACCCCCAACTGAAGGGCCAATCAGAAGTCTGAGAAGTGTGACCGTACCAGCTGCCATAGGTCCCGACAGACTTCCCTTTAGTCCTAGGAGCTGGCACATAGACTAGATGGTCATTATAATAACAGATTAAGCCACCAATATCCTATCCCAGGAAAAGCAAAAAAAAAAAAGAAATCGCACTCTAGTTGCTCCTACTTGAACTATGAGAGCTCAAGTGGCTACAAAGAATGAGCTGGGATAGCCAAATATAGAACTTGGCTACATACATAGGTCATGCCTGGTGGAAACATCTGCAGGGTTACAGCATAGAGATAACAGGGCAATGCAATCAAAGGTGAAATGTTTGCTCTGAGTCTAGCAACCAATCAGCAGGCAGACACACTGAGCTACTAGTAGCAGCTACTTTTTCACTACTACTAAACTACAGAAAATCCCCTGCCATAGACAATAATGAGAATTGCCTCTGCTAAAACACACATAGAGACAATCAGTAAATGATCAGCATTGTTTATTTTAGTAGCCATGGCAAGTAGCTGCTACTAGTAGCTCTGTGTGTCTTCACCCTTAAAGGAACAGTAACACCAAAAAATGTAAGTGTATAAAAATAATTACGATATTATGTACTGTTGCCCTGTGCTGGTACTACAGCTGGTGTGTTTGCCTCAGAAAGACTACTATAGTTTATATAAACAAAGCTGCCGTGTAGCCATGGGGGCAGCCATTCAAAGGAGAAAAGGCACGGGCACATAGCAGATAATAGATAAAGCCCCATTATATTCTACAGAACTTATCTGTTATCTGCTATGTAACCTGTGCCTTTTCTCCTTTTTTCCAGCTTGAATGGCTGCCCCCGGGGCTACACAGCAGCTTATTTATATTAGCTATAGTACTGTTACTTTAGCAAATACACAACTTTATCTGTGCAGGGCAACAGTACATTATATTTTAAATACTTTTATACACTTTCATTTTTGGCGTTACTGTTCCTTTAAAGGAGAATGCAAGTCAAAATGTAAAAAGCATACTGCCCAATAGTCCTCCTATTGTTTAGTACAAACGCCACACTTTTGGCTCACCTAATCAAATATTTACTCGGTCACACTTACTTCACATTTTCCAGAACAGGCAGCCATCTCTAAAAAGGTATTCTCCCTTCCTTTCCCTCCTTGCTTCATACTGCACATGTGTTTCATTCCCTCCCCCCTCCCCTCTGCCAGATCCGCTTCTGATTGGCTGGTGGGCATGTGTAGCTCAGAACAGGATCAAGTTACACACATGCTCAGAGAATAGGAAGGCTGCCGCTGGCACCTACAGGAAGGGGAGAGAGATTTCAGTGATGTCACTGTAGGCTTCACACTGCTGTAGGCTGCCAGCACCATATCTCAGAGACGCAAGCAGGGATCTGGGAATTTAGATATGCAGTAAGTGCCTTTAGACTTACTTTTAATTTATATTAACCTTTCATTGTCCTTTAAGGTCCCCATACACTGGCAGATCCGCTCGCTTGGCAATGTCGCCAAGCGAGCAGATCTTCTCCCGATATCCCCCACCTACAGGTCGGCGATATTGGGAGAATCCAGGGTGATTCCATCGTTTGGCCCTGGGGCCGAACGATGGAATTATAATTACGGGCATAGGTAAAGTCGGTCCGGGGACCGCATCAACGAGCCAATGCCGTCCCTGATCCGACTAGATTTTATAACCTGCCCGATTGAGATCTGGCCGATTTCCAAGGGACCCATATCAGCAGCTACTATTGGCCCATGTATGGGGACCTTTACTGGTCTGATGGATTAAAGCAAATATCTGACAGTTTGGGTTGATAACTCTGAAGAAAAGCTCTTTTTTCATGACCTCCTATAAGTATAAATATGGAGCTGATATAGGGTAATATTGTAAGATCTGCAGGGCAGAGACAGGGTTATTATACGATGGGGAGGCATTTTCTCTGGGACCCTTACTCAGAGGGGTCTATTTAGTTGTCTGTGTTAGACTATTGATTGTAATCCCATAGTAGAAAGATATTGAGGAAGAGAAAGGGCAGAGCATTGCTCCGGCTAATGAACGAGCCTCCATCGGATCTGATAATTGTCAGAGCTTCATTAGCAGAAATGTGTTTGTTCGCTTCCCCTTTGTTTTCCTAACACTTCTGCCCTTTCACACGTATCCCCACTGGTCTCACAGAGCCATAATAATACTCCGTTTGTTGTTATCCAACACCAAGCAACTAATTAAACCGGTGCTCTCCCCCCGGGGCCGGCGATAAGGAGATGGGGAGCCAGGAGGATAGGTAATGGGATATTTTTATTGTGACGAAGGCAGGACGTGTAATTAACACTTCTCCTCAACCTTCCCTGCCTTCACTCCAGCAAACGGATGCGGCTGGATCCAAAAACACCTTTAATGAGATGTTGTGCTGGTTCTGAATTGCCCGGAGCAGAATGAGCTCAGGCTGAGATTTGAAACCACAAAACTGCTTATTATGATACTATTGCTCATTATTCTTTCATTCTTTTATTTGATTTTATAACCTTCAAATATTTATATTTATTTATAGTTGCTGCATTCTGCCACAAGGGGGAGCATGGAGTGAAGGCTAATAGCCAAGACAGCCTTTAGCTAAAGTCCTTGCCAAATGGCATTGCTGCAAAGACACCAGGCATCATTGGAAGCTAGGGTTGCCACCTTTTTCGTATCCCCTTACCAGCTGATTAGTGATATGCGGGTCAAGAAAACCTCAACCCGAGCCTGACCTTAACCTGCACATTCCCAACCCTAACCCTACCTGTCCTTCTCCCCTCTATTTATAGACCTGTGCCCCGCCCACAATGACATCATGAAAAGTGTGCCTATAAATACAGAAGCCGGAAGAGGTAGCCGGCAGTGTAAGGTTGTGGGTGGGGAGGGGGAGCGGAAGAGCACAACCCGCCCACAACCCGTAAGTGATGTGCCGGGGGCCGCCCGAACTCGCCTGACCCTTTGGTCCCACTGGTATTGAGCCAGCCCGCACATCACTACAGATAATAATGTGAGGTGGGGGGGGGCTGAAAAATGGACAGGGCTAGGATGCAGAGGGGGTGGGGCTATGACACAGAGGGGGGCTTATAAACTATCAGGAAAGCTGGAGGGAGCTGCTGGGTGGAAGAGGTAATGGGTGGATGGAGGGAGAGTGAGGGCAATGATGGAGGCGGAGTAGGGGTAGAATTGGGTTGGGCCAGAGGCAGAACATTGGGGATAACAAATCTACTGGTAAGTGCAGGTAAATGTGTAATACTAGCCCCCAGCCCTGGTGTTTTACCAGCTAGGCCAGCAAAGTACTGACTGGGGGGCAACTGTATTTGTAGGTCAGTTACAGTAGAATTTAGGCTGAACATTACTTTGCTGTCCTGTTTATTTACGGTACCTCAGGGATTTCCTTTGTCTGTATTAAAAGGGGCCCTGACCAATGGTTACACCTCAAATGGGGCAAAATACTTATCGAGATTTTCTTTTCCTGCACTGTAGAATGGCAGTAAGTATGACTTGAATTCCTCCCTTCCTGTTCCTTCACATGGCAGTGGGCCCCAATGGGATATACCCAAGCAATAACAAAAAAGGGAGGGTATAATGCAAAAAAAGAAAAAGGTTTAAGTACAACAGATTGCAGGCCGGCCGGCCGGCCAAGGGAGCCTTGAACTCGAGGCTGGACGTGTAACGTATATCCCGTAGACCAGGGGGCTGCTCTGCAAACTTCTTCCTGGGATATCTTGGCACGGGCTTCCCAAGACTTGCCTCCATTTGTTGCCTTTGCATTCGCCACTTGTGATTGTAAATAGGGCACAAGGTCTTGCGCAACAGCCAATAGTCTTCTGTGTCTCATATGAGGGATAACTGTGCTGTAAGGTTGGCACGCATGGCACCCTGCAGGGGGACCTTCCAGAATATTCCTGGTTTTGCTGTGTAGGGCGAAGGTGCCATCAGCCTCAGAGAGACGTTCCCCCAGTGATACATAGGCCTGAACTGTAATTATAGGGGAATTCAGCTTTGTCTGTTTTTAAATAAACTCAACCTGATTTATTTGAGTTCAAAGTTCAAATACTACAATTTACTGTGGAAAGGAGCCATCTAGTGACACCTTGTGGCTGAAAATGATAATACGCTGCCAGTGCATCCTATACGTTTCTACATTTTATTATTTTTTCCTATTTGGTGATTGAGCATTGCAACTACTTTCTATAAGTATCTAACCCCCCTCCCCCCCCCACTATTAACCCAGGTACAGCACATTTATCTTCTGTACTTCCCGCTCCTTTTGTTCTCTTTCCCACAGTCAGACACAAACATCACTGAATCCCCCAAGTGTTTATCTAAATGCAGACCAGGTATGAGATGGGGCTTGGACCAGACTGTAAGGGCTGATGGGGGTTTATTAAACTGAACTCTTTAGACCAAGAGAATGCAAAACAGTTGGAGCCAGATCTCTTTCTAGTGCCCAAAGCTTAATTTACCTGCTTTTATAACCTTAACCAGTTCTCTGTCAATACCAAGCCCCACCTCTGCCTGACCATGGGAAAGAGAACAACCAGGAGCATAAGGAAAAGTGAGTGATATTCAAGGGAGAAATATATTTTAGATCCCAGATCCTGCACCTCTTCCCCCCCCCCTTTTACTCACAAACAAAACGTGGCCCATTAATAATTCACATTGGCTGCACATTATGCTGGATCATTCCCAGTAATATGTTAAAAACGTACATTCAAATTGCAGTTCTAGCTGAAAAAAGACAACTGTGTGTCGCATTCATTCAACTTACAGCTTGTGTCTAGCTGCATGATACAGGGGTAGCATTGTGGCCCCTCTTACGTTAGGGGCCCATTCACTTGTACAAATTGCACATTTCTTATATACCTCAGTTTGCCAATATGTAAGATAGTTCTTGTTGGTCTGTTTAATGAGCAGAGTTTGCACCAATCAGAGCTGGAGGAAATTCTGATATCACAGTGAGAGGCAGTGGGGGGGGGGGGGGGGGGGCAATGAAAGGGCCAGGGGTATTCCCGGTGTATCCCTCTTGTCTGTAAGTATGGGAGGGGTACAGCAGGCAGCTCGGTTGGCATCTATCTTGGGCTGTGATAACACCCGCCTCAGTTATACATACAGACAAGCTCATTAACCTTTCTTGATTAAGGCAATTATTTCCAGAACATTATCTTCCTATCTAAACATGGCAGGGTGTTTCTCTGGCTGCGGCTGGAGGAGAGGGGAGCCCGCCATCTTGTTCTACATGGTGCCCAGAATAGAGGCTTCTAGTGTTTCTGTCCCTATATATTAGGTACCTACCTAGTGCTACCAACCCCTATTTCTGTAGGGAAATGAGAGCAGGGCAGGCAGTAACCCTTCCAACACTTTCCCCTGTCTCTGCCCCTATATATTAGGTACCTACCTAGTGCTACCAACCCCTATTTCTGTAGGGAAATGAGAGCAGGGCAGGCAGTAACCCTTCCAACACTTTCCCCTGTCTCTGCCCCTATATATTAGGTACCTACCTAGTGCTACCAACCCCTATTTCTGTAGGGAAATGAGAGCAGAGCAGGCAGTAACCCTTCCAACACTTTCCCCTGTCTCTGCCCTTATATATTAGGTACCTACCTAGTGCTACCAACCCCTATTTCTGTAGGGAAATGAGAGCAGGGCAGGCAGTAACCCTTCCAACACTTTCCCCTGTCTCTGCCCCTATATATTAAGTACCTACCTAGTGCTACCAACCCCTATTTCTGTAGGGAAATGAGAGCAGAGCAGGCAGTAACCCTTCCAACACTTTCCCCTGTCTCTGCCCCTATATATTAGGTACCTACCTAGTGCTACCAACCCCTATTTATGTAGGGAAATGAGAGCAGGGCAGGCAGTAACCCTTCCAACACTTTCCCCTGTCTCTGCCCCTATATATTAGGTACCTACCTAGTGCTACCAACCCCTATTTCTGTAGGGAAATGAGAGCAGGGCAGGCAGTAACCCTTCCAACACTTTCCCCTGTCTCTGCCCCTATATATTAGGTACCTACCCAGGGGTGCTTCTGCCATGAGGCGAGTTGAGAAACTCGCCTCAGGCGGCAGAAGCGCCCCAGTTACAAGGGGCGACAAAAAGCCGCTCCTGGTAACTTTAAGAGCCGAATTTCCGGTTTTTAAACCGGAAATTCGGCTGTTCTAGTGCAGAGAGCGCAATTGCGCTCTCTGCGCTAGCGATCAGACCTCCCCCGGACCCGCTCCTGCGCTGGAGAGGTAAGCGCTGGGGAGCGGGAGGGGGGCAGCATCCAGGAGCCGCCTCAGGCGGCAAGAGGGGCCCAAACGCCCCTGTACCTACCTAGTGCTACCAACCCCTATTTCTGTAGGGAAATGAGAGCAGGGCAGGCAGTAACCCTTCCAACACTTTCCCCTGTCTCTGCCCCTATATATTAGGTACCTACCTAGTGCTACCAACCCCTATTTCTGTAGGGAAATGAGAGCAGGGCAGGCAGTAACCCTTCCAACACTTTCCCCTGTCTCTGCCCCTATATATTAGGTACCTACCTAGTGCTACCAACCCCTATTTCTGTAGGGAAATGAGAGCAGGGCAGGCAGTAACCCTTCCAACACTTTCCCCTGTCTCTGCCCCTATATATTAGGTACCTACCTAGTGCTACCAACCCCTATTTCTGTAGGGAAATGAGAGCAGAGCAGGCAGTAACCCTTCTAACACTTTCCCCTGTCTCTGCCCCTATATATTAGGTACCTACCTAGTGCTACCAACCCCTATTTCTGTAGGGAAATGAGAGCAGGGCAGGCAGTAACCCTTCCAACACTTTCCCCTGTCTCTGCCCCTATATATTAGGTACCTACCTAGTGCTACCAACCCCTATTTCTGTAGGGAAATGAGAGCAGAGCAGGCAGTAACCCTTGCCCCTATACATTGGGCACGTATGTGAGACAGAAGTGGTTCCGTAGCGGAATACTCTCTGCTCATTGGGTGATTAATATGTATAAGAAGGGGAAGGCAGATGCTGTTGGCATCTGTGTGATGTCAGGATGCTGTCAACACGTCGTTAGCGCGGCTGTCAGGGAAGAGCGTCTCGGCGGCGCAGCCACATGCTCGCATGAGTTATTCAGTGTGAATTCAATTTTCATGTTTATCTTGCGACACTTGGCACCGTCTCTGGCTTATGTTCCTTTATAAAATCCCCAATTAGAGGCGCTCGGCACCCAGCGATGTTTCTCCGCGCCGCGTGGATCTGGGCTAAATAACAAATGGAGCCTCCGAGCGAAGAGGCGCAACTTATGTTCCTGCTCAAAACAGCAGAATCCGCGCGTCGGTTTGTTGGAGAAACAGCCGTCACGGGGACGCCATTTATTTGTGTCATCTGAGCGATGGCGTCCCGTGTCGGCGCCGCGTGCCAAGAGCAACATCACGCATTGGGGGATATTGTACAGCGCTGCAGAATATGTTGGCGCTTTATAAATAGATGTCAATAAAATAAATGTAAATAAACCCATCATTCCCTGAGCCGACTGGATCCAATCAAATCTTAACGTTTACTAAATAAAGGGGAACTCGACCCAAATAATAATAAACATTTGGTTTTACAGTTACGTGGAAATGTAATGGCAACAGAAAGCAGTTCGCTGCACTGCTGGTCCTGACTATCTGCTTCAACTCTTAACTCCCACAATGCCCCGCTCTGTGTGAAGCAGAATTCCCAGCATGCCCTTGTGCTTGCCTTCATATGCTCATCCTTCCATGTCCCAGTGTTTCTAGCAGCATGGCTGATGGGTTTTGGCGGGGATCCCAGCCAACTGGCCCTCCTGCCTCAGCCTGGGTGGCGGTGACATGTTGAAGGCTGCGTGTTTGTGCCCAGATGGTACGCAGAGATTATAGTGAGCAATCAGCATTCCTTCTCCAGCCGTAGAAATGCTGCTCATGTCCTGGATTTCGCATACATTAATTCCAATAGAGCTGGCGTCTGCTCGCTATTATGCACAAGCACGGTCAGCCCGCGCCGGCCACAGCCTGAAACTGCTTCTCCCATTCATTTCCCCTGCTTACTGCTCGAAGAAAATAGGGGCCCTGGCATTGTTGGGGCCCTTCTCCCCAATCTGCTCGGATAAACTTCAGTCACACTTTACTGCTGCGCTGCAAGTTGGAGTGATATCCCCCCCCTCACCCCCAGCAGCCGATCAGCAGAACAATGGGAAGGGAGCAAGATAGCAGCTCCCAGTAGGTATCAGAATAGCACTCAATAGTAAGAAATCCAAGTCCGGCTTGGGACTCCTCCAGTTACATGGGAGTAGGAGAAACAATAGGTTAGCTGAAAGCAGTTCTAATGTGTAGCGCTGGCTGAAAGCTCAGACTCAGGCACAAGGCACTGAGATGGCGCCTACACACCAATATTACAGCTACAAATACATTTGTTGGTTCAAGAATAAAAGGTTAAATGGCAGAGGGAATTATTTGCTGTGTAACAGTGTCATTTAGAAATAAAAAGTACCCCATAAATATCATGTCAGAATCCCTTTAATCCAAAGATGTCCAGCCTGCAACCCTTCTGTTCTTACTGAACTACTACTAAATGCCATACTGGGATGTTCTGGGTTCCACTGAGCTAATCATGACCCACAACCCCCCTGCACCTATACATTGGGGCGGCAGATAGGAGCAGGGGAAATATGGTTTCCTAACAGCCCCCTGGCTCCCTGCCCTGTGCTGCTTTCCCATACTGATACCATTGCTACCAATTAATACCAGTTACTTGGTTTCTAGGTTGGCACTAAGCCTAGCAACCAGGCTGAGAGATATAAAGGAGAGGGACTGATAATAATGCACTGAGCCTCAGAGTGATTGTGCTGGACAAATGGATTGGTGCCGTGCCCATACTTACACCCCCTGCTCTGTGCTTGGCAACATGGGATATTCCAGCCAGTAGGGTGGGGGGACCTACCAGTAGGGTGGGGGCGGCCCCCGTGTAGTTTTGTGGAACATCCTGCTCTTTAGAAAACCAATAGAGATTGTTAGCCATTTGCCTGAATGTTTCAGAGATTGGACTAAACCATGCAGGGAATTACTGGGGGGAACAGGGGCAGCACCTTTAATGGATACAGGCAACTTTTACAATAATTTCTATGACATCCTTGGGACCCAGTGTCCTTCAGACTGGCTCTTTATTTTGTCAGAATTCCTGGTTTTTAGATGGTACAGCCCCCTGCATTATGTGCTTACTCGGTGATGTGCGCGGGAACTCTAAAGGGCATAACAGAATACAGAATTACAAACGCCATATGAACCAATATAGGTGCGAGGGTCTCAGTGTTTGTAGATGCCGGCGGCAGCAGAAGGGTTGTTGTGTGCACATTTTAAAAAACGATGCGCTCAGGTCAGAATAAATACAAAATGTTGTGTTTTTGCACCAAATTCTTTGTGCCTCTGTGTGCTGGGGCCCTGAGCGCAGAGCTGAGAGGGGACGTTGGTACCGCAATGGGCATTTACACATCTGACAGACACGGTCCGGCCTCGGCACTACACCCAGCAATAACACACGCCAATTAAAAGTCACACATTAAACAGATTGGCACCAAGCCTGCCCTCTGCGCGCTGCAAGGAGAAGCCATAAAGCCGCGGGAGGGGGCACATTTCTGAGACGGAATAGTGTTGATTTCTCAGCGAACCCATCTGGGCTCCGGGAGACGCCGCTAAGGTGCAGCCGCCAGATGTTCCTCCGTCCCCGGATTAACAATGCAAATGAGTTCCTGACAGCGTTTAATTGTTAGAGTGATGGACAGCTGACTGGCTGCTGGCCCCCTCCCAGGGGAGCGCTAAGCCGGCCTGATAAAAACAGACAAATTGGGCAAATATGGATGCCGAGCACATCTGGACATGTGTGTGTGTCGGGGGGAGAGTAGAGATATATCCAGGCTTAATCAGTAGCAATCAGCAGCTCTGTTACTCTACTGCCTGGTACTGACCCACATGGTACAGACTAGCGCCTATGTGAGCACTGGGCATGCTGGGATTTGCTTACTGAGTTGGGCTTATTGGTTATCTTAGTTGGGATCAAGTACAGGTACTGTTTTATTATTACAGAGAAAAGGGAATCATTTAACCATGAAATAAACCCAATAGGGCTGTTCTGCCCCAATAAGGGGTAATTATATCTTAGTTGGGATCAAGTACAGGTACTGTTTTATTATTACAGAGAAAAGGGAATCATTTAACCTTTAAATAAACCCAATAGGGCTGTTCTGCCCCCAATAAGGATTATTTATATCTTAGTTGGGATCAAGTACAGGTACTGTTTTATTATTACAGAGAAAAGGGAATCATTTAACCATGAAATAAACCCAATAGGGCTGTTCTGCCCCAATAAGGGGTAATTATATCTTAGTTGGGATCAAGTACAGGTACTGTTTTATTATTACAGAGAAAAGGGAATCATTTAACCTTTAAATAAACCCAATAGGGCTGTTCTGCCCCAATAAGGATTATTTATATCTTAGTTGGGATCAAGTACAGGTACTGTTTTATTATTACAGAGAAAAGGGAATCATTTAACCATGAAATAAACCCAATAGGGCTGTTCTGCCCCCAATAAGGGGTAATTATATCTTAGTTGGGATCAAGTACAGGTACTGTTTTATTATTACAGAGAAAAGGGAATCATTTAACCATTAAATAAACCCAATAGGGCTGTTCTGCCCCAATAAGGGGTAATTATATCTTAGTTGGGATCAAGTACAGGTACTGTTTTATTATTACAGAGAAAAGGGAATCATTTAACCATTAAATAAACCCAATAGGGCTGTTCTGCCCCCAATAAGGGGTAATTATATCTTAGTTGGGATCAAGTACAGGTACTGTTTTATTATTACAGAGAAAAGGGAATCATTTAACCTTTAAATAAACCCAATAGGGCTGTTCTGCCCCAATAAGGGGTAATTATATCTTAGTTGGGATCAAGTACAGGTACTGTTTTATTATTACAGAGAAAAGGGAATCATTTAACCATGAAATAAACCCAATAGGGCTGTTCTGCCCCAATAAGGGGTAATTATATCTTAGTTGGGATCAAGTACAGGTACTGTTTTATTATTACAGAGAAAAGGGAATCATTTAACCATTAAATAAACCCAATATGACTGTTCTGTCCCCAATAAGGGGTAATTATATCTTAGTTGGGATCAAGTACAGGTACTGTTTTATTATTACAGAGAAAAGGGAATCATTTAACCATTAAATAAACCCAATAGGGCTGTTCTGCCCCAATAAGGGGTAATTATATCTTAGTTGGGATCAAGTACAGGTACTGTTTTATTATTACAGAGAAAAGGGAATCATTTAACCATTAAATAAACCCAATAGGGCTGTTCTGCCCCCAATAAGGGGTAATTATATCTTAGTTGGGATCAAGTACAGGTACTGTTTTATTATTAAAGAGAAAAGGGAATCATTTAACCATTAAATAAACCCAATAGGGCTGTTCTGCCCCCAATAAGGGGTAATTATATCTTAGTTGGGATCAAGTACAGGTACTGTTTTATTATTACTGAGAAAAGGGAATCATTTTAAAAAATGTGAATTATTTGATTAAAATGCCTATGGGAGATGGCCTTTCCGTAATTTGGAACTTTCTGGATAATGGGTTTCCAGATACCTGTATATATAAAACAACACAATATATACACAACTTCCCCCCTCACAGCTATTAAGGGTGGGACAGTCCTGACCTATGGATCTGAAAAGGGGTGCACTTTCTGCACATCCCCATGTCTTTACTATCCCCTAACCCGTCAGATGGTTCAGGCTGCTGGCCCAAACAGAACAGAGAACTGATTGCCTGCTATGTAGAAAGCTCACTCTCAAGCAAAAGCTAGATTGCAAGCTCTTGCGATTGATTAACTGCATTGTTGGTCTGTATTATGCCAATGGTTTTTTTTATCACTGCAGGAATAGGCAAAGTGTTCCAGTTACAGAATGATCTGTTATTGCCACGGGAGTTTTAATTGGCTCTTGAGAACCAATTCTGTGGCCCCAGAACTATGACAAGAGCAAAGAGTTAAATGGCTCCAGAAAGAACCCACCCAGGGCCCAATGGGAATCCCTGCAGGCCAGTCCTACCCTGGGGCAGTACTTACAGAACTTGGTATTGTAATGCTGGGGGTTGGTGAGGGGATGCTTTACTCTGTGCCAGGCAGGGGGATAGTGCAAAATTGGACACAGTTCACTATGGTTTTGCACTTTGCACATAGATGATTAGCCACATTTTGGAGCATTGGGTTAAGGAATAGTGATGAGCGAATCTGTCGTGTTGCCTGCGACTATTCTTTTGTTGTCCGCGGCTATTATTTTGTTGCGCGGCTATTATTTTGTTGTGCGGCTATTATTTTGTTGCCTGCGGCTATTATTTTGTCGCCCATGGCTATTATTTTGTCGCCCGCGGCTATTATTTTGTTGCCCGCGGCTATTATTTTGTCGCCCGCGGCTATTATTTTGTCGCCCACGGCTATTATTTTGTCGCGTGGCTATTATTTAGTCGCCCGCGGCTATTATTTTGTAGCGTGGCTATTATTTTGTCGCCCACGGCTATTATTTTGTCACGTGGATATTATTTTGCTGCCCACGGCTATTATTTCATCGCGTGGCTATTATTTTGTCGCCCACGGCTATTATTTCATCGCTTGGCTATTATTTCGTTGCGTGGCTATTATTTAGTCGCCCACGGCTATTATTTTGTCGCGTGGCTATTGTTTTGTCGCCCGCGGCTATTATTTCGTCGCGTGGCTATTATTTTGTCGCCCATGGCTATTATTTCGTCACCTGGCTATTATTTTGCCGCCCACGGCTATTATTTCATTGTGTGGCTATTATTTTGTCGCCCACGGCTATTATTTCATCGCGTGGCTATTATTTCGTCGCGTGGCTATTATTTCGTTGCCCACGGCTATTATTTTGTCGCGTGGCTATTATTTCGTTGCCCACGGCTATTATTTCGTCGCGTGGCTATTATTTCGTTGCCCACGGCTATTATTTTGTCGCGTGGCTATTATTTCTTCGCGCGCTAGTTCTTTTGATGCCCGCGACAATTCTATTTTGACGGCGACGACAATTTTTGGACGTGCGGCGAATTTTTCCGCTGTGAATTTTTTCATCCATTTCGCAAAACAATCCGCCAATGGCAAAACACGGAAATTCACCGCAAATCCATGCGTGGCGGAACATTTCGCCCATCACTATTAAGGAATAAACTATAGAAAAGTGAACTGTGTTGGTACCTTTAACCCCTTGTGGTTTTATAAAACGGAAGAAGTTGGAGGGATAGGATGTTGCTTCCCTGGCATTTTGCCCCCTGGGAGTCACTGCCAGTATAAAGTTGCCCATAAAAAGCCTCTAAATTGGGAATTTACTTTAATGCGGAGAAAATGTGCGGATCTTGGTGGCTTCATTATCTATGCAAATAGATTTCAGCGGAATGAATATTCGCCTATATACTGTAACCTATCGGCTCGGGGCGGGAAGCAAATTGGAGAAATAGATGCAGGCATTTACATAATCAGTATGCATACATTTGCATATATCATTCTCGTTTACCTGTCTCCGACATTATTCCCCCACGTGGCCCCCACCCCCCCATGCACCACACTTTTACCAATATGTAGCCCAATAACCCCCAACGTGGCACACTCAGATTATCCCTTCTTCATCCGCTGCAAAAAAATCCCTGAGAATAATGTATAAAAGCTCATTTTTGTGCACAATACAGCCCTCCCCTCCTATACACACTCACACACACACACACACACACATATATATATATACACACTCACACACACACACACACACACACACAGTATATATATATATACACACTCACACACACACATATATATATACACTCACACACACACACATATATATATACACACACACACACATATATATACACACTCACACACACACACACATATATATACACACTCACACACACACATATATATATATATACACTCACACACTCACACACACACACATATATATACACACTCACACACACACATATATATATATATACACTCACACACACACATATATATATACACTCACACACACACATATATATATACACTCACACACACACATATATATATATACACTCACACACACACACATATATATATATATACACTCACACACAACACACACATATATATATATACACTCACACACACACACACATATATATATATATACACTCACACACAAACAGTATATATATATACACTCACACACACACATATATATATATATACACTCACACACACACACATATATATATATATACACTCACACACACACACATATATATATATATACACTCACACACACACACACACACATATATATATATACACTCACACACACATATATATATACACTCACACACACATATATATATATATATATATACACACACACACAGTATATATATATACACACACACACACACACACACATATATATATACAGAGCAAGTCAGAATATTAAAGGAATTAATAGAAACCCAATATCCCCCTGTGGTGCAAAGGCTCACGTTCCTTCCAAACCCCATTACTGCTATATATTCTCTCCTTCCAAGAGTCCGGGGATTCTTTACATAGTGAGCCCAGCCAAGCGCTCCAGGATCCCCGGCCAATGCGCATGATTCAATTTAATATGGTGAGGAATAAATATAAGGTTTCCCAAACACATGGAGAGGCCAGACCCACAGGAGTTCAGTGTGATTGTCCCATTTCCTGCTTAATATTAGCAAAAGCCTATTTAATATACATGTGAAAAATGTTACCCCTCTGTCTCCATTTTATTTTCCTTTCTCCATCTTGCCCTACTGTCTCCATCTTGTCCTACTGTCTCCATCTTGTCCTACTGTCTCCATCTTGCCCTACTGTCTCCATCTTGTCCTACTGTCTCCATCTTGTCCTACTGTCTCCATCTTGTCCTACTGTCTCCATCTTGCCCTACTGTCTCCATCTTGTCCTACTGTCTCCATCTTGTCCTACTGTCTCCATCTTGCCCTACTGTCTCCATCTTGTCCTACTGTCTCCATCTTGTCCTACTGTCTCCATCTTGCCCTACTGTCTTCCATCTTGTCCTACTGTCTCCATCTTGTCCTACTGTCTCCATCTTGCCCTACTGTCTCCATATTGCCCTACTGTCTCCATCTTGTCCTACTGTCTCCATCTTGCCCTACTGTCTCCATCTTGCCCTACTGTCTCCATCTTGTCCTACTGTCTCCATCTTGTCCTACTGTCTCCATCTTGCCCTACTGTCTCCATCTTGCCCTACTGTCTCCATCTTGCCCTACTGTCTCCATCTTGTCCTACTGTCTCCATCTTGCCCTACTGTCTCCATCTTGCCCTACTGTCTCCATCTTGTCCTACTGTCTCCATCTTGTCCTAATGTCTCCATCTTGCCCTACTGTCTCCATCTTGCCGTACTGTCTCCATCTTTCCCTACTGTCTCCATCTTGTCCTACTGTTTCCATCTTGCCCTACTGTCTCCATCTTGCCGTACTGTCTCCATCTTTCCCTACTGTCTCCATCTTGCCCTACTGTCTTCATCTTGTCCTACTGTCTCCATCTTATTCTACTGTCTCAATGTTACCCTATCATCTCCATCTTAGTATCTTACTGTCTCAATCTTACCCTACTGCCTCCATCTTTTTCTACTGTCTCCAACTTACCCTACTGCCTCCATCTTTTTCTACTGTCGCTTATTTGTCCTACTGTCACCAGAGAAGGAAAGTTACAGTCTTTGGGGGGGTGCAAAATGTTAGGTACCCCCCAGTGATTGTAATCACTTACTTCAAACCCGGGGTACATGCAGGCAAGCGATCCTCTTCCGATTAGTTCCATCCTGCCGTACTGTCTCCATCTTGCCCTACTGTCTCAATCTTGTCCTGCTGTCTCTATCTTGCCCTACTGTCTCCATCTTGCCCTATTGTCTCCATCTTGTCCTACTGTCTCCATCTTGCCCTTCTGTCTCCATCTTGCCCTACTGTCTCCATCTTGCCCTACTGTCTCTATCTTGCCCTACTGTCTCCATCTTGCCCTACTGTCTCCATCTTGTCCTACTGTCTCCATCTTGCCCTTCTGTCTCCATCTTGCCCTACTGTCTCCATCTTGCCCTACTGTCTCCATCTTGCCGTACTGTCTCCATCTTGCCCTACTGTCTCAATCTTGTCCTGCTGTCTCTATCTTGCCCTACTGTCTCCATCTTGCCCTACTGTCTCCATCTTGTCCTACTGTCTCCATCTTGCCCTACTGTCTCCATCTTGTCCTACTGTTTCCATCTTGTCCTACTGTTTCCATCTTGTCCTACTGTCTCCATCTTGTCCTACTGTTTCCATCTTGTCCTACTGTTTCCATCTTGTCCTACTGTTTCCATCTTGTCCTACTGTTTCCATCTTGTCCTACTGTCTCCATCTTGTCCTACTGTTTCCATCTTGTCCTACTGTTTCCATCTTGTCCTACTGTTTCCATCTTGTCCTACTGTCTCCATCTTCTTTTACCATTTCCATCTTGTCATTCCCCAAATGACCCCTTTATACCCCCCCGCCCCACCTGTAAGTGCTGTATAGTCAGTCCCTGGTATGCTCAGGGGCCTAGGGCAGATGGACTGTTAGGGCAAAGGTTTCCATCATATCCATAAATGTGTTATGAGCTAAGGAAGAGCCTGATCAAGTTTTGGCCCAAACAGAGGGCCATCACCATAAAGAAATCTGAAGACCCCGGTGCTAATTGAGAACACGGCAGTATAAGCCTTTTCCTGGCAGGCGAGGTGTTAAACAGGGAGAATTCCCCAGCAGAATGGCCATTTTTGGTGCACATATGGCGTGTAAGAAAGTAGGTTTTCTCTCATTTATTGCAGCATATGGCAGACATACATTGCACACGTGTGTATAACAATATATTAAATATATTACACATTTGCAGGCTTACAGTCGGGAAACAGCGCTGCGACACAGCTTGCCCAATTTATTTAAACACGGTGATAAAATTTGCAGCTGGGCCCCATTAATTCCGTGTCTGGCGGGATGAGTCGGGGTGAAATATGCACTCGCATGATTTAAAGGAGAAGCAGCACGTACTTGAGAAGGTTGCTATGGTAGGGCGGGGGGGTTTAAGGACTCTAGCAATCTAATTTACATGGTTTATATACAAGATTAAGGGCCCATTGCTGAGAGCCAAAGGAGCCTGCAATCTAAATGAAACATGGCTGATTCTTACTCTGTATCTAGGTTGTGCCGTGCTGCTGTTGAACTGCAACTCTCAGAACGAGAACAAATGGCGAGATGCTGGGTCTCATTTACTAACAGTGGGTACTGTGCAAAGCGCAGAAAATGAATGTTTTATACACATAGAATTCTGGGACAGCTGGGTCTGCACCCAATGTATCCTCTCTGTTACTAGGTGGGCTTTATAGTTTGGGAACCACTAGCAGATCAAAAGAACCCAATTGGCTCATCATCCAACCTGACCATGGGAAAGAGAGCAGCCCAGTTCATTGAATGAGAATCCCATACCTGTGTAAGTACTGAGGGGAGACTTAATTCACTGAGCTGGGAGCAGTGCCTGTTTGCCCATGGGAAAGAGAGCAGTCCAGTTCATTGAATGAGGATTCCATACCTGTGTAAGTACTGAGGGGTGACTTTATTCACTGAGCTGGGGGCAGTGCCTGTTTGCCCATGGGAAAGAGAGCAGCCCAGTTCATTGAATGAGGATTCCATACCTGTGTAAGTACTGAGGGGAGACTTAATTCACTGAGCTGGGGGCAGTGCCTGTTTGCCCATGGGAAAGAGAGCAGCCCAGTTCATTGAATGAGGATTCCATACCTGTGTAAGTACTGAGGGGAGACTTAATTCACTGAGCTGGGGGCAGTGCCTGTTTGCCCATGGGAAAGAGAGCAGTCCAGTTCATTGAATGAGAATCCCATACCTGTGTAAGTACTGAAGGGAGACTTTATTCACTGAGCTGGGGGCAGTGCCTGTTTGCCCATGGGAAAGAGAGCAGCCCAGTTCATTGAATGAGGATTCCATACCTGTGTAAGTACTGAGGGGAGACTTAATTCACTGAGTTAAGGGGGCAGTGCCTGTTTGCCCATGGGAAAGAGAGCAGCCCAGTTCATTGAATGAGAATCCCATACCTGTGTAAGTACTGAGGGGAGACTTAATTCACTGAGCTGGGGGCTGTGCCTGTTTGCCCATGGGAAAGAGAGCAGCCCAGTTTTGAATGAGAATTCCATACCTGTGTAAGTACTGAGGGGTGACTTAATTCACTGAGTTAAGGGGGCGGTGCCTGTTTGCCCATAGGAAAGAGAGCAGCCTTGAAGCAGGAAGTACATAGAATCAGAGCTTTATGGCTTCCGTGGAACTAGAGCGAATGACCTGCCAAGTGACAGCCGAGGAGAGAATGTCCCTCATTCCCATACACTGCGGATGTGAGGCTTAAACTTGATTTACGTCACTCGTTTCCCCTTCTTCTCTCTTTTTATTATCCGTTGTCTCTCTCCTCTCACTCCGCTCATTTCCTCCAGCCTGATGCCTTTATTGCCGAAACAGATGGCAAGGCTTAATTCTCCCCTGCAAGGTGAACTCACCCTTTCCATGAAGTCTTGGCTACAAGGGCAGATTGTGCAGGAAAGTGCGAGTGAGCGAGTCCCTGGGACTCATTGCAGATGGACCGCAAACTTACAGCTACTCCATTAGGTTTGATGGGGATGTTACCTATGTATCATAAACCCTTTCCATGACCTTCCTATTCCCACGCTTTTCATACATACTTTTTAAATTAAATAAATATGTCTTATAAAGACCGGACATTGTGTAAAGGTCCTAAACATTTAGTATATTCAGAATAATTTACAGTAGGGGGTACATTATCCCTTATAATACATGAGTGATACTCAGAGTTCCCTGTATAACTCAGCCTGCAGCCTTGTGCCTTTATATGGGCACAGAACCCCTCAGTGACTGCTAATATCCTTATCATTTACAGTAGGGGGTACATTATCCCTTATAATACATGAGTGATACTCAGAGTTCCCTGTATAACTCAGCCTGCAGCCTTGTGCCTTTATATGGGGGGCACAGAACCCCTCAGTGACTGCTAATATCCTTATCATTTACAGTAGGGGGTACATTATCCCTTATAATACATGAGTGATACTCAGAGTTCCCTGTATAACTCAGCCTGCAGCCTTGTGCCTTTATATGGGCACAGAACCCCTCAGTGACTGCTAATATCCTTATCATTTACAGTAGGGGGTACAT
Source organism: Xenopus tropicalis (assembly GCF_000004195.4). Taxonomy (NCBI): domain Eukaryota; kingdom Metazoa; phylum Chordata; class Amphibia; order Anura; family Pipidae; genus Xenopus; species Xenopus tropicalis. The sequence goes on along the minus strand of NC_030677.2, from coordinate 16,063,949 downwards.
TATCCCTTATAATACATGAGTGATACTCAGAGTTCCCTGTATAACTCAGCCTGCAGCCTTGTGCCTTTATATGGGCACAGAACCCCTCAGTGACTGCTAATATCCTTATCATTTACAGTAGGGGGTACATTATCCCTTATAATACATGAGTGATACTCAGAGTTCCCTGTATAACTCAGCCTGCAGCCTTGTGCCTTTATATGGGCACAGAACGCCTCAGTGACTGCTAATATCCTTATCATTTACAGTAGGGGGTACATTATCCCTTATAATACACGAGTGATACTCAGAGTTCCCTGTATAACTCAGCCTGCAGCCTTGTGCCTTTATATGGGCACAGAACCCCTCAGTGACTGCTAATATCCTTATCATTTACAGTAGGGGGTACATTATCCCTTATAATACATGAGTGATACTCAGAGTTCCCTGTATAACTCAGCCTGCAGCCTTGTGCCTTTATATGGGCACAGAACGCCTCAGTGACTGCTAATATCCTTATCATTTACAGTAGGGGGTACATTATCCCTTATAATACACGAGTGATACTCAGAGTTCCCTGTATAACTCAGCCTGCAGCCTTGTGCCTTTATATGGGCACAGAACCCCTCAGTGACTGCTAATATCCTTATCATTTACAGTAGGGGGTACATTATCCCTTATAATACATGAGTGATACTCAGAGTTCCCTGTATAACTCAGCCTGCAGCCTTGTGCCTTTATATGTCCCACTTGCTATGGGACTTGGCCATGGTTAATATGTTCACCTTCCCACAGATCCAACCCTGGTAGGTACCCAGCTTTAAAACCAGCCAGCACTATAGGCAGAATATGCCCCTTTTGCTCTATAAATACCCCCAGTGGCCTGTGGCCCTTTGTGAGCCATGTTTGTGTCTGGGAATAAGCAGAAGGTGTAGCTGGGAGCGCCAGGTCCAGTCCAGTAAATGGAGGGAATGAGGGGACAAGTTGAATCTTGACTCATTCTATCCATATGATATGGGAGCGGAGCTGTAAACAATTCTTTTTCCAAGAATTAATCTACAAATCTCTGGAAAAAAGAATAAAAGAATAAAAGACTATTATTCTGAGGAGGGTTTGTAGGGGGCTGCCAACTGTTTTTATGAACCCCCAGCATTAGAGATTGTCAGTTTTCCTCCACATCATAGGGCGCACTAGGGGGTATGTGGTTTAGGGCACAATCAGGACAAACTGGGCTTTTTGCTATGGAGCAGAGTGGAATTACTGACTTACCAGCAATGTTATAGGGCAGTAACTACATTATTAGTTACCAGTATTAGCAAGTAGTAGTAAGTTGTAGTAAGTAGTATTAGTAAGTAGTAGTATTATATAGTTGTAATAAGTGTTAGTATGTGGTATTAGCAAATAGTAGGAATAAGTAGTATTAGTAAGTAGTACTGGTAAGTAATAGTAATAAGTAGTATTAGTAAGTTTTACCTTTCAGTAACATTATTATATTATGTATATTATATTATAGATACAATACAAACCCATCCGTTGATGGTCAGATTGCGCAGATCAGTATAATCATTTTTCTATCTAGCATGTAGGCCAGTTTGCCCACTGCCACAGGAGCCCAGGACTCCCAAATTAAAGGGAAAGTAACTGGTGAAAGCACAATTAATTATATAATTACACTGTGTCACTGTTATAGTGTTTGATATCCATTGGGTTTATGTAACCCACAACATGGGGATATCCTTATTAAATATTGCACTTTAACCACTGACCACTCCACGGAATTAAGAACAATTAGAACTATTTTAATAAATGATAAGGATATTAGCAGTCACTGAGGGGTTCTGTGACCATATAAAGGCACAAGGCTGCAGGCTGAGTTATACAGGGAACTCTGAGTATCACTCATGTATTATAAGGGATAATGTACCCCCTACTGTAAATGATAAGGATATTAGCAGTCACTGAGGGGTTCTGTGCCCATATAAAGGCACAAGGCTGCAGGCTGAGTTATACAGGGAACTCTGAGTATCACTCATGTATTATAAGGAATAATGTACCCCCTACTGTAAATGATAAGGATATTAGCAGTCACTGAGGGGTTCTGTGCCCATATAAAGGCACAAGGCTGCAGGCTGAGTTATACAGGGAACTCTGAGTATCACTCATGTATTATAAGGGATAATGTACCCCCTACTGTAAATGATAAGGATATTAGCAGTCACTGAGGGGTTCGGTGCCCATATAAAGGCACAAGGCTGCAGGCTGCAGTTATGGAATGATTTGCAGATAGGCTGTAAGCCTGTATACTGTTCTTGTAAAATGTTCCCATCTATATGCCCTTGGAAACCGCTGAAACCTAATCACATGGAACACATATGGGGACAGCACGTAGCCATAAATATAATGACTGACCCGGGGTATCACCTCATTCTTTCCAACATCTCCTGCCCCTGGCTATAGTACATAGGCCCATTAAAATAAGATCCATGTCGTACCCTGAGTCCATGCATTCCTGTTTGGCACTGTGCCCCATAACGGATACCATATTGCACCCAGTGCTGCCATATGTACATATCTAGGGGCGTGTTTACACATACTAAATAATTCCGGGATAAATAATGCAATGGCAAATATTTTCAGCTAAGATCGTGGTGAGCCCAAAACCACAGGCATAGCCATTGCCTTTGTTCATTCTCAGTATCCTATTACTTTGTTTGTCTTGTAATTTCAGAGTTCTGAGCATGACAAATCTCTGATTTTCCATTTAATTGGCTATAGCAAAATTCCAGGAACTGCCCCATTCAGCAACCAGACTGCAGCGAAGGAAAGAACCAACGTGATGTTCTGCATGGGGCAAAGAATATGGGATTCTGAGTCTGGGACTGGGGCAGGGGTGGGAGGAACTCACGGCATTTAAGGAGAACCTAAACCATGTACTTGGCATAAATGGGGCTTTGTGACTCACAAGTGCAGTTCAGATTAGGGCACAAATAGGCACTCACCCCAAATCCCCCCCTAACTGGCCTTCAGGCTGGGCCCCCTTAGCCCATAACAAGGTTACAGATATATAGAAACATTGGGGTAACAGTCACCCTGCTATAGTTCCAGGGGTACCCAGGGCACAAATAAGCACTCACCCCAAATCCCCCCCTAACTGGCCTTCAGGCTGGGCCCTCTTAGCCCATAACAAGGTTACAGATATATAGAAACATTGGGGTAACAGTCACCCTGCTATAGTTCCAGGGGTACCCAGGGCACAAATAAGCACTCACCCCCAAATCCCCCCCTAACTGGCCTTCAGGCTGGGGCCCCCTTAGCCCATAACAAGGTTACAGATATATAGAAACATTGGGGTAACAGTCACCCTGCTATAGTTCCAGGGGTACCCAAGGCACAAATAAGCACTCACCCCAAATCTCCCCCTAACTGGCCTTCAGGCTGGGCCCCCTTAGCCCATAACAAGGTTACAGATATATAGAAACATTGGGGTAACAGCCACCCTGCTATAGTTCCAGGGGTACCCAGGGCACAAATAAACACTCACCCCAAATCCCCCCTAACTGGCCTTCAGGCTGGGCCCCCTTAGCTCATAACAAGGTTACAGATATATAGAAACATTGGGGTAACAGTCACCCCGCTATAGTTCCAGGGGTACCCAGGGCACAAATAAGCACTCACCCCAAATCCCCCCCTAACTGGCCTTCAGGCTGGGCCCCCCTTAGCCCATAACAAAGTTACAGATATATAGAAACATTGGGGTAACAGTTACCCTGCTATAGTTCCAGGGGTACCCAGGGCACAAATAAACACTCACCCCAAATCCCCCCTAACTGGCCTTCAGGCTGGGCCCCCTTAGCCCATAACAAGGTTACAGATATATAGAAACATTGGGGTAACAGTCACCCCGCTATAGTTCCAGGGGTACCCAGGGCACAAATAAGCACTCACCCCAAATCCCTCCCTAACTGGCCTTCAGGCTGGGCCCCCTTAGCCCATAACAAGGTTACAGATATATAGAAACATTGGGGTAACAGTCACCCTGCTATAGTTCCAGGGGTACCCAGGGCACAAATAAGCACTCACCCCAAATCCCCCCCTAACTGGCCTTCAGGCTGGGCCCCCTTAGCCCATAACAAGGTTACAGATATATAGAAACATTGGGGTAACAGTCACCCTGCTATAGTTCCAGGGGTACCCAGGGCACAAATAAGCACTCACCCCAAATCCCCCCCTAACTGGCCTTCAGGCTGGGCCCCCTTAGCCCATAACAAGGTTACAGATATATAGAAACATTGGGGTAACAGTCACCCTGCTATAGTTCCAGGGGTACCCAGGGCACAAATAAGCACTCACCCCAAATCCCCCCTAACTGGCCTTCAGGTTGGGCCCCCTTAGCCCATAACAAGGTTACAGATATATAGAAACATTGGGGTAACAGTTACCCTGCTATAGTTCCAGGGGTACCCAGGGCACAAATAAGCACTCACCCCAAATCCCCCCCTAACTGGCCTTCAGACTGGGCCCCCTTAGCCCATAACAAGGTTACAGATATATAGAAACATTGGGGGTAACAGTTACCCTGCTATAGTTCCAGGGGTACCCAGGGCACAAATAAGCACTCACCCCAAATCCCCCCTAACTGGCCTTCAGACTGGGCCCCCTTAGCCCATAACAAGGTTACAGATATATAGAAACATTGGGGTAACAGTTACCCTGCTATAGTTCCAGGGGTACCCAGGGCACAAATAAGCACTCACCCCAAATCCCCCCCTAACTGGCCTTCAGGCTGGGCCCCCTTAGCCCATAACAAGGTTACAGATATATAGAAACATTGGGGTAACAGTCACCCTGCTATAGTTCCAGGGGTACCCAGGGCACAAATAAGCACTCACCCCAAATCCCCCCCTAACTGGCCTTCAGGCTGGGCCCCTTATGTGTAAATACTGACAATGATATTTTCCCTTTATAAAGATAATGTTATGCTTTCTTGCAATAAGGCAGACAAGTATCTTGATTGTGTATAAATGACAGTGGGGGGAGTAAATGTAATATTCCCACTCAGCTGTATGGGAGACAGAGGATGATGGGTTGGACCCCCCAGTACAGCCCAGAGCTGCCAGACTTGCCTTTTGCAGTACATTATAATAAAGTTAATAATCGAGGGAAGCGCAAGAAGCAGACTCGTTAGTTTAACAAGTGCCCAGGACCCTTGGCCAGGCTGTGGGATTGTGTAGAGAGGATGGGGGGGGGGATTGTTTTATCACATTAGGAGTAAATGAATGAAAGTGTCTGATTTGTAGCCCCCCGGGTCACACAGGCACCTCCAGATCAGCCCAAATCTTCCCCCACCCCCCCTGCGTTTCTGTAATGCGCCCAACACTGTGACCGTTTCCCTCGCTTTCTGCAGACAAATGAAGACTAATGCGACACTAAATCTCCAATCGGAGGAACATTATAGATAAACAAAAGGGATGGAGAGTCAGAAAATATCTTTCCTGGCGGCGTAATAATTTCCATGTGTCGGTTATTCAGAACCCGGGGTCCAAACTGATCAGGAATCTGATTACACAAAGAATCCGAATATGTTCATGTATTTCTGCATCAGAGGTGCCTGTCTGCCTTTACATTTCTCCAGCAAATTGGCCCGAGTGTATTAAAGTGATAGCGACCCCTGCCCAGTCTGTATTACACTCTATCTAGTCTGCACGATGGGCTACACCCATTGCACCAGCTTGGAAACATTAATAATTAACTTATAATAGATAAGAGCCATGAATATTCTGTAAATTATATCCTTATAACGCTTAGTGATGTCATCAGTTATAATCAGTGCTTAGTGATGTACATCCTGTCACATGACTCTTGTGCATTATAATAAATAATGTATTATTAGTTCCATAGCCTGTATAAAAGCTTTAATATGGTCATGGAACGCCTTGGTGACTTCCATCCTTATATTTTACGGTAGGGGGTACATTCACTATGTAGTTGGTACTTGGTGATATCATTTCTGTCACATGACTGACTAAAATAATAAAAATAAATTATGTACCCCTTGTGGTAAAATATAAGGATATTAGAAGTCACCTTCCAGTTCCTTAACCTTCTATAGAACACTCTGCCTTCAGCCTTGTGTTACGGGACGGGAGATTTTCACGCAAAATGATTCCCCTTTCTCTGTAATAATAAAACTGTACCTGTACTTGATCCCAACTAAGATATAATTACCCCTTATTGGGGCAGAACAGCCCTATTGGGTTTATTTAATGGTTAAATGATTCCCTTTTCTCTGTAATAATAAAACAGTACCTGTACTTGATCCCAACTAAGATATAATTACCCCTTATTGGGGGCAGAACAGCCCTATTGGGTTTATTTAATGGTTAAATGATTCCCTTTTCTCTGTAATAATAAAACTGTGCCTGTACTTGATCCCAACTAAGATATAATTACCCCTTATTGGGGCAGAACAGCCCTATTGGGTTTATTTAATGGTTAAATGATTCCCTTTTCTCTGTAATAATAAAACAGTACCAGTACTTGATCCCAACTAAGATATAATTACCCCTTATTGGGGCAGAACAGCCCTATTGGGTTTATTTCATGGTTAAATGATTCCCTTTTCTCTGTAATAATAAAACAGTACCAGTACTTGATCCCAACTAAGATATAATTACCCCTTATTGGGGGCAGAACAGCCCTATTGGGTTTATTTCATGGTTAAATGATTCCCTTTTCTCTGTAATAATAAAACAGTACCAGTACTTGATCCCAACTAAGATATAATTACCCCTAATTGGGGGCAGAACAGCCCTATTGGGTTTATTTCATGGTTAAATGATTCCCTTTTCTCTGTAATAATAAAACAGTACCTGCACTTGATCCCAACTAAGATATAATTACCCCTTATTGGGGGCAGAACAGCCCTATTGGGTTTATTTAATGGTTAAATGATTCCCTTTTCTCTGTAATAATAAAACAGTACCTGTACTTGATCCCAACTAAGATAAAATTACCCCTTATTGGGGGCAGAACAGCCCCATTGGGTTTATTTAATGGTTAAATGATTCCCTTTTCTCTGTAATAATAAAACAGTACCTGTACTTGATCCCAACTAAGATATAATTACCCCTTATTGGGGGCAGAACAGCCCTATTGGGTTTATTTCATGGTTAAATGATTCCCTTTTCTCTGTAATAATAAAACAGTACCTGTACTTGATCCCAACTAAGATATAATTACCCCTTATTGGGGGCAGAACAGCCCTATTGGGTTTATTTCATGGTTAAATGATTCCCTTTTCTCTGTAATAATAAAACAGTACCTGTACTTGATCCCAACTAAGATATAATTACCCCTTATTGGGGGCAGAACAGCCCCATTGGGTTTATTTAATGGTTAAATGATTCCCCTTTTCTTTGTAATAATAAAACAGTACCTGTACTTGATCCCAACTAAGATATAATTACCCCTTATTGGGGGCAGAACAGTATATAGATTGTAAGCTCTACAGGGCAGGGACCTCCATCCTCTTGTGTCTTTGACTCTTAACTTATTGCAACTGTTACTGTATCTTGTATTTATTTGTATTTTTTGTTATACTTTGTATTTATCTATTATCTTATTAGCACCCTGTTTGTATTAATGTATTCTACTGTACAGCGCTGCGTACATAAGTAGCGCTTTATAAATAAAAATATACAAAATATACATACATATTTAATGGTTAAATGATTCCCTTTTCTCTGTAATAATAAAACAGTACCTGTACTTGATCCCAACTAAGATATAATTACCCCTTATTGGGGGCAGAACAGCCCTATTGGGTTTATTTAATGGTTAAATGATTCCCTTTTCTCTGTAATAATAAAACAGTACCTGTACTTGATCCCAACTAAGATATAATTACCCCTTATTGGGGCAGAACAGCCCTATTGGGTTTATTTAATGGTTAAATGATTCCCTTTTCTCTGTAATGAAAAAACAGTACCTGTACTGGATCCCAACTAAGATATAATTACCCCTTATTGGGGGCAGAACAGCCCTATTGGGTTTATTTAATGGTTAAATGATTCCCTTTTCTCTGTAATAATAAAACAGTACCTGTACTTGATCCCAACTAAGATATAATTACCCATTACCAAGATCAAATGGGAGACTGCATATTGAAATGAAATATTGAAAGGGTAGTTCACCTTTAAGTTACTTTTTACTATGTTATAGAATGGCCAGATCTTAGCAACTTTTCAGTTGGTCTTAATTCAATTCAATTGCCTCTTTGCACTTTCACTGACCCCGGCAGCCAAAAAACTATTGTTCTGTGAGGCTACAGTTTTATTTTATTATTGTATTACTAATCTTTCAATTGAGTCCCTATCCCACTCATCCCACTCTCATTCAAAGCACTGCCTGGTTGCCAAGGTAATTTGGAACCTAGCAACCAGATAGCTGCTAAAAATCCAAACTGGAGAGAAGCTGAACAAAAAGCTAAATAATTCAATTAATCTATACAATGTCAATGCTGTTTCACCGTCTTGGATATAAACATAAGGCTCAAGGCTGAGTAAAGTTGATGGAAGCCACTCGGCAGATTTCATTCTGATACTTTCACCTGGCCGGTATCTGACTGGCCCAGCCGATAAATCACCCACTAGGGCTGCCTCATCCCCACCCAGTCTGGCGTTTTTCCACCCATTTTCTGGACCCATCCACCTTTTTTTCCTCCCAGCCTATATGTAATTGTCCCGCCCCCGAGTCACGGCAAGCCCCAGGCCAAATTAGGAAAATAAAGTGATGACAACCCTAAATGCCGTGATAGATTCTATTTTTTGCAGCAAATTTCTGCATTTCGCCATTTCCGCATTTCGTGTCATGTCAAAAAAGGGCGCGGTTGTGTAAAAATGGGCACGGGCGACAATAAAAATGTGGGTGAAAAAATATTCACGCAACAAACACGTTTCGCAAATTTTTCGCCGAAACGAAAAGGGACAGATTCGCTCATCAGTAGGACTGAATGGTCAGTGTCGGACTGGGGTGCCAAGGGCCCACCAGAAAACCTTAGGCCCACTCTCCCCTTCTCATTAACTTTCTTTAATCTCTTAATTACTTCTTTTTACATATTATCTATCCTTTCCTCCATTTCTTCTGTTCCTTCTCATATAGAATTAGTAATGGCCATGGTATAGGCATACAAGGCAAATGGTTGGGTGAGCAGGAGGGCCCACTGACCCCTGGGCCCAATGGGAGTTTTCCTGGTATCCTGGACCTTCTGGATAATGGGTTAACAGATCCCTGCACTGCATAGTTCCCCTTTAAATAGTCTTTCTTTGGTTCTTCAGCAGGTTTAAATGCTGCTGAAAGAGTCAACAAAGAAAGGATTTTATTTTTTTTCCTCCTTTGCTCCCAACCCCGTGCGTTGCGTCTGGCCTCTCCGCCTGCATCTCCTTCCCTCGGGCTCCAGTAATTAATACCAGTGGGCCACTTATTGGCAGAACACTTAGCCCCTGGGTCAGGCTACTTGGCAACCAGCTAATTATACACTATGAGAAGCTAATCTGGAGGGCCGCTGACTGACACATACACCTATTTCCCTAATTGCTGGTGGGGAAGGAACCCTCTGGAGATAACATTAGACAAAAGGAGGGAGTAATGGAGGTGAGCGCTACGCTCCCTCTCGGATATCTCGCTTTCTACTCTATATTCTTTTAACCTTGTTTTTGTTTAAAGTCTTTCGACTTGAGTTCATTTGTTATTTAGGGGGGGCAGCAGGTTCCACTGGGTCTTAATATCAAGTGATGTATCTGTCCAGAGTTAGGAAACAGGGGGGCCCTGGAATTCAAGGCTTGGGCCCCTATGTATATTAAATACTCCCAGCAGAAATGCTTCTCTGCACATACTGTATAAAATCACCTTCTTGGGGTAGGTATACAGTAACTCCTGCACCGGGGCCCCCATCTCAGTTCCAAATAATGAAGGAAATGGAAAGACCCCAATAAGACATCAATCCATGGTAGGTACAGGGCAGCCACCGGAAATCATGGGGCCCAATGATACTTAGTTGGAATTGCAACCCCTCCCATTGGGCCCTGGTTATTAGCCACTAACAGCAGAATGGGGTCCCAGTTTAAACATCTAAATAAGCCCCCAATCCAACCCAGCCCTGCGCTACTGGGGTGCACAACTTGCAAGTCTGGTCCCTTCTGCCCGGTGAATCTGGCATTGTCAGAAAAGAAGTCTGGGCCAGAGAAAAGGTGACTACTGCTACACCGATCATGTAGTCAGAACCAGCAGCGCAGAGAATACAGATAAGACACAGGTAGATACTGCAATAATTTACATTTACAAATAATGGCTTAATTGGCTTAGAATTACAATTTCTTTTAGGCATTTTTATTTTATTTTGGGCAGAGATCCCCTTTTAATGTCTGGCTTTGCCACCTTCGTGGAAATGTAATGCGCTGCCCTCAGTTCCACACACAATCTCCTTTATAATACACAGGGGGCCCACGATCATTATGGAACACTGTAAATTATATTGTGGCGTCAGAAGCACTGATTATACCATCCTCTCCTGCGGGAGTCATGGGACAGTCACGCAATCCCTTGGTGACTCCTAACATCCTTACCGTTTCCATTAGGGGGTACTTTATCCCTTATACATCTACAATGGCTTGCTTAGTGCGCTTGGGCTGTATCCCATGACATTCTTAATCAAATAATAAACGCCTGGCAGTGAGTGGCAGAGCTGTCATTGATTGGTGTGGGAGTGGGGGACTGGTGGGTTGGGGAGCTTGTCTGATCTGTACCTGCTTGTATTGGGACCCACAGATCAGCACTTGATGGTAGGAAGGGATAGGAGCAGGTGTAGTAAGACAAGATGTGGGTTGTAGGACAGTAGGGCAAGAGTAAAGGATCTTCACCATCTTATATTCTGAGCTCTCTCTGTACAGGGTACAATACCAATCTTTTGTTGTAACATTCTATTATTTTACTCGTTGCATATCAGTAATCAGTTAGCATAGCTTTCTATTGGTTTGGACTCGTTAACATCCCATATGCGGTGTTTACTATTTGGGCTTGTTAGCATTGCTCTTTTGGGCTCATTCGCTAGGGGATGCCTCCGGTAGGTTTAGAGTAGGGTTAGCATCTAACCAGGGGGTCCATATTGTGTCAAATTTCAATGGGATGCCTCTTGTGACATATGTTATTTTTATGAGTGGTACTATTTTATTGACCATTGCTACCCATTCTGTTATTGTGGGTGCAATAGGGCTCATCCATTTATGATGAGTAATTTTTTTGCATAGAATAATGTTGCCCTCATTTGGTTCCTGAAGTGATTTCATGGAATCGGTTCATCTACTAGGCCTAGGAGGCATACTTCTGGAGTTTTAACTCTAGGTAGAGCTAGTTGTTCATCTAGATATTGCTAATAAAAAAACAACAGAACACAAATACAAGAGTATTGTAGAACTGATACCTATATTGGCTAACAATAAAAATACATTGCAAGCTTTCGGAGCTCTAAGGCCCCTTCTTCAGGCAAAATCCAAATGAGAACTGAAATGGCACAACATTTATACTGATAGATCAGAGAGAAGTGTTTACAAGCAATAAGTTAGGAAGTTACAGATAGATAGAGATAACTTGTGAAGATAGTGAAAGTAATTAAGGTTTATTAGGGTGGGTTGTAAATAGTCCAGGGGTCTGGATTCAGTCAGATCAGATAGTGTAACATGAAACCTGACCCCAAATTAAGGCCCTGTGTTGAATAACTCCATACATTTGAATTCATCTTCCTTTCTCGTTCAGATCCAAAGTTCCCTTTTAGAATTAACACCTTCATGTCCTGAAGCCTGTGCTCCTGATTGCAGAAGTGTTGTCCCACTGGTGTATCACACGCTTTGGTCTTGATCTTATATCTGTGATGGTTCATCCTTGTGCGCAGTTTTTGCCCTGTTTCTCCAATGTACATTCCTCCTGTAGGGCACTTAGTACATATGATCAAGTACACCACATTGGAGGAAGCACATGAATAGCAGTCCCGAATGGTGTAGACTTTTTGTGTATTCGGTATTGCAATTTGATCTTTGCACAGGATGTATTTGCACGTCTCACATCTTTTGCTGTTGCAGGGAAATGTACCTGCTTTAGTTGTTTGGGGAAGAGCACTTCTAACAATCATTTTCCTCAGACTGGGTGGTTGTCTATAGGACAGAAGGGGTAGTTCAGGGAATATCTCCTTTAGTCTGGTATCTGTATGGAGCATGGGCTGCAGGTCCCTGGCTATTTTTCTTATAATGTTCAGCTGTGGGTTGTAGGTGACTACAAATGGTACCCTGTTGATTTCTATTTTTTGTTTGTAATCCAAGACTGTGTCTCTGGGTATTTGAGTTGCTCTGTGGATCTGATCATCAATAACCTGTGGATGGTAGCCCTGATTATCAAAAGTTTTCCGTAAGGAATGGAGATGTTTATTTCTTTCATCAGGATTTGAGCAAACCCGGTTGTATCTAAGAGCCTGGCTAAAAACAATTGATTTTTTAATGTGATGTGGATGGAAACTGTCCCACCTAAGATATGCTGGACGGCCTGTTGGTTTTTGGTATAGGGATGTCTGTATGATTCCATTTTTGATGTAGATAGTGGTATCCAGGAAATTGATGTGTGAAGAGGAGTGGTTGAGGGTAAGGTTAATCGTGGGATGAAATTGGTTAAATCTTTGGTGGAATGTCAATAGTTCCTTTTCTGATGCTGTCCATATTATAAGTATGTCATCTATATACCGTAAATAGGTCAATGGTCTGGTGTTGCAGGAAGCCAGGAAATTTTCTTCTAAATGGGCCATAAACAAGTTTGCATACTGAGGTGCCATTTTGCTTCCCATAGCACTTCCCATCAGTTGGAGGTATATGGCATCTCCAAATGAGAAGTAGTTGTGTGTTAGTATAAATCTGATTAGTTGTAGAGTTGGCATTGTGGACATATGAGATTTTTCAAGGAAATACTGGCAGGCTGCAATACCATCTTCATGTGGGATGTTGGTATAAAGAGACTCCACATCCATGGTAGCTAGGATGGTGCCCTTTGGAAGTGGACCTATGGTAGCCAGTTTGTTTAGAAGGTCAGTAGTGTCATGGATAAAACTGGGTGTTCTCTTGACAATTGGCTTCAGAATGTTTTCTACCCAGCCAGATATGCCCTCGGTTAATGTTCCAATACCAGAGATGATGGGTCGTCCTGGGTTGCCTTTGTTAGCCAATATAGGTATCATTTCTACAATAATCTTGTATTTGTGTTTTGTTGTTTTTTTATTATTATTTTTGACACTGGCTAACACGGTACTACAGTTTTTGTTTTGTGATCTAGATATTGCATAATTCCACACCAATAGTTAGCTATGTGTGTACATTCCCACACCATATGGACAAATCCCGCATTGATGTTATGACATTTAGGGCATTCTGCATCCGGTGATCTACCCATGATTAGACCCCAAGTCTAGTTGGGGTAATACCTGTATATACTTGGTGGTAGAATTTAAATTGTATAACTCTATCCCTAGTGGCCATGGGGTTGAGCCCGTTTCAATTACTAATGAGCCATATTGTGCTCTAAAGGTGTGCCATAGTTGAAGGTATCTGTAAAATTGGAGATTTGGTTTCTCCAATTTTTCTTAAAGTGTGTTAAATTGCACGAATTTGCCATCTATTACCACGTCAGAGAGCCATTTCACCCCACTGATCACTAACTATATTTAGATTTACGGTAATTATTGCATCCCCTTTCTCGGAAGTGAACCCAAAATATGTATAAATAGAGGAGACACAATGTAGTAGTACAGAAGGCTCAGCTCAAACAAGTTGCCAGCGGCTGGCTCAGAATATGGTACTTTCGTGTTTAAACATAGTTAATGTAAACATGCTCTGGGCCTGACAGAGTTAAGTACTTACAGAGCTTCATTCAGTTTTAACCACTGGTATCCCCTGCCTCTTCCCACAGCTGTTGAAAAGGTAGGGCTAAAGGGAAGTAATAATAAAATAGAGCTATTCCATTGCACACCACGGATACATCTCTTTCCCCATGAACCTGAAATCCAGTGGGTCGGGGGAATTAAAAACGAGTGGTCCGGGAGGAGTTAATATTCAGTCTGAGCCCATTTAAGCTCTCCTGGGTTACTGGGTTTGGCACCAGAGAATCCTGCTGGTAAATGTAGCAGAGTAGAGGAGCTGTTAGGCCTAAGTGATGGGGATTCCCATGGGAAAGCAGAGAAGGTTACATCCCTGGTTGTGGAGCGCTCAGCTGGAACTAATCAGGGTTTGTTAGCTGGATGCTTAGCATCAAATTACTCCAAGCTGGAAAGGAGATGGGACGTTGGACCCTCAGCGATCTGGCCCCCTGTTTGTATTTAGCTCAAGATATGAGAAAGATGGAGGAACAAGGAGGCAATAGCAGCGGGACTTCCCTTCTGTGTCTCCGGCAGATTATCTGCGCATAAGAGTGTATGGGGGGGCAGGTTATGGGTAATGGAGGAACTCAACAGGAATAGAAAGGCTAACATTATATTTCTACTTTATCATTTAGAGCCCTGGCCCAAAGCGAGTCAGGATTTTGCCAAACTGCAATAACCAATTAGAGCCTTTGGGGAGGGTTATATGGGGCCAATGCAATGCAATATGGGGAATCTTCACTGATACTATTTGATGAATACAATGCAGTCTCCATATTGTATTGCATTTACCTTCAGGCCATATAATAATAGGAAAAGCAGCTACGGAGTTTAGGAGGGTACTGACTGATATGAGATATCCTCAAAGAGACTATCTTTCCCACAAGTTGGGGCTCTTAATAAATATTTTGCTGCTCCACCCAGTAATTCATAACAAATCTATAAATGAATGGAGGTGATGCAAAGCTTCTCATGTACGGTAACTCTTTCAGGAAGGTCCACTAATGCTCTCTGCATCTCGGCTAAGGAGAAAGCAGTTGGTCAAGGCCATTATCCTAGCAACTGTCCAACTGGGGACTGGTGAGAAGAAGGAGACATAAGCAATAACTGGATATGGAGAGCAGAGAACAGGTCTGAACCGATCATTAGTGCAATTACCCAAATTAGGCCTATCTGTTGGTAGGGCACAATACGTAAGACCCATTCATTGGCCATTCATTGTGACACAGCTCAGTAAGGGTGGGAATAGGGTTAACTGTCTTATTCTGTGTAACAAAGTCCCACAAAATGGTTCTACTGCAGCTTAATGATCTACAGTGGGTGTTATTCTGGGTTGAACACTGTAACATCCCCATGGGATCCCCCCAAATAAATCACTAAATAAGGTTTCCTTGCAGCTGGCCGGGCTGGAACAAGCAGAGGTATGGGTTGAACTTTATTTTATTATTTGTGCATTCCCGGGGAGTGAATAAGTTTGGGTATGGAGCAGCATTACGTGTGATATATATTATTCCATCCATTACTCATTTTCCCTGTAAATAAATCAGTGGGATGGCAACATGGGCTGATGTATTGGTGTGTCTCACTAATAGATCTCTTCTGTGAGTGAGAAAGGAGTTTAGTACACGTGTAGGAAACGTGCTGAGCGAGCACCCGGAGTGCTTACAGGCATCACGAGGAGACGAGCTGTATTTCTCCCTGTAGGGATCCATGTGCTGATTTGTTGGAATTTTATTTGGGGGAGAGGGAGCCTCTGAACAGAAGGCCCATTCACAGAAATCTGGAAGGAATGCTGGCTTTCTCCCTGATTACCAATGACTGGGTATTTCCATCATCTCCCAAGTTTTGTATTGGGCCCAGATATCCCAGGAGGCAGCAGGGAGACATGTTTGTAAATGTGAAGCCATTGGATATAAACAATGGAGATTGAGTGCAGCTGAACCTCTCTCCACCCATTTCCCTAAAGGCTAGAGGCTTGGATGTGAGGAGGCCTATAAATATCAAGTTAAGTGACAATGCCAACATTAGGTGCCACTTCACTCCCTCAATATGATGCCTTGGATACCAGAAAGCTTCTGGAAGTGTCCATTGACAAGGAGATGGGTTCCCTGATCCTCTTGTATTCTACTATACCAACAGAGGCTTATTTACCATGGTAACTCAACTAGAGAAGAACAGGATATATTTGCCCAGTTTATTTAATGCATTTTGCATGATTATATCATCTCCAGTTGACATGCTAATCTGTTTTTAGCAATATAAGTGTGCCCTACTCTAGTTGCTGGGTACAATAAACAGTGGGACCCCGTAGAGCAGCAGTTTTAAAGAGAGTTAGTGATTGTTGTAGTAGGGCAAGATGGAAACAGCAGGCTAATATGGTGACAGTAGGGCAAGATGGAAACAGCAGGCTAATATGGTGACAGTAGGGCAAGATGGAAACAGCAGGCTAATATGGTGACAGTAGGGCAAGATGGAAACAGCAGGCTACTATGGTGACAGTAGGGCAAGATGGAAACAGTATGGAAGGATAATGACAGTAGGGCAAGATATTGTCCTCAGTAAAAGATGAAAAGTGTAGGGCTAGGTGGCGACAGTAGGTCAAAATGGTTGCAGTAGCCAAGTGGCAATAGTGAGGCTAGACTCACTTCTGGGCCTTGTTGCTGTTATGAGGAGAGTATCCCTACAGAGTGTTTTGGGTCTACTCACTGTGGGTGTGGATTATCTTTAATGGAACTGCTCAAAAGGGGATCCACGTTAGATGTTACTGTCTTTACTCATGAACATAGTCCCAAATACTCATGGACATGGTCCCTAAAACTCATGGATATGGTCCTATGGTCCTAAATACTCATGAACATGGTCCTATGGTCCTAAATACTCCTGAACATGGTTCTAAATACTCATAAACATGGTCCTATAGTCCTAAATACTCATGAACATGGTCCTATGGTCCTAAATACTCATGAACATGGTCCTATGGTCCTAAATACTCATGAACATGGTCCTAAATACTCATGAACATGGTCCTATGGTCCTAAATACTCATGAACATGGTCCTATGGTCCTAAATACTCATGAACATGGTCCTATGGTCCTAAATACTCATGAACATGGTTCTAAATACTCATAAACATGGTCCTATGGTCCTAAATACTCATGAACACAGTCCCAAATACTCGTGAACATGGTTCTAAATACTCATAAACATGGTCCTATAGTCCTAAATACTCATGAACATGGTCCTATGGTCCTAAATACTCATGAACATGGTCCTATGGTCCTAAATACTCATGAACATGGTCCTAAATACTCATGAACATGGTCCTATGGTCTAAACTCATGAACATGTCCATGGTCCTAATACTCATGAACATGGTCCTATGGTCCTAAATTCTCATGAACATGGCCATGGTCCTAACCATGACATGGTCCTATGGTCCTAAATACTCATGAACATGGTCCTATGGTCCTAAATACTCATGAACATGGTCCTATGGTCCTAAATACTCATGAACACAGTCCCAAATACTCATGAACATAGTTCCAAATACTCATTAACACGGTCCCAAATACTCATGGATATGGTCCCATGGACAACATTCCAAATGCTCAGGAACATAGTTCCAAACACTCATGGATATGGTTCCAAAGTGATGAGAGAATCGGTCCTGTTTAGTTTGGAGAAAAAGCAAAAATGGACGTTTATTCACGGTGACTTTTTCCATACCATGTGACTTTTTTCTAGGGGTGTTTTTTCACTGTGAAACCTGGCAAAACATTTCACCCATCTTAAGTCCCTTGAATCCCAAATACTCATGAACACAGCCCCAGTCATGAACAGGGTTCCAAGGCCCCAGTATGTGAACCTTTGGGATAAGGGTAGAACCTACCCACAAGCTTGACAAGATACAATCCACTCCCTTCTGAGAGTCTATCACAGTCATATATTTTGAGGTGCTGATTACAGTTTGACATTTCGCAGGGACTTACTCAAGGGATGGGACATTCCGCCCTTCATACTGGGCCTCATTCCATCCAAAACGACCCCATCATATGAGTAATGTTCCTGAGCCCTGTAGACTTGGGTGTTAAATATGATAAATGTGAGACCCAAACATAATGCTGATTTTGGTTGATGTCACAATGCACAAACTGTAGGTGTCACATTCTTTCTGTGTAGAGCAAGGTTAGTAAATGACTTGTGAATTCCCGTTGGCTCTCTTCCGACCAGATGAGCGTATTATGGACTGCAGCGGCTGGGCGAGGACGTAATGATATCATTAGAAAATGCAGCTTGTTAAGCATTATGCAGATTGGCCTCTCTTCCCTTTATCTCTTGCCTTGGCAAAGGGAAATCCCAGAGGAGCGCAGTTCAAGGCTGCCTTTTTGTAAGGTGATCCTGAGCTTTGCATTTAAACGAAGAAGGATTAGGCATAATTAACACTTTTAGTGTTCTTTGCTAATAACGCGCTGCACACATGATCTCCTGTATTTGACATGATATTATTGTATGCTGACAGAGAGACTCCCGAACCCCCCCGGGAGCAACGCTAAGCTCTGCGAAACAACTCAGCATCTGTGCTCTTCCCAGCCTTTGTAAGCTTCAAGGGGAAGTAAATAAAGACTGATTGAAAGCAAATTAAGGGGCTAGACAGCATGACGGTAACATTTAGAGTGGAGTACCTAGCAGTCGTACAGGGGCATAAGGTTAGGCCAATGGTGGGAAAACTCCTCAGTCTGGCTAGGAATGCACCAAATCCAGGAATTGGTTTGGTCTGTGGCCAAATCTGGCAATGCTGAATTGCAGTACCCTGTCAAGTTCTGTTGTCACCCAAGTGCTGTGACCCATTCTACTAACCGCTCACATCCCCCCCATGTTGTCGCTCACAAACCAACACTCTCGCACCACCATCACATACCTTCTCCCCTGCCCTCCTCTCGCTTATTCATGTCCACACCCTAGTCACCAACTCACTGTCTCCCCCATCAGTCTGTGCTCCCACCCCCATTGTGCCCTGGGCAGCCAGCGGTCCTTCTACCTACCCCTAGTTCTGGCCCTGCTGAACTACTGTATATACTTTAGTATAAGCCTAGTTTTTCAGTACCCAAAATGCACTGAAAAGTCACCCACGGCTTATACTCGAGTTGGGTGCCATGGGTCCCCCCAGAGAAGCACCCTCTGTCCTTTGTGTGCAAATTAGACCACCCGTAACCAGACCCACCAGTGCCTATTGTTTTTGTTGACCCTCTTCTCCGCTTACAGAGCTAGTTTACTGTTTTTCTTTGAAATATATATTTAAAAACATATACCCCACTGATGCCCCTAATTTTATTGGTATTTATTTTGATTATTGGAACTTAGCAGTAGCTGCTAAAATTCCCACCCCAGGCTTATACTCGAGTCAATACATTTTTCCAGTTTTCTTAGGTAAAATGATGTACCTCGGCTTATATTCGGATCGGCTTATACTCGAGTATATACGGTAAATCTCCCACTGTAGGGCCAGCTACAGATTTGGACCCACTGCCAAGTCATGTGTATTGATCCATCCAAAAACATTGACATTATATTTCACTTATTTTTTATCTATTTAGAGAGTTGTTGGCCAGCAGACATATTTTATCTGTTGTCTAAAGGCCAACTGTCCCCGCTGATTCACTCTCCAGTCTGTTGTGTCCATGGGAACTATAGGTAATACATATTTGTGGTTGAATCTGTAAGCCCAGCAATGTGAGCATAAAGGTCCTTTCCAAAAAATTAGATCATGCTGTCTAGAAACGGGGCAGGTTCCACGAAGGGAACAGTGTAGAACCTTTCCATATTCAGGTGTTACTGGCCCTTTAAAGGTTTAAAGGGTAAAGTTGTTTTTATTGCGCCTCAATGTGCACTTGTAATATTGCATTTTAAATGCACCTTCCCCAAACAGCAGGTTTCTGGCTCTGTGCTGAGCTGAACTTGCCGCGTCCGACTCCAGCCCAGGAGCCCCCAAGGTGGCCACATGCAGAGGGTAATAGGTGGCAGATGATGTCATCACTAAGCGCAGCTGGAAGCCATTATTTTTCCATTGTTATATTCCGGCCTAATGACGACATGTTGGCCGAACAGACAGACCCACCCAGGTCCTTGTGCTGCTGCTACACGGCCTGAGAGCAGAGCAAATTTTCCACTGAAATATATAGGTTTTTTTTTCTTATTAACCAAGTTATTTTAGAAATGTTAACCCTACAATAGCTGAACAGACACAATGGGGCACTTTTTGTTCTCTTTTATACAGACCTTTGTTTTATGGTGTTTGTGAAAATATTGCCGTTAATTTCCCCTCTTCTCCGGCTCCAATGAGCCCCCATCCCCTATTGGTATACCTCCCTTTAATGTGCTCATATTCTATTTAAAAGGTGGCCCTAACAATGGGGTTCAGCAACTGCTAAATGGCCAAAAGTTTAACAGAACTGGTTGCCTTACGTTACATGGAGCTCTACCTTATCCTTATCCATTGCACAAGGAAGACTCTGGCGCTGTTCTGTTGCAACCCTATGGGATATGGTCCTTTGGCTAAATCTGGTGAGAGGCGGTACTGCAGCTGATAATCTATCAAAGCCTTGGTTTCAACTTGTATCTGCTAAAATACAAAGCAATACAATTAGGACCCAATGTTAGCAGAACCATCATTGTAATTAGAAATTCAGATACAGGTATGGGATCTGTTGTCTGGAAATCTATTATCCAGAAAGCTGAGAATTACGGGAGGGCCATCTCCAATAGAATTTATTTAAATTCCCATTTTTTAAAATTATTTCCTTTTACCAGTATTGGGTCCTGCAGCAGTAATTTTAATAAAATGTCATTTTATATATAAAAAAAAATCTGAGTGGAAAGATTTCAGATTGTGCGCCGTATGGATTGTGTAAAAACCCAGATTTAATTACATTCCTGTGTTTAATTCCTATAAGTGGATCAGAGCAACACGGGATAATGGCAGTAACTATGGTGCTTGTCCAGATGATGCCATAGAGGGGAGAAGGGGCCCTGGGCAATAAGGGATGGTTGGGGAGAAATAAAATCCAAATGGGGGAGTTTTCCCTACATCCCACTGATTTAGGAAGAGTCGAGGGGCAACAGAATGGGCATCAGTACTGATACTCACTTAACTATAGACTATACAGTATACCATCTAAGCAACCATGGTGCTAAGGTCTCTACCCTGTACCCTGCCACTATACAGCCTGGTCACAAGTATTATTTACTAAAAAGCCATAGCATAAAACAATATGGCAGCTTCTACTCATGTTAATGCAAATATAAAAAAGGGAAAATTCTGGGTACACAGAAGGCTAAACCCTCATATTGTACAGCCAAAGGGAAGCAATATGGCAGCTCCTTCCCACATGTATAAATATAAAGCTGGAACATATGGATACCATTCCGTGCTCCTGCCCACACTAAGTAGAACCAGCGCGGCGAGGGTCCTGCCTGCAGTCTATTCCAAATGACAGAGGGAAATGATTGTTTGGAAAACTTTTCCTTTTTCTCAGATTTCTGGCCCCATTCACTTTCCTTCCCCAGTGAAATTCTCAGCTCAAGCACAAGAACAATTCCAGATGTTTTCCTGTACAATCATCCGTCTCTCCTCGTTCCTTCTCCCTTCATCTCTCCCCACATCTCTCTTCTATAATATTCCTCCAAGGGCCACAGATGAGTTCCCAATCCCTACCCTCTTGTTCCTCTCCCTCTTGTGTCCCTGGGGGATGTTCCTGGCTCGCAGGGGCTTATTCATTCACAATGAGGTTCTGTGAGGAATGTGACCCAGGGCCCACGCACCGTGCACGCCGGACACAACACCCCGGTGGTCATCCAACACCTTGGAACAATGGCCGGTGCCTGGAGTGTGGATGGATTTAGGGTAGGGCAGGAAGAGCATTTGCCCTGGGGTCCCAGTAGAAGAGGGGTCCCTTGGGAAGAATAATATGCCCTAAAATACCAAACAATTGTTGTTGTTTTTTTATCAGAGATGCTCAAACCTGCAGCCCCCAGTCACGTCTTATCGGCTTTCATGGAGGGGGGAGAGGGTTAACTGTTATGGAGAGGAAATATTTCCATCCCTGGACAATTAGATTTGTGATTCACTGGATAATCTTATAGACAATGCTGAGAGGGTTCCAGGAAAAACATGAGCTGGTATTTGCCTAGTGGGCCGGAGGGGCTGTATGGTGGGGGGGTGGCTGGGGGGCCATACATGGCTGTAATGATATCCCTCCTGTGTGGGTTTGTGTGCCACAATATGTCTGCCATCCTCAGGGCATGTCTGTGAGCCCCAGGTCACATTCTCTCACTTATTGTGACTACAGACAAGTGCAGGCCAAGGCCCAGTATATACACACGGAGTGTGGGGGCAGGAACCTATTAGCCATGTTGCCTTGGGATAGGAGAAGCGATGCAATGTCCGCTCTGGGAGTGTCTTATTTGACAGACAGGATCATGTGACTCCACTTCCTTATTTATGCTCCATGGGAGAGTCACATGATGCTCTTACCAAGGGTTGTGAAAATAAAAGTCACCATGTTAGCGCAGTAACCCATAGCAACCAATAAAAGGTGACCAGTAAATGCTATCGACTGATTGGTTGCTATATATATTCTGTAACAAGTGGCCAGTAGATCTGAACTTGGGTCAGGACAGGAAGAGCTTTTAGTCCAACCATAAGGAAACAACACATAACAGGGCGGCCATATTGCCACAGACACACTAGTGGGGGTCATTTATCAACCCCAGAGCTGTTAGCCCCCACTATTTGTTTGGGAGTTACCCGATTTTGGTACTCTCCCCCCAGCCTCTCGTCCCAGAGAAGCATTCTCCCGATTTTTCTGAATTCTCCCAAATTCCTGTGGTGAATTCCAGGTGCGTTCTGTGACGTTCCGTGCGCGGGTAGAATTTATGCTTCGGCAGTGATTTCGCACATAAGCGTGAAGTCACCTCTGGGTTTAGAAAGAAAAAGTCCAGTGGCGCCACATTCCCAAGAACCTAAGCATCTAGGCCAGGGGTGGCCAGACTTCGTCCATCGGCGATCTACCTGTGACTCCTCCCCTAAGACCCAGCGTACGTACGCATTCACGCCTCACTTCCGCATTCCACTAGGAATCCATGGGGGATCGACTAGTGGACCGCGATCGACGTTTTGGCCACCCCTGATCTAGGCCGAGAGCTACGGAACACTGGCCAGTAACCCATGGCAACCAATCAAATTGTTGCATTCATTGTTTTACCTGCAGCTGGCTGAAACAAAAACAATCACTGATTGGTTGCTATGGGTTACTGCCCATGTGTATATTTGCCCAGTGTTGATAAATGAGCCTGACTGACACTGTTACCAGGGGAAAGGCAGTGAATGTGGGGGAACATCTGACATTACTTTGCCGCACATGGCTGCCAGCAGAGACAATGAACTGCTTCACGAGCCGCAGAACAGTAACAGCTTAAATGTTATTACATACAAATAGTACAAGCAATATTCCTATTGGTTCCCACAAAAGCTGGAACTTGGCGGGTATCCCCTCGCCACCCCCGGAGAGCGCACATATTGTCTGCATTGCACAAGCCCCCTCTGGAATGAGTTAGGTCCTGGGGAAAGTTCCAGGTGGGGCGGAAGTTACTGAGCGGATGGCTCCCTCTTGATTTGCTGTCAGTTAATATAGCAGAGAGGTGGCGGATAAATCCTTATATCCCGGAAAGCTTCACGAATGCACGCAGTTAGCCGAGGTCACAATGGAGAGAGCAGCGGATCTGAGAAAATCCACACAATTCTCTCTTTACTGGGCGCTGGTCCCAAGTACATAGTATATAGAGAGAAGCCATACATAGGGCAGGTATAACCTTTACATTATTGTGCCCCTAACCAGAAGGCGCGGTGATACCACAATGTGTATGTGCCGCTACACTGTATTGCCGTGTACCATGTTACACACAGGCTGGTTCTGCCACATAACCACAGAGCCATCGTGCTGTGTCCAATGTTGAGGCTGCAGCTTGAGGCTTTGGCCAGTAGAGGGAGGTCAGTCCATATAATATTCTTTAACCCTGCTTTTTCCTGGCTGAAACACAACACACTGCTGTGTGAGTAACAACCCACCCCCTGACAGAATGGTATAAACCCGAGAACAGGTACCTGCCCCTTATTTAGCCCTGCAGGCAGCTTCAATGTAAATAACAGTTAGGGGGGGTTTCGACTGTAGTTGTACACAGGCTCAGCTTGAGAAGCCTGCCCGCAAGAGCTTACAATCTAAAAGAAGCAGTGATAATACAGACACAGGGTCTAAAAGTATGTGACTGTGTTGAGCACAAGCCCTATTCGTTGAGCTCTTGTTGGAAAATGGGGGATACTGCCCCTTTAAAGCGGCGGGCTGGCTATGGAGAGTTTCTTGCATAAGGGGTTAAGGTGCTTCATTCATTAATTTGTCACATTATTATTATTTATTTATAAAGCGCCAACATATCCCGCAGCGCTGTACAATAAGTGGGTTACATACATTGGACATACAGAGTAACATATAAAGCAATCAATAACCGATACAAGAGGTGAAGAGGGCCCTGCCCAAAAGAGCTTACAATCTACAACATAATGAAAGCACTGCTTGGGACACACCAGGATGCTGAGTATATTCTGTCGATCCATATAAAACCCATTGGACACCTTGTATTACAGAGACCATTGCTAATACAGGGGTGAGGCTCCCTTATTTCTCCCTGTTAGTGCAACAGTTACATTCCTTTATGGCCATGCCGAAAAGCCCAGACATGAGGCAAGTCTGGAAGCTGCAGAAGGGGAGATGTTACTTTTCTTCTGGGAGAAGGGCAGGCAAACTAAAGGGGAAGTAAAGCTCTGCGTACCTGTTATCTATAATTAGTAGTAGGGCATAGGATTTATAGCCTGCAGGGCACCACTTCTGTAAGTTCAGGGAAGAGCCTGCGTGCACCCCACTCATGCACTCCGCCCCAGAAGAAGCAAAGTTGCACGGAGTAATGGTCAGAGACAGCACAGCAGCCCAGTGTCACACAGTAGCAATGGGAAATCAGTGGCAGTGCCTTTGGTAATATTAGACTGTGGAGCCCTGTAATTTATATAAAATTGGGTGTTCTAAAATTTGACCCATCTTGCCTTGCTGCTCCCTTCTTGTGCTATTATTTCCATCTAGACCCCCACTGTCTCTGCCCCACACGCTCTAGGAAGGTACTCTCCCCATTCCCTCTGCCCCACACTCTGTAGGAAGGTACTCGCCCCATTCCCCATTCCCTTCTGTATCCATCTTTCCCTACTGTCTTCATCTTGCCTTACTGTTTCCATGTTGTCTTACTGTCTCCATCTTGTCCTACTGTCTCCATCTTGTCCTACTGTAGCCATCTTGTCCTACTGTCTCCATCTTGCCCTACTGTCTCCATCTTACCCTACTGTGTCCATCTTGTCCTACTGTCTCCATCTTGTACTACTGTTTCCATCTTGTCCTACTGTCTTCATCTTGCCTACTATCTCCATCTTGTCCTACTGTCTCTATCTTGTCCTACTGTTTCCATCTTGCCCCACTGTTTCCATCTTACCCTGCTGTTTCCATCTTGTCCTACTGTCTCCATCTTGTCCTACTGTTTCCATCTTGTCCTACTGTCTCCATCTTGTCCTACTGTCTCCATCTTGCTTTACTGTTCCCATCTTGTCCTACTGTCTCCATCTTGTCCTACTGTTTCCATCTTGTCCTACTGTCTCCATCTTGGCCTACTGTCTCCATCTTGTCCTACTTTTTCCAAATTGTCCTACTGTCACCATCTTGCCCTACTGTCTCTATCTTGTCCTACTGTTTCCATCTTATCCTACTGTCTCCATCTTGTCCTACTGTCTCCATCTTGTCCTACTGTCTCCATCTTGTCCTACTGTCTCCATTTTGCCCTACTGTCTCTATCTTGTCCTACTTTTTCCAAATTTACCTACTGTCTCCATCTTGCCCTACTGTTTCCATCTTGCCCTACTGTTTCCATCTTGCCCTACTGTCTCTATCTTGTCCTACTTTTTCCAACTTGACCTACTGTCTCCATCTTGCCCTACTGTTTCCATCTTGCCCTACTGTTTCCATCTTGCCCTACTGTCTCCATCTTGTCCTACTGTCTCCATCTTGTCCTACTGTCTCCATCTTGTCCTACTGTCTCCATCTTGGCCTACTGTCTCTATCTTGTCCTACTTTTTCCAAATTGACCTACTGTCTCCATCTTGCCCTACTGTTTCCATCTTGCCCTACTGTCTCCATCTTACCCTACTGTTTCCATCTTGTCCTACTGTCTCCATCTTGTCCTACTGTTTCCATCTTGTCCTACTGTCTCCATCTTGTCCTACTGTCTCCATCTTGTCCTACTTTTTCCAAATTGTCCTACTGTCACCATCTTGCCCTACTGTCTCTATCTTGTCCTACTGTCTCCATCTTGCCCTACTGTCTCCATCTTGCCCTACTGTCTCCATCTTGTCCTTCTGTTTCCATCTTGTCCTACTGTCTCCATCTTGTCCTACTGTCTCTATTTTGCCTTACTGTTTCCATCTTGCCCTACTGTCACCATCTTGCCCTACTGTCACCATCTTGCCCTACTGTCTCCATCTTGTCCTTCTGTTTCCATCTTGTCCTACTGTCTCCATCTTGTCCTACTGTCTCTATTTTGCCTTACTGTTTCCATCTTGCCCTACTGTCACCATCTTGCCCTACTGTCACCATCTTGCCCTACAGTCTCCATTTTATCCTGCTGTCTATTCTTGCCCAAATGTTGCCACTTTACTTTCTGTTGACTCTTGTATTGCTTGATGCACATTGATGATCTTCTCCTACTGTCTCCTTTGTGCCGTATTGACTCCATCTTGCCCTGTTGTACCTGCAGCTTCCCTCTTGCCACTCTGCAGGGCCCCAGTATGTGTAGGACGTGGGGCAGACGCCCCTATCTGAACCCCTTACAATGAGTCCTAGTGACAGTCTCAGCCCATATGAAGTCCCATTCCTGCCTCTCTCTCTCCGACAGCAGGTTTATTGGGGCTGGCTGGAAAGCTGATTGCTGTGGGATTTAATGTGCAGCAGCTTTATTTGTTGGAAATCAGAGAACATTATCACAATTGCTGCGCTTGTCTGGGAATTATTCCCCTCGTTAACTTTAGGGCCAAGCTGTCTGATTTTGGCATTACTTTCATTAGGCCCTATAGTAAACTGGGGACTTGCTCTGCACCAATCACTCTTGCCTCTGGACCAGTCCAGGTCTTCAGCATCTTCCCTTCCGTCAAGGTTACCGGCTCCTCCAGATCCTCTGCAATAAACGTTTCATATTCCTGTGGGCTAAACTCCACCCCCCCACTCCTCGGCCGGAATGTTCTGCAGAAAGCAAACAGCAAGCCAGATGCTCACAGATCACATTAGCAATAAACAGTAACCCTTTCAGTGCCGAAGGGCCACTCAGCCTCACGTTCCGATGGGGATATTTTTTTCTGTGTTAATTTTGTGCCAAAGTATTTTTTCCAAAAATGTCTAAAATGTCCTCAGTCCCAATATGATTCTGAGCAGAACTAGCGAACACCAAACATGACCAGGATTCATTTAATTCAACATATTCCTTTCTATCCTGTGCATGTGAAAACACGTTCTTTAAAGCAAGGGAGCTCCTGTTTATTGCAATGACTTTGTTATCAGCTCTGCTGTGTTCAGCCATCTTTTACCTACTCTCTGAGCAATGCCCCGCCCAGTCTATGTTCATTAGAGCCTAAAGGTGGTCATACATGGGCAGATTTCAGCTTCCAATTTGAGTCTTTTAGACTCTTTTTGGACAGCTTATCTGCCTGTGTATGGGCATCCCCGACTGGTGTACCCAACCAACATTCAGTTGTTGGCCCTAGGGCCAAGTGATTGAATAAGCCTGATATTGCCCACCTTAGGCTTAGCAAGGTTGCCAAACAAGTGGTTTGCAACATCTATGCCCACCTTTACAGAAAATATATGTTTATATCGCCTCACTGATTGTTGTATTAGTATAAGTATTCATTATTCTCACCCACAGATAGATAATAGATAGATGATAGATAGATAGATAGATAGATAGATAGATAGATAGATGATAGATAGATGATAGATAGATAGATAGATAGATAGATAGATAGATAGATGATAGATAGATAGATATATAGATAGATAGATAGATGATTGATAGATAGATAGATAGATAGATGATAGATAGATAGATAGATAGATAGATAGATGATAGATAGATAGATAGATAGATAGATAGATAGATAGATAGATAGATAGATAGATGATAGATAGATAGATAGATAGATAGATGATAGATAGATAGATAGATAGACAGATGATAGATAGATAGATAGATGGATAGATAGATAGATAGATAGATAGATAGATGATAGATAGATAGATAGATAGATAGATAGATAGATAGATAGATACCCCTATAGCAAGGATATCTGCTTTAGGTTTTTGCAGATTCTAATTTAATACACAAGATATGGATATAATCTTGGCGGGTTGAGCTCTAATTCTCCCGAGAATTTCTCACTATAATTAGTTAGAAAGTGCAATAACCATGGAACCATCTGCACATACGCACATACATTGGCTTTATCTCTTGGGACATACACAAATAAACCAACGTACAAAGGCAAACGCATTGACACATATTAAACTGCACTTCTCCTGGCATCTGTTAATTTTAGCCTTAACCAAATGCCTTCCTGGTACCCTCCATGTCTTCCGCATATCAGCCATGTAACTAATGAGTTTTAGGGGTCATCAATTAATCTTATTCTAATTGACTAAAGTAGGGCTTTAGTGTGTTTGAAGAGGGAGAATGCAAAGAGAGCGTTGAGAAGGGGAGAGGTGGCAAATACAAGGGAGGAGATGGAGAAGACTTCTGTACTGAGAAGAAGGAGGGGGGTGAAAAGGGCATGGGTATTATAAAGAAAAAGTAGAATAGAGAAGGTAAAAAAGTGAGATGTGAAGTGAAGTGAGGAGGTGGAGAAGACTTTGGCATTGGGAAGGTGAGGGAAGAAAGTGGAAAGGGCTTGGGTAAAGGAAAGGAAAAGGAGAATGGAGGAGATGGAGAAGACTTCTGTATTGGAAAGAAGAAGGGAGGAGGTAAAGAAGACTTTGGTATTGGGAAGATGAAGGTACGAGGTATAAAGAGCACTGGTATTGGGGTGGGGGAAATGGTGAAGAAAGGATCTGAGAAGACTTTGTTATTGGGAAGAAGAATAAGGAGAGGAGAAGGTTGAGATAAAGAAGGAGGAGAAGAAGGAAGGAGGTGGAAAGGACATGAGTATTGGGAATCAAAAAGAGAAGGAAGGAGAGGGCATGGGTAGTGGAAAGGAGAAGGTAGGAGTTGGGGAGGACATGGGTATTGGGGAGGGAAAAGGTGGAGAGAGCATAGATATTGGGGAATTTGAAGAGGTAGAGAAGACTTTGATAATATAAAGCAGAAGGGAGGAGGTAGAGATCTACGGATGGCCAGGGAAGGGATGCTTTGGTGGCCCTAGCACTAATGTATCCATTGATCATCCATGTTGACACCTACTCTTTGGCTTTTAAAATGCTGAATGGCTAATTAGAACTGATTCCAGGTCCATCTGTATGGCTGAAATAAACCATGTGCTTTGTATTATAAGTCTTCTTTCAGCTTACTGAGACTTGTTAGCTATTAGTTTGATGGCAATGCCCAAATGGCAGCCATCAGCTGTGCAACCTTTAATGCCACCCCCACCTCCACCTACAGCTTCCTGCACATTAACTTCCTGCTTCCATGCAACAACATATTGGGCCAATGTAATAACACATGCACTTAACTCAAGGCCTTCTAACCCATAAAAGCCAATCAGATCTTTGCTTTCAAATTGCTGACCAATAAATACTGCCTGCTGATTGGTTATTATGGGTTACTAGGTGTGGACCAGGCTATGTAACAGTTTAGCTGAAGTTTATAGATTTTATTGAAGATTTGCTCCTGGCAGAGATCATAGGGGGTCCAATTAAACCCTTCAGTGAGATGCAGCAGCCACTGGGGGCATCAAGGTGCAGGCTGGGGTGCCTGGAACAAGGTAAAGGGCCACTGGAGACCTCTACTTGCAGTGTAGGCAAGGAATAATAAAAATGAACCAAAAAGTAGGAAATTTGGTGCATCCCTAATATATATTAGTGTATGTTAAATGCTTTAGTCTATAGATACAGCCCAAACCAATATTTTGCACCCCAAATTCGCTGTTTACAGTAAATATAAAGGGTTAGGGATGCACCAATCGGCCAAATTAATTGCAAATTAAGATAATGAAGGGTTAAAGAGAACCGCGCATGTGACACGCAGCAAAAAAGTCATGGCTACCGGTATTTTGTCTCCATGGAAATTCTATATATAATGGGGTCCCTGCTCCATGCAGGCTGCACACACCATGATATCTGGGGGACGTACCATATAGAGTTTGGGAGAGGGGAGCCAGTGACCTCCGGAGAGAGAGAGCTGAAATCAATTAGCGGAGTTACAACGTGAAATGTAATAGGGCTGCTTTATGGCTGTTATTTATTGGCGCCCCACCGAGGAGAAATGAGCCCAAATGATTCCATGCTGCTACCTTATTGGGTTTCAGTAACAAATGGAGTAAGTGTAGGGCTGGAGCATCATCTAGTCTGTCATTTAACCCTTTCCTCCTTCCCTGGGATTCCTCCTCACGTCAAGGCCTCGGGCTTAATCCCTTCTTTCCTCGTCGCCCACACTTTCCTTTCCACTTGGGAAACATTTTTCTGCCTGAGAAACCTTGGGAGTCAGAGCTCCAAAGCATTAATGATAAAAAATGGAATTCTGCTCAACTGCCCGTTATACGTTCATTAGACATTTTTATATATTGTATAGGAGAAAATTGTTTGACTTAAGGCGGCCATACACGGGCCAATTCCAGCTGCCGATATTAGTCCTTTAGACCAACTCAGCAGCTAATCGGCCCATGTATGGGCACGAAAGACAGACCTGACCAACCTACATCTGGCCTGAAATGGGGTAGATCTTGAATGGGCAGGTTTGATTTTCCAGTTGGATCAGGGACCGAACTGACTACGTCTGTACCCACTGTTCTAATTAAACGACCTAATTAGCCCAATATCACCCACCCATAGGTGGCCCAGCGAGTGGATCTTACTGTGTATGGCCACCTTTACAATGTCTTGTACTGTACAAATTTATTATTTATATTTTTTGTTTATATCCCCTTTTTTAACTTTTTTTTTTTTCTTTTTTAAACACTGCAACAGGATAGGTCTTTCATCTGTTTGTTAACCCTATTTTCCTAACCTGCCAAAGCATGGGTACCTGGCCTACATAGAGTAGTTGCCACAAACTGACACCATTCATTAAAGGTTCCTGTGTCCAAAGTCAATCTGTGCACTTGTCAGATTGGGGCCCATTGGGCCGACTAAAGGACCTGAGCTCCAGGGCTCCCACTGCCAATGACCGGCCTGACCCCACGCCCCACGCCACGTCAATGACATCTGCCCTGCCCCCTCAAACCTTCACAAGCCCTCCAAGTGCCAATGTGGCCACCAGGTGGATGCTAGAGAACCCTGGAGGTACCAGCACCTCATAGGTGCAGTTAGCTGTATGGTTCCCAAAGGGTTTGGGTCAATAGGTGCAATGTACTTGCACCTTGATGCAAAATGCAAGTGCAGCTCCCCCTGGTGGATGCAATGACCCTAAATTCTGGGAAAATATGCTGAATTGTGGGTAAAAAAAATATAGCAATCTGAGACTAAAATTGCACTTTGCACACTTCACACATGTCTCCTTTTACCATTGATTCAACCCTTTACTTTGGAATTTCGTCTCTTAGTTTCTCCTTTACTCCTTACTTTCCAAGTGATAAGAAAAAAATGTCATTATTCTGTCATTTAACCCTTTTCTTTCTAGCTGGGACATTTCAGGTGAGTTCTGAAGTGTGTCACGTGCCCACCATGGATCAAACCATCGACCCCGAGCAGAAAGCAGGACATTTCCCAGCTAAACCCGCGCAGTCCGTTCTCTGGGCGGTTCTATAACGCGCCACTCAGCATGAGAGTTAATGAGAAACATTAGGAAGCTTAGAGTTTATTAGTCTGACTGAGAAAATGTGAGTAGAGAAAGTGGTGTGTATGGGGGGTGCGGGGGAGAAAATGCCAGAAATACCAGCGGCCGTCAGAATTCCTAACCAGCAGTCCATAGGAAGGGCTTTATTCAGGATAAATATCACATTCAGAGCCATTCGCAGGGAGAAACAATCATATAAATATACAGAACCAAAGAGACAAACCCCCATATGTAATAAAAGGCACCAAGTTTGCCCAGGAGCAGCAACCAATGAGATATTTGCTTTTAAACAGGTGACCAGTAAATCCTACCTGCTAATTGGTTGCTTTGGGTTACTGCTCCTGGGCAAACTTAATGCCTTGTATTACCCCATTTTATTGTAATGTAAGATCATAATGACCTCTGTGTATTTCTTACTTATCCCAGTATTATCTGCAGTGTTGCAGTTGCAAGCCCTATCAGATGCACCAATGGCAAAAGGACTCAGTGTAGCATGGGAAATCATTGCATTGTGGGAACTGAGGTCATGGCAACTGTAAGGCTGATAAAGAAAAACGCAGCCCCTCTGCTGGCGTCAGACTTCCACCCTGCCTGCACCCTAAGAGTTAAAATCTGTTATTGGCTGTCACTGGGCAACTGCTCGTAACCAGGGATGATGTACAGATACCCGTGACCTATTTTAATGAGCACAAAATCAGGATTTGGGATATTGGGAGGACTTGGGATATTGAGAGATCAGCCCCTTTGGCGACCTTGCCAAATGAGCAGATCTTACCAAGTATGGCCACCTTCACTCCCAAATGTATAAGGTTCAAAGACCTTTGGATGTGGTGGTTGGTTGAAAGGCTTTTGGCCTCATCCTGGTGTTCATGACCTTCAGTGTTTTACTTAGAATTTGGGCCAAGGAACACAAAGCCATTGGGGTCGTTATTTGCACAAACATGTTATCAATTTCAAGCCAAGAACTCACCATAAATCCCATTAAGTGTTTCCTAGGTCATGGCATAAACACCGGGATAAGGTCTAAAGCCTTTCAACCAACTACCAGATCCACTGATCACTGAATCTTATTAGTCTGGGAGTGTGGAGTAATTCCTACCTCCTTCACCTCAAAAAGTTTCCTCCTTAAACAGAGACAGTTTGGAGGTTGTGTGGGAGTATTATAGAACTGGCGTATTGCTGGAAACTCTTCTGAAGGAAAAGGGACCTCTTGTTTATTTATAAATGTCCATCGTTTGTGTTTCCATGATAAAGTCTGTTGAGGAAAGCTCTAACTCATAGCAACGTCTAACACATTGCATGTTTGTCCTGTAGCTTGTTAGGGCACTCCCAGTGGCCAAATGAGGTGGGGCTTACCCATAATTGGGTGGAGTCTGGGACAGATTGGGATGGCATTGATGGATTTGGATGAATAATGAAGGTTGGAGAACGGAGAGGAGGGTTGGCAACAAAGTCAAACAAGAATCTAATCAGTACCAAAGGACCTTTCCCAATGATGCTGTCCAAGAACTTACTAGACCCCTCAGCAAGATCCATTAATGTCTCCCAAACCAGATGATGCATTTTGATTCCACCATTTAGGACATCCACGAGGGCACTCAGTACTCACCATCAAATGGTAGCTGTGCCTGTATCTCCTACCAGGAGAGTATCTTCTACTGTGAGAAGCTAAAGCTCATTGGCCATTATGAATGGAGCTGTATCCACTAAAGGATATTCTGAGAGATCCTTAGTTGGGCAAATCTCCAGAATAATCCTTGAGTCAGAAGCACAGAAATTGAATGCCAAGGGATTGTAATCATATGGGTTTAATAATCTAAAGCCAAAGGGTGGAAGATCCCCCTAGTTATACTGTATGTGTTACCCACCCACCAGTAGTGGTTTATCCCTGGTTCCTCAGCAGTTTGAACTG
The DNA here is from genome assembly GCF_000004195.4 of Xenopus tropicalis. NCBI lineage: Eukaryota > Metazoa > Chordata > Amphibia > Anura > Pipidae > Xenopus > Xenopus tropicalis. The sequence continues at coordinate 16,029,995 of NC_030677.2, read as the reverse complement.
GTATGACAGGTGTTCCATAGGAAGTGCTTGGATTAGCACCAACATGATAAATGTGTCATTATTAAGAGCCTGATCGGTGTCATTTGGCAATAAAACCCCAGATCCTGCCTTGACCGGCCAAGCTCCTTGTAACACAGAGAGGTTAATGTAGCGCAGGCGCCATAGGTTAATGAAATCTGGGAGGAAAGTGGATTAATCCGTAACATGTGGTTGTTTAGAGATGGCACCTTTATTAGTAAATTGATGTTTTTAGATGCAAGCTTTCAGGAATCGCATCCCGGGGCGTCCCTGACTTTGTTTTCTCCTAATAAATTGTATTTTCTTCACTCTAATTCCGAGCTCCCGCGCTCTATCAGTCCCTTAAAATGTTTACTTTCCATTTCCACTTTCAAACGAGATCCTGATTTACAGTAAGGCAACGTAATGGGAGAGAGAGATTTGTATTAGAGAAATGGGCCTCGTTAACCCCCTTATGTGCTAAAGGCAAAGAACCCTGGGGCCTCAGCTCTTAGTGGCCCTGAATTATATCAGAGTGCTCTTATCTGCCACTGGGAAATGGCACCGCGCCATTCATTGTGAGTAATGGATAGAGTGCCAATGCCTATGGCCTGTCACATCCAGCCGGTTGTACTACAACTCCCAGCTAGAGACGTACAGCAACAACAGATGGTGGGTGACAGAGTTTACTTGTCCTGCATTGCCTTTAATACAGTAAATATATTTACTACTGGTACCAAAGGTTAGAATAAAAACTATCATATGTTAGATGTACCAACTGATAAGAGGACAGCCAATGACTGGGCCCGAATAATAGGACATTAACTGTGTAAAACATCAAAAAAGAGGAGGCTACTGATACCCAGGGCCAGCATTATGAGGCATTATCTGTTAGATACACCAACCAACTGGATACCATTGATACCCTGAGCCAGCATTATAAGGCATAATATGTCCAATGCACCAACCATTAGGTAACTATAGATACCCGGGGCCAGTATCATAAGGCATTATCTTTAGGATACTCCAACCAAATGGACACCACTGATACCTTGGTCCACTATCTTATCAGGCATTACCTGTTAGTTAGTATCACCAAGTTAAAAGCTACCAATACCCTGGGTCAATATAATAAAGACACTATTTGTTGGATGCATAGACCACCAGGAAGCAACTGATACCCTGAGCCATTATCATAAGGCATTAGCTCTTGGATACACCAACCAGTTGGAAGCTACTAATACCCTGGGCCACTATCATAAGGCATTATCTGTTGGATACACCAACCAGTTGGAAGCTACTAATACCCTGGGCCACTATCATAGGGCATTATCTGTTGGATACACCAACCAGTTGGAAGCTACTAATACCCTGAGCCATTATCATAAGGCATTAGCTCTTGGATACACCAACCAGTTGGAAGCTACTAATACCCTGGGCCACTATCATAGGGCATTATCTATTGGATACACCAACCAGTTGGAAGCTACTAATACCCTGGGCCACTATCATAAGGTATTATCTGTTGGATACACCAACCAGTTGGAAGCTACTAATACCCTGGGCCACTGTCATAAATGCATTAGCTGTTGGATACACCAACCAGTTGGAAGCTACTAATACCCTGGGCCACTATATAAGGCATTATCTGTTGGATACACCAACCAGTTGGAAAATACTAATACCCTGGGCCAGTATCATAAGGCATTATCTGTTGGATACACCAACCAGTTGGAAGCTACTAATACCCTGGGCCACTATATAAGGCATTATCTGTTGGATACACCAACCAGTTGGAAAATACTAATACCCTGGGCCAGTAACATAAGGCATTATCTGTTGGATACACCAACCAGTTGGAAGCTACTAATACCCTGGGCCACTGTCATAAATGCATTAGCTGTTGGATACACCAACCAGTTGGAAGCTACTAATACCCTGGGCCACTATATAAGGCATTATCTGTTGGATACACCAACCAGTTGGAAAATACTAATACCCTGGGCCAGTATCATAAGGCATTATCTGTTGGATACACCAACCAGTTGGAAAATACTAATACCCTGGGCCAGTAACATAAGGCATTATCTGTTGGATAAACCAACCAGTTGGAAGCTACTAATACCCTGGGCCACTATCATAAGGCATTAGCTGTTGGATACACCAACCAGTTGGAAGCTACTAATACCCTGGGCCACTATCATAAGGTATTATCTGTTGGATACACCAACCAGTTGGAAGCTACTAATACCCTGGGCCAGTATCATAAGGCATTATCTGTTGGATACACCAACCAGTTGGAAGCTACTAATACCCTGGGCCACTATATAAGGCATTATCTGTTGGATACACCAACCAGTTGGAAAATACTAATACCCTGGGCCAGTAACATAAGGCATTATCTGTTGGATACACCAACCAGTTGGAAGCTACTAATACCCTGGGCCACTGTCATAAATGCATTAGCTGTTGGATACACCAACCAGTTGGAAGCTACTAATACCCTGGGCCACTATATAAGGCATTATCTGTTGGATACACCAACCAGTTGGAAAATACTAATACCCTGGGCCAGTATCATAAGGCATTATCTGTTGGATACACCAACCAGTTGGAAAATACTAATACCCTGGGCCAGTAACATAAGGCATTATCTGTTGGATAAACCAACCAGTTGGAAGCTACTAATACCCTGGGCCACTATCATAAGGCATTAGCTGTTGGATACACCAACCAGTTGGAAGCTACTAATACCCTGGGCCACTATCATAAGGCATTAGCTGTTGGATACACCAACCAGTTGGAAGCTACTAATACCCTGGGCCACTATATAAGGCATTAGCTGTTGGATACACCAACCAGTTGGAAGCTACTAATACCCTGGGCCAGTATCATAAATGCATTAGCTGTTGGATACACCAACCAGTTGGAAAATACTAATACCCTGGGCCACTATCATAAGGCATTAGCTGTTGGATACACCAACCAGTTGGAAGCTACTAATACCCTGGGCCACTATCATAAGGCATTAGCTGTTGGATACACCAACCAGTTGGAAGCTACTAATACCCTGGGCCACTATATAAGGCATTAGCTGTTGGATACACCAACCAGTTGGAAGCTACTAATACCCTGGGCCAGTATCATAAATGCATTAGCTGTTGGATACACCAACCAGTTGGAAAATACTAATACCCTGGGCCAGTAACATAAGGCATTATCTGTTGGATACACCAACCAGTTGGAAGCTACTAATACCCTGGGCCACTATCATAAGGCATTAGCTGTTGGCTGCAGGTACCAATACCAATCTACTGATACCACCCTGGGCCAGTAACATAATAATTAGCTATTGGGCGCACCAGTTGGAGACTGCTAATAGACAATGGAAACACCAATACTTCGCCCTCACCTGCTGCAGTACGGAACTGAGTAAAAGGTTGCCTGATACTGCTGAGCAGTTATTTAGTCATTTTCCCTCACTCACGGCAGGAAGCGCTTACACTTAGCCCACCAATGAACACCTGTGCAATGGGTTGAGTTCTTGGCACACATTCTACGTGAGTACTGAGTACCCACCCTTCCCACAACGTGAGGCTACAGCCCTTCAACTCTAATTATGTCAGGCCATCGGAACCCTCCACATGTCTGTGATTTACACGCAACACATGTTTTTCCACTTAAGGAAAGCTGGGAGTTGGTTGCAAAGTTTCCACTGAGGTTAAACGATGGTTAATGTTAGCTGTCCAACACTGGATTGTATTACAATGAAGTATGGGCTGCAGATAGAATGGGATTGCGTGCACAGCATGGGTGCTGGCTGTGCCGGAGTCACCAGCGACTGCACCACAACAAGCGACCACATCCGTGATGGAAGGAGTTTCTTGCAAGTAGCGAGTATCCCCGGTTTTTCCCATTTCGGCCCCCGTTTCTTCCCTAACCCTAAAAATAAGGGGGTAGAAATATCAGGTATGTCCTCTAGTTGTAGTGCAGTATCTCTGGTTTTACCCCTGTAGTTCTGAGGCCCCCGGGGAAGTGCCCTTTCTACTCCACCCTGAACAGGGCCCTGCTCTATATCACGCAGCGAGACTTGGCCAGGAGAAATGCAGCAGGACATTTAAACATTAAAACATAATACCAGCTGAAAAATGAGCCGGCCGGCCCTGACCCGCACAGGAACGTAAATACATATGGTTCCTATTTGCCCATAAATCATATCTGGATACACATTCTCCCAGAGTGGGCACATTTATGAACGGAAGTGCTCTTTGCTTCTTCTGCTTCTACTACTGCCTTTTTTCACTCTGGGTTTTTCATGCTGCTTTTGCAAAGGGAAGGGTCGCCCCCGAAAAGGAAATCTGGGTTTGTTTTCTCACCTCCATCCTGAGTAACATCTGGGTCTTGTTTCTGGGTGTGACACTAATGGAAAAGAACAGGGGGGTGCTTTTTAGCGCTGGGATGGAATGTGCAGGGACTTGGGAAGGTACAATGGAGCTTTGAGACCTGTGAAGTTGGAGTGGAGCTTGGAAGGGTGGAAAGGAGCTTTGGGTTCTTGAAAGGTGAAGAGATCAATTGGCACCTTGAAAGGTTGGGCAAGTTGGGGGGTTGCTTTGTGACCAGATATTATAGGGTGGAGTTTGTAACCTGGAAAGGTGGGGGAAAGCCTTGGCAAGCTGGGATTTACCTTTGGAACCTGCAAAAGTGGGGAGGGATTTTAGGATCTGGTACAGTGGGGAGGATCATTGTGACCAGGCAACATGGTTTGATGTTTTGGCCTGAAAAGGTGGGTTGGAGCTTTGGGACCAGGCAAGTTGGGGTGGAACTTTGGGACCTGGCAAGTTGGGGTGGAACTTTGGGACCAGGCAAGTTGGGGTGGAACTTTGGGACCAGGCAAGTTGGGGTGGAACTTTGGGACCTGGCAAGTTGAGGTGGAACTTTGGGGCCAGGCAAGTTGGGGTGGAACTTTGGGGCCAGGCAAGTTGGGGTGGAACTTTGGGACCAGGCAAGTTGGGGTGGAACTTTGGGGCCAGGCAAGTTGGGGTGGAACTTTGGGCCAGGCAAGTTGGGGTGAACTTTGGGACCAGGCAAGTTGGGGTGGAACTTTGGGGCAGGCAAGTTGGGTGGAACTTTGGACCAGGCAAGTTGGGGTGGAACTTTGGGGCAAGGCAAGTTGGGGTGGAACTTTGGGACCAGGCAAGTTGGGGTGGAACTTTGGGGCCAGGCAAGTTGGGGTGGAACTTTGGGACCAGGCAAGTTGGGGTGGAACTTTGGGACCAGGCAAGTTGTGGTGGACTTTGGGACCAGGCAAGTTGAGGTGGAACTTTGGGGCCAGGCAAGTTGAGGTTGACTTTTGGGGCCAGGCAAGTTGAGGTGGAACTTTGGGGCCAGGCAAGTTGGGGTGGAACTTTGGGACCAGGCAAGTTGGGGTGGAATTTGGGGCATGGCAAGTTGGGGTGGAACTTTGGGACCAGGCAAGTTGGGGTAGAACTTTGGGACCAGGCAAGTTGAGGTGGAACTTTGGCACCAGGCAAGTTGAGGTGGGACTTGGGGTCCTGGCAAGATGGGAAAAGCTTTGTAATAGCAAATATGGGGTGGAGTTTTGAACCAAGCAAGTTGGGAGGGAGCTTTGGGACCTGGAGAGTTGGGGAAGAGCATTGGGACCAGGCAATATGGGGATCAGAGCATTAGATCATTCAGAACACTAAACCAACCTGTAGCCCATTAGAACACTAGAACATTCACAGGGACTGACAAACCTACAGCCAATCAATATCCAACTGTCATCATTGTAAATTAAACTGCAATTGAAAAAAGTGATGTTGTTTATCTCTCTTTCTTGATGAATACAGACACATACTGCTTTCAGGAGCAATTACATTTGCAAATCCCTCTGCTGAAAAGGACATTTTGCTTTCATTGTGCCAAACCAGTTGTTGGGTGAGGTTCCCCTTTAAGCCAAGGGCAGCCTGGGAGGGACAGTCCGGATTGCTGTACTTTAAGCCAATGCAGGAGGCAGGAATTATTTTGGTTATTAAAGGCCACATTGTTTGGGTAGAACCCGGCGCTGCCAGATTCCTAGCACATTATTAAACCAAGTGAATTCATTAGTGAGGATTAAGGTGCCTCTTGGCTGCCGCTCTTCTGCACTCTCTTCCCTACAACTCGCTTTCCTCGGGTTCCATTTCTGCTTTACTCAGTAGCGGAGTATTGGCTTCCCTGAGTGCTGATCCGGCCTCGCTGTGTCCCCATCAGGAATGCTCTATGGAGATGTGTTAGTAGCGGTGCATTATGGTCCGTGACAATGGAGTCCTTGTTTTAGGGGTAGTGTTCATATTGGGCTCTCTGGGCCCCGGTGCATTGCTAAGGTTCTTTCTGTTTGGGGCTACATAAAACATAGACTATTACCATTCGGCTCATCAGTCATCTGACCCAGGTATATAAATGAAATGTATTCCCCAGCCATGGGCTGTTCTCTTTCCTATGGTCACACAGGTTTTGATTCTCTGTACTTCCTGCTTTTGGACTGTTCTCCTTCCTGTGGTCTGGCAGGAATCTCCCACTGGGTAAGTCAACCCCCCCCCCCCACCCCCATTACATAGACAGGTACAGAGCTTTGATTTTTTATTCCTACTCCTGGGCTGCTCTCTTTCCATTGGTCAAGTAGGAATCATATTCTATTAACACAATGGATTTGTGTATTTACACAGGTGGGTGGGAGCTGCCATATAGTTCCTTATGGACTTTGTGCAAGGGACATAGTAGCCCCCAGTGTATAAATGTATGAGGATCTATGCAGGGGAGGGGGGCTGCATGTCCGTGACACATAGCAGTGCATATGACCCCGTGTCTGTGCAGTGTTAGCGTGTAAGTGGCGTGTAAGTGGCGGGTAGGAATACAGCGCATTGGCTCAGGCTTGTCCTGAGGGCTCCCCGGGGCCCGGCCGCTGCTCTCCCTTCCTTCACCCACACTTTTATTGTGAATAGTGAGGTGTTTACAGGCCGGGCCCCCTTGCCAAGTATGATGTAGGAAGTTCACATTTCTAATGTTCCCTCTGAGGGGGTTTTATTACAGCTAAAGGGGAGCAGCCAGGCCAGCTGTGCAAACAGGCCTTGGAGGGAGTCCCAGCTTAGCCCCTCTCTGTCACCCCTCTCCCAGCATGCCTTGCTGCCGGAATACTGGGGCAGCCCCCTGACTGGGCAATGGAGCATTGGAGTAACGATGGGAACCTGAGAGGGGCCAGCTAGCAGGTCACGGGGGGACACAACTCCATTTTAACTCCTGGATCCCCACAGTGTCTGTCTGGCCACTCATGTAGGGGAGCATTGGCCAATCACAAGGGAGATGGACCCCGGGGCCCACAGCTGTACAGAGTGGGAGGGGCAATATATGGAAGGGATGTGCAACATTCAGCCCACTGGTGTAACTATATACACAGCATGCCCCGCGGGGAGGGGCCCAGGCAGCAGGGGGGCCCAAACTCCGGGGTCTGAGGTACCTTAGTCCCACCCACCCTGGCCCCTCCTACCTTAAATATATCAGTGTGGGAGGGGCAGCACGGTAGGGGGGAGGAGGGCCCTCTCAAAAGCTTTTTCTATAGGGGATCCCTGCGCCACCAAATTACACTCAGCCTCTGTTGCTGGACTACATCTCCCAGAATTCCCTGACAGCTATTTGGGTGTTGTAGTTCAGTTATAGGTTCAGATTGGATTATAAATTCTTTCCCTATGTCCCTGCCCCTCAGTTATAGCCCCCTGCTGGGGTGCTAGGGGCTCCCCGGTTCATTTACATGCACCCAGATGTAGGGGGTCGGCTTTCTCTGAGTAATGGACCCTTCCTCAGGGGTTAAAGGAGAGTTTGCAGTGGGCTAAGGGGGACATTCATCAATGTTCGAGTTTCATTTTTTTTTCAAGGTTCGAGTGTTTTCATTTGCACAATTTGAATTTTATATATATATATATGTGTAAAACTTCACCATGTAAAAGCTTGTGAGTTTCTATAGAAGTCAATGGGAGTTACCAAGGCAAAGTCAGGCCGTATTTTCAATTTGAGATTTTCGAGTTTTTTTCGACATTGTAATTTCACAAATTCAATGAATTCAAGTTTTTATTAATCTAATGATATTTCCATATTAATAAATAAACGACCATTCAATTTTTTAAAAAAAATTAGTTTATTCAAACTAGAAAAACACTCGAATTCACAAAATGTAAAAAACTGATAAATAAGCCCATAAGAGTTGGGTGGGGCCGGCGGAGTTCTGTGTACATTAAACCCATGGGTGTAGGATACATGTGTGTGGGACATATACACGGCACAAACTATATATAATAGGGCCCCCGGCGCTCACGCTAGAATCACAGTGTTTGTTTGTACCAGTGGCAGAGGGGATTATGGGTGTTGTCAACAAAGGGAAGCTTGATTGAATGCTTCTAAGGGAGCAGTGCAAGCCCAGTCAATATCATACAAAGCGAGACCTGGCAGCCCTAAGAGCAAAGACACATGGGGCGATCAGTTGCCACAACTGCGATCATGGCGATTAATCTTGGCGATTTAGCCTCTATTGGCTAATATACCAGTCGCTGCAACTAATCGCCCTGTGTATCTTTGCCCTAAGGTGACTATTGTAAGACCAGTATCCAGGTGGAGCTCAGTATTGCCCATGTATATTGGCACATTGGAGCTCAGTATTGCCCATGTATATTGGCACATTGGGGCTCAGTATTGCCCATGTATATTGGCACATTGGAGCTCAGTATTGCCCATGTATATTGGCACATTGGGGCTCAGTATTGCCCATGTATATTGGCACATTGGAGCTCAGTATTGCCCATGTATATTGGCACATTGGGGCTCAGTATTGCCCATGTATATTGGCACATTGGGGCTCAGTATTGCCCATGTATATTGGCACATTGGGGCTCAGTATTGCCCATGTATATTGGCACATTGGGGCTCAGTATTGCCCATGTATATTGGCACATTGGGGCTCAGTATTGCCCATGTATATTGGCACATTGGAGCTCAGTATTGCCCATGTATATTGGCACATTGGAGCCTCAGTATTGCCCATGTATATTGGCACATTTGGAGCTCAGTATTGCCCATGTATATTGCACATTGGGGCTCAGTATTGCCATGTATATTGGCACATTGGAGCTCAGTATTGGCCCATGTATATTGGCACATTGGGGCTCAGTATTGCCCATGTATATTGGCACATTGGAGCTCAGTATTGCCCATTTATATTGGCACATTTGGGGCTCAGTATTGCCCATGTATATTGGCACATTGGGGCTCAGTATTGCCCATGTATATTGGCACATTGAGCTCAGTATTGCCCATATATATTGGCACATTGGGGCTCAGTATTGCTCATGTATATGGCACATTGGGGCTCAGTATTGCCATGTATATTGGCCACATTGGGCTCAGTATTGCCCATGTATATTGGCACATTGGGCCTCAGTATTGGCCTGGCTCAGTATTGCCCATGTATATTGGCACATTGGAGCTCAGTATTGCCCATGTATATTGGCACATTGGAGCTCAGTATTGCCCATGTATATTGGCACATTGGGGCTCAGTATTGCCCATGTATATTGGCACATTGGGGCTCAGTATTGCCCATGTATATTGGCACATTGAAGCTCAGTATTGCCCATATATATTGGCACATTGGAGCTCAGTATTGCTCATGTATATTGGCACATTGGGGCTCAGTATTGCCCATGTATATTGGCACATTGGAGCTCAGTATTGCCCATGTATATTGGCACATTGGAGCTCAGTATTGCCCATGTATATTGGCACATCGGGGCTCAGTATTGCCCATGTATATTGGCACATTGAAGCTCAGTATTGCCCATGTATATTGGCACATTGGGGCTCAGTATTGCCCATGTAATTTGGGTACAGTAGGGTTCCTAGCTGGCAGTGCATGGAACCTGGGTACAGCAGAGTTCTCTGTTCCTTATTGCCTGGCCCAGTGACCTTACTATTATCAGTATATAATAAGAACACAGTGGAGCTGAGTATTGCAAGGTTGAATAATTTAATAATTTCGGCATAGTGATCTGAATGTTGGCAGAGAGACAGCGGGCAGCTATTTATCATTGCTGCCAGTGGAAAAAGCAAGGAGCCAAATAAACAAATAAACAAAATAGATTCTCTGACCCCCCTTCGGGCCCCCAGGGAAGATTATTATTATTTATCATTGTTTCCATGTGAGTAACCATTTCCCTCTATGGGATTTACTAATACGTTCAGCCCAATGTATTGCAATATAATGTGTTTCCCTTACCCTTGCTCCGGGAATCTGAATGCTTGTGCTAAAAAGGGGCCGTAAAGAATATCCCTCCAGGTAGGACCTGTATGGGGGGGAAAGAATCGGATGTAAGAGTGAGCGTTACTGTTAGAATAGGGTGTCTAATGGCTCTAACAGGCGGTCTCACCAACACTGGCTCAGTAACTCTCTCTTTGATTTTCCATTTTCAGCGCACGATGGTTTAATGTACCTGTGTGGCAATCACAAGTTTGATCTGTGTGCCACTGAGCCATGCTCTTCCCCCTCTAGCCAGCAGGTCTGGGCTGGGCTTCAAAATAGGCCCCGGCATTCCAGTACCCAGAAGCCCAAACAACCCCCCCCCCCAGCCCAATAAATAGTGAGTGTCTGTGGCACCTTACAGCAGCCCCTCTGGCATTTGCCTGAACCCACAGATTGCCAGTCTGGGCCTGTACCTCGCTAATGGGATACAGTCTTCACCAACCAGTGCCAGGAGCCTACATATCACCAATAAATTGGACATGTTATGGTAGAAATTCCCATCAAGCTAAGGGTAAAGTGGGTGGTGCCATGGTTCTGGTGAGGTTCTGGTGATGCCAGGCACTTCCCAGCTAACTTCTATGTTTATTCTAGAAAGGAGGAGAAGATTAGTGGCCCTTACAAAGGGTCTGTGCTTTTGCCACCATGCAGAGAGTCAGGAGGGGGCTTGAAACAGCACCAATGGGTTGAGCCCAGGTAGAGGAAGTAGCCAATAGAAAATAAAATGGGGACACTGGGAGCCATGTAAAGAGTAAATTGCAAAAGTCAATAGACCAATGTTCCCCAACCAATGGCAACATGTTGCTCACCAACCCATTGGATGTTGCGCCCAGTGGCCTCAAAGCAAGTGCTTATTTTAGAATTCCTGGCTTGGAGGCAAGTTTTGGTCACATAAAAAAAACCCATGTACTGCCAAACAGAACCTCCTGTAGGCTGCCAGTCCACATAGGGGCTAGCAAAAGCCAATCACAGCCCACATTTGGCACCCCCAGGAACTTCTTGCATGCTAATGTTGCTCTCAAACCTTCTTTATATTGGAATGTGGCTCAAGTTGGGGATCCCTACATCATTGTCTAGCTTTTAGGGTGTTCTAATAGGATAGAGAGTATCCAAGTGCCCATGAAACCAGCACTCCATGTACTGCACATTGCTTTTCACTGGGAGGGGGGGCAGATTCAACATAGGGGGGTTTGTACATAATACAAATACTTTCTCATAGGCTATGCTTGCTGGTATAACTGAGTTGTGCCCTTAGCCAATGGGGTGACCATTGCATGTGGGGATCACGTGTACGTGCTCTAAGGAAAGGACCAGTTTCTCCATATGGGAAACAACTCATTCCCAGCACCCAAATGTATTCTGATTGATATCATCTCTACAGGGGGCCCTGAGAGCAGTAAATATGTTTAAGTGAAACAATATGGGCATGTTAAACAAAGCCAATGTTTCCTGGTGTTATCCAAACAATGTGGAAGCGTGCTCCTCGGAGAGCTCTAATTAAGGGGTCAGTTCACGTGGCCTCTGCTTACGAGCCAATCTGACATCAGCCTGAGCGCTGGGCTGCGGAATCTCTCATGGTCGCTATGCACAAGGCAAGGAGCAAAGGACTCTTTCACTTAAGTTCAAGTTTTACCAAAATGCAAAAAGTAGAAATACATTTTGGCTCAGTCGTCCATAATTGGCAAGTTGTGCCAACTACCCTCCTGATTCAAAGTTCCAATGGGCAAGTAAATGTTAGAGAGCTGAGTCACGTCCATCTTCTTTTGCCATGAAGCCCCACAGCTGCCCACCCGTTACATGCAATCTTCAGTACCTTTACGGTAAGAACCCACAGAGAGGTTGAGTTGCCCGCAATCTATTGGGATACAGCATTTTATGGGTGAGTTGGGTTGGATCTCGCCTGCAATGGATCTCTGCTATCATGGGCGACAAACCGATCCGAAAAAGGCTTTCCACTGGTGACTCCTAATGTTGCCGGTGGAAAGCCTTTTCGGATCGGTTTGTCGCCCACGATAGCAGAGATCTATTGCGGGCGACTCAACCTCTCCGTGGGTTCTTACCCTTATTACTCATGGAGATCCAACCCAACTCACCCATAAAATGCTGTATGCCAGGGCTATGACTATTTAGACTGTAAGCTCTACGGGGCAGGGACCTCCTTCCTACTGTGTCTCATACCACATGGCACTTATATATATACATATATATATTTATTGTATTTATTATAACACTTGTCCTCCCTGTGTGTAATTGTGTATTCTGTAAGATTGTATAGCGCTGCGTACCCTTGTGGCACTTTATAAATAAAGTTATACATACATACATACATACATTTGTGCTCACCCTATAACATATTATTTTATAAGACCATTACCTATGGCCATCCATTAATTGTAATCTATTTGATTTACAAAAGAAGTTCCACTACTGCTTACCCACAACATGTCGGTTCCAGACTGTAATTCCCTGTCGGCATGCCAATACCATCTAAGGCCATTACATTACCCTGGCAAACATGTTCCCACCACCATTCTCGAGGTACCAGATTTGTGCTACACCTCAACCTACACAACCATCACCTTGTCTTACACTCCCCCCATTCTCATCCCCCTTTGGGTCCAACCCCATGGTTCTGATGAGTGTCAGTGAGATTCCTTGGCTGTTCTTAGGGATACGAGAGAACAAGGCCGGGCTCTATGACCTCTGGGATATAAAGCAGAATCCTTTATGCGTTCCGCCCAGTCGCCCCACATTACACTGTACACTTGTTTCAGTTGCGTTGATGCAGAAACACATTTGACCTCTTCCTGATAAGACTCTCCTGTTAAATTAATCATTGTTTTTTCTTTAATTTTTCAGGGCAAACCACTGACTGCAATCATTACACACATACATTTCAGGGGATCCTAGAGATGCCGAAGATAAGATGTTCTCATAAAAAGACAAAATCACCCCCTGCAATGTTTCTGGCATCTCATTGGAAGATCAGCCAATATCTGGCCAACTATTTAATAGCCAATATGGCTGTGGGGCGGGCAAGGGTGTCCTTATGGCCCTGTGTTCCCTTTTCTATTGGAAATGAGGCACCAAATCAAGTCATATCTGGGATTGAGCTTAAGGTTCTTGGACTGAGGCTCCTATTTAGCCCCTGTAGGGACACAGCCAATAGGAATTATAAGATGGTCTCATATGTGAGGCTTAAGGTTGGTAGCCACCTGCCCCCTTAAATCATGGGGAACCAAACAAATACCCTAAAGAAAAAACTGATCCCTTATCACTTGTGAATAATTAATCTTCTAAGAAGCATTTAAGTGCTTGAAATCAATATTTAAAAAAGGGAAATATATAAAGGGAGGAGGACCCCAAACCAACCCAAAGGGGCTGCATTTTCCCTACGTCCCTTGCTCTTCTTGCTGTTGGGATGGGAAACCAACGGCAGGTTTTCTGCCTCCTTTGCTTTGTGGTTCCCCTGAGAGTCTAAGTTATAAGTGAATTTAGTTGGGTTGGTATTGGGGCTCTCTGAGGGGCTGGGGCCCATGATGGAGAAGTTGTATTCTCTCCAATAGAGGTTTGCCCCCAGTCCATCAGACCACTATGGCCCTGCTCCCTGACTGTCTGAACCCGTCATGGTGGTAAGTGGAAGGGGCTCTATGTGGCTGGGCACTATGGCGGCTGGGCACTTTGGCGGCTGGGCACTATGGCGGCTGGACACTTTGGCGGCTGGGCACTATGGCGGCTTAGGATGTCTGGGCTCAGGCACTTCAGCAGCAGATGAGATGCCAACTTTGCAAACCAGCATATATTACTCTCCCCCCCCCCCATATGTAATAAAAGGCACTAAGTTTGCCCAGGAGCAGTAACCCACAGCAACCAATAAGATGTTTGCTTTTAAAAAGATGACCAGCTGATTAGTTGCTATGGGTTACTGCTCCTGGGCAAACTTAGTGGGGCTCATTTATTAACACTGGGCAAATTTGCCCATGGGCAGTAACCCATAACAACCAATCAGTGATTGCCTTTTTTCATCCAGCAGCATGTAGAACAATGAATGCAACAATTTGATTGGTTGCCATAGGTTACTGCCCATGGGCAAATTTGCCCAGTGTTGATAAATGACCCCTAGTGCCTTTTATTACATAACCCCAATAGAGTTCTAAGGGGCAATATTACACCCTTTATAGTCCATGCAAAGAGCACTTATTCCTGTGCCATTGGTGCATACATGCTGTTGGTCAGCCCAGAATACAGTAATATTGGTGTTTTCAGCCCAGTGGCTGTATTTCTGTGCTTTCAGCTTATCGGGGGGGGGGGGGATAGTGTTACAGGCCATAGTGCGCACACACTGATAGCAGCCCCGTCACTATCACTATCTACAAAGTTTATTTCCCCCCCACCGGAAACAGCCACTGATATTCCTTCTAACAGAACAGCTGCCCGGGGGGAGGGATGGGAGCCATCAAGCTTGCCGCTTGGCCAGTACAACGCTGATAGAGAAGCCCATGTAGATAAGGGCATTATATAAAGCCAATGGCAGCAGCAAGTGACACTGGCCAGACTGAGCGAGGAGGGGAAGCCATTGTCTGTAGCCGGACAGGGGAGATTGCAGAGATGAAGAAGCGCAGAGATGCCGCCATTGTGCCCATGTCTATTGGGAATCAGATATAACAGCGCAGGCCATTCATGCGCCGTGAGAAGCCATTGGGCCCTCGGCATTGTTGGCCCAGTGAATCCTTCAAGAGAATTGAAAAGTTTAGTGAACTTTCTCTATTTCATTACTGCCCCCCCTTATATATTTATATATAGTGACCCCCCCTTAACTGCCCCTTCCCCAGTGTAACCAATCCCAACTGGGCCAGCCTTTCCCCATAACTGAGCCCATTCCCTTTATCAGCTTAGTCGCTCTTCTCTGTACTTTCTCTATTTCATTACTGCCCCCCCTTATATATTTATATATAGTGACCCCCCTGCCTTATCTGCCCCTTCCCCAGTGTAACCAATCCCAACTGGGCCAGCCTTTCCCCATAACTGAGCCCATTCCCTTTATCAGCTTAGTCGCTCTTCTCTGTACTTTCTCTATTTCATTACTGCCCCCCCTTATATATTTATATATAGTGACCCCCCCTTATCTGCCCCTTCCCCAGTGTAACCAATCCCCACTGGGCCAGCCTTTCCCCATAACTGAGCCCATTCCCTTTATCAGCTTAGTCGCTCTTCTCTGTACTTTCTCTATTTCATTACTGCCCCCCCTTATATATTTATATATAGTGACCCCCCCCCTTAACTGCCCCTTCCCCAGTGTAACCAATCCCAACTGGGCCAGCCTTTCCCCATAACTGAGCCCATTCCCTTTATCAGCTTAGTCGCTCTTCTCTGTACTTTCTCTATTTCATTACTGCCCCCCCTTATATATTTATATATAGTGACCCCCCTGCCTTATCTGCCCCTTCCCCAGTGTAACCAATCCCAACTGGGCCAGCCTTTCCCCATAACTGAGCCCATTCCCTTTATCAGCTTAGTCGCTCTTCTCTGTACTTTCTCTATTTCATTACTGCCCCCCCCTTATATATTTATATATAGTGACCCCCCCTTATCTGCCCCTTCCCCAGTGTAACCAATCCCAACTGGGCCAGCCTTTCCCCATAACTGAGCCAATTCCCTTTATCAGCTTAGTCGTTCTTCCCTGTACTTTCTCTATTTCATTACTGCCCCCCTTATATATTTATATATAGTGACCCCCCTGCCTTAACTGCCCCTTCCCCAGTGTAACCAATCCCAACTGGGCCAGCCTTTCCCCATAACTGAGCCCATTCCCTTTATCAGCTTAGTCGCTCTTCCCTGTACTTTCTCTATTTCATTACTGCCCCCCTTATATATTTATATATAGTGACCCCCCCTTAACTGCCCCTTCCCCAGTGTAACCAATCCCAACTGGGCCAGCCTTTCCCCATAACTGAGCCCATTCCCTTTATCAGCTTAGTCGCTCTTCTCTGTACTTTCTCTATTTCATTACTGCCCCCCCTTATATATTTATATATAGTGACCCCCCCTTAACTGCCCCTTCCCCAGTGTAACCAATCCCAACTGGGCCAGCCTTTCCCCATAACTGAGCCCATTCCCTTTATCAGCTTAGTCGCTCTTCTCTGTACTTTCTCTATTTCAGTCCGGCTGGAGGTGAGAGAACACAAGCCCCCCCGGCCCCCCCGGCCCCCCCGGCCCCCGGGGCAGGTAGAAAGCACAGGGCCATGTTGCTGCCTTACTGTTGCTGAGCGGCAAAGATATGGTGCAAATGGATTCATTGTTTTTGAGTCTATATGGAAGAAGGCTGACAGCACAGTAAAGACCAGGATTGGCGCTTGTGGGCCACCATAGGCTGCTACTAATAACAGGCTAATAACATTAAATCTAGCGGCACAGTCAGGCCAAATCATCTGTAAATAAATATTCCCCTGGTGCGAATCCATCACACACATATCTGTATAGTGGATAAATAAATCCTTGTCAGGCACATTGCTGGATTCATTATTTTATCCAGGGGGAGAGAATAATTCCATAATCCGTTTATTATCAAATCCCGCGGGCCCTGCAGTTTAATGGCTGCGGGTCCGACTCCAAGTAACAGAGAAAGTGATGATGGAAGCCCCCCAGCCGACCCCGAGTTAGGGAAATGTCACGGCGTATCCCCCACACTGTCCCCCAGATACAGTCCTGCCCCCGGTTCTGTTACACATGGGGTCTGGGTTCCATGCATTTACATTTTACAATTCAGTGGTTCTGTTGTTCTGATCCAGCCAATCCTATTCATTACATGTTCTAGTTCAGTTGGGCCCATCTTTGCCCATTGCTACTCAGCAGGGTTGCCACCTTGTTTTTACTTGCCAGTGAGAAGGGGGGGCACAAAAAGGGGTGGGGCATTGACAAAAAGGTGTCATAAAGGGGAGGGGCAGTGATACAAAAAGTCAAAATTGGGCGGGCCAAGGGCTCATCTGAAGGGTGTTAAAATTCACCAGCAACTACATGTCTGTACATTTATAATACCAGGCCCGGCCTTGGCAGGTTTTTTCTTGGCTGATCCGGTAGGTAGAACACTGGCCAGGGGGCAACCCTACTAGTTAGTTTGTTAAAGGGGCATACACCCAAAATGGAACTGAAGTGAAGAGTTTTCCTAATTGGTTTGAAGATAAATGCAGCTTTTGGCTGTTAAATGGGCCGTGCCGGTGGTTAAAGTGGTCTTGGCGCAGACGCAATCCTTGATGATACGTCCCCTTCTGATTGGGCCACACAAACCAATGGTGGATGAGCAAATCCCAAAAGATGGTGGCCTTTCTCCAGGGGGCCCTATTTCGGCCAACGTTGGGGTCACAGGCAGGCTGCATTATCGGTTCAGCCAACCCACACAGAGTATGGCCGTCTCACTGCCCAACCCGACTCATGATCTACTGGGACCTGGCTCAGACCTACTTGATTGGTCACCAAGCTTCATATACAGCGCTGGGAGGCACCGAGGGCGCAGTAAGGGGGTAAGTAAGTTAGATAAGTGTTAGAGAGCCTTATGCTTATATACAAATACCCCTCCTTTATATATCAATCCCCATAAGGAACATTCAGTTTCCTGCCAGGAACATGTAGATAAATGGACATTTAATGGATTCACCTAGAACCCCAGTTGCTGCTCCTCAGTGACCCCATGAGTTGTTCTCCCCATTCGGGTTCTGTGATTGGTTGGCTCCTTCCCTGATGTCATGTGTTTTCCTTCTCTCTGCTCTTGGGAACCAGGATGCTCCCATAGTGTTGGACCCGTGACAGTTCTATAAGCGGTTCTGCGCCTCCCGACCCACATTACATCAGTTCCTTTCATTCTGACTCTGACCCCTGGCTTGTAATTAGCGCCCCCCTGGGAACGGAGCACTCACGGAGGCTTTGTTTGGAATCTTCCACTGCACCAGCAAATACATCTGTTTGTATCTAATTCATTCCACATTGCAGCTTAATGACTTGCGGTTATCCCTTTATATCCAATGTAGGCGAACTGCAACCCTCCAGATGTTTATAAACTGCAACTCTCAGCCTCCCCCAGCCAACTGACAGCTACAGGTCCTTTATTAAAAAGTATTTCACTGAACCAACAACAATTAATCAAAAACAACCTGCTACATCTACATCACAGCCCATACAGAGGGAAATCCTATATAACTATACCCACATAGGGATTCCCCTGTACTAAGCACAATTCAGCAGGAACAGCCCCCTAAGTTTGCTCATAGCCTGTACAGAGAGATACCATAAAACTATGGCACATAGGGATTCCCCTGTACTAAGCACAATTCAGCAGGAACAGCCCCCTAAGTTTGCTCATAGCCTGTACAGAGAGATACCATAAAACTATGGCACATAGGGATTCCCCTGTACTAAGCACAATTCAGCAGGTACAGCCCCCTAAGTTTGCTCATAGACTGTACAGAGAGATACCATAAAACTATGGCAGCATAGGGATTCCCCTGTACTAAGCACAATTCAGCAGGAACAGCCCCCTAAGTTTGCTCATAGCCTGTACAGAGAGATACCATAAAACTATGGCAGCATAGGGATTCCCCTGTACTAAGCACAATTCAGCAGGAACAGCCCCCTAAGTTTGCTCATAGCCTGTACAGAGAGACACCATAAAACTATGGCACATAGAGATTCCCCTGTACTAAGCACAATTCAGCAGGAACAGCCCCCTAAGTTTGCTCATAGCCTGTACAGAGAGATACCATAAAACTATGGCACATAGGGATTCCCCTGTACTAAGCACAATTCAGCAGGAACAGCCACTTTTTCCTTCCTTCCTTATAGGCAGCAGAAAGATATTCAATGAATTCACTGAATATCATTTTGCTGAAAGATGTTTAGGATATGGATGGGAGAGATCTATAATTCTATAGTTTGAGTTGTCTGATAAACACAATACCGGACCTATTGAGTTACTATTACCCCTCCTTGTCAGGGCTTTAATGGAACATTAGCACTCACCATATCCTGCCTCTCACCTCCTTAGCAAGTGAACAATACAGGGATAAGGGGAGATAATAGCCCCATCCCCGTGGGAACATACACTGTATCTCATTGGTAGGGTTACTCTCAGCCGATGGCCCCAACTGAGTGGCCAACAGGAGCCAAGTGCTCACATTCCTGCCCAAGCCTCTTCCTTTCTGTCCATTCCTACTGAATCCATCTTCCCAATTTCCGAAAGCAAACGCTTCATCTCTCCTGATGTTTCCCTGGGGGAACCTCCATTCTCTCACAGCCCAAGCCAAGGGTCTGGCAAAGGCGAGTGACAGGGAAGCTGTTTCTAATTACTCAGCTGGAAATGGTCCATCTTGACTACTGCAGCCAGAACATAAATCCCCATCGCTTCCTCCCCCCCCTGACCCCCAACCATTAAGGCCCAGCACAGCAGCAGGAGGCAGGGAGTGCAGGTATGCTAGGGCAACATGGCGTCCGTAGGGCAAAAATAAATCAGTAGGAAAAAATGGAGACCATAAAGTCATGATGGTGACACTAGGACAAAAAGAAGACAATAGGGTAAGAGCAAGATAGAATGGCAAGATGGTGATTGTACGGCAAGATAAAGACAGTTTGACAAGTATTGTAAGGTAGAAACAGAAGGGAAAGATTGAGAGAGTAGGGCATAATGGTGACAGTTCAGTAAGAATGTGACAGTAGAAAAAGATGACGACAATATAAGAAAATGAAGACAGTAGCAAAAGATGGAGACAGTAGGAGAAGATGGAGACAGTAGGAGAAGATGGAGACAGTAGGACAAGATGGAGAGAGTAGGGCAAGATGGAGACAGTAGGACAAGATGGAGACAGTAGGACAAGATGGAGACAGTAGGACAAGATGGAGACAGTAGGGCAAGATGGAGACAGTAGGGCAAGATAGAGGCAGTAGGACAAGATGGAGACAGTAGGACAAGATGGAGACAGTAGGGCAAGATGGAGACAGTAGGACAAGATGGAGACAGTAGGACAAGATGGAGACAGTAGGACAAGATGGAGACAGTAGGACAAGATGGAGACAGAAGAGCAAGAAGGAGACAGTAGGGCAAGATAGAGACAGTAGGAGAAGATGGAGATAGAAGGACAAGATGGAGACAGTAGGAGAAGATGGAGACAGTAGGAAAAGATGGAGATAAAAGGGCAAGATGGAGACAGTAGGACAAGATGGCGACAGTAGGGGCAAGATGGAGACAGTAGGACAAGATGGAGACAGTAGGACAAGATGGAGACAGTAGGACAAGATGGAGACAGTAGGGCAAGATGGAGACAGTAGGAGAAGATGGAGACAGTAGGACAAGATGGAGACAGTAGGGGCAAGGTGGAGACAGTAGGAGAAGATGGAGACAGTAGGGCAAGATGGAGACAGTAGGGCAAGATGGAGACAATAGGGCAAGATGGAGACAGTAGGACAAGATGGAGACAGTAGGACAAGATGGAGACAGAAGAGCAAGAAGGAGACAGTAGGGCAAGATAGAGACAGTAGGAGAAGATGGAGATAGAAGGACAAGATGGAGACAGTAGGAGAAGATGGAGACAGTAGGAGAAGATGGAGATAAAAGGGCAAGATGGAGACAGTAGGACAAGATGGCGACAGTAGGGGCAAGATGGAGACAGTAGGACAAGATGGAGACAGTAGGACAAGATGGAGACAGTAGGACAAGATGGAGACAGTAGGGCAAGATGGAGACAGTAGGAGAAGATGGAGACAGTAGGACAAGATGGAGACAGTAGGGGCAAGGTGGAGGCAGTAGGAGAAGATGGAGACAGTAGGGCAAGATGGAGACAGTAGGGCAAGATGGAGACAGTAGGGCAAGATGGAGACAGAAGGGCAAGATGGAGACAGTAGGAGAAGATGGAGACAGTAGGGCAAGATGGAGACAGTAGGGCAAGATGGAGATAGTAGGGTAAAATGGAGACAGTACAGTAGGATGGAAACAGTAGGGCAAAGATGAAGGATAAGATACAGACAGTACAACAGGCTGGTGAGAGTAGGATAAGATGGAGACAGTACAGTAAGATGTCGTTAATAGACCAAGATGAAGACAGAAGGATAAGATGAAGACAGAAGGATAAGATGGAGACAGTAATGCCCCATAATGTCAGTATGAGGGTAGAGCTTCCTGTGTGTAGATGAGTGGGAGCTGTTACATACAGTACAGAGAGACCCCGGGGTTTGGGTTGATAGACTTCTATACAAGTTTTGTCCCAGGGAACACACGGCTGTGATACACAGAACTGAGCCCCGTTCCTCGCACCTCGGGGGGGGGGGGGGGGCGCCGGGAATGTAATTCCCCTTGTACAGAAGCCAAGAAGCAGAAAGTAATATTGCACACAGATTGGGGGGGGGGGGGGGATGGGAAAGCCATCCATTAACCTTATGGAGCGAGGTGCTCACTGATATCATATGACATGAGAAATCTGTTTATTCTCAGCCCATTACTGGGGATTGTGTTTCTGTAGTGAGACCCACGCACATTGCCCCTCGCACGGCTCTCGCACAAGCGCCACAGCGGCCCAGCACAGTCACAGTGCCCACGCCCCATTAATCACTAGTGACCCCTCATTACATGTCATACCTCACTATTTGTCTGTAGCTGTTCCTGACATCAAACTAGAGTGTTAGCTCTTCAGGACAAGTTAAGGGGCTCATCCCCTATGCATATTGGGGTCCCTGTTATTATTTTATTGCCGCCCTTCTCTCTCACCTGTTTCTGATTTGGCAGCTGTTTTGGTTTGTGGCGCAGGAAGCGGCTGCGAGATGAAGCTCAGGGTGTTGGGGGGGGGGGGGGGGGCGGCTGTTATTACAGAATAAAGAAAGTAACACCCCGAGCCGTCAGAATGAACATTGAGTCAGTGATGAGTATCACTCATGTATTATAAGGGATACTGTACCCCCTACTGTAAATGATAAGGATATTAGCAGTCACTGAGGGGTTCTGTGCCCATATAAAGGCACAAGGCTGCAGGCTGAGTTATACAGGGAACTCTGAGTATCACTCATGTATTATAAGGGATAATGTACCCCCTGCTGTAAATGATAAGGATATTAGCAGTCACTGAGGGGTTCTGTGCCCATATAAAGGCACAAGGCTGCAGGCTGAGTTATACAGGGAACTCTGAGTATCACTCATGTATTATAAGGGATAATGTACCCCCTACTGTAAATGATAAGGATATTAGCAGTCACTGAGGGGTTCTGTGCCCATATAAAGGCACAAGGCTGCAGGCTGAGTTATACAGGGAACTCTGAGTATCACTCATGTATTATAAGGGATAATGTACCCCCTACTGTAAATGATAAGGATATTAGCAGTCACTGAGGGGTTCTGTGACAAGGCTGCAGTCTTTTATCAAAGTAGAAGGAACTCTGAGGTCACATATAATCTTGTCCTTATTAACAGAGGTACATGAAATTTGTACCCCCTACTGTAAATAATAAGAAGTCACTGAGAAAACATAATTATAACCAGAGTGGATATATATTATTTATATTATTCTTTAAATAGAATATTCTTTACGAGACCTTCTTCTTCCTTACGTTCCCCCATAAAAGATATGAAAAAAGTTAAAAGCAGTCGGGACATTTGGAAGTGATTGGGCGACAGAGCGACTGTAAGTGACTAATTCAGTATGTGGGGAAGGATTAACACGAGGGACCGGCGGCTCCTGCGACTCCCAAGGAACCCCAAGCAGGGGCGTGGGAGATATGGGAAGCATTATCTGTGGGAACGGGACCCCAGGGAACTCTCAATAGCAACCCCCTGCCAGCCTGATTCATACAGCAACACAGTAGGGAATATTGGGCCCAGTTCGGAAAGGATTTAACCCATTCTGAGCCAGACAAATCAACAGGAAAAGTGATAGCAGATAAAGCAATGGAAGTTCTACATGGTGGGGGGGGGGGGTACTCTGTATTGTAATAATACGCATCAGATTCTTAACAATAATATTCTTCCCATTATTGTACCATAATGACATGAGAGTGTAGCTCAACAATAATCATTGTGACATCACTCTTTTCTAAGAAGGAATTTCCCTTAACTCAAATTGGATTGGACAAGCCAGCCTGCATATCTATGGCCCCCCTAAATCCTGACAGCTGAAGCCTCCGTTGCCCATCACTTGTATAACACGGGGCAGCCGCAATCACTGTTGTGACATCACTATTATTAGATATAATTTATATTCCATTCATTTATATACACCCTTAGATTTATAAGAGTGGCCATTCCTTCAGCTGATGCTGCAACAGACAAAATTTCTAGATTTTAAAGCTTGAACCGGGAATCCTGTGCGCCTTAGTCACGCCCATGATATGATGTCACAGTGATGTCAATACTGCCCTATTTACATATAAGTAGTTGAAAATCTGATTCAATTATCCAAAATGCCTATATTAATATTTAATTTCTGTATTGATATGAGGTCACTGCAGGTTCCATGCATGGGTATTTAGATATCATAACTGTAATTGTGATGTCATGGTGATGTCATTTCATTATTATAATGCGGCTGCGATGCTTGGGTTTGTGTTTTACCCTTTGTCAATCTTCCTGATACTTTGTGTTCCCGCAGTCGGCCGAGTCCGGCAGAGGAAGCCTGAAGAAGCTCAAACTAATCTGCGCGGTGATGTCATTGGGGAAACGCTGGCCAACTTCCTCTCTCAGTGACTTCAAATAAACCGTCGGCCCTGGGAGGACATGGAGACCTGCTCTTTCTCTGCTTTCTGTCTCTCCCCTTTGATTCGAGTCCGTTCTCAGCAGCCGATGGGGATGTTGGCTTCCTGTCTATGTTTTAGTACTGATAGCGCAGCATTACGGCATCTCCTATAGAGCCAGGAATCCAGAGCTTGGTGCGAACTGCGTAGCGCTGCTTCATCTCTCAGCAGAGAGGAAAAGACTAATCTAGGATTGAGTTACGCGCTTCATACATATTGCCAATGTTTTATATCAAGATGGTTTTAAAGGGGCCATGAAGGGACTGGGGCTGTGGGATAGCAGGTATAGTAGGGAGAGATGGTGCCTATAGTAGCAGTGGGGGATAATAGCCTCTGGGAAGGGACTGGGGCTGTGGGATAGCAGGTATAGTAGGGAGAGATGGTGCCTATAGTAGCAGTGGGGGATAATAGCCTCTGGGAAGGGACTGGGGCTGTGGGATAGCAGGTATAGTAGGGAGAGATGGTGCCTATAGTAGCAGTGGGATAATAGCCTCTGGGAAAGGACTGGGGCTGTGGATAGCAGGTATAGTAGGGAGAGATGGTGCCTATAGTAGCAGTGGGGGATAATAGCCTCTGGGAAGGGACTGGGGCTGTGGGATAGCAGGTATAGTAGGGAGAGATGGTGCCTATAGTAGCAGTGGGGGGATAATAGCCTCTGGGAAGGGACTGGGCTGTGGGATAGCAGGTATAGTAGGGAGAGATGGTGCCTATAGTAGCAGTGGGAGATAATAGCCTCTGGGAAGGGACTGGGACTGTGGGATAGCAGGTATAGTAGGGAGAGATGGTGCCTATAGTAGCAGTGGGGGGATAATAGCCTCTGGGAAGGGACTGGGGCTGTGGGATAGCAGGTATAGTAGGGAGAGATGGTGCCTATAGTAGCAGTGGGGGGATAATAGCCTCTGGGAAGGGACTGGGGCTGTGGGATAGCAGGTATAGTAGGGAGAGATGGTGCCTATAGTAGCAGTGGGGGGATAATAGCCTCTGGAAGGGACTGGGGCTGTGGGATAGCAGGTATAGTAGGGAGAGATGGTGCCTATAGTAGCAGTGGGGGGATAATAGCCTCTGGGAAGGGACTGGGGCTGTGGGATAGCAGGTATAGTAGGGAGAGATGGTGCCTATAGTAGCAGTGGGGATAATAGCCTCTGGGAAGGGACTGGGGCTGTGGGATAGTAGGTATAGTAGGGAGAGATGGTGCCTATAGTAGCAGTGGGATAATAGCCTCTGGGAAGGGACTGGGGCTGTGGGATAGTAGGTATAGTAGGGAGAGATGGTGCCTATAGTAGCAGTGGGGGATAATAGCCTCTGGGAAGGGACTGGGGCTGTGGGATAGCAGGTATAGTAGGGAGAGATGGTGCCTATAGTAGCAGTGGGGGTATAATAGCCTCTGGGAAGGGACTGGGGCTGTGGGATAGCAGGTATAGTAGGGAGAGATGGTGCCTATAGTAGCAGTGGGGGGATAATAGCCTCTGGGAAGGGACTGGGGCTGTGGGATAGTAGGTATAGTAGGGAGAGATGGTGCCTATAGTAGCAGTGGGGGGATAATAGCCTCTGGGAAGGGACTGGGGCTGTGGGATAGCAGGTATAGTAGGGAGAGATGGTGCCTATAGTAGCAGTGGGGGGATAATAGCCTCTGGGAAGGGACTGGGGCTGTGGGATAGCAGGTATAGTAGGGAGAGATGGTGCCTATAGTAGCAGTGGGGATAATAGCCTCTGGGAAGGGACTGGGGCTGTGGGATAGCAGGTATAGTAGGGAGAGATGGTGCCTATAGTAGCAGTGAGGGATAATAGCCTCTGGGAAGGGACTGGGGCTGTGGGATAGCAGGTATAGTAGGGAGAGATGGTGCCTATAGTAGCAGTGGGGGGATAATAGCCTCTGGGAAGGGACTGGGCTGTGGGATAGCAGGTATAGTAGGGAGAGATGGTGCCTATAGTAGCAGTGAGGGGATAATAGCCTCTGGGAAGGGACTGGGGCTGTGGGATAGCAGGTATAGTAGGGAGAGATGGTACCTATAGTAGCAGTGGGGGGATAATAGCCTCTGGGAAGGGACTGGGGCTGTGGGATAGCAGGTATAGTAGGGAGAGATGGTGCCTATAGTAGCAGTGGGATAATAGCCTCTGGGAAGGGACTGGGGCTGTGGGATAGCAGGTATAGTAGGGAGAGATGGTGCCTATAGTAGCAGTGGGGGGATAATAGCCTCTGGGAAGGGACTGGGGCTGTGGGATAGCAGGTATAGTAGGGAGAGATGGTGCCTATAGTAGCAGTGGGGGGATAATAGCCTCTGGGAAGGGACTGGGGCTGTGGGATAGCAGGTATAGTAGGGAGAGATGGTGCCTATAGTAGCAGTGGGGGGATAATAGCCTCTGGGAAGGGACTGGGGCAGTGGGATAGCAGGTATAGTAGGGAGAGATGGTGCCTATAGTAGCAGTGGGGGGATAATAGCCTCTGGGAAGGGACTGGGGCTGTGGGATAGCAGGTATAGTAGGGAGAGATGGTGCCTATAGTAGCAGTGGGGGGGATAGCCTCTGGGAAGGGACTGGGGCTGTGGGATAGCAGGTATAGTAGGGAGAGATGGTGCCTATAGTAGCAGTGGGGGGATAATAGCCTCTGGGAAGGGACTGGGGCTGTGGGATAGCAGGTATAGTAGGGAGAGATGGTGCCTATAGTAGCAGTGGGGGGATAATAGTCTCTGGGAAGGGACTGGGGCTGTGGGATAGCAGGTATAGTAGGGAGAGATGGTGCCTATAGTAGCAGTGGGAGGATAATAGCCTCTGGGAAGGGACTGGGGCTGTGGGATAGCAGGTATAGTAGGGAGAGATGGTGCCTATAGTAGCAGTGGGGGGGATAGCCTCTGGGAAGGGACTGGGGCTGTGGGATAGCAGGTATAGTAGGGAGAGATGGTGCCTATAGTAGCAGTGGGGGGATAATAGCCTCTGGGAAGGGACTGGGGCTGTGGGATAGCAGGTATAGTAGGGAGAGGTGGTGCCTATAGTAGCAGTGGGGGGATAATAGCCTCTGGGAAGGGACTGGGGCTGTGGGGCAGTAGATTTAGTAGGCTTACTACAGGGGCAGAGAATGATGTGAATACTAAACAATATGTGTTACATGCCGTGTAAATGAAGGATAATAATAGTTTGGCTGTTAGTGTTTAGTACACAAAACTGGATATGATTGCAACATTTTTCTTGCAGATTGAGCCATTTGTGTTACTGGAGCATTGAAACAATGGTGCTGATAATACAAACTCCAGATACACCTGGAAGGGGACACTGAGTGCGGAACATGAACAGGAGCTGGCAGTCGGCGGGAAGGGTCTGACAGTATCTGGTACTTGTTGGAACCCCAGTGCCACAATGCTGTACCCCGATGCAGTAACCATAGTGACACAACACAAGTCACTTCCTGGTTATTTTGGCTTCAGTTGCGGAAATGATACGGAACATTCCCCCCGTGTGAATGGCGTTTTTACACAGTGTGGACTGAACCAATGCAGAAAACGGGGCCGATATCCACCTTTAAACATTTGGAGGGAAACATGGGATTCGGCAAGTGTTCCTGTTTCCCACGGGTCTTGGACTCGTTACCAGTTTTATTGCCTGTTGGACTCAGTTCTAAACCTCCTCACGGCCAAATTGTGGGAAAGAATGCGCATGTAGAATTAAAACCATTCTGCGGTCAGCTCCCACATCAGGATAAATGATTGTTTAGAAATCGCTTGTTTTCCAAGCATCCATGTTATTTACTGAAAAGCACATGGTCGTCAGATCCACTCACATCCCTTCCATTGTACGTAGCCCTGTGGGGCTAGTGTGGCCCTTAAATGCCCCCCTTTGGCTTATACCCTGTGTAACAGTTACACTCCTGCCCCCTACACTCAGGATGGACTGTACCACATAGAGTTTGCACTAACATGGTGTGTTCCCCTGGGGTTCTTAAAGGGATACTGCTATGATTTTTATGGGGTACTTTTTATTTCTAAATGACACTGTTACACAGCAAATAATTCCCTCTGCCATTTAACCTTTTATTCTTGAACCAACAAATGTATTTGTAGCTGTAATATTGGTGTGTAGGCGCCATCTCAGTGCCTTGTGCCTGAGTCTGAGCTTTCAGCCAGCGCTACACATTAGAACTGCTTTCAGCTAACCTATTGTTTCTCCTACTCCCATGTAACTGGAGGAGTCCCAAGCCGGACTTGGATTTCTTACTATTGAGTGCTATTCTGATACCTACTGGGAGCTGCTATCTTGCTCCCTTCCCATTGTTCTGCTGATCGGCTGCTGGGAGGGAGGGGGGATATCACTCCAACTTGCAGCGCAGCAGTAAAGTGTGCCTGAGTCTGAGCTTTCAGAAGGAGCCAGCGCTACACATTAGAACTGCTTTCAGCTAACCTATTGTTTCTCCTACTCCCATGTAACTGGAGGAGTCCCAAGCCGGACTTGGATCTCTTACTATTGAGTGCTATTCTGATACCTACTGGGGGCTGCTATCTTGCTCCCTTCCCATTGTTCTGCTGATCGGCTGCTGGGGGTGAGGGGGGGGGGATATCACTCCAACTTGCAGCGCAGCAGTAAAGTGTGACTGAAATTTATCAGAGCTTGGCCCGTAATAGAGATAAAGAATGAAGGTCTCTGCCAGCAGAGCCGCCAGTGTTTGGGCTGAGTGAGATCAATATGAAATGAGAATAGATACAGTATTGGCACCAATATCAGTGGGTGACAGCCGGGCCGAGACCCCTGACAGGGACCTACACACACAGTTGGGCCATAGAACGTTGCTTTATTCACTCCGTAATTGGAGAAGAAAGTCAAATATGGTGAATGCCTGAAAATGAGAACCAAGTAGGTTTGTCTTTAAGTTATAACACCAAGGAGCCCTTGTGATTCTTTGAGCCCAGGAGCAGTTTGTGCCATACCCTAACACTGGCCGGATAACTCTACTTCCCATGATGCACTCTGAGGGCAGTAATTCAGTGCCAAACCTCACTAATGGCTGAATGGAAGCAAATCCCCCAGCAATGTACCAACATCTAGTGGGATCTAGAAGCTGCTACAGTGGCATTGAGGGACGTCATATCATGGGGAACTCCGGCTTCCAAACCAAAACCTTTTAAAGAGCCCCACACAACCCAGAAACCCCTAATATCCCCATCCCTGTAATCTGTTCCTTCATACAGTAGGAATAAATACCATTTCATATGCTGAAATCCAGCTGCAAAACAGTTCTTCTCTTTCTGCCTCATTTGAAATCCTGGCAGGGGAGGAGGGACTGAAACATTACAATGGTGTAACGACTTCCCCACAGCTTACAGACAGCATGCAGGAACTACATAACCCACAATGCATTGCACTGGGATGTTCCTTTCCTTATTGACATCACGTGTGCAGGGAATTGTGTTGTATTTGTTGTATTTGGGTAGAATTTCCCCTTAAATTAGATGTAGGAAAGGTAGGTAGGTATCGGGACACTTACTCTAAATATTACTGAATCATCATACGACTTCTCTTCTTTGATAAAACCTATATATACAGTAGCACCATGTGATGCCTCCCCCCGATTCCTTATATAACCCTGTTTATTACACCGACCAGACCCACCGCCATTCATCCTCTAATTCCCTAACCAACCCCTGGTTTCTCCTCAATCTCCCTGCCCCTTTTATTTCCCTTCTAGCCAATCCCACAACTAATTGCTTTTAAATGTTAATTTCATACAACTCATCCCGACCTCTACAACCAGGGTCGAACTGGGCACTGGGAAAAAACCCAATGGGCTCCAGCCCTGGTGGCCCTGAACCAATCCCTGCCAGTCGCTCCCCCAGTTGGCAGTTTCCCTCCCCCAGTCGCCAGTTTCCCTCCCCCGGTCACCAGTTTCCCTCCCCCAGTCGCCAGTTTCCCTCCCCCAGTCGCCAGTTTCCCTCCCCCGACACGCTGGAGGTAAGTTTGAATTCCACGCACTCAAGGAGGGGGGTCGAACGGGTCGTGGAGGCCCCTTGGGGGGGATGTGAAGGCCACAGCGGGGGCTCCTTTGGAGGTGCAGGGGCCCCTGAGGCAGCACCCCCCCAGTCTGACCCTGTCTACAACACCCCCTCTTTCTAACCTAGCCCCCCACTCCAGCACTACTGTGTATTTGTTCCAGTCTCACATTCTATTCTTGGGCCCGTTCTATTTTTGGTCCTTATTGTCACCCCTAGTCCTCTAATAGGCCACATCTAAAGTTCTCTTTCATTCTAAGCTCCGCCTACCCTCAGGATTCCCCCTCCTACGCCCTCCCACCTGATTATGTCCTTCCCCAGAATCCTACTGCACCTTCGGACCTTTCTAGAACATTCCTCCTTCGCTACTCGCCCCAAGTGCAATGAAACACTTTACAGTCAGGTTTTTACATTTTTATTTCATGAGTAAGCTGACAGGTAGGAATGAAATGTTGTTTTGAAAGGAATTTAACATTTTGTAAGAAAATGGGGGTTCAAGCGGAACAGTTGGAGGCATACAAGTCTGCAATTACTGGCGGAAGGAGTTCGCTCGTCACTAACACGCAGCTCTTCCTGATGTCTAAATAGCGCTCTGCCGCCATCTGGGGTTAGAGGGACATTATCATAAACACACCCCCAACATTTAAATATTAAAGCAGGACCTTTCCCAGTTATGCCCCTGATCCTACAAAACCCTGCCCACTTATCAGTATGCCCCATCCATACAGGAGTATGGGCAAGTCATCTATGTCCCAGAAACCAATGTCACCATATAGGACCCAAGGTTTCTTTTTCACTACTTTCCTTTCTTTTTAGGTCCCCATCTTTTACAATCTGCCCTTCAAACTATTGCAGTTGCTGGGGTTCATTGCCCTAGCAACAGTGCCAGAATAGACTTCCAAAAGAATCCTAAGAACTCAATATCTAGGCCCAGCCATCCCTTCAACTGTAAGAAGTAGCCAGTGCTAAACAGCTGTTGTAGGCCTATATATAAGATGGCGCTGATGGGCATTTGATCTTCTGGTAGGCCACACCAACCCAATCAAGCAACCACATAGCCATCATACTGGAGAACCACGGAACAAAAAGAACAGTGGAAGTATTCCAGCCATGCTTCTCTATACATTCCAATGAAAGTCATTTAAAGAGGATATTTCTATTAAATGTAATTTAACTGTTTTGAGTTGGTCTTCACCTCACTAGTTTGGAATCTAAACCATTATTTAGTTGCTAGGGTCCCACTTACCCAAGCAACCATGCAGCCCGTTGACTGAAAGATGATTAGCAGAAGGCTTTGATGGAAAGATAAGTGATATATATAATAATAATAATAGATCAAAAACCCATTGGTAATTGCTCCTGCTGGTTGAGTTGGTTGGTTGGTTCAGTCTTTGGGTAGGAGATAGACAGTATATTCCTGGGTTCTTACGTTGGCCATAGAGATGTAGAGAGTAGTTTCCTGTTCTTTTGTACAGAAGAAAAACAAGATGGAAGCCAGTGGATTGGTCAGGACTGTGGGACAGCTTACCACTGATTGGTCGTCTTACTTTCACAACAAGATATGCATACATTTTACACAAAGAACCTTACAGGTTGTCTTACAGACGCTACAGGTATAAGGATTGTGTGAGTTTTCCCTCCCGCCCCCCATCTTACGTTAACTGAGTGCCTACAGGGTGAGAGAGAAGGCTCTTTATTGATACAAGAAGAGGGAACCGTTGCTCCTAAGAGGCCTGTTGCAGTAGGAATTTATTGCACACAAATATACAAACAGGCTACAGGAATGCCTCTGTACTAGGGAGAGGGTGAATAAATACATTATAAATAAGGAAAGTGTTGTCTGAGTGCTGGGAAACCTTCTGCGTCTCTAACCTAGCCCTTTATATTCATGCCTAAGGCCACCGGATTAGAAACGGCATTACAAAACGACATCCCCGCCACCAATTGCCAGAGAAAAGGAGCCTACAGGGAGGTGTATTGGAAGCAACTAAGCGCTAATGTATAGAAGGTATAGGCGGGTTCAGCTCGCTCCCATGTGCTTTGCGCTGGGTTTGAGGTCAAACGTATAAAAGTGGTCGACAAGGTTCTGTGTTGTGTAAAAACCAATCGCCGTCGCCATCTTTCTTACTGTGTTCTAAGGCTCAATGACTTGGTCCACATACATATTGTGCTCATTAACTTCTGACTTACACGTTAGAGCAGTTTCAAAGAGGGAAAGCACAATAGAAAAGACTTGGTTTGCCCCCCCCCCCCAACCTGTAAATCATGTCCGGTACTGCGTATGGGTTAAGTGCTACAATGGCAATGTCACGGTGCAGCTGAAAAGGAGGGACTACACACAAGGGGGCGTGGTCCATAAATGTGGAAACGACTGCCGCGATCGTAGGAGAGATAATCGATAAAGATGAGGAACCTCAAAAACTGGTTCTTTAGAATCCACCCTTCATACGGACGAGGGAAAGCGTTCAAGGACTCGTCCCTCCGACTTCTCCGTCTCTCAGTTTGGAGCCGCGGTGCGATCGGCCAGTCTCCCTCGACTACGTTCTCCATTGGATCCAGTTTCAGTGAAAGATGAAAGGACAGAGATGGGAAAGTGATCGGCCTGTAGTATGACTATGCGTCTTTAGCCGTAATCACAAGTTACAAATTCCAGTTAATTCATCGTAATAGGAAAAAAAAAAATGGTCCATAACCGACTTGATTTGAGAAGAAAAAAAAGTTGTTTGGTCCTAAAAGTGTAAATGTCTTTCGTCAAAGGCAGAAATGAAAAGGCACAATACGACCTTTTCAGTGGATTTCAGCCCCTTCGCTTGTAGGAAAATGATGGGTTTCAATAAAAGTGGAATGTTGCATCTCAGTTGGTTCCACCAACCGCGCTGTGACAGATCCTGGCTTTTCAGTCTCTTTATCTCCAGTATCTGCAGCCCAATAAGAACGCCTGGCTCCACCTTACCTACTGGTTCTTCCTTTGTGTGGTTATTCTTCCTCGGGTTTTGGATTTCTCCACCTACATTGGTGGCACAATGAGGCCAGACATGGCTGGAGAAGACACAAAAGAACAATTCCAACATGAATACTTTTCTAGAAGATTCCTCTGCCTAAGAGGTCAATTTCGATTGACTAAATTACATACTGAATTCTATACAGGAGTGATCCCCAACCAGTGGCTCAGGGCAACATGTTGCTCCCCAACCCCTTGGGTGTTGCTCTCAGTGCCCCCAAACCAGGGAGTTATTTCTGAATTCCTGACTTGGGGGCAAGTTTTGGTTGAATAAAAACAAGATTTCCTACCAAATAAAGCCCCTGTAAGCTGATAGGGTGCATAAAGGCCCCTAATAGCCAATCACAGCCCTTATTTGGCTCCTCCATGAACTTTTATGGTGCTTGTGTTGCTCCCCAAGCCTTTTTACATCTGACTGTGGCTCCCTGCTTTACAGAAAAAACCCTGCAGAAAAATGGTCTTCTGTGTGCTGCACCAGTGGGCGGTGCTTAGAAATACCCCTTCTTGTCATAGCTGAGTCCCAACCTCATTGTGGCAAGAAGGCTGCTCCGCCCCCTACTGACTGTGGGTTACTAGATCTCCCAAAGAGTCTACTGCGGATATTCATGCCAACATTACTTTGATTTTTCTGTCACGGAACCCCTGCAATTACCCGTTAATTCAAAGAATAACCCTAAGCATAATAATGAACGTAACAAGTACACTGAGTACAAATTAGACCCGGGAGAGCAATGATGGACTCACCTTGGAGGTTGTTTGCACTGGAGCTTGTGCAGGTCGGTGGCGGAGAGGTCTGCGGCCGCACTACTGGCGCAAAGGCACTCTTTTGTTTGACCGCGGAGATCATGTTGACTGGAGAGAAGGAGAAGACTCCTGTGGTGGCAGAGTTGGCGCTGGAGGGGAGGGTGATGGAAGATGCTCCAAGCGGGGGACTTGCTGGCATAACTGTTGGAAACAGCATATAGTGTCTAAAACTACCCGGCACATTGCCACGGCATTGTATACATCTCACTGGAGAATGTTACTCATTTATAATAGAAACTGACCAGAAACGATCTGTGGAAAGGACCAATAAAGAGCCCTGAACCCCTGAGTGAAATTGGGAACCTTATCTCTGCCTACATGATATGGATGATTTTAAAAAAAAAAGGTTCCCTTTAGTAATTAAACTACAGGCCATATACAGGTATAGATATATATATATATTTGCTTGTGCTTTTTAAGGGGGGAGAGAGGCCGTTTGTATTGCTTGCAATCCGTTATTAACAAAACCCAATATAAATCACATGGCTCCAGCCAAGGGATAATGTTTCTCATTTCTCATAAATCCCAGGGAGAAGAATTATTTGCCAAATCTCGTAGTCATGGGAAATTGGGTTTAAGGCAGGTGAGCTTGTTTTTCAGGGAACTCTGAACCAAAATTTGTTACAGAGCCCCACACAACACAGAAACCCCTAATATCCCTATCCCTGTAATCTGTTCCTTCATACAGTAGGAATAAATCCCATTTTAAAATGCTGAAATTCAGCTGCAAAACAGTTCAAAACAGCTCTTTCTGCATCATTTGAAATACTGACAGGGGAGGAGGGACTAAAACATCGACGTTACAAATTAATAATAATCAATACAACAACTTCTCCACAGCTTACAGACAACATGCAGAAACTACATAACCCACAATGCACTGCACTGTGATGCTCTTTTTCTTATTGACATCACGTGTGCAGCAGGGAATTGTGGGATTGGGAGGATACAGGCTGAGGACAGCCAAATGATGTTGTTTTTGGGTGGATTTCCCCTTTAATGAACCACAGACATCTTAGATTTGTTAATCTGTAAAAATGCTAATGCAAACCAATTATATAGGCAAAACCATGATTGGCAACCATGGAGAGGGCACTTACTTGCATATGGAGAATTAGCCGTGGAGCCATTAAGGAAGCTCGGAGATCCAGGGACCCCAAGGCTGGTCATGGCTGTCCCCCCATATCCATTCATAGTGGAGGTGATGGTATTGTAATTAGACTGCTGGGGGGTTGAGCTGGGCACATAGCCACGTGGGGAGACGCTACTGGTGTTCCTGGTATAACCTGACAGAAAGAGCAATATACTTCACTGTAGAACCAACCACTGAGACAGACTACTGAAGTTTACTTTCTGGTATTGCAAGAAAATTAAAATGAATTTCCCATGTCATTATATGGAGTTGTGATTTAGTGCAAGGTAAGATGTAGCCAAAAAGTCTGAATATTTCACAACCCGGAGGGATGATCTGATCTACTGGTTACAAGCTCAGGACATACTAGAAGATCATGATTTACCATTTGGGATCCTGAAATGTATATTATTGCCCCCAACAGTTCCATGATAGGGTTCCCATGGGAGAAAGAATATTGAACTGCAGTAAAGATGAATAACCTGCTCCCTCAATGGCTGCCATTGGCTCTTAAGGGACTCTCTACTGTCCCTATATAATACTGTACAACTCTCCCTAAATATCATACAACTGTCCCTCCATAATATTGTACTACTGTCCCTATATAATACTGTACAACTGTCCCTATATAATACTGTACAACTCTCCCTATATAATACTGTACAACTGTCCCTATATAATACTGTACAACTGTCCCTATATAATACTGTACAACTGTCCCTATATAATACTGTACAACTGTCCCTATATAATACTTTACAACTGTTCCTATATAATACTATACAACTGTCCCTATATAATACTTTACAACTGTTCCTATATAATACTATACAACTGTCCCTATATAATACTATACAACTCTCCCCCCTCCATAATATTGTACAACTGTCCCTATATAATACTGTACAACTCTCCCTATATAATACTGTACAACTGTCCCTATATAATACTGTACAACTGTCCCTATATAATACTGTACAACTGTCCCTATATAATACTTTACAACTGTTCCTATATAATACTATACAACTGTCCCTATATAATACTATACAACTCTCCCCCCTCCATAATATTGTACAACTGTCCCTATATAATACTGTACAACTCTCCCTCCATAATATTGTACAACTGTCCCTATATAATACTGTACAACTGTCCCTATATAATACTGTACAACTGTCCCTATATAATACTGTACAACTGTCCCTATATAATACTGTACAACTGTCCCTATATAATACTGTACAACTGTCCCTATATAATACTTTACAACTGTTCCTATATAATACTATACAACTGTCCCTATATAATACTATACAACTCTCCCCCCTCCATAATATTGTACAACTGTCCCTATATAATACTGTACAACTCTCCCTCCATAATATTGTACAACTGTCCCTATATAATACTGTACAACTGTCCTTCAATATTGTACAACTGTCCCTATATAATACTATACAACTCTCCTTCAATATTGTACAACTGTCCCTATATAATACTGTACAACTGTCCCTATATAATACTGTACAACTCTCCCTATATAATACTGTACAACTGTCCCTATATAATACTTTACAACTGTTCCTATATAATACTATACAACTGTCCCTATATAATACTATACAACTCTCCCCCCTCCATAATATTGTACAACTGTCCCTATATAATACTGTACAACTCTCCCTCCATAATATTGTACAACTGTCCCTATATAATACTGTACAACTGTCCTTCAATATTGTACAACTGTCCCTATATAATACTATACAACTCTCCTTCAATATTGTACAACTGTCCCTATATAATACTGTACAACTGTCCCTATATAATACTGTACAACTGTCCCTATATAATACTTTACAACTGTTCCTATATAATACTATACAACTGTCCCTATATAATACTATACAACTGTCCCTATATAATACTTTACAACTGTTCCTATATAATACTATACAACTGTCCCTATATAATACTATACAACTGTCCCTATATAATACTATACAACTGTCCCTATATAATACTGTACAACTGTCCCTAT
This sequence comes from Xenopus tropicalis, assembly GCF_000004195.4. NCBI lineage: Eukaryota > Metazoa > Chordata > Amphibia > Anura > Pipidae > Xenopus > Xenopus tropicalis. The sequence continues at coordinate 15,992,969 of NC_030677.2, read as the reverse complement.
ATAATACTGTACAACTGTCCCTATATAATACTGTACAACTGTCCCTATATAATACTGTACAACTGTTCCTATATAATACTGTACAACTGTCCCTATATAATACTTTACAACTGTTCCTAAATAATACTGTACAACTGTCCCTATATAATACTTTACAACTGTCCCTATATAATACTGTACAACTGTCCCTATATAATACTTTACAACTGTCCCTATATAATACTGTACAACTGTCCCTATATAATACTGTACAACTGTCCCTATATAATACTTTACAACTGTTCCTATATAATACTATACAACTGTCCCTATATAATACTGTACAACTGTCCCTATATAATACTGTACAACTGTTCCTATATAATACTATACAACTGTCCCTATATAATACTATACAACTGTCCCTATATAATACTTTACAACTGTCCCTATATAATACTGTACAACTGTCCCTATATAATACTATACAACTGTCCCTATATAATACTATACAACTGTCCCTATATAATACTGTACAACTGTCCCTATATAATACTGTACAACTGTTCCTATATAATACTATACAACTGTCCCTATATAATACTTTACAACTGTCCCTATATAATACTTTACAACTGTTCCTATATAATACTGTACAACTGTCCCTATATAATACTATACAACTGTCCCTATATAATACTATACAACTGTCCCTATATAATACTGTACAACTGTCCCTATATAATACTGTACAACTGTTCCTATATAATACTATACAACTGTCCCTATATAATACTTTACAACTGTCCCTATATAATACTTTACAACTGTTCCTATATAATACTGTACAACTGTCCCTATATAATACTTTACAACTGTTCCTATATAATACTATACAACTGTCCCTATATAATACTGTACAACTGTCCCTATATAATACTGTACAACTGTCCCTATATAATACTGTACAACTGTCCCTATATAATACTGTACAACTGTCCCTATATAATACTGTACAACTGTCCCTATATAATACTTTACAACTGTTCCTATATAATACTGTACAACTGTCCCTATATAATACTGTACAACTGTCCCTATATAATACTGTACAACTCTCCCTATATAATACTGTACAACTCTCCCTCCATAATATTGTACAACTGTCCCTATATAATACTGTACAACTGTCCCTATATAATACTGTACAACTCTCCCTCCATAATATTGTACAACTGTCCCTATATAATACTGTACAACTGTCCCTATATAATACTGTACAACTGTCCCTATATAATACTGTACAACTGTCCCTATATAATACTGTACAACTCTCCCTCCATAATACTGTACAACTGTCCCTATATAATACTGTACAACTGTCCCTATATAATACTGTACAACTGTCCCTATATAATACTGTACAACTGTCCCTATATAATACTGTACAACTGTCCCTATATAATACTGTACAACTCTCCCTCCATAATATTGTACAACTGTCCCTATATAATACTGTACAACTGTCCCTATATAATACTTTACAACTGTTCCTATATAATACTGTACAACTCTCCCTCCATAATATTGTACAACTGTCCCTATATAATACTGTACAACTGTCCCTATATAATACTTTACAACTGTTCCTATATAATACTGTACAACTCTCCCTCCATAATATTGTACAACTGTTCCTATATAATACTGTACAACTCTCCCTCCATAATACTGTACAACTGTCCCTATATAATACTGTACAACTCTCCCTCCATAATACTGTACAACTGTCCCTATATAATACTGTACAACTGTCCCTATATAATACTGTACAACTGTCCCTATATAATACTGTACAACTGTCCCTATATAATACTGTACAACTGTCCCTATATAATACTGTACAACTCTCCCTCCATAATACTGTACAACTGTCCCTATATAATACTGTACAACTGTCCCTATATAATACTATACAACTCTCCTTCAATATTGTACAACTGTCCCTATATAATACTGTACAACTCTCCCTCCATAATACTGTACAACTGTCCCTATATAATACTGTACAACTGTCCCTATATAATACTGTACAACTGTCCCTATATAATACTGTACAACTGTCCCTATATAATACTGTACAACTCTCCCTCCATAATACTGTACAACTGTCCCTATATAATACTGTACAACTGTCCCTATATAATACTATACAACTCTCCTTCAATATTGTACAACTGTCCCTATATAATACTGTACAACTCTCCCTCCATAATACTGTACAACTGTCCCTATATAATACTGTACAACTGTCCCTATATAATACTGTACAACTGTCCCTATATAATACTGTACAACTGTCCCTATATAATACTGTACAACTCTCCCTCCATAATACTGTACAACTGTCCCTATATAATACTGTACAACTGTCCCTATATAATACTATACAACTCTCCTTCAATATTGTACAACTGTCCCTATATAATACTGTACAACTCTCCCTCCATAATACTGTACAACTGTCCCTATATAATACTGTACAACTGTCCCTATATAATACTATACAACTCTCCTTCAATATTGTACAACTGTCCCTATATAATACTGTACAACTCTCCCTTAATATTGTACAACTGTCCCTATATAATACTGTACAACTCTCCCTTAATATTGTACAACTGTCCCTATATAATACTGTACAACTCTCCCTTAATATTGTACAACTGTCCCTATATAATACTGTACAACTGTCCCTATATAATACTGTACAACTGTTCCTATATAATACTATACAACTGTCCCTATATAATACTATACAACTCTCCCTTAATATTGTTCAACTGTCCCTTTATAATATTGTACAGAACAGCCATTTTCGCACATAGCAGATTTCCTATAATCATTAGGAAGTGTTTAATGAAAGCTGATTGCTGCCAAACTGATAACTAAACACAAGCCAGGAACGTTTCTATCTCATCTGTCTGTTTCCGAGATCCTGCTGTTATGTGAGAAAGTCAATTTGTCGTTTATTAGTCTGCACCCCACGAAATCTCCCAGCATGCTTAGCCAGCCTATGTCTGCACAAAAAAAACCCTTTAATATGTAGTTTACTACTCATTCAGTTCCATTCAGTGGAGCCAGAGAAAACCCATACTTTTGATGGAGTTTACTATTTATTTATAGAGGTTCTTTTATTATTTTGAAAATTAAAGAAACGTTTCATTCATTTCATAAGTAGCAAAAAATATTAGCAGTTTAATGCCCAAGTATGAAAGCCATAGATAAAAAGCACCCCCCTTTTCCCAAACCACTCCCCCAAAGCTGCCATATTTTCCTTCCCTGTTAAGAAAAAGAAGAGTAGGGCAGGTGTGGGTTTGGGGGGAGTAGGACTTTATAGAAGCCTTTTACCTATGGCTTTTGACACCCAACTGGGTATTCTTGTAGGGTGCCACCCATTGGGTTGTTGCCGGAGTGATTCTAGACCTACCCACTGTGTTCCATTGCCGAGAGCGGCCATGACAGACTTACCTTGTTCAGATGCCTGGGAGGATTCAGCAATGTTAATGGCCAGCTGGCTGCCGAATGAGTTGACTCCCATCATGCCTGAGTGGGGGTGATTGGCTGTCAGTGAGGAAAGCTGATTGGAGTTTCGGGGGACGCTATACAAGGCTTCAGCAATGTCAGCAGCTCGTTTCAGGATAATATCCTATAAAAATGGAAGATAAAAGGTGCTTTTGGCTTAAAAGTTTGTCTTATTCATCCTAAAAATTCACTAACAAATGTATGCAAGGGTAATTATTGTGTTTAACGGCACTGGTGCAATAGCGCACCCTGTAGGAATACTGGGTACTGTAACAGGGATGCCCAGAATGCCAGGCAAGTGCTTCAGTATTAACATGCACTATGGCAGCAATGTCCTAGTTACCTGGTTATTGTGCGGCATTCCATACAGAGCCTCCACCAAATCCGCTGCTCTCTTCAATAGCACCTCCTGTGGGAGAAAGATACAGAATAATGCTCAGAATACAGAGACAAGAGCAAGTCATTGAGCTCATTTACCAAGTCTGTGACTCAAGCAGTGGGTGGGACTAGAACTCCCTGATGGCAGCTTAGAGGGGGAGGGACGAGTCTGTAAATCAAGCAGTGGGTGGGACTAGAACTCTCTTATGGCAGCTTAGAGGGGGAGGGACAGGTAGGCTTTAGTAAGTCAGGGTGGTGATGTCAGGGGTGGGGCCAGCGATGTCAGGGGCAGGAGTTATGATGTGGCAATTGGCTGGTTGCCATCTCCTGACTGGCTTTCCTAATTTGGAAAACTGGGTAGGCAGTTTTGACCCAGAGAACCCGGTCCAAAAATGGGCTATCTGGGTCAAAACTGGGCAACCCGAGGAACAGGAAGTCTGTGACTGAAGCAGTGGGTGGGACTAGAACTCTCTGATGGCAGCCTAGAGGGGGAGGGACAAGGAGTCTGTGACTGAAGCAGTGGGTGGGACTAGAACTCTCTGATGGCAGCCTAGAGAGGGCGGGACACGGAGTCTGTGACTCAAGCAGTGGGTGGGACTAGAACTCTCTGATGGCAGCCTAGAGGGGGAGGGACAAGGAGTCTGTGACTGAAGCAGTGGGTGGGACTAGAACTCTCTGATGGCAGCTCAGAGAGGGAGGGACACGGAGTCTATGACTCAAGCAGTGGGTGGGACTAGAACTCTCTGATGGCAGCCTAGAGGGGGAGGGACAAGGAGTCTGTGACTGAAGCAGTAGGTGGGCCTAAAACAAACATAAGGCAGCTTGCAGAGAAAAATGAGAAGGAACTGTATCTCAAGTACTGGGCTGAACTATAGATAAATATATTTCTTAGTTGCCCAGATTAGAATATTTTGGCAAAAGAGGGGAAAAAGTCATTGAATTAAATAATTGTATACAACATTTTATAAAATATATATATATAGAGAGAGAGAGAGAATAACTCTTAGGCTGAAGTGGTTTAATTAGCCATTTCTTATATCAAATTTTATTGAGGGTTTATATGTATATTTGTCAGTGCTACTGGGGTCTCTTATTTTTAGCTTTAGTGTTGCTTTCAGTGCCAGCAAATCCATCTCTGTAAGTGCAGGAGTTTGAGAACCCATACGGCACAGCTCAGAAATGCTGGGAAGGCTGAGGAAGAACATAAAGGCAGTTCATTAAAAGAAAACAAATAGGAGAAGGAACTGTACAAGTCAAGTAATGGGCTGAACTAAAGATAAATATAGATAAATCTATTTCTTAGTGGGGCAGATTAGAATATTTTGGCAAAAGAGGGGAAACAGTCATTGAATGATGTTATTGTATACAATATTTTATACATTAATATATATATATATAGAGAGAGAGAGAGAGAGAGAGAGAGAGAGAGAGAGAGAGAGACAATAACTCTTATTCTGAAGTGGTTTAATTAGCCTTTTCTTATATATAATTTTATTGGGGGTTTATATGCATTCGAGAACCCATACGACACAGATCAGGGAATGCTGGGAAGGCTGAGGGAGAACATAAAGGCAGTTTATTAAAAGAAACCAGCACAAGAGGACCAGTAAAGGTCAAGGGCTCTCCCCGGAGGGCAGGCTCACTGAAGCAAGGGAATAACGACCCCTTTCCTTAGACAGGCTTTCAGCAGCTTACTGGAGCATCCAATATTCATTGTGGAATGAGACAGGTCTTGTCTGATGTTCCCGGGGCCACTCGCTACAGGCTGCCCTGCTGAGATCCGCTCCCCGCGGGATTCGCTAATATGACATGAAGTGAACGCTGTAAAATACTCCCTATGGTTCAGTAAGGAGCAATACAGTCAGATATATTGAGCCTGTGGTGGCCCCGGGTCTGAATGGTACCGCTGGCAGCAGCTTAAGTTAGGCAGTACATTTGGGACTTGGTTCCTTCACTTCACCTTACAGAGGTGAAAAACAGCCGCCATCATATACAGCCTGTCACTAAAGCCTTTTGGGGCAGTTGGTTCAGAGGAAGTTGCCCTGTAAATGGAAAGCCCCTTACTTTCCTGAAGACCACAACTCATGTGATCTGAATTCAGGGATGTCCTCATTGGGACCCCCCAACATTATTTCCGTCATGCTAACGTGAGGGAACTGGTGGAAGGCCTAATTATAAACCTGCTTTGGAGAATAACAAATACAGTATAGCTGGCAAGTTATACATTCTGCTTGAGGTTATAAGCATATTATTCAAGGCTACTGGAGTCTTGAAAGGATTCTGTCATGGTTTTTAGATATAGTTTTCATTACTATATTACACTGTTGGCATTGCAAATAATCCATTTTATCATATAAACATTTATCATGTTGTTTTTGAACCAAAAATGTATTTTTATTAGTTGTACAATTGGTTTAGTGTTATATTGTGCCTGAGTCTGAGCTTTTTAGAAGGAGGCAGCACTACACCACAGAACTGCTTTCAGATAAGCTATTGTTTCTCTTAATCAATAAAACTGGAGGAGTCATGACTTGGGTGAGCCAGACTTGGAATTTCACCATTGAATGCTATTCTCGTATCTACCACTAGGTGGAGCATGGGAGTATTTTTACCAATACAGGTGTCAGGGAGCTGCTATCTTGCTCCCTTCCCATTGTTCTGCTGATCGGCTGCTGGGGGAAGGGGGGGGGGGGATACCACTCCAACTTGCAGTGCAGCAGTAAAGTGTGCCTGAGTCTGAGCTTTCAGAAGGAGCCAGCGCTACACATTAGAACTGCTTTCAGCTAACCTATTGTTTCTCCTACTCCCATGTAACTGGAGGAGTCCCAAGCCAGACTTGGATTTCTTACTATTGAGTGCTATTCTGATACCTACTGGGAGCTGCTATCTTGCTCCCTTCCCATTGTTCTGCTGATCGGCTGCTGGGGGTGAGGGGGGGATATCACTCCAACTTGCAGCGCAGCAGTAAAGTGTGCCTGAGTCTGAGCTTCCAGAAGGAGCCAGCGCTACACATTAGAACTGCTTTCAGCTAACCTATTGTTTCTCCTACTCCCATGTAACTGGAGGAGTCCCAAGCCAGACTTGGATTTCTTACTATTGAGTGCTATTCTGATACCTACTGGGAGCTGCTATCTTGCTCCCTTCCCATTGTTCTGCTGATCGGCTGCTGGGGGTGAGGGGGGGGGGGATATCACTCCAACTTGCAGCGCAGCAGTATACAGTTATTTATGAGACATATCTGTATAATTATGTATATATGTGCACTGGGGTTTATTTGAAGGGGTTGAGCTTGATGGGCTTTCATCTGTTTTTCAACCCAATTCAGTATGAAACTATGTACGTTGAGCCTTCTGAATCAAATACAATTAATAACCCCCACAATACCTAATATTACAAGGGAAACCCTTGGCCGACAGCTGCAATGACAGAACGGATGGTCCAACTGTAGCAGCTCTACCACTTCCAGCATCTCTGCTCAGCTCAGCTAACTCTATATCAGTGATCCCCAACCAGTGACTCAGGGGCAACATGTTGCTCCCCAACCCCTTGGATGTTGCTCTCAGTGCCCCCAAACCAGGGAGTTATTTTTGAATTCCTGACTTGGGGGCAAGTTTTGGTTGAATAAAAACAAGATTTCCTACCAAATAAAGCCCCTGTAAGCTGATAGGGTGCATAGAGGCCCCTAATAGCCAATCACAGCCCTTATTTGGCTCCTCCATGAACTTTTATGGTGCTTGTGTTGCTCCCCAAGTCTTTTTACATTTGACTGTGGCTCACAAGTAAGAAAGGTTGGGGACCCCTGCTCTAAGAGTTGCTTTTAGTGATGAAATTTTTTACCAGGTTTTCGAGTAAATGTTAAAAAAAAAGTTGCAAGGTTTGGAAAAAGTTATCAGGAATAAATGGCCATTGACTTTAAAGTGAAAGTATATCTTTGCTGTTTTTGAATTTTTTGGCAATGTGTAACAGGACAGATTCACTCATTTCTATTGTTTATTCTTTGACTATATAACCCAGTCCATATCTATAGTCAGGCCAGGCTTGGACACATCATTATCAAGGGGCACCAAGTCCCACCAGTAGTGATGAGTGAATCTGTCCCATTTCGCTTCGCCATAAAATTCACGAAGCGACATAAATTCCCGAAATGCATTTGTTGCACGATTTTTTTTGTCGCCCGCATCTATTTTTTTTGTCGCCCGCATCTATTTTTTTTGTCGCCCGCATCTATTTTTTGTCACCACGGCTATTTTTTTGTCGCTGGCGTTTTTTTTTACGCGTCCGCGCCCACTTTTGGCGTGACCGCACTTTTTTGACGCAACCACACCCAATTTGACACGGCTGCGCCCTGTTTTTACGCGTCCAAGCCCAATTTGATGTGCAGCAAAAAAAATTCTGTGCAATGAATTTTTCCGCAGCGGATTTTCGCGGAAGTTTCTCGAAACAATTCGCCAATGGCGAAATGCGGAAATTTGCTTCGAAACCATGCCTGGCGAAAAATTTGCTCCTCACTACCCACCAGGCCTTCTGATAGCCAGAAATGCCTCCAATACAATTAATATGGTTTCTTAATTGCTATCATCTAGAGCAGGTCACTCTCATGGGCCAGATCTTGCCTTTGGAAGAACAGTTGACTCAATGGCTGCACAGACTCCTTTGTATAATAACATAAAGTTAATGTAAGTGGGTCCCTGCACATCCACTACATGTAAAGAGCTGCCTTCCTGCCCCCCCAGCCCCATACCCAGATATTTCCAGACATAAGGTGAGTGCACCCCCACCAACACCTACAAGAGAACCTACCAGAGAAACGTGATGCTCTCGCCCACTATGTCCTGTTAGAGAGTGAGCTCTTCAACCCAAATCAATCGGAAAGATAGGTTACTATAAGCTACAACTTCTACCTCTCAGGTATTTCTCCCAAACAAAAGCAACACTGTCTTGATATAAATCTGTTAGCAGTCTCTTTAGTCAGGTTTTCCCTATATAGCCTGACAATATCCCCACTTTGTGTGTGTGTGTGGGATTGTGGGTGGGTTCTAATGAGTTAAAGCTGTTGGTGTTTCCATCCTTTCTCGCTCTTGCAGGACACTGGGCCTGTCACACTCCTCTCGGCTCAGATCATTTATCATGGTTAGAAGACCTGTCTCGGCTTTGTTTGCAGGAACTCCCTTCTCCATTCACTCATCGGCCCAGCTCATGTACTTCTGGACTCCTAGTAATCCTCGCCCTCTCGCTTTACCCAATGGCCCCCTAGAGACGCACGGTGGGGTTTCTCCATCTACAGATTAAGCAGGAATATTCTCTACTGCTTGTGATATGTGTAAGTTTTATAAATTGTCACATTGTTGCTATCTGATGGCTTCTCCATATGGAACTGGTGAGGAACAAATTCTCCCAGCAATCAGATCTACATGTCACACAACTGGCTGCATGTTTGTGCCTCACATCCAACTCCTTTGTCTACAACTCACACCATTCAGTGGTTCCTTCCTATGTAAAGCTGGCTGGAAACGATCCTTTAAATCATGTAAAAGCACGATTTGTCCATTAACGAAAATGACCATTTCAAGCAACATTGTCTAGTTGAAGCTAGGAAACCTACATGCTTGGTCCTACAAACAATCGAGGTGGCCATACACTGTAAGATCTGCTCATTTGACAAGATCTTCTCCTGATATGCCCGCCTATGGATGGCCGATATCGGGCTAATTCAATTGTTTGAATTAAAATGGCGGGCATAGGCGCCATCAGTTCTGGGATTGCATCAACGAGCCAATGCGGTCCTTGATCCGACTGAGAAATCAAACCTGCCCAATCGAGATCTGCCCAATGTCAGTTGGAGAGGTCTGTTGTTGGTGCCCATACACGGGCAGATAATCTGCTGAATCGGCCTAAAGGGCCAATATTGGCGGCTGAAATCTACCCATGTACGGGCACCTTTGGACACTGGGCAAATTTCATTTTTAACCACAAAAATTTTCAACCTGTCCAACCGATTTTCTGACCAATGTCGGATGAAAAATCGCTAAATGTACGATCCATTGGTGCCCGTTAAGCACTAATTTGCCGCATTTGCCAGATCGCACTGAAATTGGTCATTAGGCAAAGGAAAATGTTAATGTGTATGGCCAGCTTAACTATTATTTATATATAACCCACTCCCCTACAATGCGCTCTCTTTGCACAGAAAACCATCAATAATATCCCTAAAGCCAGAACCCTGAACCCCCTCTGGTTCCCTTTCCACAAATGTATTAAAGCTGAGTTCCGGGAGTCAAACTAGGGTGCAGCCTATAAATACCCATTTATGTTTTATATTTTATATTTATTGATAGCGTAAGACAGAAAAGTGAAAATGTTGCGCTGCGCTAACCCTTCTCTGCCCACGATATCTCCTAATTTCAGGATCTCGCTGCAAAAGGATAAAAAAAAAAAAGGTAAAACTGGCAAAAACACGACAAAATCCAGTCGGCAGTCAGTGCAGAGGATACGCCAGGCATTCCTGAAGCCCAGTCCATTTAATGGGAAGCATTCCTGTCACATGATGTGAGCAATCATTCTATAAATAATGTCAGGATTAGGGAGGATTGTTATTAATAAAAATAAGAAAACGTACCCAAGAAATTGATTACACAAGCTTAAAGAGCTGCGCTGCGATATTGGGTTACATTTAGGGGTCAGATGATCTATTTACTTACTAGTGTATAGGTTCAGTGGTTCATATTTCCATCCACGTGAGCAGAGGAATGCTCTGGGTTAATTTCATTTGCCTATAACAGCCCCAGATCCAAGACCTGTGCGGTATCTGCCAGAACACTATAATTAGCGCATAATGAGAAAAACATGGCAGCACCGAGCCTCCCGTGAGCAGTTCCTATGTTTCTCTATGTGTGGAACTTACATTCCCACTAATGGAATAATGGAATGCATCGTGACGCAGTGTGCAAAGTGCCATTTTGAGCACAAAAGTCCAATTTTGTCATTGCAGACGCAAACGGCGATTCTCTTGATGTAATTATGCTGTGTCTACCAAAGTTGCATCCAATTCTCCAAAACAGACACAACTGTGTTTGCTCTTTATTACATTGGGTGCAGTTGTGCCCAATATTTTCTAGGTTTGCCTGGCGGCTTTTCCAGTTTTGGGCAAGCTAATAGCACGTGCGCCCTATTCTTTTGGAGCGAGTTTACTAAGCCTATTGACACGGGGCACTGAGGGAGACCTACGGGCCGGCTAGTGGGTGGGGGTAGCACCAGGGTCCCCCTGTGTAAATAGGCACATCATCGCTCAATTCGTAAAGGAAGGACTGAGTGGCACCGAGAAGTCCTAGAAGAACATTTTGACACTAGTACCTATAATAAAAGTGATTTTATGCACAACTGACAGTGGGGGAAAGGGCAAGTTGCTCACTGCACTTGTGGACTGATAAAAGGAAAGCTCTCTATGCATGGAGTGGGATGGATAAAGGGGTTACAAAACACACTCAACCAAACTTAACCACATTTTGCTAAAATCCCAGCACATCGACGTTTTAGCAATCCCACTAAACCCATCTGAATGATCAAGGGGAAAAAAGGATGCAAAAGCACCCCCATTAGTGGTCATTCAAACAGCACTGCTGCCCGGGTCTGACCGCACCTTGTCCTGGATAAAAGATCCAGACTGGGGTGCAAAGTGCAGTACCAGCAGGCCGAGGTACCCAGTACAGGCCTATGTGCCCACCATAACACCCTAACCTGCCTGCCTGATTAACACATAAGTAAAGGCCCAGGTAGGGGATGGGGGGCACCTATTTATCTTGCCCTGTCTGCCTGTCCCTCATGGGGCAATGCCAAGCGCACCCAGAGCTCTACTCATCAGCGGAACTCTCACTTTTGGAATGCAGAAGCCTGCAGCAATTCATCTATGTGCAAAAGCACAAAGGGCAAAAAACAGGTCAGATTGAGCCCATTTTGGACTTTGCCCCAGCACCCAGTACATGACCCCCCATTGTGCACATACATAACGGTGATCACAATTCCCTTAGCAAGACTGTGGGTCGGCTAATTCTGTATGTAATCTCTTTGGCACTTTATAGCATTCATTACAGGTCTAATGAATAGCCGGACATGCCACCGTACCAAGCAACCCCTTGCACGACATGGGCAAGGTTTGAACGTAACTCCCGGCCCATGTAATCCAGGGAAGCAGGCGGCCAAGTGGACAATCGTCTCCACAACGGTGAGAGAAAATAAATAAAGCATTTGTGCCATTTGCAGCCCGGCACTGTCACCGTGTGATGAATGGCTTCAATTTGGCAGCTGCTTTAGGCTGTCACTCCCCATCAAGCCTCCCTCCTATCCCTACGGACAGCGCTTCTGCCCATAGATATGACTGTCAGATTATAGGCTGGGAAATGTGACATGAAGGGGGGGGAGAGTCGAGAGGCTACAGGAAGGGTCTGTCCCTGTGACATTAAGGCCAGCAGGGGCGGCAGGGGGAGCTGTTGCAGAACTAGCACCCCCAGAATTCCACTGAAACAGTGGAAAAGACAGAACACTGACATCTCAATGTAAGGACAGGTCCCTACCGGCACTTACCCAACCGGTAACTGTCATCGGTCAGGCTGAAACAATGCAAACCTTACCTTGGGTAATCTCTCTGGGTCCCCTGGGTGCCTGGGAACCACCTTCTGTAGTCTCTGGAAGCCATAGTCAATGGTTGGTTCATTCAGAGCTGAGGAAAGAGCAGTCAGAAATGAGTGACCAGGAAAAGGGAGTCTAGCCAAAGATGGGGGGCTGCTGGATAGTCACAGTGCAGGGGGGTCTTGGAGAAGTGGATACTGTAAATCCCCCATACAGAACACTATTAATATTTTGAAGTCTGCTGAAGATGTGGAGCTTACTCTTCATTTTCCAAAGCTGAGGAACAGGGAGACTTATAGATTGTCCCAGGGTAACAGGGAGGTGACATAGGAGTTAAACACATTTTGTTGCATTTGGGTCTCAGCATTGTACATCCAATAGACAGGTACCGCATATACATGGCTCCTTAGAAGCTGTAAAGTCTGCAGCATGCAATTTGTGCCAAGATCTAAGTAATGTCTATGCGGCCTATATTTAAGGGAGTTGATAGCAAACTTACTCCAACCAGATGGACACGGAATGGTTAAACAGCTTGGTTTTAGGAACTGACATTTAGCTAACGGCTGTCAATTACATCCTCTGTAGGGGTTAAATATATTTTGCTTCCTCCCCCCCCCCCAGCTTTCATCTCTCCCCCTGATACAATTAGTCTGTGGTATCTTTTTCCCAGCACATGATCAATAAACCCTTTTCCTTCTCAGCAGCCCTATGAGTAATGATCTGATGAGATCCGGATTGGGGGGGGTGGAAATGAGAGGCGGTTTACACGACCTCCGACCCTTTGCACCCCACCCACCCTCCTCCTCCTCAAAGTGTCATCTGACTCCACTACCCACTGCCACCGAGATCGATTGCCTGATTTAGACAAAACATATGTTGCAAGCGCCGACCCTCCAGCTCTGCTTTTCTCTCCAGTAATTTCTATTGATTGAAGCGTCAGCTCTTCTCACTCCACCCCCCACATTATGGGAGGCTTGTTATAGTGAGATGAGGTATTACTCAACAGCCACGGGTTAACTCCTTCTCCACTGGTGGAGTTCTCAATATTATTTTTTGCCCTTTAGCCTTGGCGATAGTGGGGCCACGCTCCTCTGTAGAAAGTGTTGGGGAGCCACATAAGCATTAAAAATGTTCTCTGGGGAGGCCAAATAAGGGCTGTGATTGGCTATTTGGCAGCCCCATGTGACTGCTGGCCTGCAGGAGGCTCTGATTGGGGTAAAACTGTGTCTCTGGACTTCCAAAACTTGTCTCCAAGCCAGAAATGTAAAAATGGCACCTACTTTGTGGCCACTGGGAGCAACATCCAAGGGGGTGATGAGCAACATGTTGCCCCCGAGCCACTGGTTGGGGATCACTGCCTTACAGTAACCATATTGCTTTAGTATATGCAGACGCCATCTTGCTCTACTGTCTCCATCTCGTCTAACTGTAACTATTTTGACCTACTGCATCCTACAGTTTCTTACTGTCTCCATCTTGTAACCACTTTGTCTAGTTCTCTCTCTATTTCTGTCTCCATTTTGGCCTACTGTTGTCATGTGTAACTGTAACTATTTTTCCCTACTGTCTCCATCTTGTCCTACTGTCTCCAACTTCCCTTACTGTCTCCATCTTGTCCTACTGTCTCCATCTTGCCCTACTGTCACCAACTTCCCTTACTGTCTCCATCTTGTCCTACTGTCTCCATCTTGCCCTACTGCCTCCATCTTGTCCTACTGTCTCCATCTTGTCCTACTGTCACCAACTTCCCTTACTGTCTCCGTCTTGTCTTTTTATCTCCATCCTTCCCTATTGTCATCACCTTGTCCTACTCTCTCTATATATTTTCCTTCTGTCTCCATTTTGCCCTACTGTCTCCATCTTGCCCTACTGTCTCCATCTTGCCCTATTGTCTCCATCTTGCCCTACTGTTGCCATCTTGCCCTACTGCCTCCATCTTGTCCTACTGTCTCCATCTTGTCCTACTGTCTCCATCTTGTCCTACTGTCACCAACTTCCCTTACTGTCTCCGTCTTGTCTTTTTATCTCCATCCTTCCCTATTGTCATCACCTTGTCCTACTCTCTCTATATATTTTCCTTCTGTCTCCATCTTGCCCTACTGTCTCCATCTTGCCCTACTGTCTCCATCTTGCCCTATTGTCTCCATCTTGCCCTACTGTCTCCATCTTGCCCTATTGTCTCCATCTTGCCCTACTGTCTCCATCCTGCCCTACTGTCTCCATCTTGCCCTACTGTCTCCATCTTGCCCTATTGTCTCCATCTTGCCCTACTGTCTCCATCTTGCCCTATTGTCTCCATCTTGCCCTACTGTTGCCATCTTGTCCAGCTGTAACAATCATGTCCTACTATCACCATCTTCCCTGCTGTCTCTAATTTTCTTACTATCTCCATCTTGTCTAACTCTCTCTGTATTATCCTTCTTCCTCCATCTTGGCCAACTGTTGCCATCTTGGCAAATTGTAACTATTATGCCCTATTGTCTCCATCTTCTCCTACTCTCTACATATTACCTTACCCTCTCCATCTTGTCCTGTGGTCAAAAACTATAAGTTCCATGCAGGATGCTGCCACTTTACAGAACGATTTAATAAAAATGGAAAACTGGGCAGCAAACGGGAAAATGAGGTTCAGTTTGGACAAGTGCAAAGTTATGCTCTTTGGTAGAAATAATATACAGTAAATGCAAGTTATACGCTAAATGGTAGTTTGTTGGGGGTTTCCTTAATGGAGAAGGATCTGGGTTTTTTTTTGTTGATAACAAGTTGTCTAATTCCAGGCAGTGTCATTCTGTGGCTACTAAAGCAAATAAAGTGCTGTCTTGTATAAAAAAAGGGCATTGACTCAAGGGATGAAACATAATTTTGCCCCTTTATAGGTCCCTGGTAAGGCCTCACCCTGAGTATGGGGGGCAGTTTTGGGCTCCAGTCCTTAAGGAGGATATTAATGAGCTGGAGAGAGTGCAGAGACTGCAACTAAACTGGTAAAGGGGATGGAAGGGTTAAACTATGAGGTTAGACTGTCAGGGTTGGGGTTGTTTTCTCTGGAAAAGAGGCGCTTGCGAGGGGACATGATTACTCTGTACAAGTACATTAGGGGGGGATTATAGACCCACTAAATAAGGATCTATGGAAAGTAATGACAAAAAAATCGTTTATTCAGAATATATAACAGAGACCTGGAAATAACTGAAGAACTGACACGAAACAGTTAATGCAAAATAAACTGCAGCCATTTTCCCTGGGCCTCAAAAATTGTGATTTGAGTTATTAGTAGGGTTATTACACACAGCAACAGGGTTAATACTTCATCTGCCATCAGTTTACTGCAAAATATTTGGCAGGCTGGAAAACAATTTATTAATAATGAAAAACATATGCTGATATCACCAGAAAAATGTAAAACAGAAAAGGATTGTAGTGCAACTCAGGTCTCGCTGGCAGTATTTCACCCCCAAAAAAGTGGGAAGGAGAGTAAGGCCGGCCGGCCAAGGCTTTTGACAGTGTCGGCGCGGGGCCAGGGCACGGCGCAACGCAGTTTGTACGAGTCCCTATAAGCAGCTGTCAAGGGCAGGGCGCTGAGAAAATTCAGTGGGTAGGGATCCAGAAAACAAATGTTACTTGGAGCTTTGCCGCAAAAGGGAGTTTTCCAAACAGACAATTCATTTCCGCGGAGCAGCTGCTCCCAACACATTTCATCATGAACTTCCACTTCCCTCCCTCCTAGATCCCAGGATTACGGGCCCGGCCAGTAGGTGGGTTCCCTTAGCCACATCTTGGGATTCCGACCCATCTATCTGCAAACTTGGTGCTCTGCTCATAATCAATTCCTGACAAGGGTGAAGTGTTCAGCATCTCTGCTTTATTTAATAAACCAGTGCTTGTTGGCTTGATTTCTTGTATTAAGCCCCTCTTGGAGCACCAACCTTCGTTCAAGGCCCCCTTAGCTCATAGCAATAAAGATAAATAAACATGGTAACAGTCCCCCTGCTATAGTTCCAGGGGTACCCAGGGCACAAATAAGCCCTCACCCCAAATCCCCCCTAACTGGCCTTCAGGCTGGGCCCCCTTAGCCCATAACAAGGTTACAGATATATAGAAACATTGGGGTAACAGTCACCCCGCTATAGTTCCAGGGGTACCCAGGGCACAAATAAGCACTCACCCCAAATCCCCCCCTAACTGGCCTTCAGGCTGGGCCCCCTTAGCCCATAACAAGGTTACAGATATATAGAAACATTGGGGTAACAGTCACCCTGCTATAGTTCCAGGGGTACCCAGGGCACAAATAAGCACTCACCCCAAATCCCCCCCTAACTGGCCTTCAGGCTGGGCCCCCTTAGCCCATAACAAGGTTACAATATATAGAAACATTGGGGTAACAGTCACCCCGCTATAGTTCCAGGGGTACCCAGGGCACAAATAAGCACTCACCCCAAATCCCCCCCTAACTGGCCTTCAGGCTGGGCACCCTTAGCCCATAACAAGGTTACAGATATATAGAAACATTGGGGTAACAGTCACCCTGCTATAGTTCCAGGGGTACCCAGGGCACAAATAAGCACTCACCCCAAATCCCCCCCTAACTGGCCTTCAGGCTGGGCCCCCTTAGCCCATAACAAGGTTACAGATATATAGAAACATTGGGGTAACAGTCACCCTGCTATAGTTCCAGGGGTACCCAGGGCACAAATAAGCACTCACCCCAAATCCCCCCCTAACTGGCCTTCAGGCTGGGCCCCCTTAGCCCATAACAAGGTTATATTTCAATATATTTACAGAGACAGACACTGTTATGACAAAATGAATTTAGATTGTGCTGCTCCATCTCACAGTAACTGCCCCAGCGGAACACAGTGAGTAAATAGCTGCAGGGATCACTATCAGGGACAGGCTAATGTATCACTGTTGGGTAACACCGGCTTTATATGGAGTACAACACCCTTGGGAAACATTATCAGCTACAAATCAATGTACATATTTCATTAAATGGGCAAAATATATGGTTTTCTTTCTCAATTTTACTTGATATATTACTTTACAGACTACACCGTGTCTTGTTCATCTCTTGGGGGTCACTTACCTGTATAGACAAACCGGCCTGGGGCGCCTTTACAGAAGTGCTTAGACTTGTAGGACAGGGTGACTTCCACCACTCCCGGTATGTGCCTCGGGGGCGTCTGGACCCGTATGGCGTGGGGCGTGATCAACTGGAACGAGAGATCAGATGGACACGTCACTATATATAATAATAAATAATATATAATAAATACTTTTCATTTATTGCGAAATTATTTAGACTATGGAAGATCCAAAGTGAAGGTCTCCAACAGTCCACAGTTTGGGAACTGCTCGTATACATGGTTATATATAAAGCATAACAACAGGTGTGCTGTTTATATATTTATCATTCTAACGACGCTACTAAAATAAAATCTAACTGCTAATGGGTTGCTATGGGTTACTGAACCAGTAGGGACTTACTGCAGAAAAGGAAAATAAACTGATGCCAACTCAGTGGCTCTGTGTCTCTGGTGTAGAATAGTAGCATGAAGTAGTTTAGTATGATGTAGCGAGTAATATTCTGAGACAATTTGCAATTGGTTATTTTTATTATTTGTAGTTTTTTAATTATTTCAGTTTTTGTTCAGCAGCTTGGAATTTTGGCAGCTATTTGGTTGCTAGGGTCCAAATTACCTTAGCAACCAGGGTGTAGTTTGAATGAATGACTGATATATGAACAGAAGAAGACTTAAATAGAAAAATAAGCGCTAAAAAGTAACAATAACAATTAAACTGTAGTTTCACAGTGCAATCGTTTTTGGCTGTTGGGGTCAGTGACCCCCGTTTGAAAGCTGCAAAGAGTTAGAAGAAGAACTATTAAAAATAAATAATGAAGACCAATTGCAAAGCTGCTTAGAATTGGCCATTCTATAACATACTAAAAGTTAACTTAAGATTGAACCACCCCCTTAACCAAGAACCCAGTGAAAAGTTTGCAGTGTGATAAGAACATTGGGTTCCTGCTCAAACAGTAGAACATTCAGTGGTTTATATGGGGCTCAGTCTAACAGGTTGTGAGCAGGAGGTATTGAGTAAGGATATATATACTGAGAAGCCTCAATCAGAAGACTTCAGGACATGGAACGTCCCATCTGGGTTGTGTTCATGACATGGACCAGCCACTAAGCCTCAGTTTCCCCATTGGTGGGTTTCTGATTCACTCCTGTTAATGTTGCACAATTCACAAATAAAGGAATAAGATTAGGGGGGCACGAATGGGGCAGAGATGTAGGCGGAGTTACCATGTAACAAGTCCAGTGTTAAAGGGAGGATTGTATTTATAGTTTGGCATCATGTTTAGCGAAGGGCCATCCCAATATACCAAGAACTGTGTGCCAGGGTATAGGCAGCTGTAGAGATGGCAATTTGCTTAGAAACATCCTTTGGTGTGAAGCACATACTTAGATTGTAAGCTCTATGGGGCAATAACCTATATTTTTCTCAATATGTCACACTGTGTATGTTCAGTATTATTTATTACAACATTTCCCCCGCTGTAGATATACATACATGCACAACCAATCACTTCCTGGCCACCATCCCAAAAGTCTGCCATAAAATGCCCAAAGGGTCGGTTTGTAAGCTCATTGTCTCTTTGCATGTACATATGTACTGCTTCATACGCCAGCCACAACCCCAGTAATGCAACAATACGGGGAACAACTGCCCAACCCTAAGGGCAACACTAACAAAACACTGGCTATTGGTGGAGCCCAAAAATATTCTTCAAGAGGGGGTCCAAAAATGCAACTTTTTGCCCATAAACAGACCAAACAAAGAGTCACACGTACCTCACTCCACACCAGCATTGTGCCAAACACAACCTGCAGTCCATCAAAGAAATTATCCCCTATAAGAATGACAGTAGCGCCCCCGGTGGTCCATCCTTCACTTGGACTGATAGCTTTGATACATGGAGTGGCTGCTTCATGGAGTGGCGTGGAGGGAGAAAAAGTTACACTGTTAGAGGCAACAGGGACGCCCAAGGGCCCATACAGTCAGAGACCCAAGGGGAGGGTTGTGCAGCCCCATATTAACACAAACATAATTACCTTCTGAGGGATCCAGTCTGCGAGCCCTTCGGCCATGTTTAGAGTTGTTATGAACGAACATGTTGTCTGAAACCGCGAGAACGTGTCCATCTACATTTACTGTTGTAGAAACTACAACCTGAGGAAAGAGAAGACACTGTATTGCCTCGTGGCTCGGGAGGAAAGAAATAAGGGACAAGAGGTGATAAGGTGCAGGTAAAGGATAAACCAATAAGAGCTTTTGCAAGGAGATGGTGAGGAGACACAAGAGGAGTTGCTTGATTAGGGTGATCGGCACAATAGAGGAGCAATATGAGAAGATGGGCTTGTTCCAGTGCTGTGGGGTCCATGTACTTTAACTGCCTGTAGAAGCCTTCTCTGTGTGTTACTGGGCCTGAGCCTTCTCTGCGCGTTACTGGGCCTGAGCCTTCTCTGCGCGTTACTGGGCCTGAGCCTTCTCTGCGCGTTACTGGGCCTGAGCCTTCTCTGCGCGTTACTGGGCCTGAGCCTTCTCTGCGCGTTACTGGGCCTGAGCCTTCTCTGCGCGTTACTGGGCCTGAGTCTTCTCTGCGCGTTACTGGGCCTGAGCCTTCTCTGCGCGTTACTGGGCCTGAGCCTTCTCTGCGCGTTACTGGGCCTGAGCCTTCTCTGCGCGTTACTGGGCCTGAGCCTTCTCTGCGCGTTACTGGGCCTGAGCCTTCTCTGCGCGTTACTGGGCCTGAGCCTTCTCTGCGCGTTACTGGGCCTGAGCCTTCTCTGCGCGTTACTGGGCCTGAGCCTTCTCTGCGCGTTACTGGGCTTGAGCCTTCTCTGCGCGTTACTGGGCCTGAGCCTTCTCTGCGCGTTACTGGGCCTGAGCCTTTTCTGCGCGTTACTGGGCCTGAGCCTTCTCTGCGCGTTACTGGGCCTGAGCCTTTTCTGCGCGTTACTGGGCCTGAGCCTTCTCTGCGCGTTACTGGGCCTGAGCCTTCTCTGCGCGTTACTGGGCCTGAGCCTTCTCTGCGCGTTACTGGGCCTGAGCCTTCTCTGCGCGTTACTGGGCCTGAGCCTTCTCTGCGCGTTACTGGGCCTGAGCCTTCTCTGCGCGTTACTGGGCGTGAGCCTTCTCTGCGCGTTACTGGGCCTGAGCTTTCTCTGCGCGTTACTGGGCCTGAGCCTTCTCTGCGCGTTACTGGGCCTGAGCCTTCTCTGCGCGTTACTGGGCCTGAGCCTTCTCTGCGCGTTACTGGGCGTGAGCCTTCTCTGCGCGTTACTGGGCCTGAGCCTTCTCCGCGCGTTACTGGGCCTGAGCCTTCTCCGCGCGTTACTGGGCGTGAGCCTTCTCCGCGCGTTACTGGGCCTGAGCCTTCTCCGCGCGTTACTGGGCCTGAGGCTTCTCAGTGCGTTACTGGGCCTGAGCCTTCTCCACGCGTTACTGGGCGTGAGCCTTCTCCGCGCGTTACTGGGACTGAGCCTTCTCCACGCGTTACTGGCCCTGAGCCTTCTCTGCGCGTTACTGGCCCTGAGCCTTCTCTGCGCGTTACTGGTCCTGAGCCTTCTCTGTTCGTTACTGGGCCTGAGCCTTCTCTGCGCGTTACTGGCCCTGAGCCTTCTCTGCGCGTTACTGGCCCTGAGCCTTCTCCACGCGTTACTGGCCCTGAGCCTTCTCTGCGCGTTACTGGCCCTGAGCCTTCTCTGCGCGTTACTGGGCCCGAGCCACAGTGCTACACCTGCCTTTACTACCGGGGTTATTAAAAATGTTTAGTTAATGTTTTCATGGAGGAGAGAGACTTAGTTGTGACAAGCTATGTAAATGAAGTGGGATTCTAATCACATTAGAATGTTCTAATTATCAGCTCTTTAAGAAGCCCCCTAATGAGCAGACAGGCCCCGCTGTGAGAAAATAGCTGGTGAGTTTCTCAGCTCTATCCAGGATCTGTCTCCTGGGGTCTTAACACTTCCAGTGCCGGCGAGGGGGGAATGGAGCGGTTCTGCCTTATACAGCAATACGGGAAGACCACCTAGGCCTGCAGGAAATATTGAGAAGTAAGTGTGGCACCCATAGAATTTCTGCAGACCCTTTTCAAAGTTTTTTTTCTAATAATGCCACATTCAGAGCAGAAAAGAGAAATATAACAAGTGGATCCATCTCTGACCCCCAGAGATACAGTGAGACTGTAGGGATAGGCCTCTACAAACCGGCACCCCTAGCCAATGGCATAACCACATGATACTGGGACCCACAACATTATTAAGGGGCCTGTATTCTGGGGCTGAAGCCTTTGGTCTGGCAGATAACACCCACAAGATAATGTGCCTAGACTTGACTGAAAGGTTCAAAAGCTGGGTAACTTTGTTTGGACAAAAGACAATCAGTTTTTGAATGGACAAGCCTCTCCTCCTCACCAACAACCAGTTTTACTCCCGCCATCTTGCCCTACTGCCATCATCTATTCCTACCATTGCCATTTTATCCAATGTTACCTTCTCTTCCCAGTCAATGATATTTCATTATTATTACTATTATTACTCCATTATTTTCTAAAATCATATCTTTCATGTAGGAACTGTCTGATCAATTCTCCAATTCTCCCCATAACTGGCCTTCACCCTCTTCAACACTGATCTAAGCCCCCAGTTTGGGAACAAACCTCTACACAGGTATAAAACGTTCAATGAACAGAGTTTCGAAGACCTTTAAATTAGGAAAGTTACTGGTTTCCCATGGAAGGAGAGCAATTGTGCTTTGCACAGAAGGGCACTTTGAGCAAATTGAATTTTCTTATTTGGAACCTTTATATACCCTTTAATAACCTACATGCCTTCTGAGCTAATTGACCCCTGTATTACACTAGAGCTTCACGTCTCTATCCCAGAGAAAGGTGTTTAGCTATGGCCCTCAGGTTTCTGTGTGATTGGGGGTTTACTGTTAAAGCACAATCTCCAGGGAGCCATATACTCATGAGCGAGTATTCAACTTCCCAAGGGCCTGAGTGCTTGCCTGAGTGCTTATAGGTCCTTACATGATAATGGAAATGGTTTCCTCTCAGATACAGTCGATTCTTCTTAGTAACTCAACAAAGCCAGCTGATAATTTTTGTGGCAATCAAGATGGTATGGTCCTTTACATGATAATCTACAGACAAGATTCGCTGTAGCAAATCCCATCCCACTATTTCCATCTTGCTCCACTGCCTTCATCTTGCCCTCCTGTCTCCATCTTGCCCTACTGTCCCCATCTTTCGCTACTGTCTGCATCTTGCCCTCCTGTCTCCATCTTGCCTCACTGTCTCCATCTTGCCCTACTGTCAACATCTTTCCCTACTGTCTCCATCTTGCATTCCTGTCTCCATCTTGTCCTACTGTTTCCATCTTGCCCTACTGTCTCCATCTTGTCCTACTGTCTCCATCTTGCCCTACTGTCTCCATCTTCACCTGCTGTTTCTATCTTCCCCTACTGTCTCCATCTTGTCCTACTGTCTGCATCTTGCCCTACTGACTCCATTGTGTCCTACTGTCTCCATCTTCCCCTGCTGTTTCTATCTTCCCCTACTGTCTCTATCTTGCCCTACTGACTCCATTGTGTCCTACTGTCTCCATCTTGTTCTACTGTCTCCATCTTGCTCTACTGTCTCCATCTTCTGCTACTGTCTCCATCTTGCCCTACTGACTCCATCTTGTCCTACTGTCTCCATCTTGTGCTACTGTCTCCATCTTGTGCTACTGTCTCCATCTTGCCTGTCTTCATCTTGTCCTGCTGTCTCCATCTTGCCCTACTGTCTCCATCTTGTTCTACTGTCTCCATCTTGTTCTACTGTCTCCATCTTGTCCTACTGTCTTCATCTTGTCCTACTGTCTCCATCTTGTCCTACTGTCTCCATCTTGTCCTACTGTCTCCATCTTGCCCTACTGTCTCCATCTTGCCCTACTGTCTCCATCTTGTCCTACTGTCTTCATCTTGTTCTACTGTCTCCATTTGGTCCTACTGTCTCCATTGTGTCCTACTGTATCCATCTTGTTCTACTGTCTCCATCTTCCCCTGCTGTTTCTATCTTCCCCTACTGTCTCCATCTTGCCCTACTGTCTCCATCTTCCCCTACTGTCTCTATCTTGCCCTACTGACTCCATTGTGTCCTACTGTCTCCATCTTGTTCTACTGTCTCCATCTTGCTCTACTGTCTCCATCTTCTGCTACTGTCTCCATCTTGCCCTACTGACTCCATCTTGTCCTACTGTCTCCATCTTGTGCTACTGTCCCCATCTTGTGCTACTGTCTCCATCTTGCCTGTCTTCATCTTGTCCTGCTGTCTCCATCTTGCCCTACTGTCTCCATCTTGTTCTACTGTCTCCATCTTGTTCTACTGTCTCCATCTTGTCCTACTGTCTTCATCTTGTCCTACTGTCTCCATCTTGTCCTACTGTCTCCATCTTGTCCTACTGTCTCCATCTTGCCCTACTGTCTCCATCTTGTTCTTCTGTCTCCATCTTGTATTACTGTCTTCATCTTGTTCTACTGTCTCCATTTGGTCCTACTGTCTCCATCTTGTCCTACTGTCTTCATCTTGTTCTACTGTCTCCATCTTGCCCTACTGTCTTCATCGTGTCCTACTGTTTCCATCTTGTCCTACTGTTTCCATCTTGTCCTACTGTCTCTCTCTTGCCCTACTGTCTCCATCTTGTCCTACTGTCTCCATCTTGCCCTACTGTCTCCATCTTGCCCTACTGTCTCTCTCTTGCCCTTCTGTCTCCATCCTACCTACAACTGCTGTCCCATTCACACCACCATCCCAAGGTCAGTATGATCAAACTCACCTGAAACCTCCTCATATCCCGAGGATTCCCTGCATTTTTTAGACAGTTCTGGTTGCATTTCAAGAAGAACTTTAAAAAGAATCTGCAATACAGAAGAGTTGGAACACTGTGACTAGGCAATAAGTGCTATGAAGTTTCCCATTTCTCAATGTACCAATCTAATTTCCTTATGGAATATGGATTATTCACTTAATTTGTCAATTTCTTAAGAATTTGAAGATAATTGGCTCCACCTCCTCTGTCCATAAAATGAAATGACCTTCCTTTATTAAAGTATAAAGTGAATATTTTATATTTATATTTTATTTATATTGTAAGTCTGCAAAATATTTCTGTATAAATGGTGCTTAGTTATGATGCGGGTATTATCTGACCTTAGAGTTCCTTTTACATGTATAAAAGACTGCAGCCTTGTCACAGAACCCCTCAGTGACTGCTAATATCCTTATCATTTACAGTAGGGGGTACATTATCCCTTATAATACATGAGTGATACTCAGAGTTCCCTGTATAACTCAGCCTGCAGCCTTGTGCCTTTATATGGGCACAGAACCCCTCAGTGACTGCTAATATCCTTATCATTTACAGTAGGGGGTACATTATCCCTAATAATACATGAGTGATACTCAGAGTTCCCTGTATAACTCAGCCTGCAGCCTTGTGCCTTTATATGGGCACAGAACCCCTCAGTGACTGCTAATATCCTTATCATTTACAGTAGGGGGTACATTATCCCTTATAATACATGAGTGATACTCAGAGTCCCCTGTATAACTCAGCCTGCAGCCTTGTGCCTTTATATGGGCACAGAACCCCTCAGTGACTGCTAATATCCTTATCATTTACAGTAGGGGGTACATTATCCCTTATAATACATGAGTGATACTCAGAGTTCCCTGTATAACTCAGCCTGCAGCCTTGTGCCTTTATATGGGCACAGAACCCCTCAGTGACTGCTAATATCCTTATCATTTACAGTAGGGGGTACATTATCCCTTATAATACATGAGTGATACTCAGAGTTCCCTGTATAACTCAGCCTGCAGCCTTGTGCCATTATATGGGCACAGAACCCCTCAGTGACTGCTAATATCCTTATCATTTACAGTAGGGGGTACATTATCCCTTATAATACATGAGTGATACTCAGAGTTCCCTGTATAACTCAGCCTGCAGCCTTGTGCCTTTATATGGGCACAGAACCCCTCAGTGACTGCTAATATCCTTATCATTTACAGTAGGGGGTACATTATCCCTTATAATACATGAGTGATACTCAGAGTTCCCTGTATAACTCAGCCTGCAGCCTTGTGCCTTTATATGGGCACAGAACCCCTCAGTGACTGCTAATATCCTTATCATTTACAGTAGGGGGTACATTATCCCTTACAATACATGAGTGATACATGAGGTACATATAATACACAAGTTCCTTGTACTAAGCACAATACAGTAGAAACAGACCTATACATAATACTAAGTATTATTTAGCAGGGAAACATTAGGCTACGATCTATTTATAGTTGGATAAATATAAATATTCAGATAATAATGTGACAGTCACTCAAAACTATAAACTGATGAAATTATTTATTATTTTTCAATGACAAATGTTAAAGGGGAGGGAGGGGGGTTCACCTTCAGGTTATCTTCTAGTATGTTATTGAAATGCCTATTCTTAGAAACTTTTCCATTGGTCCTCATTCTTTATTGTTTATAGTTTTTGAATTATTTGGCTTCCTCTATTGACTCCTTCCAGCTTTTAAATGGGGGTCACTGACCCCAGCAGCCAAAAACCATTGCTCTCCGAGGCTACAATTTTATTGCTATTGTTACTTTGTATTAATTATCTTTCTATTTAGGTGCTCCTCTAATCATAATTCTGCCCCCTTTTGAACCACTAGTTGCTAGGTTAAATTAGACCCTAGCAACCAGATAGCTGCTAAAAATTCAACCCAGAAAGTGATTGAAAAAAGGGAAATAATTCAAAAACTGCAAATAATAAAAAATAAAGACCAATGGCAAGTTGTCTTACAATAGCACTCTGTACATCATAGTTCAATGGATAAAAGTGCGGCACGCGGGGCTGGGGCTGGCATATACACACAAAGGCAAGTGTAGAAGAGAGACAAGCAGCGAGTGGGAGCCAGACAGAGAGAAGAGCCAGACACAGTCATTCCCAAAGGCTTCCCGGCATCATAAAATATTTATGCTACTGGGACACATCCGATAACGGCAGCGCATTGTGAATTATATATGGCTGCCGGGCACCATCGCAGGGAGGCACATATCCTTATTAGCAGCTCATAGT
Organism: Xenopus tropicalis; assembly: GCF_000004195.4. NCBI lineage: Eukaryota > Metazoa > Chordata > Amphibia > Anura > Pipidae > Xenopus > Xenopus tropicalis. The sequence goes on along the minus strand of NC_030677.2, from coordinate 15,966,212 downwards.
GACAGCAGCTCATACACCGTTACACACACTGACAGCCATGTGTTACACACTGCAAGTGTTAGTACCCAAACTGGAACTTGTATAGCCTCCTACTGTGTGTAAGCATTCCCCATAACTTGTGTATAACAGCCTGCATTCTATTATACGGAACAGTGGGGAGAGGTCCCGACTGCTCCATATGGGAGCCAAATTTAAAAATTTTGTTGCGGCGGGGCGGCATGCCACCTCTAAACCTCTGCCGCCCTAGGCCCGGGCCTTTGTGGCCTCTCCACAAATCCGGGCCTGACTATAGGCACCATCTCTCCCTACTATACCTGCTATCCCACAGCCCCAGTCCCTTCCCAGAGGCTATTATCCCCCCACTGCTACTATAGGCACCATCTCTCCTACTAACCTGCTATCCCACAGCCCCAGACCCTTCCCAGAGGCTATTATCCCCCACTGCTACTATAGGCACCATCTCTCCCTACTATACCTGCTATCCCACAGCCCCAGTCCCTTCCAGAGGCTATTATCCCCCACTGCTACTATAGGCACCATCTCTCCCTACTATACCTGCTTCCCACAGCCCCAGTCCCTTCCCAGAGGCTATTATCCCCCCACTGCTACTATAGGCACCATCTCTCCCTACTATACCTGCTATCCCACAGCCCCAGTCCCTTCCCAGAGGCTATTATCCCCCCACTGCTACTATAGGCACCATCTCTCCCTACTATACCTGCTATCCCACAGCCCCAGTCCCTTCCCAGAGGCTATTATCCCCCCACTGCTACTATAGGCACCATCTTCTCCCTACTATACCTGCTATCCCACAGCCCCAGTCCCTTCCCAGAGGCTATTATCCCACTGCTACATAGGCACCATCTCTCCCTACTATACCTGCTATCCAATAGCCCCAGTCCCTTCCCAGAGGCTATTATCCCACTGCTACTATAGGCACCATCTCTCCCTACTATACCTGCTATCCCACAGCCCCAGTCCCTTCCCAGAGGCTATTATCCCCCCACTGCTACTATAGCCACCATCTCTCCCTACTATACCTGCTATCCCACAGCCCCAGTCCCTTCCCAGAGGCTATTACCCCCCACTTCTACTATAGGCACCATCTCTCCCTACTATACCTGCTATCCCACAGCCCCAGTCCCTTCCCAGAGGCTATTATCCCCCCACTGCTACTATAGACACCATCTCTCCCTACTATACCTGCTATCCCACAGCCCCAGTCCCTTCCCAGAGGCTATTACCCCCCACTTCTACTATAGGCACCATCTCTCCCTACTATACCTGCTATCCCACAGCCCCAGTCCCTTCCCAGAGGCTATTATCCCCACTGCTACTATAGGCACCATCTCTCCCTACTATACCTGCTATCCCACAGCCCCAGTCTCTTCCCAGAGGCTATTATCCCACTGCTACTATAGGCACCATCTCTCCCTACTATACCTGCTATCCCACAGCCCCAGTCCCTTCCCAGAGGCTATTATCCCCCCACTGCTACTATAGGCACCATCTCTCCCTACTATACCTGCTATCCCACAGCCCCAGTCTCTTCCCAGAGGCTATTATCCCACTGCTACTATAGGCACCATCTCTCCCTACTATACCTGCTATCCCACAGCCCCAGTCCCTTCCCAGAGGCTATTATCCCCCCACTGCTACTATAGGCACCATCTCTCCCTACTATACCTGCTATCCCACAGCCCCAGTCCCTTCCCAGAGGCTATTATCCCCCCACTGCTACTATAGGCACCATCTCTCCCTACTATACCTGCTATCCCACAGCCCCAGTCTCTTCCCAGAGGCTATTATCCCCCACTGCTACTATAGGCACCATCTCTCCCTACTATACCTGCAATCCCACAGCCCCAGTCCCTTCCCAGAGGCTATTATCCCCCCACTGCTACTATAGGCACCATCTCTCCCTACTATACCTGCTATCCCACAGCCCCAGTCCCTTCCCAGAGGCTATTATCCCACTGCTACTATAGGCACCATCTCTCCCTACTATACCTGCTATCCCACAGCCCCAGTCCCTTCCCAGAGGCTATTATCCCACTGCTACTATAGGCACCATCTCTCCCTACTATACCTGCTATCCCACAGCCCCAGTCCCTTCCCAGAGGCTATTATCCCCCCACTGCTACTATAGGCACCATCTCTCCCTACTATACCTGCTATCCCACAGCCGCCAGTCCCTTCCCAGAGGCTATTATCCCCCCACTGCTACTATAGGCACCATCTCTCCCTACTATACCTGCTATCCCACAGCCCCAGTCCCTTCCCAGAGGCTATTATCCCCCCACTGCTACTATAGGCACCATCTCTCCCTACTATACCTGCTATCCCACAGCCCCAGTCCCTTCCCAGAGGCTATTATCCCCCCACTGCTACTATAGGCACCATCTCTCCCTACTATACCTGCTATCCCACAGCCCCAGTCTCTTCCCAGAGGCTATTATCCCCCCACTGCTTACTATAGGCACCATCTCTCCCTACTATACCTGCTATCCCACAGCCCCAGTCCCTTCCCAGAGGCTATTATCCCCCCACTGCTACTATAGGCACCATCTCTCCCTACTATACCTGCTATCCCACAGCCCCAGTCTCTTCCCAGAGGCTATTATCCCCCCACTGCTACTATAGGCACCATCTCTCCCTACTATACCTGCTATCCCACAGCCCCAGTCCCTTCCCAGAGGCTATTATCCCCCCACTGCTACTATAGGCACCATCTCTCCCTACTATACCTGCAATCCCACAGCCCCAGTCCCTTCCCAGAGGCTATTACCCCCCACTTCTACTATAGGCACCATCTCTCCCTACTATACCTGCTATCCCACAGCCCCAGTCCCTTCCCAGAGGCTATTATCCCCCCACTGCTACTATAGACACCATCTCTCCCTACTATACCTGCTATCCCACAGCCCCAGTCTCTTCCCAGAGGCTATTATCCCCACTGCTACTATAGGCACCATCTCTCCCTACTATACCTGCTATCCCACAGCCCCAGTCCCTTCCCAGAGGCTATTATCCCACTGCTACTATAGGCACCATCTCTCCCTACTATACCTGCTATCCCACAGCCCCAGTCCCTTCCCAGAGGCTATTATCCCACTGCTACTATAGGCACCATCTCTCCCTACTATACCTGTTATCCCACAGCCCCAGTCCCTTCCCAGAGGCTATTATCCCACTGCTACTATAGGCACCATCTCTCCCTACTATACCTGCTATCCCACAGCCCCAGTCCCTTCCCAGAGGCTATTATCCCCCACTGCTACTATAGGCACCATCTCTCCCTACTATACCTGCTATCCCCTGGCCCCAGTCCCTTCCCAGAGGCTATTATCCCCCCACTGCTACTATAGGCACCATCTCTCCCTACTATACCTGCTATCCCACAGCCCCAGTCCCTTCCCAGAGGCTATTATCCCCCCACTGCTACTATAGGCACCATCTCTCCCTACTATACCTGCTATCCCACAGCCCCAGTCCCTTCCCAGAGGCTATTACCCCCCACTGCTACTATAGGCACCATCTCTCCCCTACTATACCTGCTATCCCACAGCCCCAGTCCCTTCCCAGAGGCTATTATCCCCCCACTGCTACTATAGGCACCATCTCTCCCTACTATACCTGCTATCCCACAGCCCCAGTCCCTTCCCAGAGGCTATTATCCACCCACTGCTACTATAGGCACCATCTCTCCCTACTATACCTGCTATCCCACAGCCCCAGTCCCTTCCCAGAGGCTATTATCCCCCCACTGCTACTATAGGCACCATCTCTCCCTACTATACCTGCTATCCCACAGCCCCAGTCCCTTCCCAGAGGCTATTACCCCCCACTGCTACTATAGGCACCAGCTCTCCCTACTATACCTGTTATCCCACAGCCCCAGTCCCTTCCCAGAGGCTATTATCCCCCCACTGCTACTATAGGCACCATCTCTCCCTACTATACCTGCTATCCCACAGCCCCAGTCCCTTCCCAGAGGCTATTATCCCCCCACTGCTACTATAGGCACCATCTCTCCCTACTATACCTGCTATCCCACAGCCCCAGTCCCTTCCCAGAGGCTTTTATCCCCCCACTGCTACTATAGGCACCATCTCTCCCTACTATACCTGCTATCCCACAGCCCCAGTCCCTTCCCAGAGGCTATTATCCCCCCACTGCTACTATAGGCACCATCTCTCCCTACTATACCTGCTATCCCACAGCCCCAGTCCCTTCCCAGAGGCTATTATCCCCCCACTGCTACTATAGGCACCATCTCTCCCTACTATACCTGCTATCCCACAGCCCCAGTCCCTTCCCAGAGGCTATTATCCCCCCACTGCTACTATAGGCACCATCTCTCCCTACTATACCTGCTATCCCACAGCCCCAGTCCCTTCCCAGAGGCTATTATCCCCCCACTGCTACTATAGGCACCATCTCTCCCTACTATACCTGCTATCCCACAGCCCCAGTCCCTTGCTACTAATTTTATATTCTAACCTCAAGTTTGATGACACCACACCACCATCTAAACTAAATAAATTGTGCAACCAATAATAACTATAGTTTATATTAGGGAATATTAGGGCAAATACATTAAAGAGTTGGCATAGGCCGAATACATCCCATCATTTTTTACACTTCATTATTTTGTCCTTTTCTCAGCTAACAGACAGCCAATCAGAATTAGCCAAGTAGCCCAAAACTACTAAAAGGTCATGATTATGCAGAATTTCCTTATTCCTCAATGATGTAGAACTCCTTTTACCCTTTAGCTTCTCTGTCTCATCTCTGATCCCTAGAGAGTTCTAGATGGTGCTCGCTCTAGATCGCCCCCTATTGGTGCGGTGGTGTCTCACTCAGAATTGCCTCAACCCAACTCTTACTGGCACCAAACTAAAACTCCGTGCGACTTTTTCACCCACTTAGGCAGCAGCCGTGCATATGGTCTGCAAGTTAAAAATAAAGACAATATGCATAAATTAGCATAGATCATGCGCCGCTCTCCCCATTTAATATGCAAATTCCCTGAAACATTGCAGAACACCTTCTGTTCAGAGTGAATAAATTTGAATTTGCAATTAGAATAATCTTGTATAATTAATGAAAAGCGTCAATTTTGTCTCCTAAGTAATTTGATTAACATGTTGATAGGGCACTTATCAAGCTCTCTAAACCACTGGGGTTGGGCTGCTGTAGGATGGGCTTGTACCAAGCAGCAGACACCACAACGTCCCATTGTGTAGGCGAGTGAGAGTGCTGTGCCGCTGTCTGTGCCCATGTACCATGGTGGCTGGGACACATCCACAACTCAAGAGCGTATTTGCCAAGAGTGGCCATTAATGATAAATGCACAACAGTCCCATAGGATCCCATGCCCACACCAAGCAGATGACTGTATCTACTAGGCCTGTTGTAAACACACTTTGTAAGGCCCTATTATTTCTATAAACTAGGTCAGGCCACCCATGGCACTTTAGTCACTGAACTACTACTCACTGACCCAACCCCATACTTCAACAACAACTAACATGCAACATGTTGAGAAAAACTGAATTGTTAGTGATGCCATCTTGCCCTAAAGTTGGCATCACTCTCTACTGCCACATTATCCTGCTGTTGACCTTACTCTACACTTGTAATCTTGCCATATCGCCAGTTACCATCTACCTCTACATTTGCTACTTTGCGCTTACCCTATTGCCGCCATCTTGCCTAAAGGTGGACATACATGATCCAATTCTAGCTGTCCCTTAGACCAATTCGGCAGCTAATCACCCCTTGTAGTGGCACCAACGACGGGCCTGCCCGACCAATATCTGGCCTGAAATCGGGCAGATATCGATCGGGCAGGTTAAAAAATTTAGTCGGATCGGGGACTGCATCGGCTTGTTGATGCGGTCCCCGATCTGATTTCTCCTATACCCATTGTTCTAATTCGATCGTTTGGCCCCGTAGGTGGGGGATATCGGGAGAAGATCCACTCGCTTGGAGAAATCTCCAAGCAAGCGGATCTGAAGGGCACCTTTACTGTCAAACAATATCTTATCCTGCCCTAAAGTTGACATCACTCTCTACTGTTGCCATGTTGTCCAACTGCTGGCATCTTACTCTACTCTAGTGATACCATCCTGCTTTACATTTTGCCCAGATCCACCTTGCACTACTGTCACCAACTTGCTCTACTGCCAGATATCTCTTTTTTTTTTTTTTTTACAGTCTTTTGGAAGACAAGCCTGGCACCTTTAAAAGAACAGATCCAGGGGCAACATTTACTTATGCCACTGGACAAGTCTATCTTCTTCTTAAGGATGAAGACACACAGAGCTACTAGTAGCAGCTACTTGTCACGGCTTCTAAATAGACAAAGCTGATCATTTACTGATAATCATCTCTCTGTGTGTCTTCCCCGAAGATCTGTCAATTTAGAACCTTTTCTAACATATGATGCATCTTAATGGCCATAAGAATTAACTCTGAGACCCAAGCAGGTGAATGATAAGATCTAGCACCCAAGATGAAAGATTTGTGAATAAGGGTTCCCAATCCCTAATCAAAAGCAACATGAACAATAGAGGAGACAGGAGAAATGAGCAACTATGTTTGAGGTTTTGACACTATTTCAGGGGTGACCTCTAAATGTATGTCCAGAGGGAACGGCAAACACTCTAGGGGCCTACTGAATCTCTTTTTTAACTGTGAAGATCTGATTTTGAGGTAATTTGGATAGTAGTGGGGTTTATTAGAAAGAGATGGCTATGTATGAGATGGCTATGTATGATTGGACACTACAGGAATTAGCATGGATTCATTGTCGTGTAGTAACAAATAGGGCTTGTGTGTGTGATGTGTGTGCAACTTGACAATAAAAGCCTCTTTAATTATGCTGAATATGTTCCTGTCCTTTTCTTTCTCCCCATTATCAATATGGCACTCACCCATTACCAGTAAAAATGGTACTCTCCCACCAACCAGTCAAAATGCACCAACCTGTTACCAGTCACAATGACACCAACCTATCACAGCCACAATAGTTTCCAGCCAATACCAGTAAAAATCAAATGGTACCCACCTATCACCAATTAATTAATTAACAGTACCAAGCCAATACCAGTCAAAATATCAGTGATCCATCGCCACTAGAAATGGTACCCAGCCAACACCAGCTTAAAAGGTAACCACCCATTATAAATCAAAATGGTACCCAGCCAACACCAGCTTAAAAGGTAACCACCCATTATAAATCAAAATGGTACTCAGCCAACACTAATTTTAAAGGTAACCACCCATTATAAATCAAAATGGTACCCAGCCAACACTAGTTTAAGTAGCACTGACCCATCACCCATCAAAATCGTGCAAAGTCAACACCAGTCAAAATGGCACCCACCCAAAATAATTCATAATGGCACCCAGTTCATACCAGTCAAAATGGCACCCACCCATAATAATTCAAAATGGCGCCCAGTTCATACCAGTCAAAATGGCACCCATCCATCACCAACCAATATGGTACTCACAACCAGTCAAAATGAGACACAGTCCACACCAATCAAAATGGCACCCATCCAACCCCAGTCAAAATGCTACCCACCCAAAATAATTCATAATGGCACCCAGTTCATACCAGTCAAAATGGCACCCACCCATAATAATTCAAAATGGCGCCCAGTTCATACCAGTCAAAATGGCACCCATCCATCACCAACCAATATGGTACTCACAACCAGTCAAAATGAGACACAGTCCACACCAATCAAAATAGCACCCATCCAACCCCAGTCAAAATGCTACCCACCCATCACCACTAAAAATGACACCCACCCATCACAAACCAAAAGACCAGGGAAGACTTTTTTTGGGTGTTTTTTGTAAAAATGTCACCCAGCCATCATCAGCCACGGGGCATGAATTTTTTTGGACATTTTTTGTAGCTTAATTCACAGAATGTCTCAATGTTCTTTATATATTAATAATGGGTAAGTGCAGAGGATCTCTTGTTGCTGTCTGTATTAACCAGAATGGTACCCCCCATTATCAGTGAAGATATTGTCTGTTTTTGGCAGGTTTTATTTCTGCATCTTCTCAATAGAAACGTCCATATGGTCCTTAGCAAGTGCATCTCCAGCAATGATAAAGCACCCCAAGTAGCAAGCTGGGGGGCCCCCTACCTACATGCAAGTGATACTATGTCAGTCCAGAGTCATTACAAGCCGTAGTATCTCAGGCCTGGCCAAGTTAACAGCTCATTATCCCAGAAGCCAAGTGACGGCCTCGCATTTCACAAGTGATTGTATCACATCAGCAGATCAATAGCTGCACCAGGAAATCAATGGCATTACATATGAGAATCAATAGCATTCCCCTTCCCAACAGCCAGGCCCTGTCCCCATAATAAACCCAGTGCTACTTTATGGCAGCAGATTATGTCCGGATCATTGGTTATCAGCCTGCAAGTGATGGGGCCGAAGCCTAAACATGACACTAACGAGGCGCCCAGCGGCCGCTGATAGATGGGTCACTTTGTAGCAAATGAAACAAATTGCTATGGAATGGTTCAGAGCCTGGGGAAGGGCTATTTAAACGTTACTGGGCTTTAGCGCTATTTAGCAAGCAGAACCATATATGGCATTGTATTATTCTACAGATTGATATTCACAAAGATTTGTTATTATGTATTTCCTCTATTATCCAGAAAGTTCTGAATTACGGAAAGTCCATCTCCCATAGACTCCATTATAAGCAAATAATTCTAATTTTTAAAAATGATTCCCTTTTCTCTGTAATAATAAAACAGTACCTGTACTTGATCCCAACTAAGATATAATTACCCCTTATTGGGGGTAGAACAGCCCTATTGGGTTTATTTAATGGTTAAATGATTCCCTTTTCTCTGTAATAATAAAACAGTACCTGTACTTGATCCCAACTAAGATATAATTACCCCTTATTGGGGCAGAACAGCCCTATTGGGTTTATTTAATGGTTAAATGATTCCCTTTTCTGTGTAATAATAAAACAGTACCTGTACTTGATCCCAACTAAGATATAATTACCCCTTATTGGGGGCAGAACAGCCCTATTGGGTTTATTTAATGGTTAAATGATTCCCTTTTCTCTGTAATAATAAAACAGTTCCTGTACTTGATCCCAACTAAGATATAATTACCCCTTATTGGGGGCAGAACAGCCCTATTGGGTTTATTTCATGGTTAAATGATTCCCTTTTCTCTGTAATAATAAAACAGTACCTGTACTTGATCCCAACTAAGATATAATTACCCCTTATTGGGGGCAGAACAGCCCTATTGGGTTTATTTAATGGTTAAATGATTCCCTTTTCTCTGTAATAATAAAACAGTACCTGTACTTGATCCCAACTAAGATATAACTAATCCTTATTGGATGCAAAACAATCTTATTGGGTTTAATTAGTGTTTTATTGATTTTTTAAGTAGACTTAAGGCATTGAGATCCAAATTACAGAAAGACTCCTTATCCGGAATGTCCCAAACATTCTGGATAACGGATCCTATACCTGTAAATCTTTATGTATAAAAATGTTACTTCATGCAGACATGTCCGGGCAATCATGTGACTGTTTCTGCTTCCTTCCTGGCAAACAAAGGCAGCCCTTGTTTTATGGCAAGGATTCTAGATATCCTGTCCCACCAATAGCAGGAATATTTACCCTTTATTTTGAGGCTCATCAATGCGTCCTGTGGCTGTGACTAGATTGGCTAATCAATAGAAAGTGTACGGGACAAATTCTCAGCAGGATGACTGACATGAGGGGAAGCCCACTGATTGTACCCCCACGACTGAATGAAAAATATTACCCCCTCCCCCCACTCAACCCCTCTATGATTGACAGGCTGGGGACTCATGAACAGGACATAGGAGATGGGAAGCAGAGGGGACAATGGGAAGGGAAATGTCACCCTCTCTCTATCACTGCCGTCCAATCTCTCCTTATTATTATGGTAAACCCCCACCTTCTGGGCTTGGGATAAAGGCGGCAGCAGGTAGCAGACTGGAGATAAGCGGCGGCGGCCACTGGAGATGTCAGGTTAGGATTAAATACTCTTTATAGAAACATTATTTTTATGTTGAGCATTTATTTTGTGTTGGATCGGCTGCCTTGGGCTCTGAAACTTTGACTGAACTGCTATTCCCAGCATTCTCAGCTAGCTGCTTGCCAGGAGGGGCGGGGCTATACATAGATTGGCATAGTACTCAGAGGAACACAGGGGGTTATGACTATAATAAGTCTTGAACTCGGACATTTCCAAACCAGGGATTTGCTGTTTTCTTAGTTTGTATGTACCCATAGTATCTACTGATTTAGTAGTAACTGTGGGTAACATAGCTATGAGTAAACTGAGTACCTACCATAACCAAGGAGTAGATACTTTAAGTAAAAGTGCTATTATGAGTAAAGTGTAGTTATAGTTAGTAAATAGATGTGAGTAATTAAGCAAACAATGAGTGAGTAGGCTCCATGCCTAAATAGAAAAGGTATAGGACCCGTTATCCAGAATGCTCGGGACCAAGGGTTTTCCGGATAAGGGGTCTTTCTGTAATTTGGATCTCCATACCTTAAGTCTACTAAAGAATCAATAAAACATTAATTAAACCCAATAGGATTGTTTTGCATCCAATAAGGATTATTTATATCTTAGTTGGGATCAAGTACAGGTACTGTTTTATTATTACAGAGAAAAGGGAATCATTTAACCATTAAATAAACCCAATAGGGCTGTTCTGCCCCAATAAGGGGTAATTATATCTTAGTTGGGATCAAGTACAGGTACTGTTTTATTATTACAGAGAAAAGGGAATCATTTAACCATGAAATAAACCCAATAGGGCTGTTCTGCCCCCAATAAGGGGTAATTATATCTTAGTTGGGATCAAGTACAGGTACTGTTTATTATTACAGAGAAAAGGGAATCATTTAACCATGAAATAAACCCAATAGGGCTGTTCTGCCCCCAATAAGGGGTAATTATATCTTAGTTGGGATCAAGTACAGGTACTGTTTTATTATTACAGAGAAAAGGGAATCATTTAACCATTAAATAAACCCAATAGGGCTGTTCTGCCCCAATAAGGGGTAATTATATCTTAGTTGGGATCAAGTACAGGTACTGTTTTATTATTACAGAGAAAAGGGAATCATTTAACCATTAAATAAACCCAATAGGGCTGTTCTGCCCCAATAAGGGGTAATTATATCTTAGTTGGGATCAAGTACAGGTACTGTTTTATTATTACAGAGAAAAGGGAATCATTTAACCATTAAATAAACCCAATAGGGCTGTTCTGTCCCAATAAGGGGTAATTATATCTTAGTTGGGATCAAGTACAGGTACTGTTTTATTATTACAGAGAAAAGGGAATCATTTAACCATTAAATAAACCCAATAGGGCTGTTCTGCCCCCAATAAGGGGTAATTATATCTTAGTTGGGATCAAGTACAGGTACTTTTTTATTATTACAGAGAAAATGGAATCATTTAACCATGAAATAAACCCAATAGGACTGTTCTGCCCCAATAAGGGGTAATTATATCTTAGTTGGGATCAAGTACAGGTACTGTTTTATTATTACAGAGAAAAGGTGTATCCCTAATAGATACTATAAGTAAAGTAAGTAGCTATTGTGAGCAAAGTGTAGTTACATTGATTAAACACAAGTGAGGAGTGACCATGAATGAGAAGTTGATACTGTAAGTAAAAGTAAGTAGTAGTAGTAGTAGCAAGTAAAAATGAGTAGTTACCATAAGTATTAAGTACTCATGGTAAGGATGAGATACTGTGAGTAACCATAAATAGTTATATTGAGTATTGAGTAGGAGCTTCATATGAGTGATCACTCTCATTGCCGTACTGTCTGCTCTGTGTTCTGTTCAATAGAAACAGAACTGTCTCTGTCACTCTCACAGGGATCCTCTCTAAGAGACTACACCTGGCAGTTTGCTGGGGAGGCAGGAACATGTTACCCAGAGTTGCCCTACTGCAGGTATCTGTCTGGTATGAGACGTATTAATCCAATGTTATTGAGGGAAGGGATCAGCGTGACAAACAACTACATTATTGGTTTCTATAAAGGGAAAGTACAAATTACAAACTAAAGCAAACATCTCTGGGGGAGGAGTTATAAATGGCGGCAGATTATTACTGCTACACCAGGGAGGCTGCAGAAGTGAATAAACATATCAGCATCACACAAAGCCAACTCATTGGCTACAAGTTTGTAACAACTTCAATATATAAATATATATTCTTTAATTATGCACAAAACCATTTTGGGAGGAGTTGCCCTTTATAGACTCCCTACTGCTTCCCTTGTACAGAAGAACAGATTTTCCCCTGTGAAAAATGTGATCTATTGGCTCTATCTCTGCCATGGTCTGATATCAGAAGTGGGAGGAGCCACACTTTATTATGCATTTCAGTTGAATAATGGGGGACCAATTGCACAACGGCAGGGATCTGGTTACCTGTCTATGATCACTGGATCAGAGGGAGTCTCATTCCGGTTCCCACAGCTCTTCTTGTCACAACACCGACTGCAATGGAATAAAACAAATGGTCATTGCAATACAAAGCGCTGGAAACCCCACATTTTGCAATACCGTTTTCAGACAACAGGTGGGGCTGTAAAGTTATTCTGTTTCAGGAAGTGGGTTCTTTAGGATTAAAGCTTCCATGGCGGAAGAAACGACTTTTGCTACTTTTGGGTAGTGTTTTGGGGTGATGGAGAGTGTCCCTTCAGGGAGCTACTTAGTAGCAGCTACTTGTCACGGCTACTAAATTCCAGAAAATACCCTGCCATAGACAATACTGAGAATTGCCTCTGCTAAAACACACATAGAGACAGTTATCAATAAATGATCAGTATTGTCTATTTTAGTAGCCGTGACAAGTAGCTGCTTCTAGTAGCTCTGTGTGTCTTTACCCTTAATTGTCCTCTGAAATCTACTTGAAACCCGACGCCTACAAAGTAACACCCAAAGCCAAACACAATTCTCTAGTCTTGTCTTCTCCAGGGATCTGGAATCTTCTAGAAAGTGTGGTTAGCTTTTCCATGGCCCATTACACTCAATTCGTTAGTATAATCAGTTAATAATTGCTCCCGTGACACTTTGCCATTGGGACAGGCAGGGGAAAGCGCTAGCAACGGTTGGGAAGCTTGGGAGCAAGAAGGGCCCTGGGGGAGCTTCTCCCACACATTACAATGGAGAAAACAAAGATTAAATTGTAAATTTTTCTTTTGTCTCCTTTGGGGGGCACATGTGTAGGGTATACATTGCAAAGTAGGGTGTTAATGCAATAATCAGGTATGAATAGGTGATTGTGAATGCAATAGTAAGGTTTGAATAGTAGGGAATAAATAGAATAGTGCAGTACTAAAGACATAGCAGGGGTTGAATAACATAGTAAGGTATGAATTCAATAGTAGGATAAATACATTAAGTGAGTATAAATAGAAATTTGTGAATGCTGTAGTAAGGTTTGAAAGTCCTAGTAGTACTGAGGGCATAGTAGGGGTGAGAATAACATATTAGGGTATGAAAGGCACAGCAGGTCATGAATGTGGGCATAGGTATAAATGGGTGTGAATGACATAGCAATGCATGACGTGCTAGTGGGTTAATGAATATAGTAAGTTATCAACAACAAAGTAGGTATTTGAAAGAGCCAATAGAGTATGAAAGGCATAGTAGGGTGTCAGTCCTACAGTATGATAGTGCGGAGTAAAGGGTATGAAGAGTAGAGATTTGAATGGTATGATAGGGTTTGGATGGCATAGTGGGATTTGAATGGCATAGTAAGGTATGAATAGCATAGCAGGGTATTAATAACATAGTAGGATATAAAAGACATAGTAGGGCTTGAATGGAATAAAGGGTATGAATAGCATCATGGGGTATAAATGGCATAGTAGGGTTTACCGTATATACTCGAGTATAAGCCGAGTTTTTCAGCACCAAAAATGTGCTGAAAAAGTAACCCTCGGCTTATACTCGAGTATATGGATTCTCACGGATGCAATTCACTTGTGTCGACGAGCGTGTTTCATTGAATGCGTGCCCCATTGTGGCGTGCCGAGGCATGATGCATGGCCCATTGGTTCGATAAAAGCACTAACAGAGCGTGTACGTACCTACGGCCCTTCAGCATCATGTGCGCTAACAGAGCTTATACGTCCCTGCGTCCCTTCGGCATCATGCGCGCTAACAGAAGCTCTAACAGAGCTTATATGTCCCTGCGTCCCTTCGGCATCATGCGCGCTAACAGAAGCTCTAACAGAGCTTATATGTCCCTGCGTCCCTTCGGCATCATGCGCGCTAACAGAAGCTCTAACAGAGCTTATACGTCCCTGCGTCCCTTCGGCATCATGCGCGCTAACAGAAGCTCTAACAGAGCTTATATGTCCCTGCGTCCCTTCGGCATCATGCGCGCTAACAGAAGCGCTAACAGAGCTTATATGTCCCTGCGTCCCTTCGGCATCATGCGCGCTAACAGAAGCGCTAACAGAGCTTATATGTCCCTGCGTCCCTTCGGCATCATGCGCGCTAACAGAAGCTCTAACAGAGCTTATATGTCCCTGCGTCCCTTCGGCATCATGCGCGCTAACAGAAGCTCTAACAGAGCTTATATGTCCCTGCGTCCCTTCGGCATCATGCGCGCTAACAGAAGCTCTAACAGAGCTTATATGTCCCTGCGTCCCTTCGGCATCATGCGCGCTAACAGAAGCTCTAACATCGCGTACGTCCCTCATTGGTGCAGCACGCGTCGCGCATGATGCCGTACACATGCGTGCTGCACCAATGAGGGACGTACGCGCTGTTAGTGCTTCTGTTAGCGCGCATGATGCCGAAGGGACGCAGGGACATATAAGCTCTGTTAGTGCACATGATGCTGAAGGGCCGTAGGTACGTACACGCTCTGTTAGTGCTTCTTAAGTTCAGTTCAACGGTATCAGTTTTGACAAGGTATGACTCCGTGTATATGTGTGGCTTGCAGATTACAGAAGTTTCAGTTTAGTTCTGTCCAGCTTTTGCATTTTTGCTACTGTATCTCTTTTGCTTAATGTTGATTTTACCTTTAAATACTAGGAGCAAATACTAATACCTGAAAACAGTTTTAGGTTACAGAGAATAAGAACTTCTACTATATTTTGTTTCCATATATGTGTGCAAAGCAAATAATTCAACCCCCAAGGTTTAAGTGTTTGCTGTGAGTCCTAGTAACCTCTTGCAATGCCACTGGGAGGCACCTTCCCCATGTGCCACCCTTAGAGCATTCATAACTTTTTGCTTTTTGTTAGTTGCTAGTAGAATTTACAAACACAAATTATTAGTAGGTAAGAGAAATATTTACAATATATATCATAACATACTTTCAATAAGAATCTGCCCTTGCCCCCCACCTCAAAACACATTTCACAATTGTGCCCATATATCCCAAGTGAGTTGGAAGAATATATATAACAGAGAGAGAAACAGAGAGAAAACAGCAGGATGGCAAGTACTTGATAATTAGTATGGCAGCTTCCTTAGCCTTCCCAAACTTGCTTTTGTCTGCTGATGTAGCATTTTTCTTTCTCTAAAGTAATCTATTATTTATTTATCTGTTATTTGATTATTGAAACTTAGCAGTAGCTGCTGCATTTCCCACCCTAGGCTTATACTCGAGTCAATACGTTTTTCCAGTTTTCTTAGGTAAAATTAGGTACCTCGGCTTATATTCGGATCGGCTTATACTCGAGTATATACGGTAAATGGGATAATAGGGTATGAATGACACAGTAGGGGTTTGAATTGTATAATAGGATATGGATGCCATAGTGGGATTTGATTGGCATTGTAGGAGTAAAGGACATGGTTGTGTATGAATGACAAAGTAGTGTATGAATGGCATAGTAGTGTATGAATGGCATAGTAGTGTATGAATGGCATAGTAGTGTATGAATGACACAGTAGGGGTTTCAATTGTATGATAGGGTATGGATGCCGTTGTGGGATTTGATTGGCATAGTAGGTGTAAATGGCATAGTAGGTTTAAATGGCAAAGTAGGTGTAAATGGCATAGTAGGGTGTAAATGGCATAGTAGGTTTAAATGGCATAGTAGGTGTAAATGGCATAGTAGGTTTAAATGGCATAGTAGGGTGTAAATGGCATAGTAGGGTGTAAATGGCATAGTAGGTATAAATGGCATAGTAGGGTATAATTGGCATAGTACAGTGTAAATGGCATAGTAGGGTATAAATGAAACAGTAAAGTAAGAATGCCACTGCAGGCACATATAGATTGGCACAGGAATGTTATTACAGGGAACAGAGGGAGCAAACCTTACTGAGTTGCTCCCCCAAAGCTCTGCTCTCTGCCACATACACCCATTCAGGCTGTGCCCCCTGTACCAATGCCAATATACTATGGTTTACCCTGTATATATGTATGCCAATATACCATAGGTTTACCCTGTATATATGTATGCCAATATACCGTAGCATTGCCCTGTATATATGTATGCCAATACACTGTAGCTTTGCCCTGTATATATGTATGCCAATATATACTGTAGCTTTGCCCTGTATATATGTATGCCAATATACTGTAGCTTTGCCCTGTATATATGTATGCCAATATACTGTAGCTTTGCCCTGTATATATGTATGCCAATACACTGTAGCTTTGCCCTGTATATATGTATGCCAATATACTGTAGCTTTGCCCTGTATATATGTATGCCAATATACTGTAGCTTTGCCCTGTATATATGTATGCCAATACACTGTAGCTTTGCCCTGTATATATGTATGCCAATATACCGAAGCTTTGCCCTGTATATATGTATGCCAATACACTGTAGCTTTGCCCTGTATATATGTATGCCAATATACTGTAGCTTTGCCCTGTATATATGTATGCCATTACACTGTAGCTTTGCCCTGTATATATGTATGCCAATATACCGTACTGTAGCTTTGCCCTGTATATATGTATGCCAATATACTGTAGCTTTGCCCTGTATATATGTATGCCTACACTGTAGCTTTGCCCTGTATATATGTATGCCAATACACTGTAGCTTTGCCCTGTATATATGTATGCCAATATACTGTAGCTTTGCCCTGTATATATGTATGCCAATATACCGTAGCTTTGTATATATGTATGCCAATACACTGTAGCTTTGCCCTATATATGTATGCCAATAAACTGTAGCTTTGCCCTGTATATATGTATGCCAATACACTGTAGCTTTGCCCTGTATATATGTATGTTATGCCCATTACCTGTACTTTGCCTTTTCCATACACTGATCGGCTGTAGGAAGAATGAGGCCAGTTCCCGCATGCTGTTTAATGACATCTGTACACTCCGTTGTATTGTTCCAGCACCCCACCCCACATACAGCAAGGAGAGGGGCAGAACCAAACTGCCCACTAGGGCAGCACCCCCACCCACATACAGCAAGGAGAGGGGAGAACCAAACTGCCCACTAGGGCAGCACCCCACCCACATACAGCAAGGAGAGGGGAGAACCAAAACTGGCCCACTAGGGCAGCACCCCACCCCATACAGCCAGGAGAGTGGAGAACCAAACTGCCCCTAGGGCCGCACCCCACCCACATAGCAGCAAGGAGAGGGGAGAACTAAACTGCCCACGTAGGGGCAGCACCCCACCCACCATACAGCAAGGAGAGGGGAGAACCAACTGCCCACTAGGCAGCACCCCCCCCATACAGCAAGGAGAGGGGAGAACCAAACTGCCACTAGGGGCACACCCACCCACATACAGCAAGGAGAGGGGAAACCAAACTGCCCACTAGGGGCAGCCCACCCACATACAGCAAGGAGAGTGGAGAACAAACTGCCCACTAGGGCAGCACCCCACCCACATACAGCAAGGAGAGTGGAGAACCAAACTGCCCACTAGGGCAGCACCCCACCCACATACAGCAAGAGAGGAGAACCAAACTGCCCACTAGGGCAGCACCCCACCCACATACAGCAAGGAGAGGGGAGAACCAAACTGCCCACTAGGGCAGCACCCACCCACATACAGCAAGGAGAGGGAGAACCAAACTGCCCACTTGCCACTTACAGCAAGAGAGGGAGAATCAAACTTCCCACTAGGGCAGCACCCCACCCACATACAGCAAGGAGAGGGGAGAACCAAATCCCACTAGGGCAGCACCCACCCACATACAGCAAGGAGAGGGGAGAACCAAACTGCCCACTAGGGCAGCACCCCACCCACATACAGCAAGGAGAGAGGAGAACCAAACTGCCCACTAGGGCAGCACCCCACCCACATACAGCAAGGAGAGTGGAGAACCAAACTTCCCACTAGGGCAGCACCCCACCCACATACAGCAAGGAGAGGGAAGAACCAAACTTTCCACTAGGGCAGCACCCCACCCACATACAGCAAGGAGAGTGGAGAACCCAAACTGCCCACTAGGGCAGCACCCCACCCCACATACAGCAAGGAGAGAACCAAACTTCCCACTAGGGCAGCACCCCACCCACATACAGCAAGGAGAGGGGAGAACCAAACTGCCCACTAGGGCAGCACCCCACCCACATACAGCAAGGAGAGTGGAGAACCAAACTGCCCACTAGGGCAGCACCCCACCCACATACAGCAAGGAGAGAACCAAACTTCCCACTAGGGCAGCACCCCACCCACATACAGCAAGGAGAGTGGAGAACCCAAACTGCCCACTAGGGCAGCACCCCACCCACATACAGCAAGGAGAGGGGAGAACTAAACTGCCCACTAGGGCAGCACCCCACCCACATACAGCAAGGAGAGGGAGAACCAAACTGCCCACTAGGGCAGCACCCCACCCACATACAGCAAGGAGAGGGGAGAATCAAACTGCCCACTAGGGCAGCATCCCACCCACATACAGCAAGGAGAGGGGAGAACCAAACTGCCCACTAGGGCAGCACCCCACCCACATACAGCAAGGAGAGAACCAAACTTCCCACTAGGGCAGCACCCCACCCACATACAGCAAGGAGAGTGGAGAACCAAACTGCCCACTAGGGCAGCACCCCACCCACATACAGCAAGGAGAGGGGAGAACTAAACTGCCCACTAGGGCAGCACCCCACCCACATACAGCAAGGAGAGGGGAGAACCAAACTGCCCACTAGGGCAGCACCCCACCCACATACAGCAAGGAGAGGGGAGAATCAAACTGCCCACTAGGGCAGCATCCCACCCACATACAGCAAGGAGAGGGGAGAACCAAACTGCCCACTAGGGCAGCACCCCACCCACATACAGCAAGGAGAGGGGAGAACCAAACTGCCCACTAGGGCAGCACCCCACCCACATACAGCAAGGAGAGTGGAGAACCAAACTGCCCACTAGGGCAGCACCCCACCCACATACAGCAAGGAGAGGGGAGAACTAAACTGCCCACTAGGGCAGCACCCCACCCACATACAGCAAGGAGAGTGGAGAACCAAACTGCCAACTAGGGCAGCACCCCACCCACATACAGCAAGGAGAGGGGAGAATCAAACTGCCCACTAGGGCAGCACCCCACCCACATACAGCAAGGAGAGGGGAGAACCAAACTTCCCACTAGGGCAGCACCCCACCCACATACAGCAAGGAGAGAGGAGAACCAAACTGCCCACTAGGGCAGCACCCCACCCACATACAGCAAGGAGAGTGGAGAACCAAACTGCCCACTAGGGCAGCACCCCACCCACATACAGCAAGGAGAGGGGAGAACCAAACTGCCCACTAGGGCAGCACCCCACCCACATACAGCAAGGAGAGGGGAGAATCAAACTTCCCACTAGGGCAGCATCCCACCCACATACAGCAAGGAGAGGGGAGAACCAAAGTTCCCACTAGGGCAGCACCCCACCCACATACAGCAAGGAGAGGGGAGAACCAAACTGCCCACTAGGGCAGCACCCCACCCACATACAGCAAGGAGAGTGGAGAACCAAACTGCCCACTAGGGCAGCACCCCACCCACATACAGCAAGGAGAGGGGAGAACCAAACTGCCCACTAGGGCAGCACCCCACCCACATACAGCAAGGAGAGTGGAGAACCAAACTGCCCACTAGGGCAGCACCCCACCCACATACAGCAAGGAGAGGGGAGAACCAAACTGCCCACTAGGGCAGCACCCCACCCACATACAGCAAGGAGAGAGGAGAACCAAACTGCCCACTAGGGCAGCACCCCACCCACATACAGCAAGGAGAGTGGAGAACCAAACTTCCCATAGGGCAGCACCCCACCCACATACAGCAAGGAGAGGGAAGAACCAAACTTTCCACTAGGGCAGCACCCCACCCACATACAGCAAGGAGAGTGGAGAACCAAACTGCCCACTAGGGCAGCACCCCACCCACATACAGCAAGGAGAGAACCAAACTTCCCACTAGGGCAGCACCCCACCCACATACAGCAAGGAGAGGGGAGAACCAAACTGCCCACTAGGGCAGCACCCCACCCACATACAGCAAGGAGAGTGGAGAACCAAACTGCCCACTAGGGCAGCACCCCACCCACATACAGCAAGGAGAGAACCAAACTTCCCACTAGGGCAGCACCCCACCCACATACAGCAAGGAGAGTGGAGAACCAAACTGCCCACTAGGGCAGCACCCCACCCACATACAGCAAGGAGAGGGGAGAATCAAACTGCCCACTAGGGCAGCATCCCACCCACATACAGCAAGGAGAGGGGAGAACCAAACTGCCCACTAGGGCAGCACCCCACCCACATACAGCAAGGAGAGAACCAAACTTCCCACTAGGGCAGCACCCCACCCACATACAGCAAGGAGAGTGGAGAACCAAACTGCCCACTAGGGCAGCACCCCACCCACATACAGCAAGGAGAGGGGAGAACTAAACTGCCCACTAGGGCAGCACCCCACCCACATACAGCAAGGAGAGGGGAGAACCAAACTGCCCACTAGGGCAGCACCCCACCCACATACAGCAAGGAGAGGGGAGAATCAAACTGCCCACTAGGGCAGCATCCCACCCACATACAGCAAGGAGAGGGGAGAACCAAACTGCCCACTAGGGCAGCACCCCACCCACATACAGCAAGGAGAGGGGAGAACCAAACTGCCCACTAGGGCAGCACCCCACCCACATACAGCAAGGAGAGTGGAGAACCAAACTGCCCACTAGGGCAGCACCCCACCCACATACAGCAAGGAGAGGGGAGAACTAAACTGCCCACTAGGGCAGCACCCCACCCACATACAGCAAGGAGAGTGGAGAACCAAACTGCCCACTAGGGCAGCACCCCACCCACATACAGCAAGGAGAGGGGAGAATCAAACTGCCCACTAGGGCAGCACCCCACCCACATACAGCAAGGAGAGGGGAGAACCAAACTTCCCACTAGGGCAGCACCCCACCCACATACAGCAAGGAGAGAGGAGAACCAAACTGCCCACTAGGGCAGCACCCCACCCACATACAGCAAGGAGAGTGGAGAACCAAACTGCCCACTAGGGCAGCACCCCACCCACATACAGCAAGGAGAGGGGAGAATCAAACTGCCCACTAGGGCAGCATCCCACCCACATACAGCAAGGAGAGGGGAGAATCAAACTTCCCACTAGGGCAGCACCCCACCCACATACAGCAAGGAGAGGGGAGAACCAAAGTTCCCACTAGGGCAGCACCCCACCCACATACAGCAAGGAGAGGGGAGAACCAAACTGCCCACTAGGGCAGCACCCCACCCACATACAGCAAGGAGAGAGGAGAACCAAACTGCCCACTAGGGCAGCACCCCACCCACATACAGCAAGGAGAGTGGAGAACCAAACTTCCCACTAGGGCAGCACCCCACCCACATACAGCAAGGAGAGGGAAGAACCAAACTTTCCACTAGGGCAGCACCCCACCCACATACAGCAAGGAGAGTGGAGAACCAAACTGCCCACTAGGGCAGCACCCCACCCACATACAGCAAGGAGAGAACCAAACTTCCCACTAGGGCAGCACCCCACCCACATACAGCAAGGAGAGGGGAGAACCAAACTGCCCACTAGGGCAGCACCCCACCCACATACAGCAAGGAGAGTGGAGAACCAAACTGCCCACTAGGGCAGCACCCCACCCACATACAGCAAGGAGAGAACCAAACTTCCCACTAGGGCAGCACCCCACCCACATACAGCAAGGAGAGTGGAGAACCAAACTGCCCACTAGGGCAGCACCCCACCCACATACAGCAAGGAGAGGGGAGAATCAAACTGCCCACTAGGGCAGCACCCCACCCACATACAGCAAGGAGAGGGGAGAATCAAACTGGATTGGAAGACACAGTTTTGTTCAATAAGGAAAGATATCTATGTAACAGAAATTCCAATTTAAAGTTGTCAGAGAAGTGACCCATTATAAGCAGCAGTCCTGCCCTGCTTTATGGCTGAGATTCTAGCTATCTGTATAACAGAGCATTCTGTCACAGTGGCACAGATCCTATCTGATCCCCCCCATTGTAAGCAGCAGTCCTGCCCTGCTTTATGGCTGAGATTCTAGCTATCTGTATAACAGAGCATTCTGTCACAGTGGCACAGATCCTATCTGATCCCCCCATTGTAAGCAGCAGTCCTGCCCTGCTTTATGGCTGAGATTCTAGCTATCTGTATAACAGAGCATTCTGTCACAGTGGCACAGATCCTATCTGATCCCTCCCATTGTAAGCAGCAGTCCTGCCCTGCTTTATGGCTGAGATTCTAGCTATCTGTATAACAGAGCATTCTGTCACAGTGGCACAGATCCTATCTGATCCCCCCCCCATTGTAAGCAGCAGTCCTGCCCTGCTTTATGGCTGAGATTCTAGCTATCTGTATAACAGAGCATTCTGTCACAGTGGCACAGATCCTATCTGATCCCCCCCATTGTAAGCAGCAGTCCTGCCCTGCTTTATGGCTGAGATTCTAGCTATCTGTATAACAGAGCATTCTGTCACAGTGGCACAGATCCTATCTGATCCCCCCATTGTAAGCAGCAGTCCTGCCCTGCTTTATGGCTGAGATTCTAGCTATCTGTATAACAGAGCATTCTGTCACAGTGGCACAGATCCTATCTGATCCCCCCATTGTAAGCAGCAGTCCTGCCCTGCTTTATGGCTGAGATTCTAGCTATCTGTATAACAGAGCATTCTGTCACATGTTCCTCACCTGCACATGATTTCGTGGGTGAGCAGTACTCGGCACATCTCTGGGTTCTTGTCCTGTCCTTCATAGATAATTGGCTGTCCAGGGACAATAAAAAGGGGATAGTCACAGACATGTACAGAAATAAAGCCATTTTAACAGACATATTCCCAGTTTACATGAGTTATGTATCACAAGTGGATCCTCAATGACAGAATAGTCAGTGAACATTACTGTACAAGTATAGGACCCATTATCCAGAATGCTCGGGACCAAGGGTGTTCTGGATAAGGGGTCTTTGGATCTCCATACCTTAATACTACTAAAAAATCAATAAAACATGAATTAAACCCAATAGGATTGTTTTGCATCCAATAAGGATTATTTATATCTTAGTTGGGATCAAGTACAGGTACTGTTTTATTATTACAGAGAAAAGGGAATCATTTAACCATTAAATAAACCCAATAGGGCTGTTCTGCCCCCAATAAGGGGTAATTATATCTTAGTTGGGATCAAGTACAGGTACTGTTTTATTATTACAGAGAAAAGGGAATCATTTAACCATGAAATAAACCCAATAGGGCTGTTCTGCCCCCAATAAGGGGTAATTATATCTTAGTTGGGATCAAGTACAGGTACTGTTTTATTATTACAGAGAAAAAGAAAATCAGTTTTAAAAATCTGTATTATTTGATTAAAATGGAGTCTATGGGTGACAGGCTTTCCGTAATTCAGAGCTTTCTGGATAACTGGTTTCCGGATAAGGGATCCCATACCTGTACTTGTAACTTCATAGTAAGTACAGGGCTTTGTGCATCTACTGAATGTATGTAATGCTGCCAAAAACAGACGGTACCAATTCTAATGGGGCCAGGTTACTGAGCTACTATGTGAGCTCCAATGTGCAGGGCCCACAGCTCCATGCTGAACAACAAGGGGAGGAAAGGGAATTGGGGGCAGTACATACCTGTTTGGACATGGAGTCAATGAGCCGTACGTACAGGTCCTGCTCTGTCCTGAGCCCTGTAATAAATAAAACAAAGAAAGAGGGATGAGGCATTAGCTAAAAGTGACGCTTTCTCTGATACTATGAAGGTAGAGATCCCTTGTGTGCCATGTCAGTGCTAATATTTGGACTGTAACTCAGCCCAAGTCTTGCCTGGCAGGATTCACCAGGGGAACCTCAGGATGTAGAGATGTTATTCTCTATAAATGTCCTACAGAAATGTGTCTTATTCAAACCTAACCTGCCAGCCTGCAGCTGTCTTCCCTGTGTTCTTCAGAGTGTTCCTTTTGGGAACTGCACCTGGGCTGTGCCCTGCTCTGGCAAAGGGAGGCATTGATATCTCAAGCAACACTTTATGTCCATTAGAACTGAACCCTATCACAGACAGTGATCAAGCAAAGTCCCACCCTCTTCTTTTCCAGATGCAATGAAGAACACAGAGAAGACACAGCTGGAGGGAAAACTGCCAACACCAGAAGACAATTTGCAGAACTGCTTTTGACTATGGAGGTCCCTTGAGATCCACCTGGTGTTAATTTTCCAGTTGCGCAGCCATGTTGCTCCTTCAGAAGCAAATGCATAAGCAATCTGCATGGCTGCACAGAAACCGGTTCAGCTGTTGGAGGCTAATGGTACAACTATAGGGTCACAGATGAGCAACAAATACATACAGTTCCTAATGTTACCATCTTGCCCTACTGTCTCCATCTTGTCCTACTGTCTCCATCTTGCCCTACTGTCTCCATCTTGCCCTACTGTCTCCATCTTGTCCTACTGTCTCCATCTTGTCCTACTGTCTCCATCTTGTCCTACTGTCTCCATCTTGCCCTACTGTCTCCATCTTGTCCTACTGTCTCCATCTTGCCCTACTGTCTCCATCTTGTCCTACTGTCTTCATCTTGTCCTTTTGTCTCCATCTTGTCCTAATGTCTCCATCTTGTCCTACTGTCTTCATCTTGTCCTTTTGTCTCCATCTTGTCCTACTGTCTCCATCTTGTCCTACTGTCTCCATCTTGTCCTACTGTCTCCATCTTGCTCTGCTGTCTTTATCCTAACCTTACCCCACTATCTCCACCGTGCCCTGCTATACCCCTATACCCCACAGCCACAGTAGAAATAATGTTAGAGAAACTCTGGGTTACCCTATATCTATCTGGGAATGTTCTGTGTACATAAACAGATCAGGAAGCATACAGAGGAATGACTCAGAAGACCACGTCATCTTCATGGGAAATGGCGTCAGCAGATTATTAGCGTTAGAAGCCTGTTACCAATTAACACCAATATCCCCTGCCCAGGTTCTGAATTGGCAAGTACTGACGAACTGCAGAGCCCTACACAGTCCTGTTCATATACAGTAATAACCTGGGGCACCGCTCCTCTGAAATACAGATTATGTAATGACAACAATAGGAGTCTGCCATTTCTATTCTATAGGAAAATGCTTGTATAGAAAAGATCAGTATCCCCTGTATGTATATATATATATATATTTATATCGGGGGAGAGAGGGTTACAGTTGCACCAAAACTTACGTAACGTCTGCAAAAACTGCTTAGAAAACTACATAACTTGCCTAGAACAAAGTCCACTGACATACAATGAGTTAAATAACTTAAGGAGAATGACTGGCTTATTATCTCATTAATTATTTATTTTAACTATTTATATGAACTGCTTATTACAGAGTAACGACAGCTGTTTGTATTGAGATTCATTTACTTAATTATATCAGTGTCTTCTACATGAACTTTCCAGCAGGGGAATGACTGGTTATTGGGCCCCACAGCAACATCATTGGGCCCCTAAACTTACACAATTTACCGTAACTTATGCAAAAACTTACGCTACTTTTAAATAAACTTATGTAACTTATGCATAAACTCCACCAACCCCCCCAATTTAAACATATAATTATTTTTATGAACTACTACTGACTGGTTATTGGGCCCCACAGCAAGTTCATTGGGTCCCTAAACTTACACGGTTTACGTAATTTAAGCAAAAACGTAAGTAACTTCCATATCAGCCAATGACAGCACAGAGCAGGGACAGGTAGGTGGGAAGGGATATAACTGATCCCCAATAAACTCAATGACTTATTAGCACATTAATCAATGGACCTCCTTATATATATAATTTATTTTGCAAACACAAGGGGCGTGGCCAATCACAGCCCTGCATTCAAACAAGTAACAACAGTTACCT
The DNA here is from genome assembly GCF_000004195.4 of Xenopus tropicalis. Lineage (NCBI taxonomy): Eukaryota > Metazoa > Chordata > Amphibia > Anura > Pipidae > Xenopus > Xenopus tropicalis. The sequence goes on along the minus strand of NC_030677.2, from coordinate 15,939,803 downwards.
ATCAGGTCTGCCTAGTTGTTGATTGGTTCATATCCTACAGTGCAGTATGCTGACTCCCCTAGGCAGCGGGCAGTGGGACATTTGGGCGGGTCTAGCGTTTTTGCAGTAATTTTCAATAAATGAAGCACTTACTGATTACTGATGCCTGTGCAGCAATAGATTATCAGTGTCTGAGCACTTATTGATTACTGATGCCTGTGCAGCAATAGATTATTAGTGTCTGAGCTTTAACTGATTACTGATGCCTGTGCAGCAATAGATTATCAGTGTCTGAGCACTTATTGATTACTGATGCCTGTGCAGCAATAGATTATTAGTGTCTGAGCCTTAACTGATTACTGATGCCTGTGCAGCAATAGATTATCAGTGTCTGAGCACTTATTGATTACTGATGCCTGTGCAGCAATAGATTATTAGTGTCTGAGCCTTAACTGATTACTGATGCCTGTGCAGCAATAGATTATCAGTGTCTGAGCACTTATTGATTACTGATGCCTGTGCAGCAATAGATTATTAGTGTCTGAGCCTTAACTGATTACTGATGCCTGTGCAGCAATAGATTATCAGTGCCTGAGCATTTACTGATTACTGATGCCTGTGCAGCAATAGATTATCAGTGTCTGAGCACTTATTGATTACTGATGCCCGTGCAGCAATAGATTATCATTGTCTGAGCACTTACTGATTACGGATACCCGTGCAGCAATAGATTATCAGTGTCTGAGCATTTACTGATTACTGATGCCTGTGCAGCAATAGATTATCATTGTCTGAGCACTTACTGATTACTGATGCCCGTGCAGCAATAGATTATCATTGTCTGAGCACTTACTGATTACTGATGCCTGTGCAGCAATAGATTATCATTGTCTGAGCACTTACTGATTACTGATGCCTGTGCAGCAATAGATTATCATTGTCTGAGCACTTACTGATTACTGATGCCTGTGCAGCAATAGATTATCATTGTCTGAGCATTTACTGATTACGGATACCCGTGCAGCAATAGATTATCAGTGCCTGAGCATTTACTGATTACTGATGCATGTGCAGCAATAGATTATCAGTGTCTGAGCACTTATTGATTACTGATGCCTGTGCAGCAATAGATTATCAGTGTCTGAGCACTTATTGATTACTGATGCCTGTGCAGCAATAGATTATCAGTGTCTGAGCACTTATTGATTACTGATGCCTGTGCAGCAATAGATTATCAGTGTCTGAGCACTTATTGATTACTGATGCCTGTGCAGCAATAGATTATCAGTGTCTGAGCACTTATTGATTACTGATGCCTGTGCAGCAATAGATTATCAGTGTCTGAGCACTTATTGATTACTGATGCCTGTGCAGCAATAGATTATTAGTGTCTGAGCCTTAACTGATTACTGATGCCTGTGCAGCAATAGATTATCAGTGTCTGAGCATTTACTGATTACGGATACCCGTGCAGCAATAGATTATCAGTGTCTGAGCACTTATTGATTACTGATGCCTGTGCAGCAATAGATTATCATTGTCTGAGCACTTACTGATTACGGATACCCGTGCAGCAATAGATTATCATTGTCTGAGCACTTACTGATTACGGATACCCGTGCAGCAATAGATTATCAGTGTCTGAGCATTTACTGATTACGGATACCCGTGCAGCAATAGATTATCAGTGTCTGAGCACTTATTGATTACTGATGCCTGTGCAGCAATAGATTATCATTGTCTGAGCACTTACTGATTACGGATACCCGTGCAGCAATAGATTATCATTGTCTGAGCATTTACTGATTACGGATACCCGTGCAGCAATAGATTATCATTGTCTGAGCACTTACTGATTTCGGATACCCGTGCAGCAATAGATTATCAGTGCCTGAGCATTTACTGATTACTGATGCCTGTGCAACAATAGATTATCAGTGCCTGAGCACTTACTGATTACGGATACCCGTGCAGCAATAGATTATCAGTGCCTGGATAGGTATTACTTATCATTGCCATAAAGCTTGTGAACCTCTCACCATTGCTATAGAGAAGCTGCAGCCTGTAATGGATTCCATTGTTGGTTTTCTCCCCACTCTGCTCCTGGGGACAAAAAATATACAAAATCAGACATCTCTCAGCTCATAATTCCAGCATTCCTTTCTGCGCTAATTGCTGATTGGCTGTTATGTTTTGCTACTAAACCCACATATGCATTCCTTCACACTACAATCATGGGATGTATATGTGTGGGTGCAGAACTGCCTCCTTTTACCTTATCTTTTTCCACGAAGTCAATGAAGGATGTTCTCTCAATCTCCACCGGCTGCCCCTGCCGGTCGTACAAGGCCAGGACAAAGTGGAAGAAATTGGATTTGCGCAGGTTGGAAGGCGGTTGCTTCTCGAAGTGAGCTCGGGCCAGGCCTATGCCACTGGGGAAGGAATGAGAGGAGACAGGTTAAGCAGCCGGATAGATGGATGGAAACACTTGGTGCTATATAATAAATATATATATATAATATAATAATATAATAAATAATAAATCCACCTAGTGCAACCAATTGCTTCTGCTGTCTGCCTGGGACTCACAGCCTTGTTTGCAACCAAAACAGATTACTGGGTTGAGGGGTCTCAGTAATAAAAGATTCAGTTCCTGACAAATATCCTCGTTACCTTGTTACAACTATCACAGGACTCTCTAGACAGTAGCACTGTATACAGGTTTTGCCTGCTGCGTGAATAGAGACAAGGCAGGTAGAAGAACTAATAAAACAGTGCCACCTAGTGAGCACCAGCGGCACCACTACAAGCAGCTCCTTTCAGGAATCATCGTATCATCTATTTATAAGCATTCAGCCGCTGACTGGCGTGAAACGCGCTGTAACCACTGCTTGTCTCCAGCACTCCAGGCGCGGCACAGGGCATTTATTGACTGAATTCTAAGTTTCCAGCACTTTAACAGGTTCAGACTGAGATTCAAAACAGGCCCTGGCATTTCAAGTCCATAGAGACCCAAACACACCAAATAAATAGTGACTGTCTATGGCATCTTAAAGCAGCCCCTCGGGCATTTCCCAAAAGCCACAGATTGCCAGCCTTGAGACATGGGAGGCAATCAGATGAAAAATCTGTCAGACTGACCAATCAAATATGTGCATGTATGGCTCATTGGATCAGATTTATAAAATACAGCCAGGGACTGCATTCATTTCTTCCTATGTATCATTCCTAATACAGGGGCTACATGACTCAATCGGCTGAACTCCAGCGCAAAACTTCTCACACTGAAACCTGACTCGCCCTAATGCGCTGCATCTGTTTCCTCCTATTGCAGCACCGGGGTGCAGAGCATTTTGACTTGTAGAACTGCAAAGCTGAACATACAATGGAAGTGACACAGGACAATCAGGCGCCTGTCAGGCTTCCAATGAGAATCTTTCTTTAGCCTGACCTGCTATTTTAAACACATATGGAGCCCTGGGTTTGTTCTACTGCAGAGCAGGCAGTAACCCTTCCAACAACCTAAGCGTGTCCCTGTATTTCCCATTATTATTATTATTAACATTTATTTATAAAGCGCCAACATATCCCGCAGCGCTATACAATAAGTGGGTTTCATACATTGGACATACAGAGTAACATATCAATAACCAATACAAGAGGTGAAAAGAGCCCTGCCCAAAAGAGCTTACAATCTACAATACAATCCACTATCCTCACCCCGGCTTTCCCTTCCCCTGTATCCCTCTGGCATTAATGGGACTAATGGGAATGGGGTGAATACAAATACATTACTGGGAATACACAGCCAGGGGACCTGATGGGGAAGAGAGATACGGCTGGGGAAACGGGCAAACACAATATGGTGCTTCTCTCACACTGTGCCAATGAGATATTTACTTGTGGTGAGGACCATGCTTTCCTGCCACAGGCTCCTTTAAGGTCGTCTGTAACTGACAGCACTTATACTAAAAGTAAATAAATTATACACTGAAGGTCAAGGGATAAAACCACATAAGGTCCCCTGGGGACCAGATATTGGAATTTTACTTTCTATCCTGTTTTAACACTGTTCTTTGATTCTCTCTCTTCCTCTAGGTTCTATTTAGTGGTTGAGCACAACTTTCCCTTTTTTGCTATAGTATGTATATATATATGCATGTATTTATGTATATATGTATGTATGTACTGTATATATGTACGGGTTTGCACATACATATCAAGCAGCAGGCATAACATTTATTGTTAATAAATATAATACACATACAATAATATTTTTTTTCTAATTTAGGCAATCCACAGAAAATATCACTTAAAGTTTACTGACACTTTATGTTCATGGATGGGGGCAGTCATTTTCCGGTACCTGAGTACTCAGGCGGCCCTAACGCTGGTTACTACAGTACTATCCGTCTTACTAAGTCCTTGACCAGAAAGCTGCCATTTACCTCTTAGTCCCTCCCCCTTTTATACTGTGCGCACTTTTTGTTGCTCAATTTAATATCCAGCCGCTATGTGCTTAGCGATCCTGCGCTGAATCGGAGAGAAACTCTGAGAAACGCTCAACATGGATTCAACTTTCCTAATACTCTTCGGTCTGGTTCGGCTCAGGTACTGCAGGTCGATCAGATCAATAACACGGAACCAAGTACCGAGCCTGCGGCGCAAACGAAGAGTATCGGGAATCTTGTATTAGCGCCTGTGGTGCATTCCTATAGGCATTAGGCGCAAACAGTAAGAGCACAGACCCTGCTTGAAACGCTGGATTTTTTTCAATAAAAACTTTTTTCTTTGCATTAAGCCTCTGTGTGTGCAGTACCCTTTCTTTATATTATATGTTTTACCTGCACCCAGGGCATTTGGTTTTGTGATGGGTGTGCTCCTCTCTGTTCATTATATATATATACAGGTATAGGACCCATTATCCAGATTGCTCGGGACCAAGGGTATTCCGGATAAGGGGTCTTTCCGTAATTTGGATCTCCATACCTTAAGTCTACTAAAAAATCAATAAAACATTAATTAAACCCAATAGGATTGTTTTGCATCCAATAAGGGGTAATTATATCTTAGTTGGGATCAAGTACAGGTACTGTTTTATTATTACAGAGAAAAGGGAATCATTTAACCATTAAATAAACCCAATAGGGCTGTTCTGCCCCCAATAAGGGGTAATTATATCTTAGTTGGGATCAAGTACAGGTACTGTTTTATTATTACAGAGAAAAGGGAATCATTTAACCATTAAATAAACCCAATAGGGCTGTTCTGCCCCAATAAGGGGTAATTATATCTTAGTTGGGATCAAGTACAGGTACTGTTTTATTATTACAGAGAAAAGGGAATCATTTAACCATTAAATAAACCCAATAGGGCTGTTCTGCCCCCAATAAGGGGTAATTATATCTTAGTTGGGATCAAGTACAGGTACTGTTTTATTATTACAGAGAAAAGGAATCATTTAACCATTAAAAAAACCCAATAGGGCTGTTCTGCCCCCAATAAGGGGTAATTATATCTTAGTTGGAATCAATTACAAGGTTCTGTTTTATTTCTACATAGAAAAAGGAAATCAGTTTTAAAATTCTGAATTATTTGATTAAAATGGAGTCTATGGGAGACGGGCATTCCGTAATTCGGAGCTTTCTGGATAATGGGTTTCCGGATAAGGGGTCCGATACCTGTATATATATATATATATATATATATATATACACCTTTCAGCTGGAGAATGAAAGGGCAGGAGTGTGAGGAAAGGGTGTGGGGCAAAAGGGACAAAGTTTAGAGGAAAGGTAAATGGGGAAGGGGGAAGCAAAATGGCGAAAACGTTGGGCGCAGAGGGGGGGATAAAGAGAAGCAATGGAGGGCAGAATGGGGCTAGGGATGGAGAGAGAACATTAATATATATATATATATACACTAATGGGATGTATAGAAAGGGAGAGGAAATCAATGGGGAACACAAGGAACAAAGTTGAAGCAAGAGGGAATGGAGAACATGTTGCAAGTGAGAGAAGCACAAGAACACAAATGCTGGAGAAAAAAAATACAAAGTAAAGAGAAGAGAAAAGATGTCAAGAAGCAGAAACACTGACGTGCAAAGAAGAATGTGAGTAGGGTATTGGGCATTATATCTGCATCTATATTATACAGTGTTGTGGGCCCCTGACCCAGGCTTTGTTTAATTATCATCTCTTTTGTTTTATTGTATACAGAATTAGCAGTAGTTTGATCCTACTTTGCTTTCTGGGGGATCCTCTCACCCCCAAAGTTATTCAGATTGCGAACTGAAACAGGAAAATGGGGAGTGGTTTATCTGGGGTGTGACCCAGCTGTGGGCGTGTCCTAATTATTATGTTTCCTGCAGGTATCGCCATTTGTGCTCCTCTCCCCAGAATTCACTCAGAAGGTCTGGAAACATTACCCTACAGTAGTACAGAAGGTTCTGTAATTCCTAAGAGTCATTATATCTCCTGACAAACCTGCTGCAACATTCCTTCCTGTATCAATTAGGCCTATCCACTAGCCATGGCAACCAAAGTACTGGCCAATTTGGTCCTGCTCAGCATTTTTGTAGCTATAAAGCCAAACAATAGAGCTTTGTATAATAAGTATATTCCCTGTTCTACATTTACTCAAGTATTTTGGTAGTTATCTGTCCTCCTCTATCTGTTTGGCTGTTACCATAAGAGCACCCTGGGTGCACAGGGAAATGCTATAGGGCCATAGGTCTACACACGCCATGTGGGCAACCGACTAGGCGAATGTGTGACCCATATTTATGGAACATTTCTGTTTAAAGCTGAGCACATTACCCTCCGTAATCTGGGAAACTGGGAATGATGGTGCATTTCACACTCTGCAATGTTAATATACAGTAACATTATCTTTAAAATGTTTCCATTATCGCACTTACAGGCAGAGTGCTCTCTACAGCAATCAGCGGCGGCGTGAATTCATGAATATTTGCTTAAACTTGCTTTATTGCTAGGGAAATCCGCCGGGAGGATCTAGAAGTGGCTGCAGATGATCCAAGTACCGTCGGCGGTGCACTGTCATTTGCACAAGTACCAGCCTGATAGTGAACTGTGTGTAAGAGGGGGAGGGCCTCCTAATAATGGGGATAGGGCTTCAGTGCACAAGAGGGGGGCTTATTGTATATGGAGTCATGTGTTTGAGGACTCTCACCCTATTAGGAAGGCTTGGGACAGACAGACATAGGCATATACTGTTATTGGGGGATAAGATTATTCTGTTGTTATATCTGCTGGTAAAGGGGACTGGAACTGGCACTATGTATCAGGGGGTAATAGGTGGAGAATAATGAAGGTTCAGACAAAAAGATACCATCCACCATATATTAATATACAGTTATATTAGTATACAGTTATAAGCTATTCTAACGTTATCTCTTGCAGCACCCAAACCCCTATGCAGGGGGTGTAACAAAAAGCAGAGCTCATGTAACACAGCATACCCATGAGTATAGATAGGCAGGCCTTACAAATATATATGTGTTTGAGAGAGATCCCCAAGGTTTGGCAATGGTCTAGCCCAGTAGAGCCCACGCACTCCTTGTGAGCTCTCCGTATCTACTGTATCTGCCATTACAAGCTCTTCAGAAAAGAATTCTAAAATCTCATTTTTGTAATCCCTAAAATAATTATACACAGTGATCATATTACACCTTACAGTCCTTCAGTCAATTTTTTTTTCATGAACACAGAATGTTCTAAAGGCCTTTGTACCTTCTTTTATCCCTAATCATTTACTGCACTCTATCAAGAGTTTTGGGAGTAGATGGGAGCCGCCCCAACCCAGGTGCCTGACTTCCTACTCTCTTAATTGTGTGAGTGCGACTGTGCTGTAAGTGTATTATTATGCTATTGTCTAGCAGTATGTGCAGATGTAAAGTGCCTGTGAGTATTTCATGGTACAAATGCGTCTCTCAGAGACTTTAGCTCTACGGTAGCTTTAGCAAAATGGCTATAGGAAAGAGGATTTTACTGGCCAAGCACACTGGAGACCCTCAAAGTATTTGTTTAGGTGGGAAAGGTGAGTAAGTTGAGTAGGGCAAGATGAAGACAGCAGATTAATATGTTGACAGTATGGCAAGATGGGGACAGCAGAGCAATACAGAGACAGTAGGGCAAAATGTAGGTAGTAGTAGTAAAAACGGGCAAGATGAAGACAGTAAGATGGATACCGTAGGCCATGATGGAGACAGTAGGGCAAGATAGAGACTGTAGAGTAAGATAGAGACTGTAGAGTAAGATAGAGACTGTAGAGCAAGGTAGAGACAGTACAAAAAGATGGATACCGTAGGCCATGATGGAGACAGTAGGGCAAGATAGAGACTGTAGAGCAAGATGGAGACAGTAACGTAAGACATAGACAGCTGGGCAATATGGAGAAAGTAGGGAAAGATGGAGACAGTAGGACTAGATGGGACATCAAGGCAAGATAAACACTATGGCAAACTGGTGACAATAGATAAGATGGTTATAGTAGAACAAAGTGGAGAGGGCAGGGCAAGAACCGTAGGCCAAAATGATGACAACAGGACAAGATAGTGAATGTAGGACAATATGGCGACATATGGGCAAGATGGCAGAGCCAACCCTCGGTATTATTACTGTGCAACCTTCAGTCCTCCAGTTGTTAATGAAGTACAACTAAAACAACTATCAATCATTAAAACAGCTATCAGAGATGCTGGGAGTTTGTCTTTTATATAAATAACTGGCCCCAGAAATATCTATTTTGCACTGAGCCCCTCAACCACGTATGCTGGCCCAATGTACCAATGAGTGAGCAGGTTTTCTGCTCATGGAAGGGCCATCTCAGAGCCTGTTCTTATAGGATGAGTATGAGACACCGTGCAGCAGGGGCCCTCTCTTTCTAGAACAATGGATGATCCTATCATAATGTAGAACTGCTGGGAGATCACCTGCTCTGGCTCAGATATATATATGTGTGTGTGTCTCCAGCAAAACATCCTAATAATGGGAATAGTGCTTTGTGTATGAGAGTGAGAATACTCTCAGCTTGTGAGAGACCCAATCCCAGCGCCAGTCCCAAGGGCCCATACTCCTTACTGGAACCACCAGTTACACTAGAGCATTTATAGCCCCGGGAGTCCCATGGGGTGGGCAGGGGGCAGTCACGCAGACACAGCTCTACAAATAAACACTGCCATTATATTCTATAATGTCCTACTACTGACTCCAGGTACCTCTCCCCTCCTCTCTTCTTACTTTGACCTTCTGCTGTTATAATATTATCCTCACATATCTGCCCCCCAGCCCAGAATGCACAGACTGATGGGACGCACACCACGGCCATATCTTCATGTTTAGCTATCATTCCACTGTTATTCTGCAGGTGTCATGAGTGAGTAGCCTCCCAGCCAAAAGCTTATGAGGGCTGTTGGGAGTTGTAGTTTGATAACATTAAAAGGGATAGGGACTGAATATACCTACGGTCCAGCCTCAGCAGAGAGGTCCTATAACAGTGATTTATACATGGCTGGTACATTAAAGTCATGGATTGTATATATATATATATATATATATATATATATATATATTAACCCCTTCCCGACTGCAGAGGCTGGCAGATCAAAGATTAACCCTGTCAGTGCTACAGAAGCCTGCAGAGCAACAATGGTGATGAATAACATGCAGCATTTAATCTCTTAACTACTAATAAAAACATCCAGGTACAATTCTAAGAATATTATATTTCTGGAAATTGTTCATCGCTTATGACCCTACCCCTCTCCGGGGCCCACCAGCAGTCGTAGGGTGTACTTTCCTTGCTTTTCCCATGCTATATGTTACCTTTCCACCCTATTAATAGCATTGACTACAAGTCATATTTTTATCGGCCCGACTGGCAGAAAACTAACCAGCTGCCATCCCAAACCTTACCCTAAAGCCCATAGAAAAATGGCAGCCATTTCTGTGCAACAAAGACCCCCAATCAGCCTCAGCGACAGAACAATATGAATTCCTCCCAGCTGCTTTGCCCCCTAGAGGGGCGCACACATACATCGCTGGTACATTGCAGCAATTACAAGATTAACCCCTTCTCTTCTTCCGAAGCCTCAGCAACTCATGGTTAACCCTTTGTTTATACAGAGACTCAAAGAAGGACAGAAAACTTGTTTAGTGAAGTCACCTGGCCAGATATCGGCCTCCATATATATATACGGCCCATTAAGTTGCTGTCAGTCTGCAGGATCGGCAGGGTCACTGCAGCAAGGGATCCATATCAAGCAGCTATACCTTGGCACCATACAGGTCTCCCCCCTCCCTACTGTAAATATTTACCCACACACAGTAGATACCAACCCACGTGCCAGGCGCACAGCAGGTATTTATCACACATAGAATATACAGCAATACGCTCTGTAACACACATCCCCTTAGCCACTCTTCTCTGCCATACATCAGTAAGTTGGGCATCTCTACCAACTACACTGCATATGATGACTATATAAGAAGAGAGGCCAAGACCCCAGGGTTAATATTAGTGGTAGGGGGCACCCTCTGGCCAGCAATCAAGGCTAGAAGAGTAATAAGCCCCAGCTGATGTTGAAGCACCCACCTAAGGAACATAGTCTCTGCCTTTGGACTATAAGTGCCTGGGTACCACTGGGCTGTGGGACTGTCCAGGTCCATTCATTTTATCCAACAGATCAGATCATATTGGCAGAGCCAAGACCTATATTCACAGCCCAATATGGAACTGAGCCAATTGAGTTTTCCCATCCCAATGACATTAAAAGAGTCCTGATTGCACATTATTCCCACCACATATGTCTCCAACAAACTCTCGGGCCCTCTACAGAAAGGTACATAACATATATACCCGACTTATTTACATGAACAGTGCCCATAGACCCACACAGATGAGAGCTGGGTTTATTGCACGCTACAAACAAAGCGCCCAGGGAGCGAGCAGTAGGAAGGGCAGGTATCGACCCATGGATCCTGCCCAGTAAGATATGTGTCTGGCCTGTTACTTTGCTGAACACGGCAGGGGGATCAGTGCTCCCATCTCAGGCCATCCATCATAATTCCATCTCAAGCCTTATGGTTCCTCTGAGTGCTGTGACCGGCTGCCATTAATTATTCAAGCAAATCGCTGCGTTTTCTAGTAAATGAGGCTGTTACAGTAAGCGGCATCCTGAGCTCATGTGCCCTCCCAGAGAAGCAGGCAGCCAGAAGCCGGCCTAATGCAATTAGACAGCTCATCCAGAGCCCAGCGCTAACGGCCCAGCCTCTTAAAGGCTGCTAAATGGCCAAGGAGAGGGATCATATGAGCTTCTGAGAGCTGCGTAGCCATTCGGGCTCAATAGAAGGAAATCAACAGACACTTTTCTGTCTCCTTCTAATTCCAAGCAATCCTGCATGTGGCACGAGGCCAGAAACCAATCATGTACAAAGATACCCAGGCTCCGGCTACATCCAAATTTAGAAGGCCCCAACCAGGGCTAGGAAACTGTAGCATAAGAACAAGTTCCATGTTGTTTCAGTACAACACCCAGCTCCCACTGAAGATCACAAGTTGGGAAACACTCCTATAATATGTTCCTGTTGGCATCTGGCCCCACTTTCTCCATCTTGCCAAGTGTCACCACTTGACCAACAGTCTTTATCTTCTCCAGAAGTCGCCATCTTTCTGCCATTGGGATCTACTATGACCAACTTTCCTTACCTTTTCGTTCATGTTCTACTGTCTTGGTTTGCCCTACTGTCTGCATCTTACCCTATGGTCATTTTTAGATAGTAAGCTCTTTTAAGCAAGGCCCTCTGTACCTTTTGAATTGTTTTGTTGTAGGTAGGCAGTGTGCTCAATGTAACACCCATGTATTGTACAGCTCTGAGTAATATGTTGGTGCTTAATAATGATAATAATCAGGGCCGGAACTAGGGGTAGGCCTAGGGCACAACAGAGTAGGGGGCGCTGGGCACATACCTCCTCAGCTCTCTGCCTACTTTTATTACAAGAGCCCAACTCTCTCTGAAGACCTAAAGTGAAAGTCCATTATTATACCAGAATCTAATTATTTACAATAGATCCAAAGGGACACATGATCACCACTTAGTAGGGAGAGATGGTGCCTATAGTAACAGTGGGATAATAGCCTCTGGGAAGGGACTGGGGCTGTGGGATAGCAGGTATAGTAGGGAGAGATGGTGCCTATAGTAGCAGTGGGGGGATAATAGCCTCTGGGAAGGGACTGGGGCTGTGGGATAGCAGGTATAGTAGGGAGAGATGGTGCCTATAGTAGCAGTGGGGGGATAATAGCCTCTGGGAAGGGACTGGGGCTGTGGGATAGCAGGTATAGTAGGGAGAGATGGTGCCTATAGTAGCAGTGGGATAATAGCCTCTGGGAAGGGACTGGGGCTGTGGGATAGCAGGTATAGTAGGGAGAGATGGTGCCTATAGTAACAGTGGATAATAGCCTCTGGGAAGGGACTGGGGCTGTGGGATAGCAGGTATAGTAGGGAGAGATGGTGCCTATAGTAGCAGTGGGGGGATAATAGCCTCTGGGAAGGGACTGGGGCTGTGGGATAGCAGGTATAGTAGGGAGAGATGGTGCCTATAGTAGCAGTGGGGGGGATAATAGCCTCTGGGAAGGGACTGGGGCTGTGGGATAGCAGGTATAGTAGGGAGAGATGGTGCCTATAGTAGCAGTGGGGGGATAATAGCCTCTGGGAAGGGACTGGGGCTGCGGGATAGCAGGTATAGTAGGGAGAGATGGTGCCTATAGTAGCAGTGGGGGGATAATAGCCTCTGGGAAGGGACTGGGGCTGTGGGATAGCAGGTATAGTAGGGAGAGATGGTGCCTATAGTAGCAGTGGGGGGATAATAGCCTCTGGGAAGGGACTGGGGCTGTGGGATAGCAGGTATAAGTAGGGAGAGATGGTGCCTATAGTAGCAGTGGGGGGATAATAGCCTCTGGGAAGGGACTGTGGCTGTGGGATAGCAGGTATAGTAGGGAGAGATGGTGCCTATAGTAGCAGTGGGGGGATAATAGCCTCTGGGAAGGGACTGGGGCTGTGGGATAGCAGGTATAGTAGGGAGAGATGGTGCCTATAGTAGCAGTGGGGGGATAATAGCCTCTGGGAAGGGACTGGGGCTGTGGGATAGCAGGTATAGTAGGGAGAGATGGTGCCTATAGTAGCAGTGGGGGATAATAGCCTCTGGGAAGGGACTGGGGCTGTGGGATAGCAGGTATAGTAGGGAGAGGTGGTGCCTATAGTAGTAGTGTAGTAGCAGTGGGGATGTATTAAAATAGTCCAGTAAGGAATTCACCACATTTGCCTGCTGACAAAGATGGATCTGGTCACCCTAATATATTAATCACCCAATCAGCGCACACTAAGGGGCACATTTACAAAAGCACGAACGCTCCGAGCCTATTTTCGCCGATTTTTTTGGGCGTCCGCATGACTTTTTCGTACGGCGCACGACTTTTTCGGACGTTTGCACGAAAAAATCGGAAAGGTTTTACCGTTGTTTACAATTGTTCGGTACGAAAATTTCGTGAATTTCGGATCGCCAATACGATATTATCGTGACTAATACGATTTTTTCGTAAGCATTTTCGTGATATGTGCGATCTTCCGAAATTTTCGTTTCCAATACGATTTTTTCCCATTCGTGATTCGGATTCGTGGATTAGTAAATGTGCCCCTAAGTGTACAAGGCACAATCTATAGGACAATCTATAGGGCCCCTGAGCCGTTGCAATGGGTGGGGCCACGAGTGACTGATGGCTGAACGTATATAAAATCTGAGGAACTGAGAGACAAACTAAACAAAGGCTCAGCTGTTCCAGTCAGTGGGTTTAAGACTTTGCTCCTCAGGGGAAATTCAGCGATTATCTTTTTCTTTTTTTTAAGCCTGTTGCTAATTGCCTCTCCCCTCTAATTAATCTGCCAGTGCCGGGGCCCCGGGGGACACAGGGAGGCCGGCAGGCAGCTTGTTGTTGTTGAGAAAAACAGGTGCCCTCTAAATTCAGCATAGCATGGGGAACCTCCCTTAGAGCTGAATGTCTGTGCTGCAGACTCATAGTCCTTTCTGGGAAAATGACAGCAGTCTTGCCTTGCTTTATGGCAGGGATTATAGATACACCCTATAAAATCTGTAATGGTAATGCAAAGTGTGAAATATCTCCCAGAATACCCCAGCACCAAAAATACCCAACTGTTATTGAACAACATCATGTCCTTTGAATTTACCCCAACAATATTCCCCCAAGGGCAAATGCCTGTCCTTCCGTATGTTAAAATTGCCCCTGGCTCTGAGAGCAAATGCAGGGGTTGAGGTGCCACCATAGAATCCTTAGTGGCCAAACCATGAGCTTTATGTGAGCCAATGGGGCACAACCACCAACTCATATCAATCAGAGCCAAGGGCTGTGCTGTAGGGCAAGGACTAGTCCCAGGGGATAGCACTCCTTCAGTTGGCACCAATTAAGTAGATATTTATTCAGAACGTTCCTCTTTGCCCTACATGACAATAGGGTTGTAAATAGTAGAAGCGAACGTCAGCCCTGATCTCTCCTCAACCTGAATCTGCTCAGTGCAATCCCCCTGAGTCTCCGGAGCAAAGATCTCAGCTAATATTAACCCTGTCATGGCACTCGCTCTATTTACTCAACCTGACATTCCCCTGTGCTTTCTAGCAGCTTCACACTAATATAACATTATACGTTTATACATCAGCCTGTACAGAGAGATACCATAACACTATGGCAGCATAGGGATTCCCCTGTACTAAGCACAATTCAGCAGGAACAGCCCCTTACGTTTGCTCATAGCCTGTACAGAGAGATACCATAAATCTATGGCACATAGGGATTTCCCTGTACTAAGCACAATTCAGCAGGAACAGCCCCTAAAGTTTGCTCATAGCCTGTACAGAGAGATACCATAAAACTATGGCACATAGGGATTTCCCTGTACTAAGCACAATTCAGCAGGAACAGCCCCCTAAGTTTGCTCATAGCCTGTACAGGGAGATACCATAAAACTATGGCACATAGGGATTCCCCTGTACTAAGCACAATTCAGCAGGAACAGCTCCCTAAGTTTGCTCATAGCCTGTACAGGGAGATACCATAAAACTATGGCAGCATAGGGATTCCCCTGTACTAAGCACAATTCAGCAGGAACAGCCCCCTAAGTTTGCTCATAGCCTGTACAGAGAGATACCATAAAACTATGGCAGCATAGGGATTCCCTGTACTAAGCACAATTCAGCAGGAACGCCCCTAAGTTTGCCCATAGCCTGTACAGAGAGATACCATAACACTATGGCAGCATAGGGATTCCCCTGTACTACACAATTCAGCAGGAACAGCCCCCTAAGTTTGCCCATAGCCTGTACAGAGAGATACATAAATCTATGGCACATAGGGATTCCCCTGTACTAAGCACAATTCAGCAGGAACAGCCCCCTAAGTTTGCTCATAGCCTGTACAGAGAGATACCATAAAACTATGGCATAGGGATTCCCCCTAAGCACAATTCAGCAGGAACAGCCACTAAAATTGCTCATAGCCTGTACAGAGAGATACCATAACACTATGGCAGCATAGGGATTCCCCTGTACTAAGCACAATTCAGCAGGAACAGCCCCAGCGTTTGCTCATAGCCTGTACAGAGAGATACCATAAATCTATGGCACATAGGGATTTCCCTGTACTAAGCACAATTCAGCAGGAACAGCCCCCTAAGTTTGCTCATAGCCTGTACAGAGAGATACCATAAAACTATGGCACATAGGGATTTCCCTGTACTAAGCACAATTCAGCAGGCAAGAAACATTTCAGCAGGAACAGCCCCCTAAGTTTGCTCATAGCCTGTACAGGGGAGATACCATAAAACTATGGCAGCATAGGGATTCCCCTGACTAAGCACAATTCAGCAGGAACAGCTCCCTAAGTTTGCTCATAGCCTGTACAGGAGATACCATAAAACTATGGCAGCATAGGGATTCCCCTGTACTAAGCACAATTCAGCAGGAACAGCCCCCTAAGTTTGCTCATAGCCTGTACAGAGAGATACCATAAAACTATGGCAGCATAGGGATTCCCCTGTACTAAGCACAATTCAGCAGGAACAGCCCTTCGCTATCACATTGTGCTCATGGTACACGTAGTCAGAACCAGCAGTGAAGTGAAGGAACAGACAGAGGCTGCTTTCAATAGCCACTGTATTTATAAATATAATTATTAATTCATTATTAATGAAAGGTCTCCCTTTACTACATGCCCAGGGCATTATAAGAGTATTAGCCAAAGGCACCAAAGTTACCCCAGTAACATAAAGTTACCCCCATACCATAACAGGTTAACCAGAGGGCGGCGTATGGCCCTCCGGGCCCGGCGCTCACACTAACTCGCTGGCTGGGACAGCGGCGCTGGAAACAAACCAACGGCCTCTCTGGGACAGGGGGATTTTGCCTTCAATATAAATCTTCAGGGCGTTCCCATTTTCATTACATACAGAACTGGACTGAAGAACAGGGAAGATTAAGGGAGAAAAAAATGACATTGAATGTTTCCCACATAGATTTCTTTAGTTTAACCCCTTCCCCGCAGAGTGGCAACGGGACGGGAGGGGACCTGCCTTGGGCCCTCAGCACCAGGGGAGCCCCCAAAATGTTTTATAGAAGCCTGTAATATGCAACCGTTTCATGTAACAACCCCAGCCTGCCCAGCCAGCAATCTGTTACCCAGAATCCTCTACTGCAACCGCTACCCAGTATACAAAAGGGAAGAAAAGGTTAATTTACTAATGGAGATGGAATTACCCACAATGCCACTACCCACAATGCCACAACCCACAATATGGAAGTGTGTATATGAGTGTGTGTATGGAATTGTGTATATGAGTGTGTGTATGGAATTGTTTATATGAGTATGTGTATGGAAGTGTGTATATGAATGTGTGTGTATGGAAGTGTGTATATTAGTGTGTGTATGGAATTGTGTATATGAGTGTGTGTGTATGGAAGTGTGTATATGAATGTGTGTGTATGGAAGTGTGTATATTAGTGTGTGTATGGAATTGTGTATATGAGTGTGTGTGTATGGAATTGTGTATATGAGTGTGTGTATGGAATTGTGTATATGAGTGTGTGTGTGTATGGAAGGGTGTATATGAGTGTGTGTATGGAATTGTGTATATGAGTGTGTGTGTGGAATTGTGTATATGAGTGTGTGTATGGAAGTGTGTATATGAGTGTGTGTGTGTGGAATTGTGTAAATGAGTGGTGTGTGTATGGAAGTGTGTATATGAGTGTGTGTATGGAATTGTGTATATGAGTGTGTGTGTATGGAAGTGTGTATATGAGTGTGTGTATGGAATTGTGTATATGAGTGTGTGTATGGAGTGTGTGTATATGAGTGTGTGTATGGAATTGTGTATATGAGTGTGTGTGTGTGTATGGAAGTGTGTATATGAGTGTGTGTGTGTGTGTATGGAAGTGTGTATTTGAGTGTGTGTATTTGTGTATATGAGTGTGTGTGTATGAGGTGTGTATATGATGTGTGTGTATGGAATTGTTGAGTGTGTGTATGGAATTGTGTATATGAGTGTGTGTGTGTATGGAATTGTGTATATGAGTGTGTGTATATGAGTGTGTGTATATGAGTGTGTGTATGGAATTGTGTATATGAGTGTGTGTGTATGGAATTGTGTGTATATGATGTTGTGTATATGAGTGTGGTGTGTATAATTGTGTATTTGAGTGTGTGTGTATGCGAATTGTTGTATATGGAAGTTGTGGTGTGTATGGTAATTCGTGTATAAATGAGTGTGTGTGTATGGAATTCGGTGTATTTTGAGCTGTGTGTATATGAGTGTTGTGTATGATGTGTGTTGTTTATATGCAGTGTGTCTCACTCGCGAGTGTGTGTATATGGAGTGTGTGTGTATGGAATTGGGTTTCTTTTTGTATTTGAGTGTGATGTGTTATGGTAATGTGTATTTGGCAGTGTGTGGTACTATGTAGTGTGTGGTAATATGAATGTGTGTGTATGGGAATTTGTGTATTACTGGTGATGGTGTGGTATGGAAATTGTGTATATGATGTGTGTACGTGAACGACATTGTGTATTTGAGTTGGTGTTGTATGGAAGTGTGTAGTAGAGATTCCATATGGTCCTGCTGAAGATACTGGCTATTTTACTGGATATAAATTTCCCTGAGGACATATATAATTCTATTTTAAATCCTGATTTAGGGATATAGTTGTAAGGCTTGGAAGTACAGGCTCCCCCTGCCTGCAGAGCGGAGTATTGCACCATGGCCCCAGTGTTCCTACCTCTGCTGTTGTCTCTCCAGCCTTTGTGCTTTGTTACACTGACGCAGAAATTAAAGGGGACCTGTCACCCACACATACAAGTCATTTGCAAATTAAATATAAAAACCCAGGCGGGGCAGGCAATTACTTTCACTTCCCATTATACACTTTCTAGATGTCACTGCACTCCTCTCATTCCCCTCCCTCATCACAGTCTAAAATTGTGTAGCCTGGGCCTGGGCATTGGGCCCCCCATTCTGGCGCATACACAAGGTTTTGGGGTGATACAAAACTTTCCTCAATAACAGTGCCCACAAAATGGCGCGTGTCTGGTTGCTGTGACTGTGAAATAAAATGTAAATAATTTATAGAGTGTGAGTAACATTTATTCTGCTCAACTAACATAATGAATATTTTAGAATTATTTCTTAGGGTGAAGGTTTCCCTTTAAAGGTCAACTTACCCAACTTACTGATTAAATAGACTTGTGTTTTACTAGAGGGACACAAACATCAGCCTAAATTGACACAAAGGTGCAAAGGCTCAAATACACGGCTGCAAATATCAACAGCTTTCCAAACCTCTAGGCAAAAACAAGTCATTTTTATTTCTCTAATATTTCCCTTTGGAAACATTGAAATTATATCTCACTTATTTATTCATCTTTTTAAGGAAATTATCCCTGTAATTGGTTCTGCCAATGCTTTCCCTCCTGTATATTAGTGTCCTGTGTAAATTCACACATACATATACGTACTCATAAATACATATAAACATACATACCCATATGTACATATAAATATACAAACCTATATACACATATAAATATACATACCCATTCATATATATAAATATAGATACCCATACATACACATACATATAAATATAGATACCCATATACACATATAAATATACATACCCATACTTACACATACATAACCATATATACATATAAATATACATACCCATACTTACACATACATACCCATATATATATATATATATATATATATATACACATATATATATATATATATATATATATAAATATAAATCCCCATACATATAAATATACATGCCCATTCATATATATATAAATATACATACACATACATATAAATATACATACCCACACATACATACATACACACATACCCATATATACATATAAATATAAATCCCCATACATATAAATATACATACACATACATATAAATATACATACCCACACATACATACATACATACCCATATATACATATAAATATAAATCCCCATACATATAAATATACATACTCACAAATACATACATACCCATATACACATATAAATACACATACCCATATACACATATAAATATACATACACATACATATAAATATACATACACATACATATAAATATACATACCCATACATACATACATACCCATATATACATATAAATATAAATCCCCATACATATAAATATACATACCCACACATACATACATACCCATATATACATATAAATATAAATCCCCATATATACATACATACATACATACATATAAATATATACATATATACACACTAGGAACGGATTCATTGGAAATATATTTATTATAAAACTGATTGCTCTTTCTCCTTATTTCCATTTTCTCTGCAGATTTTCTAACGGAATACAATATTTAATGCGTATATTTATGTGGATATTTCTGGACTGAAGCTTTGGAAATGGAAATATTTCACTCTTCTCTGACATCATTTTAACAGAAATTCACAGCTCTGCCTGAAATAAAACCAATATGAGACTTCTGGGGGTGGTTATTTTTTTTAATATTTTTTGTAAAATATATAAATACCCAGTGTACACATTTTAATTTTTTTTTATATATATATATATGACTAAAAATGTAAAACATTGTAAACATTTTATTAAACCCAGAAATCTCTTTGTTTCGTTTCAGGCAGAGCTGCGAGGGGTTCTGTTTGGGTTCAGCGCCCAGGAACGGTTCCTGAGGAATAACTTGCCCTTATGTGCCCCTATAGCACCGTATCCCTGCCCCCCCATACTCTGCCCCTGCCCAGCATTAGCTCCCCCCGGCCATGTTATTCCCTAGTCTCACTGACCCACTCCCCTAATTAGTGCTCACATACACCCCCATTTCTCATCCTGATTGTAACCCAAATAACCCCTGTGCCAAGAGCTTGCAGTCGGGAACCTATAATGTCTGGTTTTGCTGTAAGGCCCCGGAAACATAAACATTCTAAAATTAATATTTGTTGTTTGTATCTTGTCTTAAAATAGGCTCGGCCTTTTGCAACCCCAAATCTATTATACGGCAAACTCAGCTAAAGCAGCACATCTGTTCTTCCCAGCAGCATGTACGCCGAGCCCTTTGCTTGCAATGCTTATGGGGTACTTGTATACCTTCCAGCCAAAAGGAGCCCTGCCCTGGGCCCCTAATATAGGGTGGGGGCCCCTTTATATAAAATGTCATTGGTGGCATTTACATGTTATGACACTGGGCGCCTTATATTCTCATCATTCATCTCAGGGACGTGCAGGGCCTATAACTCCCAGCTGACAGCTCATGATGGCAGTTTCCATTTATCAACAGTCTCTAGCTACACAGTTAGGGCATCCCTGATTGGCTTGGCCCCCCCTGAAATTACTCCAGTATCAACAGTCTCTAGCTACACAGTTAGGGCATCCCTGATTGGCTTGTTCCCCCCTGAAATTACCCCAGTATGAACAGTCTCTAGCTACACAGTTAGGGCATCACCGATTGGTTTGGTCCCCCCTGAAATTACCCCAGTATCTACAGTCTCTAGCTACACAGTTAGGGCATCCCTGATTGGCTTTGACCCCCCCTGAAATTACCCCAGTATCAACAGTCTCTAGCTACACAGTTATTGCATCCCTGATTGGCTTGGTCCCCCCTGAAGTTACCCCAGTATCAACAGTCTCTAGCTACACAGTTAGGACATCCCTGATTGGCTTGGTCCCCCCTAAAATTACCCTAGTAGCAACAGTCTCTAGCTACACAGTTAGGGCATCCCTGATTGGCTTGGTCCCCCCTGAAATTACCCCAGTATTAACAGTCTCTAGCTACACAGTTAGGGCATCCCTGATTGGCTTGGTCCCTCCTGAAATTACCCCAGTATCTACAGTCTCTAGCTACACAGTTAGGGCATCCCTGATTGGCTTGGTCCCCCCTGAAATTACCCCAGTATTAACAGTCTCTAGCTACACAGTTAGGGCATCACTGATTGGCTTGGTCCCCCCTGAAATTACCCCAGTATTAACAGTCTCTAGCTACACAGTTAGGGCATCCCTGATTGGCTTGATCCCCCCTATAATTACCCCAGTATCTACAGTCTCTAGCTACACAGTTATGACATCCCTGATTGGCTTGATCCCCCCTATAATTACCCCAGTATCTACAGTCTCTAGCTACACAGTTAGGGCATCCCTGATTGGCTTGGTCCCCTATAATTACCCCAGTATCTATAGTCTCTAGCTACACAGTTAGGGCATCCCTGATTGGCTTGGGTCCCCCTAATAATTACCCCAGTCCCCCTAAATTACCCCAGTATCTACAGTCTCTAGCTACACAGTTAGGACATCCCTGATTGGCTTGGTCCCCCCTATAATTACCCCAGTATCTACAGTCTCTAGCTACACAGTTAGGACATCCCTGATTGGCTTGGTCCCCCCTATAATTACCCCAGTATCTACAGTCTCTAGCTACACAGTTAGGACATCCCTGATTGGCTTGGTCCCCCCAGAACCTTAGTTGGATGGCGCTTTATTTCCTGCTCCATTGTACCCTGTTTCCCAATACAAACAATATACACTCAGCCAGGTACTGATATTAGTATGTTACACCAGGGATACACGCTCCCTTAGCCTAACAACCAAACTGCTCCTACTCTCAGTCTGGGGCGCCTACAGCATGGAAACAAGTGTCCCTTAGAAGAAATTTACTAAACAGACACAAAATATGTGAAACATAATTACAGTCACTAATTCGCATTTCTTTTTTTTTTTCCAAATGGACAGTTCCCCTTTACTCTTTAGTCTAGATTGTAAGCTCCAGGGAACAACCCCCCGCTGATCTCCAGCCTTGAATTCCTCCCGTCTCCTTGGTTTCTCCCTCTCGTGCGCTGTCCCGTCCTGCCCAGAACGCCAGCGCTTTGCACATAATCCATAATAATAAATAATACATTAGAAACAGATGATGATATCATATTCCGGGGGGCAGCGAGCGCCATTTATTAACACTGTGCCTGCTGCACTGGGTTCCATTGGTCGTCTTTAAAAAAAAAAGGACTTTTTGTCATTTTCTCCAAATCCGCTCAAACTAAATGAACATTTTTTACAGGCAGAATTCACGGCACGCTGGGTCTCCGCTCTATCGCTTCTGTATTTAACCCTTTCTCCAGCATTTATCTCAGCGCTGATTCCCAGTAATTCACTATTTGTGTAGCACAGGGGGTTAATAAGGAAGAAATAAAACAGGGTCGTTCTATAAAACTGCGGCCGCGTAGGGTTCTCATTGCTGGTGCGGTCGCAGCTGCCGAGAGGGAGAGGTGTAAATTCTAAACAGTTCCCCATATTTTCTGTCCTAATAACTTGGAATGGATCCATCTGCGTGTAATTTGCGCTCCGCCAGTGTTTCCCATCAAACTCGCCACTTGGCTGCCTCCGAAACACACGGCAATGTAATACATTAGAGCGGCTACCAACTGCCTGGCTTCCAATAAAAACTCATTCTAGCAAATTTAGTCTAAATTATAAAAAAATTCCCATAATTCCTTATAACACTAGGAATAATTCCCTCCAAGATATACAATCCAGCAGAAGAGCTTTCACTCTAAATGATCCATTAAAAAAAACCCCAAAATGTAATATTTTGTAATGTTAAATATAGTATTTTATAGTATAAAGTACAGGTATGGGAATGCTTGGGACCAGGGGTTTTCTGGATAAGGAATCTTTCCGTAATTTGGATCTCAATTCCAAGTCTGATAAAAGATTATTTAAACATGAAATAAACCCAATAGGACTGTTCTGCCCCCAATAAGGGGTAATTATATCTTAGTTGGGATCAAGTACAGGTACTGTTTTATTATTACAGAGAAAAGGGAATCATTTAACCATTAAATAAACCCAATAGGACTGTTCTGCCCCAATAAGGGGTAATTATATCTTAGTTGGGATCAAGTACAGGTACTGTTTTATTATTATAGAGAAAAGGGAATCATTTAAACCATGAAATAAACCAATAGGATTGTTCTGCCCCCAATAAGGGGGTAATTATATCTTAGTTTGGGATCAAGTACAGGTAGTGTTTTATTATTAAGAGAAAATGGAATCATTTAACCATTAAATAAACCCAATAGGGCTGTTCTGCCCCCAATAGGGGGTACTTATATTTAGTTGGGATCAAGTACAGGTACTGTTTTATTATTACAGAGAAAAGGGAATCATTTAACCATTAAATAAACCCAATAGGGCTGTTCTGCCCCCAATAAGGGGTAATTATATCTTAGTTGGGATCAAGTACAGGTACTGTTTTATTATTACAGAGAAAAGGGAATCATTTAACCATGAAATAAACCCAATAGGGCTGTTCTGCCCCCAATAAGGGGTATTATATCTTAGTTGGGATCAAAGTACAGGTAGTTTATTATTACAGAGAAAAGGGAATCATTTAACCATGAAATAAACCCAATAGGGCTGTTCTGCCCCAATAAGGGGTAATTATATCTTAGTTGGGATCAAGTACAGGTACAGTTTTATTATTACAGAGAAAAGGGAATCATTTAACCATTAAATAAACCATAGGGCTGTTCTGCCCCCAATAAGGGGTAATTATATCTTAGTTGGGATCAAGTACAGGTACTGTTTTATTATTACAGAGAAAAGGGAATCATTTAACCATTAAATAAACCCAATAGGGCTGTTCTGCCCCCAATAAGGGGTAATTATATCTTAGTTGGGATCAACTACAGGTACTGTTTTATTATTACAGAGCAAAAGGAAATTTTTAAAAATTAGAATTAATTGCTTATAATGGAGTCAATGGGAGATGGCCTTCCCATACCTGTATATATATATTTTTATATATATAATATTTTTATAGTATTCCAGTTATTTATATGGCAGAAAAATATGTTTCCGATAACTACAATTTTGGGTTCAATGGTGAAGAATCTTTAAAGTGACAGTGATATATTTTCACAGGTTAAAGTCCTATAATGAGCTGTATTGACCCCCACAAAGTGATGAATTAGCACTAAGTTAACGAATGCCCAGGTAGCGGCACTGAATGATAAGTCGCTTTATACCACGTGTATTACTTCTGTCAGAGTTCAATTCCCTATTTCCCAGGGCAAAACAGCAACGATTTTGTCAAATTGAAAATGATTCCTTTAAAAAATCAGGGGATCTGTTTATAATTAGGGCAAAAAAAAAATCCCCCCCAAATGGTAAATTGTTGCGGATTAGTGGTGATAATTATCAGGCAATGCAGGGAGTTTGGGGGGGTCGGTAATGTGAGTAAAGGCAATTACAGCTGCGGTTTAACCTCTAATGATTCCCAGTAAGGAGAGGCTGCTGGGAGTTGTACATAGAAGGCAATGAGAATTCAGCTCCTCTGACATTATATTATTATATATTATTAGTAGTAAATTCTATATTGTAACAATGGCTCAGTATATAATACTTTCTGGTAGATAAATAATGAGATGAGCATTAATGCAAGAGGGGGTACACAGGGTGACGCTGCTGCCACGGGGACCCCCCTGCCCCATGTATAAGCAATAAATCAGCCACTTGCACCTCCTACACAACAAGTGGAATTTTTGCTTTGCAAATCTCACCCGATACCTTAACCTCAGGCATCTAAAGAAACCAAACCTTCTGGATTGGCTGCAGAAATAAATCATTAAAGGGCAAGTAAAAACCAAAATAAAACGATTCCCAATGAAAACCAAACGTCATTCTCATCAACTTTCCTATTAACATTTAAAAATGTCCATTGGTTTTCAAGTAATTGATGAATGAAATCGCTATTGAACACGGCGTCTGTCCCTCCATTGCTTCTGAATGGAGCAAACGATGATACACCCTGCTACAGTGCTTCAAAAAGAAATGGAGGGACAGACACTGCTCTTAATAGTACTTTCATTTATCAATTACTTGAAAACCATTGACATTTTTTAATGAATGTATATAGGAAAGGTGCTGAGAGTGACATTTACTTTCGTTTGGGATCCTTTTAGATTGAGGTTTACGTCCCCTTTAAGCATGTGTTGTTCTTTGGCCTCATCACACTAACACCTATTGCAGCCAGCGGATGGAGGGATGGAGGGAAGGGGGAGCAGGAAAGTGAATTTTCAAAATCTATTAAAAACTATAACCTATAAAGTTAGGAAAGAAAGGGAGGAGCTACAGAGAATTGCCTGGGGATTATCGCCTACACCATTAATAATAAAGGCAGAAAATAAATGTGCCTTCTCCCCTTCTTTCATGGAGGATACTGGGCTCGGAGAAGTCAGTCTATGGCCTTGGTACCGGTTGGACTGCCCCAGTTGGAATTGAACAAAGTCGGGCTCAGGTGTGGGATAGAATGACACTCTACAGACTGAGTGGCCATACCAACCAATTAGAAGGTAGCAATTGCTGATCTAAACAAGCTTTTGATTGGCTGCTAATCATTACGAGACCTTGAGCGACACTGTATGAACTTAGTGTCACCGTGGGATGAACCGTGTGAGCTCAGCAAAGTGGCACTGGGGCTGCACTGGGAAAACAGAGGGGGTGTTACTATTGCACTAGTGCACTATGGGAGCTCCAGGTGTCCCTATAGGCTATCTTCTATATAATAACTCCAAATAGTATACAGCACTATTCTGTATATAGCCCTAGTAATCAAGCACTGTCCTGTATTTAATAACCCCAAGTAATATTCATTATATAATAACCCCCAGTAATATCCAGCGCTGTCTTATATATATTAACCCCCAGGAAAATCCAGCACTGTCCTCTATATAATAACCCCCAGTAATATATCCAGCACTGTCCTGTATTTACTAACTCCCAGTAATATCCAGCACCCTCCTGTATATAATAACCCCCAGTAATATACAGTATTGTCCTGTATATAATAACCCCCAGTAATATCCAGCACTGTCCTGTATATAATAACCCCCAGTAATATCCAGCACTGTCCTGTATATAATAACCCCCAGTAATATCCAGAGCTGTCCTGTATATAATAACCCCCAGTAATATCCAGAGCTGTCCTGTATATAATAACCCCCAGTAATATCCAGCACTGTCCTGTATATAATAACCCCCAGTAATATCCAGAGCTGTCCTGTATATAATAACCCCCAGTAATATCCAGAGCTGTCCTGTATATAATAACCCCCAGTAATATCCAGCACTGTCCTGTATATAATAACCCCCAGTAATATCCAGAGCTGTCCTGTATATAATAACCCCCAGTAATATCCAGAGCTGTCCTGTATATAATAATCCCCAGTAATATCAAGCACTGTCCTGTATATAATAACCCCCAGTAATATCCAGCACTGTCCTGTATATAATAACCCCCAGTAATATCCAGAGCTGTCCTGTATATAATAACCCCCAGTAATATCCAGCACTGTCCTGTATATAATAACCCCCAGTAATATCCAGCACTGTCCTGTATATAATAACCCCCAGTAATATCCAGCACTGTCCTGTATATAATAACTCCCAGTAATATCCAGCACTGTCCTGTATATAATAACCCCCAGTAATATCCAGCACTGTCCTGTATATAATAACCCCCAGTAATATCCAGCACTGTCCTGTATATAATAACTCCCAGTAATATCCAGCACTGTCCTGTATATAATAACCCCCAGTAATATCCAGCACTGTATACAGTATTGTCCTGTGTACAATAACCCCCAGTAATATTCAGTATATAATAACCCCCAGTAATATACAGTATTGTCCTGTCCAGTATTGTCCTGTAGTGGAACACCCTATTAAAACACTAATTGCAGCAAAGCCCTGCAGTGTCAGGTATCCTCCATTACCTTATATGATGTCTACAATATTAAGAATATAATAACCCCCAGTAATATACAGTATTATCCTGTATATAAAAAACCCCAGTAATATTCAGTATATAATAACCCCCAGTAATATCCAGCGCCGCTGTCTTGTATATAATAACCCCCAGTAATATCCAGAGCTGTCCTGTATATAATAACCCCCAGTAATATCCAGAGCTGTCCTGTATAATAACCCCCAGTAATATCCAGAGCTGTCCTGTATATAATAACCCCCAGTAATATCCAGAGCTGTCCTGTATATAATAACCCCCAGTAATATTCAGTATATAATAACCCCCAGTAATATACAGTAATATTCAGTATATAATAACCCCCAGTAATATACAGTATTGTCCTGGATATAATAACCCCCAGTAATATCCAGCGCTGTCTTGTATATAATAACCCCCCGTAATATCCAATACTGTCCTGTATATAAAAACCCCCAGTAATATCCAATACTGTCCTGTATATAAAAACCCCCAGTAATATCTAGCACTGTCCTGTAAATAATAATCCCCAGTAATATCCAGCACTGTCCTGTATATAATAATCCCCAGTAATATCCAGCACTGTCCTGTATATAATAACCCCCAGTAATATCCAGCACTGTCCTGTATATAATAACCCCCAGTAATATCCAGCACTGTCCTGTATATAATAATCCCCAGTAATATCCAGCACTGTCCTGTATATAATAACCCCCAGTAATATCCAGCACTGTCCTGTATATAATAACTCCCAGTAATATCTAGCACTGTCCTGTATATAATAATCCCCAGTAATATCCAGCACTGTCCTGTATATAAAAACCCCCAGTAGAATCAAAAACTGTCCTGTATATAATAACCCCCAGTAATATCCAGCACTGTATACAGTATTGTCCTGTGTACAATAACCCCCAGTAATTTTCAGTATATAATAACCCCCAGTAATATACAGTATTGTCCTGTATATAATAACCCCCAGTAATATCCAGCACTGTCTTGTATATAATAACCCCCAGTAATATCCAGCACTGTCCTGTATACAATAACCCCCAGTAATATCCAGCACTGTCCTGTATATAATAACCCCCAGTAATATCCAGCACTGTCCTGTATACAATAACCCCCAGTAATATCCAGCACTGTCCTGTATATAATAACCCCCAGTAATATCCAGCACTGTCCTGTATATAATAACCCCCAGTAATATCCAGCACTGTCCTGTATATAATAACCCCCAGTAATATCCAGCACTGTCCTGTATATAATAACCCCCAGTAATATCCAGCACTGTCCTGTATATAATAACCCCCAGTAATATCCAGCACTGTTCTGTATATAATATCCCCCAGTAATATCCAGCACTGTCCTGTATATAATATCCCCCAGTAATATCCAGCACCGTCCTGTATATAATATCCCCCAGTAATATCCAGCACGGTCCTGTATATAATAACCCCCAGTAATATCCAGCACTGTATACAGTATTGTCCTGTGTACAATAACCCCCAGTAATTTTCAGTATATAATAACCCCCAGTAATATACAGTATTGCCCTGTATATAATAACCCCCAGTAATATCCAGCACTGTCCTGTATATAATAACCCCCAGTAATATCCAGCACTGTCCTGTATATAATAACCCCCAGTAATATCCAGCACTGTATACAGTATTGTCCTGTGTACAATAACCCCCAGTAATTTTCAGTATATAATAACCCCCAGTAATATACAGTATTGCCCTGTATATAATAACCCCCAGTAATATCCAGCACTGTCCTCTATATAATAACCCCCAGTAATATCCAGCACTGTATACAGTATTGTCCTGTGTACAATAACCCCCCAGTAATATCCAGCGCTGTCTTATATATAATAATATTATATATCCAGTAATATCCAACACTGTCCTGTATATAATAACCCCCAGTAATATCCAGCACTGAATACAGTATTGTCCTGTGTACAATAACCCCCAATAATTTTCAGTATATAATAACCCCCAGTAATATACAGTATTGTCCTGTATATAATAACCCCCAGTAATATCCAGCACTGTCCTGTATATAATAACCCCCAGTAATATCCAGCACTGTCCTCTATATAATAACCCCCAGTAATATCCAGCACTGTATACAGTATTGTCCTGTGTACAATAACCCCCAGTAATATCCAGCGCTGTCTTATATATAATAATATTATATATCCAGTAATATCCAACACTGTCCTGGATATAATAACTCCCAGTAATATCCAGCACTGTCCTGTATATAATAACCCCCAGTAATATTCAGTATATAATAACCCCCAGTAATATACAGTATTGTCCTGTATATAATAACCCCCAGTAATATTCAGGATCTAATAACCCCCAGTAATATCCAGCGCTGTCTTGTATATAATAACCCCCAGTAATATCCAATACTGTCCTGTATATAATAACCCCCATTAATATCTAGCACTGTCCTGTATATAATAATCCCCAGTAATATCCAGCACTGTCCTGTATATAATAACCCCCATTAATATCTAGTACTGTCCTGTATATAATAATCCCCAGTAATATCCAGCACTGTCCTGTATATAATAACCCCCAGTAATATCCAGCACTATCCTGTATTTAATAACCCCCAGTAATATCCAGCACTGTCCTGTATATAATAACCCCCAGTAATATCCAACACTGTCCTGTATATAATAACCCCCAGTAAAATCCAGCACTGTCCTGTATATAATAACCCCCAGTCATATCCAGCACTGTCCTGTATATAATAACCCCCAGTAATATCCAGCACTGTCCTGTATATAATAACCCCCAGTAATATCCAGCACTGTCCTGTATATAATAACCCCCAGTAATATCCAGCACTGTCCTGTATATAATAACCCCCAGTAATATCCAGCACTGTCCTGTATATAATAACCCCCAGTAATATCCAGCACTGTCCTGTATATAATAACCCCCAGTAATATCCAGCACTGTCCTGTATATAATAACCCCAGTAATATCCAGCACTGTTCTGTATATAATAACCCCCAGTAATATCCAGCACCGTCCTGTATATAATAACCCCCAGTAATATCCAATACTGTCCTGTGAATAATAACCCCCAGTAATATCCAGCACCGTCCTGTATATAATATCCCCCAGTAATATCCAGCACTGTCCTGTATATAATATCCCCCAGTAATATCCAGCACCGTCCTGTATATAATATCCCCCAGTAATATCCAGCACGGTCCTGTATATAATAACCCCCAGTAATATCCAGCACTGTCCTGTATATAATAACCCCCAGTAATATCCAATACTGTCCTGTGAATAATAACCCCCAGTAATATCCAGCACCGTCCTGTATATAATATCCCCCAGTAATATCCAGCACTGTCCTGTATATAATATCCCCCAGTAATATCCAGCACTGTATACAGTATTGTCCTGTGTACAATAACCCCCAGTAATTTTCAGTATATAATAACCCACAGTAATATACAGTATTGCCCTGTATATAATAACCCCCAGTAATATCCAGCACTGTCCTGTATATAATAACCCCCAGTAATATCCAGCACTGTCCTGTATATAATAACCCCCAGTAATATCCAGCACTGTATACAGTATTGTCCTGTGTACAATAACCCCCAGTAATTTTCAGTATATAATAACCCCCAGTAATATACAGTATTGCCCTGTATATAATAACCCCCAGTAATATCCAGCACTGTCCTGTATATAATAACCCCCAGTAATATCCAGCACTGTCCTCTATATAATAACCCCCAGTAATATCCAGCACTGTATACAGTATTGTCCTGTGTACAATAACCCCCCAGTAATATCCAGCGCTGTCTTATATATAATAATATTATATATCCAGTAATATCTAGCACTGTCCTGTATATAATAACCCCCAGTAATATCCAGCACTGAATACAGTATTGTCCTGTGTACAATAACCCCCAATAATTTTCAGTATATAATAACCCCCAGTAATATACAGTATTGTCCTGTATATAATAACCCCCAGTAATATCCAGCACTGTCCTGTATATAATAACCCCCAGTAATATCCAGCACTGTCCTCTATATAATAACCCCCAGTAATATCCAGCACTGTATACAGTATTGTCCTGTGTACAATAACCCCCCAGTAATATCCAGCGCTGTCTTATATATAATAATATTATATATCCAGTAATATCCAACACTGTCCTGGATATAATAACTCCCAGTAATATCCAGCACTGTCCTGTATATAATAACCCCCAGTAATATTCAGTATATAATAACCCCCAGTAATATACAGTATTGTCCTGTATATAATAACCCCCAGTAATATTCAGGATCTAATAACCCCCAGTAATATCCAGCGCTGTCTTGTATATAATAACCCCCAGTAATATCCAATACTGTCCTGTATATAATAACCCCCATTAATATCTAGCACTGTCCTGTATATAATAATCCCCAGTAATATCCAGCACTGTCCTGTATATAATAACCCCCATTAATATCTAGTACTGTCCTGTATATAATAATCCCCAGTAATATCCAGCACTGTCCTGTATATAATAACCCCCAGTAATATCCAGCACTGTCCTGTATATAATAACCCCCAGTAATATCCAACACTGTCCTGTATATAATAACCCCCAGTAAAATCCAGCACTGTCCTGTATATAATAACCCCCAGTAATATCCAGCACTGTCCTGTATATAATAACCCCCAGTAATATCCAGCACTGTCTTGTATATAATAACCCCCAGTAATATCCAGCACTGTCCTGTATATAATAACCCCCAGTAATATCCAGCACCGTCGTGTATATAATAACCCCCCGTAATATCCAGCACTGTCCTGTATATAATAACCCCCAGTAATATCCAGCACTGTCCTGTATATAATAACCCCCAGTAATATCCAGCACTGTCCTGTATATAATAACCCCCAGTAATATCCAACACTGTCCTGTATATAATAACCCCCAGTAATATCCAGCACTGTCCTGTATATAATAACCGCCAGTAATATCCAGCACCGTCGTGTATATAATAACCCCCAGTAATATCCAACACTGTCCTGTATATAATAACCCCCAGTAATATCCAGCACTGGCTGTATTATGCCCACCCTGTGCCCTGGCTGTATGACCCTCTGCTCTGGCTGTTCAGTTGCCCTCCCTGTGCCCTGGTTGTTGGTACATTCCCTGTTTTCAGGTTGTATTGGTACTTTCTCTGTGCCCGGCTGTGGGAGTACTTTCTTCTGTATCCTGGTTTGTGGGTACTATCCCCAACTGTGAGGGTACTTCCCATGCCCAGTACCCAGCTGTGAGGGTACTTCCCATGCCCAGCGCCCAGCTGTGAGGGTACTTCCCATGCCCAGCACCCAGCTGTGAGGGTACTTCCCATGCCCAGCGCCCAGCTGTGAGGGTACTTCCCATGCCCAGCGCCCAGCTGTGAGGGTACTTCCCATGCCCAGCGCCCAGCTGTGAGGGTACTTCCCATGCCCAGCGCCCAGCTGTGAGGGTACTTCCCATGCCCAGCGCCCAGCTGTGAGGGTACTTCCCATGCCCAGCGCCCAGCTGTGAGGGTACTTCCCATGCCCAGCGCCCAGCTGTGAGGGTACTTCCCATGCCCAGCGCCCAGCTGTGAGGGTACTTCCCATGCCCAGCGCCCAGCTGTGAGGGTACTTCCCATGCCCAGCGCCCAGCTGTGAGGGTACTTCCCATGCCCAGCGCCCAGCTGTGAGGGTACTTCCCATGCCCAGCGCCCAGCTGTGAGGGTACTTCCCATGCCCAGCGCCCAGCTGTGAGGGTACTTCCCATGCCCAGCGCCCAGCTGTGAGGGTACTTCCCATGCCCAGCGCCCAGCTGTGAGGGTACTTCCCATGCCCAGCGCCCAGCTGTGAGGGTACTTCCCATGCCCAGCGCCCAGCTGTGAGGGTACTTCCATGCCCAGCGCCCAGCTGTGAGGGTACTTCCCATGCCCAGCGCCCAGCTGTGAGGGTACTTCCCATGCCCAGCGCCCAGCTGTGAGGGTACTTCCCATGCCCAGCGCCCAGCTGTGAGGGTACTTCCCATGCCCAGCGCCCAGCTGTGAGGGTACTTCCCATGCCCAGCGCCCAGCTGTGAGGGTACTTCCCATGCCCAGCGCCCAGCTGTGAGGGTACTTCCCATGCCCAGCGCCCAGCTGTGAGGGTACTTCCCATGCCCAGCGCCCAGCTGTGAGGGTACTTCCCATGCCCAGCGCCCAGCTGTGAGGGTACTTCCCATGCCCAGCGCCCAGCTGTGAGGGTACTTCCCATGCCCAGCGCCCAGCTGTGAGGGTACTTCCCATGCCCAGCGCCCAGCTGTGAGGGTACTTCCCATGCCAGCGCCCAGCTGTGAGGGTACTTCCCATGCCCAGCGCCCAGCTGTGAGGGTACTTCCCATGCCCAGCGCCCAGCTGTGAGGGTACTTCCCATGCCCAGCGCCCAGCTGTGAGGGTACTTCCCATGCCCAGTGCCCAGCTGTGAGGGTACTTCCCATGCCCAGTGCCCAGCTGTGAGGGTACTTCCCATGCCCAGTGCCCAGCTGACTGACCTTTGCGCCGCGGTGCTGGAGTCCAGAATGCCGGAGCTTTGCATCCAGGAGCGGACGGAGGACAAGCCGGCAGATAGGGGCTCCTCCTTCATGCTCAGCCCGCCCCGGGAGAGCGTATCCTGGATAGAGAACATGAATGTGCCCCCCAGTAATAATCCCAGGGAGATAAAGTGCCCAATCCAAGAGGAATCCCCTGCTGCTCCTCTGCTCCTCGGCTCCGGGCAGCGCTGGGTTCCTACCCCCCTAGGGCAGGCTCCGGGCAGCGCTGGGTTCCTACCCCCCTAGGGCAGGCTCCGGGCAGCGCTGGGTTCCATGGGGCCAGTCCGGGAGGGATGCGGGTCTCAGGTAGGACAGAGAGGGACTGGGAGGCTGAGATCCTCCGGCAGGAGGCTGAGATCCCTCGGTCCCAGGGGAGGCAGAAGGGGAGTGGGAAGGAGCCGACTCCCGCCCTCCCCCTATCCAGCCCGGGCTGCCTCCTGCTCTGCGCTCCCTGCCCCACTCATTCCCGCTCCCCGGCTGTCTCTTCTCTGCCTCTCCCGCTTCTGCTCCTCTTATTTACCCCTCACTAACTGTCTCTTCTGCTACTCCCCCCTCACTCACCCTCACTGACTGCCCCGCCCATCTTCTCTCACCCCTCACTCACTCTTCTGCCCCCTCACTCATCCCTCACTCACACTTCTGCCCCCTCACTCATCTCTCACTCACACTTCTGCCCCCTCACTCATCCCTCACACACTTCTGCCCCCTCACTCATCCCTCACTCACTCTCCTGCCCCTCTCATCCCTCACTCACTGTCCTGCCCCTCTCGCTCACCCCTCATTTACTGCTCCTCCAATCTTCTCTCTCTTATGCTCTTGCCCCTCTCACTCACCCCTCACTCACTGTCCTGCCCCTCTCACTCACTGTTCTGCCCCTCTCACTCACCCCTCACTCACTTTCCTGCCCCTCTCACTTCCCATTCACTGTTCTGCCCCTCTCATTCACCCCTCACTCACTATCCTGCCCCTCTCACTCACCCCTCACTCACTGTTCTGCCCCTCTCACCCTCACTTACTGCCCTGCCCCCTCACTCACCCCTCACTCACTGTTCTGCCCCTCTCACTCACCCCTCACTCACTTTCCTGCCCCTCTCACCCCTCACTCACTGTTCTGCCCCTCTCACCCTCACTTACTGCCCTGCCCCCTCACTCACTGTTCTGCCCCTCTCATTCACCCCTCACTTACTGCCCTGCCCCTCTCACTCACCTCTCATTCACTGTTCTGCCCCTCTCACCCTCACTTACTGCCCTGCCCCCTCACTCACCCCTCACTCACTGTTCTGCCCCTCTCACTCACCCCTCACTCACTTTCCTGCCCCTCTCACCCCTCACTCACTGTTCTGCCCCTCTCACCCTCACTTACTGCCCTGCCCCCTCACTCACTGTTCTGCCCCTCTCATTCACCCCTCACTTACTGCCCTGCCCCTCTCACTCACCTCTCATTCACTGTTCTGCCCCTCTCACCCCTCACTTACTGCCCTGCCCCTCTCACTCCTCACTCACTGTTCTGCCCCTCTCACTCACCCCTCACTCACTGCCCTGCCTCCTCACTCACCCCTCACTCACTGTTCTGCCCCTCTCACTCACCCCTCACTCACTTTCCTGCCCCTCTCACCCCTCACTCACTGTTCTGCCCCTCTCACCCTCACTTACTGCCCTGCCCCCTCACTCACTGTCCTGCCCCTCTCACTGTTCTGCCCCTCTCATTCACCCCTCACTTACTGCCCTGCCCCCTCACTCACTATCCTGCCCCTCTCACTCACCCCTCATTCACTGTTCTGCCCCTCTCACTCCTCACTCACTGTTCTGCCCCTCTCACTCACCCCTCACTCACTGCCCTGTCCCTCTCATTCACCCCTCACTCACTGCCCTGTCCCTCTCACTCACCCCTCCTGACTGTCCTGCCCCTCTCATTCACCCCTCACTCACTGTTCTGCCCCTCTCACTCAC
This sequence comes from Xenopus tropicalis, assembly GCF_000004195.4. NCBI lineage: Eukaryota > Metazoa > Chordata > Amphibia > Anura > Pipidae > Xenopus > Xenopus tropicalis. Next base: position 15,903,832 of record NC_030677.2, on the reverse strand, counting down.
CCCTCACTCACTGTTCTGCCCCTCTCACTCACCCCTCCTGACTGTCTTGCCCCTCTCACTCACCCCTCACTCACTGTTCTGCCCCTCTCACTCACCCCTCACTCACTGTTCTGCCCCTCTCATTCACCCCTCCTGACTATCTTGCCCCTCTCACTCACCCCTCCTGACTGTCTTGCCCCTCTCACTCACCCCTCCTGACTGTTCTGCCCCTCTCACTCACCCCTTACTCACTGTCCTGCCCCTCTCACTCACCCCTTACTCACTGTCCTGCCCCTCTTATTCCTCATTCGCTGTTTCTTCTGCTCTTACCCCACTCACTTAGCCCTCCCTGGTAGTCCTGCCCCTCTCACTTACCTTCACTGACAGTCCTGTCCCACTCGCTCTTTTTTCTGCTCCTCCCTCTCTCTCCCACATCTCACTGTCTCTTCTGCTCCTGCCTTGTCCCTGTCACTTAACTCTCCTTGGCTATTTGTACATCTTATCCCCTAGTTTCACTTCATTCCTGGCTGTCTCTTCTGTTCTTGCCCCTCTCACTTACTCTGTAATCACTTCCACATTTTACCCCACTCACCCATTTACTGTCATTTCTCTTGCTCTGCTGCACCTACCCCTTCCATACACCCTGCCCCAGCAGTCTCTCCCCCCTCATGCAGCCCCTAACTGTCTCTGCTTCTGTCCATCTTCTTCTCTCTTCCTCTTACAGCTCCTTTCACGACTGCTTCCAGGCTGGGCTGTCTCTTCATCTCTTACCCCTCTTACTCACTGCCACTCTGCCAGACTGTCTCTTATGTTCCTACCCCACTATAGCATCCCTCTCTGACTGTCTCATCTTCTCCTTCTCCTTTCTCCTCCCATCACTTCCCACCCTTACCTTCAGTCAAATTTTTGTCTCTTCCCAACTGCCCTTCCTATTCTCTCCCTCTCTCCTTCCATGTTACAGGCTATGCTGCTGCCCTGGCTGTCTCCTCTGTACAACGCTCTCTACCCTCTTGTTCACTGTCACCATGTCTCACCCCTCAGTACATCTCCCCCCATATAATCTGCCCCCAAATCCCACCATGTACTGACTGTCTGACTGTCTGACTGACTCCGTCCTGCCTGTCTCAGTGGGGTTAAGAGTAAGAAAGAGTCAGACACGATGGAGGGTAGAAACAAGTGAAGGTGGGTATCTAACACCGGGGGGGGGGGGGGCCTTATATATAAACCAACAGCGTGTTAGAAAGAGCAGACAGACCAAAGAATGGTAAGCGGTGATAAGAGACAGGCAGATTGGCAGTGGGCAGTGAACAGCAGGTAATGATAGACCGACTGGGGTCAGGAAAGAAGAGACAGAGTGGGACAGGTTCAGACTGACATTAAAAATTGTCTCTGGCATTCCCAGTACCCAGAGGCACAAACAGCCCCCCAGCAGGCCAATAAATAGTGACTGTCTATGGTATCTTACAGCCCCTCTGGGCCACCATTTTGTGCTGGTCTGTGTGCTCCCTCAGGCATCACATGACAGGAAGTTGTGTGGGAGCCAGACTGGGATACAAAAAAGGCCCTGGCATTCCCAGTACCCAGAGGCACAAACAGCCCCCCCAGCCCAATAAATAGTGACTGTCTGTGGCACCTTACAGCCCCCCTGGCATTCCCAGTACCCAGAGGCACAAACAGCCCCCCCCAGCCCAATAAATAGTGAGTGTCTGTGGCATCTTACAGCCCCTCTGGCATTCCCAGTACCCAGAGGCACAAACAGCCCCCCCCAGCCCAATAAATAGTGACTCTCTGTGGCACCTTACAGCCCCCCTGGCATTCCCAGTACCCAGAGGCACAAACAGCCCCCCCCAGCCCAATAAATAGTGACTGTCTGTGGCACCTTACAGTCCCCCTGGCATTCCCAGTACCCAGAGGCACAAACAGCCCCCCCCAGCCCAATAAATAGTGACTGTCTGTGGCACCTTACAGCCCCCCTGGCATTCCCAGTACCCAGAGGCACAAACAGCCCCCCCAGCCCAATAAATAGTGACTGTCTGTGGCACCTTACAGCCCCCCTGGCATTCCCAGTACCCAGAGGCACAAACAGCCCCCCCCAGCCCAATAAATAGTGACTGTCTGTGGCACCTTACAGTCCCCCTGGCATTCCCAGTACCCAGAGGCACAAACAGCCCCCCCCCAGCCCAATAAATAGTGAGTGTCTGTGGCACCTTACAGCCCCCCTGGCATTCCCAGTACCCAGAGGCACAAACAGCCCCCCCCCCAGCCCAATAAATAGTGACTGTCTGTGGCACCTTACAGCCCCCCCTGGCATTACAAGTACCCAGAGGCCCAAACAGCCCCCCCAGCCCAATAAGTAGTGACTGTCGGTGGCACCTTACAGCCCCCCCCTGGCATTCCCAGTACCCAGAGGAACAAACAGCCCCCCCAGCCCAATAAATAGTGACTGTCTGTGGCATCTTACAGCAGCCCCTCTGGTATTTGTCTGGAGTGGGAGACAGACAAGGAAAGAAGCGACAGACTAGGAGTGAAGAAATCAACTGGGCAAGTGAAAAAGAAACAAACTTGTTGCAAATGGTGAAGGGCAGATAGAGTGGCAGTGGGTAGGAAGAGGCAGATGGAGTGGCAGTGGGTAGGAAGAGGCAGATAGAGTGGCAGTGGGTAGGAAGAGGCAGATGGAGTGGCAGTGGGTAGGAAGAGGCAGATGGAGTGGCAGTGGGTAGGAAGAGGCAGACGGAGTGGCAGTGGGTAGGAAGAGGCAGACGGAGTGGCAGTGGGTAGGAAGAGGCAGACAGAGTGGCAGTGGGTAGGAAGAGGCAGACGGAGTGGCAGTGGGTAGGAAGAGGCAGATAGAGTGGCAGTGGGTAGGAAGAGGCAGATAGAGTGGCAGTGGGTAGGAAGAGGCAGATAGAGTGGCAGTGGGTAGGAAGAGGCAGATAGAGTGGCAGTGGGTAGGAAGAGGCAGACGGAGTGGCAGTGGGTAGGAAGAGGCAGACGGAGTGGCAGTGGGTAGGAAGAGGCAGATAGAGTGGCAGTGGGTAGGAAGAGGCAGATAGAGTGGCAGTGGGTAGGAAGAGGCAGATAGAGTGGCAGTGGGTAGGAAGAGGCAGACGGAGTGGCAGTGGGTAGGAAGAGGCAGACGGAGTGGCAGTGGGTAGGAAGAGGCAGATAGAGTGGCAGTGGGTAGGAAGAGGCAGACGGAGTGGCAGTGGGTAGGAAGAGGCAGACGGAGTGGCAGTGGGTAGGAAGAGGCAGATAGAGTGGCAGTGGGTAGGAAGAGGCAGATGGAGTGGCAGTGGGTAGGAAGAGGCAGATAGAGTGGCAGTGGGTAGGAAGAGGCAGATAGAGTGGCAGTGGGTAGGAAGAGGCAGATAGAGTGGCAGTGGGTAGGAAGAGGCAGATAGAGTGGCAGTGGGTAGGAAGAGGCAGATAGAGTGGCAGTGGGTAGGAAGAGGCAGATAGAGTGGCAGTGGGTAGGAAGAGGCAGATAGAGTGGCAGTGGGTAGGAAGAGGCAGATAGAGTGGCAGTGGGTAGGAAGAGGCAGATAGAGTGGCAGTGGGTAGGAAGAGGCAGATAGAGTGGCAGTGGGTAGGAAGAGGCAGATAGAGTGGCAGTGGGTAGGAAGAGGCAGATAGAGTGGCAGTGGGTAGGAAGAGGCAGACGGAGTGGCAGTGGGTAGGAAGAGGCAGACGGAGTGGCAGTGGGTAGGAAGAGGCAGACGGAGTGGCAGTGGGTAGGAAGAGGCAGACGGAGTGGCAGTGGGTAGGAAGAGGCAGACAGAGTGGCAGTGGGTAGGAAGAGGCAGACAGAGTGGCAGTGGGTAGGAAGAGGCAGACGGAGTGGCAGTGGGTAGGAAGAGGCAGATAGAGTGGGCAGTGGGTAGGAAGAGGCAGATAGAGTGGCAGTGGGTAGGAAGAGGCAGATAGAGTGGCAGTGGGTAGGAAGAGGCAGATAGAGTGGCAGTGGGTAGGAAGAGGCAGATAGAGTGGCAGTGGGTAGGAAGAGGCAGATAGAGTGGCAGTGGGTAGGAAGAGGCAGATAGAGTGGCAGTGGGTAGGAAGAGGCAGATGGAGTGGCAGTGGGTAGGAAGAGGCAGATAGAGTGGCAGTGGGTAGGAAGAGGCAGATAGAGTGGCAGTGGGTAGGAAGAGGCAGATAGAGTGGCAGTGGGTAGGAAGAGGCAGATAGAGTGGCAGTGGGTAGGAAGAGGCAGATAGAGTGGCAGTGGGTAGGAAGAGGCAGATAGAGTGGCAGTGGGTAGGAAGAGGCAGATAGAGTGGCAGTGGGTAGGAAGAGGCAGATAGGACAGGTAGATACAGGTTGGGCAAAAAGAAAGAAACCTACAGGGCTGCTGGGAGACTGTTGGAATTAAAGGGGCAGTACGACAGCACTTAGACATAATGCTCACTTAGGCTGCTCTCTGTGGCACCATTACTAGAGAGAGTGATATTGCCATTAGAATGTACCTGTGGTTTCCTCGGCCGAGCTGTTAGGGGTGGCTCATGAATATGTATTATGTGAGGCGCCATAGAACAGAACAGGTGGGGCGGGGCTGTTTTGACAAGAGATACATAATATTATGGCTGAATGCAGTCGATAGTAACTTACTTCTGCTCCATAGGAAACATTGTGTTCATTGCTTTGCAAACTTGTTCCTGCTGAATTGTGCTTAGTACAGGGGAATCCCTATGTGCCATAGTTTTATGGTATCTCTCTGTACAGGCTATGAGCAAACTTAGGGGGCTGTTCCTGCTGAATTGTGCTTAGTACAGGGGAATCCCTATGTGCCATAGTTTTATGGTATCTCTCTGTACAGGCTATGAGCAAACTTAGGGGGCTGTTCCTACTGAATTGTGCTTAGTACAGGGGAATCCCTATGCTGCCATAGTTTTATGGTATCTCTCTGTACAGGCTATGAGCAAACTTAGGGGGCTGTTCCTGCTGAATTGTGCTTAGTACAGGGGAATCCCTATGTGCCATAGTTTTATGGTATCTCTCTGTACAGGCTATGAGCAAACTTAGGGGGCTGTTCCTGCTGAATTGTGCTTAGTACAGGGGAATCCCTATGCTGCCATAGTTTTATGGTATCTCTCTGTACAGGCTATGAGCAAACTTAGGGGGCTGTTCCTGCTGAATTGTGCTTAGTACAGGGGAATCCCTATGCTGCCATAGTTTTATGGTATCTCTCTGTACAGGCTATGAGCAAACTTAGGGGGCTGTTCCTGCTGAATTGTGCTTAGTACAGGGGAATCCCTATGCTGCCATAGTTTTATGGTATCTCTCTGTACAGGCTATGAGCAAACTTAGGGGGCTGTTCCTGCTGAATTGTGCTTAGTACAGGGAAATCCCTATGTGCCATAGTTTTATGGTATCTCTCTGTACAGGCTATGAGCAAACTTAGGGGGCTGTTCCTGCTGAATTGTGCTTAGTACAGGGGAATCCCTATGTGCCATAGTTTTATGGTATCTCTCTGTACAGGCTATGAGCAAACTTAGGGGGCTGTTCCTGCTGAATTGTGCTTAGTACAGGGAGTCCCTATGTGCCATAGTTTTATGGTATCTCTCTGTACAGGCTATGGGCAAACTTAGGGGGCTGTTCCTGCTGAATTGTGCTTAGTACAGGGGAATCCCTATGTGCCATAGTTTTATGGTATCTCTCTGTACAGGCTATGAGCAAACTTAGGGGGCTGTTCCTGCTGAATTGTGCTTAGTACAGGGGAATCCCTATGTGCCATAGTTTTATGGTATCTCTCTGTACAGGCTATGAGCAAACTTAGGGGGCTGTTCCTGCTGAATTGTGCTTAGTACAGGGGAATCCCTATGTGCCATAGTTTTATGGTATCTCTCTGTACAGGCTATGGGCAAACTTAGGGGGCTGTTCCTGCTGAATTGTGCTTAGTACAGGGGAATCCCTATGTGCCATAATTTTATGGTATCTCTCTGTACAGGCTATGAGCAAACGTAGGGGGCTGTTCCTGCTGAATTGTGCTTGCTGCCCCTAAGTTAGGTATAATTAAAACTTACAACTTAACTATGTACAAGATGAGTATCTAATTAGGACCAGAGGACCTGCAAGAAAGGGTCTATAAATGATACAGAGAATGGGAACAGATTCATACTGGGGCCGGGAAGAGCTTCTGCCTGCAGGTGGATTCTGTGCTATCCTCTGGATCTCCTGGTAGAGATTATGGACATGAAGAACTTCCCAGACTTATTTCTCTGTTACCCTCCCGTATACTGTATAACCAGGGTTTGTGGAGGGAAGCAGCTCACCAATTGTAGCACAGATAGTGCATTTATTGAACAATCCCTTTCCTTACGAGATCGATTTTTGGATCGGGGCTATCGTTTGAAATCTCTCTCTCGGGCCTTTGAAAAAGCCTTACACACAGATAGGTCTACTCTATTATCTACACATAGGGATTCTAGTAGTATTAATGCGCCTGGAGGGTTACCTACCTTTGTTACGGCCTACAGTAATCAGTTTTACAAAATTAGGCAAATTGTGAATGAACTCGTTCCAGTTCTCTATGATTCTGATTTAGCCACCATTTTACACGATGGCTATAAGGTGGTAGCACGTAGGGCTCCTACTCTGGGTAACTTTTTATCTCCGACTTTGTGGAGATCACAGCCTCCCAAAAAACCTACGTGGCTAACCACCAAGGGTACGTATCGCTGTGGCGCTAGGAGGTGCGTGACTTGCACCCATATTAAACAATCTACTTGCTTTTCCAGCACTGCAACTGGCAGGTCATATAATATGGATTTTTATATCAATTGTAATACTAAGAATGTTATTTATTTGCTGACCTGTTCTAAATGTAGCATCCAATATGTTGGCTGCACGACACGCCCCCTTAAAAATAGGATGCGCGAACACATTCGGAACATAGTTGCCACTGATAGTAATAGTCCCCTAGCCAGACATTTTATTCATTGTAACAACTCGGATGTATCGTGTTTACAGATACAAGGTATTGATAGGATTGTTTCTGATGAGAGACGTGGTGATTTATATGCACGTTTATTGCGCTCTGAGGTCAAGTGGATTTTTACCCTTGGTACACGGTGTCCGAATGGCCTTAACTCTATATTTGATGTGAGTTGCTATACGTAAAGCATTTATGATTTATCATTGTATAGTTATGCTATGAACTGCCTTTTAAGACTTTTGGGGTGATTTTTCATACCTGATACGGTGGCGCTGGACTAGTAATATCCTCGCATTCAAGTGAAGGCCAAAATTATTAGTAATAGGCGGGTAATCTTGAAATTATCAGCCATAAATCATACTATTTGATGGCAAACTTTGATCCTTGCTCAATAGCGAATAGCGAATATTTACGTCATCTGGTTTTGCGACATTGACTGTGAATTATGGGGATTTTGAGTTATAATTTGTATGATGGGATCGTGACAAACATGCTTTCTTATGGATTTATTTGATATTTATTTTGACAGCCATTCAAACATATAATGGTTAGTTTTTAGTGGGGCAATGACTTTATTATTTAGTCATATGTCGTAGCATTGGACCCTATACTATATTGTGGCGATTGGATACTTTCCTTTCGGATATAACGGTGAATTGAGGGTTAGTATATATTATGCTACGATTGGTGGTCACACCCTTAGATGACATACATGATGGTTGCGATTAAAAACAATTTTAGGTAATTTAAAACAATTTTTATATTTACATATGTCAGCTCCTTTACAATTCATTTGTCCTCTTATTATTTTTGTTAACAATTCTTGCCTTTTCATATCATGTCATTAAAAATCATCTTGTTGTTTTGAAAATATTTATATATATTTATGCTCTTTATTAATGATTGAATTGACTTTATATATCATTATGTACATGCATGATTTAGCTAACATTTAATGTTTTCACGAATTATTGTATTCATTATGTGATTGTTTTCTTTATCTTGGTTTCATTGGGATCATCGTTGTTTAAATTTTACGTTTTGGGGTGGGTTGATTCGTTAATTATTATCAGGTGATATAAACTATTTAAACCTTTCGTTTTGACATACGGGTATGCCTATGACTAAGTGCGCACGCGCACGAAACGCGTTAGGTACCTGTATCCTAATGGACTAATAAAGATGAAGTTTTACCCTTTTTAATCCGGTGTGCTTGGAGCTTCTTTCGTTTGAACTTTGGAATCACTACCTTGGCTACGGGTTTGGGGCCCTGAGCACCCGGACCACCTCGGGACCTGGGTGAGTGGAACTGATTACCATTGGACTTCACGAGCTTCGGCTCTAAATATTTGTGCTAGGTTCGGGGTGTTCACACCCGGACCTTATTGTTTAATTTGGTACGAATTTTATCGTTTATATTGATTTCTTTTGTACACTTTGGCTTCTGGTTAGATTTTGAGTAATATTTTGATTCATTATTTGATTTATAATTTGCTTTCAGCGTTTGAGGAAGCAGCTCACCAAGTCAGCTTCTTGCCTTGCCCAGTAGACTCAAAGCAGCTTCCATTACCTATCAAGGTTCTTCCCTTCCAGTTCTGTATAGGAAGACGGAATCCTGGGGGGGTAACTGGAAAGAATTTGTTATTGAGTTTTCTCCATGAACTGGATTCCCATTTCCTTAATAAACTTGGTATCTTCTATCTTTGAAGGCCCATAATTTACTCTCCATTCTCCCCAGGGGGCTTTCAGTTTGCTGGTTAAAATATTTCTCTGACAAAAAAAGAAAAAAAAAACACTGAAATCCGAGTCCCGACCCAAGCCAAGTGTTTCGTTAATGTGCTGTGCCATTAGCTGCTCTCCTGATCCATCATTCTGTTCCGTGTGGAGTAAAAAACACATGTGAATATGATTAAAATTCCCCATTGTCCAACAGAAGAGCGCAGTGTAAGCCTGGTGGGAACCTGGCGCTGCGTACATATTGGCTACACAGATGCCAGACTGTAGACTCATCAGATGATGGCATGTTGGGGGTATGTGCCTGAGTAGGTTTCCTTTCATCCTCCCATTCCCAATACAAACATTGTATTCCAGTTCTTCTGTCCACCCTCAATATCTCTTAGAACCTGGTCTGTGGTTATGCATTGTCCTTGCAAGTAGATCATGGTGTTATGGGGCTCCTAGAATGGGTTTGTAAACTGCACCTCCTCAAGAGGGAAGTCCCATTAGAGGACTAGCTGGGGGACACGGACTAGCTGGGGGACAGGGCGAATTAGGTGTGGGTGGAGATGGTGCCCCATCTAGACAGGGAAAGTTCTGGAATTAGGGAATCTCTAGTCAAGTAGTATTGAGGTTCTCCCCTACAACATAAAAGGTGAAGGGGAAGTAACAAAAATGATTTCTATCTCCTTTAGAGGGAAGTCCCATTAGGGGGACCCTCGCTGGGGACAGGGTCACTTACAGTAGGTGTGGGTGAGCGGAGATGGTGCTCCATCTAGGCAAGTTCTGTCAAGTTGTCTCATAGTGTTGATGCATAAAAGGTGGAGGGGAAGTAATCTCCAACTACTCTTGAGAGAATTCCCATGAGGCCAATAATGTGTGGGCACAGATGGTTTCCCATTTAGGCATGAAAAGTTCTGGAGGTAGAAGGTCCCAGTAAATCTGCTAAAGAGTATTGAGCCTCTCCCCTATGGTATAAAAAAGAGATGAAATAACAAAAGAAAGTCCCATTAAGGGATCCATAGTTAGGCAACAGGGTCACTTAGGGATGGGTGGGTGGAGATGGTGCCCCATCTAGGCAAGTTCTGGAGGTAAGAGGTCCCTGTTGGACCCTTCCAAGTTGTAATTAGGCATAAAAGGTGAAAGGGGAAGAAACAAAAATTGATTTCCTTCTTCTTGAGAGAATTCCAATGAGAGGGTTCCTAGATAAGGGACAGGGTCAATAAGGTGTGAGTAAAGATGGTTATCATCCAGGCACATAAAGCTCTGGAGGTTGAAGGTCCCAGTAGACTTGTAAAGGAATACTAAGGCTCTCCCCTATGGTATCAAAGGTAGAGGGAAGTAACAAAAAGAGGTCCCATTATAGGGTCCCTAACTCGGCGACAGGATCACTTGGGTGGTTGAAGCATGGGTGGTTGAAGATGGTGCCACATCTAGGAAGGAAAAGTTCTGGAGTTAGAAGGTCCCAGTAGACTGTAAAAGAATGATGAGTCTCTCCCCTATGGTTTAAAAAGGAGAGATGAATTAATAAAAGGAAGTCCCATTAGGGGGTCCATAGCTAGGCAACAGTGTCACTTAGGGATGGGCAGGTGGAGGTGGGGCCCCATCTAGGCAGGGAATGTTCTGGAGATAAAAGAACTCTGTAGGCCCCTGTAAAGTTGTACTGGGACTCTTCTTCATGGGATGTTTTATGGTGCCAGAAGAAGAGCGGTTTAGCCTCTTTTGGTTCCTCAGTGAGTAATGCTAGGAGCAGAAGGCCTTGTTATGGAGAAAGGATTGGAGGGCCCAAGAACCACCAATGTAATTTAGGTTAGAAAAAAAGGACTGGCCTTGCACTAGCCGAGTCCAGCAATAGCTTGCCCCTTGGGTGTATAGGCTCGTCTGAGGCTGTGATGCTGGGGTTACTCAGGCCAATGCACAAGTAGTTTGGAGTTTGGAATGGTACCTGAATGGCTTAATTACAGTTCCTCTGCTGTCCCCCAACAGTGCGCTCTGTAGTCAAATGTAAGGTTAAGGCCTAGTCCCATAAGGTGGTATTAACCTGGGATACCTCCCTTTTGTTACTTGATAAAGAGACTTATCCCAAAACATGTTGTGACCTTTGCAATAAAGTCTATTGAGGGTTAATAGCCCTTTATGTCAACAGTCTTTCAACCTTATATACATATAACTGAGGTTAGGACCCAGGCCAGCCGGAGAAGCATGTGAGGGGATAGGCCTAGGGCTAGAACTGGGTCTTAATATCAGTGTGAGGGCCAGTGAAAGAAGACAGGGGGCCAGTAGGAGAGGCAGAAGCCTGGTGGTAGATACAAGCACGTGAAAAAATACGACTGAAGGACGTCTGCTCGCTGCACAACAGCAGCAATGATTGGTTGGGGCAAACTCTCTCTATGATACTGGGTCAGATTTTTGCATTTTGGTGAAACCCAAAATTAGTAGAAAAGGAATGAATTCCTGTAACAAATCTAGATGACTGTATATATAGTTTTTGGATTATTTGCCTTCCTCTTCTTTCCACCTTTCAAATGGGGGTCACTGACCCCGGCAGCCAAAACCTCTTCATCTGCGAGGCTCCAATTCTATTGTTATTGTTACTTTTTATTCCTTATCTTTCTATTCAGTCCCTCTCCTATATATCTTCCAATTTCCTGTTCAAACCACTGCCTGGTTTCTAGGGTAAACAAAGACCCTAGCAACCAGATAGCTGCTAAAATAGCAAACTGGAGAGCTGCTTGAGTAAAAAGCCAAATAACTAAAAAACCACAATGGATGTCACACTCCTTCCCTGGGTCCCACACAGACCTCTATTGAGCCAAAACAGCCAAAAAACAGGCAAAGAGAAACAAAGGAGTTGCAGAACGCAATAAAATCTCTGCTTATTTCTCTTTCCTGTAACAATTCCCTCAATTTGAAGCCAAACATTTTGCAGCAACACAGAGTCGTTAGGCAGCAAACACGCGGGGCCCGGGGGCTGATGAATGGAGTGAAGAGAAAAGCAGCGCACTCTGCCAAGTGATGTTAAAGTCAGAACAGTCAGTGCAGAGGGCTGAGCAGAGGAGATGGCTTGGGCAGATGTTACTGGGCTTATAGACGAACGATGGATTTATTCAATGGGAAATGGCCGTTATTATGAGTTCCTATGGGAAAGGCCAATGGAAGTTCTTTTGGAGCCGGCAGTGCTGATTTGGGACTTCTTGTTCTGTAAGCAACTCATTATGTGCCCAATAATGCCCAGTATTCCCACTAACTGTACCCTTGTCTCCTCTGGAGGGGGGAGAATAACCCCAACTTGGTCGCTCTGGGCCCCCTTGCAGAAAAATCCTCTGAGGGGGCCCAGTGTGACAAGTCCCATCTCCCCTGCCCCCCCCCCCAGCCCTCTCGCACCTCCTTGCCCCCACCATGCCACTATATCTAAAGGTGGCAGAGAGGCCAGGGAGGGGGGACTACGATACAGCAGACCCCATGGTCCGCCCCCCCCCCCGTGACTGTAGGATCTGCTGTATATAGTAACACCACTGAACCCCAAACTATACAGAAGTTCAGCCCTGGATACATTGCCATGCTATTTATGATCTTTATTAAGTCAAAGTCAAAAAAGACACCATTCCACCATGTTTATCCCTGTAATTATATAACTGTATAACAGCCCTGTACTTATATCATTATATTATGTAACTGGGGGTTAAAGAAAGACCTGTTACCATTGCTATAAAGGCATCTCTGGGGACCAGTGACATCCAGTTACCCCACTGATGGCAAAAAAGTTTTTTCTTTATTAGTGCTCCCATGCTTCTTGCCCAGCTCCGCCTCCTGCAATCATTAAAAATGCCCATGTGTTTCACAGTGGAACACACGGCCATCTTTACGTTCATCCTAAGAAGAGAGAATTTTCAGACGGAGAGCAGCCAGCAAGGCCCAACAGGGCCGGAGGGGGGTAAGCTATCCTGTAGGGCAGCTTGTGAGTGGGGTCGCTGGTCCCTATTTGAGTGTAAAATTGGACCTGCCAATATTGGTAGAATAAAAGAGGGACAAAAATATCTGCTGCCCCCAGCTTTGCAAAAATATAAGCACTAAATAAAATAGATAACAGGCATAATAAACCCTGACATGTTGGTAGAATTACAACAGAAAATGGATAATCAGCATACTAACCCCAGATGCGCCAATACAATCACTGTAGAAATGGCCAATGAGCACTCCATTAACCCCAAACATTCCAAGAAAATAAGCACTATAATAACCCAGACCAATAAGAACTATAATGGCCAATAAGCACTATAATAACCCAGAAAAGCCAGTAAGATCACTGAAAATGGCCAATGAGCACTCCATTAATTCCATACATGCCTGTAAGATCACTAAAAATGGCCAATGAGCACTCCATTAACTCCAGACAAGCCAATAAGATCACTGAAAATGGCCAATGAGCACTCCATTAACTCCAGACAAGCCAGTATTCCCACATCTACACTTGTACAAGCACAATACTAACATGAAATTCTCCTTTCTTGCTGCTCCCACGCTGCTTATCTCTCTCTTCCTGGTTCCTGTAAAAAATCCAAGATGACCATGTGTTCCACAGTGTTCCAGGACTGGTCTTTCTCACGGACAAGAGAGGGGCTACTAATTCTAGTTAGATTCTATACCATTGTAAGCAGCAGTCCTGCCCTGCTTTATGGCTGAGATTCTAGCTATCTGTATAACAGAGCATTCTGTCACAGTGGCACAGATCCTATCTGATCCCCCCATTGTAAGCAGCAGTCCTGCCCTGCTTTATGGCTGAGATTCTAGCTATCTGTATAACAGAGCATTCTGTCACAGTGGCACAGATCCTATCTGATCCCCCCCATTGTAAGCAGCAGTCCTGCCCTGCTTTATGGCTGAGATTCTAGCTATCTGTATAACAGAGCATTCTGTCACAGTGGCACAGATCCTATCTGATCCCCCCATTGTAAGCAGCAGTCCTGCCCTGCTTTATGGCTGAGATTCTAGCTATCTGTATAACAGAGCATTCTGTCACAGTGGCACAGATCCTATCTGATCCCCCCATTGTAAGCAGCAGTCCTGCCCTGCTTTATGGCTGAGATTCTAGCTATCTGTATAACAGAGCATTCTGTCACAGTGGCACAGATCCTATCTGATCCCCCCATTGTAAGCAGCAGTCCTGCCCTGCTTTATGGCTGAGATTCTAGCTATCTGTATAACAAAGCATTCTGTCACAGTGGCACAGATCCTATCTGATCCCCCCATTGTAAGCAGCAGTCCTGCCCTGCTTTATGGCTGAGATTCTAGCTATCTGTATAACAAAGCATTCTGTCACAGTGGCACAGATCCTATCTGATCCCCCCCATTGTAAGCAGCAGTCCTGCCCTGCTTTATGGCTGAGATTCTAGCTATCTGTATAACAGAGCATTCTGTCACAGTGGCACAGATCCTATCTGATCCCCCCCCCCCATTGTAAGCAGCAGTCCTGCCCTGCTTTATGGCTGAGATTCTAGCTATCTGTATAACAGAGCATTCTGTCACAGTGGCACAGATCCTATCTGATCCCCCCCCCCCCCCCCATTGTAAGCAGCAGTCCTGCCCTGCTTTATGGCTGAGATTCTAGCTATCTGTATAACAGAGCATTCTGTCACAGTGGCACAGATCCTATCTGATCCCCCCCCCCCCCATTGTAAGCAGCAGTCCTGCCCTGCTTTATGGCTGAGATTCTAGCTATCTGTATAACAGAGCATTCTGTCACAGTGGCACAGATCCTATCTGATCCCCCCCATTGTAAGCAGCAGTCCTGCCCTGCTTTATGGCTGAGATTCTAGCTATCTGTATAACAGAGCATTCTGTCACAGTGGCACAGATCCTATCTGATCCCCCCCATTGTAAGCAGCAGTCCTGCCCTGCTTTATGGCTGAGATTCTAGCTATCTGTATAACAGAGCATTCTGTCACAGTGGCACAGATCCTATCTGATCCCCCCCATTGTAAGCAGCAGTCCTGCCCTGCTTTATGGCTGAGATTCTAGCTATCTGTATAACAGAGCATTCTGTCACAGTGGCACAGATTCCATTGTAAGCAGCAGTCTTGCCCTGCTTTATGGCTGTGGAATGTGATCATGACTATAGATTGCAAGTTCTACTGGCGCAGAGACTAATGTCAATGAGAAACAAGTGCTGCACAAGTATGTTGAAACTATATAAAGTGCAATAACCAACAGAATACTTCCCCTTTAATTCTGTGTGGCAGGAAGACCCGGGGAGAGGCTCCAGTTGATCAGGACAATTTGCCCCCAGACGTAGGAAGAGCAGACACAAGCAGTAATGTGATATCAGTGATATGTTATTAATATCCTGGAGCTAATTCAGGAAGCCCTAATTAGCCGCGCTGTGATCCTGCTGAGGATTAGGCCTGACTGGGCCCTCTTGCAGCGCTGGAATGAGCCCACTCCGGGAGCTCAGTGATTTGCTAAGTGATTCTGCAGTGTGATTACCTTGTTAGTTCCATTGCATTCCATATTGATTGCTTCCCGGCCTCGGCCCCAGGCCCAGTGTGTGCTGCTGAGCTCCGGAGGCAACCAGCTGTGACTCTCACCGAGCCATAATCACATCAGCGCGGCAGCTTCTAGCAGCTGACTGATAGGCCATGTTGTACTGACAGCCAGGGCCAGGCAGGGGGGCTCCATGCAAGTTAAAGGGACACCTGATCATCTTTACTGGCTATTACATTGTACAGATACCTGCAGTAAGCCTGTGTGTTTCATTAACTCCTCTTCTGCACCCGGGGTAGTTCTCTTTATCAACCACAAAGCTGCCATGTTGTTTGCTCCTTGTTGCTTCAGTTGTTTTTCCCTCTTTCTCCAGCAGGGGGCAGCCTCGGTTCCTTCACCTGCTTTCCCTAAAGGTATTATTATTATTAACGTTTATTTATAAAGCACCAACATATCCCGCAGCGCTGTACAATAAGTGGGTTCCATACATTGGACATACAGAGTAACATATAAAGCAATCAATAACCGATACAAGAGGTGAAGAGGGCCCTGCCCAAAAGAGCTTACAATCTACAAATATCCTCCCTTAATAATCCCTAAGCACCCTGGCTGGTCAAACAAACTCTAGCACAGGACACTACATGGGGAGGAGAGCAGCCAACAGCTTTTTAGGGGGGTTCTCAATAAATGTGTAATAATAGAATCTATTAATCTATTAGTTAATAATAGAAACTATCCAAATAGTAGAAGAGGTATATAGAGATAATAATGAGCCAAAAGGGGAAAGAATGGGACATAAGACATTAACACACTCAATAGCCTGAGAACATTCTGATATTCTGATTGGCTCCTTTCTTTAGTCATTGAGCTGTGCTGTTACCATTCTATAAGCCTGTTATAGCCCTGGAATGTTCTAAAGCTCTGGCTACAGGTTGGTCTAGCGTTCTGGTTACTGGATGATTAGCTCTTGGAAAGTTCTATTGCTCTGATTGGCTACAGAATGGTCTCTAGCACTTTGTATGTTCTAATTCTCTGATTGGCTAAAGGACAGCCTAGTTCTTTGCATGTTCTAATTCTGGGATTGGCTACAGGATGGTCTAGCACTTGGAATGTTCTATTGCTCTGGTTGGCTACAGAATGGTCTAGCACTTTGTATGTTCTAATTCTCTGATTGGATAATGGACAGTCTAGCTCTTTGTATGTTCTAATTCTTTGATTGGCTACAGAATGGTCTAGAACTTTGTATGTTCTAATTCTCTGATTGGATAATGGACAGTCTAGCTCTTTGTATGTTCTAATTCTTTGATTGGCTACAGAATGGTCTAGCACTTTGTATGTTCTAATTCTCTGATTGGATAATGGACAGTCTAGCTCTTTGTATGTTCTAATTCTTTGATTGGCTACAGAATGGTCTAGAACTTTGTATGTTCTAATTCTCTGATTTGATAATGGACAGTCTAGCTCTTTGTATGTTCTAACATTCTGATTGGCTACAGGTTCATTTAGCTGTTTTGATGTTCTAATTGGCTACAGGTGGGTCTAGCTCTGTGAATGTTCTTATGCTCTCATTGGCTACAGGTGGGTCTAGCTCTGTGAATGTTCTTATGCTCTCATTGGCTACAGGTGGGTCTAGCCCTGTGAATGTTCTAATGCTGTGATTGGATACAGGTGGGTCTAGCCCTGTGAATGTTCTACTGCTCTGATTGGCTACAGGTGGGTCTAGCCCTGTGAATGTTCTAATGCTCCGATTGGCCACGGGCTGGGGACACTTTGATTATATAATGCTAAAGGCTGGGCAATGCTGATACAAAGTGCCACCATTTTGCCCTACTGTCCCACCCGGTTCCTCAGAATTTCTCCTGAGCTGGGCAGATTTGAGGATTTCTTTCTATAGAGGGATAAGAAGTCGGAACTATAGTTGGCAGGAAATGTTCCCTTTAATTATTTTTATGTAGTGTTTGGGGTTTTCTGCAACTTTTAACGCCCAGAGTTGCAATGTGTGGGCAGCAGTGCCAGGCCTACATCTCAGAGCCCAAACAGACTGGGCAATGGGCACCCCTCACACATTTTTCTGTCTATTTTACTTTCCAGTCGTTGCATCACCTACATATCTCGTGGCTTCTGCTCCAATATGGCAGCTTATCTGCCCATGTATGGGCACTACTGACGGGCCTCCCAGACCAATATCTGGCTGAAATTGGCCTGATCTTAATTAGGCAGGTTTGATTTTTCCCTCGGATCGCGGACCGCATCGGCACATTGATGCGGTCCCCAAACTGACGGCGCTTATACCCCCCTGTAGGTGGGCATATCGGGAGAAGACCTGCTCGCTTGGCAACCCAAGGTTCAACTTTGCAGAACTGTTCATAGCATGGGCAGACAGCGCCATCTAGGGGTCAGATTGCTAACTGCCATGCTGTGTGGGGCTTCAGTAACAGGAGCAGCAGAGAAGGCTACTCACAGGGCCATGCCTACCCTCTGTCTGATCAAAGAGAAGAGAGCAGCTCAGCAGTAGGAAATACAAGGAATACAAACTCTGTACCTGGATACATAGTAGAGGGAGACTGGATTCACTTACCTAGGGAGCATTTCCCGCTGAACCATGGGAAAGAGAGCAGTTTGTCATTTTTATATTTATATAATTTGATGCCGTCCTCATTCCGATATCTACCCATCTCCCCCACTGTGCCCTCTGCCAAACTTGCTTTTCTCTTACTGTCCACAAGATGGCGTTGATAAACCTATAAATGTAAAATCATTATGTATAGGGAAGGGGAACGCTGGGTAGACTGGGAAAGGGGGTGTGCAGTGGGTATAGAACAGAATAGAGACAGACAGCCAGCAGAGCTGCACGTTTCCATACATTTATTTAGTGCACTGGCATTGCATATTACAAGGGAAAGGCCTCAGGGCATAACAATGATGGCAGCCAGACAAGCAGAACAGACAGGGCTCAGAGGAACCCTATCACTCCCACTGCCCCGGCTGCAGACAGTACAAATTAAGGCTACTGGTTAGTGTTTGTGCTGCGTACGTTATGGACCCTGAAGCAGAGAAATACTTCTTGTAAACGCGCCAGCGATCGGGCGCCCCAGACATACTGCCAAACTTCCCGACCCTACTGCATGGATTTTCCTCTGATTAACGGCATCAGGTTCTGGGGCAATACTGCAAGTCCCTCTTTCTTACAGTGGGGGGGGCAGGGTACCTTCACCCCCAAATCTTTGGCCAATAGCCAATCACCTCTGCAATGTGCAACCTCCAAAGGCAACACTGTGGAACCTGCAAGACGAAATCAACTCACCCTGCAGCCTCCTCCCAGCACAGGTTTTATAGTCCCTGAATTTGAATTTAACCCTTTGGTCTCAAGGTCCCAGCGTTTCTAGGAAATACTTAACTTTAGCAAAGTACCGGAATTCCCTGCAGAAATAAACTCCAGCAGTCTCCTAAATCTGCTACGATCAAGCCCCTTCTCCTTCCTGCTCCGATCCGTCTATTCTATTTCCTACCTCACTTGCACTTATGGCAAATCTGTTGTACAGGAAGCCTGTCCTGTTTCTAGAGCACTCGGGGTGGGGGCAAAGTCTAGGGGGGTGCCGGAGATCTGTTCCCCCAACCATACTGTCTTCACAGACTTTCGACCTCCTTTCGCTGGAGTAAGCCTTTTATCTCTTCAGCTCCCTTACTTTAAGGCTGACAGTCTTATTTGCCACAGTCAGTCACCTCCACCTGTCCCACCCCTTCTAGATGGGATCCTTCTCCTCCTCCGCTGGCCGAGTTCTCTCCTTCATCTTCTTCCTCCACCTCCTCTCTCTCATGCTTTGCATCACATCTGCGTTCACCTCCTCCATTGGTTTGATCCCGTCTGTCCTCTCCTAGCTCCATCTCCTCTCTCCCCCTTTCTGGATTACATTGGTTTCTTCTGAATCCGTGGGCTGTGACTTCTGCCCTCACTTCTTCATCTGCCTCAACCTCTTCCTCCTCCTCGCTCTTTTCTTCTCCTTCTCTTAGTGTCTCTGCAAGGGGCTTCACCTGCTGGTGACAAATAGGGCAGGTGTCTTGGACATAAAGCCATTTACGCAGACATTCACCGTGGAAAATATGGCTGCACGGAGTGATGACGGCGCCAGACATGTCCTGCAAGGGAAGTGGGAAAGATTAAGATGGGGAGTCCTACATCATGTGGCAGTACTCTATGGGGCATATTTATTATAGTGTGTAAGCCAACATCACCAATTAGATTTAAACGAGTTAAGGTGCCCATACACGGCAAGATTTGCTTATTTAGCAAAGTCACCAAACGAGTGGATCTTCTCCCGATATGCCACCGAAAGGTGGGCAATATCAGGCTAATTTGATTGCTTGGCCCTAGGATGATGGACTGAGAACCACATCAATGAGCCTATGTGGTCCCAATCAGACAGAAAATCAAACAAAATTGTAATCTGAGCAATATTAGGCCAGATCTCAGTCAGATAGGCCCGTTGTTGGTACCCCTACAGGGGCAGATAAGCTGCCAAATTGGTCTGAAATCTGCCCATGTATGGCCACCTTTAGAAAACAAAAGCAAAGATCTGATTGGTTGCTATGGGCAACATCACCGGCGATGTTAGCTTACACACTTTAATAAATATGCCCCTATGTGTTGCCAATACATACATATATCTGTTGGCATTATTTAAAAGGTAAAAGTACTTAGTGCTTTAGTAGTTATTGGCAATTTTATTTATTTATTTATTTTTGCTCTTGGTCACATTGAAGTGCACTGAGCATGCAGGGAAACAAGCACATTTAGTAATCATAATAATGGCCACAGTTTGTCCCAGTGAACAAGCAATTTGTAACCACCAATCAGGAGTTAGCTTTGACTAGTTAGTGCAATAAGATTAATGAAAGCTTACATGTGACTGGTTACTATGGGCCACTGGATAAAAGCCTGTGTTACTATCTAGTTACTACATAATTAGTTAAGGTGTTACTATCTAACCTGCAGGAAGGAGGGAATGTGCAGGACAGTAGTGACTTTCTTGCTTTAAGATCTAGCAGTTCAGCAATGTAGATATTTCCTTCTCCCTTACCTGGAAACAAATGGGGCACACATCATTATGAGCCCTCAGCTGCTCCGAGGTAGCCATGGGCAATGAGCTGATCTTCTTGGCCGCCTCCCTCCTCAGCAGGAAGCTCTTCCACCCAGACTGAGCTCTCAGCCAGACGTTGAAATAGGAGTGGACTATAATGACAGAGACCCCCATCCAGCTCCACTCGCCAAACAGAGACTCCCACGTGCCATAGGCCACCACACAAACAGCCACGAGGAACTCCAGGACGCGGCTTACGGCATTCACGTAGTAAATTATCTCATCTATTTTTTCCACCTGGCTGTCATGGAAAAGCTCCACCATGAACAGAGCGTAAATAAACAGTGTCCCCAGAACCTGCGAAGCACAAGAGAAGAGATAACTCAGCCTTCGACAGAGTCCTGGCACAACCGATATGAGCCCCATTTGGTACCTGCTGACCCAAGCAGAGAGCTTTTTTGCACTTCCTGCCTCTGGGCTGCTCTCTTTCCCATGGTCAAACAGGAACACCCCGAGTAGATGAACTCATATTTATTTACATAGGTGCAGGGCTGTTTGTCCTTAGTTCCTGCTTGTGGGCTGCTCTCTTTCCATTGTTATAAGAGGGACAGGGCTTAGATCAGAATTGGCCCATGTACAATGGAATTGCATCAAACTACTTTCCATTTCTTCATCCCCATAAACGTCTATGGGAAAGAGAGTATTAAAACAATATATTTAGGTAAGTGTCATAGGGAAATTGGATACCCTTACATAGCCTGACCAGGGGAAGAGAGCAGCCCAAAAGCAGAAAGTACAAAGGTCTATATCTGGGAAATTACAGGGTGGGGAATTTAATAGGAAATATCTAGTGCTGTATTTTAAACTTTAAAAGTAATCAAATTCATTCTGGCATATCCCATTTGCTATCTCGTTTGCAGTGTAACCATTTCAGGCCAAAAACTACAGCTCTTTTACTGACTTCCTTGTCTAGTGTTAAGCTCCAACTCCTTTTGGGTAGAGCTTCACGCTAAACATGGAAGTAAGTAAAAGAGCTGCAGTTCAGCTGCATGTAATAAAGAAACAAAATAAATCTGCATGCAATAAAATAGTAAATGAAAGCACGTCTCACAAACCAGCCTGCATGACCAGCAGGGCCCCGAAGCCAGAGGCTGAGCAGCCAGTTACCTGCAGGGATGTCAGCATACAGCTGGATACCAAGATCAGCAGCCAGAAATCCATATGGAAGAACTGAGAAATCTTGTAGGCCATGAAGCAGGGGAACACCAGCAGGAAAAGGCACATACTGACCCCACGTAGATGCTTCCATAGACTCCTAGGAGAAACAGCAACAATGACCCAAATAGCAATCGCATAAAGCAGCACCTTGCAGTCACATCCATGGGTCGAGCCATGTACCAGCTCTGCCCAACTACAACAGTGCACTGCCTGGGACTAGAACACTCTGACAGCAGGTTAAAGAGTGAGAGCAGTTATGGTTATTCACTTCCTAGGTACTGTACATCCCCGAGCTCTGTATCACCCAGGACAATACAGTAACTTGTAAGGGGATAATGCCAGCCACCAACAATGTAACATATAGGGGCACAAAGGTCAATAAATCTCATTCAAAGGTTCATTGTCCACAGGAAGTTCCCATAAGGGAAGGTGAGCACTCACAGGGACAAATACCTAAACTTCTCCCTATGGGTAAAAATAGCAACGCAGAGTATATACCGAAATGGGGATTTGGCAAGAAAACCTTTCTGTAGGATGTGACAAGCTAAGGACTTTCTACGAGGCTGTTCCTGCTGAATTGTGCTTAGTACAGGGGAATCCCAATGCTGCCATAGTTTTATGGTATCTCTCTGTACAGGCTATGAGCAAACTTAGGGGGCTGTTCCTGCTGAATTGTGCTTAGTACAGGGGAATCCCTATGCTGCCATAGTTTTATGGTATCTCTCTGTACAGGCTATGAGCAAACTTAGGGGGCTGTTCCTGCTGAATTGTGCTTAGTACAGGGGAATCCCTATGCTGCCATAGTTTTATGGTATCTCTCTGTACAGGCTATGAGCAAACTTAGGGGGCTGTTCCTGCTGAATTGTGCTTAGTACAGGGGAATCCCTATGCTGCCATAGTTTTATGGTATCTCTCTGTACAGGCTATGAGCAAACTTAGGGGGCTGTTCCTGCTGAATTGTGCTTAGTACAGGGGAATCCCTATGCTGCCATAGTTTTATGGTATCTCTCTGTACAGGCTATGAGCAAACTTAGGGGACTGTTCCTGCTGAATTGTGCTTAGTACATAGAAATACCAGTGCTGGCATAGTTTTGTGGCATCACTACTAGGGGGCTTTTTCAATTATGCTTGGACCCTTCCATAAGTAGCCATTTTCTTCTGACCAAATTCAGTCTGATTACCAACTGATTAGCCAGACGGAACATAAGTACCTGTTTCTGGTGGCTCCAAGCGCCAGCACTATAGGGTCGGCAATCTCGATCATAGACTGTAGTGTGGAGGTGACGACAATGAAGAGGATGATGCTAAGGAGGAAGGTTCTCTGAAGCACCTGAAGATCGAGGAGCCCTGTCTGCAGAGCCAGCAGCATTAGGGTCACCCCTTCCGTTACGCCCCTGTATATATTTGGGGAGATGTCAGATTACTCCATACTGTACCTCTTTATGGAACCCACAGTAAAAAGTATCCGAGAGACAGTCATTAGCAATAGTGGAAGCACAGAAATGTCAAACAAAGGAAGCTGCCATTACTGCACCCAGTACTTACCTGTGCATGACATTGCCATTCCGAAAGGCATCAAAGCCCAGTAGGTAGAACTTGCAGAAATTGAGCATTCCCAGGGCCAAATAAGAGACCGTGAAGGTGAGACCAATAAGGCAATATGGAGTCCCACAGCATTCGGCAGCACTGCACGGGGAGGGAGAGTCAGGGAGGGGGAGATGTCAACATCAAAAGGGAAATGAGGTTGGTACTGGTCTATTATGGACCAGTACCAATCTTACCTTGGATAAGTGAATCTAAATACAGAGCTCTGATTTAGGCTAAATGTTATTCTTGGGCTTCTCTCCTCCCATGGTCAAGCTTAACTACCCCCTGTTAAGCGAATCTACTCTCCAACTAGTAATTACCTAGGTACAGGGTTCTGACTGTCTATGTCAGCAGTGCACCAAGTACAGGAATAAGCGTAAGGCACCTGTTCAGGAAGATGAAAATCAGCCCTTGCTGTCCCAGAGCTCCAGGCTTGGATGACAGGAAGGAGACAATATGGAAGCTGAATGACACCAACCAAAAGACCAGGAAAAGGAGAGGGACAGCCAGATGTGTCCAGAGCTGCATTACCAGAGCCACCACCCTGTCAAGCTCTTGAACCTGCAGGAAGAGAGACATCAGAGATCAACCCACATACAGTCACTGAACATTCTATGATCTCCCCTGGATGCTCTTGGCTCAGTACCTGCACAATCTCTTGGTACACCTTCCGGAATAGGATTAAGAGCACCCCCAGGTTGGACAGCACGTAGAAGAGAGATCCCAGCACAGTCAGGAATATGGAAAAGTTGTTGAGTGGAGGCAGGGCCTGAAGCGGGAGTCCAACTATTCGGCCCAGCAGAGGTAGTACTGGAGAACAGAACAGCCAGGCGTGCCGGGTCTTCATGAGCAGGGAGCACAGAGTACCCACAATCACCAATCCTGTAACCAGAAGTGTAAAGACATCAGGTAGAACAGATGTTGGTCTGGATACACAGCTTTAAGGCTCCTCCTTAATAACTGAGCCCCACTATGGTCACTCGGCTAACAGTCAAGGATCATTCTCCAGCATCCTCCAACACCTGGAGTGGCAAAAAGTCGATATTCAATAACAAAAGGACCAGAGTGGTTACTTTAAGGGGCAACTGCGACCTGCTGGCAGTTTTTGACATATCAACTCCCAGCATCCCACAGACCATCCAGTAACAAGGGAGAAGAAACCATTAAACGGTTTGGTTCGCCCACCAGTAGGTGAAGGACCAAGCTCACAGTTTTAATTGGACAAACTGTGTAAATGTTGGGAAGCAGATGGCCTCTTAGTGTTGCAGTGATGATTAAGTCTTAGGGGGAAGAGACACTGAGCTACTAGTAGCAGCTACTTTTTCTTGGCTACTAGGCCCTTCGGGGGTGCCCATAATCGGGCAGATAAGCTGCCTAATCGGTGTGAAGGACCTGAATCAGCAGCTGAAATCTGCCCGTATATGGCCACCCTTACTATTAGACAAACCCACAGACAACCTGTGGCCAACCCAAATGTTATGGTTGTGGTTGGGAGAGGGGTATGAACAGCCTTAGTGTAGTTGCCCTTTGTGCTGTTGCCTTGCTGGGTAGCCTTAAGTAAGAGAGCAAGAGCAGTTTCCCTTTGTAATACTTAGTATGAACAGACTATCCCCTATATGGAATAAAAGGCACTAAGTGTGCCCAGGAGCAGTAACCCATAACAGCCAATAAGATGTTTGCTTTTAAACAGGGGACCAGTTGAACCCTTTGTAACTATGGTTGCTATAGGTTACTGCTCCCAGGCAAACTTAGCGCTTTCTATTGCATAACCCCATATGTGATTGTGCTCTCATGTGCCTAATCCACCCTCATCTGCTGTCAGTTATTCCCAGCTAACAGAGCCAGTGTATGGAGCCCAAGTTAGAGTCTCACCAGTCAATGCAGTGATGATGCGGCTCAGGGCGCCTTGGTCCTCAAACAGAGCCCCAGGGAAGTCCGAGTCCATCTCCTGATGAATATAGTCCCTGGGGAACGCAAAGAGGGGAAAGAATAAAGGCACGGCAAACAGAAGACGTATAAAAGCAACATGAGACGCAGTGAGACTTACCTTGTAGTTTGGTGCCCTACATACAGGAGCAGGGCCGTCAGCAGATACAGGTAGATACTGACCAGGTACCGCAGGGGAAGGAGCAGCAGAACGGCACATAGCACGTGAGCTGGAAATGAAAATAAATGTCACATTCACATGTATATACCTACAAGCACAGCATCGGCCAAGGCTACGGCTCCCTAACTGCCAGAGGGGACTGCAGAAATAAACTGCTGAATTTCCCCTTTATTCCCTTTGGTAAGACCAATGTATAACAAGAGATATGCCCAAAATAAATGGAAACACTTAGGCCCCTCACACTGTTTCTAACTGACCATATTGTGCATGCCCGGACTGCCTATCTGCAAATGCCAGAGGGACTTCTATAAGATGCCATAGACTAGCGGTTCTCAACCTGTGGGTTGGGACCCCTTTGAAGGTTGAATGACCCTTTCACAGGGGTCGCCGAAGACCATCGAAAAACACATATTTCCAATGGTCTTAGGAATAATTTTTATGGTTGGGGGTCACCACAACATGAGGAACTGTATTAAAGGGTCGCGGCATTAGGAAGTTGAGAACCACTGCCACAGAGAGTTACTATTTAGTGGGCAGGTAGGGCCTCTGTGTACTTGAAATGCCAGGGTCTATTTACAATCCAAGTCCAGACCTGAGTGTATGCAACTTTGGACCACGTGTAATGTAATTGGGATCATTTGCTGAGCTCTGACCATTAGAAAGAGCAGCTACTACTGAAATCTTTTGGTACAGGAAAAATCTACTCATTTGGCAAAGATGGCAAAATAAGCTAATATTTCCTCTGTCTGTCTACCCACATTTTTGGATCTCACGTTGAGTCTTATTTTGATACTGACCAGGGTTAAAGCTCCATATACATGCCTAGAAGCTGCTGACTTGGCCAAGGGTGGGCTCACCCACATATGCTTATTTGTTTGTTTGTTTTTTTAGAATACTTTTCATCAGCCCAAGTGACAGTACTGGCAGTAAAGTCTGGCTGTATTTGTTGTTACATGTGAACCCTCCACTACAAGCTTCTACTAGTAGTAGAGTGTGAGTTCAACCTATGTCATTTACCTTGGACTCTGAACCTGCAGCAACTCTGGCAGCGGCAGGCAAGCCCTAACTCACATCTGACTTTGCCAAAGGCCAACTGGCAGAGCCCTGATATACTGATCCATACTGTCTGATGGTTAGGAAAACTAGTCCAGCTGCTACTGATTGATTTCATAGGCCCATACAGATAAATGTGATAGTGAAGCCCCAAGGTCAACCCTATCAGTCAGACCCATTTGTTACCTATTGTTTCTTCTACTCCCATGTAACTGGAGGAGTCCCAAGCCGGACTTGGATTTCTTACTATTGAGTGCTATTCTGATACCTACTGGGGGCTGCTATCTTGCTCCCTTCCCATTGTTCTGCTGATCGGCTGCTGGGGGTGAGGGGGGGTGGATATCACTCCAACTTGCAGCGCAGCAGTAGAGTGTGCCTGAGTCTGAGCTTTCAGAAGGAGCCAGCCCTACACATTAGAACTGCTTTCAGCTTAACTATTGTTTCTTCTACTCCCATGTAACTGGAGGAGTCCCAAGCCGGACTTGGATTTCTTACTATTGAGTGCTATTCTGATACCTACTGGGAGCTGCTATCTTGCTCCCTTCCCATTGTTCTGCTGATCGGCTGCTGGGGGTGAGGGGGGGTGGATATCACTCCAACTTGCAGCGCAGCAGTAAAGTGTGACTGAAGTTTATCAGAGCACAGGTCACATGGCTGTGGCACCCTGGGAAATGAAGAATATGGCTAGCCCCATGGGAAAAACAGATTATAATGCAGGATTCTGCTGGAGAAGCTCTATTAACTGATGGGTTTTGGAAAAAAAAAACATGTTTTCCCATGACAGTATTTCTTTAAATCCCAGTTGGCACAGATCTGCCCCCTAGTGGGGCTCAGAGGTCTCTGTAGTGAGGAGTCGCTTCTTACCGAGATAATAAATATTCCACAGATATTTTGACTTGAAAAAGTTTGTTTCATACGTTGGTCGGCTGAGCTCTGTAAATGCCTGGAAGTCCCATCGGTATAACAGATCCAAGACGACAACGCTGGGAAGTCTGAGCACCACGTTGGCAATCTCTTCCAGTCTGGACATGTCAGAGAGGAGACTGGGGGCCCAGAGGAATGATGTGTGGCCCCTGCTGTAAGACCCAGTGTCCCGTTTACTGATGTAAATAGTTCATAGAAAGTCACAAGCCAGTCATCCCCACTCCTGCAGTAACGGCACAGATGTGGTAATAGTGCGGAATCTTCTAAATACTGTCAGGGTGCCAGATGGTTGATTCCCAGAATGCAGTGCCACATGCCCCTTACAAAGATGGAGTCCCATGAAACAGGCAGATCCCAGGGGGGACCAGACAAGAGGGCAAGATTAGCACAAAGTTGTGAACGTCCTAGGAACCTGTAAAATAATGAAAATCAACTGTAATTGGCATGTTTCCAACTCACACTGACTCTACTTTATACCCACCGTCATACCCAGCCATTGCCCCCCGTGCCCTCTCTGTCTCTGAGCAACAGCGCACAATTATATAACTCTCATATGGCCTATGGGTACCATACCATGGAACAATATGGGGCACATCTTAAAAAAAAACAATAAAAATACACTGAAAATTTCATTTTAATGCCATAGGTGCAGCCCAGCAACTTGGCTTTAGTAGAGGAGTTTGGTTAATCTATTGTCCAGTTCTCCCCATGCACCCCCTCCTGCCCCTGTACCCCATGCACCCCCTCCTGCCCCTGTACCCCATGCACCCCCTCCTGCCCCTGTACCCCATGCACCCCCTCCTGCCCCTGTACCCCATGCACCCCCTCCTGCCCCTGTACCCCATGCACCCCTCCTGCCCCTGTACCCCATGCACCCCCCTGCCCCTGTACCCCATGCACCCCCTCCTGCCCCTGTACCCCATGCACCCCCTCCTGCCCCTGTACCCCATGCACCCCCTCCTGCCCCTGTACCCCATGCACCCCCTCCTGCCCCTGTACCCCATGCACCCCCTCCTGCCCCTGTACCCCATGCACCCCCTCCTGCCCCTGTACCCCATGCACCCCCTCCTGCCCCTGTACCCCATGCACCCCCCTCCCTGCCCCCTGTACCCCATGCACCCCCTCCTGCCCCTGTACCCCATGCACCCCCTCCTGCCCCTGTACCCCATGCACCCCCTCCTGCCCCTGTACCCCATGCACCCCCTCCTGCCCCTGTACCCCATGCACCCCCTCCTGCCCCTGTACCCATGCACCCCCTCCTGCCCCTGTACCCCATGCACCCCCTCCTGCCCCTGTACCCCATGCACCCCCTCCAGCCCCTGTACCCCATGCACCCCCTCCTGCCCCTGTACCCCATGCACCCCCTCCTGCCCCTGTACCCCATGCACCCCCTCCTGCCCCTGTACCCCATGCACCCCCTCCTGCCCCTGTACCCCATGCACCCCCTCCTGCCCCTGTACCCCATGGCACCCCTCCTGCCCCTGTACCCCATGCACCCCCTCCTGCCCCTGTACCCCATGCACCCCCTCCTGCCCCTGTACCCCATGCACCCCCTCCTGCCCCTGTACCCATGCACCCCCTCCTGCCCCTGTACCCATGCACCCCCTCCTGCCCCTGTACCCCATGCACCCCCTCCTGCCCCTGTACCCCATGCACCCCCTCCTGCCCCTGTACCCCATGCCCCTCCTGCCCCTGTACCCTGCACCCCTCCTGCCCCTGTACCCCATGCACCCCCTCCTGCCCCTGTACCCATGCACCCCCTCCTGCCCCTGTACCCCATGCACCCCCTCCTGCCCCTGTACCCCATGCACCTCCTCCTGCCTCTGTACCCCATGCACCCCCTCCTGCCCCTGTACCCCATGCACCCCCTCCTGCCTCACTGACTATCACATTCAGGTCACTCTCCTGCCCCATTACCCCCCTTCATTCCCTCTTCTGCCCATTACATCCATTTCTCCTTCTCTGCCCCACCACATCCTTATTCTTCTGCTGCTGCTTCCCCATCTACCCCAGCCCCCTCCACTCTTCCCATCTACCCCGACCCCCTCACTCTTCCCATCTACCCCAACCCCCTCACTCTTCCCATCTACCCCAACCCCCTCACTCTTCCCATCTACCCCGACCCCCTCACTCTTCCCATCTACCCCAACCCCCTCACTCTTCCCATCTACCCCAACCCCTCACTCTTCCCATCTACCCCAACCCCCTCACTCTTCCCATCTACCCCAGCTCCCTCACTCTTCCCATCTACCCCAGCTCCCTAACTCTTCCCATCTACCCCAGCTCCCTAACTCTTCCCATCTACCCCAGCTCCCTAACTCTTCCCATCTACCCCAGCTCCCTCACTCTTCCCATCTACCCCAGCTCCCTAACTCTTCCCATCTACCCCAGCCCCCTCACTCTTCCCATCTACCCCGACCCCCTCACTCTTCCCATCTACCCCAACCCCCTCACTCTTCCCATCTACCCCAACCCCCTCACTCTTCCCATCTACCCCAGCTCCCTCACTCTTCCCATCTACCCCAGCTCCCTAACTCTTCCCATCTACCCCAGCTCCCTAACTCTTCCCATCTACCCCAGCTCCCTAACTCTTCCCATCTACCCCAGCTCCCTCACTCTTCCCATCTACCCCAGCTCCCTCACTCTTCCCATCTACCCCAGCTCCCTAACTCTTCCCATCTACCCCAGCCCCCTCACTCTTCCCATCTACCCCAGCTCCCTAACTCTTCCCATCTACCCCGACCCCCTCACTCTTCCCATCTACCCCAGCTCCCTAACTCTTCCCATCTACCCCAGCTCCCTAACTCTTCCCATCTACCCCAGCTCCCTAACTCTTCCCATCTACCCCAGCTCCCTAACTCTTCCCATCTACCCCAGCTCCCTAACTCTTCCCATCTACCCCAGCTCCCTAACTCTTCCCATCTACCCCAGCTCCCTAACTCTTCCCATCTACCCCAGCTCCCTAACTCTTCCCATCTACCCCAGCTCCCTAACTCTTCCCATCTACCCCAACCCCCTAACTCTTCCCATCTACCCCAACCCCCTAACTCTTCCCATCTACCCCCCTACCTCCCATTACCCAACCCCCTAACTCTTCCCATCTACCCCAACCCCCTAACTCTTCCCATCTACCCCAACCCCTAACTCTTCCCATCTACCCCAGCTCCCTCACTCTTCCCATCTACCCCAGCTCCCTCACTCTTCCCATCTACCCCAACCCCCTAACTCTTCCCATCTACCCCAGCTCCCTAACTCTTCCCATCTACCCCAGCTCCCTAAATCTTCCCATCTACCCCAATGCCCATTCCCCCCGGCCCGCCATTGTTCATGTTCCTCTTCACAACTTCCCATACCTTTTTGCAAGCAAAGAGCCGGATCGCTCCTTTCTATTCGCAGCCAGAGCTACTAGGCCCCCGATCCCCGGAGTTCCCCGACCCCTGTGTAACTACATGCATATCTTCCTGGGGATTCCACGTCACACCTGTCACATGAGACCCGCCCCCTCCTCCCCTCACCAGTAACGCGGCTGTGTGGCGGCACCATAGAGACGCTGCAAGAGAGCGCCGCTTCCCACGCAGGCTGGCAATACGTTTGTGGGACGCACGCACAGCGCTACCGCGGCCGCCATACTTGTAAAGGGCAAAGTTAGGGGCCGTTCTTCCAGCTTGCAGGGTTTTGCTTTAGAAACATTATCTTGTGGGAGAATGATAAAGTTGACTGTTAGGCTTCAGTCACTGATATACTGCACCATTTTAGCTCCTTCCTTTTGTCACCCCAAAATCACTTAGTGCTCAGTGCCCATTCCCTCTCCCAAAGCAGTAAGGCAGGGATTTGGGACCCACAGTTTGAAAGGAAAAATATGAATTATTGGGAAAGTGAAACTGCTTTTCAGCTGGAACTCTGGGAGCTGTAGTCAGAGGGCTTGCAGCTGAGTTTACTGTGGAGAGAGCCCAGTGTGCTTTAGCTTTAGTTGGGCAGAAGTGAGGGCAGCCATGGGCACAAACTGACACTGTCAGGGTGTTATGGACAAGAAGCCCCAGACTGAGTTTAGTGGCCAATGTATGGAGCTAGCTGCCTGGCCATTACCAGCCCAAAGGGATTGCCATAGGCCGGCATCATAATCCCAACCATTGGCACAAAGGCCACCAGATCAGGTTGGTCTTATTGTCACTTTTTTCCTTGTTGCTCAGTGTTTATATAGAAGTGCAGGCCACTTTAGCCGGTGCTGCTGCTTTTACCACGCATTTAGTTGCGTATAGCGCTACAGGAGCCCTGTGTCCCGCTTACTATGGGGGGCAGGTATAATATTGCTGTTACTTGGCGTGCCTCCACCCAGAGTAGGGACAGGTTGAACTGTAACACCCCTCCCTGGGAAACTCTGTACAGTCCTCCTTGGACAGGGACTCCCTGCAGCTCCCAGTACCTTGCCCCCCTTGGGCTGCTTACCAGGCAGTGGAGGCAGTAATGATGAACCAAAGGAACTTGTTTATTACTTGCACACAGATTGTCCAGGGTATAACAGGCAGTTCAGGTACTCGCCTAACTGCCTCTGGGAGAGCCTCTCTCAGGCTAATTCCCGGTACTCCCGCCAGAAGAGCCTCTTTGGGAGCTCCCCCCGGTACTCGCGCCAGGAGACCCTCTCTTAGGGCTCTCCCCAGTACTCCTGCCGGGCCGACCCTCCCTGAGGCCTCTCCCCAGTACTCCCACCAGGCCAACCCTCCCTGAGGCCTCTCCCTGTTACTCACACTGGAATACCCTTTGATTAAGAATCTCCACTATGTGGTCCCTTGCTCCACCTGAGCTGGCCACTACATGTCCCTGAACTCCAGCTATAAATGCCGGGAGGTCTTAACCTCACTACCTCCTGGAGGGGCGTCCCACTGCCCTTTCTAAATACCCTGTCTTGCACTCCTAGAGTGAACTATAACAAAAGCTTCCAAGCTATAACTCCAGCCTGTAGCTTGCCTCTGTAAGAGGTGGGGTTCCAGGACTAAAACCTTGCACAAAATGGGTGTCATCCCTTTTTATATTGCAGCACACTGCCACCTAGTGGTTGCTGCTGAATAACAGGGAAACTGTCTTTTCACACATAAACAACTAGGACCACCTTTAGGTGTCCATAACCCATAAGGGGCCCAAATCTTTGGATCCCTACATTCTCCCCTTGCTGAAAAATTGTCACCTCCTGGCTGACACATCTCATACAACCCATGTACCTTTTCTCAATACTTTTTACATCACGCTTCAACAGCCTTTCCTGAGGTCTGTCAAGGATACAATGGGTTTCCTGCAAGAAAATGTTAAACACATAAACATTTTCACTCAATCACTTAAGTCTCTGGTATATAGGTCCCCATATACCCATACGGGTGGGCAATATAGGGAGAATCCAGGCTAATTCGATCGTTTGGCCCTGGGGCCAAACGATTAAATTATAATGACGGGTATAGGAAAAGTCGGTCCAGGGACAGCATCAATGAGCCGATGCGGTCCCCGACCCAACTAGATTTTCTAACCTGCCCGATCAAGATCTGGCCGATTTTAGACCAGATATCGGTCGGGCAGGCCAGTCGGTAGTGCCCATACACAGGCCAATTAGCTGCTGAATCGGTCTAAGGGACCGATATCGGCAGCTAGAATCGGCCCGTGTATGGGGACCTTTAGTCCCAATAAAGAGCCCCAATCCTATTAAGAAATTACACTGCAAAAGAATGGAGAGGACAACTGTTTGCCTTTAACCAATTCCTAAACTTTATTAAACTGGAAAAATAACTTATTTCTCAGTCCTGCAACTTGACTGAAAGACCCAGTCCTGGGCATCCTCCTCTGGCCAACACAGGATCTCCCCTCCGGGAATTAAACAGGAGCAGGCCTTGCCTCCCAACCAGCCGGTTGGCTGCGGTGTGGGTAACCTTCATCCCAACCCCGAACAGTCCCTTCCTGGGAAAGCACAAGTCCTGCCTGAGGGGTACACCAAAACTGCAGGTGCCAACCCCTTAAACAACAGTTCCAACCTGGGATAAAACATGCCCCCTGGGGCCCTCACACCATGTAGGTGAAGCGCACCTTGATGTCTTCATAAGAGGCATAATACCTTGGATGAGGCTTCTCGGCTCTCTCACCAGATGGCAGGGTTACCTCGGTGCTGAAGTACCTGGGCTCTGGGTTTCTCCTGCTGCAGCTGTGCACACTGTGGCGCAAGACTGTGCGTCCCCACCACCATTCTTTCTCAATGGCCCTGACAAACCTCCAGGCCGCCATCTTCTTAGCTGGGTCTGGGTGGGTAAGGGAGTTTCCGACACTCTTCTCCTTAGCAGCGATTTCTTCCACCACCCAGTGCTCCATCAGGCTCTTCACTTTGTCATACACCCAGAGGGGTGCGTAAGGCATGTAGTATCCCCACAAGCGGTAGACATTAAAGTTAATCACCCTCTGTATGCGGGATACCTCGCAGATGTCTGGGTCTGCCTGGCCGGGCAACACCCAAAACTCCTTCTCCTCCTCACGAGAGATATTCTGGGGTGCCCAAAAACTATCCGGCAGCTTAAATAGAGGGGTACTGGATGCTCCATCCTCCTCTGTCTCCTCTATATCTTCCTCCCAGCCGGGAGTACTGCCTGCCACCAACCCTCCTCCAAGCACCTCAACCATCCTCACATGGGGGAGAGTCCCCTCTCTCAAGGCTCGCAGGTAGGATGGGGGTGCTAACACCTCTTGGGAGAACTTCTCACAATATGGGAGTGTGGCTCTCTGTACCACTGCCTCACTGGGTCGGGCCTCCCCTCTCCGGGTCTCAACTCTCAGGGGCCCCACCCAACACTTGTTGTGGCATTGCTGGCACTGACCTTTAGCAGTATTTAGGGCTTGATAGGCTTCGGCCCCGCACTGCCCACACAACGGCACCATAATGGAATCCCCATACCGCGTGGTCTTTTCACCAAACAGGCCAGTCCATATATAGCGGAATCCCGCATCATAGGCTATTCCATCCCCAGGATTTTCGGGCAGGGAGGAAAGGCTGGTCTCACTCTCTGACTTGGCAGCCATCTTTGCTGGCACAAAATATTGATTGCTGCTCACACACCCAACTACTTGCTGTATGGGCTCACACTGCTCCAAGATGGAGCAGTGTGAGCCCTTTTTATATCGCAGCACACTGCCACCTAGTGGTTGCTGCTGAATAACAGGGAAAGTCCCTTTTCACACATAAACAACTAGGACCACCTTTAGGTGTCCATAACCCATAAGGCCCCCCTCCGGTGCCTGTCTAAAGGGGAAACCATCCTAATTTTCCATAAAGGATTTATAGGAAATGTACTGTGCAGGGCTGTGCTGGAATCTCTGCCCCCCACATTAGGTGTATCCCCCCCCAACATTCCCCTTTATATAGGGACTTATGGGAAATGTACTGTGCAGGGCTGTGCTGGAATCTCTGCACCCCACATTAGGTGTATCCCCCCAACATTCCCCTTTACATAGGGACTTATGGGAAATGTACTTTGCCCCCCCACATTAGGTGTATACCCCCCAACATTCCCCTTTATATAGGGGCTTATGGGAAATGTACTGTGCCCCCCCACATTAGGTGTATCCCCCCCAACATTCCCCTTTATATAGGGACTTATGGGAAATGTACTGTGCCCCCCCACATTAGGTGTATCCCCCCCAACATTCCCCTTTATATAGGGACTTATGGGAAATGTACTGTGCTGGGAATTAATCTCCATCTATGGGGCAATATCTATGAAAGATTGAAGTCAGAACTTGCGACAGTCAACCAGAAATTCCACTACTCTTCATTAACTTGGCATTTTGAAAAACATATTTATCAAAGGGTGAACTTTCACTTTCACTTATTGATAAATACTTTTAGAAATCCCATAGTAATGATTAGAGAGTGGTGAAATATGCCCGTATATGAGAATGCCTACAAGGTCCTTTTGATAACATCCCAGTCACCATTAGGGGGCAGTGTGCCCACAGCTATAGAATTCTTCCCTGCAGAGAGGGATGGGAAGCGTATGTAGTTAGCATAGCCTAGTCAGTGCCAGGGAGCCAAGGGGGACATAGATTTCTTTATGTGGGAGATGAGACTATAGAAAATGTTACTATATAAAGTATTGTCAATATATCCAGTTACCTTGTGCTGTTCCTACTGACTGAGTACGGTTTTCAGGTTCCTTTATTCCCCAGACTGCACATAAATCAGACTGCTTGGGTTTTTTTTGCACATTAGGAAGGTAAGTTTCTCTTGTTTTGAGACCTGCAGATTCTCTAACATATACTCAGTTGACATGGGGTTTAAGTTGGTGTTGAATTCTTAATTTTTATAATTTTTTTCTCTTCATTTATTGCCCAATAACCCCCACGGCATAAACAGGCCGGCCTGTCCCCCAGGCTATTGCTGGTAAAGTGGGTTCCACTGGGAGAGGGTGGGAGATTACACCAATCCCATTGACCCCTATTAAAGGCTCCTGAGTTCCTGCTGGGTGTAGCAGTCTCCTGAGTGAGGGAGAAGATTAAAATCTCATTAGCTAATCGCCTTTAAATCATTGGCTTTCAGCTGAAAATAAATGCTATTTTCCCATGCATAGCAAATGAGATAATTAATAATAACAATTATTTGTTGACAGTATCCTCCAACTCAGCTTCATTGTCTAATTACGTGCTCCAGCGCTACATAACAACATGTGTCTGTGGCTCATACTCACTACAGCAGGAGATCCACTTGGGGCAGTAGAGTAAGCAGAGGAGTCAGATTCAGTAAGAAGGAGAGTGAGTAGGAGTTGGGTAAATAGGACAGGAGAGTGAGTAGGACTTGGGTAAATAGGACGGGAGAGTGAGTAGGAGTCGAGTAAATAGGACAGGAGAGTGAGTAGAAGTCGGGTAAATAGGACGGGAGAGTGAGTAGAAGTCGGGTAAATAGGACGGGAGAGTGAGTAGGAGTTGGGTAAATAGGACGGGAGAGTGAGTTGGAGTTGGGTAAATAGGACGGGAGAGTGAGTAGGAGTTGGGTAAATAGGACGGGAGAGTGAGTTGGAGTTGCGTAAATAGGACGGGAGAGTGAGTAGGAGTTGGGTAAATAGGACGGGAGAGTGAGTAGGAGTTGGGTAAATAGGACGGGAGAGTGAGTAGGAGTTGGGTAAATAGGACGGGAGAGTGAGTAGGACTTGGGTAAATAGGACGGGAGAGTGAGTAGGAGTTGGGTAAATAGGACGGGAGAGTGAGTAGGAGTCGGGTAAATAGGACGGGAGAGTGAGTAGGAGTCGGGTAAATAGGACGGGAGAGTGAGTAGGAGTTGGGTAAATAGGACGGGAGAGTGAGTTGGAGTTGGGTAAATAGGATGGGAGAGTGAGTAGGAGTTGCGTAAATAGGACGGGAGAGTGAATAGGAGTCGAGTAAATAGGACAGGAGAGTGAGTAGAAGTCGGGTAAATAGGACGGGAGAGTGAGTAGGAGTTGCGTAAATAGGACGGGAGAGTGAATAGGAGTCGAGTAAATAGGACGGGAGAGTGAGTAGAAGTCGGGTAAATAGGACGGGAGAGTGAGTAGGAGTTGCGTAAATAGGACGGGAGAGTGAATAGGAGTCGAGTAAATAGGACGGGAGAGTG
Organism: Xenopus tropicalis; assembly: GCF_000004195.4. Lineage (NCBI taxonomy): Eukaryota > Metazoa > Chordata > Amphibia > Anura > Pipidae > Xenopus > Xenopus tropicalis. The sequence goes on along the minus strand of NC_030677.2, from coordinate 15,867,149 downwards.
AGTAGAAGTCGGGTAAATAGGACGGGAGAGTGAGTAGGAGTTGGGGTAAATAGGACGGGAGAGTGAGTAGGAGTTGGGTAAATAGGACGGGAGAGTGAGTTGGAGTTGGGTAAATAGGATGGGAGAGTGAGTAGGAGTTGCGTAAATAGGACGGGAGAGTGAATAGGAGTCGAGTAAATAGGACAGGAGAGTGAGTAGGAGTTGGGTAAATAGGACGGGAGAGTGAGTAGGAGTCGAGTAAATAGGACAGGAGAGTGAGTAGGAGTTGGGTAAATAGGACAGGAGAGTGAGTAGAGTAGTCGAGTAAATACAACAGGAGAGTGAGTAGGAGTCGGGTAAATAGGACAGGAGAGTGAGTAGGAGTTGGGTAAATACAACAGGAGAGTGAGTAGGAGTCGGGTAAATAGGACAGGAGAGTGAGTAGGAGTCGGGTAAATAGGACAGGAGAGTGAGTAGGGGTCGGGTAAATAGGACGGGAGAGTGAGTAGGGGTCGGGTAAATAGGACGGGAGAGTGAGTAGGAGTCTGGTAAATAAAACAGGAGAGTGAGTAGGAGTCGGGTAAATAGGACAGGAGAGTGAGTAGGAGTCGGGTAAATAGGACAGGAGAGTGAGTAGGAGTCGGGTAAATAGGACGGGAGAGTGAGTAGGAGTCGGGTAAATAGGACGGGAGAGTGAGTAGGAGTTGGGTAAATAGGACGGGAGAGTGAGTAGGAGTCGGGTAAATACAACATGAGAGTGAGTAGGAGTCGGGTAAATAGGACAGGAGAGTGAGTAGGAGTCGGGTAAATAGGACAGGAGAGTGAGTAGGAGTCTGGTAAATAAAACAGGAGAGTGAGTAGGAGTTGGGTAAATAGAACAGGAGAGTGAGTAGGGATCGGGTAAATAGGACAGGAGAGTGAGTAGGAGTCTGGTAAATAAAACAGGAGAGTGAGTAGGAGTCTGGTAAATAAAACAGGAGAGTGAGTAGGGGTCTGGTAAATAAAACAGGAGAGTGAGTAGGAGTCGGGTAAATTGGACAGGAGAGTGAGTAGGAGTTGGGTAAATAGGATGGGAGAGTGAGTAGGAGTCGGGTAAATAAAACAGGAGAGTGAGTAGGGGTCGGGTAAATAGGACAGGCACTGCGCTCTAACTGCCAGCGAATGGGAGAAGTCCCCTGTAAGATTCTTTGTACGATTCCCCTGACACTCAGCGCATCCCCGCAGAACAGTCGCCCCCCGCAGTTCCCTTCAGGCGACTACATTGTCTCCCTGTCACACTGCGCTTTCATGTCGGGGCACAGAGACACTTGTCATTCTGTGGGGAACATTCTCCTGCCGGCGTTTCCCTCTTCTTCCTCTGTTCTTCTCAAGAGCCACTTGCCTTGACTCAATTTGATGTGTTCCAAGGGAATAAATCCACCCCCCCCCCATATATATATATATCCAGTCATGGGGCTCATTTACTGAAAGGGGTGTTGTTGGAATCCCAAAAATGTAATGCAAGTTTTTTTTTTTTTTTAAACAGGCACTTATAAGATGCAAATTAAGGCACATGTAAGCAGCAGTCCTGCCCTGCTTTATGGCTGAGATTCTAGCTATCTGTATAACAAAGCATTCTGTCACAGTGGCACAGATCCTATCTGATCCCCCCATTGTAAGCAGCAGTCCTGCCCTGCTTTATGGCTGAGATTCTAGCTATCTGTATAACAAAGCATTCTGTCACAGTGGCACAGATCCTATCTGATCCCCCATTGTAAGCAGCAGTCCTGCCCTGCTTTATGGGCTGAGATTCTAGCTATCTGTATAACAGAGCATTCTGTCACAGTGGCACAGATCCTATCTGATCCCCCCATTGTAAGCAGCAGTCCTGCCCTGCTTTATGGCTGAGATTCTAGCTATCTGTATAACAGAGCATTCTGTCACAGTGGCACAGATCCTATCTGATCCCCCCCATTGTAAGCAGCAGTCCTGCCCTGCTTTATGGCTGAGATTCTAGCTATCTGTATAACAGAGCATTCTGTCACAGTGGCACAGATCCTATCTGATCCCCCCCATTGTAAGCAGCAGTCCTGCCCTGCTTTATGGCTGAGATTCTAGCTATCTGTATAACAGAGCATTCTGTCACAGTGGCACAGATCCCATCTGATCCCCCCATTGTAAGCAGCAGTCCTGCCCTGCTTTATGGCTGAGATTCTAGCTATCTGTATAACAGAGCATTCTGTCCCAGTGGCACAGATCCTATCTGATCCCCCCCATTGTAAGCAGCAGTCCTGCCCTGCTTTATGGCTGAGATTCTAGCTATCTGTATAACAGAGCATTCTGTCACAGTGGCACAGATCCCATCTGATCCCCCCATTGTAAGCAGCAGTCCTGCCCTGCTTTATGGCTGAGATTCTAGCTATCTGTATAACAAAGCATTAACCTACAGCCCAAGGCAATAATTACTGAATTCTGAGCTATAAATAAAGTAATGAGACTATTTGCACCCTGCTGATCCATCTCATTGTCTCGTACAGTAAGTAATAACTGAACAGTGCTTGACTCTCCCCTTATGAAGCACTGACTGACAGTGGAGCCTCCTCTGTTTAACTGCTATCATTACCTGTTCATTAGGAAATGTCCAAGTTGCTGTTACATGAAAGATTCCTGTATGAATAAGACGTATTAAAGTGAATGGCGCCTGAATACAGACAGCTGCGGGCAAGCCTATAAGATGAAAGCTGTAGCTGTGGGGGTTCAGGGGGGGCAGACGATGGCAGAAGCAATAGGAATTATCTGTACTTTATATTTCAGGGATTCATGAATGTAAAACACTGTGTAATCCTTTCAGAGTATCACCGGGGGTAAAGCCAACAGCCTGGGCAGCGAGACAGCATGTTCTCCCAAGATCTGTCAGTGTCTTCAGTCAGTGTGGAGTTTTAAATTATCTGGTTGTTAGGATCCCACTTACCCTAGCAACCAAGGCCGCAGCCTTGAAGATAAATGGATGAGCTGAAATAAAGGGTAAGAGATTTGTATGTTCTACATCACAATGAAAGTCAAAAGATGAACTTTAATTCCAGCCTGGATAAACAGTGTGTGTGTACTGGGGGGGCCGTACACAAACGTTCCAGATTTATATCATTTTGTGTGACTTTTTTAGACTGACAAAATGTATCCCAGGTTTAAGCTGCCGAGAACCATTCCTATGGAGTCCTATGGAGTTCTATGGCCGCTCAGAATAGTATAGGAATCGAATGGTCAGCCTGTCCTTGGCACATTTTCAAGGGGAACTTAATCCCATCATTGTTTTCTATTTCACCCATTTTCAAGGGGAACTTAATCCCGTCATTGTTTTCTATTTCACCCATTTTCAAGGGGAACTTAATCCAGTCATTGTTTTCTATTTCACCCATTTTCAAGGGGAACTTAATCCCATCATTGTTTTCTATTTCACCCATTTTCAAGGGGAACTTAATCCCGTCATTGTTTTCTATTTCACCCATTTTCAAGGGGAACTTAATCACATCATTGTTTTCTATTTCACCCATTTTCAAGGCGAATTTAATCCCGTCATTGTTTTCTATTTCACCCATTTTCAAGGGGAACTTAATCCCGTCATTGTTTTCTATTTCACCCATTTTCAAGGGGAACTTAATCCCGTCATTGTTTTCTATTTCACCCATTTTCAAGGGGAACTTAATCCCATCATTGCTTTTTTATTTCACCGATTTCAAGGGGAACTTAATCCCCTCATTGTTTTCTATTTCACCCATTTTCAAGGGGAACTTAATCCCATCATTGTTTTCTATTTCACCCATTTTCAAGGGGAACTTAATCCCATCATTGTTTTCTATTTCACCCATTTTCAAGGGGAACTTAATCCCATCATTGTTTTCTATTTCACCCAAGGGAATCCCTTTTTTTCACCATTCAAGGGGAACTTAATCCCATCATTGTTTTCTATTTCACCCATTTTCAAGGGGAACTTAATCCCGTCATTGTTTTCTATTTCACCCATTTTCAAGGGGAACTTAATCCCGTCATTGTTTTCTATTTCACCCATTTTCAAGGGGAACTTAATCCCGTCATTGTTTTCTATTTCACCCATTTTCAAGGGGAACTTAATCCCGTCATTGTTTTCTATTTCACACAGTGTCAAGTGAAACTTAAACACATTATTGTTTTTCTAGAATGAGCGCCAATGCTCCTAAAATGGCCGCTGGAGCACTTCCTGTTTGGGAAAAATCAAGAGGGTTCATGGAAATGAACGGCCATTTAAATTCTGAGAATTTCTCAAATTTTTGGGCTCGAAAAAATTGTGACAGTAAACTTCATATTCTGAATATTCTTTTACGCTTGGGGCTTATCTGTAAAAATGGTGATTATTTCTGTGGCCCCTTGCCTTGTTCAGTTTCATAGGGGCCCCTAGTTAAATAACCACTTTTGCAGGTTGGTGAGTTGTGATATTAAAGGGGATATAAACCCAACCATCACGCTGTCCCACTAGTTTTGCTATAGAAGTTGTCGAAAAAAACTAAATTATAGATGTGAAAAAATTCACCAATGAGAATTCTACTGACCAAAAATCTCATTATAAATGCAAGAGAAGTGACCAATGAGAACGCTGATTCCCAGCACTGTGTCAGGCATCTCCCTGTTCTCTTACATATAGAGATAATTGTCATTTTTTTCTTCATTATATGGCACAGGAATCAGACATGGGGATAAAGGGACAGACTTGTTTATTTCCGAGAAACCGTCAAAAGGGGCCCATGTCTAAATGATAAATGCCAGATAAATGGTATAAGAATTGGTATTATATTTAATGTTATTAATGCAGAGATAAGAACCTTCTTGTGTTTTGACTCTCACTGGGCGCTGGGAGTTGCAGTTCTAGTGGACACTTGTGTTGTAGAAACTACAAAAAAAAAAAATTTTGGAAACAGCAGCACTGGTTATATCTTATCTGGAGACAAGCTCGTTACAGGGTTATTTCCATTCCATGGGTATATGACTATTAATTAGCGATGCGTCGCCCCAGTCCAACATGCAGAAGAGATGAATATAAATGAGGCGTGCGGAGGGGCCTAACCTCATTATGTTTCCCACCCGCTCCCATCAGCCGCTCCAATACTCCCGGATTTATACAACAATCTCATTCCAAAAAGCAATTAGCATGTCGGATCCTCTGATTTTGGGCTCATTTTAACCCACATCTGTACTTTGAGTTTGCCCATAGCCTGTACAGAGAGATACCATAAAACTATGGCACATAGGGATTCCCCTGTACTAAGCACAATTCAGCAGGAACAGCCCCCTAAGTTTGCCCATAGCCTGTACAGAGAGATACCATAAAACTATGGCACATAGGGATTCCCCTGTACTAAGCACAATTCAGCAGAACAGCCCCCTAAGTTTGCTCATAGCCTGTACAGAGAGATACCATAAAACTATGGCACATAGGGATTCCCCTGTACTAAGCACAATTCAGCAGGAACAGCCCCCTAAGTTTGCTCATAGCCTGTACAGAGAGATACCATAAAACTATGGCACATAGGGATTCCCCTGTACTAAGCACAATTCAGCAGGAACAGCCCCCTAAGTTTGCTTATAGCCTGTACAAAGAGATACCATAAAACTATGGCACATAGGGATTCCCCTGTACTAAGCACAATTCAGCAGGAACAGCCCCCTAAGTTTGCTCATAGCCTGTACAGAGAGATACCATAAAACTATGGCACATAGGGATTCCCCTGTACTAAGCACAATTCAGCAGGAACAGCCCCCTAAGTTTGCTCATAGCCTGTACAAAGAGATACCATAAAACTATGACACATAAGGATTCCCCTGTACTAAGCACAATTCAGCAGGAACTGCCCCCTGAGTTGGATCATAGCCTGTACAGAGTGATACCATAAAACTATGGCAGCATAGGGATTCCCCTGTACTAAGCACAATTCAGCAGGAACAGCCCCCTGAGTTGGCTCATAGCCTGTACAGAGAGATACCATAAAACTATGGCACATAGGGATTCCCCTGTACTAAGCACAATTCAGCAGGAACAGCCCCCTGAGTTGGCTCATAGCCTGTACAGAGAGATACCATAAAACTATGGCACATAGGGATTCCCCTGTACTAAGCACAATTCAGCAGGAACAGCCCCCTAAGTTGGCTCATAGCCTGTACAGAGAATGTGCATACTGTAGCTATATTTAGAGTCCTTGAGACTCAATTCTTCATACATGAGACTCTGGTACCCTGAGTTCTATGTCCTGCATGCATTCCTGGTTTTGGTTGAATATTTAGTTCCCCTTTAAATAAGCTGCTGCCTTGCCCATAGATACAGAAAGATATATTTTTGTTTCAGAGTTCGGAAGGGAAGATACATTTTCCAATAGGAATAAGAAGCAAGGACTTTCCAAAAAAGCAGCAATGGACTAATGAGACATTTATTAGCGGCTGTCATTCTTTGTTGCTAAAAAGAGCTCAGAGGCGCCAGGAGTCAGATGCAGCCCCCATAGCAGAGCCCTTTAATGTCGCACATACGGAGAGAACATTGCTCCGTTATTATTTCAGGGATGATTCATGGAGTGACCCAGTTATACGGATAGCTAGGCCATGTCCTGTCTGTCAGCTCCCAAGAGCTCACAATCTGGGGTTAGGGGAATGTTCTGCTCGGAGGCAGGAGAGGAAGGAGCTGGATATAAATGGCAGCACGGTTTGGCCACATTTATTTTCTTCTATTAACATTGTACTGTATGTGTGGGGATGTCCCTCTTACTTCTGTGTCCTCCTGGGCTTTTGTCCCCTACTGGGTTCTCTCGTTCTATAGTTACTGCTCCATTGGGTTGCCTATTCCCTAACTCTTACTTCATTGGGTTGCCTATTCCCTAACTGCTTGAGATCAGACTATTAATGCTCCATCTTACTTCATGCTCAGAGCCCTGTGTCTGTCCTAGACTATATTCCCCCAACTCCTGGGTTCTCTCTTTCTATAGTTACTGCTCCATTGGGTTGCCCATTCCCTAACTGCTTGAGATCAGACTATTAATGCTCCATCTTACTTCATGCTCGGGGGAGCCCTGTGTCTGTCCCAGGCGTTCTTCCCCTACTGGATCTTAGGTGGTTCTGGCCAATCCATGCTTTCCATTCCCTAAGATCTGACTATTATTGTTCTATCTTGCAATAAATGAATGTACAAGACTGTAGAAGACTGTTCAGTGGGGTGTTGGTGCTCAGCACAGTTCAGCAGCAGCACTGAGCGCCATCACCCATCCAAATCCTTACTCCCTGATGGATGCTGCATACAAAAAGAAAAGTATTTGGATTTAGATTTGATGAACTGCCCATTATGCCCCATTATGTCCAACTCTTAAATAGAACTGAATTAGATGGACTGTATATCCTTTTGGGGTCAATATAGTCACCTATATATGAGAGCAGCAAACACTTACTTTTATCAACTATCAAATCTGGAGAAAGTGGCGGATTCGGTTATGAAATGGTTATTTTCCTTTTTATGAAAGTTATATATAGATCTTTTTGCTTTGTTGTTGCCAGGATCATTGACCCTAGTAACTGACCAGGGTTGGTCGCCATAGTATGACATAAAAAATTGATATTCTGAGACAATTTGAAATTGGTTTTCTTTTTGATTTTTTTGTGGTTTTCCAGTTATTTTGCGTTTTGTTCCAGTTTGGAATTTCAGAAGCTATTTGGTTGCTAGGGTCTTATTTATCTTAGTAACCAGGCAGTGGTTTGAATGAGACACAGGAAACACATACAAAAACCGCTCCTGTAACTGTAGGTTTGAGAAATTACAAATAGGTGCATACAAACCTTGATCCTGTATCAGGGTGACCTTACCCTTTAGGCCTTACCCTTTAGAGGGGATCTCTGCCCAAAAACTGGGTTCTGCCCAATGTCCTTCTAAGCCACTTTCCAATATACAGTGAGTGTCGGTTGAGTTCCCCTTTAAGGCCCTATGGCACCATAGTTACTCGGATATAATGAGCCTGGCATTCATCAAGCTCTGTCTTTCCTCCCTGGTTTCCCCGTAGTAACGCAGCCGTACTTGGCAATACTTGCACACAGGGTGGCGCTCTGTATATTCCCACACATTGGGTTTCTATTTAGGAAACACTTCTGAAGCCATTATTTTCTATATTTAGATTAACCCTTCATGCCACCCAGTGCCTTTGATCTTGTCACTGGCAGTCAAGGTGGCCAAATGGCCGCATCAATGAGCCGACGTGACCCCCTGATCCGGTGGAAAAATCTAGCCTGTCCGTTCAACATCTGGACAATTTTTGGCCGGATATCAGTCGGGAGGGCCCCAATTGGCAGCTGAAATCTGCCCGTGTATGGCCACCTTTAGGCATCTGGCCAAGTGTGGGGTAATTAAACAGTTAAAACATTTGCACCCAACCATCTTGATAGTGTTTCTAGATAGAGTCCAGCAATCTGTGCCACGATAGACAGCCTGACCTTTATGCCTCCAGGCTCCCATTCATTGTGGCACATAAGAGGGGGATTTTTATTGATGGTTTGTTCCTATTTATAGAGATAACGTAAATGTCGGGACGAGGATTTCTCATGTGAACCCCCCCCAACCTCCCCCCCCCCATGGAGGGGCCTTGGGAAAGCAGCAGCCCCAGCACTTACCTTGTGTTCCGAGTTAGAGGCTGCCAAGGAAACAGGGGAAAGTACAGGAGAAAGGCAGGGAAACAGCCGGGGGTGGGAATAAAAACCCCCCTGAATTCTAATTAAATCTGATTTGGCTTCCATGAGAACAAGAGACTTTGCAGGCAGCTGAAGGAATCCGAGGAGCCTGGACCCCGGGTCCAACCTGCAGGGAGAGGGAACATCTGTAGGGAAGTAATTACAGTACTAATCACCCCCGGCCATTGGGCATAAGGATATAAGTGGCACAATCACGCTGTAGCCGGGTCAGTTTAACCCAATAGTCGCTGCCCCACTGGCCGAGGAATAGAGATGAAATGATTCAGTAACCTGGGACACTGGGGGAGACAGAGAGAGAACAAATAAAACTCCAGTGCCCTGCCTGTAATTGAACCCAGGACCCCACTTAGTGAATTTCTAGGGCAAGGTTTGTCATTAGGTTGATAAGTACAGTGTTAGTGCAAAAATTGGTGCAGATTTGCACTCTTTAAAATGCAATGCACAGAGCACTTTTTGTGCTCAGTTATACAAGCACTGCACCCATATATACAAGCACTGCACCCATACATGCACCCATGTATATTAGCATTGGCCAGCTGCACCTACTGGCGCCCATGTATACTAACACTAACTGGTTTCACCTACATCCACCTGTATATACTAGCACTAGCTCATTGCACCTACTTGCACCCATGCATACTAGCACTAGCTAGTTGCACCTACTTGCACCCATATGTACAAGCACTAGCTAGTTGCACCTACATATGCCCTTGTATACAACACTAGCTAGTTGCACCTACTTGCACCTGTCTGTACTAGCACTAGCTAGTTTCACCTACATACGCACTTGTATACAACACTAGCTAGTTGCACCTACTTGCACCTGTCTGTACTAGCACTAGCTAGTTGCACCTACTTGCACCTGTCTGTACTAGCACTAGCTAGTTGCACCTACTTGCACCTGTCTGTACTAGCACTAGCTAGTTGCACCTACTTGCACCTGTCTGTACTAGCCCTAGCTAGTTGCACCTACATATGCCCTTGTATACAACACTAGCTAGTTGCACCTACTTGCACCTGTCTGTACTAGCCCTAGCTAGTTGCACCTACTTGCACCAGTCTGTACTAGCCCTAGCTAGTTGCAAATACTTGCACCTGTCTGTACTAGCCCTAGCTAGTTGCACCTACATATGCCCTTGTATACAACACTAGCTAGTTGCACCTACTTGCACCAGTCTGTACTAGCCCTAGCTAGTTGCAAATACTTGCACCTGTCTGTACTAGCCCTAGCTAGTTGCACCTACTTGCACCTGTCTGTACTAGCACTAGCTAGTTGCACCTACTTGCACCTGTCTGTACTAGCACTAGCTAGTTGCACCTACTTGCACCTGTCTGTACTAGCACTAGCTAGTTGCACCTACTAGGAGCATTAGTTGCAGGGCAGTAAACGCAGGACTTTCGTTGCAATGGCTGAATCACACACGTAAATGGGGTGGGAGTGCACCCATGTCCCACCCTCACAGACACCCATTTGCACCACTTACTGCTCCCACAAACGCACCCGGGGCAATAGTAACCGAACCTGTGCTCTGTGTCCCCCCCGCACCTTTATTCTCTGATGGAAATGTTCCATGACACACACCTGAGTGAGCAAACTAATTGCTGTGCTGCTGATTTATTTATGGCAAATTATGACTTTAGGGGTCTGCTCTTTCATCCGCAAGATAAAGTTCATTTCAGCTACGGGAGAAATGCGCCAGTGCAGCCGACTGATCATTATTAGAATCCTCATTACTGAAACACTTTAGGGGCTGCGGCACATTTGGCGTTCTGCTTGCCGCTACCGGTGCCAGAGCTCCCTGCTACTCCCCCCAGATCTTAGCCGGCTGCTAGTAACCCAGTAACCTGCTGGGAGCTCTAGGACTGTGGCGAGTAGCTAAGCAGGGCCTACTCACACTAAGCTACTCCATGGTTAGGCACTACTCACACTAAGCTACTCCATGCTTAGGCACTACTCACACTAAGCTACTCCATGCTTAGGCACTTCTCACACTAAGCTACTCCATGGTTAGGCACTACTCACACTAAGCTACTCCATGCTTAGGCACTACTCACACTAAGCTACTCCATGCTTAGGCACTACTCACACTAAGCTACTCCATGCTTAGGCACTTCTCACACTAAGCTACTCCATGGTTAGGCACTACTCACACTAAGCTACTCCATGCTTAGGCACTACTCCACTCCACTAAGCTACTCCATGCTTAGGCACTACTCACACTAAGCTACTCCATGCTTAGGCACTACTCACACTAAGCTACTCCATGCTTAGGCACTACTCACACTAAGCTACTCCATGGTTAGGCACTACTCACACTAAGCTACTCCATGGTTAGTCACTACCGACACTAAGCTACTCCATGCTTAGGCACTACTCACACTAAGCTACTCCATGGTCAGGCACTACTCACACTAAGCTACTCCATGGTTAGGCACTACTCACACTAAGCTACTCCATGCTTAGGCACTACTCACACTAAGCTACTCCATGGTTAGGCACTACCACACTAAGCTACTCCATGTTTACGATCAAGCACTCCATGCTAGCGCACTACTCACACTAAGCTACTCCATGGTCAGGCACTACTCACACTAAGCTACTCCATGGTTAGGCACTACTCACACTAAGCTACTCCATGGTTAGGCACTACTCACACTAAGCTACTCCATGGTTAGGCACTTAGGCACTACCCACACTAAGCTACCTACATCCGATGCGTATAGGCAATCTACCCCACGACTAAGCTAACTCCATGCTTAGGCCACTTACTCACCACTAAGCCTACTCCATGCTTAGGCGACTACTCACAACATAAGCTACTCCAATGGATATAGGCACTAGCTCCAGCACTCAGCATACTCCATGCTTAGGCACTACTCACACTAGCTACCCGCTGGGCACCCAACAAGCTGGCTCCTTAGGGCAACTACTCACACTAAGCTACTCCATAGTTAGGCCCTACCCACACTAAGCTACTCCATGGTTAGGCACTACTCACACTAAGCTACTCCATGGTTAGGCCCTACCCACACTAAGCTACTTGCCACAGTCCTAGAGCTGGGGGGCACTACCATGGAGTAGCTTAGTGTGAGTAGTACCTAACCACGAGACATTGCCCATTGCATTGTTTTTATTTTGCATTTGCTTTACTTCCCCAAGCTGCTATAAAAGAGATATCTTTAAAGGGGTGATTCACATTTAAGTGAATGTTAGTACGTTATAGAATGGCCAGTTCTGAGCAACTTTTAAATTGGGCTTTATCATTTATTTTTTTATAGTTTTTGAATTATTTGCCCTCTTTTTCCTTTCCAGATTTCAAATGAAGGGGGGGGGGGGTCACTGACCCTGGCAGCCAAACAACTGTTGCTCTGTGAAGCTACAATTTTATTGTTATTGTTCATTTTTATAAGGTCCTCTACTGTTCATATTCCAGTCTCTCATTCCAACCACTTCCTGGTTACTAAGGAAACTTACCCTAGTGACCAGATAGCTGCTGAATCTCCAAACTGGAGAGCTGCTGAACAAAAATGGAAATAATTAGAAAAAAACTACAAACAAAAGAAAATAAAGACCAATTGCAAATCGTCTCAGAATATCACTTTCTACATCATACTATAAGTTAACTGGAAGTTAAACAACCCCTTTAATAGCGGTAGAACATAGGGCACAACAGACTCGAGTTCTTCAGTGCAGCTGAAATACCTTCCCCAGTTGGCAGCGCCTAATGGCCGGTGGTACTTATTACTGATTTCCCCATGTTTAATCACCTTTTAGCTAATGAGCCCGGCGGGTGTAGAAGGCAGTGTCACTGGCTGTAACGTTGGGTTCTAGTCAGGAGAAACACTCGTTATACATGAGAAACTTAAAAGGAAAGATATTTCCTGACCTTTTTGAAGTAATTGCTTCTCCCAGGTCCCAAATTAGACTGTGAGACGTGCGACGCCGGAAATGCCTTGTATTAATCCCCTGCTTTAGCTGCGGCCTTGCTCTGTGGTTTCAGCCCCCACTAATTCCATGGAAAGTTCCTGTAGGCGGCTCGCACTGAATTGCTACTATATGTGCTATAAACTAGGCAGGCGGAAGGATCAAAAAGTGAAAAATAAAGACCAACTAAAAAGATACATAGAATAGGCCCCTCCATAGTTTACTGGTGAATTTCCTCTTTAAATACCCCTAGAGACTGTGAGAAGTTCATGCAAATATGGCCTTATACATATAAATAGAGGCCGATGGGCCCTGGGCCAAGCAAGCGAGGTCCTCTAGCAGAAGCTGTGGCTAGGAAGTGAGATGTCAAGTACACTAGGGCAAGAAGGATATACTAGGGAAAGATGGAGAAAGTAGGACAGAATGGCAAAAGAAAATCAGGATATCAACAGTAGGTCAGGATGGAAATATAAGGACAAAATGGCATCAGTAACGTTAAAGACAGTAGAGCAAGATGGGGAAAAAGAGCAAGACTAAAACAGTAGGCCATGATGATGACAGTAGGGAATGGTGTTATGAAGACAGTAGAGCAAGATAGCAACAGTAGGACAACATGGGGACAATAGTGGCAATGGTAGGGTAAAATGGATACAGTAAGACAAGAAGGAGAAAGTAGGGAAAGATGGAGACAGTAGGACAAGATGGAAACAGTAGGACAGGATGGAGACAGTAGGACAAGATGGAAACAGTAGGACAGGATGGAGCAAGTAGGACAAGATGGAGACAGTAGGACAAGAAGGAGAAAGTAGGACAAGATGGAGACAGTAGGAAAGATGGAGACAGTAGGACAAGATGGAAACAGTAGGACAAAATGGAGACAGTAGGACAAGATGGAGACAGTAGGGACAAGATGAGGGCAGGATGGAGACAGTAGGACAAGATGGAGACAGTACAGGGCAGACAGATGGAGACAGTAAGACAATATGGAGACAGTAGACAAGATGGAGACAGGAGACAGTAGGACAATATGGACGACAGTAGGACAAGAGAGACAGTAGGACAAGATGGAGACAGTACAGTAGGCAAGATGGAGACAGTAGGGCAAGATGGAGACAGTAGGACAAAATGGAGACAGTAGGACAAGATGGAGACAGTAGGACAAGATGGAGACAGTAGGGCAAGATGGAGACAGTAGGACAAGATGGAGACAGTAGGACAATATGGAGACAGTAGGGCAAGATGGAAACAGTAGGACAAGATGGAAACAGTAGGACAAGATGGAGACAGTAGGGCAAGATGGTATGCATAGGATAAGGTTGAGACAGGCCATGATGGTGACAATACGGCAAGATAGCAACAGTAAGACAACATGGAAACTGTAGGGCTAGGTGGCAACATTAGGGTAGATTAAAGGCTATAGGACAAAAAGGAAATAGTAGGGCAAGATGGTAGGAGTAAGATGTGGTTGAGACAGGCCAAGATGGTGACGGCAGGGCAAGATAGCAGCAGAAGAAAAACATATATATTGTAGGGCTAGATGGCCACATCAGGGAAAATTAAAACAGTTGTGCAGGATGGTGCAGTTGGGCAAGATGGAGTAACAGGGAATGATGGAGACAGTAGGACAATATAGTTGGGTGCCAACATGTTAGTTCCATTCCCTGAGACCAATTCAAGCCAGGGATAAAGATATATAGGAACGGCATCCATTCTGTACCATACTCGGTGCTTCTATCCCCCCAGACTAAAGGCTATTGGATGTTCTGCTCTTTTCTAGCTGTTGAATAAATGATTTGTCCCCATTTGGCTGTTGTGTATATTTAACCATAATATGATGAATTAAAGAACTTATTCAGATGATGCATTTAAGGTGCATATACATGTCAGATATCAGCTGCTGATCTGCCCTCCCTTGGCCTGATGTATCCGGTGTATGGGTCCAAAGCCATCACCCTTCCAATCAGTATCTGGCCAGCATTCACTAACACCAGGTTTGGGAAGGGTGGAAAATACAATTGTCTGTATTGGGCTGTGTTTGCTGCACTTGGCTTTCACCACTGGCAACCCCCTGGGATCTGTTGTACGAGGGCAGAACATTTTGATGAAAAGATCCAAAGGCTTCTGTTTGTGCAACTTGGCACTTTATGGAGCCACAACTGACTGTCCTGTTAGTCTGAGAAGTTACCATTGGCTCTGGCATTTGGTTAGTAACCCTGCCCCTAGGGAGTAACTCAGGGGACCATATAAAAGATGCATGTAAGGTCATCCAAACAGATCAGTGGCCTTCTAGTTAAGCAGTGGAAGGGGCTAGAATCAGCCTGTAGCCAAACAGACCCTTAGAATACTCTCATGGCTAGACCACCCTGTGGCCAATGGCAAACTCAAACAGGAGCTGCAACAATATGTATGAAGGTTCTTCCTGTTGCTGAAGGCTGGCACATCCTGCTGGTGTCACCATGTAAATACCCCTGGCGAGGGATTGAGAACTGGACATTATTGTGCTGCTGGCCCCTGTTATATGAACCTGTAAATCCCATTGGATTGGAATGCAGGCATATTTGCTTTATGTCACCCTGTTACACATTGGTTATCCGATATCCTATTGATCCAACCTCCCCAGTAGCTGTGATCTAAGAATGATTGGCACCTCCGGCGTGGGTCTGTGCCACGGGGCAGCTGCGGGAATGGCTGCTCCTCCTAATTGTGCATGAATATGTCGTGGGCTCAGGATTCAGCCTTGGATTTAGGGGAATGAGATGTGAGAGCTGGAAACAGATGCTGCGCCTCATCCCGTGCCAAGCCTGACAGCAGCAATCTCCATTTAATCAAAGCCCTGGGTTTTTGATTAAACAGCAAATAAGGGAATCTGGCCGGCTGCTGCCTGACTGGCTCTGTGCTGAAGGAATGCTGGTTCAGAAGTGGGCATCACCCATGGCTTGGCACATAGGAAGGAGAGCGTTGTTATGGTTATTTATTAGATACCAGTGATCCAGCAGCCCCACTGGATTCTAAAATACAGACAAATAGAAGGGCATGACAGCTTACACTGCCCTCCAGGTATGGGCACAAAAATTGTTTATGAACTGCAACTCAGGGAATGCCAAAGGCACCCATTTTTCACATCATGCTTTAGAAACCTACCTTTGGGTAAGTGAGATTAACACTCCCAGGTCCCAATTCTCTGCACTTTCTGCTCCTGAGCTGCTCTCCTCCCTATGATCCTAAAAGGAGGCTGAGCCTCCCTATAAAGGTGGAAAAAGCACAGTTAGCTATTTGTTATGTGCCAGCCCCTCTGCCTTTCCATGGGAAAAAAGAGCAGCCAAGATAACAGATAATCAGAAGTCTGAATTCCGGATAAGGTGTTAGGGGTTTAATTTATCTGTACAGTGTAAGGTTCCTTATGATCCCTGGGCACCACTGCCAACCACAGTCATGGGCCCCACTGCCACCCACAACCACAGCCAGGGCCAGGGGTCGTACTGTTGCAAACATTTTGGGATGGCCACATGGGGCCCACCAATTAAATATTTGCTCTGGGCCCACTGCCACCCACACGTACAGGCCCCACTGCCACCCACACATACAGGCCCCACTGCCACACACACAGCCCCCACACCCCTGTAAATGGGCATCACTGATTTATTCTTTGCTGAGGGTCCATTCCTGTCTTTCTCTCTATTCCCCCAACAACGTACCCCTATTAGAAACCAGCTGTGATTTAACTGCTATTTAAGGCCCTGAGCTGCTGACATGCAGTGCTATGGCTGGGTAATTAGCAGACTGGAAATCTGATTAAAGCAGGTGCCATTTGTAAGTGAGGGTTTCCCAGGCAGGCCTCATTCCCTTCCCATTTCCCTTCATCAAGGCTGCGCTGGAGACCTGTTGCACGGCACGGCAGGAGGTTAAAGGCTGCAGAGCTGTAATCACTGGCCATAAGCAAACTCAGCCACACGTTAACATGTAATTTGGAAGGGATGAACCAATGCCGCTGGGCTTGTAGAACGGCCTCGGTAGGTGGGTAATGTAGGTAACCGTCCTGCCGTAATCATGGTTTTACTGTTCTTTAAAGGAGAAGGAAAGGTAAAAACTAAGTATGCCTTATAGAAAGCTCTATGTAAATAAAGCCATAAGCACTTACAGATAGATATAGAGTCCTCTATCAAAAGAAACACACAATTTCTTTGGGTATCTGACTTCCACTCTCAAAAAAATCCTTCGTTCCTGGGGCCAGAGTCTGCACAGCTCTCCCCTCCCTCCTACTCCCCCCTCCCACAAGAATGCTAAGAACTCCCTCCCCCTCCCTTAGGAATGTGTCATCTGAGCTATAAAGGCTAAAGCTGTACAGCAGGAAGCTGTAAAGACCAAGCTACAATGGCAGCTGCTATCTTAAACAGAGAAAGCTTCTAGAGCTCTTTACTCAGGAATGATAAAGCATTCTACAGAATAAATATAGCGTTCTAGGTGGCACTAATGTGGCAAATGACTTTCCTTCTCCTTTAACTGCAGTTCATTTGTGCCTTTGTCTACTGGTTGGCCTTTTACCTTTTACCTGAGCTGCCATTGTGTTAGTCTGGGCCTGGGTTCAGCCTTATCACCTCCCATAGCCCTACTATTGTGTTATAATTGTTTAATCGAATGCCTGCAGAGGATGTGGTCTACTGGCTTGGGCAGAGTGGCCAAATTGGTAAACTATCAGTGAGATGAGGCTGTAGGTTAAAATGGATTGCTTTCTGTAGGGGCTGCTAATGTTTAGGGCAGTTGTAGCAGGTGTATAGCAGGTGTATAGCAGGTGTATAGCCGGTGTATAGCCAGTGTATAGCCAGTGAATAGCCAGTGTATAGAAGGTGTATAGCCAGTGAATAGCCAGTGTATAGTCGGTGTATAGCCAGTGAATAGCCGGTGTATAGCCAGTGAATAGCCAGTGTATAGCCGGTGTATAGCCAGTGTATAGTCGGTGTATAGCCAGTGTATAGTCGGTGTATAGCCAGTGTATAGCCAGTGTATAGAAGGTGTATAACCAGTGTATAGAAGGTGCATAACCAGTGTATAGTCAGTGTATAACCAGTGTATAGTCGGTGTATAGCCAGTGAATAGCCAGTGTATAGAAGGTGTATAGCCAGTGTATAGTCGGTGTATAGCCAGTGTATAGTCGGTGTATAGCCAGTGAATAGCCAGTGTATAGAAGGTGTATAGCCAGTGTATAGTCCGTGTATAGTCCGTGTATAGCCAGTGAATAGCCAGTGTATAGAAGGTGTATAGCCAGTGTATAGTCCGTGTATAGCCAGTGAATAGCCAGTGTATAGAAGGTGTATAGCCAGTGTATAGTCCGTGTATAGCCAGTGTATAGTCGGTGTATAGCCAGTGTATAGTCCGTGTATAGCCAGTGAATAGCCAGTGTATAGAAGGTGTATAGCCAGTGTATAGTCCGTGTATAGCCAGTGAATAGCCAGTGTATAGAAGGTGTATAGCCAGTGTATAGTCCGTGTATAGCCAGTGAATAGCCAGTGTATAGGGTGTATAGCCAGTGTATATCGGTGTATAGCCAGTGTATAGCCAGTGTATAGAAGGTGTATAGTCGGTGTATAGCCAGTGTATAGTCGGTGTATAGCCAGTGTATAGTCGGTGTATAGCCAGTGTATAGCCAGTGTATAGTCGGTGTATAGCCAGTGTTTAGTCGGTGTATAGCCAGTGAATAGCCAGTGTATAGAAGGTGTATAGTCGGTGTATAGTGTATAGTCGGTGTATAGCCAGTGAATAGCCAGTGTATAGAAGGTGTATAGCCAGTGTATAGTCCGTGTATAGCCAGTGTATAGTCGGTGTATAGCCAGTGAATAGCCAGTGTATAGAAGGTGTATAGTCGGTGTATAGCCAGTGTATAGTCGGTGTATAGCCAGTGTATAGCCAGTGTATAGTCGGTGTATAGCCAGTGTATAGCCAGTGTATAGTCGGTGTATAGCCAGTGTTTAGTCGGTGTATAGCCAGTGAATAGCCAGTGTATAGTCGGTGTATAGTCGGTGTATAGCCCGTGTATAGTCCTTGTATAGCCAGTGTATAGTCGGTGTATAGCCAGTGAATAGCCAGTGTATAGCAGGTGTATAGCCGATGAATAGCCAGTGTATAGAAGGTGTATAGCCGGTGTATAGTCAGTGTATAGCCTGTGTATAGTCGGTGTATAGTCGGTGTATAGCTAGTGTATAGAACAGCGTTTTTCAACCGCTGTTCCTGTTGCCTGGTGTGCCGTAGGCAGGGCCGCAATTTTTACTTTCCCCTTTAATAAAATCCGGGCCCTGTCATTGGTTGCGCCCCGTGTGTATGGGTGACGTCAGTACGCACGGGGCGCAACGTTATAAAAGGGCCTGTGTGCGGTCGCGTGTAGGCAGAAGTGCAGAGGCGGCGCGCGTGAGGGGAAGATGCTGCTGAAGCCGCCGAAGAGTAAAATGCTGCTGGGCACCAATGTATTAGGGGGGGCCACGGGGCACACTAACTTATGGGGGCACTGCTGCTGGGCACCAATGTACTAGGGGGGCTGGCTCTTGGCACCAATGTACTGGGGGGCACTGCTGCTGGGCACCAAATGTACTAGGGGGGCACTGCTGCTGGCACCAATGTACTAGGGGGGCACTGCTGCTGGGCACCAATGAACTAGGGGGCACTGGTCTTGGCACCAGTGTACTAGGGGGGCACTGCTGCTGGGCACCAATGTACTAGGGGGCACTGCTCTTGCACCAATGTACTAGGGGGGCACTGCTGCTGGGCACCAAGTGTACTAGGGGGGCACTGCTCTTGGCACAGTGTACTAGGGGGCACTGCTCTTGGCACCAATGTACTAGGGGGGCACTGCTGCTGTGCACCAGTGTACTAGGGGGCAGCTGCTCTTTGGCACCAGTGTACTAGGGGGCACTGCTGCTGGGCACAGAGTTAAATTTTTTAACATTTTCTAATGGTGGTGTGCCTCGTGATTTTTTTAATGAAACAAGTGTGCCTTTGCCCAAAAAAGGTTGAAAAACACTGGTATAGAAGGTGTATAGCCAGTGTATAGCCAGTGTATAGAAGGTGTATAGCCGGTGTATAGTCAGTGTATAACCTGTGTATAGCCGGTGTATAGCCTGTGTATAGCCGGTGTTGTGGTGTGCCTCGTGATTTTTTTAATGAAACAAGTGTGCCTTTGCCCAAAAAAGGTTGAAAAACACTGGTATAGAAGGTGTATAGCCAGTGTATAGCCAGTGTATAGAAGGTGTATAGCCGGTGTATAGTCAGTGTATAACCTGTGTATAGCAGGTGTATAGCCTGTGTATAGCAGGTGTATAGCCAGTGAATAGCCAGTGTATAGAAGGTGTATAGCCAGTGTATAGCCGGTGTATAGCCAGTGTATAGCCAGTGTATAGTCAGTGTATAGTCAGTGTATAGCCAGTGTATAGCCAGTGTATAGCCGGTCTATAGTCGGTGTATAGTCGGTGTATAGCCAGTGTATAGCCGGTCTATAGTCGGTGTATAGCCAGTGTATAGCCGGTGTATAGCCTGTGTATAGCAGGTGTATAGCCAGTGAATAGCCAGTGTATAGAAGGTGTATAGCCAGTGTATAGCCGGTGTATAGCCAGTGTATAGCCAGTGTATAGTCAGTGTATAGTCAGTGTATAGCCAGTGTATAGCCAGTGTATAGCCGGTCTATAGTCGGTGTATAGTCGGTGTATAGCCAGTGTATAGCCGGTCTATAGTCGGTGTATAGCCAGTGTATAGTCGATGTATAGCCAGTGAATAGCAGGTGTATAGCCGGTGTATAGCCAGTGTATAGCCAGTGTATAGCCAGTGTATAGGCGGTGTATAGCCAGTGTATAGTCGATGTATAGCCAGTGTATAGTCGATGTATAGCCAGTGAATAGCAGGTGTATAGCCGGTGTATAGCCAGTGTATAGCCGGTGTATAGCCTGTGTATAGCCAGTGTATAGTAGGTGTATAGCCAGTGTATAGCCGGTGTATAGCCAGTGTATAGTCGGTGTATAGCCAGTGTATAGCCGGTGTATAGCCTGTGTATAGCCAGTGTATAGTAGGTGTATAGCTGGTTTATAGCCAGTGTATAGCCAGTGTATAGTAGGTGTATAGCTGGTTTATAGCCAGTGTATAGCCAGTGTATAGTAGGTGTATAGCTGGTTTATAGCCAGTGGATAGCCGGTGTATAGCCAGTGTATAGCCAGTGTATAGTAGGTGTATAGCTGGTTTATAGCCAGTGTATAGCCAGTGTATAGCCAGTGTATAGCCAGTGTATAGTAGGTGTATAGCTGATGTATAGCCAGTGTATAGCCAGTGTATAGTAGGTGTATAGCTGATGTATAGCCAGTGTATAGTCGTTGTATAGTTTGTGGATAAGTGCAGGCAGGTTGTTGGATAAGAGGCAGGCAGCGTGCCATGGGCACAGGTTAGTGAGGGGGCCGCAGGAACTCTATGTACATGTGTGAGTGGGGGGCTCCTCACCTGCTGAGAAAAATTTTGTATCTTACAGGAAAAAACATGTCATTACCCTGTCAACAACAGCTGGCGGCAGTCTGTCAGTTTCCATAGAAACAGAGCAGTCTCCACCACCTGCTTCCTGCTTTACCTGTTCCATTTTGTCCTTTTGTGTGTGTGTGCGGGAATCTCGCCAGCGACCAACGAGACATTCAGTCAGTGAGACCTTGTGCAGGCTGGGGGGGTGTAACCCCTTCACCTGCCCCATTCCCTCTAACTGTGTAACCCCTTCACCTGCCCCATTCCCTCTAACTGTGTAACCCCTTCACCTGCCCCATTCCCTCTAACTGTGTAACCCCTTCACCTGCCCCATTCCCTCTAACTGTGTAACCCCTTCACCTGCCCCATTCCCTCTAACTGTGTAACCCCTTCACCTGCCCCATTCCCTCTAACTGTGTAACCCCTTCACCTGCCCCATTCCCTCTAACTGTGTAACCCCTTCACCTGCCCCATTCCCTGTGGAAGTATTTATTGAATTATTGGGGTCACATACACAGGCCCCTGTCACGTGACTGCCCTCCCCTCCTATCAGTGAGTAGTATTACTAGGCTCAGAGGAAGGCAGTGAGAGTGTCAGATGGAGGAGACCTGTAGAATTAAATCTGTGAGGTGACATTTAGAGAGGCAAGTTCCTTGAAGGACAAGGCGCTCTCAGCCCACGCAGGCCCCGTCTCTCCCTACTTTGTTGTGGCTGCGGCGCTGCCTGTGTGGGTGCGTTCGTCACATCATTCCCAGGAGACTCCCGTGTCGGTGCTTTATACACAGAATAGGAAACCAGGAACCTCCTTGGCCTAAGAGCTGACTGTCTCAGTCTGACCAATGGAGACAGCAGCAGCAGACACCCCATATACTGTATATCAGCAAGGGTGCCAACCCCACAGGTTTAAATGCCAGTTAAAGGGCATATGGTGCCTGAGTTTGTCCCCACAGACTGTCATACCTACACTCAGTGTCGGACTGGGACCCCAGGGCCCACCAGAAAAACCTCAAACCATGGGCCCACTCTCCAAACTATTTTTCTTCCTCTTCTCATTTAACCTCTTTGTTCCACAAGTCTATCTTCCTTACATACTATTATCTATTTTTCAGTCTCTTTGTTTCCAAGCAAAAAAAAGGGAATGGCCATGAAAGACCAAATGGTTAGAGGCAGGAGGGACAACTGACACCTGGGCCCTCCGGGAGTTTTCCTGGTATCCCTATAGGCCAGTCTGACACTACCTACACTCCCCCATATACCAGAATATATTTTAAAAAAAATATTGGGCAGAGCCATAACCCCCAATGGCCAATGCATTCTGTGTGTATCTGGCAATTAATCATAGGGTCTTGTAGATTGTAAGCTCTTTTGGGCAGGGCTCTCTTCACCTCTTGTATCTGTTACTGATTGCTTTATATGTTACTCTGTATGTCCAATGTATGAAACCCACTTATTGTACAGCGCTGTGGAATATGTTGGCGCTTTATAAATAAATGTTAATAATAATAATAATAAGACACACCTCTTCCTTACTTACCCAGCCATTAGCTGAAAGCTATAATAGCACGAACCCTAAAAGATAATTTCTAGGGACAGCCCTGCCCTCTGCCTGTTTAATAAGAAACCCCCCAAAGCAAGTAGGCTTCTGCATCATCACTTGCCACCTTCCTCTGCCACTGGATGATGTCACATTGGGGTTATGATGATGTCACTGGTCTACAATGATGTCACTTCCCCCTGTCCATTTCCCCCTGTATATCATTAGCCAGCAACATGTCCTATATTGCATACATTGCTGATAAAGGGAAATACAAATTGCATGTATATCTATATATAGACTCCTAAACTTGGGGTCTCCCCAGTTGTTCCCAATTCAGTCCCCTTCTAGAAGCTCTTTCTCAGTCACAGTGACAGTGACAGATGACAACATCAGGGATTTGGTAGTCGCACTCCATCTTTGTCAGTTCCATATGCGCAGAAGATAGGGCCGGACTGTCCGCATTAGAAATAGCCAGGAGCAGGGAGAGAGCTCCACCATCAATTGCTTTGGGGGATATTAGAGATACTGCACTTCTCAAGGGCTTTTCTATATCACAATCCAACAGTGTGTGCAGAATGCTGTATATTGCCTACCCATTAGTATATAACATATACTATATATATCATTATAATATGTCAGTACATGCAGGGTTGGCGTTAGGGTGGCACAGCATGACATATATATATATATGATACTTTCTGTGCCACCCCTGCATGTACTGACATTTTATTCAAGGCTACAAGAGTTGAGGGAAAAATTTTTTCTGTTTCTGTGTTTTTTCCTCTGCTGTTTTCCTTTAATCCTCCCTGATACAACAGATAACGAGACTGTGTGTGGGGGGGGTTCTATTTATTGGAGTGGGATTACATTGGCGGCTGCATTATGTGCTGTTATAATGAAGATGATGAGGGAGAGCAGAGTCGCAACACATCTGTTTAATTAAAGTGTTTTCTTGCATTAGAATAAGATCCAGCTATGACCCCCCCAGAGCCACCACCTTTGTCTCATTGTCATTATGGCAGGGCAGCAGCAGGAGCGGGGGCACAAGGCCTTGCCTAGGGACAGTCAGCCATGTACATTGGTATAAAGGCTTGTGGGGGGGGCAGTTTAATCTCTACATTAATCTGGGACATAATATGGAGCATCTGCTAAGGTGCAGCTAAGTTCAGACTTTCAACCATCTTCTGATATGTTTCTTAACCGGGCTACACCCTGAGTGTAATATCCCTACAGCCTGGCACAGACGCACAGGGGGCACTGACTCGAGGTTATTAGGGAAAGTCTGAAGGGTAAAACCAACAACTGGTGTTAAAGTACAATTTTCAGCATCTGCCCCACAGGGACATTCACTCTCTCCAATCAGTCGTCTCCCTGCTTCTCCTTGTGGCTTTGTGCTTTCTGGTTATTGGAATAAGTTGTAAAAGTCTAGCGCAACCAATCAGCAGGTTGGATTCATGTTCACCTTCAGTGGTGGGTTATCAGGATTGGGATACAAGCTCCCCGGGGGGCCTGTTTCTAACCATTTGGCCTTGTTCATGGTTATTCCATGTGATTTTAAGGAAGAATGTAAAAAAAAAAGGGACTAGGAGAATATAGAGGCTGAGTGAGGAGAAACAGTTTGGAAAGTGGGTGTATGGTCTGGGCCTATGGTCTGGCATCCGAATCTGACGCTGCTGGGGCAAACTTTTATTAAATTGCCTTGTTTATACTTTAATTGGCTTCAGTGTTTCTTTATACAGTTTATAATAATATATGGAATGGCACGCGGTGGGTCTGCCACGATCTCCTGGTTTAGTCAAGGACAATTACTGCAGCATGGGCCCATGTGGGGCCTATTTAGCACTTGTTGTAAATGAAGGTGCTCCATATAAGGTTGGTTCTACGGCGAGCCCTAGGGGCCAGTCAGACACTAGCATTGCAGGGAGAAGATTGATGCCATTTAATGCAGCCCAAGGAACATGTGTGTAATAAGTACACATTGGTCTCTTTTGTAAACCAAAGGGTTTCAGATAAATATGGATGGCAATGTACAAAGGGTCATAGATCAGAGACCTCCTATAGGGGGTCATTTAACAATGGCCCCGGCCCAGGCATAAGAATGAAAGCACAAAATGGCACCCTTTAGCACTCATTCACTGAGAACTTGCCTTTGGGCCTGGACTGGGAAACAAAATAGGCCCTGGCATCTCAAATACACAGAGGCCCAACCAGCCACCCCCCAGCCCAATAAATAGTGACTGTCTGTGGCATCTTACAGCAGCCCCTCAGCCTGCTGGCATTTAGGCCATAGATACGTTCTGCACAAATTAAAAGGTGTTGCGGGGTGCAGGGTGCATTGCTGTGGGGGTGCAAGGAAGCGCTTTCCTTTAATGTCTGCCAGAGGGGCCCCTATATTTAATTACATTAGCCGCAAGAGAAGCCAATAGAGATGCTGAAGTAGCAAAATTAATCTTGCAGATTTTCCAACATTGCTTGTCATTAAATTCCAAAGCGGCATTACGTTGGCCATATCCAGGGCTTGGCATGAAACACAAGTACCATGATACCTGGCAGTGCATGCCATCACTGTGAGCCTTCCCAGAGGCACAAATGGGAGGCACAAAGGCTTCCCCAAGTGTTATCTGATACTAACTTCTGGTTGGCTGATGAACATGGCCCGGGCCCACCACACTGCATACCCCCCATCTGTGAGCCCTAGCCTCAATCTTCCATTGCCTTACAGGTTAGTAATCTATGCAGCTCTTGATTAGGAATTTGACCCAAAGAACACTCTTCTGGAAGGGAAATGGAGGCAACCCTAAAAAATTTTGCTTAAGATACTGATAGAGATGAGCAAGGACACATTATCACAATAAATCAATCACAAAAACAAGGGAAGAGAGTAAAGTGATTAAAGGAGATGAGGATAAAGGAAATGAGTCAGAATCAGGCAGAGAGGGAAGGTAAGGGCCCCCCCTCCCATTGCCTGGGTGCTGATTGCTTGGTAATGCCACTGTCGTTGCCCTATCATCCCCTATTAGTGGAACTGCCAGTTAGCGGAGACCCCTGTGTAATGAGTATATAGAATCACTAATAGAGGAATGGAAGCAATCTCCCATTGTTACTATTACACACTCAGTGCCAGTTTTGGGGTGGGGCAGAAAGTGGAAATCTCCCCCCAGAGCCCAGGCATTAGGGACCTACATATAGCTCTTGCACTTACAGGTCTGAGCACACACAAATGGGTTAGTAGATTCCATTCTATTTTAAATTAGGCAAAGGGAGGGTTGAATAGGAGCAAAGCACATGATTTTAAGGATTTGGTTTGGCCAGACACCTGGATTCGACCAAATCCTGCTCAGAAAAACTGCCAAATCCCAAACAATGAGGGACTGGGCTGCTTGGTGTAAATCAGTAGCCGGCCGGCATTCAGCAAGGTGCCAGTTACATGGCTGAGAAGTGCTTGCATGCCTGGGCACATAGATGCCCCCTGGCTATATATAAGAATGAGTATTTGCTGCTGCTTGGCCGCTGTAGGGCCCAATGCCAGGACTGTATCAGCATCGCTCCAGGAGCGGCACATTCCATGTAAATGGCTTTATTACTGCAAATAGGATTAGGAGCCCAGGCGTGTTTAATTTATCCTGAGCCAAAGCTTGTCAGATCTCAGGGCATTAGGGCAAATGACTTCTAATTCCTTGTTGGGTGGCCAAGTCATGGCTAGAGACTCCAGCTGTTCCCTGCCGGACAAGGAGTGGAGCTGCACTACAGCAATAGCTTCACTCTATAGTGGAGCCACAAGCATCTCATATGCTGTATTACATATCAAGCCTACCAGCAGTCTATCCCACTGTCTCTCTAGTGCCCCTGATATATTTCAGAGACCCCCCAGTTATCAGACAAGAGAGCAGTCAGAGCCAGGGAGAGCTGAAAGCCGACTTACGTTGTGCAATTAGGCACGGGGCATCTTTTATCCCTGAACACACAGTGGCCGGAGCTCGGCTGATTAACAGAGAGTGTGAGCGGGGCCCCGGGGTCATACGACTCTGAGAATTCCCAGCTACTAATGAACAGAAAATTGTCTTCCTCAGAGATACTGTAAAATGTTACATCTCTGTCTCTCTCTGCTCCCCGGGGGGGTGTATTTGCTGCCTGCAAAGCTGAATAATTAGTGGAGGAGTGTAAAAAATATAATATAACTCAGACAAAAACTGTATGAGATGGAAATCCTCTTACTTTACTACAACTGGTACTTTAGAAAAGTTGATAAATAGAGAAACTATATATATAAATATCTCAATAACTGTGGATCTCACTGCTACTATAGGCACCATCTCTCCCTACTATACCTGCTATCCCACAGCCCCAGTCCCTTCCCAGAGGCTATTATCCCACTGCTACTATAGGCACCATCTCTCCCTACTATACCTGCTATCCCACAGCCACACCCCCTTCTCAGAGGCCATTTTCTCATTGCTGTTGCTAGTGAGTGGAGGTGCTTTGAGTGTTCTGTGGTTCTGTGACTTTCTCCCAGGCCCAGCTGGGTCTGGGGGTTAGTTTTGTGGGTGCTTTTTTCTTTGTGTTTTTGGTGCCTTCCCTACTCAATGGGGAAGAAGGCAATAAAACCTTTTAGCCGGGTAGTGAAGACCCGTTTGGGCAGCAGCAAGAGGGCTGCCGGATCAAACATTGTGGTGACTGTGGAGCGCGCTGCAAAGGGCAATGTTTCCTGCTCTATTAAAGGAAAGAATAAGAAAAGTAAAAGTTGTTCCCAAAGCGGCATTGAGAGTGACTCTGACTCTGTGGAAATGGACGCCGGTGTTGGAGTAACTGCAGGGAGCTGCGGAGCTGCAACAGAGGCAAACCAGGAGGTGAGAGGAGAGTCTGATGGCTGCAAAATGGCTGCTGGCAGTGAGGAGCTTGGAAGCCATGTGGCAATGGTGGTTGCAGAAAATGCTCTGACCAACCAGGAAATGGCTGCTGCCAGTGAGGAATATGGAAGCCGTGTGGCCCTGGAGGTTGCAGAGAGCGCTCTGAGTGACCAGGAGATGGCTGCTGCCTGTGAGGAGCATGGAAACCGTGTGGCCCAGGACAGTGAGCAGGTAATGGCTGCCGGCCCCCTGGGGAAGGCAGGGGAAGGGCACAAAGTTACTGAGACTGTAATACAGTATGACACTATCATTAATGCTTTGAAAGAACTGAGGTGTTTAGAGGAGAAACAAGGCAAATTAAATAAAGACATTGACAGGCTTATAAAAAATCTGAAGTTGGCAAGAGGAGAGAGGAGAACTCTGTATATCAGGGAGTTGGCTTTCCACAATAAGGAGCTGGAAGACACTGAGACTTACATTAAAGACATTCTGGCTGTTATAGAGCCATGGAAGGAGCTGTATGGCAACAAGCAGAGATTTGAACAAATGAAGGAGGGCAATATGACTGCTGAGAGACTGCTAAAAGTTGCAGAACTGCTCAAAGAGACTGATGTTTCAAAAACTCTTACTCAATGTAGTGTTGCTACTGATATTGTACATAGTAACGGTATTTCCAATGCTGATAGTGTGTGTGCAGCTGCCATGAGTGGGGTGAGTGCTGGGGGCAGTGTGGGGCAAGCGGCTGGGGGCAATGCAATGTGTGTGAGTGAGGGGGGTGGGGCAGTGAGTGCTGAGGCAGCTGAGGTGCAAGCGGCTGAGAGTGGTGCAGCTGAGGTGCAGGTGATTGCAGGTAATGCAGCATGTGTGACTGAGGGAGCTGGGAGAGGTGGGGGAGGGGAAGGAAAAAATGTCGTTTATTCTGCTGGGGAAAGCAATGTGCAAGGGGGGACTGAGAGTGTTGCTGGGGCTGCGGGGGGCAGTGTTTGGGAGGGAAGGAGATTCTTTGCACGTGAGCAGGATGAGGAGTTTGATGATGAGTTTGATAAGAGGAAGAATGTGGTGAAATTAAGTGGGAGAAAGAGAGGGAGGATTTCCCGGGGCGCAGGTTTGTGGGCAGAAACATCATTAAACAGTTGCTGGGTTTTACCCCACAGGACGTTTATGCCTTGCTGAGTGTCACAGACACAGAGTTTGATTTAAGCTTTAAGTTATCCCAAGGGTTAGAGGAGTTCTGGAGGCGGTACCATCCAAGTAAAGGGCCAAGGAGTGGGAGGGGTTTAGGGTAATCCCTGTGTCCAAACCCGAAACCAAACTGGTTACCATTATCATGAAGAGAGAGACCGTGCATGAGCAGGACATCCTCATATGGCTCCGGCGCCAGTGCACTGTCCTATCCCCCCTGGAGCCGGTGTTTGATGAGGAGGGATTCTGGGTGGGGGGTATAAAGTCCAAGTAAAATTGCATGTGGATCAGAATGTTCAGAACATCTCCCAAATTCCTTTTTCATTGGGAAAGCAAGGGGGTGTCTGTTTCTATGTGGGCCAGCCCAGGCTATGCTATTAAATGTGGGTCCAACAGGCATTATGCTGTAAAGTGCAACATACAGAAATGTGCTTTGTGTGGGGAGACTGGGCACCCAAGCAAGGAGTGTGTAAAGGCCATAAAGTGTAACCTGTGTATGCAATCCGGCCATGCTTATAGGGCCTGCCCCGACGCCTGGCGCAACATTAAGAAGGCTTGTCCAAATTTGGAAGAAATAATGAGTACCCCAATGCCAGGGGAGAACTTGCCACAGACTGAGGAGGGGGAAAGGAGAGGGCAGGTGGGGGAAAAGAGACAGACAGGGGGCGCCCAACAGAGGTGAGAGGGAAAGAGACAGAGAAGGAGGGCAGGAAGAGTGAAAGGGGGAGGAATAAGGGGAATAAAAAGGCAAAGGTACAGGCATCCCAAGGGGGGAGGATGGTTGGATAGTGGTGGGCAATAAATCAAAGGAAGTTAAGGAAGATCAGTGCCCAGGTGTAATGACCCTCCCAACTGGAAATAGATTTGTTTTGCCAGGAGGGAAGTCGTGGGGGGATTTGGCAGAAGAGCAGGCAGAGTTGGAGAGAATGGAGGAGGAGGAAGAGAGGGAGAAAGAAAAGTCTCTCTTCTGATATCATCTCCAGCAGAAAAAAGAGCAAGAGGGAAGGGGCTTTTCAGTCTCAGGGGGCAGATTTGGAGTCGCTGGAGGAGGGGAGTTGGAAGAAGAAAGCGGGATGGAGAGTCAGGAGACAGGTTATAAGGATACAGGTAAAAAGATCAGGTGGGAAAAGTTCTGATACGTCTCTAAACAAGAAACATAAGATGCCTCTGATATACATTTTATAACCATGAATGTTTTGCAGCATTAAGAACAGAAAGACTCGCTTTATAGCTTTTGATTTCCTAGAGTCAGTGGCTGCAGATATTATCTTTCTGCAGAGACTAGACTGACCTCTATCCAAGAGATAAGGGAGGCTAAAAGGGATTGGAAAGGGGGGTTTTCTTTTTGGTCGGTGGCTACTGAGCCAGCTGGTGGGGTTGGTATCCTCTTTAAAGGGGGTAGAAAAATTGAGGTAAAGAAGGTAGTAGACATATGGCTGGGAAGGTGTCTGATGCTGGATGTGCAGATTGATGGGTCCCTGTTGAGGTTGATAAATGTATATGGGCCCCAGACAATCTCAGAGAGGAGGAAATTATTATCAGAAATTAAGCAGTTCTTATACAATCTGCTCCTGTGATTCTAGCTGGGGACTTTAATCAGGTTCTCAGGGATGTGGACAGAACGGGAAGGTATAAAAAATATGAGAGCCAGTTTCTGGTGAATTTGGTGGAAGAGACCGGCCTTATAGACATCGCTACAGCCCATGGGAGAAAGGGGAAGCACACTTATTATTGTGGTGGGAGAAGCAGCAGAATTGATTTGGTTTTTGTTAAGAAAGGGGAGATTTTCTCAGAGATCAAGGAAACAGCAGTAGAATTTTCTGATCATTTAGCCCTGTCATTTTGTTATGGTTCTGTAGGAAAACCCAGATTTGGGAGGGGACTGTGGAGATTGGGGGCAGGTTCCCTAGAGGATGCAGAGGTAGGGAAATCCTTTGAGCGTTTATTGCAGAGGGAAGTCACAAAAGGTAGATTTTTTCGGCTCACTATCAGAATGGTGGGATGCTACCAAGGATTCTTTAGAACCTTTTTCAAGTCTGTCTCTTTTAAGAAAGGGAGGGAAAGAGAGCAAAAGTGCTGGTCCTTGAGAAGGAAGCTTGAGGTCTGTGGTTTCGGAGGGAGAGGTGGGGAAAAAGTGAACCGGCTCAAGTATCTGTTAAGACAGCAGCAGTATAGCCGCTACAAGTCCTTGGTTTTGGAAAGGGATTATGGGGTGTCCAACTCTCCAGACCCTTACCAAAACTGTAAGGAGACAGTTAAGAGAAAGTTGGTGGAAGGTCTGTATGACTCCCAGGGTCACTTACAGAGTACTAGGGAGGGGATTCTGGGAGTTGTAAGATCATACTATGCTGAGCTTTCAGAAAAGAGCTTTGGATAGGGGAAAGATGCAAGCCTTCCTAGAGGCGACTCCAGGCCCTAACATTGAGAATTTGGACTTTTCCCCTTTGGTGAAAGAAATAACAGAGGAGGAGGTTTTGCAGGCCATTGACAAACAGCAGAAGAAGAAGGCTCCTGGGCCGGATGGTTTAACAGCTGAGTTCTATAAAACTTTTAAGGTGAAGTTGGCACCAATTCTGGTGGAGGTGTTTAATGAGAGTTTAGTGAATGGGAGCCTTCCTTCTTCTATGCAGAACTCCTCGTTGATTCTGTTGTCAAAGGGGAAGGATTCGAGACACATTGAGAATTGGAGGCCTATTGCACTTCTCAACTGCGATAGGAAGCTTCTTGCAAGGATTTTTTCTGTAAGGCTGGGTAAGTTTGCTGGGCTTCTTTTGTCATCTTCTCAGTTCTGCTCGGTGGAGGGACGTGACATCTATGGGGCACTTCTACTTCTCAGGGAAACTTTGGAAAGGTGTAAACTAAATAAATGGGGAAGGTACTTTCTCTCATTAGATCAGGCTAAAGCTTTTGATAAAGTCGATCACGAATACCTATGGGCTACTTTGCAAAAGTACCACATCCCGGGTCAGTTTATTGAATGGTTAAGAGTTTTGTATGGAGGGGCAAAGAGCTTCCCTTTAATTAATGGTTGGCAGGGTGAAGACTTTGAAGTGCAGGCTGGCGGTGAGACAGGGATGCCCTCTTAGCCCACTCTTATACATATTTGCTCTGGATCCTTTTTTAAGGGGTTTGCAGAGTTGTGGTTGGAGGGTGTTCCGTTTCCCATGGGTCAGTCTTTTAAGTCGGTATAGCCTACGCGGATGATGTGACTTTGGTTCTGTCTTATCCAGAGGAGGAGTCGCTGGTGTCAGAGCACATCAAAAGTTATTCAGAGGCCTCTGGGTCTCTAGTCAACCAGGAAAAATCGGAAGCTCTTTGGGGTTTTAGAAGGGAGACCAAGTTTTAATCTTGAGAATTTCCCGTAGCCCCAGAGCAGGTTAGAATTCTGGGTATCAAATTTGGGAGAGGAGATAATGCTCAGGTAAATTGGGAAGAAAAGTTGGATTTGGTATTGCAAAGGTTCAGCGATGGAAGGCATGGAAGCTGACCTATAGGGAAAGGATCGACATTATTAAAGCTTATCTGATTCCTTTGTTTCTCTTTGTTTCCTATGTCTTCTTATTGCCAGAAGCTCTCTATGTCCGGATCCAGAGCCTGTTCTTCCAGATGCTATGGGGGAGCAGGATCAATCCTGTAAAAAGGGGTGTGACCTTCCTGCAGAGAAAAAAGGGTGGGTTGGACATGTTATGTCCAGTGGGGTTCTTTTGTGTCATTTTCCTGAAATATAATTTAGGAATTTGATGCAAGAAAAGAAATTGCTGTGGGAAGTCAGTGTTAAGGACTGGGTATCGCCATTTATCAAGGACTGGTTACTTGGGGACAGAGTGAAGGAGGTTCGAGTGAGAGGAGGCAGCATCCCATCATTTCTGAGCCAGGCAGTTAAGCTTCTGCGGAAATGGAGCATTGGAAAGCAGGAGTTATTTTCCTTCTCTAGGAAAAGTATTTATTTACGGGTTTTAGATTTTTTCTTTTGTACCCCCCCAATAGTGCAGGACTGTGCGAGTAGGATTATGGAGGAGAGTTTAAGCTTTCTGAATAGCAAGAGAATTCCTAAAAAATTTTGGGATAATGCTTGGCTGTCCTTTCATGGGAAGCTATTTGTAAGGGGAAACCTTAAGTATCGAAGTGTTGATAACAGGGCATGTCCTTGGGGTTGTGGGACAGAGGAGTCACAGGAGCATTTTTTAATTGAGTGTCCTGTCTCACAATCTCTGAGATGTCTACTGGCGAGACTGTTACACCTACAGATGCTTATAGACCTCAACTATTCTGAGTTTGCCTATGGGTGGTGGGTGCTGGGAGGGAGAATGGCACGGACAAAGAAACATTGTATATAATCATTATGGTGATAAGGTATCATCTCTGGCATATGAGATGCAAATGGACATTTGGACAAACGAAAGATCCTGCAGAACATGTTGCAAAAGTGATTGTAAATGAACTAATTCTTATTAAGACAATGGAAATTGAGAAATCTGTGGGAAATAAGATGCTTTGGAGAAATGTTCACTTTGTTTTTTGATGTGATATTGTTTATTGTATATTTCTGTTTGATTGAAATGTAATTGTATTTCTGTTGTAACTGTTTCATATATTTTAATAAAATTCTCTCCCTACTATACCTGCTATCCCACAGCCCCAGTCCCTTCCCAGAGGCTATTATCCCCCCACTGCTACTATAGGCACCATCTCTCCCTACTATACCTGCTATCCCACAGCCCCAGTCCCTTCCCAGAGGCTATTATCCCCCACTGCTACTATAGGCACCATCTCTCCCTACTATACCTGCTATCCCACAGCCCCAGTCCCTTCCCAGAGGCTATTATCCCCCACTGCTACTATAGGCCACCATCTCTCCCTACTATACCTGCTATCCCACAGCCCCAGTCCCTTCCCAGAGGCTATTACCCCACTGCTACTATAGGCACCATCTCTCCCTACTATACCTGCTATCCCACCAGCCCCAGTCCCTTCCTAGAGGCTATTATCACCCCACTGCTACTATAGGCACCATCTCTCCCTACAATACCTGCTATCCCACAGCCCCAGTCCCTTCCCTGAGGCTATTATCCCCCCACTGCTACTATAGGCACCATCTCTCCCTACTATACCTGCTATCCCACAGCCCCAGTCCCTTCCTAGAGGCTATTATCACCCCACTGCTACTATAGGCACCATCTCTCCCTACAATACCTGCTATCCCACAGCCCCAGTCCCTTCCCAGAGGCTATTATCCCCCCACTGCTACTATAGGCACCATCTCTCCCTACTATACCTGCTATCCCACAGCCCCAGTCCCTTCCCAGAGGCTATTATCCCCCCACTGCTACTATAGGCACCATCACTCCCTACTATACCTGCTATCCCACAGCCCCAGTCCCTTCCCAGAGGCTATTATCCCCCCACTGCTACTATAGGCACCATCTCTCCCTACTATACCTGCTATCCCACAGCCCCAGTCCCTTCTCAGAGGCTATTATCCCCCCACTGCTACTATAGGCACCATCTCTCCCTACTATACCTGCTATCCCACAGCCCCAGTCCCTTCCCAGAGGCTATTATCCCCCCACTGCTACTATAGGCACCATCTCTCCCTACTATACCTGCTATCCCACAGCCCCAGTCCCTTCCCAGAGGCTATTATCCCCCCACTGCTACTATAGGCACCATCTCTCCCTACTATACCTGCTATCCCACAGCCCCAGTCCCTTCCCAGAGGCTATTATCCCCCCACTGCTACTATAGGCACCATCTCTCCCTACTATACCTGCTATCCCACAGCCCCAGTCCCTTCCCAGAGGCTATTATCCCCCCACTGCTACTATAGGCATCATCTCTCCCTACTATACCTGCTATCCCACAGCCCCAGTCCCTTCCCAGAGGCTATTATCCCCCCACTGCTACTATAGGCACCATCTCTCCCTACTATACCTGCTATCCCACAGCCCCAGTCCCTTCCCAGAGGCTATTATCCCCCCACTGCTACTATAGGCACCATCTCTCCCTACTATACCTGCTATCCCACAGCCCCAGTCCCTTCCCAGGGCTATTATCCCCCCACTGCTACTATAGGCACCATCTCTCCCTACTATACCTGCTATCCCACAGCCCCAGTCCCTTCCCAGAGGCTATTATCCCCCCACTGCTACTATAGGCACCATCTCTCCCTACTATACCTGCTATCCCACAGCCCCAGTCCCTTCCCAGAGGCTATTATCCCCCCCACTGCTACTATAGGCACCATCTCTCCCTACTATACCTGCTATCCCACAGCCCCAGTCCCTTCCCAGAGGCTATTATCCCCCCACTGCTACTATAGGCACCATCTCTCCCTACTATACCTGCTATCCCACAGCCCCAGTCCCTTCCCAGAGGCTATTATCCCCCCACTGCTACTATAGGCACCATCTCTCCCTACTATACCTGCTATCCCACAGCCCCAGTCCCTTCCCAGAGGCTATTATCCCCCCACTGCTACTATAGGCACCATCTCTCCCTACTACTACTATACCTGCTATCCCACAGCCACAGTCCCTTCCCAGAGGCTATTATCCCACTGCTACTATAGGCACCATCTCTCCCTACTATACCTGCTATCCCACAGCCCCAGTCCCTTCCCAGAGGCTATTATCCCCCCACTGCTACTATAGGCACCATCTCTCCCTACTATACCTGCTATCCCACAGCCCCAGTCCCTTCCCAGAGGCTATTATCCCCCCACTGCTACTATAGGCACCATCTCTCCCTACTATACCTACTATCCCACAGCCCCAGTCCCTTCCCAGAGGCTATTATCCCCCCACTGCTACTATAGGCACCATCTCTCCCTACTATACCTGCTATCCCACAGCCCCAGTCCCTTCCCAGAGGCTATTATCCCCCCACTGCTACTATAGGCACCATCTCTCCCTACTATACCTGCTATCCCACAGCCCCAGTCCCTTCCCAGAGGCTATTATCCCCCCACTGCTACTATAGGCACCATCTCTCCCTACTATACCTGCTATCCCACAGCCCCAGTCCCTTCCCAGAGGCTATTATCCCCCCACTGCTACTATAGGCACCATCTCTCCCTACTATACCTGCTATCCACAGCCCCAGTCCCTTCCCAGAGGCTATTATCCCCCCACTGCTACTATAGGCACCATCTCTCCCTACTATACCTGCTATCCCACAGCCCCAGTCCCTTCCCAGAGGCTATTATCCCCCCACTACTACTATAGGCACCATCTCTCCCTACTATACCTGCTATCCCACAGCCCCAGTCCCTTCCCAGAGGCTATTATCCCACTGCTACTATAGGCACCATCTCTCCCTACTATACCTGCTATCCCACAGCCCCAGTCCCTTCCCAGAGGCTATTATCCCCCACTGCTACTATAGGCACCATCTCTCCCTACTATACCTGCTATCCCACAGCCCCAGTCCCTTCCCAGAGGCTATTATCCCCCCACTGCTACTATAGGCACCATCTCTCCCTACTATACCTGCTATCCCACAGCCACAGTCCCTTCCCAGAGGCTATTATCCCCCCACTGCTACTATAGGCACCATCTCTCCCTACTATAGCTATCTTAAAAATGACCCCTTTATTGGAGTGCCCTATAGATCCTATCAAGTCCCTGTTTGTATTTCAATTGAGGTGTGGGTGTGTCCTAATGGTCCTTGCCAGAAGCACAGTAGGAGATAGCCAATCACAGCCCTGCTGTCACACAAGCAAAGACAGGCTTCAGTTCCCTATCAGGTCAGCCTAGCTGCTGATTGGTTCCTATCCTACAGTTGGGGGTGCTAAGTGCACAGCCTGGGAAAGGAGGCAGCAGGAAGTAGAACAGAGGGCGGGACTAGTGGGGTTTTTGAAGAAATATTCAATAAACCAGCCAAACCATTTCTCTTTAAAGCACATTACCTCTGTATTTAGATGAGTACAATTCATTGGCACAATATTGTTTTTCACACAATACAGTATGTCCCCTTTAAAGGAAGGTTCTGGATACATTGCATTCAATGCAATATGTAGATGTGCCCTTAGAAAGGAATGGGGGTAACGTACATACAGTAGAGAGGGGCTTTGAATGACATATGCATGGTAATTTTTTTTAATCTTGGGAAAAAAAATAGATTTTTAATAAAGGAGGTGAACTCAGCCCACCTTGTAATACAGAACCGTCTAACATAATGTGTTTCTGGGGGCTGCAAAGTGCTCTGTAGCTTATAGGGATGGGATAAATGTCACCTCAGCTGCTCATCATGCCTGACACACAGGAGATTCCCATCTTTCTCTGTATTATGTGGAGTAGTGCCAGGGAACCCAGGGTGTTTGGCCTGATTACTGCTTTCATTAAAGGGGTTTGTACGGGACCCATATTGTTTACTTTCCTTATTGCTCGGGAAGCCCAAGTAGGTGACCTCTGGCCCTCAGGATGTTGCCAAGGCTTTTACATCAAAGAGGTGGTGACATATCCTGCACCTTCTGGTCGCCACCATAGTAGGAGATAGAGCTGCCAGGGAGCCAGAGGTGGCAGTCAGACCCAGTACAGGAGTCCAAGACCAATTCCTAACATCACTTCTTTATGAACCCTGTAATAGGGTTGTTACCTGGCTGGTTTTGACCCACACAGCCTGGTTTTCAGAAGGGCAGTCCGGGTCAAAGCTGCCTACCTGGGCAGCACTCTCCAAAATATCCATGTCCCTGTGATGTAAGCCCCTGTGATATCACACTCCCCCACCCAGTGACATCATGCCCTTGCCCAGGCCACGCCCACTGAAAGGTGGCAACCCTACCCTGTAAACATGGTGTTGCAGATTACAAGTTGCTCTGATAGTACAGGTATCGGACCCCTTATCCGGAAACCCATTATCCAGAAAGTTCCGAATTATGGAAAGGCCATCTCCCATAGACTCCATTTTAATCAAATAATTCACATTTTTAAAAATGATTCCCTTTTTCTCTGTAATAATAAAAGAGTACCTGTACTTGATCCCAACTAAGATATAATTACCCCTTATTGGGGCAGAACAGCCCTATTGGGTTTATTTAATGGTTAAATGATTTCCTTTTCTCTGTAATAATAAAACAGTACCTGTACTTGATCCCAACTAAGATATAATTACCCCTTATTGGGGCAGAACAGCCCTATTGGGTTTATTTAATGGTTAAATGATTCCCTTTTCTCTGTAATAATAAAACAGTACCTGTACTTGATCCCAACTAAGATATAATTACCCCTTATTGGGGGCAGAACAGCCCTATTGGGTTTATTTAATGGTTAAATGATTCCCTTTTCTCTGTAATAATAAAACAGTACCTGTACTTGATCCCAACTAAGATATAATTACCCGTTATTGGAGGCAAAACAATCCTACTGAGTTTATTTCATGTTTAAATGATGTTTTTAGTAGACTTAAGGCAGGAGATCCGAATTACATAAAGATCCCTTTTCCGGAAAACCCCAGGTCCCGAGCATTCTGGATAATGGGCCCCATACCTGTACAATCCCAGTGGTGTTAAGGTCCCCATACACGGGCCATTTGTAGCTGCCGATATGGGTCCCTTGGACAGATTCGGCAGCTTATCAGCTCGTGTAGGGGCAGAAACGAGGGGCCTGCCCGACTGATATCTGGCCTAAAATTGGCCAGATATCGATTGGCCAGGTTAGAAAATTCAGTTGGATCGGGAACCGCATCGGCTCATTGATGCGGTCCCCGAACCGACTGCCCCATTGACGCCAATATAATTTGATCGTTTGGACCCAGGGCCAAACGATCGAATTATTTTTTTTTCACTTACACACTCCCCGATATTGCCCACCCATAGGTGAGATCGCCAAGCGAGCAGATCTCAACTTGCATGGGGGCCTTTAGGTAGTCAGGGGATCCATTTCATTGTGGCTTCCATCCTGTTTATAAAACTTACTCTGATCCTATCTCTAACCCTGCTGGTCCTGACCATACTCTTTGGTTCTGAAGGGAAACCATTTGAGCCCCTTTTTATCAGGTCCCAGCCTGTCAGTTCTGGGTGCTACACTTTACGCCGGCCCAGGGCGCAGAGAGGAGATGGAAGGGATCAGGCCAAGTGTTTAGTGC
Source organism: Xenopus tropicalis (assembly GCF_000004195.4). Lineage (NCBI taxonomy): Eukaryota > Metazoa > Chordata > Amphibia > Anura > Pipidae > Xenopus > Xenopus tropicalis. The sequence goes on along the minus strand of NC_030677.2, from coordinate 15,828,391 downwards.
AGAGAGCTGTGATTATGCACAGTGTAACCTTACATTACTGAAGTACTTAAAGTCCTTATCCATTGGCTCCCGGTGTGAGTATATACCCCGTAGGCCTTTCACCGCTGCCCGATACCGGCTGGTATTACAGATATAATCTTGGACTTAAAACGCACTCTTTAATAATTAAAATGCCAGATAAATGCAAAGTATAATCTGCTGCAGTGATTTTGTGTGTATCGATACGTAGAGAGAGAAATCTGCTTATCTTTTACTTTCCTGCCTAATGGGGACTTACTCCCAAACTCACTCGCTTGGGGCAGAAGGGCCCTGACGACCGGTTACTGGTATCAATTAATAAAGGGGACGTTACACCTACAATAATAACCTCTTGTATCGGTTATTGATTGCTTTATATGTTACTCTGTATGCCCAATGTATGGAACCCACTTATTGTACAGCGCTGCGGAATATGTTGGCGCTTTATAAATAAATGTTAATGTAATGTAATAAATGGAACTAAACCCTAGATGCAGAAATCTATAGAGACACAAACATACTTGTTATATGTAGTTGGCCGACTAATTCTCATTAGATTCTCATTACATTCTATTAAAATGTTGATGCCATACAATTAACACCAGTGAACCCTAGAGCAAACGGGGGGCCATAAAAATGCACTGGAGGGCCACATCCAGCCCCCGGGCCTCCAGTTGGAAGGCCCTGCTCTATATCATTATTCTTGATGCCTTCGCTCTATGGGCTCAATACAAGTTCCATTCTCTTTAATTAGCCTGATGCAAAAATAAGTACAAAAATAAATAAGGAACGTGGCATTGCTTAGAAACTGTATTATTTTTGTGTCTTTATATGGAATATCTGCTAATCACCAACTGTGTTATTGAGTCCTGGGCTGAATAAGAAAGCGTACAGCTTGTAACTGGAACAAGCCCTATCCATTAAGCTTTGTGCTTATTAATGCGCCGCGTGAAGAGGCATTGGCCAGAGGTCCCCGTGTAAGTACTGCTTGACCCATAATTGGCCGATCCAAGCCTCTAATTACTCTGCTTTTCCCTGGCAGCACAGACACCTCTTTATGAACAGATTTGGATCCGTGTCACTTTGTACCCGTAGTTGTTCCCTAGTTCCTAATTATCAGGAGGCTCGAATAAGCCCCATAGGCCATTGTGGGCGCCTTACTGCTCAGATGCAAAACTAAGGTGTCGTTTACTAAACCAACAAGCAAAACGCTTGGGGAAAATCATCCCACAAATGGGGCATTTCATGATAATTTTCCTGCATTGAAAAGATGTTTTTTATTTAAATGGCAGCAGCTTATGAGGCACAGGGATAAATGGCATTTTCCCCATAAATTAAGCCTACTGCTATGTATGAGATATGACTCCAGCGTCCCTTGTTGAAGAAAGTGAGATATAATACAGAGGCTATGGCAAATGACTCTCAATAGCCCGTTCCAGAGGCTACTTTGGCTTTAAGCAGATGGTTCCAGGTCAACTCCTTTTGTGGTTCAACCTTTTGTTGGGGACCCACCTCCCAACATGCAGTCATAGTTCCAGCAGGTCATTGCAATCAGGGGTTTCCAGACAGAGGGGGGCCCCAAGATGGAAAAGCATGATTTATGGGTCATGTTAGAGATTTAATGCCTAAACGGGTCAGGGCTGGGGCAGATCAAGGGCACGGCTGTGTTTGAAAAGGGACATTTTTTTTCCACTGGGGCCCTAGAGGATCTGGTGGCCAGCAGGGTAATAACTGAGGCCTCCTGGGAGGAGTTCCCTGCTTACTTATCCCCTCCTACTGTTCTAACCACTGTTTTAAAGGGTAAGTTGACTTGATATGAATTTTATATTAGCATTAGTCCCATTAGGAACCCTGCCTTAGGTTGGTAAGTCAAACCTCCCAGCACTTTCATCATAATTTAAGCTCTTCCTCTCTAAACATGGAGAAGAGACCAGTCCAGAACAAGGATTTCATGGGATGTCTGGCACAGCAACAAACAAATTTCCACAATTTGTCAGGGCAATATAACTTTAAGGAGCCATAAATAAACTCCAGAATCTCTATTAGTTATCCAGCTGTCCTTGTGGAGTTTTATTGGGTTGTTGAAATGTTTAAATGAGGTTTAAAGGCAATTGATTTACCAAATTTTGTTCTCCCCCAAGCATTTGTTAATAAAAAGCCATAGGTAGAAGTGAGTTCCCAAGCAGGTCGATATATTCCATGTGGGGAGGGGGCTGAGCGCCTTACAGATGTTACTGAGGCGGCTCCTAATGGCAGGGGCCTAGCGTTCCTGCTGTCAGACTCTCTCTTATTAGATCAGCATCTCATTTCAAATGCCAAATAAATCTACTTGTAACCCAGCTATTGAGTTACAGAGAAATGTATCTGCCTATTGGGGCCAGTTCTACTCCGGTCCTGAGAAACCAGAGGCGATAAGGCACGGAACAATATATGGGCTCCCTCTTCTGAGTTACAGATTATTACACTGAATGGGGAATCAGTACTAGAGGCTCAAACCCCTTCTTATTGGCTCATAGAACCTTCATTGCCACCAGTATCCCTTATGCCCTATATCAGTGATCCCCAACCAGTGGCTCAGGGGCAACATGTTGCTCCCCAACCCCTTGGATGTTGCTCTCAGTGCCCCCAAACCAGGGAGTTATTTTTGAATTCCTGACTTGGGGGCAAGTTTTGGTTGAATAAAAACAAGATTTCCTACCAAATAAAGCCCCTGTAAGCTGATAGGGTGCATAGAGGCCCCTAATAGCCAATCACAGCCCTTATTTGGCTCCTCCATGAACTTTTATGGTGCTTGTGTTGCTCTCCAAGTCTTTTTACATTTGACTGTGGCTCCCGAGTAAGAAAAGTTGGGGATCCCTGCCCTACATGTTGGGAATTGTAGCCATGGGGTGTTGAGAGTAGAAGCAATGGGGGAAGTTCAAGGAATATCCCTTCACCTTTGCATGTATTGTGCAACTCATATTCACACTACGTAGCTGCACAATTGGTCTTCATTTTTTAGTTTTTGTGTTTTTTTTAGTTGTTAAGCCTTTTGTTCAGCAGCAATTCCGTTTCGTATTTTAGCAGCCGTCTGATTGCTAGGGTCTTATTTACCCTAGCAACCAGGCAGTGGTGTGAAGGATGAACTGGACTATGAATATGAGTGGGACAAAATAGAAAGATAGGTAATAAAAAGCAACAATAAGAATAAAATTGTAGCTTTAAAGAGTAATAGATTTTGGCTGCCGGGGTCAGTGACCCCCCATTTCAAAGCTGGAAATAAGAATATAAGGAAGGCAAATAATTCATAAAGTATAAGAAATAAAGAATGAAGACCAAGGACATTCTATAACATACTAAAAGTGAACCCCCTAGAGGTGGATGGGAAGGGGGACTGACTAGGTTGGGGTGTGGGCAATTACTTGCTCCCCTGGATATTCCTAAAGGCTAATTATTTGTTATCCTACAAATGCTTGGAACTAGATAGTTGATTGCTGACACGTTTTCTTGTACCTGGGATTTTGTAGCCCCCTAGGAGGGGGTCCATTGTACAGTGCAGCAGAATATGTGCCATATAAATTATTAATAAGAATAACCCCAAATTTTCAAATCTTCTGTGCAAGACGGCCTCTGTTTGATTTTACCGGCACTAATCCTTCCTGATGATTCCTTGCCGGCCCCTAAACCAGCTTTATTTCAGGGCAAGACACGGTTGCTTAGAATTCTCCTGCATTCTATTATCACTGATGTGTCTTTCTGAATGGCATCTCCTCAGCAGGGGGTTGGATAGCTGCCCATATATCAATTTAACTCATTTATCAGAATAATAATCCGCTCGGTGTCCAGTGTTCAAAGATCATCTTATTATAAATGAATATATTTGCAGTTTGTAATGGTTAGGTCCCTAAGCTTAGTGTGTGTCCAGAACCTTCTCTGTATTTATACATATAGACAGTACAGTATGGGGGTACAGCTTATTGTGTGCCCAGAACATTCCTTCTCTGTATATTTGTATTTATACATATGGGTAGGAGGTGCCATAGTGTTTCCCTTAGACAGTACAGTATGGGGGTACAGCTTATTGTGTGCCCAGAACATTCCTTCTCTGTATATTTGTATTTATACATATGGGTAGGAGGTGCCATAGTGTTTCCCTTAGACAGTACAGTATGGGGGTACAGCTTATTGTGTGCCCAGAACATTCCTTCTCTGTATATTTGTATTTATACATATGGGTAGGAGGTGCCATAGTGTTTCCCTTAGACAGTACAGTATGGGGGTACAGCTTATTGTGTGCCCAGAACATTCCTTCTCTGTATATTTGTATTTATACATATGGGTAGGAGGTGCCATAGTGTTTCCCTTAGACAGTACAGTATGGGGGTACAGCTTATTGTGTGCCCAGAACATTCCTTCTCTGTATATTTGTATTTATACATATGGGTAGGAGGTGCCATAGTGTTTCCCTTAAACAGTACAGTATGAGGGTACAGCTTATTGTGTGCCCAGAACATTCCTTCTCTGTATATTTGTATTTATAAATACTTACCTCTTTATACTGTATTCACCCCCAAACTGTTTAAAATGCATCTACTTACCTTGGGACTCAAAGCCTGCTTGTGTGCTTCCTTAGGGAAACAGGCAGTGGCTTAACTTTGTATCAGTGATCCCCAACCAGTGGCTCAGGGCAACATGTTGCTCCCCAACCCCTTGGGTGTTGCTCTCAGTGCCCCCAAACCAGGGAGTTATTTTTGAATTCCTGACTTGGGGGCAAGTTTTGGTTGAATAAAAACAAGATTTCCTACCAAATAAAGCCCCTGTAAGCTGATAGGGTGCATAGAGGCCCCTAATAGCCAATCACAGCCCTTATTTGGCTCCTCCATGAACTTTTATGGTGCTTGTGTTGCTCCCCAAGTCTTTTTATATTTGACTGTGGCTTCCGAGTAAGAAAGGTTGGGACCCCTGCTTTATATACAGCAGACTCTGCCGGGGGTCCGGACCTTGGGGCCTGCTGTACCTTAGTCCCCCGTCCCTAGCCCCTATCCTACCTTAAATATAGCGGCACAGGAGGGCTGGGGGGGGCGAAGGAGGAGGGACTGGTTGCGCCGCACACTTTCAAAAGAGGGGGGCCCAACGCAACCAAGTTACTCTGCTGAAAGCAGTATAAGCCCCCTGAACCCAATAGGATTGTTTGCCTCCAATAAGAACTAATTATATCTTAGTTGGGATCAAGTACAGGTACTGTTTTATTATTACAGAGAAAAGGGAATCATTTAACCATGAAATAAACCCAATAGGGCTGTTCTGCCCCAATAAGGAGTAATTATATCTTAGTTGGGATCAAGTACAGGTACTGTTTTATTATTACAGAGAAAAGGGAATCATTTAACCATTAAATAAACCCAATAGGGCTGTTCTGCCCCCAATAAGGGGTAATTATATCTTAGTTGGGATCAAGTACAGGTACTGTTTTATTATTACAGAGAAAAGGGAATCATTTAACCATTAAATAAACCCAATAGGGCTGTTCTGCCCCAATAAGGGGTAATTATATCTTAGTTGGGATCAAGTACAGGTACTGTTTTATTATTACAGAGAAAAGGGAATCATTTAACCATTAAATAAACCCAATAGGGCTGTTCTGCCCCAATAAGGGGTAATTATATCTTAGTTGGGATCAAGTACAGGTACTGTTTTATTATTACAGAGAAAAGGGAATCATTTAACCATGAAATAAACCCAATAGGGCTGTTCTGCCCCAATAAGGGGTAATTATATCTTAGTTGGGATCAAGTACAGGTACTGTTTTATTATTACAGAGTAAATGGAAATCGTGTGTAATTTTTAAATTATTGTATTAAAATGGCCTCTATGGGAGGTGGACTTGGACCTGTAATTCGGAGCTTTGCAGAATAGAGGGTTTCCAGATACGAGATCCCATATCTATAAATTAGGGTCTGATTTAAATATACTACCCATGAACATGTCAGGGGATGTTTTGGGGCCTCTCGTTGCCCCGGGCCCGGGTAGCATTGCATGAATATAAGACACACAGCACTTGCTGTATTAGTAAAACTACTATATTTCTGGACATTACATGAACACCTGTAAGCTCAAATGCCAAAGGCCACATCACCTTGATGATATAAAGTCATTTACTGCACAATTAGTACAATTAGTAACAAAACACTGTATTGACACAAGCTGGAGAAGCCTTGCTTTGCTCCTACAGAACCTGCTAACACCAAACGCCTCTTGGAGTATCTAGAAAAACTCTGGATGCTTTTTAAGGGAAACTTAACCTTCACATGATACTCTGCAGCCCCGGGGGGGGGGGATAGGTTCAATCAAAAACAACTAAAGGATGAACCTAACGTTTCTATATAATAGTAGTTTGGCTTTTTTTTTTATTATGAAACTATTTACTGCTATTTCCCTTGCCCGTTGCCATGTTGGCATAAAAATGTACATTTTTGTAGTTCAGTTTTTATTGACCTTTTTCTTTCTAAGATCTATCTGCCAGTCTAATCGCTCATGCCAATGGCTAGTTGCATGGGACAAACCTAGGATAAGAGGAAAACGAACCACAAGTTATATTAAAACTACAGTCGAGTTCATGGTGAACTGCCTTTTTTAATTTAAGAGGTTCACTTCCCCTTTAACATCATGGGCTAAGCATGTTGTCTATTCCACAAGAGATTAACATCACTACACTGGTCACTGGCCACTACAGACTTCAAGAGTCCCACTGATAGATTCTCCACACTGGAAACACATACAATTCAAGAGATAGAGTTCTACACAGCGCTGGAACTGATGGACCTGGTGGCTTTAAGGCTTCTCCTGGTGTTCCCAGGGCATGGGATCGTTGTCATCTCCGGCCGTTGTATTCCTCCGGTCCTGCCAAAAGTGCTCCACGTCTGGAAGGACCTTCTCCTCTTTCAGTTTGGACTCTTGGGAGGACCTCAGTCCTGAGTTTGTCCGCAAGTCTTGCAAGGATTGGATGGTACTGGTGACCACATCTGATCCGTTCTCCCCAGCTCTGCTGAGCCCCTCTTCGTTGTGTGTTTTACATTTCACCACCATCCATATATTCTTCAAACCTTCCCTGAATTCATCGGATACAGCCAGAAAGACTCCAGGGTTTAAAGTGCAGTTGAGGAACAGGATGACCTGAGCTAGAACCATCAATGCAGTTGGTGGGTGAAGAGTCCCAAAGCTGCTGTGCCTTGCCCACATCCACACTATCCATTCTGGGAGCCACATTGCATCAAAGGCCAGGTTGACGCTCATTAACATGGAAGTGATTCTCCTACTGAGGACTCTGGGGCTGGGAATCCTGTTCCTTCTCTCCCTTCTCCTGAGGGCTTTGATGTAGCAGCAGAAGGAGAAGACCATGGGAAGCACATAGGCGAGCAGAGGGTACAGTTTGCTGAAGACATTCATGAAATTGGAGGCATATTCTGGGATATCAAAAAGGCAGAACAGCCCTTCCTGCCTGACCTGTAGTTGGGTGAATATCAGATGTGGAAGGGGCAACAGTAGGGATAAACTCCAAGTGAAGAACATGACCAAGACCACATGTCTGCTGCTGAAGCTGAGGAACTTGGGTGGGGTAATAACGTGTTTGTACCTGGCTTGTCCAATCGCAGCCAGGGTGAAGCTTTTGGCTATTAAGCAGCAGTGGAGAAACCATTCTGTGGACTTGCAAATAAAACTTCCAAAGACCCAAGACTGCTTGGCGTAAGTGACAATGCGCACTGGGAGGCAAAAGAGGATGAGCAGTAGGTCGGTCGCAGACAGACTAATGACCAGGCAATTAACTACCGAGCATTTCCCTTTCCGAAAATCGTGGAAGAGGATGGCGATAACCAGTAAGTTCCCAGTCATCCCCACCAGGCAAATAATGGACAGGATTAAAGGTAGAACCAAGGTGATCTCTGCCCCCACCTCAGAGGATTGTAATCCGCCGGAGAAAGCGATGGCTTCGCTGCTGTTCATGGTCCTCAGTGAGTAATCCGACATATTTGCGGGACTGCGATAGCGCGATACGATAACGCCGGTGCGACCGGTTGAAAAGAGGCTGATTTTGTCCGACAGAAAGTAAATTCACACTTTGGGCATTGCGCTGCCTGGTCGGGAATAAAATAGCTGTCAATACCCCGGGTGATAGTGGGAAATCAGAAGGCGCCGTGTGGCTAGTTATATACAGTGAAACTTCAGAGGCGCAATGAATGGGGCACCTTGTGCGACTGCGCTGTCTTCAAGCTCTGCTTCTGCTTCTCAGAGTCCCCGTATCGGAGGTAAGCGATAGGGTTAAAGAGTTGCATGCCCCTTACAGCTGGATGGAACCACCCTAAAAAGAGGCAGCTAGTAAGAGGCTTCTACATAGGCGCTCAGCATTCTTATTGGGTGCGCCGAGGCGCAAGTGGTGTTACCTGCGCTCCCTGCCTGTTGCGCTAAGCGCTGCCCAATTATTTGGTTTTTTGAATTCTGGCGGCTGTTCCCAGTTACTGTGTTGTGTGGACCCAGTTCTGCCTATTGATCTCGGTACTGCCCAGTTATACTGGTTCTAAATTCCGGCAGCTGCTCCGGTACCGTATTGTCGCGGCTGATTCCTGCCTGTTGCTCTCGGCGCTGTCTGGGGATTCTGGTTCTGAGTTCGGGCAGCAGTACCTGGCGCAGTGTTGTGGGGACCCAGTTCTACCTGTTGTTATAGGATCGGTCCAGAGATTCTGGTTCTGAGTTCGGGCAGCAGTACCTGGCTCAGTGCTGTGGGGACCCAGTTCTACCTGTTGTTATAGGATCGGTCCAGCGATTCTGGTTCTGAGTTCGGGCAGCAGTACCTGGCTCAGTGCTGTGGGGACCCAGTTGTGCCAATTGGTATAGGTTCTGTCCTGCGATTCTGAATTCGGGCACAGTGTTGTGGGGACCCAGTTGTGCCTGTTGCTATAGGTTCTGTTCAGCGATTCTGGTTCTGAATTCGGGCAGCAGTACTTGGCACTGTATTGTGGGGACCCAGTTGTGCCTGTTGCTATAGGTTCTGTCCTGCGATTCTGGTTCTGAGTTCGGACACAGTGTTGTGGGGACCCAGTTGTGCCTGTTGCTATAGGTTCTGTCCTGCGATTCTGGTTCTGAGTTCGGACACAGTGTTGTGGGGACCCAGTTGTGCCTGTTGCTATAGGTTCTGTCCTGCGATTCTGGTTCTGAGTTCGGACACAGTGTAGTGGGGACCCAGTGGTGCCTGTTGCTATAGATTCTGTCCTGCGATTCTGGTTCTGTGTTCGGACACAGTGTAGTGGGGACCCAGTGGTGCCTGTTGCTATAGGTTCTGTCCTGCGATTCTGGTTCTGAGTTCGGACACAGTGTAGTGGGGACCCAGTGGTGCCTGTTGCTATAGGCGCTGTCCTGCGACTGTGGTGCTGAATTCAGCGCAATCCCTAGGGGCTGGAGTTGGACTCCTCAGCCTGTTGCTCGCAGCGCTGTCCCACCTGCTCTGGTGCTGAAGTTCAGTCGCTGGCAGTGGGTGCTGGGTGCCCCCCCAGGGAACAGAAAGGGGTGTGATGTGTGTGTGTCACTGGCTGCTCCAGCACTGCCCCCCCCCCCCCCGCCTCTCCCCACTAATGGCTCTCACTCCGGGGCCCCCATTGCTTCCCTCCCATTGTATCACACACTGCTCCCCTACATGCCTGGGGGTCTGTGCGCTCTTTGTGGCAAATTGTGGGGGTAGGAAGGTACAATTAATTATCACAGTGGGGTTTTATCATATACAGCTAATAGGTTTTATCCAAATTGCAACACACATAATGGAATAAACACACACTCACACTGATACACTCTGACCCACACCCATTCCCCAATACAGACAAGCAGACACACAGCTATATTACATAAAGCTACACAGTTTGGGTAAGTGTGGGGGGGGGGGGTCCCTGTACACACATTAAAACACCTCTGTTATACACAATGGAAGTGGAACAATAGGTGAGGAGAATGATTGTGTGTGTGTGTATATGTGTGTGTGTGTCAGGGCATCTGTGCAACATAGAGAGATACCATACAAACACATATGCTGCACACATGTACTCTCACAAGCATGCAATCCATGCACAATACACACACACAGACACACACACACAGACACACACACACACTTACACACAGGCACACACACTTACAGACACACACACACACACACACAGACACACACAGTTACACACACACACACACAATACACAGACACACACACACAGACACACACACTTACACACAGACACACACAATACACACACACAGACACACAGTAGCTCTCTCTGCCTCCCACTTGCACTGATCAACAGTTCCTCCCCGGCAGCACTAATTCCCACAGTATCTTGTGCAGAATCCATTCTTTTAATGAAAATTCTCCGTAAATCTCCAGCCAACGCTAATCCCACGTCATAATCATTTGTGTTGTCGTTCTGTAGCATGTAGCCCTGATGCTCCTGTCCACTCGCTGGTTAATGAGTTGTATGGGGGGGGGGACCTCTCACACAATTCCCCTGCATTCCAACAAGTGATACCAGTGCCTGAGTGTGTGTCTGAGTGTGTATGTGTGAGTGTGTGTGTCTGAGTGTGTATGTGTGAGTGTGTGTGAGTGTGTGTGTCTGAGTGTGTATGTGTGAGTGTGTGTGTCTGAGTGTGTATGTGTATGTGTCTGTATGTGTGAGTGTGTATGTGAGTGTGTATGTGAGTGTGTGTGTGTGTAGGGGGGGCAGCTCTACAGAGCCCAGCAGTGAGGCATTCATAGAGTGACAAATCTAATGTTGTGGGATGTGTGACAATAGCATCATTATATTACCAAACTACAACTCCCAGCATTCCCTGACAGACTCCATTTGCTGCTGGATGCTGGAATTAACAATAGCTGGAGGATGTAGATATAAAGCCTTTTGCCCTGACACCATCACATGTTACTGTACCCACTGCCCCCCATCTTACCTTAATATTAAGCACAGCCTCTTCACTAACACCCCCTTACCATGCTATACCCACTCCCCCCAGGTGTAGCCTGTTCCCCCCATACCATCTTGCCTTTATATTAAGCACAGCCTCTTCACTAACACCCCCTTACCTTGCTATACCCACTCCCCCCAGGTGTAGCCTGTTCCCCCCATACCATCTTGCCTTTATATTAAGCACAGCCTCTTCACTAACACCCCCTTACCTTGCTATACCCACTCCCCCCAGGTGTAGCCTGTTCCCCCCCATACCATCTTGCCTTTATATTAAGCACAGCCTCTCCACCTAAGAGTGTAAGTGCCCCTTAATGCTGCAGGGAAGGAGAATGGGATTACTGCTGGGGCTCAGCACTTACAGGGTTACTGTTGGGGCTCAGCACTTACAGGGTTACTGCTGGGGCTCAGCACTTACAGGGTTACTGCTGGGGCTCAGCACTTACAGGGTTACTGTTGGGGCTCAGCACTTACAGGGTTACTGCTGGGGCTCAGCCTTACAGGGTTACTGTTGGGCTCAGCACTTACAGGGTTACTGTTGGGGCTCAGCACTTACAGGGTTACTGTTGGGGCTCAGCACTTACAGGGTTACTGCTGGGGCTCAGCACTTACAGGGTTACTGCTGGGGCTCAGCACTTACAGGGTTACTGCTGGGGCTCAGCACTTACAGGGTTACTGTTGGGGCTCAGCACTTACAGGGTTACTGTTGGGGCTCAGCACTTACAGGGTTACTGTTGGGGCTCAGCACTTACAGGGTTACTGCTGGGGCTCAGCACTTACAGGGTTACTGCTGGGGCTCAGCACTTACAGGGTTACTGTTGGGGCTCAGCACTTACAGGGTTACTGCTGGGGCTCAGCACTTACAGGGTTACTGTTGGGGCTCAGCACTTACAGGGTTACTGCTGGGGCTCAGCACTTACAGGGTTACTGCTGGGGCTCAGCACTTACAGGGTTACTGCTGGGGCTCAGCACTTACAGGGTTACTGTTGGGGCTCAGCACTTACAGGGTTACTGCTGGGGCTCAGCACTTACAGGGTTACTGCTGGGGCTCAGCACTTACAGGGTTACTGCTGGGGCTCAGCACTTACAGGGTTACTGCTGGGGCTCAGCACTTACAGGGTTACTGTTGGGGCTCAGCACTTACAGGGTTACTGTTGGGGCTCAGCACTTACAGGGTTACTGCTGGGGCTCAGCACTTACAGGGTTACTGTTGGGGCTCAGCACTTACAGGGTTACTGTTGGGGCTCAGCACTTACAGGGTTACTGTTGGGGCTCAGCACTTACAGGGTTACTGCTGGGGCCTCAGCACTTACAGGGTTACTGTTGGGGCTCAGCACTGACAGGGTTACTGCTGGGGCTCAGCACTTACAGGGTTACTGCTGGGGCTCAGCACTTACAGGGTTACTGTTGGGGCTCAGCACTTACAGGGTTACTGCTGGGGCTCAGCACTGACAGGGTTACTGCTGGGGCTCAGCACTTACAGGGTTACTGTTGGGGCTCAGCACTGACAGGGTTACTGCTGGGGCTCAGCACTTACAGGGTTACTGCTGGGGCTCAGCACTTACAGGGTTACTGCTGGGGCTCAGCACTTACAGGGTTACTGTTGGGGCTCAGCACTTACAGGGTTACTGCTGGGGCTCAGCACTGACAGGATTACTGCTGGGGCTCAGCACTTACAGGGTTACTGCTGGGGCTCAGCACTTACAGGGTTACTGCTGGGGCTCAGCATTGACAGGGTTACTGTTGGGGCTCAACACTTACAGGGTTACTGCTGGGGCTCAGCACTGACAGGGTTACTGTTGGGGCTCAGCACTGACAGGGTTACTGTTGGGGCTCAGCACTGACAGGGTTACTGCTGGGGCTCAGCACTGACAGGGTTACTGCTGGGGCTCAGCACTGACAGGGTTACTGCTGGGGCTCAATACTTACAGGGTTACTGTTGGGGCTCAGCACTGACAGGGTTACTGCTGGGGCTCAGCACTGACAGGGTTACTGTTGGGGCTCAGCACTGACAGGGTTACTGCTGGGGCTCAGCACTTACAGGGTTACTGTTGGGGCTCAGCACTGACAGGGTTACTGCTGGGGCTCAGCACTGACAGGGTTAAGGCTGCTATCAGTGACCCGTGCTGCCTGATCTGTGCAGCTGCCCCCAGGTGTCATGGAACCCAGTATTTAGGGACATAAAGTCCAACAGGGAATCAAACATTTAATAATGAATACACCCAGTTATCAGATTAATACTAGGGGTTCGGCCATAGGATTCACCCTGTTTTTGCTCCTACTTGCACTTCTCCACATTGCAGCTCTCTCTTCCTGATTGGTGCAGTTGGGGGCGCCCTGGAGTCCCTGCATTGGGGCCCCCTATTCTCCAACCCGGATGCTAATCATCTGTACATATTAATCCCAATTACCTGAGCGACACAACTCTTCCCATTTGCACCTTCATCAGCTATTTTTAACATAAAAAATCCAATTATGTGTAATTTCAGATTCATTTCTGCAGGAAGGAGTTAGATCCGAAATATTCCTACACGCGGCGCCGAGACATCTGAGCCCTCTGAGTCTCCATCTTGCCCTACTGTCTCCGTCTTGTCCAACTGTCTCCATCTTGCCCTACTGTCTCTGTCTTGTCCTACTGTCTCCATCTTGCCTTACTGTCTCCATCTTGTCCTGCTGTCTCCGCCTTGTCCTACTGTCTCCAACTTGCCTTGCTGCCTCCGTCTTGTCCTACTGTTTCCGTTTTGCCCTACTGTCTCCTTCTTGCCATATTGTCTCCATCTTGCCCTACTGTCTCCATCTTGCCCCACTGTCTCCATCTTGCCATACTGTCTCCATCTTGCCCTACTCTCTCCATCTTGCCCTACTGTCTCCATCTTGCCCTACTGTCTCCATCTTGTCCTACTGTCTCCATCTTGCCCCACTGTCTCCATCTTGCCATACTGTCTCCATCTTGCCCTACTCTCTCCATCTTGCCCTACTGTCTCCATCTTGCCCTACTGTCTCCATCTTGCCATACTGTCTCCATCTTGCCCTACTGTCTCCATCTTGCCCCACTGTCTCCATCTTGCCATACTGTCTCCATCTTGCCCTACTGTCTCCATCTTGCCCCACTGTCTCCATCTTGCCATACTGTCTCCATCTTACCCTGCCATAGTCTTCCCACCCACAACTGTGAGTCTGATGAAGGCAGTAAGGGGAGTTTGCAAGACAAATGATTCTCAGTGAAGCCGTCACACTGGCCAACAAGTGGCATTACTGCAGTTACTGGGATCAATAGCCGATGTTAGACATTTAATGGAAAGCAAATAATTAGGCAAAGGTAAGGGCCGGTATCCCGTTCTGCTCTTATATTAGCGTTCCGATGAGTGTTTGCAAACAGATTACTATTCATGATCTCTGAGCGTCTTTTATTTTTCCACCCAAATCCCCTTTATGCTTTCCAGCCCACGCAGTAATCCAGTGTTTGGCATGTATGTGCTCCGTGTTGTGCGGAGTCGCAGATAATCTGCAAACAAATTGATTGTTTGGCCTCCCCTCCCCGAGCCAAACACGCAGATGTGATGGATGCTGGGAGAATTCTTGTACAAATACAGAGAGCAGAGGAGTGTGGGGACCAAGGAAGGTTCTATAGATCCCATGTATCCGGTAATATTGTGCTCAGGTAGCGGCCAACCCATCGGGCAGGCAGCCAAGTGTTCATGGAGACTAAAGCCTTTCAGTAATCTGTATATGTTCTTCCCCATGGCCAGTTTACCTCTTATATATAAAATATATATTTGGTATATTCCTTAGTACTACATCAGAATAGACTAATAAACTCTTTCTTTCTTTTGCATTAGACACAGTATCAAGTTGCACTGCTCCTGTTCCTTAAGACAACCAGTTAGTTAGCAGTTGCTATGGGTTCGGCTTTTAGTTACCATAGAGGTGAAATTCCCCTTTTTTTCATTATTCTTAGGGGATAATGTCATTAAAGTTATACATTTTTTCAGCGGTTCTGGTAACCAATCAGCAGGTAGTCCCTTGGCCAGGCTGGCGCTACATCCATCCAAGGCCTGATCTTATATTCGGCAGGTATCAATTGGCTGATTCTGCTACCTTGATTGTATAAAGTGATCCTCGTAATTGTCATTAGATCCACATTTTGTAAGCAAAGCCATGGGGCTGCAGTCTCACTGACCATCTGGGGTACCCACCCCCCTGGTACCCCAAGGACTCACCACCCAGCCACCGCTGCTCCCCGGCTCTGCTCCAGCTCCAATTACTCCACTTACCACTAATTGGGGGCCACCAGGATTTTTACTCTGTGTCCCGCTGGGCCAGTTTGGCTCTACTGTCTTAACACTCTTTGTCATAATTTGGCTTATGAGCTGACTATTGAGCTTCACATATTTAGTTTGCTATTTGGGATATTCCTGTTATTGGGGTTCAGGTGATTATGGTACATTAGTCTTGTCTTACACATATAATGTATATGTTTGCAGTGTCGTTCTGGGGTGCCAAGGGCCCACCAGAAAACCCTTAGACCTTAGGCCCACTCTCCCCTTCTCTGTTCATTCACTTTCTCTTAATTACTTCTTTTTACATATTATCTATCCTTTCCTCCATTTCTTCAGTTTGTTCTCATATAGAATTGGTAATGGCCACGGTATAGGCATACAAGGCAAATGGTTGGGTGAGCAGGAAGCCCACTGACTGGGCCCAATGGAAGTTTTCCTGGTATCCTGGTAGGCCAGTCCAACACTGTACGTTTGTATTGTTGGAAATGTTATTTTAGGGGGTTTCACGCATTGTTGGGTTTAGACCTTTGCCCATAGCGCGGGAGTTGAACACCATTGGGATTATTGAGGTTTATGAAGGTCTGCGTTGGTTTTATTCCTTGCAGAATTCTATGTAACACAACTGAGTGGGCCAGATGTGGAAGCCGAGGGCTGGGGGGGCTAATAAACTATTTCTGCTCGTATTATGGCCATTGTGCAATCACACAGACAGGCTTGGTGACTCCAGTAATGGCTTCATCTGAAGGGAATTTCTAAGCTGCCATATACTTGTCTCTCCTGATTATTTCAATATAATTAGGGCTTCTATAATGAGTAGCTGCTCCAGGAACCCAGTAATGAACAGTGTTTATACACTTAGCTTGATGTTGCCATTGTTTGCCTGTTTGAGTTTCCCCGAGTGCCGCGCTGACCTGTAACACTGCGAGAATCATTTATAAAATTGGTAATAGACAGGCAATTTACGCTTCCTGTGCCGCGTGACCTTCCTCCCCCCGTAGGGTCAGCTCTTCATCATCAAGAAGAATTGATGAGTTATTTCTCCCAATCCCCCTTCGGTAGGGAAGGCACGGCGGCAGATCTCGGGCGCAATTCTCAGCACGACGTGTTTTCCTCTTAATTCTGATTTTGCGCGGGGGTCCGATCAGCAGAAACATTTCTTATAAAGACAATAAAAATATCCGAGCCGGGTCTCTGAGTGAATGTGGAATTCCTGTATCATTAATAGGCAGCCCAGCTTGTGATCTCGGGGAGAGCATCCAATTTATAGGCAATCTCGGCAGCGTAACATTGGAGAGAGAGATGTGTTTCATTTTGGAGATGATTCTGTGCAAAGCAATTCAGTGTTAATAGAAAGGAGATTAGGAGAGAGTGATGGAGATCTAGCATCTTGCTCGGGGCGGCGGAAAGAGTTTGGTGGCAACGGGTTAAAACTAACACTGTTTGCTGCTGTCACAATGCAGTCTCCATACATGTATGTGGGTAAAGGGTGCTCTAGGTCTTTAGGCATGGGGGCTGTAGGTCTCTAGAAATGGGTGTGCTAGGTCACTTTGCATGGCTACTCAATGCCTCTAGGCATGGGTGCTCTAGGGTCTTTAGGCATGGGTGCTCTAGGGCCTCTAGTCATGGGCGCTCTAGGGCCTCTAGTCATGGGCGCTCTAGGGCCTTTAGGCATGGATGCTATAGGGCCTCTAGTCATGGGTGCTCTAGGGCCTTTAGGCATGGGTGCCCTAGGGTCTTTAGACATGGGTGTCCTAGGGTCTTTAGGCATGGGTGCTGTAGGTCTCTAGAAATGGGTGTGCTAGGTCTCTAGGCATGGCTACTCAATGCCTCTAGTCATGGGTGCTCTAGGGCCTCTAGTCATGGGTGCTATAGGGCCTCTAGTCATGGGTGCTCTAGGGCCTTTAGGCATGGGTGCCCTAGGGTCTTTAGGCATGGGTGTCCTAGGGTCTTTAGGCATGGGTGCCCTAGGGTCTTTAGGCATGGGTGCCCTAGGGCCTTTAGGCATGAGTGCCCTAGACCTTTAGGCATGGGTGCTGTAGGTCTCTAGAAATGGGTGCGCTAGGTCTCTAGGCATGGCTGCTCAATGCCTCTAGTCATGGGTGCTCTAGGGCCTTCAGGCATGGGTGCTCTAGGGCCTTCAGGCATGGGTGCTCTAGGGCAGGGGTGTCGAACTCAATCAGAGAAGGGGCCAAAATCTAAAATCCAGCCTAAATCGCGGGCCGAATGGTTTACTGAACAGTCATAAACTGACAACAGTACCCTCCATAGACAGTAGCCCCCACACAAAGTGCCCCCAATTGCCTCATACACAGTACCCCTCATAGACAGTAGCCCCCATAAACAGTGCCCCCAAAAATAAGTACCCCCAATTGCCTCATCATACACAGTACCCCCATAGAAAGTAGCCCCCACACACAGTGCCCCCATACAAAGTACCCCCAATTGCCCCCATAAACAGTGCCCCCAAAAATAAGTACCCCCAATTGCCTCATCATACACAGTACCCCCATAGACAGTAGCCAGCCCGCACACACAGAGCCCCCACAGAAAGTACCCCCAACAGACCAGTGATGTCGGCGGCTCCTTCTCTCTTATGCCGCAGCAACAGGCACTACTATAAGGTTGCGCCTCGTCGCTGACGTGTGACGTCATACACACGGGTGCAACCTTATAAAAGGGCCTGTTGCCGCGGCATAAGAGAGAAGGAGCATCACGTGAGAAGATGTAAAGAGAGACTCTATACGGTATAGTGAAAATATCTGTAATACCCCCCCCCCTTTATATATTGTCACCCTCCCTGGCAGGTAGGTCTCTTGAAGCTAAAGATAGACATAAACCAGTACTCTATTAAGAACTCATTACCATTAATCAGCCTCCAGTTGCTTAACCTCATCTGTCATAGACTAAATCTATCATTATACATTATCCATAGAAGAAACAGGTGAGGCAGAACAGACATGGAGGCTGCAAACACCACTACAGACACAGGTCTGGCTGGAAGGTCGCTAAGAGTGCTGGGGGGCCCCAGGAAGGTGAACTTGTGTCATCTGTGGGTCCTTACTCCTATAATGGAGAATGGCCATTGCCAACATTGCCAACATTGCAGACACAGTGCTACGTCTATACGTTGTTGCAAAGTATGAGCTGAGTTTTGAGATCTCTGGTTGATAGATGAAGGCAGAATAAGAACGAGCCAATTAATATATTAGCTAAGTGCTTTGATGGAATTTTACAGCTTACAGGGGGAAGGAAATCCAAGGATAACTACATTTGCTTTCATTATGTAAAATGTTATCGGTCTCCTTCTTCGCAGGTCTTTTAATCACAAAACATGCAGGGCATTGTGGGAACTGGAGCCTTGACAAGTTACTAAGGGAAGAGAGCAGTTGCTGTGGTGAATAAAACCAAATATAAAGCCATCTCTATAAAATACCAGGCCTAAAGAGAATGCATTTTTTGAAAAGATTGTGTATATCCCATGTATTACTTTATTTATTTAATTTATGTGTTGCTTCCGTTCATAGATGATTTGTTTCTTGTTCAGAGGGGAGGGCAATGGGCCCTTAATTCCATCTCTTTATGTATTATTGTTCACTGTATGTACACATCCCAATACATTTAGAGCTGACATTTGTCGATACTCATATTATGAGATCTAATTATAGATTGATTTTACGCCCATCTATATACTAACAACAGGACTGGCCTTCTGCGCTGTGACAGCTTCTGTCCGACAACAGTCAGCTCAGCGCAGGAACTTGCTTCCGGGGATTTGTTCAATATACATAAAAAGGATAGAAATATGGATAGGGCCCCATCTGTGCCTTCTATTAATGCATTGACTTCTAAAATAGCTAAAAGAATCAGAAATAATTATACTCAGCCCAAATGTTGCTGGAGCACCCTATGTAGGGAGGCTCCTGATGTATAGGGAATGAGCAAATGAGCCAGGAGAGCTGTAAGAGAAAAATAGACACTTTATTTTTATTTGATATTTTATTTTCAGGCCATTTTTCTTTATTTTCCACCTTGTTAGCAAAAAACCTAGTGTTTGATTGTGTCAGAGATGCTGAGAATATAGCTCCACAATATCTAGCGCAGTGGTGATCAGTCTTTTCCAGTAGAAGCCTACCTTAAAGGTCCAACTTTTGGTCAGGGTCCCCTTTAGCTCATGAAATGAGTACAAATATAGAAAAGTATCAGTGTATCAGTTATTCAGCCATAGTTCCAAGAATACACATTCACCCCAAAACTAGCCTGGACCTTCAGCCTGGGTTTCAGGGGAATCTAGAAGACCAAATGACCGTTCTCTGCAATTCTCGCCCTAATGGACCTTTAACCTGGGCTTCCAGGTGTATCTGGGAGATTAAATGGCCATTCTCTCACATTCCCACCCTAACTGGCCTTCACACTGACCTCCCCTAACATTGCTCCCCAGGGAACCATTGATCTATAGGGTTGCAGGTCACTCTTCACTTGGTGGGGGAATAATTCCTGTATGAGGGAATTAAGTTTGCAGCCAGGGCATCTCACTGCTGTATGTTTCAGAGTCAGGCAGTAGGAGGAGGTGGCTGTGCAACAGCTGGGATGCATTAGGCTAGGGGTCCAGCCCGATGAAGATTAAATCTAGTTCGCTAACCCAATAAAACGTATGGATAAACCAACGTCTGTAAACATCTATACATCTAACCCAATGGGGATAGAAAGGTTCTATGGACCCAAGCCTGTGGGGATGAAAAAGTTAATGCACTCTCACAGGGTGGTATTTTTCTTATATAATAATATTCTGAGCTGCAATATTTCAGCCTGAGAGAAGGCAAATATTAGGCAGACACAGAGAGAGATGAGAGGAAGGCAGAATGTTGTGCGACACACAATCCCAACCAATGTTCTTTCTGCAATTGAAGAGGGAACGTTCATTAGAAGGAATTTGAGAGAAACACATAAGTCAGGAACTCTGAGAGCCAACAGGGCAAATATATTTTACCGGAGACCTCTCTAGCATAAAAATGCCTATATCATTCTGTGTGGCTCCCTCTGGATCCATTTGTACGGTTGTTGGAAGGATTGACCTTCATGGAGATCTGTTTACTGGTCGAATATCTCGCAGACATTATGTATCACATTTAGCTAATGATGACTTACATACTGCAGTGTGATAACTGACTGAGGAGAGCAGGACTGGTTTCCAGAGGAGACCCCACTTGGGCTCACAGTCAGGGCCCAGCCCCCTGGTGGAGAACACTTCAAACTTAGTATGGGGCCCCATAATAAACGATGGAACCTTCAAAAGGAGGCCTTAATTACAAAATGCCTTGGGTAGAAGTGCAGATTGAATGTCAGACTGTTAGAATGTTGTCTTTTCTATTGCACAGACTGCGATCGCTCAGAAATAGACAGCTGGTTGGTGAGTAAAGGGGGGTAGATGCCCTGGGAGCGCTTTGGGGATTAAACGTCCCACTAACAAGGTGCAAGATGCATCTCACAGACGGAAGGGGTTGGCAATGGAATCCTGACCCCACAGAGACCATGGTGCATGATGTGCTGCATCTGTCTCAACAGCAGCCTGAGATGTCATTCATTGTGATTATCCCACAATTAGGGTTGACACCCCACCCCTTTAATTCTGAATCCATATTCTGCATGGCTAATTAGCAATTCATTTAGATTCATGCTGCAGACTGAACTGCTTTATGTGCAGCCATGCAGCATGCATCTAAATGAATTGCCTTGCAGCATGTGGATTTACTATGTGGCCGGTATTAAAGGGATGAGGGGACAACCCTACACACAAGCGCCAGCATTTCCCAGCCGTCCCGCCACACTGCCATGTTTAGCCAGATTAACCTTAACTGAAAATCACCCATTACTGACTGCAAAGCTCCGGGGGAAGAACTCGCTAAATAAGTAATAAATAATAATGGGAGTACAGTATCTGTTCTTGTATAGGTTAAATGAATGATAAAGCAGCGTAAGTGCTAGTGTCCCTTTCAGGATTTCTCAGAGAAGCAGCATCCCCCATTGTGGCGTCGCCTCGAGTGACTATAACAATGTAATGCCTGTTACTTTGGCTGATTGTATTAATGTGCCTCAGCGTGGGCTCCGGTAATAAGGAAATTCTAAAGGTCTTTTGTGCTGTTTCTTGTAAGTCCCATTCATCACTACAGTAATCCCGCTGAGCCAAATTCCTCCTCTTCTTCCCCGCACACCTTCTCCGGGCATTGTGGCTTCTTATTATAGAATATAACATGTTCTGGTGGCTGATTCTCCTCAGTTCATGCTTTATTTGTGGATGAGCTGGCTGGAAGTCTTATCCTTGATGGCTTAAGTATTCGATTGAAGGGAAAAGAATAGACATTCCTTGCCGCGCGTGTTTCATGTAAAGGCTGCCATTATGTTTATTACAGGTATATCACAGGGAGGCAGTTATAAGCATTGGATGTGTAACAAATATACTCCTGTCGGCTCTAATTCTACACTTAATGTATATAATAATTGTGCTGGAGAAAGAGGCACCTTCCCATCAATCTCAGCATGTCTGGCTTCCACTTCCTACAGTCAAAGTGAAAAACCCATCTATAGCAATGTTCCCCCCATCTCTGGCTTTACCCCCACCCAACCCCACTCATGGCCCCAGGCAGGGAATACTAATATGATTGACTGTATGGACGTGCAGTCCATACACTGTAAATCAGCTGGAGTAGAAACTGAAGGACCTAGAGATAAAAATACCTTGTACAGTACTGAACTCTTGGCCCTTCCTAAGCACTTTTCATTTTATTTGCTAGCCTAATAACTCTTCATTATATTTATTTGCCAAGAGTTTGAGGGTTAAAGCCAAGGCACACATACATACTAGGCCAGCGTTTTTCAACCGCTGTTGCCTGGTGTGCCGTAGGCAGGGCCGCAATTTTTACTTTAAAAAAAAAATCCGGGCCCTGTCATTGGTTGCGCCCCGTGTGTACGGGTGACGTCAGTACGCACGGGGCGCAACGTTATAAAAGGGCCTGTGTGCGGTCGCGTGTAGGCAGAAGTGCAGAGGCGGCGCGCGTGAGGGGAAGATGCTGCTGAAGCCGCCGAAGAGTAAAATGCTGCTGGGCACCAATGTATTAGGGGGAGCCACGGGGCACACTGACTTATGGGGGCACTGCTGCTGGGCACCAATGTACTAGGGGGGCACTGCTCTTGGCACCAATGTACTAGGGGGGCACTGCTCTTGGCACCAATGTACTAGGGGGGCACTGCTGCTGGGCACCAGTGTACTAGGGGGGCACTGCTCTTGGCACCAATGTACTAGGGGGGCACTGCTCTTGGCACCAATGTACTAGGGGGGCACTGCTGCTGGGCACCAATGTACTAGGGGGGCACTGCTCTTGGCACCAATGTACTAGGGGGGCACTGCTGCTGGGCACCAATGTACTAGGGGGGCACTGCTCTTGGCACCAATGTACTAGGGGGGCACTGCTGCTGGGCACCAATGTACTAGGGGGGCACTGCTCTTGGCACCAATGTACTAGGGGGGCACTGCTCTTGGCACCAATGTACTAGGGGGGCACTGCTGCTGGGCACCAATGTACTAGGGGGGCACTGATCTTGGCACCAATGTACTAGGGGGGCACTGCTGCTGGGCACCAATGTACTAGGGGGGCACTGATCTTGGCACCAATGTACTAGGGGGCACTGCTCTTGGCACCAATGTACTAGGGGGGCACTGCTGCTGGGCACCAATGTACTAGGGGGGCACTGCTGCTGGGCACCAATGTACTAGGGGGGCACTGCTGCTGGGCACAGAGTTAAATTTTTTAACACTTTCTAATGGTGGTGTGCCTCGTGATTTTTTTCATGAAACAAGTGTGCCTTGGCCCAAAAAAGGTTGAAAAACACTGTACTAGGCCACATCAGCCAATGAATGGACAGAGTTCTACCTTTTGCTCCCACACTACTTCCTGCTTTATTTCTGGTCATGTGATCTCTGAGGGAGCACACAGCTCATCACAAAATGGTGGCTCAAGGGAAAGCATGGAAAAGGGCAATTTTTACTGATATATATAGTATATTCCAGTTTGGTGAGATTCTTTAATAGGTCCCTTTACATAATATAAACTATCTGGTGCTCCCACACTACTTCCTGTTACAGTTAGAGCTGCTTTATTTCTGGTCATGTGATCTCTGAGGGAACACACAGCCCATCACAAAATGGCGGCTCAAGGGAAAGGATGTAAAAGGGCAATATTTACTGATATACAGGTCCTTCTAAAAAAATTAGCATATTGTGATAAAGTTCATTATTTTCTGTAATGTACTAATAAACATTAGACTTTCATATATTTTAGATTCATTACACACAACTGAAGTAGTTCAAGCCTTTTATTGTTTTAATATTGATGATTGTGGCATACAGCTCATGAAAACCCAAAATTCCTATCTCAAAAAATTAGCATATCATGAAAAGGTTCTCTAAACGAGCTATTAACCTAATCATCTGAATCAACTAATTAACTCTAAACACCTGCAAAAGATTCCTGAGGCTTTTTAAAAACTCCCAGCCTGGTTCATTACTCAAAACCGCAATCATGGGTAAGACTGCCGACCTGACTGCTGCCCAGAAGGCCATCATTGACACCCTCAAGCAAGAGGGTAAGACACAGAAAGAAATTTCTGAATGAATAGGCTGTTCCCAGAGTGCTGTATCAAGGCACCTCAGTGGGAAGTCTGTGGGAAGGAAAAAGTGTGGCAGAAAACGCTGCACAACGAGAAGAGGTGACCGGGCCCTGAGGAAGATTGTGGAGAAGGACCGATTCCAGACCTTGGGGGACCTGCGGAAGCAGTGGACTGAGTCTGGAGTAGAAACATCCAGAGCCACCGTGTACAGGCGCGTGCAGGAAATGGGCTACAGGTGCTGCATTCCCCAGGTCAAGCCACTTTTGAACCAGAAACAGCGGCAGAAGCGCCTGACCTGGGCTACAGAGAAGCAGCACTGGACTGTTGCTCAGTGGTCCAAAAGTTAATGTCATTCGGAAATCAAGGTGCCAGAGTCTGGAGGAAGACTGGGGAGAGGGAAATGCCAAAATGCCTGAAGTCCAAGTGTCAAGTACCCACAGTCAGTGATGGTCTGGGGTGCCATGTCAGTTGCTGGTGTTGGTCCACTGTGTTTTATCAAGGGCAGGGTCAATGCAGCTAGCTATCAGGAGATTTTGGAGCACTTCATGCTTCCATCTGCTGAAAAGCTTTATGGAGATGAAGATTTCATTTTTCAGCACGACCTGGCACCTGCTCACAGTGCCAAAACCACTGGTAAATGGTTTACTGACCATGGTATTACTGTGCTCAATTGGCCTGCCAACTCTCCTGACCTGAACCCCATAGAGAATCTGTGGGATATTGTGAAGAGAAAGTTGAGAGACACAAGAGCCAACACTCTGGATGAGCTTAAGGCCGCTATTGAAGCATCCTGGGCCTCCATAACACCTGAGCAGTGCCACAGGCTGATTGCCTCCATGCCACGCCACATTGAAGCAGTCATTTCTGCAAAAGGATTCCCGACCAAGTAGTGAGTGCATAACTGAACATAATTATTTGAAGGTTGATTTTTTTTGTATTAAAAACACTTTTCTTTTATTGGTCGGATGAAATATGCTAATTTTTTGAGATAGGAATTTTGGGTTTTCATGAGCTGTATGCCATATCATCAATATTAAAACAATAAAAGGCTTCAACTACTTCAGTTGTGTGTAATGAATCTAAAATATATGAAAGTCTAATGTTTATCAGTACATTACAGAAAATAATGAACTTTATCACAATATGCTAATTTTTTTAGAAGGACCTGTATATATATATTCCAGTTTGGCGAGATTCTTTAATAGGTCACTTAATATAATATAAATGATCTGTTGGTGTTCATATGTATATATAGGCCCCCACTGTAAAAGGTAAAAGGGGTTGTTCACCTTTGAGTTAACTTTTACTATGATGTAGAGAGTAATATTCTGAGAGAGTTTGCAACTGGTCTTTATTTTTTATTATTTATAGTTTTTTTATTATTTCAGTTTTCATTTAGCAGCTCTCAAGTTTGGAGTTTCAGCAGCTGTAGGGTTGCTAGGGTCCAAATTACCTTAGCAACCAGGAAGTGGTCTGAATGAGAGACTGCTGTATGATTAGAAGAGGACCTAAATAGAAAAATAAGTTATTAAAAGTAAAAATAACACCACAGCCTCACAGAACAATAGTTTTCTGCCTGCCAATCAAGGTGCAGTCTGGAGGAGATTGCCCTAACAACACAACTCATAATCTTACTGGCATCTTAGGGTTTAATGCCATGCTCTGAATGCATCGTCTGCAGTTATCTTACTGGTATCTCTGTGGTTCGTGTAATGTTAATTATCAAGTTTCTGCACTGATCTTACTGCCTGGGGTTAATGCACTTATCATTAACCATTTCCACAGTCATCTTATTGGCATGTCTGGGGTGAATGCTTTGAATCCATTTTCTGTACTGGTCTTTGGTATGTCTTTGGTTCATAGATTTCCTTTTTTTCTTTTTAAATTCAATTTATTGAATTTTACAAGTAAGTAATCTAGCTGACATTATAGCAAGTATTTGAAATCGCTATATCCAGAAAATGGTAAAATTCATATTTTATATTAACAGTTATTTCAAACACAACCAACCATTGACCTATTTTGTATTCACCACCTTAATGCTCAATAAAACCTTTGAGAGCTTAATAAATCACATTTATCAATACTTATATCTAAATAATGTGAATGGTTTGAAACCAGTCAAAGGATTCCGGGAACATTTACCATCAAACCTCTTTCGAAAAAGTTGCATTTATTATTTTTATTAAATTTGAATGTGTTACAGTTTTTGTCCCCCCAAAAAATCACATTCACCTCAGGCCCAATATGTTGTTAAAGCATGCGCTGCCTTGGCCCCCAATGTTAGTTAATTAAGCACTGATCCCACCCACTGTCTGTTCATTGATTTTGCATGAAAACCAGCTGAATGGCACTAATTATCAGTGATTAGTGTACACACGCAGGAAGCGGAAAATTATTTAGCGAGCTATTAGTTCCTATCACTTATTTATACTGTATACAGCACAATCCTGTACAGGGTTAAATCTAGAAACATCCCAGTTCCATTAAAACCTGAGAGCGATTGAGAAAGATGCAGACGCCACTGACACATTCAGATGAAAGCCATTTGTCCATTTGCCTCAGCCCCTACATATCCCCTCATTAGGAGGCCCCCAAGCTGAGCCAAGGAACGATGCATCAATCAGAGGGGCACTTACTGAGGGGAGAGCGACTTTATGTTCATTTGTGCCTTTTAGTTCTAAGGATGTGAAACTTGAGGTTGCAAGGAGAAGTATACCTTCAAATGCAGAATAGTGTATAGTGTATTAGCAGTGGGATAATAGCCTCTGGGAAGGGACTGGGGCTGTGGGATAGCAGGTATAGTAGGGAGAGATGGTGCCTATAGTAGCAGTGGGATAATAGCCTCTGGGAAGGGACTGGGGCTGTGGGATAGCAGGTATAGTAGGGAGAGATGGTGCCTATAGTAGCAGTGGGATAATAGCCTCTGGGAAGGGACTGGGGCTGTGGGATAGCAGGTATAGTAGGGAGAGATGGTGCCTATAGTAGCAGTGGGATAATAGCCTCTGGGAAGGGACTGGGGCTGTGGGATTGCAGGTATAGTAGGGAGAGATGGTGCCTATAGTAGCAGTGGAGGGATAATAGCCTCTGGGAAAGGACTGGGGCTGTGGGATAGCAGGTATAGTAGGGAGAGATGGTGCCTATAGTAGCAGTGGGGGGATAATAGCCTCTGGGAAGGGACTGGGGCTGTGGGATAGCAGGTATAGTAGGGAGAGATGGTTGCCTATAGTAGCAGTGGGATAATAGCCTCTGGGAAGGGACTGGGGCTGTGGGATAGCAGGTATAGTAGGGAGAGATGGTGCCTATAGTAGCAGTGGGGGGATAATAGCCTCTGGGAAGGGACTGGGGCTGTGGGATAGCAGGTATAGTAGGGAAAGATGGTGCCTATAGTAGCAGTGGGGGGATAATAGCCTCTGGGAAGGGGACTGGGGATGTGGGATAGCAGGTATAGTAGGGAGAGATGGTGCCTATAGTAGCAGTGGGGGATAATAGCCTCTGGGAAGGGACTGGGGCTGTGGGAAAGCAGGTATAGTAGGGAGAGATGGTGCCTATAGTAGCAGTGGGGGGATAATAGCCTCTGGGAAGGGACTAGGGCTGTGGGATAGCAGGTATAGTAGGGAGAGATGGTGCCTATAGTAGCAGTGGGGGGATAATAGCCTCTGGGAAGGGACTGGGGCTGTGGGATAGCAGGTATAGTAGGGAGAGATGGTGCCTATAGTAGCAGTGAGGGGATAATAGCCTCTGGGAAGGGACTGGGGCTGTGGGATAGCAGGTATAGTAGGGAGAGATGGTGCCTATAGTAGCAGTGGGGGGATAATAGCCTCTAGGAAGGGACTGGGGCTGTGGGATAGCAGGTATAGTAGGGAGAGATGGTGCCTATAGTAGCAGTGGGGGGATAATAGCCTCTGGGAAGGGACTGGGGCTGTGGGATAGCAGGTATAGTAGGGAGAGATGGTGCCTATAGTAGCAGTGGGGGGATAATAGCCTCTGGGAAGGGACTGGGGCTGTGGGATAGCAGGTATAGTAGGGAGAGATGGTGCCTATAGTAGCAGTGGGGGGATAATAGCCTCTGGGAAGGGACTGGGGCTGTGGGATAGCAGGTATAGTAGGGAGAGATGGTGCCTATAGTAGCAGTGGGGGGATAATAGCCTCTGGGAAGGGACTGGGGCTGTGGGATAGCAGGTATAGTAGGGAGAGATGGTGCCTATAGTAGCAGTGGGGGGATAATAGCCTCTGGGAAGGGACTGTGGCTGTGGGATAGCAGGTATAGTAGGGAGAGATGGTGCCTATAGTAGCAGTGGGGGGATAATAGCCTCTGGGAAGGGACTGTGGCTGTGGGATAGCAGGTATAGTAGGGAGAGATGGTGCCTATAGTAGCAGTGGGGGATAATAGCCTCTGGGAAGGGACTGGGGCTGTGGGATAGCAGGTATAGTAGGGAGAGATGGTGCCTATAGTAGCAGTGGGGGGATAATAGCCTCTGGGAAGGGACTGGGGCTGTGGGATAGCAGGTATAGTAGGGAGAGATGGTGCCTATAGTAGCAGTGGGGGGATAATAGCCTCTGGGAAGGGACTGGGGCTGTGGGATAGCAGGTATAGTAGGGAGAGATGGTGCCTATAGTAGCAGTGGGGGATAATAGCCTCTGGGAAGGGACTGGGGCTGTGGGATAGCAGGTATAGTAGGGAGAGATGGTGCCTATAGTAGCAGTGGGGGGATAATAGCCTCTGGGAAGGGACTGGGGCTGTGGGATAGCAGGTATAGTAGGGAGAGATGGTGCCTATAGTAGCAGTGGGGGATAATAGCCTCTGGGAAGGGACTGGGGCTGTGGGATAGCAGGTATAGTAGGGAGAGATGGTGCCTATAGTAGCAGTGGGGGGATAATAGCCTCTGGGAAGGGACTGGGGCTGTGCGATAGCAGGTATAGTAGGGAGAGATGGTGCCTATAGTAGCAGTGGGGGGATAATAGCCTCTGGGAAGGGACTGGGGCTGTGGGATAGCAGGTATAGTAGGGAGAGATGCCTAACTATACTGCTCTTTATATATTCCATTCATAGAGATCATTGTATAAAGGGTAAGATACCCTAGCGCTTGATGTACAGACAGCAGGCAGTAACCCTTTCCTGTCCCTTTGCTTAGAGGCACATGCTGATTAAATGTGTGGGTGGATGATACGAGTCTGCTGGGATTTAAAATGATGCCAAGTGACTGTGTAATGAAAGACAGTAGACACAGCTAATTGGTTTAACCCCTTCTTCCCCGGCAGAGGGAGTCCATGATGAAAGAGGGAGCGCTGGGTGATGCGAGTGACAGACGCAGGCTCTGGTGACAGCCTTTAGCTCAGTGCTTTCATGTTTGGCATATCAGAGGAGATAATTAATTCCCCCACACTCACCGAAGCTCTTCTCACATCTGCTGCAGCCTTTGGTACCAGGGAACGAAGCCGAAGGATCCGGAAGTGTCTCAGTCTCCCAGGGTCTAGTGAGAGAGAGAATAAGGGGGAAATACATAAAGAGCTGGTTTGGTTTATTTGCCCTTACAGCAATGATACAGACATTGGGGTCCCAGGTGGAGATCCAGCCCTGCCTGGTGCACAAAGATAGTTATTAGGCGTACTGCCCCTTTAAATAGGTAAATACCAGTTTTTCCCATGCTGCTTCCTATTTAATTATATAAAGTGGCGCCATTTATATCAAAGGGCAGCTGCCATATAACAGTATGGGCAGGGTTGGATTTGGCCAGTGGGGTAAGTCCTGGTGGATCCCAACCTTATGGGCCCCGTGGCTTCAGACCCACTGTCTGCCCACAATCTGTGGTGGGGGGGTAGTTTGTGGCAGCCATAAATTTGCAGCATCAGCAAGTGGCAGTTAGAGGAGGTATATGATAGGGTGGCAGGGAGTTTGCAAGGGGGGGACCCACTGTGGCTGGGGTGATGGCCAAGGTGGCCCCCCATATACTGTACCTCAGTTGGTCATTAAACTTAGGCTGTTGAAGGGGTAGAGACATATGGAAAGACTATGGGCAGGCTATGGGCAGGATACGGGCAGGCTATGGAAAGACTATGGGCAGGATACAGGAAGGTTATGATATGGGCAGGTTATGGGCAGGATACGAGCAGGTTATGGGCAGGATATGGAAAGGCTATGGAAAGGCAGGCTATAAACAGATTATGGGCGGGCTATAGGCAGATTATGGGCAGGCTACAGAAAAGCTAAGGGCAGGCTATAGACAGATTATGGGCGGGCTATAGGCAGATTATGGGCAGGCTACGGAAAAGCTAAGGGCAGGCTATAGGCAGATTATGGGCGGGCTACGGAAAAGCTAAGGGCAGGCTATAGGCAGATTATGGGCGGGCTACGGAAAAGCTAAGGGCAGGCTATAGGCAGATCATGGGCGGGCTACGGAAAAGCTAAGGGCAGGCTATAGAGAGATTATGGGCAGGCTACAGAAAAGATAAGGGCAGGCTATAGACAGATTATGGACAGGCTACAGAAAAGCTAAGGGCAGGCTATAGACAGATTATGAATAGAAAAATGCAATGGCACTCAAGAGCTACAACTGGGACTAGCCCTTTAGATACTTTATTACGGAAGTGCAACGTTTCGGGGAAAAACAACCCCTTTGTCAATGCTTGACAAAGGGGTTGTTTTGCCCCGAAACGTTGCACTTCCGTAATAAAGTATCTAAAGGGCTAGTCCCAGTTGTAGCTCTTGAGTGCCATTGCATTTTTCTATTTGGATTCTTTGGGAGGGTGCCGATCCCCCTGCAGTGAGCACCGAGCACAAACTTTTGAGGAGAGTTAAGGGTGTGCGTATAAGGTCTTTTGTTGTGTTTATAGACAGATTATGGACAGGCTACAGAAAAGCTAAGGGCAGGCTATAGAGAGATTATGGACAGGCTACAGAAAAGCTAAGGGCAGGCTATAGAGAGAATATGGGCAGGCTACAGAAAAGCTAAGGGCAGGCTATAGACAGATTATGGGCAGGCTACAGAAAAGCTAAGGGCAGGCTATAGACAGATTATGGGCAGGCTACAGAAAAGCTAAGGGCAGGCTATAGAGAGATTATGGACAGGCTACAGAAAAGCTAAGGGCAGGCTATAGACAGATTATGGGCAGGCTACAGAAAAGCTAAGGGCAGGCTATAGACAGATTATGGGCGGGCTACAGAAAAGCTAAGGGCAGGCTATAGACAGATTATGGGCGGGCTACAGAAAAGCTAAGGGCAGGCTATAGACAGATTATGGGCGGGCTACAGAAAAGCTAAGGGCAGGCTATAGACAGATTATGGGCGGGCTACAGAAAAGCTAAGGGCAGGCTATAGACAGATTATGGGCTGGCTATAGGCAGATTATGGGCAGGCTATGGAGAACCTATGGGCAGGCTATAGGCAGATTATGGGCAGGCTATGGAGAACCTATGGGCAGGCTATAGGCAGATTATGGGCAGGTTATGGAAAGGCCAAGAGCAAGCTATGGGCAGATTATGGGCAGGCTATAAAAAGGCCAAGACTGAGCATCACACCAGATCTAGAGGTATTTAATATTACAATGAAAACAAAAATGCAATTACTGTGATGAATTCCCTTATTTCTCTGTGACTCCTCGGCTGCTTCATTAGTTCATTCTGCTCTTCACTTGATCCGCAATGTTTAATAATAATAACAATAATAAAAAATCCCCTAAACTGCAGCTGCAGAGCCAGCACCAACCCCCCCTCCAGACCCTCTAATTTCATTTTATTCCCATCATTCCCTGAACGACTCGCAGGGCTTAATACCCCGCTCGTACCATTTGTCTGGATAAATGCCCGGCCCCCCCGACAGCTCCCATTGCTTAACACTAATGAAAGATGTTTGGACTTGGCGGGTTACAGAGTGTTTATCATTTCTGTACAGAAGTGTCCGAGATTTAAAGGGGAACAGCACCCAAAAATGGTGTACTTGTCAATGAACTTGTTCCTAGCAGTATCTGTCTGGCTGTTTATATATTTCTGCACTGCCAGTTCTGACTCCTGAAGCAAGTCAGACCTAGAGGGGAGTTTACGTCTGCTTTATCATTTCAGTATAGTCAAGGGGCGTATTTAGGTGCTGCCCTAGGCACTGGATCTTTACACGCCCCTATGCTGTGTGCACCCTAGGCACTATAATAAACACTGGGAAATTACAGTATTATATGTAGGTAGTGGCACAAAAAGGGAGCTCCGGGCCCTGGAATAGTGCTCAGTTGGCCCCGGGAGAACCACAATACCTTCAACTGAAAATGTAGAGTCTACAGGGCATATATATCAAAATGTGAGATTAGACCTCACCTACAGTACTTTCTATTCATTCCTATGGAATTTATCAAATGGTGAACTGTAACTTTCACCCATTGGTAAATATGCTGCTAAAAATCCCATAGGGATGAATACAAAGTGGGTGAATTTTTCTGCGGTGAGATCTAATCTCCCATTTTTATAAATCTGCCCCTAAATTATGGGGTATTCTAACGATCTCTTGCCATTATCCAATGTCTCTGGGTGGAAAATTCTGCTACTGAGGTTATACAGCAGGGGGTTATTGCCCCCGAAGAACGCAGGAAGGGATGGGCCTTCACTGACGTCACTGAGAAACCCAGAGATGCAATGAGACTCGCAGGCAAAATCTGAAACCACTTTATGGAAAAGTGTCTGGGGGGGGGGGGGAGTCTCAGTGCAGCTCTCCTCTGTCTGTAGCAGGTACCTTAGTCTCACAGAGCCAGTCTGATTCAAATTAAAGGGGAAGTTAAATGGGGCAAAATAAAACAGTACAGGTTGAGATGTCACAACAAAGGAGTGTGATGTAAATATGCCGCATAGTATTAATACATTCATTTCAGGGGTTCCTGCTTAGCTTGTTTTTAAATGCTTTCTTTTTCTTCTAATTTCACATGAAGAGGATCCGGCGGTTTCCTAGGAAACTGAGAGCCGTAGATCAAGCGCAGCCGGAGGACCGCAATACGCTTGGCAGCCTTGCTAAAAATGCAATAAATATATTAAAGTTAAATCATAAGTCCTTAGTAGTTTAGAGAAACAACAACACACACTTGGATTCCACAGGGCCCTCGGTTCATGGGGCCCTTGTGCAGATGCACTTGTCCTAAAGCAAATAGCTCTTAGGGTGTCGATCTATTCCAAGTGAACTGTATATTTCTATGAATACTGTGACACTCTGTAATCTTATCCAGGTGAACTGTATGTTTCTATGAATACTGTGACACTCTGCAATCTATTCCAGGTGAACTGTATGTTTCCGTGAATACTGTGACACTCTGCAATCTTATCCAGGTGAACTGTATGTTTCTATGAATACTGTGACACTCTGCAATCTATTCCAGGTGAACTGTATGTTTCTATGAATACTGTGACACTCTGCAATCTTATCCAGGTGAACTGTATGTTTCTATGAATACTGTGACACTCTGCAATCTATTCCAGGTGAACTGTATGTTTCCATGAATACTGTGACACTCTGCAATCTATTCCAGGCGAACTGTATGTTTCCATGAATACTGTGACACTCTGCAATCTATTCCAGGTGAACTGTATGTTTCTATGAATACTGTGACACTCTGCAATCTTATCCAGGTGAACTGTATGTTTCTATGAATACTGTGACACTCTGCAATCTATTCCAGGTGAACTGTATGTTTCTATGAATACTGTGACACTCTGCAATCTTATCCAGGTGAACTGTATGTTTCTATGAATACTGTGACACTCTGCAATCTATTCCAGGTGAACTGTATGTTTCCATGAATACTGTGACACTCTGCAATCTATTCCAGGTGAACTGTATGTTTCCATGAATACTGTGACACTCTGCAATCTATTCCAGGTGAACTGTATGTTTCTATGAATACTGTGACACTCTGCAATCTTATCCAGGTGAACTGTATGTTTCTATGAATACTGTGACACTCTGCAATCTATTCCAGGTGAACTGTATGTTTCCATGAATACTGTGACACTCTGCAATCTATTCCAGGTGAACTGTATGTTTCCATGAATACTGTGACACTCTGCAATCTATTCCAGGTGAACTGTATGTTTCTATGAATACTGTGACACTCTGCAATCTATTCCAGGTAACTGTATGTTTCCATGAATACTGTGACACTCTGCAATCTATTCCAGGTGAACTGTATGTTTCCATGAATACTGTGACACTCTGCAATCTATTTCAGGTGAACTGTATGTTTCTATGAATACTGTGACACTCTGCAATCTATTCCAGGTGAACTGTATGTTTCTATGAATACTGTGACACTCTGCAATCTATTCCAGGTGAACTGTATGTTTCCGTGAATACTGTGACACTCTGCAATCTATTCCAGGTGAACTGTATGTTTCCGTGAATACTGTGACACTCTGCAATCTATTCCAGGTGAACTGTATGTTTCCGTGAATACTGTGACACTCTGCAATCTATTCCAGGTGAACTGTATGTTTCCGTGAATACTGTGACACTCTGCAATCTATTCCAGGTGAACTGTATGTTTCTGTGAATACTGTGACACCCTGCAATCTATTCCGGGTGAACTGTATGTTTCCATGAATACTGTGACACTCTGCAGTCTGTTCCAGGTGAACTGTATGTTTCCGTGAATACTGTGACACCCTGCAATCTATTCCGGGTGAACTGTATGTTTCCATGAATACTGTGACACTCTGCAGTCTGTTCCAGGTGAACTGTATGTTTCCGTGAATACTGTGACACCCTGCAATCTATTCCAGGTGAACTGTATGTTTCCGTGAATACTGTGACACTCTGCAATCTATTCCAGGTGAACTGTATGTTTCCGTGAATACTGTGACACTCTGCAATCTATTCCAGGTGAACTGTATGTTTCCGTGAATACTGTGACACTCTGCAATCTATTCCAGGTGAACTGTATGTTTCCGTGAATACTGTGACACTCTGCAATCTATTCCAGGTGAACTGTATGTTTCCGTGAATACTGTGACACCCTGCAATCTATTCCGGGTGAACTGTATGTTTCCATGAATACTGTGACACTCTGCAGTCTGTTCCAGGTGAACTGTATGTTTCCGTGAATACTGTGACACTCTGCAATCTATTCCAGGTGAACTGTATGTTTCCGTGAATACTGTGACACTCTGCAATCTATTCCAGGTGAACTGTATGTTTCCGTGAATACTGTGACACCCTGCAATCTATTCCGGGTGAACTGTATGTTTCCATGAATACTGTGACACTCTGCAGTCTGTTCCAGGTGAACTGTATGTTTCTATGAATGTTGTGACACTCTGCAATCTACTCCAGCCTAGCTGTG
This sequence comes from Xenopus tropicalis, assembly GCF_000004195.4. Classification (NCBI taxonomy): domain Eukaryota; kingdom Metazoa; phylum Chordata; class Amphibia; order Anura; family Pipidae; genus Xenopus; species Xenopus tropicalis. The sequence goes on along the minus strand of NC_030677.2, from coordinate 15,793,150 downwards.
TAAATTATATAAACGAAAGCTATACAACTATTTATCGAACTAATGGGAAAAATGTCATTATATCGGTAGTAGCATCACTTTAATGGGAGTTTGTTCACAGCACCAGCCTACAATATGGCAGTTATTTCAGCCAAGGATTTGTCATTCAAGATATTATGGAAAAAATGTCAGCTACGACAATACAGTTATGTTGCTCACAGCTGCAATATTTCAAAATGAAGAATTGGCATCAGCCTCAAGGACCACTAAACTCCCATGATTTAGAATAGCACGTGATCCATAATCACCCATTGAACATTCTCTGTCACTAAATATGTATCAGAAGGGTTCTGTTGATTATTACACAGGTCAGTATGTCTGTTTGTGGGTGCTGTGGGTGCTGGGGTTCACTTGGAGGGGTTGAAACTGATGGACTTTGGTCTTTCTTCAACCCAACTTAACTATGTAACTATGTAACTATTAGTCTCAGTGCCAGTTAAGACAATCTATAGTCATGACCACATTCCGCAGCCATAAAGCAGGGCTGCTCCTATCTTTGCTTTGTGTTACAGTGACGCAGATCCTTTGCTGAATCGTTACATATACAGAATCCCATCACCAAGTGGCCAATCTTTATGTACACAGATGGGATTTACAGATTATTTTCTCCCTAATAAACAGTAGGAAGCTGCTGAGCATCTCTCTTATTGACACTCATGCATCTGCCCTAATCTTTGGACCCCCCATTTATCTCCCAATTTAGAGTCTGTGTGCGGCACAAGGAGGACGTGGGAGTTTATTATCGCGCTTTAATCTCGCTGCTAAACAACATCATCGTCAGTGCAAGATCTATGCAATTCAATATCTCGCTGAAGTCTGATTTAACAACTCAACTTTTCCACTGCTGTTGGGAGCGCTGGCAGAATTTCAATGAGCGATCAATCTATATCCTTCCCAGGCTGTAGGCAAGACCTTTAGCGAGTAGATCCAAGCCAAGCAATTAGGTTCTTAGACTTGAAAACTCTCCAGTAATGTGTTTTTATTTAACTAAATGAGTAATGAGCCATAATGAAGAACTTCAAGGCGGAAAGTTCAGCATCTATTCACTTTTAGTGCAGTTAAAGCTACACTGCCCCTAATAAACTGGGAGCTGCAATGGTCTCTGCCATAGAACTGTCCCTATTTATTTAGTGCCAATTGGCTCACTTTGGGGTGAGTGCTTATTTGTGCCCTGGGTACCCCTGGAACTATAGCAGGGTGACTGTTACCCCAATGTTTCTATATATCTGTAACCTTGTTATGGGCTAAGGGGGCCCAGCCTGAAGGCCAGTTAGGGGGAGATTTGGGGTGAGTGCTTATTTGTGCCCTAGGTACCCCTGGAACTATAGCAGGGTGACTGTTACCCCAATGTTTCTATATATCTGTAACCTTGTTATGGGCTAAGGGGGCCCAGCCTGAAGGCCAGTTAGGGGGGGATTTGGGGTGAGTGCTTATTTGTGCCCTGGGTACCCCTGGAACTATAGCAGGGTGACTGTTACCCCAATGTTTCTATATATCTGTAACCTTGTTATGGTCTAAGGGGGCCCAGCCTGAAGGCCAGTTACGGGGGGGGTTTGGGGTGAGTGCTTATTTGTGCCCTGGGTACCCCTGGAACTATAGCAGGGTGACTGTTACCCCAATGTTTCTATATATCTGTAACCTTGTTATGGGCTAAGAGGGCCCAGCCTGAAGGCCAGTTACGGGGGGGGTTTGGGGTGAGTGCTTATTTGTGCCCTGGGTACCCCTGGAACTATAGCAGGGTGACTGTTACCCCAATGTTTCTATATATCTGTAACCTTGTTATGGGCTAAGGGGGCCCAGCCTGAAGGCCAGTTAGGGGGGGATTTGGGGTGAGTGCTTATTTGTGCCCTGGGTACCCCTGGAACTATAGCAGGGTGACTGTTACCCCAATGTTTCTATATATCTGTAACCTTGTTATGGGCTAAGGGGGCCCAGCCTGAAGGCCAGTTAGGGGGGGATTTGGGGTGAGTGCTTATTTGTGCCCTGGGTACCCCTGGAACTATAGCGGGGTGACTGTTACCCCAATGTTTCTATATATCTGTAACCTTGTTATGGGCTAAGGGGGCCCAGCCTGAAGGCCAGTTAGGGGGGGATTTGGGGTGAGTGCTTATTTGTGCCCTGGGTACCCCTGGAACTATAGCGGGGTGACTGTTACCCCAATGTTTCTATATATCTGTAACCTTGTTATGGTCTAAGGGGGCCCAGCCTGAAGGCCAGTTAGGGGGGGATTTGGGGTGAGTGCTTATTTGTGCCCTGGGTACCCCTGGAACTATAGCGGGGTGACTGTTACCCCAATGTTTCTATATATCTGTAACCTTGTTATGGTCTAAGGGGGCCCAGCCTGAAGGCCAGTTAGGGGGGGATTTGGGGTGAGTGCTTATTTGTGCCCTAGGTACCCCTGAAAATATAGCAGGGTGACTGTTACCCCAAAGAGTTTCGTGCGACTTTAGAATGCTGAAGTGATGTGTAGGCCTTTCCCCCAGTGACTCCTATTGTTGCCGGTGGAAAGACATTTCAGACTGGTTAGTTGCCTCTGTAGCAGAGATCTTTGGCAAGTGACTAACTCGCTGAGTGGGCTATCATCCCATGTCTTTTTCCAGGAAACATTAATAAGCCTATAATCTATGGGGGGCTGTTTGGTGGCTCATTACTGGCCTCTGTATCCAGATAAAGTCTAATTTAGATAACCGTGTATGACTGAGCCTTCTCTTATCTTTGCTTACTCTGTTGCTTTATGAATTAATGTTTAATTTAGCCTGACTGTATTTCTCTGCTGGGAAATCATAGCCAGACTCCCCGGGGCAATTACACACCCGCCCCACTTGTTTCCAATTCAATAACTGGGGGCCACTTGGGTTTCTAGAGGTTTAGTGAGGGGCTTTGCAATATATTTAGCGCTCCGCTAGGCATGGAATTGATGGGGAATGGGGTAATGACTGCAGGCAGCTTGCCTTTATTTATCTCTATGTGTCCTGCTGGAATAAAAACATGCATCCTCATTAAAGGGCTAATTCCTAATTTTGGAATTCCAATTTGGAATTTTAGCAGCTATCTGGTTACTAGGGTCCAAGTTACCCTAGCAACCAGGCAGTGGTTTGAATAAGAGACTAGAAAATGAACAGGAGGAGGGAGAGGAACTGAATAGAAAGAGAAGGAATTAAAAAAAAAACAATAAAATTGTAGCCTTACAGAGCAATGGTCAGGTAGAGCTTGGTAGAGTAGTAGTTCCATCACTGAGACCCATCCTTTTTCCTGAACATTGAGCTTATGGCAGTGGGTCTCTGTATGTACATGCACCCCTCCCAGGGTTTGGGTGGCTCACCCCACTTCTTACCTTTCAGCCTGTGCTGTGCGGAACTGCTCCTGGGGGTCCCTGTGTGCCCGGGGGGTATAGCAGCGCTGTGTGTGTCTATGCCCGCTGTGCCCCAGAGGCTTTTATAATAGAGGTGCAGTGGGTACCAAGGTTCCTGCCCTAAGGGTTTATTGCTACCTATGAGTACCCCCCATCTTATGTATATTTAGCTATGGGAGAAGCAGAAGGAAGGTGGGAGTGAGAAGGGGGGAGCCCCTTATATTTCTTATGAATGTGTACCTGCCCTACATAGGGGTACATGCAGTTTGTTCCAGGAAAGAACCTTTCACAATGTATGTCAGTTCTCACCCCCTCGCTTATTATTTCCTCTTTCACTTGCCGAGCAGCCTGTCTCCGCTATAGCACGTCCCTGATGTGCCCCTAGCCCTAGCGCCATGTTGGGCACAGCCAGCGCACTCCTGCTACTGCCTCTCTTCATATTGTCAGGTAAGGAACCATTTCATGCTTATGCCCTCCCTCTGCTTCTGACTCCTGAAGCAATGTAGCAGGACTTCAGGAGTCAGAACCACTAGTGCACAGAGTACACTGTAAATAGCCAGACAGTTCTTTAAAATAAATTAACCCCATAAAAAGCAGTGGAAAATAGATTGCTTAACGAAAGAAAATGTCATTTTGAGCAAGTTTTTGGGTGCTGTTCCTCTTTAAAATGATACTGACAATTTTAAATATCTGGGTCATATTATATCCTCCCCCATTTCTGTGCACAGCCAGAGGATTCATGAGTTGCATGTGGGTTAGTGGGACTTCCAGGGTTTTATAGTGACCAGTTGGTAGTGGGTCGGGATAAAGCGGCTGTAAGTCACATTGGGGTAAGTGCCATAAAGATGTGGGTTACAGATCTGGGGGTGCAGGTTGGTGTGCAGGTTGGTGCGGGTTTAGCTAATTAGGCCCACGCACAAAGGTGCAATTAGCAATCACAAAATGTTACTTTTTAATAGCCTTTTTTTAACCAATTATTCTAAAATGTATATCATGGAAATGAGTTTAATTTCCTCCACTTATATAAGCTCCGTATGGAAAGTGATGGGCTCACTAAGCCGGTAAAATCCGATTAAGTTCATCTAGCTCATTTTTTAAATTTCAGAAACAAATAGAAATGACCTGAAAAAAATGATTTGTGATGTATTGTTTGAAAATGAAAAAAGTTCTGTTCTGTAAAGGTGAACTTCCCCTTTAAAGAGCATTGCCCTTAACCACAAGATATTATTGGCGACTAAAAGCATTAGGCTGTTTCAGATCCGCTGATTGTTCATAAGGTGAATGTCCCTGCCCCGGTCTCACAGGTCATAGCGCCCCGGGCAGAGCAATAGCGCAATCAGCGCCTACTTATTCATGGCAATCAGCATCCATTAAAGGGCAAATACCAAAATTTAAATTTTCCCATTTACATTCATTCTTCAGTATAGTCAAGGCTGTCATTTCAACCCCCCCCGGCTGCCATTTCAGCCCCCCCCCCCCCCCCCCCCCCCCCCCCCCCCCCCCGGCTGCCATTTCAGACCTTCCTCCCCCCCGGCTGCCATTTCAGACACCCCCCCCCCCCGGCTGCCATTTCAGACCTTCCTCCACCCGGCTGCCATTTCAGACCCCCCCCTGTATGCCACATTGCTTTTACTTGCAGCTGCAAATACGGGTGTCCGACCCTGGCACAATAGGATCCCATACATGTACGTGTACAGGTGAGACTGGCACTGACTGGCAAGATAGGATCCCATACATGTGTGTAAGGGTGAGGCTGGCACTGACTGGCAAGATAGGATCCCATACATGTGTGTAAGGGTGAGGCTGGCACTGACTGGCGCAATAGGATCCCATACATGTAGTGTGTAAGGGTGAAGCTGGCACTGACGGGTACTGATAGGATCCCATACATGTAGTGTGTAAGGGTGAGGCTGGCACTGACGGGTATGATAGGATCCCATACATGTAGTGTGTAAGGGTGAGGCTGGCACTGACTGGCAAGATAGTATCCCATACATGTAGTGTGTAAGGGTGAGGCTGGCACTGACTGGCACAATAGGATCCCATACATGTAGTATGTAAGGGTGAGGCTGGCACTGACTGGTAGGATAGGATCCCGTATATGTAGTGTGTAAGGGTGAAGCTGGCACTGACTGGCACGATAGGATCCCGTACATGTAGTGTGTAAGGGTGAGGCTGGCACTGACTGGCACAATAGGATCCCATACATGTAGTGTGTAAGGGTGAGGCTGGCACTGACTGGCACGATAGGATCCCCTACATGTAGTGTGTAAGGGTGAGGCTGGCACTGACTGGCAAGATAGTATCCCATACATGTAGTGTGTAAGGGTGAGGCTGGCACTGACTGGCACAATAGGATCCCATACATGTAGTATGTAAGGGTGAGGCTGGCACTGACGGGCAAGATAGGATCCCATACATGTAGTGTGTAAGGGTGAGGCTGGCACTGACGGGCACGATAGGATCCCATACATGTAGTGTGTAAGGGTGAGGCTGGCACTGACGGGCAGGATAGGATCCCATACATGTAGTGTGTAAGGGTGAGGCTGGCACTGACGGGCACGATAGGATCCCATACATGTAGTGTGTAAGGGTGAGGCTGGCACTGACTGGCACGATAGGATCCCATACATGTAGTGTGTAAGGGTGAGGCTGGCACTGACTGGCACGATAGGATCCCATACATGTAGTGTGTAAGGGTGAGGCTGGCACTGACTGGCAGGATAGGATCCCATACATGTAGTGTGTAAGGGTGAGGCTGGCACTGACTGGCACGATAGGATCCCATACATGTAGTGTGTAAGGTGAGGCTGGCACTGACGGGTAAGATAGGATCCCATACATGTAGTGTGTAAGGGTGAGGCTGGCACTGACGGGCACGATAGGAATCCCATACATGTAGTGTGTAAGGGCTGAGGCCTGGCACTGACTGGCACGATAGGATCCCATACATGTAGTGTGTAAGGGTGAGGCTGGCACTGACTGGCACGATAGGATCCCATACATGTAGTGTGTAAGAGTGAGGCTGGCACTGACGGGTATGATAGGATCCCATACATGTAGTGTGTAAGGGTGAGGCTGGCACTGACTGGCACGATAGGATCCCATACATGTAGTGTGTAAGGGTGAGGCTGGCACTGACTGGCAGGATAGGATCCCGTATATGTAGTGTGTAAGGGTGAGGCTGGCACTGACTGGCACGATAGGATCCCATACATGTAGTGTGTAAGGGTGAGGCTGGCACTGACTGGCACGATAGGATCCCATACATGTAGTGTGTAAGGTGAGGCTGCACTGACGGGTATGATAGGATTCCCACATGTAGTGTGTAAGTGAGGCTGGCACTGACTGGCACGATAGGATCCCATACATGTTATGTGTAAGGGTGAGGCTGGCACTGACGGTATGATAGGATCCCATACATGTAGTGTGTAAGGGTGAGGCTGGCACTGACGGGTATGATAGGATCCCATACATGTAGTGTGTAAGGGCGAGGCTGGCACCCATACATGTAGTGTGTAAGGGTGAGGCTGGCACTGACTGGTAAGATAGGATCCCATATATGTAGTGTGTAAGGGTGAGGCTGGCACTGACTGGCAGGATAGGATCCCGTACATGTAGTGTGTAAGGGTGAGGCTGGCACTGATGGGTATGATAGGATCCCATACATGTAGTGTGTAAGGTGAGGCTGGCACTGACTTGCAGATAGGATCCCGTACATGTAGTGTGTAAGGGTGAGGCTGGCACTGATGGTATGATAGGATCCCATACATGTAGTGTGTAAGGTGAGGCTGGCACTGACTGGCAGGATAGGATCCCGTACATGTAGTGTTAAGGTGAGGCGGCACTGATGGGTATGATAGGATCCCATACATGTAGTGTGTAAGGGTGAGGCTGGCACTGACTGGCAGGATAGGATCCCGTACATGTAGTGTGTAAGGGTGAGGCTGGCACTGATGGGTATGATAGGATCCCATACATGTAGTGTGTAAGGGTGAGGCTGGCACTGATGGGTATGATAGGATCCCATACATGTAGTGTGTAAGGGTGAGGCTGGCACTGATGGGTATGATAGGAAAGGGCACATAATGCTATAACTCTATGCAACAGTTGGGGTATAACCTCTGTAAGCTGCCATCTCCTCCTACCACCTAGTTTGGTAGAAATTTTCACACTTTGTCCTGTTTAAGTTTAAGAAAGAAATAATGAGGGAAAAAATAGTTTTTCTTAAACAAAACAATAGGCAAAGAAGTATCTGCCCATACTCATGCCCCTTCAGTATACAGTATCTGCCCATACTCAGGCCCCTTCAGTATACAGTATCTGCCCATACTCAGGCCCCTTCAGTATACAGTATCTGCCCATACTCAGGCCCCTTCAGTATACAGTATCTGCCCATACTCAGGCCCCTTCAGTATACAGTATCTGCCCATACTCAGGCCCCTTCAGTATACAGTATCTGCCCATACTCAGGCCCCTTCAGTATACAGTATCTGCCCGCGTATGGGCCCTTCCCATCTCACTCCCAAACAGATATCTGGTTGGTTTGAAAATCCCTTTGGGCAAGGACCACACCGGCGCATTGATGCAGTCCTTTTCAGGCCTATGTCATCATCCAGTTGTTGGTGTGGGGGTGAAAAATGGGCTTACCCCAACTGGGCAGAGCACATTGGTGGGCAGATTGGGCAAACGAGTGAACTCTTGTGTATATGGGCAGCTTCATTTTAGCACAAACTCAATTTATTGACCACGTGTTAAGCAAAGTGATATGTTACTTGTGGTATAAAGCAGAAAGTACCCTTCAGTGCCCCAGCAGTCATGTGATCTACAGGGCATGGGCAGCTCCATGTTCGCTGGGGAGGAAGAGGTCTGACAAAACACCAAGAACAAAGCTGAACTACTTTTTGACTATTATTTGGGATAAGAACAATCTATTGTTTTGGTTACTTCTTGAGTTAAACTGGACAAAGAAACTGAAACTACTTCCTGGTTCTCACTTCCTGGTTCTTGTGAGGTAGCTCATTGGATTCCCAGTGCCCAGATAACCCCCTCAGCTAATCAGCACTGGAGATCAACACACCCCCTCCATAGCAGCATAATAGGATGGAAGTGGGGGGCTTAGCGGTGAAGGTTGAAAATGAAAAACATGTTTTTTGGTGTCGGTGTGAGGGTCTTGGCTCATAACAGGATGTGGCTGCTGCAGAGATACACAGGGACGTGCCCTGCTCACTAGCAAAGTGAAAGTAAGGTGTGCGATGGGGGGGGAATGAAACACAATAGAAGTGGGTGACAGTAATGAGTGGGTGACAGTAATGAGTGGGTGACAGTAATGAGTGGGCTCCTCGGCACAGGGACACCTGCACCCTCTGCGCTCGGCTGGGAGTTGGAACAATATTCCTGAGCAGGGAGTTCCCCACAGACCTGTGCGGGTTTTTCTTCTTTCATTTGGTTTTTATCATCCTGTTTTGTTAACAGAACCGCCCTGAATGGAAAACATTTTCTGTATTAAAGTAAAAATATATTGTAGCTACTGCCGCATACAGGCCTCTCTTCTCTGCTCTTCATCGTGGCCATGTTATCCCAGCCCAGCACAGCCCTTTCCCCTCATACCGTGGCCATGTTATCCCAGCCCAGCACAGCCTCCTCCCCTCATACCCGTGGCCATGTTATCCCAGCACAGCCCTCTCCCCCTCATACCGTGGCCATGTTTCCCCAGCACAGCCTCTCTCCCTCATACGTGCAGATGTTATCCCAGCCCAGCACAGGCCTTTCCCCTCATAAAGTGGCCATGTTATCAGCCACGCCTTTCCCTCATACGTGGCCATGTTTGATCCCAGCCCAGCACAGCCCTTTCCCCTCATACCGTGGCCATGTTATCCCAGCACAGCCCTTTCCCCTCATACCGTGGCCATGTTATCCCAGCAAGCCCTTTCCCCTCATACCGTGGGCCATGTTTATCCCAGGCTCAGCCCTTTCCCCTCATACCGTGGCCATGTTTCCCAGCACAGCCTCTCCCTCATACCGTGGCCTGTTTATCCGCAGCCCCAGAAAGCCCTTTCCCCTCATACGTGGCCATGTAATCCAGCACAGCCCTTTCCCTATACCGTGGCCATCGCTATCCCCACACATCCTCTCCCTCATACCGTGGCCATGTTATCCCAAGCACATTCCCTCCCCTCATACCGTGGCCATGTTATCCCAGCACAGCCCTCTCCCCTCATACCGTGGCCATGTTATCCCAGCACAGCCCTCTCCCCTCATACCGTGGCCATGTTATCCCAGCACAGCCCTCTCCCCTCATACCGTGGCCATGTTATCCCAGCACAGCCCTCTCCCCTCATACCGTGGCCATGTTATCCCAGCACAGCCCTCTCCCCTCATACCATGGCCATGTTATCCCAGCACAGCCCTCTCCCCTCATACCGTGGCCATGTTATCCCAGCACAGCCCTCTCCCCTCATACAGTGGCCATAATATCACAGCCATTTCCCCTCACAAAATAGTAATATTAGGCCCAGCACAGGTCAAGTCATTGGAAAGTACCCACAGAGGTGAAATTTATGGATGGATGAAGAAATGTTTCTTCAAAACTTGTTCACATTTTTTTTAGGATCCTATGAAGCCTTCAATATTTCTGCCTCCCGGTCACATGTGCGAGGCACCCAGAACAGCTCCCTCCTACTCTCCATATCCTACAACATTCTCCCAGAGACCAGCTGGATTCAGATCAAATGGGATCTCCTGGATCCCAAAACTGAACTGGTCAGATGCACGATACGTGGCCCAAACTCTTCCAGCGAGGAAGAAAACCTGAGCATCAAAACCTTCCCACCTGGAGGATTCGAGGGGCGTATGCACATTATTCCAGAAAATGGCTCCTTGGTTATCCATCGCCTGGCGCAGAGTGACAGTGGCATCTATCAGGTGACGTTAAGGGATTCCAAGTCTTCGGCATCAGCGACCATCAACGTCACGGTGGAGGATGCTAAAAAGGCAATAACCTCTGTGTGGGAACATGGTAGGAAAGGACTGAAATATTCTTATTTAGTATGGAAAAAATATATAAAAGTACTATATAATGAGTACTTTGCTCATATCCAAATAAGGGATTCAATCTTCTATTATAACAGTTTAGGATAAAAAGACTGTCACATACCCAACAGGCTCCTGGTGGATGGGCAGTTTCTATAATGTTGTAACACAAATTTGGGGGCCTTTTGCTGTGGTTCAACTGGGTATTGGTCCTATCGAGAGCATGTCCATGCCTATTGCAGTGATCCCCAACCAGTGGCTCGGGGGCATTTTTAAATTTCTGGCTTGGAGACAAGTTTTGTTCCAAGCAGAGCTTCCTGCAGGCTAGAAGTCCACATGGGGCTACCAAATAGCCAATCACAGCCCTTAGCCTCCCCAAAGAACTTTCTTAATGTTTGTGTGGCTCCCCAACACTTTTTACATCTGAGTGTGGCTCATAAAAGGTTGGGGTTCCCTGGTCTATTGGGTAGGCCTCAGGAAGGCTTGAGTCAGAATATAAGTGTGGGTGGAAGATGTGTGGGGTGTGAATAACCCACTAGCTGTTTTGAGTTCAGGTGGAGTTTTGATATGACTCTGTCTAGTGAAGCTTACTGAGGAGCTCACTGCACATATACTGTAGGTTAAGATATCCTATAAGATATAGGATGCTTCAGAATGGCTCAGTCTGGCCTTGTGCTAATTGCTTCCTATACAACCTATAGTTTGTCTGGCTGCCAGACTGAAGCAATGTCGGGATCTCAGCATTACCTCAAGTCCATTATAAAGAAACAAAAACTTCATATTATGTGTAGATGCCATGGAGCTCTCTTAGAGTAGAATGTGGACTATGCCATATTATGCAAGCTGCTGGTGAATATATATATATATGTACACATATAGTTCTAGAAAAACAAGTACTGAGCAGGGATCTTCAGGTAGCGAGCGTACATGAACTCTAGATATCCATCCCAGCAGGCTTCCTTCCTGAGCAATGAGTAACAGCCAGAGAAGTCAGAGGAAACAGAGGCAGCTGAGAAGGTCCCAGGAGATGCTTTAGTCTGTTCCTCGGAGCTGTCAGACTCAGACACATACTCGGAAATAAACACAGGCCTTATACTTCGCCCCACTGGCAACCTGACATAGGGTGACAGCTTCAAGCCTGCATCTGAACAGAAAGTGCTAAAAAGTGGGAAAATCCCAAATTGGCTTGTTCTACACTGAAACTGCTAGACTAGAAATGTGTGATCCATCTCCGAGGCCCATTTATGTCTGTGCATAATATAAAAATAGGACTGATCTAATCTGTGTAGCCCAAGTCCTCTTACACTTGCACAGAGGCATGACTGGGCCAACAATAATGCTCTACAGGTGTAGACTGTTATAGTCAAGGTTATAGTTGAATAGGTTTTGGCCATGGTATCCCCTATTCTGAAGTTTACTGCTCTACCTCCATTAGCATTGCCACATCATTTGCCACTGGATGAGTGGGTTGTGGGAAGTGAAGCCATCCAGCAGGCAAAATAATTGATCATCTTCAGGTCTGTACCAGTAGAAGAGGATCTGTATAGGGCTACCAGTATATACGCACACTGTAACCTGACATACTGTATATATTGCATACTCAGCACAGTGATATAGATCAGGCATAAAAGAAAGGTAGACTGGCTTCCTTGAAGCTCCTGGTGGGTCATACCAACACTGCCATATGGTCATATATGGATATAGTATATGGCCATAACTTGCAGTGTTGGTATGACCCACCAGGAGCATCAAGGAAGTCTCAGCTCAGTATATCTTTCTTCAGTGCTTAATCTGTGGCCTTAAGGTCTTCCCATAGGCCACAAGACTGCACCAATCACTGCAAAGGCCCCTGTAGCCGCCTCTTACCCATAAAGTAGAATGTTCCTAAAGAAATGCCAGGGGGTGGGATGGAAATACAGAGGGTAGGGAGATGACAGTTAAGATGAACACTGTATCACCAGTATTTGGCACAGTTGTCTCCCCATTCAGATCCCCGGGCCCTCTATTCTTTCCAGCAATAAATGCCATGGACTGACTTTATCTTTCCATCCCATGTAGTTCCAGCCACTCCTAATAACACAGAAACGGAGATGAAAACCCAAACGGCGCCATACTGCTTCTGCACGAGCAACTCCAGCAGCGTCAGTCTACCCACTTCCGCCGGCATCGTCCTTGGCAGCCGGATATTCACGATGCTCATAACATTAACCATCTTCTTTTGCCTTGGCATGGAAACGAAGCCGCCCAGGAGAAATATGATAAGGAAGTATTATGGGCCCACTTGGATTCAATAAACGTTTCTTGGTGAACAAACATAATAATTAAGGTTGAAAAAAGACATGTCAGTTGAGCGCACAAACTCCCTCCAGTTCCTTCCTGACTCCCAGAGGGCAATGGGACCAGTTCCTGGGTAAATTTCAGTAACTCTCTGCATGTAACCCTTTCTTGAAACTAATATTCACTGCCGCAAAGTGCACAGTGAAAATTTTTCAACTTCATGTGATATTAAGGATTCCATTTGGCCAAGAGTGTGGATTCGGGCAAATCCGAATCCTGCTGAAAAAGGCCGAATCTTGGCCAAACCCCAAACAGAATCCTGGATTCGGTGTATCCATAATTATTGAATTATTCAGTCCAAAGACAGTGGTAAGCTTTTGTATCAGTCTATATTTAATGTAATCTGTATGTTTCATGTATACACCCATCGTGCAGCGCTGGGGAATATGTTGGTGTTATAAATACGCAATAATAAGAATAATAATACCTGTATGTTCCTTTGAGATTAATATAACCCGAGCCCTACAGACTGCGCCCAATTTACCTCTCTTTATTAGTAACCCCCCCGCCCTACCTTGTCGGTCAGTCTGTAGGGTAGGAGCAGGTCAGTCTGCATCAGGGCCCTGTACTTACTGGCTAAAACTGGCCATACACGGGCATATCCGCTCACTTGGCGATGTCGCCAAGCAAGCGGATCTTCACCCGATATCCCCACTTACGGGTGGCGATATCGGGGAGGCATGTAGGCGAATTCGATTGTTTGGCCCTGGGGCCAAACAATCGAATCCTGCACGCGGCAATGGGGCAGTCGGTTCGGGGACTGCATCAATGAGCCGATGCGGTCCCCGATCCGACTGGATTTTCTAACCTGGCCGATCGATATCTGGCCAATTTCAGGCCAGATATCGGTCGGCCAGGCCCCTCAATTCTGCCCCTACACGGGCCAATAAGCTGCCGAATCGGTCCAAGGGACCAATATCGGCAGCTATAATCGGCCCGTGTATGGGGACCTTAACTGTGACCAACTGCAAGAGGCACTGGGTACATTGGGAAGAATGACAGGACCCTAATGCTTCTGTCTTGAGTTCACAACGCATTTCTTATCACTGAGTTGCCAAATGGAGCAGAATGGATATATTCCTTTGGGGGTGAGCACACAACGCCTGTCTTGCACTTATTATCCAGTGTGTTAATTACTGTTTATTTTTAATTCAATGCTGTTGTCCTGGACGGATTAGAGAATAATTAGTTTGATCTTAATCAATCAGCCGGCAACATTGGAAACGTGGCTCAGGACACCCTAAGATGGAGCCCATTGCTTGTCTACTTGGTGATTGTGATTCTTAAGCCTTGTGACCTCACTATATATGTATATATACTGTATATATTCTCATTTGCACACTGTCATTATAGAGCCTGCCTTCCCTCGGCCAATATGAGATCCCAATACAAGAAGTGGCAGTGACTGCGCATTCTGATGTTATTGATTCCCATGCCGGCGGCTAATGGGACGCCAGTTCTCCTGACTGCATTAGGTGCCCTGGGGCTGCCGCACACTTGCTTTGCAAAGCTGTTGTTTTCTACACAAATGGAAATAAATGGGCCAAGCTTTAAAAACATCACAGTTGCCAGCCTCGCCAAAACTACAGAGGTGCTTATGAATGAACGGGGCGCAGAGTATATAGACTTTGGCTTATTAATGAATGGGGGGCAGAGTATATAGACTTTGGCTTATTAATGAATGGGGGGCAGAGTATATAGACTTTGGCTTATTAATGAACGGGGCGCAGAGTATATAGACTTTGGCATTGATTAAATTGAAATGAGGGGCGCAGAGTATATAGACTTTGGCTTATTAATGAATGGGGCGCAGAGTATATAGACTTTGGCTTATTAATGAATGGGGCGCAGAGTATATAGACTTTGGCTTATTAATGAATGGGGGGCAGAGTATATAGACTTTGGCTTATTAATGAATGGGGCGCAGAGTATATAGACTTTGGCTTATTAATGAATGGGGCGCAGAGTATATAGACTTTGGCTTATTAATGAATGGGGCGCAGAGTATATAGACTTTGGCTTATTAATGAATGGGGCGCAGAGTATATAGACTTTGGCTTATTAATGAATGGGGCGCAGAGTATATAGACTTTGGCTTATTAATGAATGGGGCGCAGAGTATATAGACTTTGGCTTATTAATGAATGGGGGGCAGAGTATATAGATTTTGGCTTATTAATGAATGGGGGCAGAGTATATAGACTTTGGCTTATTAATGAATGGGGCGCAGAGTATATAGACTTTGGCTTATTAATGAATGGGGCACAGAGTATATAGACTTTGGCTTATTAATGAATGGGGCGCAGAGTATATAGACTTTGGCTTATTAATGAATGGGGGGCAGAGTATATAGACTTTGGCTTATTAATGAATGGGGCGCAGAGTATATAGACTTAGTTCTTAGTGGAACTGGGACATTTGAGCATTAATTACATGTAGGCCTGTGCTGACTTTGTGTATTTAGCTCCTATTAATACTGAGACAAACTTTCCAGCTAACGTGGCCCCATCGGAACCTCTCTTCTATGCTAAGAATCGTTAGTAGGTCACTAGGGCTTTGGCCACATCCGCTGTTACTCGCTTCAGCGCTCAGGCTCTACGCTGGGATTGTGGTTTAGTGGTTTT
Organism: Xenopus tropicalis; assembly: GCF_000004195.4. Taxonomy (NCBI): domain Eukaryota; kingdom Metazoa; phylum Chordata; class Amphibia; order Anura; family Pipidae; genus Xenopus; species Xenopus tropicalis. The sequence goes on along the minus strand of NC_030677.2, from coordinate 15,777,766 downwards.
GTGTAACACGCTGAGAGAATGAGGGAACAGTGAGCTGCCGCCGGGCACCAACCATAACACCCAAACACTACTGTTCCCAGGCTGGGTCATACCCACGGGTCACCACCCTCCTGCCCCAGTGAGGTATGCCAACCTGAGGGGCTAGGGACTCTATCTGCCCCTACAACCTTCTCAGGCTGCTATTTCCCCTAATAATGTAGCAGCTCTCTCAGTGTGTAACAGAAACTCAATGGCACAGACTCCTGATGGTTTGTACACAAGAAGCAGGAATCATATTTCCCAGTGGGGTGATATAACCTTAACGTCAATCCACATCACAATGGCTTCCCCACACTCACAATGCAAAAAAACAAATGTGTCATTCTATCCGTTATCTTTTCTCCTGAATAATAACACTGGCAGCAAGTTACCAGGCCAATAGTGGCCGCGTGGCAACTCTAAACTTTAGTGCCCAGTGATGGAACATTCCAACCGCTCACTGGCGCCCCGCCCCACGCAGCTGAATGGATACAGTAAGTACTGCTGGAGGAAAAAACAGCAAAACAGTGTAGGGACCCCAAAGAATTGGGCCCCTTCAGGATGAGTTCCCCTTTAGACTGGCACCATGAGGGTGGCCTTATGTGATTTGGACACCTAAAGGTTGTCCTAGCTGTTTATGTGTGAAAAGGAAGTTTCCCTGTTGTTCAGCAGCAACCACTAGGTGGCAGTGTGCTGCAATATAAAAAGGGATGACACCCATTTTGTGAAGGTCATAGTCCTGGGACTGCCTCTTTTAAAGAGGTGTTCAACAGGCTAGTGTTCTAGTACAGGAGGTACTGTAATAGGTCACTCTAGGAGTGACAGGCAGGCTAGAGAGAACGGGCAGAGATAGCCCCAACAGGAGAGAGAGGGGTTAAGACCCCCCAGCATTTATGGCTGGAGTTCAGGTCCTGTAGTGTTTAGTAAGAGGAGCCAAGTCAGCACCTGGGAGTGTTCCCAGTGAAGGGGCCCTACGTGGACCAGGGTGAGTTCCTAGGTGGGATCATCCGGCGGGAGTACCGGAGGTAGCCCAGAGAGAGTGTGTGACGTGAGCCGTCTGTGTGACATCCTCTGAATGTTCTGCCTGCATCAATAAACAAGTTTATCTGGTTCACCATCATAACTGGTGTCTTGGCTGTTCATATACTGAGGATCCTCAACTGCCTGGTAAGCAGCTACCCCAAGGGAGGGGCAAGGTACCGGGAGTTGCTGGGAGTCCTGGTCCAAGGAGGACCTCCTAGGTTTTACTTCTCAAAACAATGGCTCCAGAACCCGTGAAGGTTTCACTAACATATATACAGTATTTCAACATGATGCCATCTTGTGGCCAAACTAGGAACTACATGGTCATATTTTGACACATGAAAAGAGACTTACCTTTTAGTATAAAGACCCGCCTGAAGTACTGTCTGAAGTACTAGGGGACTGCCAGGGATTCTGTAAATTTAGAATTTTAACATTGAACACAGCTTAATGAATGTATATCTGTCTTATTCATTCAAACATACTTGTAAGTTATTTTGGAAAGGGCTTAGTACCCCTTTTTACATATGATATGCTCTTGCCTTTTATAGATACTTGGGGGGGTAGGATTATACTGAAACCAGGCATATACCCTGGAACACAAGGTTGCTCTCTCTCTCTCTCTCCCCCGAGGGACAGACAGACAAATACTTAAATATTACTCTTATACACATGTATTGTGAGCTCTCTGTCACTGATATAAGGGGGTTCCAAAATGTGGCCTTATCAGCATAGGCCATGTCTGTACCACTTCACCCCTTTATCATTTCCCTCCAGTCATTTTGGAGCCACTTAGTGGAGAAGGAGGATGACACCAGGAGGACTTGGTAAGGGAATTAGTGCCAGAGAACCTCAAATGTAAATATTAATATCCACTATGTGACTAATTCCCCATAGGCCTGTGTGTAGGGTCCCATGAATGAGTGAGAGTCAGTGTAAGGCCGGCTAGTTACTGTCTAGTGCTTCTCTGCAGCAGCGTTCTGTATGTGTGGGTAGTTATGTTAGAGCTCCCCCTAGTGGTAGGCACAGCTAGCACAGCAGTCTCTTTCCTACAAGTTGCAGAGAATTGGGGGTACCCAGCCAGAGAGGGACCCCAGCAGCAGTATGTATGTATGTATGTATAACTTTATTTATAAAGCGCCACAAGGGTATGCAGCGCTGTACAGTCTTACAGAATACAGAATTACACACAGGGGGCACAAGTGATATAATAAATAAATACAATAAATATATATATGTATATATATAAGTGCCATGTGGTATGAGACACAGTAGGAAGGAGGTCCCTGCCCCGTAGAGCTTACAATCTAAGTGGTTGGGTAACATACAGGCACAAACTGGAAGGTAAGAGGCACCAGGTATGGGCATTTGCCCTTAAGCGCAGGACTGGGCAAAATAATAAATCTTAGTGCTCCAGAAGGTACAGTCTGAGCTTTTTCTTAAAGAGAGTGGGTGAGTTTTCCCTACGGAGGGATTCAGGGATAGAGTTCCAGAGGTAAGGAGCAGCGAGATAGAAAGGTTTAGACGAGAGAGCGCAGTGGGTGTGGATGGTGTAAAGAGACGGAGGCTCTGAGAGGAGCGGAGGAGACGACCAGGAACGTGCAGGGAGACCAGTGAGGGATTGTAGTGAGGAGCAGGGAGACCAGTGAGGGAATGTAGTGAGGAGCAGGGAGACCAGTGAGGGAATGTAGTGAGGAGCAGGGAGACCAGTGAGGGAATGTAGTGAGGAGCAGGGAGACCAGTGAGGGAATGTAGTGAGGAGCAGAGGAGTGAAGGGCTTTGAATGTCAGCAGAAGGATTTTGTAAGCTATCCTTTGCTTAACAGGTAGGGAAAGGTTCTGCTGTGTAGGGATCATTCCTTCTGAGGAGGCTCAGTTCATATTTTAACTAATTCAAATATTCCACAAATATGGAATTGCTAAAGTAACTAGGTTAAATATGCATCGTATTCATCAGATTTTTGGCAAAATAACGCCAAAGTTAACATTACGAGCTGATATCTGCCGAGTGTGCCTGCGCTCAGTGACACAAAGCTTCTGGGTGCAGGTAGGTAGGAGACTGGTGCCAGCGGGGGGGCAGATACTCGGTAAATGTTTTCCCACAGGCTGAGAATTAGCCCCTCTGTTGGCATCAGCCTAAGTTTGACTCTAGTGGTGACCTGTATGGGCAATAGATTGCCCCAGGCTGAGTGCAGTGACTGGGAGGCAGTTACATAGTAGTTACATAGTTACATAGGGTTGAAAAAAGACCTGTGTCCATCAAGTTCAACCCATCCAAGTAAACCCAGCACACCTAACCCACACCTACCAATCTATACTCACATACATAAACTATAAATACAACCACTAGTAGTGGTGTGTATGGGCAGATATATAGGGAGGAGCAGGAGAATAAGAATCATTTCATACTTTATGGGCCATGTGACTGGGCACCAGGAGAGACTTTATTAGTGAAGGGGTTCGTGGATTTAAGTTATAGGTTCAGTAACAGAGTTCAAAGCTAAGATATCTACCTACTTGTTACTCTTTTGGGCAGCTGCTTTCCCTCTCCTGGGAGCCCTACGTTTTGCTTCCATTTCTCATGGCAGCTGCCATTTCCCAATACAACACAGTCCTGTGAGGCAACAGCAGTCTGGCACCTGGAAGAGCAGTCCGGCCCCTGGGAGAGCAGTCCGGCACCTGGGAGAGCAGTCCGGCCCCTGGGAGAGCAGTCCGGCACCTGGGAGAGCAGTCTGGCCCCTGGGAGAGCAGTCCGGCCCTGGGAGAGCAGTCCGGCCCTGGGAGAGCAGTCCGGCCCCTGGGAGAGCAGTCCGGCACCTGGGAGAGCAGTCTGGCCCCTGGGAGAGCAGTGGCCCGGGGCATCGGCCCTGGGAGAGCAGTCCGGCACCTGGGAGAGCAGTCCGGCCCTGGGAGAGCAGTCCGGCACCTGGGAGAGCAGTCCGGCACCTGGGAGAGCAGTCCGGCCCCTGGGAGAGCAGTCCGGCACCTGGGAGAGCAGTCCGGCACCTGGGAGAGCAGTCCGGCACCTGGGAGAGCAGTCCGGCACCTGGGAGAGCAGCCCGGCACCTGGGAGAGCAGCCGGCACCTGGGAGAGCAGTCCGGCACCTGGGAGAGCAGTCCGGCACCTGGGAGAGCAGCCCGGCCCCTGGGAGAGCAGTCTGGCCCCTGGGAGAGCAGTCCGGCCCCTGGGAGAGCAGTCCGGCCCCTGGGAGAGCAGTCCGGCCCCTGGGAAGAGCCCCTGGGAGAGCAGCCCGGCCCCTGGGAGAGCAGTCCGGCACCTGCGAGAGCAGTCCGGCACCTGGGAGAGCAGTCTGGCCCCTGGGAGAGCAGTCCGGCACCTGGGAGAGCAGTCCGGCACCTGCGAGAGCAGTCCGGCACCTGGGAGAGCAGTCCGGCACCTGGGAGAGCAGTCCGGCACCTGGGAGAGCAGTCTGGCCCCTGGGAGAGCAGTCTGGCACCTGGGAGAGCAGCCCGGCCCCTGGGAGAGCAGTCCGGCACCTGGGAGAGCAGTCCGGCACCTGGGAGAGCAGTCCGGCACCTGGGAGAGCAGCCCGGCCCCTGGGAGAGCAGCCCGGCACCTGGGAGAGCAGCCCGGCACCTGGGAGAGCAGTCCGGCACCTGGGAGAGCAGTCCGGCACCTGGGAGAGCAGTCCGGCACCTGGGAGAGCAGCCCGGCACCTGAGAGAGCAGCCCGGCCCGAGAGAGCAGCCCGGCACCTGAGAGAGCAGTCCCGGCCCCTGGGAGAGCAGTCCGGCACCTGGGAGAGCAGTCTGGCCCCTGGAGAGCAGCGGCCCCTGGGAGAGCAGTCCGGCACCTGGGAGAGCACCTGGGAGAGCAGTCCGGCACCTGGGAGAGCACCAGCCCGGCACCTGGGAGAGCAGCCGGCAGCCGGCACCTGGGAGAGCAGTCCGGCCCCTGGGAGAGCAGCCCGGCACCTGGGAGAGCACCTGAGAGAGCAGCCCGGCCCGGCACCTGAGAGAGTCAGTCCGGCACCTGGGAGAGCAGTTGGCCCCTGGGAGAGCAGTCTGGCACCTGGGAGAGCAGCGCCGGCCCCTGGGTGAGAGCAGTCCGGCCACCTGGGAGAGCATCCGGCACCTGGGAGAGCAGTCTGGCACCTGAGAGAGCAGTCCGGCACCTGAGAGAGCAGTCTGGCACCTGAGAGAGCAGTCTGGCACCTGAGAGAGCAGCCCGGCACCTGAGAGAGCAGTCTGGCACCTGAGAGAGCAGCCCGGCCCCTGAGAGAGCAGGCACCCGGCACCTGAGAGAGCAGTCTGGCACCTGAGAGAGCAGCCCGGCCCCTGAGAGAGCAGCCCGGCACCTGAAGAGAGCAGTCTGGCACCTGAGAGAGCAGCCGGCACCTGAGAGAGCAGTCTGGCACCTGAGAGAGCAGCCCGGCCCCTGAGAGAGCAGCCCGGCACCTGAGAGAGCAGTCTGGCACCTGAGAGAGCAGCCCGGCCCCTGAGAGAGCAGCCCGGCACCTGAGAGAGCAGCCCGGCCCCTGAGAGAGCAGCCCGGCACCTGAGAGAGCAGTCTGGCACCTGAGAGAGCAGCCCGGCCCCTGAGAGAGCAGCCCGGCACCTGAGAGAGCAGTCTGGCACCTGAGAGAGCAGCCCGGCACCTGAGAGAGCAGTCCGGCCCTTGGAGAGCAGTCTGGCACCTGAGAGAGCAGTCTGGCACCTGAGAGAGCAGCCCGGCCCCTGACGAGAGCAGCCCGGCACCTGAGAGAGCAGCCCGGCACCTGAGAGAGCAGCCCGGCACCTGAGAGAGCAGTCTGGCACCTGAGAGAGCAGCCCGGCCCCTGAGAGAGCAGCCCGGCACCTGAGAGAGCAGTCTGGCACCTGAGAGAGCAGTCTGGCACCTGAAGGGTCCTACGAAGTTTATTCATCACTTGCCAGTAACAATGATCCTTCCCATGATTCATTTCTCAGAATAATATGGGCAAGGATCATTTATACTGGCAAGTGATGAATAAACTCACTGGCCAGGCGGCAACCCAACCAGCGATGTTGGCCAGTAAGTATCAGGCAGGGACAGCAGGGAGGTAATGGGCAATAGAAAGCTATGGGTAAGGGAGCTGACCCAGCCGGGACTAACAGCTAATACTAATGTTACACAGAATGAGCTACAAGGCACCTCCCAATACTATAATGATTCCCCTAATGCAGGAAATGACACTACGCTCTGAGCTCCCTGAGGAAAAAGTTAGGAAACACTGCGCTAATGTTTGAGTAGAAGCCGCTGCCATTGAACTTGCGGCTTGTTGCGCTGTCAATTAACTCCTCCCCCCGGCAGGGGGCGCTGTGACTCACACAGACCATTGCCCGCTTTAAAAGCCCTTGAGTGTGCATTTCGCACTTCCTGCCGCCAGAGGTCGCTGTGACAGCGGACACTCATGGTTTTCAGACGCGGAGGTGATGGGATCCCGGCTCCCCCCTGCGGCTCTCACTCTTAAGCAGGTCAGCCGGGGGGCCTGGGGCAGTTATTGCAGGACGGGGCCAGGAATAAACCACTATAAGTACTGCAGGGGGGAGAAGGGCAGCGCTGGTTCGGGTGTCCAGCCTGTGCTCGCTGGTATTTCTCTGAATGACAGGGGTGCCGGGAGTTGTCCCCAAGCTGCTGTGTAAAGCTCCCAGCGTTCCTTTATAGCAGTTATAGTTATACCGAGAGCCCCCCGTATCCCCGGTATCGGGAATCATTTCATTCCCCAAGTACTGGCGGATAAATGCCCTTATAAATAGCATGCCAGGGTGCCAAGGGGCAGCACCCACTCTCCTTGCCCCTCCCCCTGCTCCCATTGGGCCTCTGTGTACTTGTAATGCCAGGGCCAATTATAACTCCCCATACAGTTATATATACAGTGCAGTAACCCATGGCAACTAGAATGGATGGTCCCTTCTCAGCCAGCTGAAGGCAGAGCAATGAAAGCCGACGTTTGATTGGTTACCGTGGGTTACTGCCCAGGGGCAGATCTGCTGTTCTGTGTGCCCATATATAGGGCCCCCATCAGAAATCACAGGGCCCCTCCTCCCATGCCCCACCCCCAATGGCCCCTCCCCCAGTGACCCCTCCCATCAGACACAGACATTGGTAGCCAGGGCCCCCCTAAAACATTGGTAGCCAGCCCAGGGCCCCCTAAAACATTGCTGGTCCTCCCCCCGTGTCCTCATACTATGGCCCACTCCCCACTGCACCCTGCTCCCCCTGCATCCTCCAGCTCCCCCTAGTGTCCTCATACTACTCCCCACTGCACCCTGCTCCCCCTGCATCCTCCAGCTCCCCCTAGTGTCCTCATACTACTCCCCACTGCATCCTGCTCCCCCTGCATCCTCCAGCTCCCCCTAGTGTCCTCATACTACTCCCCGCTGCACCCTGCTCCCCCTGCATCCTCCAGCTCCCCCTAGTGTCCTCATACTACTCCCCGCTGCACCCTGCTCCCCCTGCATCCTCCAGCTCCCCCTAGTGTCCTCATACTACTCCCCTCTGCACCCTGCTCCCCCTGCATCCTCCAGCTCCCCCTAGTGTCCTCATACTACTCCCCGCTGCACCCTGCTCCCCCTGCATCCTCCAGCTCCCCCTAGTGTCCTCATACTACTCCCCACTGCATCCTGCTCCCCCTGCATCCTCCAGCTCCCCCTAGTGTCCTCATACACGTCACACGTACGCACGGGGCACAACCAATCAAAATCCCCACTGGCCACCAATGACAGGGCGCGTAATTCTTTAAAGGGGGCCCAAGCTTAAAAAACTGTATCCCAGCCGGGCCCCCTTTAACAGTCACAGCAGTCCCCCCTGTGCCCCCCTGATGGCAGCCCTGCCCATATACAGCTCCCACTTGTACCCACCGGTACCTCGTGTGACTGGCTGCTTATTAAAGTGCAGGATACCCTGCTCTGTCCTTATATGAGCCTGGCATCAGTACAGAGTGGGCACAAACTGTTTCATGGCTACGGTCTCTCTCCCATCAGTTCCTGGTCAGGCAGCAAGTGCTGGGGCTCTACAGGAAAATACTGAGATCGGTGCGACAGATCCCCGACGCCGCTGACCAACGCTACATGCAAGAGTGGGCCAGGGAGGAGTTCCGGAGGAATAAAGGGGCCACGGAGGAGGTGAGAGGGGATGGAGATTGATACAGGAGCAAAGGGGGGGGGGGGGGGCTGCTCATTAGAGCCCAGTCTAACAAACTACAGCTCCCACCATCCCTTGTTGTTACAGATTGCCATTCGCATGATGATCACTCATGGCCAGAGGCAGCTGCAGGAGTTGGAGCGGGCCCTCCATCTCGCCAAATCATAGCGCCAGAAAGGCTGCCGCACACACCGCAGACTCAGCACAGCAGCTCTGTACGTTTGGGCACCAGTTGCCTCCACTTGGGGCCTTTTCCATTCACTGGGGGAAGGTACATTATACAGTAGTACCCTGGGGTGGGGAAGGAGGCAGAGGGACATGGGTGCTTCCTTCTGAGCGCTGCCCTTCCTCCAGCAACGTCTTGTAAATACTCCGCTCCCCAAATGCCTCTATTTATTCCTAATAAAATCAATAAAGGCAAACTGGCTGCAGTCAGTTTTATACTCTTCAAATTGGTTTCATAGTCTGTCTGGCCTGTGTCGAAATTCCTCTGTTCCTCCAGTCCTTAATGGGGATCCCCACATTCTAGAACCATATAGACCGGTAGGTTCTAGAACCATACAGACAGGTGGGTTCTAGAACCATACAGACTGATAGGGAGCTGAAGCCTTGTCTGTACTTGTGTGACTGCAGGGCTGTGATTGGATATCCCCCTCCTACTGTGAATCTGGCAGGGGCTGTTAGGGCACTCCCACCCCTCATTTGAAACACGGACAGGGACCTGAGAGGATCTATAGGGAGCTCCAATAAAGAGGCCATTTTTACAGACAGTATTAATTTTTAAACCAAAGTGAAACCAGCACCATATTATTCACAATTGCCTACAGGATTAGAGTTTTTTTTTTTCATTTATCCAATATGTCTCCTTTAAAGGAGAAGGAAGGGTAAAACATTAGTAAGCTTTACAGTAATGCTGCATTGAGTCCTCTGTCAAAAGAAACAGGATTTCTTGTCTCATTTTTTGTAAACATGTTGTTCGGGTGTCCTTCCTTTCCTTCTCCTTTAAGAAATTGACTAGTGTGTGATAGGGACCTTAAGCTTCACTGGGGCAGGGGCTGATGGGAATGTGATAGGGACCTTAAGCTTCACTGGGGCAGGGGCTGATGGGAATGTGATAGGGACCTTAGATTGTAAGCTCACTGGGGCAGGGACTGATGGGAATGTGATAGGGACCTTAGATTGTAAGCTCACTGGGGCAGGGACTGATGGGAATGTGATAGGGACCTTAGATGGTAAGCTCACTGGGGCAGGGGCTGATGGGAATGTGATAGGGACCTTAGATTGTAAGCTCACTGGGGGCAGGGACTGATGGGAATGTGATAGGGACCTTAGATTGTAAGCTCACTGGGGCAGGGACTGATGGGAATGGGATAGGGACCTTAGATTGTAAGCTCACTGGGACAGGGACTGATGGGAATGTGATAGGGACCTTAGATTGTAAGCTCACTGGGGCAGAGACTGATGGGAATGTGATAGGGGCCTTAGATTGTAAGCTCACTGGGGCAGGGACTGATGGGAATGTGATAGCGACCTTAGATTGTAAGCTCACTGGGGCAGAGACTGATGGGAATGTGATAGGGGCCTTAGATTGTAAGCTCACTGGGGCAGGGCCTGATGGGAATGTGATAGGGACCTTAGATTGTAAGCTCACTGGGGCAGGGACTGATGGGAATGTGATAGGGACCTTAGATTGTAAGCTCACTGGGGCAGGGACTGATGGGAATGTGATAGGGACCTTAGATTGTAAGCTCACTGGGGCAGGGGCTGATGGGAATGTGATAGGGACCTTAGATTGTAAGCTCACTGGGGCAGGGACTGATGGGAATGGGATAGGGACCTTAGATTGTAAGCTCACTGGGGCAGGGACTGATGGGAATGGGATAGGGACCTTAGATTGTAAGCTCACTGGGGCAGGGACTGATGGGAATGTGATAAGGACCTTAGATTGTAAGCTCCACTGGGGCAGGGGCTGATGGGAATGTGATAGGGACCTTAGATTGTAAGCTCACTGGGGCAGGGGCTGATGGGAATGTGATAGGGACCTTAGATTGTAAGCTCACTGGGGCAGGGACTGATGGGAATGGGATAGGGACCTTAGATTGTAAGCACACTGGGGCAGGGACTGATGGGAATGTGATAAGGACCTTAGATTGTAAGCTCACTGGGGCAGGGACTGATGGGAATGTGATAGGGACCTTAGATTGTAAGCTCACTGGGGCAGGGACCAATGTGAATGTGATAGGGACCTTAGATTGTAAGCTCCACTGGGGCAGGGACCAATGTGAATGATGTATAAAGTTAAGATATACAGGTCCTTTTCAAAAAATTAGCATATTGTGATAAAGTTCATTATTTTCTGTAATGTACTGATAAACATTAGACTTTCATATATTTTAGATTCATTACACACAACTGAAGTAGTTCAAGCCTTTTCTTGTTTTAATATTGATGATTGTGGCATACAGCTCATGAAAACCCAAAATTCCTATCTCAAAAAATTAGCATATTTCATCCGACCAATAAAAAAAAGTGTTTTTAATACAAAAAAAGTCAACCTTCAAATAATTATGTTCAGTTATGCACTCAATACTTGGTCGGGAATCCTTTTGCAGAAATGACTGCTTCAATGTGGCGTGGCATGGAGGCAATCAGCCTGTGGCACTGCTCAGGTGTTATGGAGGCCCAGGATGCTTCAATAGCGGCCTTAAGCTCATCCAGAGTGTTGGCTCTTGTGTCTCTCAACTTTCTCTTCACAATATCCCACAGATTCTCTATGGGGTTCAGGTCAGGAGAGTTGGCAGGCCAATTGAGCACAGTAATACCATGGTCAGTAAACCATTTACCAGTGGTTTTGGCACTGTGAGCAGGTGCCAGGTCGTGCTGAAAAATGAAATCTTCATCTCCATAAAGCTTTTCAGCAGATGGAAGCATGAAGTGCTCCAAAATCTCCTGATAGCTAGCTGCATTGACCCTGCCCTTGATAAAACACAGTGGACCAACACCAGCAGCTGACATGGCACCCCAGACCATCACTGACTGTGGGTACTTGACACTGGACTTCAGGCATTTTGGTATTTCCCTCTCCCCAGTCTTCCTCCAGACTCTGGCACCTTGATTTCCGAATGACATACTTTGGACCACTGAGCAACAGTCCAGTGCTGCTTCTCTGTAGCCCAGGTCAGGCGCTTCTGCCGCTGTTTCTGGTTCAAAAGTGGCTTGACCTGGGGAATGCGGCACCTGTAGCCCATTTCCTGCACACGCCTGTACACGGTGGCTCTGGATGTTTCTACTCCAGACTCAGTCCACTGCTTCCGCAGGTCCCCCAAGGTCAGGAATCGGTCCTTCTCCACAATCTTCCTCAGGGCCCAGTCACCTCTTCTCGTTGTGCAGCGTTTTCTGCCACACTTTTTCCTTCCCACAGACTTCCCACTGAGGTGCCTTGATACAGCACTCTGGGAACAGCCTATTTGTTCAGAAATTTCTTTCTGTGTCTTACCCTCTTGCTTGAGGGTGTCAATGATGGCCTTCTGGGCAGCAGTCAGGTCGGCAGTCTTACCCATGATTGCGGTTTTGAGTAATGAACCAGGCTGGGAGTTTTTAAAAGCCTCAGGAATCTTTTGCAGGTTTTTAGAGTTAATTAGTTGATTCAGATGATTAGGTTAATAGAACCTTTTCATGATATGCTAATTTTTTGAGATAGGAATTTTGGGTTTTCATGAGCTGTATGCCACAATCATCAATATTAAAACAAGAAAAGGCTTGAACTACTTCAGTTGTGTGTAATGAATCTAAAATATATGAAAGTCTAATGTTTATCAGTACATTACAGAAAATAATGAACTTTATCACAATATGCTAATTTTTTGAAAAGGACCTGTACATACATAAATACAAGGATAACAAAGATAGGGACGAATTCCTTGTTACCCCAGTTTCCCCACAAGGTGGCAGTAGCACTACACTCAGCTACAGGTTTAATTGGGACCAAGCCATATACATTTCATGTTAAAGAACATTGATTATGGGAGGCTAAAGGCTGTATGAGTGAGAGCGCAGGGGAGCCCATTAGTCTTACAGGGACACAGGCTTGAATGTATCGGTAACAGCGCTTATCTGCTCAGCTACACTGGGAGCTTTTATAATCTCACTTGGCACCAATGAAGCAGACAGAGGGGCCCCTAATGTAATCAGGGTTGGTTATTGTTACTCTGAGCTACATTATGGGTTCCATCTGTTGGCACCCCCTCTCTCGGCCGCTGGTAGGGAGAGAGCCGGCGGGGGTTGAACATAGTAACATAGTAAGTTAGGCTGAAAAAAGACAACTGGTTTGTAGCACTGACTGTCGGCTCAGCCACTATAGTGGGCACAGACTGGTACCCAGTGCCAGGGAAGGGGGCGGGTCTGTGTGTATTCAGGAGGCACGGGGAAGGGGCACTTACACTGCCCTGGGGGGGGAGTGGCCTGTTAGTGCCCCCCGAGCTCTCACTGCTGCTGTTGTGTTTGTTGCGGGGAGTCGCTATGCGCTGAGTATAAATAATATAAATTCTTGGAATAGCGGCTGATAAGGAGCAGGAGTGCGAAACATTCAAGAAATGGATTTTCTGCCCAATATAACTAAATAAATGCGTTTTCTACAGAGTGAAAGTATGGCAGGAATGTCAGGTTTCTCTCCCCATCGCTGGGATGGAGCTTGGCACAGAGGGGTAATCGGGGAGATCTGCCCTGTCTGGGTGTGGGCAAATGTGGGAGACTATGTTAACCCTTCCAATGCTGAAGCAAGCGAAAAGGTTTAAAGGCTGTTGTAATGCAGTGGCTACTAAGGCTTCCAGAATACAATATCCTTATCATTTACAGTAGGGGGTACATTATCCCTTATAATACATGAGTGATACTCAGAGTTCCCTGTATAACTCAGCCTGCAGCCTTGTGCCTTTATATGGGGGGCACAGAACCCCTCAGTGACTGCTAATATCCTTATCATTTACAGTAGGGGGTACATTATCCCTTATAATACATAAGTGATACTCAGAGTTCCCTGTATAACTCAGCCTGCAGCCTTGTGCCTTTATATGGGGGGCACAGAACCCCTCAGTGACTGCTAATATCCTTATCATTTACAGTAGGGGGTACATTATCCCTTATAATACATGAGTGATACTCAGAGTTCCCTGTATAACTCAGCCTGCAGCCTTGTGCCTTTATATGGGCACAGAACCCCTCAGTGACTGCTAATATCCTTATCATTTACAGTAGGGGGTACGTAATAGTGTGTGTTTCCAGTTTTAATGTACAAACTCACAGTGCATACAGGTTTATGTACTGATGGTCAGTAGGGCTCTCTTGGAATGGTTTGTTCAGCTGCTCTCTGTGTTTACAGATAATTGCTGTTCTCCTCCCTTTGGCCGGTAGCAGGTGGCCGGGGCACCACATCATCGCTTTTGCTGAGATTAGAGAATAGCTCTGGTCGCTGCCCCAGCTGAGCTGTCATTAAGGTCAGACCCTGTAATTAGCACCCACTCTCCTACACGCGGGCTCGGCCCCCACTAACCTGCCCGGGGGGGTTACTGGCAATAAGAGGGGCAGCCGGAAGGGTCAGTCTCTATGCACCAAGTGTACAGGGGACCAGCGGGGGGCTCAGTACCTGTTGGGATTAGGGGACTGGCAGACCCAGGGGCATAAGGGCAAAGCCCCCCCCCCCAATAAGAAACGGGAGGCCCCAGTGAAGGAGGAAATGGGTGGGATATAAGGGCAGGGAGGGGGAAGTGGAAGCGGCAGAGAGAGCAGCCGGACGTCCTGAGGGGAAGAGTCCGAGAGCAGCCGAACAATTCCCTTCCAAGGGCGAGGCCCAAGGCTTCCTGATGTAGCGCAACCCGCTGCTTATTTAACCCTGTCACCCCCAGGTCCCATAGGCAGGGTCACACTGTGATGGTGGGGGCCAACCCTTGGGCTCACAAGGGGCCACTTAACCCTCTTTATTCCTCGGCTCCCTTCTCTGCACTCACTTTATATTCCCCCATTTGTTTGGCCTTACTCTCGCTCCCTTCCCTGCACTCACTTTACATTCCCCCATTTGTTTGGCCTTACTCTCGCTCCCTTCTCTGCACTCACTTTATATTCCCCCATTTGTTTGGCCTTACTCTCGCTCCTTCCCTTCTCTGCACTCACTTTATATTCCCCCATTTGTTTGGCCTTACTCTCGCTCCCTTCCCTGCACTCACTTTATATTCCCCCATTTGTTTGGCCTTACTCTCGCTCCCTTCTCTGCACTCACTTTATATTCCCCCATTTGTTTGGCCTTACTCTCGCTCCCTTCTCTGCACTCACTTTATATTCCCCCATTTGTTTGGCCTTACTCTCGCTCCCTTCTCTGCACTCACTTTATATTCCCCCATTTGTTTGGCCTTACTCTCGCTCCCCTTCTCTGCACTCACTTTATATTCCCCCATTTGTTTGGCCTTACTCTCGCTCCCTTCCCTGCACTCACTTTATATTCCCCATTTGTTTGGCCTTACTCTCGCTCCCTTCTCTGCACTCACTTTACATTCCCCCATTTGTTTGGCCTTACTCTCGCTCCCTTCTCTGCACTCACTTTATATTCCCCCATTTGTTTGGCCTTACTCTCGCTCCGTTCTCTGCACTCACTTTATATTCCCCCATTTGTTTGGCCTTACTCTCGCTCCCTTCCCTGCACTCACTTTATATTCCCCCATTTGTTTGGCCTTACTCTCGCTCCGTTCTCTGCACTCACTTTATATTCCCCCATTTGTTTGGCCTTACTCTCGCTCCCTTCCCTGCACTCACTTTATATTCCCCCATTTGTTTGGCCTTACTCTCGCTCCCTTCTCTGCACTCACTTTATATTCCCCCATTTGTTTGGCCTTACTCTCGCTCCGTTCTCTGCACTCACTTATATTCCCCCATTTGTTTGGCCTTACTCTCGCTCCCTTCCCTGCACTCACTTTATATTCCCCCATTTGTTTGGCCTTACTCTCGCTCCCTTCCCTGCACTCACTTTATATTCCCCGATTTGTTTGGCCTTACTCTCGCTCCCTTCCCTTCTCTGCACTCACTTTATATTCCCCCATTTGTTTGGCCTTACTCTCGCTCCCTTCTCTGCACTCACTTTATATTCCCCCATTTGTTTGGCCTTACTCTCGCTCCCTTCCCTGCACTCACTTTATATTCCCCCATTTGTTTGGCCTTACTCTCGCTCCCTTCTCTGCACTCACTTTATATTCCCCCATTTGTTTGGCCTTACTCTCGCTCCCTTCTCTGCACTCACTTTATATTCCCCCATTTGTTTGGCCTTACTCTCGCTCCCTTCTCTGCACTCACTTTATATTCCCCCATTTGTTTGGCCTTACTCTCGCTCCCTTCTCTGCACTCACTTTATATTCCCCCATGTGTTTGGCCTTACTCTCGCTCCTTCCCTGCACTCACTTTATATTCCCCCATTTGTTTGGCCTTACTCTCGCTCCCTTCCCTTCTCTGCACTCACTTTATATTCCCCATGTGTTTGGCCTTACTCTCGCTCCCTTCCCTTCTCTGCACTCACTTTATATTCCCCCATGTGTTTGGGCCTTACTCTCGCTCCCTTCCCTGCACTCACTTTATATTCCCCCATTTGTTTGGCCTTACTCTCGCTCCCTTCTCTGCACTCACTTTATATTCCCCCATTTGTTTGGCCTTACTCTCGCTCCCTTCTCTGCACTCACTTTATATTCCCCCATGTGTTTGGCCTTACTCTCGCTCCCTTCCCTGCACTCACTTTATATTCCCCCATTTGTTTGGCCTTACTCTCGCTCCCTTCCCTTCTCTGCACTCACTTTATATTCCCCCATGTGTTTGGCCTTACTCTCGCTCCCTTCCCTTCTCTGCACTCACTTTATATTCCCCCATGTGTTTGGCCTTACTCTCGCTCCCTTCCCTGCACTCACTTTATATTCCCCCATTTGTTTGGCCTTACTCTCGCTCCCTTCCCTTCTCTGCACTCACTTTATATTCCCCCATGTGTTTGGCCTTACTCTCGCTCCCTTCTCTGCACTCACTTTATATTCCCCCATTTGTTTGGCCTTACTCTCGCTCCCTTCTCTGCACTCACTTTATATTCCCCCATGTGTTTGGCCTTACTCTCGCTCCCTTCCCTTCTCTGCACTCACTTTATATTCCCCCATGTGTTTGGCCTTACTCTCGCTCCCTTCCCTGCACTCACTTTATATTCCCCCATGTGTTTGGCCTTACTCTCGCTCCCTTCCCTGCACTCACTTTATATTCCCCCATTTGTTTGGCCTTACTCTCGCTCCCTTCCCTGCACTCACTTTATATTCCCCCATTTGTTTGGCCTTACTCTCGCTCCCTTCCCTTCTCTGCACTCACTTTATATTCCCCCATTTGTTTGGACTTACTCTCGCTCCCTTCTCTGCACTCACTTTATATTCCCCCATTTGTTTGGCCTTACTCTCGCTCCCTTCTCTGCACTCACTTTATATTCCCCCATTTGTTTGGCCTTACTCTCGCTCCCTTCTCTGCACTCACTTTATATTCCCCCATTTGTTTGGCCTTACTCTCGCTCCCTTCCCTGCACTCACTTTATATTCCATTTGTTTGGCCTTACTCTCGCTCCCTTCTCTGCACTCACTTTATATTCCCCCATTTGTTTGGCCTTACTCTCGCCCTCTCTGCACTCACTTTATTCCCCCATTTTGCCTACTCTCGCCCTTCCCTGCACTCACTTTATATTCCCCCATTTGTTTGGCCTTACTCTCGCTCCCTTCTCTGCACTCACTTTATATTCCCCCATTTGTTTGGCCTTACTCTCGCTCCCTTCCCTTCTCTGCACTTACTTTATATCCCCCCATTTGTTTGGCCTTACTCTCGCTCCATTTCTGTTTCCAACCTCATACGGTGCCTCCCACCCTTGGTACTCATGAGCAAGCCTACAGCTCCCAGCATGCTCTATCAACCAAAGACAATTCCCATGTTGGGGGCAATGGGGGGTCTCCCCTGTATGGAACTCAGATCTGAGGGTGATTGTTCCTGCAGGAATGCAGAATATAAACAGTCGAGTTGGACTGGATGCGGCGGAGCTTTCCCATTGGCTACAGACAGAGGATATGAGAGTTTCCTGCGGAACAAAGGGAACTAGAGATCATTACCAGAAATAGAGCAATAAGACAGTTCCAGAGTGGAACTCAGGGCAGGTAGCTCCGTGCCTAACTGGGGCACTGGCTAATTCCTGGGGTTCCCCATCCCATAAGAGTCTGGAAGTGACTGGTGAGTGGCCCCCCCAAATGCTGGGAGGTACGTGGGGCAGCCACGGCTCAAACTCTTTCAAATACACAAATCCAATAGGCCGATGCCTATCCATACCGACACAGGGGCCACTCTGACCCCACTCTGTATAAGCACAGCTCTTACCTACAGCCATGGCCATAGCATGGGGAGCAGCGCTGGTGATTGGCCATATAAAGCACGGCTATTCTGGTACATCTCATCTGAAGGTGCAGTACTGTTACTGGTAGTGGGGAGACCTGGTGTAAATAGAATGCTGTGGGCCCCCAATATTTATATCAAATTGGATTATCCAGCTTTTTGGCCTATTGTGCAACAACTCAAAGGCCCCACTGGTGTCATCTTGTTTGATGGAGAACTAAAGCCTAACTAAGAACTAGGCTAGAAATGCTGCACATTATGTGTTAGGCTTCTGTATGAGCCCAGGGCACCCACAGCCCCTTAGCAGGGAAGATCTGTGCCCCCAAAGATGCCCCAGTAGCCCCCCACCATCTTGCCTGCTGTCCTCATTTTATTCCACCATATTGTTTAACCACAGTGCACTTTAGTATGGACCATGGAGAGAAGATTAGGGGTGTGTCAGTACTGTAGGGAGGAGCATAAAGAGAAGATTAGGGGCGTGGCAGTACTGTAGGGAGGAGCATAAAGAGAAGATAAGGGGCATGTCAGTACTGTAGGGAGGAGCATAAAGAGAAGATTAGGGGCGCGGCAGTACTGTAGGGAGGAGCATAAAGAGAAGATTAGGGGCGCGGCAGTACTGTAGGGAGGAGCATAAAGAGAAGATTAGGGGCGCGGCAGTACTGTAGGGAGGAGCATAAAGAGAAGATTAGGGGCGCGGCAGTACTGTAGGGAGGAACATAAAGAGAAGATTAGGGGTGTGGCAGTACTGTAGGGAGGAGCATAAAGAGAAGATTAGGGGCGCGTCAGTACTGTAGGGAGGAACATAAAGAGAAGATTAGGGGCGCGGCAGTACTGTAGGGAGGAGCATAAAGAGAAGATTAGGGGCACGGCAGTACTGTAGGGAGGAGCATAAAGAGAAGATTAGGGGCGTGGCAGTACTGTAGGGAGGAGCATAAAGAGAAGATAAGGGGCATGTCAGTACTGTAGGGAGGAGCATAAAGAGAAGATTAGGGGCGCGGCAGTACTGTAGGGAGGAGCATAAAGAGAAGATTAGGGGCGCGGCAGTACTGTAGGGAGGAGCATAAAGAGAAGATTAGGGGCGCGGCAGTACTGTAGGGAGGAG
This sequence comes from Xenopus tropicalis, assembly GCF_000004195.4. Classification (NCBI taxonomy): domain Eukaryota; kingdom Metazoa; phylum Chordata; class Amphibia; order Anura; family Pipidae; genus Xenopus; species Xenopus tropicalis. The sequence continues at coordinate 15,759,067 of NC_030677.2, read as the reverse complement.
CATAAAGAGAAGATTAGGGGCGCGGCAGTACTGTAGGGAGGAACATAAAGAGAAGATTAGGGGTGTGGCAGTACTGTAGGGAGGAGCATAAAGAGAAGATTAGGGGCGCGTCAGTACTGTAGGGAGGAGCATAAAGAGAAGATTAGGGGCACGGCAGTACTGTAGGGAGGAGCATAAAGAGAAGATTAGGGGTGTAGCAGTACTGTAGGGAGGAGCATAAAGAGAAGATTAGGGGTGTGGCAGTACTGTAGGGAGGAGCATAAAGAGAAGATTAGGGGTGTAGCAGTACTGTAGGGAGGAGCATAAAGAGAAGATTAGGGGTGTAGCAGTACTGTAGGGAGGAGCATAAAGAGAAGATTAGGGGCACGGCAGTACTGTAGGGAGGAGCATAAAGAGAAGATTAGGGGTGTAGCAGTACTGTAGGGAGGAGCATAAAGAGAAGATTAGGGGTGTGGCAGTACTGTAGGGAGGAGCATAAAGAGAAGATTAGGGGCGCGGCAGTACTGTAGGGAGGAGCATAAAGAGAAGATTAGGGGTGTGGCAGTACTGTAGGGAGGAGCATAAAGAGAAGATTAGGGGCGCATCAGTACTGTAGGGAGGAGCATAAAGAGAAGATTAGGGGTGTGGCAGTACTGTAGGGAGGAGCATAAAGAAGATTAGGGGTGTGGCAGTACTGTAGGGAGGAGCATAAAGAGAAGATTAGGGGTGTAGCAGTACTGTAGGGAGGAGCATAAAGAGAAGATTAGGGGTGTGGCAGTACTGTAGGGAGGAGCATAAAGAAGATTAGGGGTGTGGCAGTACTGTAGGGAGGAGCATAAAGAGAAGATTAGGGGCACGGCAGTACTGTAGGGAGGAGCATAAAGAAGATTAGGGGTGTGGCAGTACTGTAGGGAGGAGCATAAAGAGATGAAAGATCTAATATGGCGAGTTTGGTTCTTAGCAGGGAGACCAATTCTTACAATATTTCAGTTATTCTCTATAGTTCTTGGCTGAATTCTCGCCGCCCCATTGGGACATTTCCATTTCCTGTATCCCCTGCAGAACATTTCAAGGAAAATGAAATAAACAGGTTCTCCTCTTTATACACCGAATTCCAGAACTCAACCGCAAAGCCCAATATTTCCTACAGAGGATCTATAGGCGGCTGTTCCTAATAAGCAATGCAAGCGTATCACATTCCCTCGCGAGCAGAGCCGGCCGCAGAGACCTGGGCCTCCATCTCTTAAAGAAACAGTACCGTCATTTAGCGGCCTCCGACCTGCAGCCCCCGGCTGTCTATTCAACTCCCGGAAATAACATTTCAGGCAAAATCCATGTTTTATGAAAGGTTCTGTTCAATCAAACATTGCAATTTTTTTTCACTTTCTTCACAATTGTGATTTTTTTTCCTCCGCGTTTTACACACAAATATTCTAAATTTGATCTGTTTTGGGTTTTTTTTGTTTTTTAGTTAACACTAAGTTACTTAGTGTTTTCAGTATGTGCAGGAACAAGAATCTAAAAATGTGCCCAAGATCTGTATTTATCTAACCTTCCTGGGAATCGATCCCACAAATTGATCAGCACATCTGAGGTATCAAATCCCGCAGTTGTCTCGTTACTTTTTTTTTTTTTTTTAAACAAACACCCTCTATTTTAATCAATAGCATGAAATAAGCAGGGGGCTCAGTGCGGGGCATCCCTTAACAAGAGCCAATCTGGTGCTGGCTTTTACTGTACACGTTCCTGGTTGGTGGCCGCTAACAGAAAGACACACGGGATGTCAATCAACCAAAAATGGCGACTGCTAGTGATCATTAAATCTGTCCCGTTTCACTTTGAAAAATCGAAAAATACATGAAACGACCAGGGTCGGACTGGGGGGTGCAGGGCCCACCGGGGCTTCAGCCTCAGGGAAGATCCCCCCGTAGACGCCCCCAACACCCTCCGACCCCCAAGTGCTCCTAAAAGAAACTTACCTGCAGCGCGTTGGGGGAGGGAGACAGCGGATCACAGGAGCACCCTGGGGGGGATCAGATCTGGGCCACCGGGGCCCACTGGTTTTTTCCCAGTACCCCTGCGGCCCAGGCCGACAATGAAAATGTCACATGTGACTTTTATTGATTCGACTGCACCCATTTTGAAGCAACCACACCTATTTTGACGCACCCACTGATTTTTTCGCAGAAGTATCACTAAACAATTCGGCAAAGGCGAAATTCGCTAGCGACTGCCAACCCAGACGTGTAACTGTATGGGGGGCCCCCTTGAGGTTTACATGGCAATGCGGTTGGGGAGGGGCCATGGGCCCTGCGCAGAAGCTTATTGGTTGAAAACAGAGGGCGGTAGTTTATGCACTAAATGTGATCAGAGTACTGTATGTCTGAATGCAAGGTTTGTAATGTTATAGGCCCCGAGGGGAAAGTCACTTTCAGACCAGGCTACATTGTTTCATGAGTCAGATAATATTCTAAATGATGTGAGAATGGGAATGGTGCCGAGGTGTGGGAAAGAAAAGATACCGGGAATGTTAGTAAACAGTGGGCCTTTAGGGAAGAGCCGGAATGGCTGCTCCCATGTTCTTGGGGGTCTGCTCCATGTACTTGGGGGTCTGCTCTGTGAACTTGGGGGTCTGCTCTGTGAACTTGGGGGTCTGCTCCGTGTACTTGGGGGTCTGCTCCATATACTTGGGGGTCTGCTCCGTGTTCTTGGGGGTCTGCTCCGTGTACTTGGGGGTCTGCTCCGTGTACTTGGGGGTCTGCTCCATATACTTGGGGGTCTGCTCCGTGTTCTTGGGGGTCTGCTCCGTGTACTTGGGGGTCTGCTCCGTGTACTTGGGGGTCTGCTCCGTGTACTTGGGGGTCTGCTCCGTGTACTTGGGGGTCTGCTCCGTGTACTTGGGGGTCTGCTCCGTGTACTTGGGGGTCTGCTCCGTGTACTTGGGGGTCTGCTTGATGTTTCAGTCACTTCATCAAGGCCGGGGGCTTTAACCTTCACACTCACTTTGAGTCAGAGCCAGAGAGGGCCGGGCGCTGGGAGTTCATGGGAGCGGCCATTACCAGTATGAGAAATGGGAAGAGATAAGGGTCTCGGCATCTGCTTTCATCCTGTGTGAATGTTCTGTATATAAAGTCAGCGCTGGGCAGGAAACCCAGTTGGGCACACCCAGCCAGCCATTGTGCCGGGCCTGTAGGGTGTAATAGCTTACTGCAGGAACAAGCCCACGAGCACCCCCCACTGGGGGTAATTAACCATTGCCCAGCCCCTAAGGCTCCTGTTTGTTATAGAAGGACCTGTTGGTGCACTGAAACCTAAGTCAGCCCAGCGTCAGTGTTCAGCAAGGGATCTATATATGGGGAGCCACTTGTTTCTCTGCATTCACAGGACCCCCCACCCTGCGCTATGGATCTCCCACCGCTGTCAGGGGAAGCCCCGCCCCGTTAGGCAGGAGCAACACCAACGAGACTAAAGCAGGAACAGTCCATCTGTCGGCACCCCTGGGGCCCAGACCCTAATGGGCTCGCTCATACAGTCTCCTGCAACTGTGCCCCACAATTCCTATTGTCTGCGCCCCAGGAGTGAGGGGATCAGTCAGTGTTGGACTCCGAGTCTTCTCATCTGTATTAAATCTGCCTCATACACACAGGCTGGGGGGGTATGTCCCCAGTACAGATTGGTAACTCTGCAGCCCACCATGCTAATATATATACTGTATGTATGGCACAAAAGGTTTGTTTACTTGCGCAGGCATGATAAATAAAGAAGTCAGCATGAAATTGCTTCGCTGGCAGCACTACTACTGTCTCCTTCTCACTCTGTTGTCCTAATCTCGCCCTACAGTCTCCATCTTGCCCCACTGTCTCCATCTTGCCCTACAGTCTCCATCTTGCCCCACTGTCTCCATCTTGTCCTACTGTCTCCATCTTGTCCTACTGTCTCCATCTTGCCCTACTGTCTCCATCTTGTCCTACTGTCTCCATCTTGCCCCACTGTCTCCATCTTGTCCTACTGTCTCCATCTTGTCCTACTGTCTCCATCTTGCCCTACTGTCTCCATCTTGCCCCGTTGTCTCCATCTTGCCCTACTGTGCGTGTATGTGTATGAGCACACGTGTGTGTGTGGTATCTGTGTAAAACACGTACAAGGGAAATTAGATGGTGAAGCCCAGGCTGACAGGGAGTGATGGGACTAAATGGCGGCTGGGGGCACAGGTCAGCGCTATATAATTACAGGATAATAAGTACAAGCACTTAGCATATTGGTTGGGAGAATCATTAGTGCAACAGCTGCAGGTCTGCCTATTGCCCCCCGGCTGCAGGGATTATGGGGAAGATTAGAGCCTTTATACTCATGCCCTGTCTGCCTCAAAGGGCCCCACTGTGTGTGGGGCTGTAACAACCTGATCTCTGTGCTGGGCTTTGTGTGGGGCCACTAACCTGTGGGGTCCCCTGTAATGGAACCTGCGGCCCCCCAGTCTGTGTGTTCAGTGGACTCAATACACCCCCCCAGAGTTACTGACACCACCGTGCCTTACTATACACCCCCCACAGTTACTGACACCACCGTGCCTTACTATACACCCCCCACAGTTACTGACACCACCTTACCTTACTATACACCCCCCACAGTTACTGACACCACCTTACCTTACTATACACATTCCCCCACAGTTACTGACACCACCTTACCTTACTATACACCCCCGACAGTTACTGACACCACCTTACCTTACTATACACCCCCCACAGTTACTGACACCACCTTGCCTTACTATACACATTCCCCCACAGTTCCAATGGGCCCCAGACCCTTTCTTGTAACTCTGAGTCGTTTCTCTCGGCAGGAGAAGGAGAGAGGGAATGGGCTCAGCTGCAAGTCATTGTGCCGGGATTGTTGGCAGATTAAGTAATTATTTGGCCGGTGGGTCACGAGCCAGAGAACATGTAACCTGAATCCCTGTAACATTATACACGGGGCGCTGGCCCAACTACTAACATGTAGGGAGCAAGCGGCCCCACCTGGGGGGGGAATGAGAGGGAGAAACATGTACGGAGCAAGCGGCCCCACCTGGGGGGGAATGAGAGGGAGAAACATGTACGGAGCAAGCGGCCCCACCTGGGGGGGAATGAGAGGGAGAAACATGTACGGAGCAAGCGGCCCCACCTGGGGGGGAATGAGAGGGAGAAACATGTACGGGGCAAGCGGCCCCACCTGGGGGGGAATGAGAGGGAGAAACATGTACGGGGCAAGCGGCCCCACCTGGGGGGGAATGAGAGGGAGAAACATGTAGGGAGCAAGCGGCCCCACCTGGGGGGGAATGAGAGGGAGAAACATGTACGGAGCAAGCGGCCCCACCTGGGGGGGAATGAGAGGGAGAAACATGTAGGGAGCAAGCGGCCCCACCTGGGGGGGAATGAGAGGGAGAAACATGTAGGGAGCAAGCGGCCCCACCTGGGGGGGAATGAGAGGGAGAAACATGTAGGGAGCAAGCGGCCCCACCTGGGGGGGAATGAGAGGGAGAAACATGTACGGAGCAAGCGGCCCCACCTGGGGGGGGAATGAGAGGGAGAAACATGTAGGGAGCAAGCGGCCCCACCTGGGGGGGGAATGAGAGGGAGAAACATGTACGGAGCAAGCGGCCCCACCTGGGGGGGAATGAGAGGGAGAAACATGTACGGAGCAAGCGGCCCACCTGGGGGGGAATGAGAGGGAGAAACATGTAGGGAGCAAGCGGCCCCACCTGGGGGGGGAATGAGAGGGAGAAACATGTACGGAGCAAGCGGCCCCACCTGGGGGGGAATGAGAGGGAGAAACATGTACGGAGCAAGCGGCCCCACCTGGGGGGGAATGAGAGGGAGAAACATGTACGGAGCAAGCGGCCCCACCTGGGGGGGAATGAGAGGGAGAAACATGTACGGGGCAAGCGGCCCCACCTGGGGGGGAATGAGAGGGAGAAACATGTACGGGGCAAGCGGCCCCACCTGGGGGGGAATGAGAGGGAGAAACATGTACGGAGCAAGCGGCCCCACCTGGGGGGGAATGAGAGGGAGAAACATGTAGGGAGCAAGCGGCCCCACCTGGGGGGGAATGAGAGGGAGAAACATGTAGGGAGCAAGCGGCCCCACCTGGGGGGGAATGAGAGGGAGAAACATGTAGGGAGCAAGCGGCCCCACCTGGGGGGGAATGAGAGGGAGAACATGTACGGAGCAAGCGGCCCCACCTGGGGGGGAATGAGAGGGAGAAACATGTACGGAGCAAGCGGCCCCACCTGGGGGGGAATGAGAGGGAGAAACATGTAGGGAGCAAGCGGCCCCACCTGGGGGGGGGAATGAGAGGGAGAAACATGTACGGAGCAAGCGGCCCCACCTGGGGGGGAATGAGAGGGAGAAACATGTACGGAGCAAGCGGCCCCACCTGGGGGGGAATGAGAGGGAGAAACATGTACGGAGCAAGCGGCCCCACCTGGGGGGGGAATGAGAGGGAGAAACATGTAGGGAGCAAGCGGCCCCACCTGGGGGGGAATGAGAGGGAGAAACATGTACGGAGCAAGCGGCCCCACCTGGGGGGGAATGAGAGGGAGAAACATGTACGGAGCAAGCGGCCCCACCTGGGGGGAATGAGAGGGAGAAACATGTAGGGAGCAAGCGGCCCCACCTGGGGGGAATGAGAGGGAGAAACATGTACGGAGCAAGCGGCCCCACCTGGGGGGGGAATGAGAGGGAGAAACATGTAGGGAGCAAGCGGCCCCACCTGGGGGGGAATGAGAGGGAGAAACATGTACGGAGCAAGCGGCCCCACCTGGGGGGGGAATGAGAGGGAGAAACATGTAGGGAGCAAGCGGCCCCACCTGGGGGGGAATGAGAGGGAGAAACATGTACGGAGCAAGCGGCCCCACCTGGGGGGGAATGAGAGGGAGAAACATGTAGGGAGCAAGCGGCCCCACCTGGGGGGGAATGAGAGGGAGAAACATGTACGGGGCAAGCGGCCCCACCTGGGGGGGAATGAGAGGGAGAAACATGTAGGGAGCAAGCGGCCCCACCTGGGGGGGAATGAGAGGGAGAAACATGTAGGGAGCAAGCGGCCCCACCTGGGGGGGAATGAGAGGGAGAAACATGTAGGGAGCAAGCGGCCCCACCTGGGGGGGAATGAGAGGGAGAAACATGTACGGAGCAAGCGGCCCCACCTGGGGGGGAATGAGAGGGAGAAACATGTACGGAGCAAGCGGCCCCACCTGGGGGGGAATGAGAGGGAGAAACATGTAGGGAGCAAGCGGCCCCACCTGGGGGGGAATGAGAGGGAGAAACATGTACGGGGCAAGCGGCCCCACCTGGGGGGGGAATGAGAGGGAGAAACATGTAGGGAGCAAGCGGCCCCACCTGGGGGGGAATGAGAGGGAGAAACATGTAGGGGAGCAAGCGGCCCCACCTGGGGGGGAATGAGAGGGAGAAACATGTACGGAGCAAGCGGCCCCACCTGGGGGGGGAATGAGAGGGAGAAACATGTAGGGAGCAAGCGGCCCCACCTGGGGGGGAATGAGAGGGAGAAACCATGTACGGAGCAAGCGGCCCCACCTGGGGGGGAATGAGAGGGAGAAACATGTACGGAGCAAGCGGCCCCACCTGGGGGGGGAATGAGAGGGAGAAACATGTAGGAGCAAGCGGCCCACCTGGGGGAATGGAGGGAAACATGACGGCAAGCGGCCCCACCTGGGGGGGAATGAGAGGGAGAACATGTACGGAGCAAGCGGCCCCACCTGGGGGGAATGAGAGGGAGAACACGTAGGGAGAAAGCGGCCCCACCTGGGGGGGAATGAGAGGGAGAAACACGTAGGGAGAAAGCGGCCCCACCTGGGGGGGAATGAGAGGGAGAAACACGTAGGGAGAAAGCGGCCCCACCTGGGGGGGAATGAGAGGGAGAAACATGTACGGAGCAAGCGGCCCCACCTGGGGGGGAATGAGAGGGAGAAACATGTAGGGAGCAAGCGGCCCCACCTGGGGGGGAATGAGAGGGAGAAACATGTACGGAGCAAGCGGCCCCACCTGGGGGGGAATGAGAGGGAGACTCTGGTTTGTACGGCTGCGGCCCATACGCGCGGGAACAGGCAGATCTGCCCCAATGGCTCATTCCAATCACAGGTGCCCCGCCCCACACCCCCCCAGCAAGTGGTGCTCTTGGTACGTTCCCATTAGTGTGAGTTTGGTCTTAAAAAATGTTTGTGTTAACATGGGTGTGGATTAAAGTGGGTGTGGTTTTAAATAAGGGAGTGGTCAAAACTGGCCCTTCACCATGTAGCCCAGAGACATTCCGGCCCTCGGTACCACACAAGTTGCACTGCCCTATATAATTATGGACGCCGGTAGCCAAAGCAATGGCCAGTGAGGTGCATCAATGGCTCATACTCGGCACTTGGCTAAATGTGGGATAGGAAAATGTGTTGGAGAAAGGGAGATTTCACCATCAGCAGAGAGTGCGATTATTGGCTAGGAAAGGGACTGCAGGGGTTGTGGAGAGATGGGTGGAGCCTGCAGTGAACCCCGCCCCCCCATTTCCCCACACTGTTTATTTCCTTGGTTTAAAGGCAAAATTAGCCTCCAACTAATGCACATCCTGGCATTTCTAGCAGCCCCAGTATCTAAGGCAGAAAACACGAGTGATTCACTGGTACCGCCGGTCCCTCACCGGGCCTCTCCCGATACATCTGTACTAAGCACCGGCTCCCACCTTGATAAGAGCCGTCAGCCTTGCGCCTAATGCCTATACGGGCCCCCGCCCTATAATGTCTGTTCTTGATTCACGACTTGGGTTGCCACCTCACCCCTTTAATACCGGCCGGATATTGAATCCAAATAATGCCTGGCAAGTTAGCAGTTAATTTAGATGCACGCTGCATGGCCGCACAGAAATCAGTTTAGTCTGCAGCACGCATCATGTATTGTTAATTAGCCGGGCAGGGTGGGGATTTAATATGTGGCGGGTATTAAAGGGGTGAGCAGGCAACCCTATTCACGACAGATCAATAAAACCAATCGTTTGGGCCAAAGTTCCATTCAATAGGTTTAGCTGGATTCATTGCATCTTAAAGGGGAAGTTAAACTACATTTTAGTATGAGGTCGACGGTGATATTTAGATACAAAATGGTCTTTTTCTATTTCTTTTGTGGTTTTAAAATGATTTAGCTTTTTCTTCAGAAGCTCTACATGTTGGAATTTCAGCAGCTGTCTGGTTGCTATGGTCAAGTTTACCCTAGCAACCAGGCAATTGTAAAGGTTTCAATAAAAAAAATGTAAAAAAAATCCTTCTGAAAGTGAGAAAGAGACAGAAGACAAATAACGTCCTACTGCCGCTCTGTATCTTTAATCAGTCGGCCTGTGTGCCAGACTCATACGGAATGGCAGGGATCGCTCACACACGCAGGCAGCTGCTTCTTTCTACTTGCAATGAAAGGGTTAATGGGAATCCGTGCCTCCGCTAACATGTTGGGAAATAAACAGGGGGAGGAGTCTTGTATCAAACTCATTGCCTTTAGCCCTGTGCCGAGAGGCTTCCCTTCTACTGTATTCTGTCCCCCCCCCATATATCACTGTGTCCATTATTAGATTAAAGGGGAACTTTACCCAAAATCTGCTTTTTTTTGCATAATGATGGAAAATGTAATCAGCTTTCCAATATACATTCATTCTTCATTCATTGTCACTGGCGTTATAGTTATGTGTAAATGCAATTGTATCAGTTTATATTCTCTGCACTGCTGGTTCTGACTCCTGAAATAATGTAGCAGAAGTCAACTGATTGACAGACCTGGAGGAGAACTCATGTTTATGGCTGAGATTCTAGCTATCTGTATAACAGAGCATTCTGTCACAGTGGCACAGATCCTATCTGATCCCCCCATTGTAAGCAGCAGTCCTGCCCTGCTTTATGGCTGAGATTCTAGCTATCTGTATAACAGAGCATTCTGTCACAGTGGCACAGATCCTATCTGATCCCCCATTGTAAGCAGCAGTCCTGCCCTGCTTTATGGCTGAGATTCTAGCTATCTGTATAACAGAGCATTCTGTCACAGTGGCACAGATCCTATCTGATCCCCCCCCATTGTAAGCAGCAGTCCTGCCCTGCTTTATGGCTGAGATTCTAGCTATCTGTATAACAGAGCATTCTGTCACAGTGGCACAGATCCTATCTGATCCCCCCATTGTAAGCAGCAGTCCTGCCCTGCTTTATGGCTGAGATTCTAGCTATCTGTATAACAGAGCATTCTGTCACAGTGGCACAGATCCTATCTGATCCCCCCATTGTAAGCAGCAGTCCTGCCCTGCTTTATGGCTGAGATTCTAGCTATCTGTATAACAGAGCATTCTGTCACAGTGGCACAGATCCTATCTGATCCCCCCCCATTGTAAGCAGCAGTCCTGCCCTGCTTTATGGCTGAGATTCTAGCTATCTGTATAACAGAGCATTCTGTCACAGTGGCACAGATCCTATCTGATCCCCCCATTGTAAGCAGCAGTCCTGCCCTGCTTTATGGCTGAGATTCTAGCTATCTGTATAACAGAGCATTCTGTCACAGTGGCACAGATCCTATCTGATCCCCCCCATTGTAAGCAGCAGTCCTGCCCTGCTTTATGGCTGAGATTCTAGCTATCTGTATAACAGAGCATTCTGTCACAGTGGCACAGATCCTATCTGATCCCCCCCATTGTAAGCAGCAGTCCTGCCCTGCTTTATGGCTGAGATTCTAGCTATCTGTATAACAGAGCATTCTGTCACAGTGGCACAGATCCTATCTGATCCCCCCCATTGTAAGCAGCAGTCCTGCCCTGCTTTATGGCTGAGATTCTAGCTATCTGCATAACAGAACTTTATCCCATAGTTAAATTCCCCTTTATGTTTGTGGAACAGCTGGCAATTCACTTGATTCTGTTGCAAATTCCTCAGTGCATTTTAGTATGAAATTCAGTATGTTTGGGCTTAATATGAGATTTGTTTTTATCCGATGAAATATTTATATTTGATTCCTGCCATTTCCCATATCCCCCCGCTCTCAGCAGGTTTGGAACGTTCCATCCTAAGCTTGGGCTGCGAGGAATTCACATTTTGGCCGGGGGACTGGGCTGTGTATGTGGCTGCCAGTTGTGTAATTCCGGCCTTGGGATGAGATCAGCCGGTGGCCTTAAATACTCATTTATTTATATGGTGCCAAGCATTTCCCGTGGGCAGGAGCCAACTCCCATACAGACTGCTCTGCCAAGTGTGAGTGCTTGCTAATGTGAGTATGAGAGCTTGTCTGTCAGGTTGTGTGCCCTATACATTGTATAAATGTGGCATTGGCTACACTCAGTAGGCCAGCACTTTGCTGGGGGTTCAAGCACCAAATGTAATTATGGGTTCTGGGAGCTGATCAGGATATAACCCTGGGTTATCAGTGAAAACAGGCAGCCAATGGGAGGCTAAGGAAAAAAGATTTCTCTTAAACTGGCAAAGGGAAGCTTGTGTGACCTACATAGGGCCAAGTTCACCTCTTCCCTTACCCTAATGTCTGTCCCTCTAGCAGTCTGTCCCTCTAGCATTCTGTCCCCCTAGCAGTCTGTCCCCCTAGCATTCTGTCCCCCTAACAGTCTGTCCCCCTAGCAGTCTGTCCCCCTAGCAGTCTGTCCCCCTAGCAGTCTGTCCCCCTAACAGTCTGTCCCTCTAGCAGTCTGTCCCCCTAACAGTCTGTCCCTCTAGCAGTCTGTCCCCCTAACAGTCTGTCCCCCTAGCAGTCTGTCCCCCTAACAGTCTGTCCCTCTAGCAGTCTGTCCCCCTAGCAGTCTGTCCCCTAGCAGTCTGTCCCCCTAACAGTCTGTCCCTCTAGCAGTCTGTCCCCCTAGCAGTCTGTCCCCCTAGCAGTCTGTCCCCCTAACAGTCTGTCCCTCTAGCAGTCTGTCCCTCTAGCAGTCTGTCCCTCTAGCAGTCTGTCCCTCTAGCATTCTGTCTCTCTAGCAGTCTGTCCCCCTAGCAGTCTGTCCCCCTAGCAGTCTGTCCCCCTAGCAGTCTGTCTCTCTAGCAGTCTGTCCCTCTAGCAGTCTGTCCCTCTAGCACAGCGTTTTTCAACCACTGTTCCGCGGCACACTAGTGTGCCGCGAGATGTTGCCTGGTGTGCCGTAGGCAGGGCACCAATGTACTAGGGGGGCACTGCTCTTGGCACCAATGTACTAGGGGGGCACTGCTCTTGGCACCAATGTACTAGGGGGGCACTGCTGCTGGGCACCAATGTACTAGGGGGGCACTGCTCTTGGCACCAATGTACTAGGGGGGCACTGCTGCTGGGCACCAATGTACTAGGGGGGCACTGCTCTTGGCACCAATGTACTAGGGGGGCACTGCTGCTGGGCACCAATGTACTAGGGGGGCACTGCTGCTGGGCACCAATGTACTAGGGGGCACTGCTGCTGGGCACCAATGTACTAGGGGGGCACTGCTGCTGGGCACAGAGTTAAATTTTTTAACATTTTCTAATGGTGGTGTGCCTCGTGATTTTTTTCATAAAACAAGTGTGCCTTTGCCCAAAAAAGGTTGAAAAACACTGCTCTAGCAGTCTGTCCCCCTAGCAGTCTGTCCCCCTAGCAGTCTGTCCCTCTAGCAGTCTGTCCCCCTAGCAGTCTGTCCCTCTAGCAGTCTGTCCCCCTAGCAGTCTGTCCCCCTAGCAGTCTGTCCCCCTAGCAGTCTGTCCCCCTAGCAGTCTGTCCCCCTAGCAGTCTGTCCCCCTAGCAGTCTGTCCCCCTAGCAGTCTGTCCCTCTAGCAGTCTGTCCCCCTAGCAGTCTGTGCCTCTAGCAGTCTGTCCCTCTAGGAGTCTGTCCCTCTAGCAGTCTGTCCCCCTAGCAGTCTGTCCCTCTAGCAGTCTGTCCCTCTAGGAGTCTGTCCCTCTAGCAGTCTGTCTCTCTAGCAGTCTGTCCAACGGTGCACTTGTCCCTTCATCCATCAGTCTGTGAGTTAATGTTATTACAGTTTATTCTTTTCTGTTCCCTGGTTCTGACTCAGTGTAACAGAAGTCATTTCTCCTTCAGGGCAGTAAATCAGCTGGCCTCTGTTACACTGTATCAGTAGTCAGAACCAGCAGTGCAGAGAATATAAACAGCCAGACGGACACAATATTAATTTTCTTTTTTCACTTTAAACCATGTATAATGTTTAGTGAATGTATAAGGGAACCCATACAAACAGCATAATAAGAACAAGTGCTGAGTGACAGTGAGTGCTCACTCATTCAGTTTATATGGCTTCCTATTCATACTTCTGAAATACTGAACTGAGAGTGAACAGAGGGGCAGAAGGGAGAGACTCTGGATTTATAGGGAGCAGAAGGGAGAGAGATGGGGCAGAAGAGAGAGACTCAAGGTTAATATGGAGCAGAAGGGAGAGAGATGGGGCAGAAGAGAGAGACTCAAGGTTAATATGGAGCAGAAGGGAGAGAGATGGGGCAGAAGAGAGAGACTCAAGGTTTAAAGGGAGCAGAAGGGAGAGACTGTGAGTTTAAAGGGAGCAGAAGGGAGAGACTGTGGGTTTATAGGGAGCAGAAGGGAGAGACTGTGGGTTTAAAGGGAGCAGAAGGGAGAGACTGTGGGTTTAAAGGGAGCAGAAGGGAGAGACTGTGGGTTTATAGGGAGCAGAAGGAAGAGAGATGGGGCAAAAGAGAGAGACGGTGGGTTTATAGAGAGCAGAAGGGAGAGACTGTGAGTTTAAAGGGAGCGAGAGGGAGAGGGAATGGGAGTGCAGGAGAGGGATGTGGAGTTTATAGGGAGTAGAAGGTAAAACTGACAGAGAGAGAGGGGCAGGCAGTGAGGAAACAGAGCAGGAAACAGTGAGGAATGGGATAATGAGCGGAGTGAGAGCCAGGGGCTGGGGCTGAGCAGGTTTGGGGGGGGGGGGGCTCCTGCCTTACTATTACCCTCCCTCAGGATCCCTGGCCCCGCCCACTCACACATACATCTGGGATGGCAATTTAAACCAGTGCTGAGCTGGGAGTGACTGGGAGAGAGGCTCAGCCTTCCATAGGAGAGAAGAAGAAAGGAACAATGTTTGGGGCATAATGTTCCCCTCCCGGCTGGAGGAAAGTGGGAGCTCAGAATAAGGACCTACCCCAGGGCAATAAGGACCCACCCCAGGGCAATAAGGATCCTACCCCCCCAGCCAGTCTGCAGGAGAGGGGCAAGCGCTCCCATTGGGCCAGAAGTAAGGAAACTTGCACATACAGGGCAGAAGGTAAGATTTTTGTTGGGGGGGGGTTTATATTTCTTGCCCTGTATTGCGCCTGTGAGATAAGTGCTAGGAGTTAATAGATATAAGTGGGAGGAGCTGTCCCACAGAGCTTACAGTCTATTGATATTGTTTTCCCATAAGCACACTGTATATCAGATAACTGGTTTCCAGATAATGGATCCTGTACTTGTTCTGTATATTTATATAGGGGCGTCCTCTTTGTGCTTCTGTCCAATCATAACCCTAGAACTGAATGATACCATTAACCCTAAAATGCCCACGTTGCAACTATGTCAAGGGAACGTTTTATGCAAAGGTGAATTTCCCTTTAAGAATGTGCGGTGATGTAATAGGAACAAATGACATCGGGTCTGTAAAGGGGCAGAGAATAAATATGTAAAGGGGCAGAAAAGAGCAACGTGGGTGGGTGTGAGGGGTATTTGTGCCCATAGGCAGAGCCGCAATGTAAAAGAAGGCACCCCCCCCCCCGCTATAGTCAGGTATTGTGCCCCAATTCCCTCTGATGTCATAGAAGCTCTGAGTGACGTCATTGGAAGGGGCTTCCCTACAGAATTGTTGTATTGTGGATTGAGGGGGTGGGGGTGAAACTAGGGGTAACTGCCCTGGGTCCTACTCTTCATGGGGCCCCACAGTGCCACAATGTTGCCCAACATGCAGTACCCTACAATAACAGTCTATACTCCATAATGCCAGGACTTCAGTATAGAGATGCCCCTTCCCCTTTGGGCAAAAGCATCTGGGAGGGTATTGGCTCCCCTGCCCCCTATATCTGTACTGAGTTCCTGGGGCCCCCAGTTCCACTGGGACAGAGGAAAGAGGTTCAGGTGAGGGGGGGGGAAGCGTTTCCATGGTTACTAAACAAGTGCAGTTGATTAACCTGCTGCACTTACCTGATTGGCTAAGAGACTAGATTAGGCATTACCTGGCCCATGAGGTTGCTAAGAAGCAGAGACCAGGAAACAGAAGGATTTTCTATTCTTTTCCCCAAGATCGTGTGGCGCTCAGAGTGAGTTTGTGGGACCCCCGGGCAGGACTGGGCACACAGCTCTTTGTCACATAGTCACAAATATATTCTGCCCCCCCCCCAGAGCCAGCAGAGAAAGGGCTGAAATATGAGAATTATCATTACAGTCCCCACTGGGCGGTGCCACACAGATCCGGCGCGGGTAAGAGCGTCTTTAAAGGGGAACTGTCACTTATACATAAAAAGCTGTATTTTGAATTAAATCATCCATATCTGTTATAAATGTATTGAAAAATCTGAGCTGTCAATCATATATTGCCTGCCCCGCCTCTACAATTACTTGAACTACCCAGTCCACCCACATTTGCCCCCATAACAGGACCCTCCAGGGCACCCCGGATAGCAGCAGTCAGCGCCCCTACAGCCAAGACCCCATTTCCCATAATGCCTTGCATGTTCTCTGATGCAAAGCCTTGTGGGAATTCTTGTCTGAAGGGAAAACTGGCTGCTGCTACATTGTTGCAACAGTCAGAACTAACCATGTAGAGAATAGTAAAGTTGCACTGAGGGGGCCCCATGGGGAGTGATGTAGGCTCTGCATGTATTTAGCCAATAGTCTGTATGGGGAGGGACCTATAATTATAATTACGGTGTATTTATAAAGCCCCATATGGTACAATAAATACCCCGGCGGTGAGGCGGGGGCAGGCTCCTAGGGGCAGGGATTTCACGTTCCAGCTGGGGAGCAATCAGGGGAAATCCCTCACTTCAAAGGGAAGGAATTATAAGCTCTGATGTCGGCCCATCGCTCATATTTGTTACAGCTCTAACTTGCCCTTTAAATGCTCCCATCTCACTCATTGGCTCCAGGTGTCTCGCACTTTTGTTTTATTCATAGAGAAATTCAAGTGTTTTTCTACCATAAATGTTACAGGGTGGAATATAAGTGGCGATGTGATTGGTCTTTGATAATGATATTACTGGGAACCATTCCCAGAGTGCTGGTCCATCCCATGTTGCTGGTCTATACCATGTTACTGGCCCATCCCATGTTACTGGCCCCTACCATGTTGCTGGTCTATACCATGTTACCGGCCCCTACCATGTTACTGGTCCCTTCCATGTTACTGGTCCATCCCATGTTACTGGTCCCTACCATGTTGCTGGTCTATACCATGTTACCGGCCCCTACCATGTTACTGGTCCCTACCATGTTACTGGTCCCTACCATGTTGCTGGTCCCTACCATGTTACCGGCCCCTACCATGTTACTGGTCCCTACCATGTTACTGGTCCCTACCATGTTGCTGGTCTATACCATGTTACCGGCCCCTTCCATGTTACTGGTCCCTACCATGTTACTGGTCCCTACCATGTTACTGGTCCCTACCATGTTGCTGGTCTATACCATGTTACCGGCCCCTACCATGTTACTGGTCCCTACCATGTTACTGGTCCCTACCATGTTGCTGGTCTATACCATGTTACCGGCCCCTACCATGTTACTGGTCCCTACCATGTTACTGGTCCCTACCATGTTACTGGTCCCTACCATGTTACTGGTCCCTACCATGTTACTGGTCCCTACCATGTTACTGGCCCCTACCATGTTACTGGCCCCTACCATGTTACTGGCCCCTACCATGTTACTGGCCCCTACCATGTTACTGGCCCCTACCATGTTACTGGTCCATCCCATGTTACTGGCCCCTACCATGTTACTGGCCCCTACCATGTTACTGGCCCCTACCATGTTACTGGTCCATCCCATGTTACTGGCCCCTACCATGTTACTGGCCCCTACCATGTTACTGGTCCCTACCATGTTACTGGTCCCTACCATGTTGCTGGTCTATACCATGTTACTGGCCCCTACCATGTTACTGGTCCCTACCATGTTACTGGTCCCTACCATGTTACTGGCCCCTACCATGTTACTGGTCCCTACCATGTTACTGGTCCCTACCATGTTGCTGGTCTATACCATGTTACCGGCCCCTACCATGTTACTGGTCCCTACCATGTTACCGGTCCCTACCATGTTACCGGCCCCTACCATGTTACCGGTCCCTACCATGTTACTGGTCCCTACCATGTTACTGGTCCCTACCATGTTACTGGTCCCTACCATGTTACTGGTCCCTACCATGTTACTGGCCCCTACCATGTTACTGGCCCCTACCATGTTACTGGCCCCTACCATGTTACTGGCCCCTACCATGTTACTGGTCCCTACCATGTTACTGGTCCCTACCATGTTACTGGCCCCTACCATGTTACTGGCCCCTACCATGTTACTGGCCCCTACCATGTTACTGGCCCCTACCATGTTACTGGCCCCTACCATGTTACTGGTCCCTACCATGTTACTGGTCCCTACCATGTTACTGGCCCCTACCATGTTACTGGCCCCTACCATGTTACTGGCCCCTACCATGTTACTGGTCCATCCCATGTTACTGGCCCCTACCATGTTACTGGCCCCTACCATGTTACTGGTCCCCTACCATGTTACTGGTCCTACCATGTTGCTGGTCTATACATGTTACTGGCCCCTACCATGTTACTAGTCCATCCCATGTTACTGGCCCCTACCATGTTACTGGCCCCTACCATGTTACTGGCCCCTACCATGTTACTGGTCCATCCATGTTAACTGGCCCTACCATGTTTACTGGCCCCTACCATGTTACTGGCCCCTACATGTTACTGGTCCCTACCATGTTACTGGTCCCTACCATGTGCTGGTCTATACCATGTTACTGGCCCCTACCATGTTACTGGCCCCTACCATGTTACTGGTCCCTACCATGGTTACTGGTCCCCTACCATGTTGCTGGTCTATACCATGTTACTGGCCCTACCATGTTACTTGGCCCCTACCATGTTACTGGTCCATCCCATGTTACTGGCCCCTACCATGTTACTGGTCCCTACCATGTTACTGGTCCCTACCATGTTGCTGGTCTATACCATGTTACTGGCCCCTACCATGTTACTGGCCCCTACCATGTTACTGGCCCTACCATGTTACTGGCCCCTACCATGTTACTGGTCCATACCATGTTACTGGCCCCTACCATGTTACTGGCCCCTACCATGTTACTGGCCCCTACCATGTTACTGGCCCCTACCATGTTTACTGGTCCATACCATGTTGCTGGTCCATACCATGTTACTGGCCCCTACCATGTTACTGGCCCTACCATGTTACTGGCCCCTACCATGTTACTGGCCCCTACCATGTTACTGGGCCCCTTCCATGTTACTGGCCCCTTCCATGTTACTGGCCCCTTCCATGTTACTGGCCCCTACCATGTTACTGGTCCATACCATGTTGCTGGTCCCTACCATGTTACTGGTCCCTACCATGTTGCTGGTCCCTACCATGTTACTGGTCCATACCATGTTGCTGGTCCCTACCATGTTACTGGTCCCTACCATGTTACTGGTCCATACCATGTTGCTGGTCTATACCATGTTGCTGGTCTATACCATGTTACCGGCCCCTACCATGTTACTGGCCCCTACATGTTACTGGCCCTACTGTACCATGTTTTGCTCGTCCATACCATGTTACCGGCCCCTACCATGTTACCGGCCCCTACCATGTTACCGGCCCCTACCATGTTACCGGCCCTACATGTTACCGCCTACCATGTTTACCGGCCCCTACCATGTTACCGGCCCTACCATGTTACCGGTCCCTAACATGTTACTGGTCCATACCATGTTGCTGGTCTTACCATGTTACCGGCCCCTACCATGTTACCGGCCCCTACCATGTTACTGGGCCCCTACCATGTTACTGGCCCCTACCATGTTACTGGTCCCTAACATGTTACTGGTCCCTACCATGTTACTGGCCCCTACCATGTTACTGGTCCCTAACATGTTACTGGTCCATACCATGTTACTGGTCCCTAACATGTTACTGGTCCATACCATGTTACTGGTCCCTACCATGTTGCTGGTCCCTAACATGTTACTGGTCTATACCATGTTACTGGCCCCTACCATGTTACTGGCCCCTACCATGTTACTGGCCCCTACCATGTTACTGGTCCATACCATGTTGCTGGTCTATACCATGTTACCGGCCCCTACCATGTTACCGGCCCCTACCATGTTACCGGCCCCTACCATGTTACCGGTCCCTAACATGTTACTGGTCCATACCATGTTGCCGGTCCTAATACCCATGTTACCTGGCCCCTACCATGTTACCGGCCCCTACCATGTTACTGGCCCCTACCATGTTACTGGCCCCTACCATGTTACTGGTCCCTAACATGTTACTGGTCCATACCATGTTACTGGCCCCTACCATGTTACTGGTCCCTAACATGTTACTGGTCCCTACCATGTTACTGGCCCCTACCATGTTACTGGTCCCTAACATGTTACTGGTCCCTACCATGTTACTGGTCCCTACCATGTTACTGGCCCCTACCATGTTACTGGTCCCTAACATGTTACTGGTCCATACCATGTTACTGGCCCCTACCATGTTACTGGTCCCTAACATGTTACTGGTCCCTAACATGTTACTGGTCCCTACCATGTTACTGGCCCCTACCATGTTACTGGTCCCTACCATGTTACTGGTCCATACCATGTTACTGGCCCCTACCATGTTACTGGTCCCTAACATGTTACTGGCCCCTACCATGTTACTGGCCCCTACCATGTTACTGGTCCCTAACATGTTACTGGTCCATACCATGTTACTGGCCCCTACCATGTTACTGGTCCCTAACATGTTACTGGTCCCTACCATGTTACTGGCCCCTACCATGTTACTGGTCCCTACCATGTTACTGGTCCCTACCATGTTACTGGTCCCTAACATGTTACTGGTCCCTACCATGTTACTGGTCCCTACCATGTTACTGGCCCCTACCATGTTACTGGCCCCTACCATGTTACTGGTCCCTAACATGTTACTGGTCCATACCATGTTGCTGGTCTATACCATGTTACTGGCCCCTAACATGTTACTGGTCCCTACCATGTTACTGGCCCCTACCATGTTACCGGCCCCTACCATGTTACTGGCCCCTACCATGTTACTGGCCCCTACCATGTTACCGGCCCCTACCATGTTACTGGTCCCTAACATGTTACTGGTCCATACCATGTTGCTGGTCTATACCATGTTGGTCAGGCTGGACTGGGAAAGAGAATTAGGCAGCCCCTCCCACTAGCTTATGTATGTGATGTCACACCAAGGGGGCTTTTTTCAACCATTCAGATGAGATTTCACAAAGCGTATGTCTGACCAATCAATTGGCATAACTAGATTATCTGGCCCCACTGCAACATCATTGTAGGGCCCCCTAAGATTTCATGGTCAGTACCCCAGTTCCACACAGGGGGAAGGACTTTTAACTTGGTAGGGATATTGTGGGGTCCCGTTTCCTGCCAGCGCTGCCAGAATACAAACATAAGGACAAATATCAGATACCAGCATAGGTTGCTGGGAGTTGTACTTTAAAACCGGGCTTTTGAGTGGGTTCCTTCCAAAGCAAAATAAGTACATTATTCATGGCCCCCAAGTTATTTCCCTGCGAGACACTAATTGCCCGGGGACGAGGGTGAGAGGTGAAGATAATTTAACCTTCTCAGCCCCCCAGCTGGATCTACATGTGGGAGGGGCATGAGAGCTCCAATCAGCCGCAGACGTTTGTGGTTTGGGGAGAAAGTGAATTCTGTAAACAGAGAAAGACATTAGGGCTAATTACACATTTCTGCCCATTAGCAACGGCACGGCAACAAACCACATACACATAAACTAAACATACACACATGCAGCTTATATACAATAATAAATAAAGATGGCAGTACCATTTACTCTAATGGATTTTACAGGGGAAAACATTCCAGATGGCTGAAGGGCTTACAATCTAAAAGTAGTCTAGGATTTATTATGGGCATTAAGATGGGATAATGTAAATGTAGATGCATTCCGCTTCCTTCTGTTAATTCCATATCCTTGCAGTACACATGTCCATACACTAGGGGCAGTCTCACTCAGTGATTTATTGTTCTGCAACAAAATCTAAATAGGCCTTGGAACTGGTGCTCCTACTCTGACACTGAGCCCAGGTTGAAGGCTACACAGTAGGGCCACCCCCTGTACAATGATTGACAGGTAGCAGCTCAGCAGCTGAATGGTTGCTATTGGTTACTAGACCAGTGTCTGTTAGGACATTAACTTAAAATGAATCCCTTTAGTAGATTCCCTTGGCCTAAAGGCAATCCAGCAGGGGATTATGGTGACCCCCCAGGGTCGGGGTCTGGGATTTATGGGAGAATGGGTGTGGCTTATTATGCACGTGCCGCCATCTTTCTAACTGGCACCTCTGTCTGTGCTTGGATTTCAGATGTCGGCTGTGCTGGAGAGGAGAATGGACAGTCTGCAGATAGGTAAGTGCTCGTGGCAGTAAGTGGCCGGTGCTGGGGACATACAGAGGCAGTGTGCATACGTGTGTGGGGCAGGTCTGATTACTGGCTGCATTGGGCCCCGGGGCCCCAAGAACTGAACCTTTCTCTGCATCACTAAAGTAAAGGCATATGGGGACCCATTGTATAAACAAATAGTTCTGCACTTTCATCTACATGTTGGAAAATAAAAGCAAAGATCTGATTGGTTCCAGAGGGCAATTGCACTTCTGCTGCTATTTAGCCTGTTAGTACATCAGCTCCATCTGATCTTGTCTCTACTGGGATACGGGTATCGGATCAACTGGGCGGCTGAATTTCCACCTTATAATCTGATAACTGCCCCATGTACTGTGCTGGGATGCACCTAATGGCACCCCCTATGGGCAGAGATTGTAACTACACCTAAAGCTTTACACATCGACATTGGCATCCAAACCAATAATGTCCTGGATATGTGCCCGACAGCTGGCCAAACACTGGCAGAGCCGGCCATTGGCCTGAAGGGGCTAAGTCAGAAGCCTGTATCAGCCTGCTGAAAGGTATGGGTCAAATCTTGTAGAGTGTAAGCTCTTTTGGGCAGGGCTCTCTTCCCCTCCTGTATCGGTTACTGATTGCTTTATATGTTACTCTGTATGTCCAATGTATGGAACCCACTTATTGTACAGCGCTGCGGGATATGTTGGCGCTTTATAAATAAATGTTAATAATAATAATCCCTGCCATAAAGCAAGACAGAACTGCTGCCTAGTGCGGAAACAACATCCCAGGTAAAATATATATACATACCATTATACTAAATGTACTAACTGTCATGGCCACTTATTAACCCCCGGGATGCTAGTATGGATCAGTGTGGGCACGGCTAATTGCCTGCACCGGGGCCCCATGTCCCAGAGCTTTGGGGGGGCCCAGTTATTGGATATGATTAATAATACAGAGCAGAGAGAGCTGATTTCACGCTCAGTGTTGTTGTCTTTGAACTGAACTCAGATCTGAAAGTCCAAATAAACAGCTTTGCCTTTCAACTGCGGCCAAACAGGCGGATCTGTAGCGTCGCTCTGCATGGCAAATACCCCATCTGGGGCTCATTCCTCCCGGTGACTGGGGCAGGGAACCCCAGAGGGGCAGCCCGGTGTTTATAGAGCCCCGGCCGCTGACAGGGGGGCACGTTGGATGGGGGACGGCAGACTCCGGCCGCATCTACTGGGAATTGTCTGGAAGGGGGAATAGAATTTCTCTCTTTTCATCACATAATGCAAAGCAGGATCCCGGCACACAGATGGTATTTATCATTGGGCCCCGTGTCAGTCAGAGAATAACATTCGATCCTAACTACTCCCCCGCAGACTTGTAATGGTTCAGCCCATAGAGACTAAGGCCTGAGATAGAGCACACAAGGCAGGATATTGGGGGACCCAAGTGGAAGGGGGAGGCTGTATATCAGTAGCGCAATATAGTATTGGGGAACACAGGAGGAAAGATATCCGTGGCCCACAGAGCTGGCAATCTAAGTGCGTGGGCACACAGATCAGAGCTGGGCATTTCACTTGCTGGGTTATACCCCTCATACACTGCCAGAGTGGCCCCCCCATCCTGAAGCCCTCAATGTGCAGCACAATGGCTCAGTGGGTGACAATGGCGCTGTGCAGTGCCGGGGTCCAGAGTTTGATTCCAGCCGGGGCACCTGATGCAGGGAGTGTGTAGGTTTCCCCCCAAACACATACAGGTAGGTGACCCTGGTGTGTGTGAATGGCATTAGGAGATTAGATTGTAAGCTCCACTGGGCAGGGAATGACACAGAATGTGCTGTAGGAATGTCGGCACCATGTAAATAGGAGGGAGACTGAGCCCAATGTTTTCCTGCCCTGATCTATAGGGTTTATGGCAATTCCTTGTTACCCAGACCCCCTGCCCGGTAAATGGAACAGTCTTCTCCGCTTGTTTGTGCCTCCCTACTGATACTCTCCATATAAAGTTATATTCCCCAGAGATTTCTATTGTCATGTCATCCTGCTCTTCCTGCCCTCTCCCCTACTCTCTCCCCTGCCCTCTCCCCTACTCTCTACCCCACTCTCTCCCCTGCCCTCTCCCCTACTCTCTCCTCTGCCCTCTCCCCTACTCTCTACCCCACTCTCTCCCCTGCCCCCTCCCCTACTCTCTACCCCACTCTCTCCCCTACTCTCTACCTTGTCCTCTCCCCCACTCTCTCCCCTGCCATTTCTCCTACTCTCTACCCCACTCTCTCCCCTGCCCTTTCCCCTACTCTCTACCCCACTCTCTCCCCTACTCCCTACCCCACTCTCTCCCCTGCCCTCTCCCCTACTCTCTACCCCACTCTCTCCCCTGCCCTCTCCCCTACTCTCTACCCCACTCTCTCCCCTACTCCCTACCCCACTCTCTCCCCTACTCCCTACCCCACTCTCTACCCCACTCTCTCCCCTACTCTCTACCCACTCTTCCCCCTACTCTCTCCCCTGCCCCCTCCCCTACTCTCTACCCCACTTTCTCCCCTGCCCCCTCCCCACTCTCTCCCCTACTCTCTACCTTGTCCTCTCCCCCATTCTCTCCCCTGCGCCTTCCTCTACTCTCTCCCCTGCCCTCTCCCCTACTCTCTACCCCACTCTCTCCCCTACTCTCTCTCCTACTCTCTACCCCACTCTCTCCCCCACCCTCATCCCTACTCTCTACCCCACTTTCTCCCCTACTCTCTACCCCACTCTCTCCCCTGCCATCTCCCCTACTCTCTACCCTTCATACTCTCCTGCTTTTCTCTCTCTCCTGCTACCTTGCACTCTTCCCTGCCCTGTACTCTCCCTTACTCTCTACCTTACACTTTCCCCTGCCTTCCCTTAGCTCTCTCCCCTAGACGCCCCCCTGCACTTTCCCTTGCCCTCTTGTCTGCACTCTCGCCAGCACTTCCCCTGCACCCCCCCCCCCTGTCTCTCAGGCAGACGCTGTCTAGTTAAATCTTGTTATTTATTGGTGGGACCCCCCCCCCTGCACTCTCCCTGCCGCGCTGCTGGGTAACTAATAAGTCCCTTTACTTTTCAGAACAGAGAACATTAACCTTTGTGATGTCTCTCCTATCTCTTGTTAGAGAGATACTGTCAGCAGAACACTTAGACTGTAAGCTCTGTGGGCCAGGGATCTCGGGTTCCCTGCACATTCCTCCCCTTTGCATGCAGGTTACTGTGCGCATTTCACACATAAGGACTAACCCTGTAGGCTACAATTGCTGCCATACTGCTGCACTGCCCCCCCTGTGTGTAGGCTACACTTGCTGCCATACTGCTGCACTGCCCTCCCTGTGTGTAGGCTACACTTGCTGCCATACTGCTGCACTGCCCCCCCCCCTGTGTGTAGGCTACACTTGCTGCCATACTGCTGCACTGCCCCCCCTGTGTGTAGGCTACACTTGCTGCCATACTGCTGCACTGCCCTCACCCCTCCGACAGCTTATAGCCCCACATGAATCCCATTCCCTGTGCAGCCAGGACCCAGGATGATTTGCAGGCTGATTTATTTGTTTATAGCTGATATATGAAAAAGCACTTTATTGGCCATTCATCACTTTAATGAGCCCAGGGCTGTCCTGTGAGCTTCTCCGGCTGTGGGGGCTGCAGGCCCAGAGCAGCTCAGTCCATGTACTAAAATAAATAGGCGAGTCCCTAGGGGGCAGGGAAAGTGCTCAATTAGCTGCTACTTTGTGGCCTAGTAAATTCCTCATCACCAGCATCGAGGCATCTAGTACCGAGGGGCTCCGCTCCGGAACATGTAGCAACGTAAAAATGTGTTTAGAAAAGTCATAACCAAGTCACATTGCCTGCAGAACTAGTACTCCTGGTAATACTATAATACTGTATGGTAAAGTGACCTGCAGTACTGACTGGCACAGTGACTCCCGGCATTAATTGGCACAGTGACTCCCGGCATTAATTGGCACAGTGACTCCCGGCATTAATTGGCACAGTGACTCCCGGCATTAATTGGCACAGTGACTCCCAGCATTAATTGGCACAGTGACTCCCAGCATTAATTGGCACAGTGACTCCAGCATTAATTGGCACAGTGACTCCCAGCATTAATTGGCACAGTGACTCCAGCATTAATAATTGGCACAGTGACTCCCGGCATTAATTGGCACAGTGACTCCCGGCATTAATTGGCACAGTGACTCCCAGCATTAATTGGCACAGTGACTCCCAGCATTAATTGGCACAGTGACTCCAGCATTAATTGGCACAGTGACTCCCAGCATTAATTGGCACAGTGACTCCAGCATTAATTGGCACAGTGACTCCCAGCATTAATTGGCACAGTGACTCCCGGCATTAATTGGCACAGTGACTCCCGGCATTAATTGGCACAGTGACTCCCGGCATTAATTGGCACAGTGACTCCCGGCATTAATTGGCACAGTGATTCCAGCATTAATTGGCACAGTGACTCCCAGCATTAATTGGCACAGTGACTCCCAGCATTAATTGGCACAGTGACTCCAGCATTAATTGGCACAGTGACTCCCGGCATTAATTGGCACAGTGACTCCCGGCATTAATTGGCACAGTGACTCCCGGCATTAATTGGCACAGTGACTCCCGGCATTAATTGGCACAGTGACTCCCGGCATTAATTGGCACAGTGACTCCCGGCATTAATTGGCACAGTGACTCCCGGCATTAATTGGCACAGTGACTCCCGGCATTAATTGGCACAGTGACTCCCGGCATTAATTGGCACAGTGACGCCTGGCATTAATTGGCACAGGGACTCCCGGCATTAATTGGCACAGGGACTCCCGGCATTAATTGGCACAGGGACTCCCGGCATTAATTGGCACAGGGACTCCCGGCATTAATTGGCACAGTGACTCCCGGCATTAATTGGCACAGTGACTCCCGGCATTAATTGGCACAGTGACTCCCGGCATTAATTGGCACAGTGACTCCCGGCATTAATTGGCACAGTGACTCCGGCATTAATTGGCACAGTGACTCCAGCATTACTTGGCACAGTGACTCCCGGCATTAATTGGCACAGTGACTCCCGGCATTAATTGGCACAGTGACTCCCGGCATTAATTGGCACAGTGACTCCCGGCATTAATTGGCACAGTGACTCCCGGCATTAATTGGCACAGTGACTCCCGGCATTAATTGGCACAGTGACTCCCGGCATTAATTGGCACAGTGACTCCCGGCATTAATTGGCACAGTGACTCCCGGCATTAATTGGCACAGTGATTCCCGGCATTAATTGGCACAGTGACTCCCGGCATTAATTGGCACAGTGACTCCAGGCATTAATTGGCACAGTGACTCCCGGCATTAATTGGCACAGTGACTCCCGGCATTAATTGGCACAGTGATTCCCGGCATTAATTGGCACAGTGACTCCCGGCATTAATTGGCACAGTGACTCCAGGCATTAATTGGCACAGTGACTCCCGGCATTAATTGGCACAGTGACTTTCAGTGGGATTGTGTATGTGTACAGCCATTTATAGTGAATATAGTAAATATATAGTGACCAGCACTTCTCCCTCCTGGGAGCAGCACAGAGAATAATGAATGGGGGTTTATAACACTGATATGAATCTGTTCATTCCAGGTACCAACATGGACCGTTCCTGCACCCCATCGCCCCCCAACTCCCCCAGCCTACAGAACGAGAGCTGTAACATCGCCCCTCTCACCCCATCCCAGTCCCCGGTAAGGAACCTTGGTCTCCGATTATAATTTCACTGGGTACCACCCCCATTGTGCTTTAGGGCATGTTTATTTATTCCCCCGTGCTGCAAGATAGTAAGCTCTTTGGGTCAGGTACTCAAAGTATCAGAGCTTTTTTTTTTTTTTTATAAGATTTTTTAAGGGTACAGACCCATAGCAGCCAATCAGATGTGCGCTTATTTGTTGCTACCTGCTAGCTGGTTGCTAGGGGTTACTAGACCTGGTGTTCATTGCCCACATCTAATGCACAAACCTTACGTTCCAGAGGAGCGAACACCGGGCAGTGAGGGGATCTCAGTTCTTTGTGGTTGTTGCTATTGATTTTGGAACCACATCCAGCGGCTACGCCTTCAGCTTTTCTAAAGACCCGGAAGCCATTCATATGATGAGGTACAGTATTTTCTTGCTGATTTACAATCGACAGTCAATCGGCCCATTTTCAGCCAGATATTGGTTGGGTCGGCACGTCTGGGGGCCCATACAGGGTCAGATAAGCTGCCCAGCAGCTTTTATTGGGCCATTTATTGGCAATCCACTCTTTTGGCCAATTCTCCCCATATGCCGACCTAAGATGGATGATACTGGGCTAATTCAATCATTTGGTCCTAGGGCCAAACGATCGAATTAAAACAGTGGGCATTGGTGCCATTGCACTAATGGGAAAATCAAACCTGGCCAATTGAGCTCTTAGGCCAGATGTCGGTCGAGTTGGCCCAAGGATTTGCTTAATACAGGGATCCCCAACCTTTTATACCCGTGAGCCACATTTAAATGGAAAAAGTATTGGGGAGCAACACAAGCATAGAAATGGTCCCTGATGGTTCCAATACAAGCAATAATTGGCTATTTAATAGCCCCTATGTGGATGGGCAGCCTACAGAAGGCTCTGTTTGGCATTATACTGGGTTTTTATGCAACCAAAACTTGCCTCCAGTCAGGAATTCAAACAGTCAGCAACAGTGCCCCTACTGGTCATTTTTAGACTTATCTTACTCAAAGGCTTCAATATAAGGTCTGTACCTGGGAAAATACTAGGGGCCTGATTCACTAAAGTGCGATAAAACGTGCGCTATTTATAGCATGCGGTAAAAATTTTATCGCATCTTAATTTTCGCGACTTTTCGCACGATTCACTATAAGCATACTTGCTCTATTTTACGCGCGATATTGCATGCGTTATTTAACTCGCGAAGACTATTTCAATGTGGTATTTGCCGGTACATGCCCTAAATTACGCCCGCGAATAGTCGCCGCATATGAATGGTAGCTTAGAAATAGTGTATAAAAATTGTCACCGCATATAAATGGTGTATAGAAATATTAGCCACATATAAATGGTAGCATATAAATAGTAGCATATAAATGGTAGCATATAAATGGTAGCATATAAATAGTAGCATATAAATGGTAGCATATAAATAGTAGCATATAAATGGTAGCATATAAATGGTAGCATATAAATGGTAGCATATAAATGGTAGCATATAAATGGTAGCATATAAATAGTAGCATATAAATGGTAGCATATAAATGGTAGCATATAAATAGTAGATGCTTATAAATAGTAGCATATAAATGGTAGCATATAAATAGTAGATGCTTATAAATAGTAGCATATAAATGGTAGCATATAAATAGTAGCATATAAATGGTAGCAAATAAATAGTAGATGCTTATAAATAGTAGCATATAAATGGTAGCATATAAATAAATAGTAGCATATAAATGGTAGCATATAAATAGTAGCATATAAATGGTAGCATATAAATAGTAGCATATAAATGGTAGCAAATAAATAGTAGATGCTTATAAATAGTAGCATATAAATTGTAGCATATAAATAGTAGCATATAAATGGTAGCAAATAAATAGTAGATGCTTATAAATAGTAGCATATAAATGGTAGCATATAAATAGTAGCATATAAATAGTAGATGCTTATAAATAGTAGCCAATAGTGATGAGCAAATGTGTTCTGGTTTCTTTAGTGAAAAATTAGCAAATCTTTCGAAAGATTCACGAAACGGCAAAAATGTTGTGCGGGCAAAAAAATTGTTGCCCGTGACTATTATTTTTTGACGCTTGTATAAATTTTTGGACGTGCGGTGAATTTTTGCGTGGTGAATTTTTTTCATGCGTTTTGCCATTGGCGGATTGTTTTGCGAAACGCATGAAAAAAATAAAATTCAACGCACGTCCAAAAACTTGCTGCGAATCCATGCCTGGCAAAACATTTCATCACTTGTAGCCAAATAGAAATAGTCGCGCAAATGAACGCACGCCATGTTAGCCATACACGTCAATACTTGCGGAAAATTACTGTATTAAAAATGACCATTTCCCTGCAAACTGGCGGCTGCCCAGTACTGATTCCGCTCATGTAACGTTACAGATTGGGACTAAGGGTACTGTACCTTTAAGGCCTTTATTGGATAAAGCTGTAGCACATGTAGCGCAGGCTCACAGTGTTATTGGCTGCCGCACATTTTTGGCTTTGGACGGTTCCAGGGAAGGCTTCTTGGCCGGGGATCGTATCCCCCCTGAGCCGAATGCAGTTTCTCTGTGCGCTGCCAACTGTAAGGGAACCAGCGAGCCGGGGGGCCCCAGGGACAGATCCGTTACAGTTTATTCCATTGTGTTCCCATACAGAACATATTAAACCCCCCCGTCTGCAGCCCCCATTGCCGTCCTTGTTATTTATAGAACATAAGGTTTTCCTATTTTATTCCTTAGCAACGTAATGTGTCACTGGGCCCAACAGAACCTCATTAGATCCATATGCTCAGCTCTATATGAGATGCTCCAATTCCTTATAGTGCATCATTAAATGTCCATACACTGTATATGTGACTTGTAGGGTGGCACTTAGTTGGTCACAGAAGGGCCAATATCAGCTGCCAGCTCAGCCCCTACAGAGCTTAGTAAACTACATAGGGGCCACCAATGCCTGACCAATAGCTGCCCAATGTGGGATATCATATCTGTACGGGAAAAGCAAAGTAGTTCTCTTGTCCCTCATTAGGAAATGGGAAGGAGGGGACCCGGGAGTCGCCCACCAGAAAACTCCCACCAGCCTGCTGCTGACCCCCGACAAGGACTTTCACAGCTTTGGATACACGGCCCGGGACTATTACCATGACCTGGACCCAGAAGAAGCCCGGGATTGGCTGTACTTTGAGAAGTTCAAAATGAAAATACACAGTGCCAGTGTAAGTGCCGCCTCATTGGCTCCTCCCACTATAATAAACCATCTAAAGGTCTAAATATCATTGGAATTACATTTCCAAAGGGTGGGATATCCAACTTGCAGGGCCTAGGGGGGGAGCAGGCAGTAACATTCAGTGCAGGCTGCGGGGCCTAGGGGGGGGAGCATGCAGTAACATTCAGTGCAGGTTGCGGGGCCTAGGGGGGGGAGCATGCAGTAACATTCAGTGCAGGCTGCGGGGCCTAGGGGGGGGAGCATGCAGTAACATTCAGTGCAGGTTGCGGGGCCTAGGGGGGGGGAGCAGGCAGTAACATTCAGTGCAGGTTGCGGGGCCTAGGGGGGGAGCAGGCAAGTAACATTCAGTGCAGGTTGCGGGGCCTAGGGGGGGAGCAGGCAGTAACATTCAGTGGCAGGCTGCAGGGCCCTAGGGGGGGAGCAGGCAGTAACATCCAGTGCAGGCTGGCAGGGCCTAGGGGGGGAGCAGGCAGTAACATTCAGTGCAGGTTGCGGGGCCTAGGGGGGAGCAGGCAGTAACATTCAGTGCAGGCTGCAGGGCCTAGGGGGGGAGCAGGCAAGTAACATTCAGTGCAGGCTGCAGGGCCTAGGGGGGGAGCAGGCAGTAACATTCAGGCTGGGGCCAGGGGGGGCAGGCAGTACTTGGCAGGTGCGGCCTAGGGGGGCCGGAGCAGGCCAGTAACATTTGGTGCAGGCTGCGGGGCCTAGGGGGGGAGCAGGCAGTAACATTCAGTGCAGGCTGCAGGGCCTAGGGGGGGGAGCAGGCAGTAACATTCAGTGCAGGCTGCGGGGCCTAGGGGGGGAGCAGGCAGTAACATTTGGTGCAGGCTGCGGGGCCTAGGGGGGAGCAGGCAGTAACATTCGGTGCAGGCTGCAGGGCCTGGGGGGGGAGGCAGGGCAGTAACATTCAGGCAGGCTGCGGGGCCTAGGGGGGGAGCAGGCAGTAACATTCAGTGCAGGCTGCGGGGCCTAGGGGGGGGAGCAGGCAGTAACATTCAGTGCAGGCTGCAGGGCCTAGGGGGGGAGCAGGCAGTAACATTCAGTGCAGGCTGCAGGGCCTAGGGGGGAGCAGGCAGTAACATTCAGTGCAGGCTGCAGGGCCTAGGGGGGGAGCAGGCAGTAACATTCAGTGCAGGCTGCAGGGCCTAGGGGGGGAGCAGGCAGTAACATTCAGTGCAGGCTGCAGGGCCTAGGGGGGGAGCAGGCAGTAACATTCGGTGCAGGCTGCGGGGCCTAGGGGGGGAGCAGGCAGTAACATTCAGTGCAGGCTGCAGGGCCTGGGGGGGGGAGCAGGCAGTAACATTCAGTGCAGGCTGCGGGGCCTAGGGGGGGAGCAGGCAGTAACATTCAGTGCAGGCTGCAGGGCCTGGGGGGGAGCAGGCAGTAACATTCAGTGCAGGCTGCAGGGCCTAGGGGGGGAGCAGGCAGTAACATTTGGTGCAGGCTGCGGGGCCTAGGGGGGGAGCAGGCAGTAACATTCAGTGCAGGCTGCAGGGCCTGGGGGGGGGAGTAGGCAGTAACATTCAGTGCAGGCTGCGGGGCCTAGGGGGGGAGCAGGCAGTAACATTCAGTGCAGGCTGCAGGGCCTAGGGGGGGAGCAGGCAGTAACATTCAGTGCAGGCTGCAGGGCCTAGGGGGGGAGCAGGCAGTAACATTCAGTGCAGGCTGCAGGGCCTGGGGGGAGCAGGCAGTAACATCCAGTGCAGGCTGCGGGGCCTAGGGGGGGAGCAGGCAGTAACATTCAGTGCAGGCTGCGGGGCCTAGGGGGGGAGCAGGCAGTAACATTCAGTGCAGGCTGCGGGGCCTGGGGGGGAGCAGGCAGTAACATTCAGTGCAGGCTGCAGGGCCTGGGGGGGAGCAGGCAGTAACATTCAGTGCAGGCTGCAGGGCCTGGGGAGGAGCAGGCAGTAACATTCAGTGCAAGGCTGCAGGGCCTGGGGGGGAGCAGGCAGTAACATTCAGTGGCAGGCTGCGGGGCTTGGGGGGAGCAGGCCAGTAACATTCAGTGCAGGCTGCAGGGCCTGGGGGGGGGAGCAGGCAGTAACATTCAGTGCAGGCTGCAGGGCCTGGGGGGGAGCAGGCAGTAACATTCAGTGCAGGCTGCAGGGCCTGGGGGGGGAGCAGGCAGTAACATTCAGTGCAGGCTGCAGAGCCTGGGGGGAGCAGGCAGTAACATTCAGTGCAGGCTGCAGGGCCTAGGGGGGGAGCAGGCAGTAACATTCAGTGCAGGCTGCGGGGCCTAGGGGGGAGCAGGCAGTAACATTCAGTGCGGGCTGCGGGGCCTAGGGGGGGAGCAGGCAGTAACATTCAGTGCGGGCTGCGGGGCCTGGGGGGGAGCAGGCAGTAACATTCAGTGCAGGCTGCGGGGCCTGGGGGGGGAGCAGGCAGTAACATTCAGTGCAGGCTGCAGAGCCTGGGGGGGGAGCAGGCAGTAACATTCAGTGCAGGCTGCGGGGCCTAGGGGGGAGCAGGCAGTAACATTCAGTGCAGGCTGCGGGGGCCTAGGGGGGAGCAGGCAGTAACATTCAGTGCAGGCTGCGGGGCCTGGGGGGGAGCAGGCAGTAACATTCAGTGCAGGCTGCGGGGCCTAGGGGGGGAGCAGGCAGTAACATTCAGTGCAGGCTGCAGGGGCCTAGGGGGGAGCAGGCAGTAACATTCAGTGCAGGCTGCGGGGGCCTAGGGGGGAGGCAGGCAGTAACATTCAGTGCAGGCTGCGGGGCCTAGGGGGGAGCAGGCAGTAACATTCAGTGCAGGCTGCGGGGCCTAGGGGGGGAGCAGGCAGTAACATTCAGTGCAGGCTGCGGGGCCTAGGGGGGGAGCAGGCAGTAACATTCAGTGCAGGCTGCGGGGCCTAGGGGGGGAGCAGGCAGTAACATTCAGTGCAGGCTGCGGGGCCTAGGGGGGGAGCAGGCAGTAACATTCAGTGCAGGCTGCGGGCCTAGGGGGGGAGCAGGCAGTAACATTCAGTGCAGGCTGCGGGGCCTAGGGGGGGAGCAGGCAGTAACATTCAGTGCAGGCTGCGGGGCCTAGGGGGGGAGCAGGCAGTAACATTCAGTGCAGGCTGCGGGGCCTAGGGGGGGAGCAGGCAGTAACATTCAGTGCAGGCTGCGGGGCCTAGGGGGGAGCAGGCAGTAACATTCAGTGCAGGCTGCGGGGCCTAGGGGGGGAGCAGGCAGTAACATTCAGTGCAGGCTGCGGGGGCCTAGGGGGGAGCAGGCAGTAACATTCAGTGCAGGCTGCGGGGCCTAGGGGGGGAGCAGGCAGTAACATTCAGTGCAGGCTGCAGGGGCCTAGGGGGGAGCAGGCAGTAACATTCAGTGCAGGCTGCGGGGCCTAGGGGGGGAGCAGGCAGTAACATTCCCTCCTCTCCCTGCTCTGTAGGATCTGACCATGAAAACTGAACTAGAGGCCGTGAATGGGAAGAAAGTCCAAGCGCTGGTGGTGTTCGCTCACGCTCTTCGCTTCTTCAAGGAGCACGCGGTGCAGGTAGGTACTGACCCTCCAACTGATGGGCACAACCCTTCCCTCTTGTGTCATTGGCCATAAGTTCATGTTTGTTTTCCAAATAGGAACTGAAAGACCAGTGCCCGGCCCTGAATGAGAAGGAGGCCATACGATGGGTGCTCACTGTGCCCGCCATATGGAAGCAGCCGGCCAAGCAGTTCATGAGAGAGGCTGCCTATCTGGTAAGACTTTCCGTTGGGTACAATATGTGCCAGTCTGTATCCGACCTACCGGCCCAAACCTATCATTCTCTTGATACCCGCAGGCTGGTTTGGTGTCTCCAGAAAACCCAGAGCAGCTGTTAATTGCCCTGGAACCAGAAGCCGCCTCCATATATTGCCGAAAGCTCCGGCTCCACCAGCTCATCGATCTCAGCAGCAAGGCAATAATCAATGGCTACCCCTCCGACCGGTCCATAGACTCCAGCTTCAGGCAGGGTAGGTGCCACCCGCGGAGATTCATTGGCCGCTGCTAATGGTTTTTATGTCTTTTTTATCCAAACACCCTGTCTTCTTCTTCTGTCTCATTAATCCTTTCAAATGGGGGTCGCTGACCCCGGCAGCCAATAAACTATTGCTCTGTAAAGCTACAATGTAATTGTTATTGTTACTTTTTATTACTTACCGTAAATTACTATTCAGCCCCTCTCCTACTCATATATCAGTCACTCTCTCAAATCACTCCCCGGTTACTAAGGTAAACTGGACCCTAGCAACCAGATTACTGCTGAAATTTCAAACTGGAGAGCTGCAGAACAAAAAGTCAAATAATGAATAAACTACCAATAATAAAAAATGAAGACCAATTGCAAATTTTCTCAGAATGGCACTCTCTACATCATACTATAAGTTAATCTAAATGTGAACAACCCCTTTAGTGCCTTCATCCTGAACTGATTCTGTATCTGCACTAAGGACCAACATGGGTCTCATCAGGTGGTTCTGCCCCCAAACCCTCAACCCACTTTTTTATTCTGTTGGACCTTCTGTTTGAATACAAGCTACCGGGTTCCAGTACCATCAGCATGAAAAGCTAAACACACTCATCATTCCCACATTCCAAACCAAAAAGGGACTTTATTTAATAAAATAAACCTGTGCCCCCCCGTATAGCCAAGTAGTCATTCCCACGCTCTAAACCAAAGAGCCTTCACCCCTATACTCTAAGCCAAAAGCCTTGGTTCCTGCCAGTTGCCCAATTCTAGTTGCCCCGCAGGTACCCTGTGCTGCCTGGGAAAGAGGCAATTGATGTTTTTGTTTAATAAAAGGGGCATTAGAGCAGCTCAGAACTAATCTGCCATTAAATTCCTTTGCTCCGTTTCCCAGCGAGAGAGCAGCTCAGACGGTCTCGGCACAGTCGGACTTTCCTGGTGGAGACGGGAATGGGAGAGCTGTGGTCGGAAATGCAGGCAGGTATGTATCACCTACCTAAATGGATCCTTTGTATTAATGTGCTGCTGTACAGATGGGATTTGCATGGGGGCTCAGTGGTTGGTTCATCTGACTTACAGCGCTGGGGGCCTGGGTTCTGTTGGGCCAAAGGGCAGGGAATGGGCCGAGGGTGGGACAGCAGCAATGAGAGCAGGGATGGAAGGCAAGCGAGTTCCAACCCTATTAATAACATCAGCACCAAGCTTCCTTGTTATTAGTGAGGCTGGAAAGGTACTAGCCGCGTGGCTACTCTAACTCCTCCAGTTCTAGAGCTCTGACTGGATTCTGGCTTTGTTGCTTTAGAACTGTTTTTTACTATTAAATAGCCATCTGGGAACAACCAATCTGGCATTGCTTTGTGACTTATCAGTACAATATTGCCCCCTACAGTTCAGTTTAGTCAAGGATTTAATGGAGCCTTTTCTTTATTGTTGCTTGTGCCACCTGGTGGTCAAGTGCAGTATTTCTATTATTAAACAGTAGTGTATTAAAAATGCGGTATATCTATTAATTGCTAGCAGATAAAGGTTTAAATCAAAAATATCAATAGTATAAAGAAAAATGAAAATATACCTTCTGGCCACTGAGGTCAGACAAAAGTCAGATGCACCCCGGGGGCAGATTTTCCCTTTTATTACTTATCTTTCCATCACCTTCAATGCATCTTACTGCCCATTGTAAAGAGTGGTTACTGGGTTCAGTGGGAAAGGAGACTGCAAACACATTCATTAGGAACAAAGAATAAAGCGATAAAGACCAACTGCAAATTGCATGAAGTATCAGTATCTACATCATACTAACCCACATATGTAATAAAATGCACTAAGTTTGCCCAGGAGCAGTAACCTATAGCAACCAATAAGATATTTGCTTTTAAACAGGTGACCAGTAAATGCTACCTGCCCATTGGTTGCTATGGGTTACTGCTCCTGGGCAAACTTAGTGCCTTTTATTACATAACCCCCTAAAAGTCAATGCCTGTTGCCCACCTGAGTATCCAAAGTGTTGAATACTGAAACAGGTTACCCATAATCCTCTGTGGATCCAAAGGACCTATAAGGGTACAGTTCATTAGTTGCACTGGATGCACCATTTGGAATTATGGTAGGTAAAAGAGCAGCAGATCTTTACTGTAAAATAAAAGTGTCCTGGTATCCATGGATTTTACACCCTTCTATTCCTATCATTAAGAGCCAATAGCGTTTGTATTCTGGGAGGGAAACAGAAATAGCTCCTTGGTAAGAATCGAACTCAGCACTGCAACCTACACACCAGGCCACCATACTCCCAAAAGTAACTATAGTAACGCTATCAGTGTCAACGTGAATTCTGAACATTCCATCTTTCCTTCTGCTGCAGGGGATCGTTACATTGTCGCCGACTGCGGGGGGGGCACGGTGGACCTGACCGTCCATCAGATTGAGCAGCCCAAGGGGACTCTGAAGGAACTCTACAAAGCTTCCGGTAAGCCTTCTGCCCCGGGGCCCTTACCTGGGTGTAGCTATTCCATTTGGGCCAAGGCAGGATGGCAAAGGTACAGTGAATCATAATCACATAAGTCGTTGGCCCGGAGGGAATGGAGCCCCCGGTATTAGGATAATCCCCGATAAGCTGCTAACAGAACAAAATGTAAATATGAAATGTACATCGGGACTGGTTTCCCTGTTAATACACCCTCCCATGTTGCTAGGCTGGTAGGGAAGGGAATATGGATAAACAAACCCCTCTGAGGTGGGGGTGCAACTCTGGCTGCATTTACACAGCTCAGAATAAGAGGGGAACCTTACTTATTTATTGCCCACAGCAGCCAATAAGCTTACAGCAAGGCGGCACATTCATAAATGTAACATTCTTATAGTTATAAAGAATCTGAGCCCCCCTAGTTTTTAAGAAGTTTTTATGCAGCCAATATAATGAAATGAGACAACAGCGCCATCTGCTGGTCAGTTTTGCCATGGTCTTCTCTGAGCAGCATCAGAACTCTTATTTGACTCTTAGAAGATATTGGGCATTAACCTTTGGACTAAATGGTTAATGTTTTCTGTGTTGGTTTGGAAGGGGGTCCATATGGAGCCATTGGGGTGGACCTCGCCTTTGAGAAGATGCTGTGCAAGATATTTGGAGAAGACTTCATCCAGACCTTCAAAGTTAAACGTCCAGCGGCGTGGGTGGATTTAACGATCGCCTTCGAGGCTCGGAAGAGGACAGCAGCCCCGCAGAGATCCAACCATCTGAATATCTCCTTACCGTTCTCCTTCATCGACTTCTACAGGAAGAACAAGGGGCAGAATGTGGAGACTGCCCTGAGAAAGAGCAGGTAACCTAGAACCTGGCTTGTATTAACATGCTCGGTGTGCCATAATGTCCACTCTAGGCTTCCATCCACAGGCTCAATACAGAACTAGTCCCAAGGTGGGACACAATGCTTGGTTAGGTGGAGCTGACCTCGTTGGCTGCACATCGAATAAACCCTCTGCTTTTTATTGGCTGTCACTTCTCAGTTACCCCAATTTCATCACTACCAACATCACCATCAAATTATCCATCTAATGTATCCATATGGACATGAGGGAAGAGGGCTGGTTACCTGCCTAAAGGTTCTACCTATATCTACTCCATGGGGCCCCATTAGGGATTAATTTCAATCACTATAAAACTGTACATTTCCATTGTACGTCCCTCAGTTATTCCCTAGGAGGCCACCAACCGAGAAGCTTCCTGTTAAAAGGGGAATCAATGTTCCTATTGATCCGAGCGTTCGATGTGTAATTAATTCTCAGTCTCCTCAAACTCTCGCACGTTCTGAAAGCCTCAGAGTGAATTCCAATCCACCAGGGAAATCTCTCTGGAAACCACGGCCTGTATCGTCTGTAGCCTTAAATAATGGCATTTACTATTGACTGTACAGGAGAGAAGTTGTAACGTGTATTGTTGTAATTACTGCACCAGGGTTCCTGCTAATAAGGCTGGGAGGGGGGGGGGACTTGTAATGGAACCTTCTCTGCAACAATATTCTGCACATACAGAATTAGTAAGGGTCATAGATGAATTGGTGACAGCTACAGCATTCCAAAACAGTATAAGGTGGTGTAGCCCAGGTTAGTGGGGACGACTAGGAATGGGGACCACTGGGATTTTCCTTATTATTCCTGTGGACCAGTCCAAGTCTGGACTAGCAATGGGGACCACCGAAATTTCCTCATTATTCCTGTGGACCAGTCCAAGTCTGGACTAGGAATGGAGACCACTGGGATTTTCCTCATTATTCCTGTGGACCAGTCCAAGTCTGGACTAGGAATGGGGACCACTGAGATTTCCTCATAATTCCTGTGGACCAGTCCAAGTCTGGACAAGGAATGGGGACCACTGGGATTTTCCTCATTATTCCATAGGACCAGTCCAAGTCTGGAGCAAGGGATAGATCCAGAGAAAAAGGTAGAGATTACCTCTTTGGGGGCCACTGGGATTTTCCTCATTATTCCTGTGGACCAGTCCAAGTCTGGAGCAAGGGATAGATCCAGAGAAAAAGGTAGAGAATCCCTCTTTCTAACTATCATGCAGATCTATGGTTCTGTTAGGAAGACTAGTGGGTCTGGCCAGCCATGTAGTGGGGCCTAGTCAGGCCGACCTACCGGTCAACAATCAGATTCCATGGTGTCCCATAAATGACTGACTTAATTTTCCATTTGGCTCATTAGTGCTTCAACAACCCCAGTCAAACTGATCCAAAAAGGCTACCAACTCCATCAGTGTTTATATGTAGCAACAGGCAGTTTCTACTGCCAACTACTGGTTCAGCCTCAGTCCTTCAGCTGTAGGTTTGACTCCGATGCCTTGTCAGATTGTATAGATTGGTCCTGCCATGTCTGAGATGCTTTGTTCTTATCGTTAATAATCTGGCCACAGGAGAGCGCTTGAGTCTGTACATCAGGTTAAAACGTGGTTAAAACTGGCAGTCATTTATATGACCTCTGACTCAGGAACTCTAACACCTCCTTTATATTTTGCTTCAGTGTCAACTTTGTGAAATGGTCATCCCAGGGCATGCTACGGATGTCTTCCGAGGCCATGAACGAACTGTTCCAGCCAACCATCCGTCAGATCGTCCAGCACATAGGTACCATATCATCCCCATTTACTTACCCTTTAATGCACTCACAGTATTACTTCGAACTCTGATGAATAGTATAAACTGCTGATAGTGGCCTGACTAGGACAGGACTCATACTATATTAGTATAGAATGTTTTGCTCAAATAGTCAGTAGCTGAGATAGGTTATAGTACTTACACATTTAGGCACAGTTAATGGGACAGGGCCTCATGTTAAACATCCAGGAGTAGTAATTCATCAGATATTGATCGGGCAGGTTAAAAGATTGTCAGATCGGGGACCACATCGGCTCGTTGATGCTATCCCTGAACCGACTACCCCATTGCTCCCGTTAGCCTACATTTGCCCGATATCGCCCACACGTAGGTCCGCTCGCTTGGCGAGGTGTATGGCCACCTTTAGGCAGATCTTAAAGGGCCAAGCTTTTTATCTTCCAGAATTATTATCAGTATTGTACTGGATTTGAAATATTTTTGTGGCCGGTCTGTGTTTTTTCTAACTTTCCTTCGTTGTGCGATGTTTATTGGGCTGAAATGTTTTAGTACTCGGAGAGATTTCTGTAAATATTAACTCAATGTCTGACAGAGTTTTTATGCTGAACATATTCTCCCCCTACTGTGCCAGCCTTGGGTATAGATTGCTTACTCCTTGCATGAATAATGGATCCCAGTCCTGTACTGGATACAAGAATATTGTAGGACTCACCAACATTCCAGCCCTGAACTGAGATCCTGTTCCATAAATGGATAGTTTGGGGTAACAGCTAAAGCTAATTGAACCATAGAAAAGTCCATCTTTGTGCAGAGACCAGTCTATAACATTGTCACCTTTCCCGTAGATGACCTCATGAAGAAGCCAGAGGTGGAAGGCATCAAGTACCTCTTCCTGGTTGGTGGTTTTGCAGAGTCTCCGATGTTGCAGAGCGCTGTCCAATCAGCTTTCAGCGATATCTGTCGGGTTATCATTCCTCAAGACGTTGGCCTTACCATACTCAAAGGAGCCGTCCTCTTTGGCCTCGATCCTACCATTGTCAGAGTAAGGCGTTCTCCTCTCACCTATGGCGTTGGGGTCCTCAACAAGTTCGTAGAAGGAAAACATCCAGCGGATAAACTCCTTGTGAAAGAAGGGAAGAATTGGTGCACGGATATCTTTGATAAGTTTGTGTCCGTGGATCAGTCGGTGGCTCTAGGCGACATAGTCCAGCGGAGCTACTGCCCGGCCAGGAATGGGCAGCGCAAAATAATCATCAATATCTACTGCTCCTCTACGGATGAGGTGGTGTACATCACCGACCCTGGCGTCAGGAAGTGCGGCACCATTAACCTGGACTTGCCTGATATAAACGAGGAGAATGGGAAGACGGGGCGCCGGGAGATTAAAGCCAGCATGCAGTTTGGGGACACGGAAATCAAAGTAACGGCCATGGATGTCAAAAGCAAAAAGACTGTGCGAGCCGCCATAGACTTCCTTTCCAACTGAGCAAAGACTTATTCCTTTAGTTCTAGAGAACTTGCAGAAGTCATTAAGGACAACCATTGGTGGTTAAAGCCAAGTCTCTGCTGAGGTCTTTGCATTCCATTTCATGATAAACCTGGAATAACTTACCTGTGGGCAATATCATTGGCCACTGAGACGTTTCCCATTATGTAGAATGGAAGCCTCGGTGGTGAGCCACTATTTTAGCTACCAGTACCAAGTCAGAACCACTTAAAATGTGTTATTCAACGGATCAGTCCTTCCAGTCATTCAGCCCTGTCAAAAATGTATGAAGTTCTAGCTGATGTTTGGTGGCCGTAAAAGACTTTTTTCAAAGACAACTTTTAATATTTGCCCCTACATTATGACCAACATGATGACATTGCATTGGAATCTAAGCGTCAAGGCAACATAGAACGTTCAAGTAATGAACAAATGATATGAAGGTTGGAGGCCCAGCCTGAAGGCCAGTTAGGGGGAGATTTGGGGTTAGTGCTTATTTGTGCCCTGGGTACCCCTGGAACTATAGCAGGGTGACTGTTACCCCAATGTTTCTATATATCTGTAACCTTGTTATGGGCTAAGGGGGCCCAGCCTGAAGGCCAGTTAGGGGGGGATTTGGGGTGAGTGCTTATTTGTGCCCTGGGTACCCCTGGAACTATAGCGGGGTGACTGTTACCCCAATGTTTCTATATATCTGTAACCTTGTTATGGGCTAAGGGGGCCCAGCCTGAAGGCCAGTTAGGGGGGGATTTGGGGTGAGTGCTTATTTGTGCCCTGGGTACCCCTGGAACTGTTACCCCAATGTTTCTATATATCTGTAACCTTGTTATGGGCTAAGGGGGCCCAGCCTGAAGGCCAGTTAGGGGGAGATTTGGGGTGAGTGCTTATTGTGCGCTGGTACCCCTGGAACTATAACAGGGTGACTGTTACCTTCCAATGTTTCTATATATCTGTAACTTGTTATGGGCTAAGGGGGCCCAGCCTGAAGCCAGTTAGGGGGAGATTGGGGTGAGCGCTTATTTGTGCCTGGGTACCCCTGGAACTGTTACCCCCCAATGTTTCTATATATCTGTAACCTTGTTATGGGCTAAGGGGGCCCAGCCTGAAAGGCCAGTTAGGGGGGATTTGGCGTGAGTGCTTATTTGTGCCCTGGGTACCCCTGGAACTATAGCAGGGTGACTGTTACCCAATGTTTCTATATATCTGTAACCTTGTTATGGGCTAAGGGGGCCCAGCCGAAGGCCAGTTAGGGGGGGATTTGGGGTGAGTGCTTATTTGTGCCCTGGGTACCCCTGGAACTATAGCAGGGTGACTGTTACCCCAATGTTTCTATATATCTGTAACCTTGTTATGTTCTAGGAGAGCCCAACCATATACATTTCCTTGGATAACCCCAGACCTACAGCAGAGTGAATGAGTTTGTTTTACTAAAAAAGACATTTACCTAAAAATTCCTATTTTATCAAATGAGATTATTGCCACCAACTGAACTACTGAAATCTAAGAAATATCACCAGCCCAATAAAACTGGAATTTCCCATATTTTACCCCATGGATTTCTCAACTGGAACCTGCCATTTCTACTTGTACAAGGAACTGTAACATTTATACATTTTTTGGAAGTTCGGCAGTTAATTGAATTTCCGAAGTCTCACAAAGCCGGTCATTTTTTTCACACTCTTTTTTGTTACTAAGAATATTTTATAAAAGAAATGTACTCAAATTTTATTTTTGTATTTCTAATCACGGTTATATTTGTACGGATAATGTCTCTATGCACAGTGTATGACTAAGTATAATAAACTTATTATCATGAGCTGCAGTCTGTACCGGCGACACAAGACACGGGGATAGAAATATGGAGGCCATGTGAGTTGTTGGAAAACTGGTTCATTAAAATATTATATATTACTATTATATCCTTATTGGGGGTTCTGCCCCCAATAAGGGGTAATTATATCTTAGTTGGGATCAAGTACAGGTACTGTTTTATTATTACAGAGAAAAGGGAATCATTTAACCATTAAATAAACCCAATAGGGCTGTTCTGCCCCCAATAAGGGGTAATTATATCTTAGTTGGGATCAAGTGCAGGTACTGTTTTATTATTACAGAGAAAAGGGAATCATTTAACCATTAAATAAACCCAATAGGACTGTTCTGCCCCCAATAAGGGGTAATTATATCTTAGTTGGGATCAAGTACAGGTACTGTTTTATTATTACAGAGAAAAGGGAATCATTTAACCATTAAATAAACCCAATAGGACTGTTCTGCCCCAATAAGGGGTAATTATATCTTAGTTGGGATCAAGTACAGGTACTGTTTTATTATTACAGAGAAAAGGGAATCATTTAACCATTAAATAAACCCAATAGGGCTGTTCTGCCCCCAATAAGGGGTAATTATATCTTAGTTGGGATCAAGTACAGGTACTGTTTTATTATTACAGAGAAAAGGGAATCATTTAACCATTAAATAAACCCAATAGGCTGTTCTGCCCCAATAAGGGGTAATTATATCTTAGTTGGGATCAAGTACAGGTACTGTTTTATTATTACAGAGAAAAGGGAATCATTTAACCATTAAATAAACCCAATAGGGCTGTTCTGCCCCCAATAAGGGGTAATTATATCTTAGTTGGGATCAAGTACAGGTACTGTTTTATTATTACAGAGAAAATGGAAATCATTTTTAAACATTAGAATCATTTGCTTATAATGAAGTCTATGGGAGATGGCCTTCCTGTAATTTGAAACTTTCTGGATAACAGATCCCATACCTGAATTAAAATGGGAGAAGAAACCGGAATCCTTCTGGTTGGAGTCATTCATTGCCTGGTTGGGAGGTGATATTCTTTTTGCCACTAGGGGGCTAATGTTTTAGGCCCATTAGTGCTAAGGCTGTCTATATGTAATACTTGCCAGTGAGCGGCACCAATACAAAGACAAGCTGAGAATGTGTTTGTGATTCTGCACAT
The DNA here is from genome assembly GCF_000004195.4 of Xenopus tropicalis. Lineage (NCBI taxonomy): Eukaryota > Metazoa > Chordata > Amphibia > Anura > Pipidae > Xenopus > Xenopus tropicalis. Next base: position 15,714,965 of record NC_030677.2, on the reverse strand, counting down.
AATTACTGTCAACAGAGAGCAAGCTTATGTGCCCAATATCTCCCTTTGGATCTGCCCTGCTGGCTAACACTTATTATTGGTATTATTTCTCTGAGTTGCACCCCCCCCCCCCCCCAGCCTGCCCTCCCACCGCACCCCATCGTTATCTGGAAAACACAAGCTTTTTTGCCTGTAAGACATGAGCTGAAATGAGATCAGGTGTCCCCGGGTGCCGGGGGCGAGGACCCGTCCAGCTCTGACTTATTGCGCCCGTGACAGCGGCTTCAGCTCAGACTGATTGCTCTTTTCTTCCACAGAACAAAGCAGCAGCACTCAAATCTCCACTGACAAACGGAAAAGGGACCAACGGCAGATTTATCACTCAATCATTTAAAAGAAAAAAGGATTTTCCATTTTTTTTTTTTTACCACCGTTAATCCAATTAGGGCTCTCAGCGTCGGTGCTGTGCCCACGTGCAATGGCTGAGACATCTGTGAGGCCCGGGCCTGTACACTAGAATAGATTTCATGTTAAAGGGTAAACATCTGGGTCCATTTCTCAGATGTACTCACCCAAGTGCAGAGTTGGCTGCTCTCTTTCCCATGGGACGGCTGTGACTGCTGGACCCTCCTCTTCTGTTCACATGAACCAACAAGAGTTAACTCATTTATGCCATATGGGCCCTTCCAGCCCCAGTTCTGATTGTAGCACAACCAATGGGGATTAGGAACTATCCCCCCCCCCCCCCTCCCCAATATCTGCCTCTCTAGAGTTCCCTTTGCCTACTACTCTAAGCCCTAGTAGGGAACCAACACTACAGCTATAGAACCTTTGAACCAATAGAACCTATAGAATCCCAAGTGCCACACAAGATATGGCAGCCACACATTCCCCGCAGCCCTGCAAGCCTATCAGGCGGTGTGTACACCATCAGCCATGGTGATATCCGTGTTCTTTCCTTTGGGCAAGTCTGGCAGAGCTTGATGGGAATTGTAGTTCCACCATCCCTGCTGTAACTATTCAGCAAGGACGAAAGGTTCTACATACTGGACACAGTCACATTATAAGCACTAGGCTTCCATTTCCTGGCATGGATCTATAACCATCCCCTGTAAGAACAAGAGGCCACTGGTTGGCCCCCACTCTGGCTTTCCTACTGGGGGAACAGAGCAAATGCTAAAGACAAAGTGTTTTCCAGAGAAACAGACAGAGTGGGAAATATCTGCCCAGTGAGCTCATCCTGCAACTCCCCGCGCCCCTATTATAACTGACCAGACTCTGGGCATTGTTTCTCCTGCCAGGTAAGGCCCCGGGGAAGCCATACTTGCCATGCTGAGACAGTGGAGAAGGGAAACTCCACCCAAACACAATGCTTTGCACAAATAATGAAGATGTCACTCTAAGCATTTCTCCAGTATCCACGCAATACACATAATATGATCCATTACACATGTCCCATGTTATTTATAAATGGAATCCCTAATGAAAGCATTGACTGTCTGTCCCTTACAGCACTACGTTCCGACTCCTGTGACAAAAGACTCTTTTAGTATGTTACAGAAAAGCCAATTCTAAGCAACTTGTCAATTAGTCTTCATTATTTGTTTTTCATTGTTTTTTTTAACTATTTGCCTTCTTCTAATTCTTTGCAGCTTTCAAATGGGGATCACTGACCCCTGAGCCAAAAAAACTATTGCTCTGTGAGGCTACAATTCAACTGTTACTTTATATTACTTACGTTTCTATTCAAGCTCTCTCCTATTCATATATCAGTCTCTCATTCGAACCACTCCCTGGTTGCTAAGGTAATTTGGATCCTAGCAAGTAAATAGCTGCTGAAACTCCAGGCTGGAAAACTACCGGACAAAAACTGAAATAACTAAAAAAAACTACAAATAAAAATCAAGATCAATTGCAAATTGTCCAATGGCCGGCGATGGAATGATACAGTACAGAGGGGGAAGGGGAAATAACCACATAGTTAGTGCCACACACACACTGCAGAGGATAAATGGGGTATATATATTTATATCCCCATAAGTCACTGCAGGAACACGAGCATATTTAGTCGCCCAATTGAGTACAGTGTTTTACATAAATTACGGACTGAGACCCTTAAAAAAAACAAAGGGAGTGACGGTGAGAGTTATAGTTTAGCAACCTCATAGAAGGAAGGCAAGAGCAGCATGGAGAGGTAGTCGGAGTTTTTCCACTGGTGTGTGCCATAGGCCTGGTCTGGAACCCTATTGGCTGGAAGCATCTGCCAATAACTGTGGGTCTTTAACTGGGAACTCTGGCTTCCAAAGAAACATTTGTTAAAGAGCCCCACACAACCCAGAAACCCCTAATATCCCCATGTCTGTAATCTGTTCCTTCATACAGTAGGGATAAATACCATTTCATATGCTGAAATCCAGCTGCAAAACAGTTCTTCCCTTTCTGCATCATTTCAAAACCTGGCAGGGGAGGAGGGACTAAAGCATTGACGTTAGAAATTGTAACAACTTCCCCACAGCTTACAGGCAGCATGCAGGAACTACATAACCCACAATGCATTGCACTGGGATGTTTCTTTCCTTATTGACATCACGTGAGCAGGGAATTGTGGGATTGGGAGGATGCAGGCTGAAGGCAGGCTGGGGACAGGTGACTACTGTTACATTTTATTCGAGTCACAAAGTAGTCAGCCAGATCAGCAGGGGAACAGGGGGCGGGGGTTAGGGAACCGTTCCAAACCAGATTATTACATTAAAATCATGAAAAGGCTGCATATTTTTTAACTGATGGATACCGCAAAGTTGCTTGGAATTAGGTTTACTGTTTAAAAAGCTAAAGTCGTATTTGGGTGGAGTTCCCCTTTAACATGTACGAGATTCTTTTGGAAGGGTTCAGACAACGGCAGCTTTAGCAAGGCTGAAACTGCAGCCGAGTGTTAGAAGTAGACGCTATGGAAGAAAAGAGAGAACGTAAACCCACTTCTGAACCATCTGTATTACAGGTACCTAAAACAAGCCCCGCCCCTCTATTCCCGCCATTCTTCAGGTAGTCCATTGTACCACTGTCCATTGTACCATACAGAGTAATAAAGCATAGGGGTAAATAGATACTCAGCAGCGATAGGCGCAGCCAGTCCTACACACATTGCAGCACACAAGCAAGTTACACGCAGAGAGAGCGGAACCAATGGCCGCCGCCGGATCTATAATAACGAAACAGACAGGAACACGGGACATTAGTTACATTAGTGCAAGCTGACAATGAGTAGGCCCAAGTCCAGCACAAACGGTACTGATCCCCCTCGTCTCCATCAGCCACCAATCGTGGTGCCCCATTGTAGGGCCCCTACATTTCTCCGAAGGGGGCGGGACAATGACCCGCTAATCAACGTCAGAGATTCCCATCCTGTTTTATGGCTGTCAGGCTTTTCTTGTTGGACGCAGAGTTGCATGGGAAACCTTCGGCCTGTTCGCTAGCTTGGCGCCTCTAGTCGAATCCATGCCAGTCGCTCTGCTCAGAGTCGTACTCCAGCTCGGTTCCGGTACATCGGACACCTTCCAGCAGCATCGGGGTCCCGTGGTGTCGATCTGCAAGAGCAAGCAGTGCCAATAATGGGTTACTAAGAGCCTCAAGTGTTTGCAAATCCCATTGGATGAGGGTCACATTGGCACATTGATGCAATTCTCTCCCAATGCCCCCCATTATGATTTGATTATCGTTCCGGGGGCCCAAGTTGGATCGCCTTTGGGTGCCATAACAACGCCACTTACCTTGGATTTCTCGCCGATAAGCTTTGCCTCCCTGTGACATAAGTACCTCTCTCCCTGCGAGACCTACACCTTCAGTCTTTCCTCATAGAACCAACATCAGAAGGACATCTTGGTGGAAAGTGACTGGAAGCCTCATATCTATGTGGCTTCTCTCATAGGCTAAAGCTCCCCATACATGGGCCGATTCTAGCTGGCGATATCGGTCCCTTAGACCGATTCGGCAGCTAATCGGCCCGTGTTTGGGCACTACCGACGGGCCTGCCTGACCAATATCTGGCCTGAAATAGGCCAGATCTCGGTCGGGCAGGTTAGAAAATCTAGTCGGATCGGGGACCGCATCGGCTCGTTGATGCAGTCCCTGGACCGACTTTTGCTATGCCTATCATTATAATTGGCCCCAGGGCCAAACGATCGAATTATCCTGGATTCTCCCGATATCGCCCACCCGTAGGTGGAAACAATATCAGAAGGACATTATGGTGGAAAGTGACTGGAAGCCTCATATCTATGCGGCTTCTCACTCATAGGCTTAGGATGAGGACACAAGGGGTGATTAGTCGCGACAACTTAATAGCTGCAATTAGTCGCCTGTGTGTCTTCACCCTAAGGCCATACACCATAAGATCAGCTCGTTTGGTAACCTCCCCAAACAAGCTGATCTTTACCACAATAAGCCCACCTAAGGTGGCCAATACTGGCCTAATCTGATTGATTGGCTCTAGGGCCAAACAACGGAATTAGGAGCTGTCGGAGTATGGACTGTACCAATGAGCGGATATGGTCCTCAATCCAGTAGGAAAATCAAACCTGCCCATTGGACAGCCATACACGGGCAGATTTAAGATGCCAATTTGGGCCCTTAACTGACCATATATGGGGCCCTCTGACAGGACCTCCCAATCGATATCATGGCTTGTCTGCAGTGGGGTAGCAGGAACTTGCCTCGTATAAAATACCCCCCCCCATGACACTGTAGAACTAGGAATGATAGTAATTACACTAGAGCCACAGACAAATATGTGTAATAATGAGACTACCGGAGGGCACAGCATTACTGGGTGTTGGTGAATGGAGTTTCAATCTGATAATAATAACAGATATGGCCGCTGGATCGGGGGGAAGGGAGGCAGAAATCACTCCCAATGATCTTTTCCCTGTTAAACATTGACGTAAATAGCAGTGGAGGAAACGACTGCGGAGTCTCATTTCCATGCAGTTCCCTATAGCTAAACCCATAGCCACCCTAATCTGCCCGGGTTATTTATAGCCATAAGGCACGGGTGCTGCTAGGGTGCAGAGTCAATAGTCCTAGAGGTTTAACCTTGGCCTTCTCTATATGCTGTGTGCGAGTTCCTATACAGAGAGTGGCGGTGCCGCTACTGCCAGGGCTACAGGGAGAATTGGTACAAACAAGTAGGGATGCACCCTATCCAGCATTTGTCCAAGATTCTGCCTTTTGCAGCAGGATTCATATTCAGACAAAGCCGTGTCTCTGGCCAAACCCAAATAAGGCTAAGTAATTATTACAGATAATTACTACATGGCAGCTCAGAGACCAGTGCAATTAGCATCGGAATGCAATAATCAGCTCTGTAGCATCAGCTTTAATGACTGACCAACCTCGTTTTCTGCTTGATAATTTGCCACGACCCCTAAAGCTCAGCTTCTCAACAGCTGCCCAGAGCCCACTGAGCATGTGTAGTGTCACTGACACTTTCCAAGATGGTTCTGGATCTTTGCTGCTATTAAGATGCTTAAACGTTAGGCCGGTGCAATAAATTCAGTATATAGACTATGGCATTTTTAGCCATATTCATTTTTAGGGTTTAGTTCTCTTTTAACACTGGCCACGTGGCAGTTCTCCATCAAATCCAGGGACCCTCTAGCATTAGTTATTTTGGTGAGATTATTGCATTTTTAACATTTGCAGCCCAACCCTGCCGATTGCTTGTTTTTACACATACTATATACAATGCACAAAATCGCAGAACTGGGATTTTAAAGACCACTATCAGCAAAAAATAGAGCGTAACCCTGTGGGTTGCAGGTATTTCTTACCTTATACTATATTGTCTATATATTTTTTTTTTTTAAAAATGTACACTTTTTTTTCTGCCCCGCCCACTTTTGTAGCAACAGCATTTCCTGTTTAATGGTGGTCAGCGGATAATGCAGTTGCAGGTCAGGTCGAGGGGCCCAAGCGGGTTAAAATGCAAGTTGCTGGTCCGGGTCGCAGCCCCAGGGGCAGATTTCACTAAACTGGTTCTGCGCAGGACTTTGGTTTGGAGTAGAAAAACCATTGTTGGTTTTAGATCATAACGTGTAACTTTCCACAAATATATGGTTTTCTGGGGTCAACTTACTGCTAGGGGCATTCTTGGCCTTACTCTTTAACTATCCCATGTCCCTTGTACTGTTTCCAACACACCAGCACTCTAATTCTCTGTGGCTTTGTGGGGAGAGGTTCTGTGCCAGTGTTTTGCTTCCAGAGACCCGTACCTGGGGAAGCAATGGGGGGGGGGGGGGGGGGGGTTACTTATATATTAGGATACAATAGGCCTAGATTTCATGCCAAGACGGGCTGCTTTATACTGGAACAGCAATTCCATTGGATCAGTTACAAACTCCCCCCAGAGCCAGATGCCGGTATCCTCAGCCCCGGCCCCTGTCTGATCGGCATTTGCAGCAAAACAATTCTCTGACAAGGTCTGTATCTTCTGCTTCCCCTTAAATGCCATCCATCAGGCGAGAAAGATCTCTTTTATCCCTCCGAATACAGACCATCCACTTAAATAACATCTGTAGGATAAAATGGGTCTTCCGCAGCCTTGTGAATCCACTCGAACACTTTTACCTGCTGAGAGTACCCTGTTATACATGTCCTGGTACCCCTGGAACTATAGCAGGGTGACTGTTACCCCAATGTTTCTATATATCTGTAACCTGGTTATGGGCTAAGGGGGCCCAGCCTGAAGGCCAGTTAGGGGGGGATTTGGGGTGAGTGCTTATTTGTGCCCTGGGTACCCCTGGAACTATAGCGGGGTGACTGTTACCCCAATGTTTCTATATATCTGTAACCTTGTTATGGGCTAAGGGGGCCCAGCCTGAAGGCCAGTTAGGGGATGATTTGGGGTGAGTGCCTATTTGTGCCCTGGGTACCCCTGGAACTATAGCAGGGTGACTGTTACCCCAATGTTTCTATATATCTGTAACCTTGTTATGGGCTAAGGGGGCCCAGCCTGAAGGCCAGTTTGGGGGGGATTTGGGGTGAGTGCTTATTTGTGCCCTGGGTACCCCTGGAACTATAGCAGGGTGACTGTTACCCCAATGTTTCTATATATCTGTAACCTTGTTATGGGCTAAGGGGGCCCAGCCTGAAGAATTCAGTTGAAAGTATATTTTTTCCCAACTTTAAAGTTGAGGATGTGATTTGGGTCAGTATTATTAAGAGTCTATTCGTTTGTGGCTGAATACAAAGATGGTGGCTTTAGCACTACCCGCATTAGTAGCTGACATTTAGTGGGGGTTAGTGATGGGAGGCAGTTATTTGCTTGGACTGAAAGGAACCCCAAGATTCCCAGAGGCAGAACAGTTACCTGTGAGTAAGGAGAGCGCTCACTAAGAGCAGAACATTAGATCGGATTACCGCGGCCACTAAAAGCCTGGAGGAGACCGTCGGAGCTGATTATAGACATTAATGAGCCGAGCCTGGGAGAGCTGAACACAAAGACTGACATTAGAAATAACAGGTGGCGGCACTCGGAACATCTCGTTCTGTTTAAGGGCTACGGCCATTAATATTTATACCTAGAAAAGCGCTGGAAAAGTCACATTTCAGGTATGGCCGTATGAAAGCTAAGAACGAAAGTTAGAGATCCGATTCCCCCTGCTGGAAGGTCATTTGGTGCTGATCCAATTGTTAGGCCTTTGCTCACAAATGTAATTAAGCCTAATGAGAAGGGAGGGGTGGCAGAACATGCTGGGACAGGGAAACTGGCAGTACCTGGGTGCAGCAGGATATGAGCACCCTGCACCCCTGGCTTTCATTCCGGAGATTTTAGGTTCTCTTTACATCTCTGTGGGGGAACCAATGAAGGACTGGGCTGGGGGTGCTGTTGAGGACACGGTGACGCCACTGTGTGGGAAGGGAACATGTGTATCTGTACTTGCTACAGGAGCAGCCGGTAACGCTGCAATATTGGATATTATAGATGCATTTTAATCTCCTTTTCATTAAGGCACATTCCTGGGGGAAAATCCTAATTAAACTGAGAAGCTCCGGCTAAAACACAAGCGGCTTCTCCATGGAAATATTCTGTGGCTCGGACGCTTATTACAATCATAAACATCCCAATCCGCCTCCAGGTGCACATCTAACTGCGCTACATACACCCCCCCCAAGGCTCTGTAACCAAGCCACGCCCCTCCGTGCCTCCATAAATCTATAATGTACACATTGCTACTCTGAGACAATTTGCAATCAGTTTTCATTTTTAGTTATTTAGCTTTTAGTTTAGCAGCTCTCCAGTTTGGAATTTCAGCTGCTAACTGGTTGCTAGGGTGTGTTTACCTTATCAACCAGGCAGTGGTACCGGTATATGAATAGAAGAGGGACTAAATAAAAAGATAAAGTTTAAAAATGTAGCCTTTTTTTGGCTGCCGGAGTCAGTTCCCACCCCCACCCCGGTGGGAAAGCTGAAGAGATATAGAGGAAGGCGGCAAATAATTAAGAACCTATAACAATAAAGACCAATTGCAAGGTTGCGAGGAATAGTACATTCCCTAACATACTTAAAAAGTTAACCTCCCCTTTAATACACTCTGGGAATACACCAAGTGCAATATTCAAGCACCAGGCCCTCCAAAGACGACATGTAGGGGCCCACAATGGTCCCCAAGAGTTGCATTTTGAGTATTAAAACCCCACAATAGTTTTAAAAACTGTACATCCCCTGCCCCAGAACAGGATGAATAAATGGCAGTGCCCCGGCATAATTAACTGGTTAACTAAAAAAAATGGTTAAATCCCCCTATTGGGGCGGGGCTTGGTTAGCTCCTAGAGTATTAGATTAAGACGGCTGGAAATCTTAAACCAATTTATTGTTGCAGCTACAATGTACGGTCACATTACCGGCCCCCTATCAGCGTAACGCTATTACGGCCTGGGAAAGGGAGACCAACGGCGGCTATTTTTACCATGAATCTTTGAGGGCGGCTTGGAGGGATCTGGTTCTCATTCATTTTAAACACATTATTGTTTAGGTCATGAATAAAGAAGATTCCTGCCTACAGCGTCAGTCGTTTAACCCACTGGCAGCCGGCTCAGAGCTCGGCGGGAGCAAGGCAAATGCAGTATTAAACTGCTAATATCAGGAAAACAGGGAAAAAAAATTGAAATTGCAAAATGGATCAGAGTGGTATTCGGAGCAAATCTTTAGGTTATAACTCAAGTATTAATCAAAAGCCCTGCCCAAACAGCACTTACCCAGAACTCTTGCTTGAACCACCACCTTGACAAAGGCTTTGTCGTTGGTTTCGCTTGCAAGTATCATTTCTTCCTTCAGCACGCCCTCTTTATGCGCCGTGTACTCACACTTAATGCTGTGTCCTGGGGAGAAAGGGCAGCACAGTCACATGTATGGCAGCACCAAACATCCAAGCTCCCATGCCCCTGTACTAAGCACAATTCAGCAGGAACAGCCCCCTAAGTTTGCTCATAGCCTGTACAGAGAGATACCATAAAACTATGGCACATAGGGATTCCCCTGTACTAAGCACAATTCAGCAGGAACAGCCCCCTAAGTTTGCTCATAGCCTGTACAGAGAGATACCATAAAACTATGGCACATAGGGATTCCCCTGTACTAAGCACAATTCAGCAGGAACAGCCCCCTAAGTTTGCCCATAGCCTGTACAGAGATACAATTAAAGGCCCAAACTGACAGGCTGTATGTTGTTTTATTAGTACAACATGACTGATTTCTTAATTTAAAAAAAATACAAAAAAAAAAAACAATCGTTATTTGGAGCAAAAAGCCGATTTCGGAATTATTCAGAGAATTATCCTGAAGGCTGGCGCTAATTGCTCGCACTGGGAGCTGGTGACTAATGGCTTTGTTGTGCGTAATGAATAGATCTTTCTGTTCGTTAATTCATTTTAAGTGTTTCAGATCAGGTGATTAATTACCATCATTAGAGACAAGTCCTTCCAGCTATTATTTTTGCGGAGACGGCCTTGTTATGCTCCGCTCCCATACAGTGTATGCACCAACAATTTCTCACGCATATTATGGGCTGCAGCTTATGGTCACCGCTATCCCCCCCATCCCCACTTTCCATTTATTTGAATGGGAAACCCCCGGGGGTCACACAGTGCCTTAAATTAAAGCCTAAGTACATGCCCCTGAGTGCTAATCGGAACCACGTCAATGGCAATTTGACGGCATTAGACTATTTAGAATTTAATGTCAACCCCCCCCCAAATTCCATTAGAGAACAATGGACGTAAAGGCACCCACCCCCCATATATGAGCAAATAGATCTGGCCAATGTCCCCCAGGAACAGCACATAGTTGGTTTGTCCATTCCCCAAGGCTGGCCATAGGCAAGCGTGGGCAATATGGCCGCTCTCGATGCAAGAAAGTGGCATGGGGGGGTGAGGTTGTGGCTAACATCTGTAAAGCCAGCATTGTCATTGTGAAATACAAAGGGTAATTACTATATAATATCTCTTCAGCAATGAAACCATTTACCTACAGCTCATTTAGTACAAACTGGGGTGGAAAATCTGAACGTCAGAGCCGCTGTGAGTGCGTAACTGATCACTGATAAGGCAGAGAGGCCGGTAACTCAGCTAATCCATTAGCCCTCAGCTCTGGGCAGATATAAATGGCCTTGCCCTATAAGCTGACATTTATACGAGGCTTGGCTAAAGCACAAACAATGATCCCCTTTGCTGAAGTGCCTGGAACTAAATGCCGAGAGCCGCTGCTGTACAAACAGAGCCAGGATCTACTGCTTTGTCATTTCCACGGGGCCGAGTGGGTCGGTAACTGCCTTTTCATGCCACATTATAAGCTAAATTAAAGGCTACATGATCAGGGGAATAAATTGCACTGAGCTGTAACAGATTTACTGCTCTTGCGTGTAACCACTGCAGTGAATATGGGGTTGGAAGATGGAGGCTAATGGGGCAATAAGGCAAACACATTACAGGTAAGGAGGGTCCAAAACAAGGGGATGTTAGAGCAGTTCCACTGTATAGGTCCAACCTTTGGCCAGGCCCCCCCAACCCTAACTGACCTCTAAACTGGGCTTTCTGAGGTACCCCAGGGGGCAAATAGACCCTCTCCAAGGTCTCCCCCCCCTCGCTGGCCGGTCCGGCTGATCTAATCCCAGCACAAACAGGGGACACGAACCAAAGTCTCATTACAGGTTTCTGGTCAGATCGGCTTGTTTGGGTCACACAGCAGATTAGCGAGGCGCTGCTACTTGGCCATTCAAGTGGATGAGCAAATTAGACTTGGCCTTCTGGCCTGGGAGTCAGTCAGTCCCGTGAGTAACACAAGAATCAGGGCATGGCCGCCGTCATAGAACTAAATGGGGAAATGTAGGAAGAGAAGCTGGAAAGGCTAGCTGTACTGCGTGCCCGAACGTCTGCCCCAAAACCATCTACTACTGGTTCCTACATTGCCCCTTCAGTTATATACAGAGATGGGCAGCCACATATCCATTAGGCAGATTAGAAACTTCCATAATAGAGTAAGGACTACATTGGTCCATTAATGGAGCCCTCTCCCTACGGGTCTGCATTAAGCTCCACTTATTGGCCCCAGGGCCTATGGTTTTACCTCCTCCAAATATCCCTAGATGGGATACCAAAAGGCACTGGAACTGCTTATCATAGAATATCATGATTAATCTCAGTCCTCGGGTTCAAGGATCCCTGGCCATCATCCTGTTGGCATGTACCAAGTGCTGCCCACGCTGGAGCCACTCAGTCGGCCATGTTTTAAAGCAGAGTCACTGGGCAGTCAGAAAACTAGGTCCTGTAGAGGAGTGCCGGAGTAACCACTGTCTATATAAGGTATAGAGGGGCCAGATGGCATTTCCCTCACTCGAATATCATGGAGGGCAGTTAGCAGAGTATACGGGGGCCCTACTCACTATGTTACCACAGGGGGGTACCTGTGCTCTATGTTATCTGTGCATCGGGGGCTCCTACTGCGTTTCCCTCCCACGTCCCTCAGCTCCTGGCTCCATGCACAACGGGCCATTAAACTAAAGCAAAACCACTTCTGGCTGACATATTATTCATGTGTAGGTGTTTTCTGTTGCAGAGTAAAGAAAATTACTACCGACGCTGCAAATAACTGGCGTGTGGGGCGGGGGGGGAAATGTTTCGATGAAAAAAAGAACAGGGTGAGAAGCTGTTTTCTTAAGATAGGGTAAGAGAGCTTTCTCTGTGTTTTTGACACTTTGTTAATTGGACTTATTTTAAGAGAACTAAAATGGAATCACATTTCTCTACTTACGGAATAGGACTTATGGATAATTTGTCGTTCTGATTGTGCCTTCTAATTAAGCAAATATTGCTATGTCATCATTAAGTGTACCTGTATGATGAAGGGGCATGTCACCAAAAAGTCATGTTTGGAATAAACACGCAAGGTTAATCCTGCTTGTACCATGACCTGTTGTGCAGGGTGATTTTCTTTAAAGTCTTCCCAATAAAGCTGCCATGTTTTTCCCCAGTAGGGCCCTGCATTTTAGGCGGAGCTGTCAAACCCAAGCTAAGGCAAAATGAAGTTGCATTTACCAAACTGCCCATATTTACAGATTGTTACACGAATCTGCAGAAGAAAATGGCACTAGGCTATTGGTCTAGAGCCACTGATGTAACAGAATTGTCCAATATGCATGAATGGCCAAACGGCACCCATCCAGTGCCACCTTTATGGGCTCCACCTTTGCTCAGAGGAGGCTGGGAACCGTGCCCATACATGTAGGACAATTATCACACAATCCAAATCTGTCCCAATGACGCCAAACCCACGCATTGCAGTTACAGCTTCCCCCCCGTCCCCGAGCAGACTTTCAGTTTCCTGCTGATTTCACACTTTTTTTTTTTGTTTGTTCCTTTCACGAAGACAGAAAATGAAATTGTCAGGTCTCCAAGTAGCGGAACGGCATCTACGTTCACGCGAACGAGTCCCATTAACATCTGTTCATCAAACGCAGTTCGTTAACGAGCACAAAGGAAGACTTGCTGAAGAGCCTTGATTAACTCGGGGGAAGATACAGTCTCCATTTAAATCACTTGCAGAAAGTTCGGCAGGAAAAGAAATGAAACTCTGGGATTTCCGTTTGTATCAAGAGATTTTCCATCTTTGTTGAATGAAATCCAATATGGTGCCCACAAAGAGGGCAGAAGGATGTTACGTTTCCCTTTACTAACCGTTACAGAGGTTATTATAGGGTGTGCGCACTCGGGCAAGCTTTTGTCCCCGAGATTTTAGGAGAACGAGGACACTGCAAGCAGGGAGAAATAATTTGCTGGTTCCAAACAGAACCCAAGAGACTAGAGAATTTGCCGCCATTAATCACAGGCAAGTGCTTTTTTTAGAGTCTGATTTGCTTTTGGATGGTTCTACAAGAGGAATGGACCCTTTGCCGGACTGTCTACAGAAGTAACACAAAGCTGCCTAAGAATTGCGCCACAGAGACTTGCTTTCAGATAGTTCTACAACAGGAATGGACTCTACTGCCATACTGTCTACATAAACACAAAGCTGCTTAGAAATGGAGTTTTTGAATGGTTCTACTAGAGGAATGGACCCATTGCTGTACTGTCTACAGAAAAAACACAAAGCAGACCTAAGAATGGGGTCATTGCGCCACAGAGACTTGCTTTCGGATGGTTCTAACAAGAGGAATGGACCCTACTGCCATACTGTCTACAGAAAGAACACAAAGCTGCTTAGAAATGGAGTTTTTGAATGGTTCTACTAGAGGAATGGACCCATTGCTGTACTGTCTACAGAAAAAACAAAAAGCTGCCTAAGAATGGAGTCACATTGCGCCACAGAGAATTGCTTTTGGATGGTTCTACAAGAGGAACTGACCCCATTGTCGTACCGTTTATAGAAAGAACACAAAGCTGCCTAAGAATGGCGTCATTGTGCCACAGAGAATTGCTTTTGGATGGTTCTACAAGAGGAATGGACCCATTGCCGGACAGTCTACAGAAATAACACAAACTGCCTAAGAATGGAGTCAAGGTGTATAGAGAATTGCTTTTGGATGATCCTACAAGAGGAATGGACCCCATTGCTGTACTGGTTATAGAAAGAACACAAAGTTGACTAGGAGTGGAGTCATTGCATCACAAAGAATTGCTTATGAATGGTTCTACAAGAAAGAAGGAAAGAAAGAACACAAAGCTGCTTAGAAATTAGGTTTTTGTATGGTTGTACTAGAGGAATGGACCCAATGCTGTAGAGTTTATAGAAAGAACACTAAGCTACCCAAGAATGGAGTAATTGCGCCACAAAGAATTGCTTTTGGATGGTTCTACAAGAGGAATGGACCCATTGCCAGACAGTCTACAGAAATAACACAAAGCTGCCTAAGAATGGAGTCATGGTGCCACAGAGAATTGCTTTTGGATGATTCTACAAGAGGAATGGACCCATTGCCATACTGTCTGCAGAAAGAACACAAAGCTGCTTAGAAATTAGGTTTTTGGATGGTTCTACAAGAGGAATGGACCCATCGACGGACCATCTATAGAAAGAACACAAAGCTGCCTAGAAATGGAGTCATTGCGCCACAGAGAATGAAGCCTTACCTTCTGCCTGCGAGGTTATGCTTAGCACTTTCAGGTTGAGGGTCGGGAGAGGGACCGCGCATATACTCTTCCCCAGTCTCTGCACTGGCGGCAAGCTGAAGGAGATCTCGTATTTATGCAAGATCTTCAGGAAACCCACCTGAAAGAAAAGAGGGAAACATTGGTGAAGAAAGGAAGCTTCTCTAAAATGTTTTTTTAATCCTCTGTGCATGTTATTCATACACTGGACTGATCCCAATGGGATTGTTTATTATAGCTGAGAAATGACAGAACCAGCGAGACAACTACATGCAAACACAGTTAATGATCCAGCCAGTTCCATAGCCTTTTATGGCAAAGCAGGTAGAGAAGAACAGCGTCAGGCCCTGGGGCCAGCGAAGCCTCAGTTCTGATGATGATTGGTCCATCTGTCACCCCCACACCTGCTTTAGGGATAATTCCGGTCATATATCTCTATGGGACATAGTGGCAAATAGATCAGTCATCTCGCCCCCAGAGCTGCCCTGCCAAGCCCCACAATGTATAATGGAAAGCAGTGGTTGTTAGCCTGAGCATTATAAAAATTGTACAGGAAATAATCTGAGAAAAAAAAAGCCTTTTTCTGTGCTGTTAGTGAGCAGGGTTAATGGGAATGTAAGAGCCTTTATGGAGTCGCGTTACTTAGGCGCAGCAGTAATGGATGGCAGTAATGACAGTAATTGGGGCTCTCATGAAATTGTCATTTAAATCAAAGCTCTGTGCCGTTCATACATATTTATATGTACAGCAATGTTCCTGGGCCTCGTACTGCTACATTCCTGTCTCCAGGTGCAAAACTACCCACCCTGCCCATAAGGAGGCGCTCTTAAAATGACATGCATGCTAACTTGTTCCATAAAGGCCGTACCTGTGTTATGAGCCCAGCAGATCTGGGTATAGAGTTAGTTTAACATATATTATATTTAAATCTGTTGAACATGGAGCCTCCCCTGTAAGGCTATGGTTAAACAATAACATGGCTGAAACCAAAAGCACTAGATGCAATCAATGGCGGAGCCCAGAAGCATGACCACATGCTGGCATATTGCTTTTTTATTGAATGTGGCCCAGCCAAGGTCTTATGTTGGGAGGTGCTGGGATGGGGGTCACAGTGCCAGTATATGCCAGGGGGTGCTGGGATGGGGTCGCAGTGCCAGTATATGCCAGGGGGTGCTGGGATGGGGTCGCAGTGCCAGTATATGCTAGGGGGTGCAGGGATGGGCAAGTGCCAGATGCCGGGGTCACAGTGCCAGTATATACCAGGGGGTGCAGGGATGGGGTCACAGTGCCAGTATATGTCAGGGGGTCACAGTGCCAGTATATGCCAGGGGGTGCTGGGATGGGGTCGCAGTGCCAGTATATGCTAGGGGGTCACAGTGCCAGTATATGCCGGGGGGTGCAGGGACGGGGGTCACAGTGCAACTGACTTGCAGCACTGGAGTCCTAGGTTTGATTCCAGTCAGGGAAGGAGTTTGTATGTTGTGCCCACACTGTACAAGCATACAGGCAGGTTAACTGACCCCTGACAAAACTGCCCCTAGTGTGGGCGAATGGGACAGGGACCTTAGACTAAGTTCCACTGGGGCAAGGACTGATGTATAAGCGCTGAGGCATATGTCAGTGTTATGAATAAAAGAAAATAAGGCATAAGGTAGACAGGAGCGAGGCCATACTGTTGTGCCAGTTGGTGGCACACTGTGCAGAGAGGGGCTGCTCAAAATGCCCCCATTAATGTCTCAGCTGGGAATTTGGGTGGAAGAAAAAAATCGAAGGTACAAATATTTGCAAACAAAGCTTTCTGTTCACTGTAATTATTTAGCAGGATCTGCCAACAATCCCTTTGATCCCATAATAAGCTGTAAGGCTGTAAGCCAAGAGTTGGATGCCAGCAGCTGCCCCATTCCGTGCCCTGCAGCACTCTGGCCCATGGCACAGCGGCACATTGCTTCCAGCTCACACACTCCCGCGCTTCAATTGCTTCATTAATGGACGTGTATATTATATCTGTATGTTCCATACATAGCGCCTCATCTCTGTAACTGGGCCTCACTTATTTAGATACAGGGAGCCCAATAATGCGGCCATCACCCCCTGCGGCACCTCTGGCGCTCCCACCTATTGCACCTGTAAGTGACAGCGCCTTGTCATCTGACTCACGCTCTGTGCCCAGTGAATTCTCACCTACTGAGTCACATCAACAGTGCTATGAGCAGCCAGGGGCGCCTATGTGTTCCACTCTGCCTTCCTTCCCTCCACAGAATGTACAGAATGTGCAGAATGGATTCTCTAACTTGCAGCCCTTCTCTGTATATTTGCATTTATAAACATTGGTGGGGGCTGCCATATTGTTTCCCTTAAAACACTACAGTATGATGGTACAGCTTATTGTGTGCCCAGAACATTCCTTCTCTGTATATTTGTATTTATACATATGGGTAGGAGGTGCCATATTATTTCCCTTAGACAGTACAGTATGGGGGTACAGCTTATTGTGTGCCCAGAACATTCCTTCTCTGTATATTTGTATTTATACATATGGGTAGGAGGTGCCATAGTGTTTCCCTTAGACAGTACAGTATGGGGGTACAGCTTATTGTGTGCCCAGAACATTCCTTCTCTGTATATTTGTATTTATACATACGGCTGGTATCTATTGGGTAAGGATATGTTGGACAGGCAGGGATCCGGATCCTTCTGGCAAGGAGCTGCCCTTGTAATGCCGTGACACAGGGTTACTGGCTCAAACAATAGGACTTTATTTCAGCAAATTGTTACAATGTGTCACCACCCACAAACTGCCATTCCATTTGCCCAGTTAGCAGCCCTATGCCTTTAAGAGTCAGCTCCCTGGGACTTCTATAGGTGTTGTACAACTTTCACTAAATGGGTAACAATTGGTTCTGTGCCCATAGCAACACATACAGCACTGAGCTGAGAAGAATAGGAACAAATCCGAGCAACGAGCACTGAGCAAATGTTCCCATGAAAATAATCAGAGCACCAAGCAGGGGGGTGAGAAGGAAAATATGGAGTCAGAGAGGGGCAAGGGGGGGGCAGGCAGCAGGCACAGGGCATTAGGAGACACGTATAAGGAGGGGCAGGCACGGGGCATTAGGAGACACGTATAAGGAGGGGCAGGCACGGGGCATTAGGAGACACGTATAAGGAGGGGCAGGCACGGGGCATTAGGAGACACGTATAAGGAAAGGCAGCGCAGGCACGGGCATAGAGACACGTTAAGAAGGCAGGCAGCAGGCCACGGTGGCATTAGGAGAACACGTATAAAGGAAGGCAGGGCAGCAGGCACGGCATAGAGACACGTATAAGGAGGGGCAGGCACCGGCATTAGGACACGTATAAGAGGGCAGGCAACGGCATTAGGAGACACGTATAAGGAGGGGCAGGGAGGGGCAGGCACAGCGCAATCAGCACCACTCATTTCAGTCCCATGGGGTAACATTTTCCATTAAGGGCCTCAGAGGCCAAACAGGTTGTTGATAAAAAACAAGGTGTGAGGCAGCTGCTTAGGCACAGTATATATACACACACACACACACACACACACACAGGGCACAGTAGGAAACAGCCTCTCCATGGTGGGGTTGAGGGGTATAAAATGTCACATTATGAGACCCCATTATCACTCACCTCTTAAGACTGGCATGCATACACAAGCTGGGAGGCTTTTCCATGAGAAATGGGCAGAATTTGCTTCTATTACTGCAGACAATCGCCTTCCCTGACGGTGCCCAATGTTACATGGAAATCGCTTATTTTGGATAAAAAGAGCTATTTCCAGCAATAACGCCACTTAGCTATTTATACAGCCGATAAAGACATATTTTCCACTCGCGCCTCTGATGTACCCGAAGCCAAACACCAGGGGGGCACGGCTGCGTAGCGAGCAATAATGGCACGGAGGGCACAGGCTGACACATGCATTCCCCCGGGGGAGGCTCAGCGCAGCCAGGGTCACTGCACCAATTTAAAGGCCAAAACAGTAAAATAAAGAGAGAAAGCAAAGAATAACTAGAAATGAATTTCACAGCGTGAGTTCAAGAAAAGCAAAACCAACCTGCAGCAGCCATCCTACTCCTACACACACATCCGGCAGGCCCTGTCTGTGCATATAATTCCCCTGTACTAAGCACAATTCAGCAGGAACAGCCCCCTAAGTTTGCCCATAGCCTGTACAGAGAGATACCATAAAGCTATGGCAGCATAGGGATTCCCCTGTACTAAGCCCAATTCAGCAGGAACAGCCTGTAACCTCATTTAATACAACACTCTGTGCCAAGTCTGCTACAGATTCAGCCACACCTATTAAGGGCAGGGTAATTTTCAGATAGGAGCCATATGGAATCAGGGAGTCCGTTCTGTAAGCCAACACATTAGGTCTTGAATAAACAATGCATTCTTTACCAGCCTCAGTAGGCCAAAATTTAAAAGGGGATGTCTTCACAGTTTGCAGTTGGCCTCAAATTAAATTATTTATTGCATAGTTTAGCTACCATTGGCTGACCACTTACCTTGACCAAAAAATTCCCATCTTCCTGCTGGGACACCATAACCACCGAGTCGTGCAGCTGTTCATCAAAATGGACGTGATTGTGCGCCCCTTCTTCAGGAAATCCTGCAGCGAAGCGAACCCCGGCCACTTTCGGCTTTGCACCTGTAGAACACGAAGAACGAGCAGATTCAGCACATAACTAGGTGGTTGAGCCTTGTTTCCCCTGCCTTAGCCTCTTACTATCATAGCTACATCTGTAACACAACCGTGGATTAAGGGGGACCCACTGGGAATATACAAAAAGACCAGACCAGGAGCAGGTTATTGATCAGAAGAACCTCAGGGCCCGGTGCCTGAGAATAAAATAAATGAGATTATTACAGTCTGGGCTCAGATTCCACCGATAAGTGGTGCTTAGAAAAACAACAAGTAGATTATATTCCCTTAACCCTTCCCTTCTGGGGCTTGGGGCTAGAAGCAGTCAGGATTCAAGCTGCCCATCAGGCCCAGGCAAATGCCAGAGGGGCTTCTGTAAGATGCCACAGACAGTCACTATTTATTGGGTGGTGGGGGGCTGTTTGGGCCTCTGGGTACTTGAAACACCCACACTGAGGTGAGGGGTGATGGGCTCTGTGGCTGCAGGGTTATACAGGGAACTCTGAGTATCCCTCATGTATTATAAGGGATAATGTACCCCCTACTGTAAATGATAAGGATATTAGCAGTCACTGAGGGGTTCTGTGCCCATATAAAGGCACAAGGCTGCAGGCTGAGTTATACAGGCAACGGAATTCCAAGGCGACTTCTAAAAACTTCTACAAAGGGAAGCCCCAGTAATGCCATAATGCCCGTCTGGTACCTAAATTTGTGCTGTGCAGCCCAAGTCCAACTGCAATGGCGGCCCCTGAGCAGCAGTGCACATTTATATGAACATCTGAAGCAAAAAAGCTCAGTCCTTCCCAGTGCACTACATGAAGAAACACACAGAATCCTTCCAATATTTTGTTGTCGCTGTCTCTTTAAAATCAAGTTTCATGAAACGGCAATTGGAAATCAATACATTATACAGGTCATCAGTGGCCCTCGGGAATTACAGGGAAACAAAAGGACAAGTAAAGCCTACTGTAACGAATGAATATATCCGACAATATGGGGATGTTCTTTAAATTTGCAGTTCCCTGAATCACTTTCTCTCTCCCATGATCAGTACTGAATGCAGAGTGAGGTATCGGGGAGTATTCCAACTATCCAGGCCTTACCCTTTTTAGCAGCCGCCATTGATTGCACAAGAATAGGGTCCGATTGGATCAAAAGGCTCTCATCCTCCTTTAGTTCTAGGTCCTGGAATAAGAAACATGAAAAAGGATGAAAGCATGTACAATATACACAATTAAGCAAATCATTATTTTTTTAAAAAATGATATCCTTTTTCTCTGTAATAATAAAACAGTACCTGTACTTGATCCCAACTAAGATATAATTACCCCTTATTGGGGGCAGAACAGCCCTATTGGGGTTATTTCATGGTTAAATGAGTCCCTTTTCTCTGTAATAATAAAACAGTACCTGTACTGGATCCCAACTAAGATATAATTACCCCTTATTGGGGGCAGAACAGCCCTATTGGGTTTATTTAATGGTTAAATGATTCCCTTTTCTCTGTAATAATAAAACAGTACCTGTACTGGATCCCAACTAAGATATAATTACCCCTTATTGGGGGCAGAACAGCCCTATTGGGTTTATTTAATGGTTAAATGATTCCCTTTTCTCTGTAATAATAAAACAGTACCTGTACTTGATCCCAACTAAGATATAATTACCCCTTATTGGGGGCAGAACAGCCCTATTGGGTTTATTTAATGGTTAAATGATTCCCTTTTCTCTGTAATAATAAAACAGTACCTGTACTTGATCCCAACTAAGATATAATTACCCCTTATTGGGGGCAGAACAGCCCTATTGGGGTTATTTCATGGTTAAATGAGTCCCTTTTCTCTGTAATAATAAAACAGTACCTGTACTGGATCCCAACTAAGATATAATTACCCCTTATTGGGGGCAGAACAGCCCTATTGGGTTTATTTAATGGTTAAATGATTCCCTTTTCTCTGTAATAATAAAACAGTACCTGTACTTGATCCCAACTAAGATATAATTACCCCTTATTGGGGGCAGAACAGTCTTATTGGGTTTATTTCATGTTTAAATTGTTTTTTTAATAGCTTTAAAAAGGTATGGCGACCTAAATTACAGAAAGATCCCTTATCTGGAAAACCCCAGGTGCCAAGCATTCTGGATAACAGGTCCCCTACCTGTATCTATATAATATACAGTTTGATCATTTCCCTATGGGACCAAACTGTAAATGATATCCTTATAAAAAGGTGCTTAGTCATCAGTTATAATCAGAGCTTAGTGATGTCATTTGTCACATGACTCACCAAAACATGTATATTATAATAAATAAAGTAAACCCTGGTGTAAAATATGAGGGTATTAAAAGTCACCTAGGAGTTCCATGACTTGTATAAAAGCATGAGGCCTTCAGCCTTATGCTTTTATATGGTCATGGAACTCCTCAGTGGCTTATAATATCCTTATATTATACAATAGGGGGTTTATATTTCATAAGAAGCAGCTGCCAACAATACCGCTGAAGTCTTTCTTTGGGTGGCACACTGAATGGCAGTGCTCTCGGCCTCAGTTACAAGCACAGCATGGATCAGGCACTTGGCACATTAGAAAGTACAGCCTGTGCTCGTTAGTACGGAAATAATTACGGATGGTATTGATTAGGCCAATGGAAATGCTGTCAGGGTATCATTATAAGAGCAGGAGCCTGTCATTAGATGAAATTATGGGAGCTGGCACCTTTCCCAATAATGGCGTGTCTGTTCTGACACACAGACGCTGCCCGACACAGATATATCTCTATATATAAGACATACAGCGGCACAGACTGTCTATTATAAATCTCACCTCAAATAACACCACACTTCTGAGTCTCTCTTAAATCACTCTTTTATTGGTGACAAATAAGTCAGCAATAAATTACACCACCAACCAATGGAGTGATCCCTAATCACTCAGTTCCCATGCAATAGATTTGCTCCTTGTATAGGAATAACATTCCCTACACAAGCAACAAGAACTGATCAACTTATGGCAATAGGATGGGGACTTTCTACTTGGTGTCAATTGCATTGTAAAAGGGGAACATTGGCATAAATTTTAGTGATACTGCTGAATTAAGTCATTTAAGTAGCACTAACAGCCATAAAGCAGGGCAGGACCGCTGCTTACAATGATGGGGGGGGGGGGGGAAATCATACAGGATCTGTGCCACTGTGACAGAATGCTCTGTTATACAGATAGCTAGAATCTCAGCCATAAAGCAGGGCAGGACTGCTGCTTACAATGGGGGGGGATCAGATAGAATCTGTGCCACTGTGACAGAATGCTCTGTTATACAGATAGCTAGAATCTCAGCCATAAAGCAGGGCAGGACTGCTGCTTACAATGGGGGGGTCAGATAGGATCTGTGCCACTGTGACAGAATGCTCTGTTATACAGATAGCTAGAATCTCAGCCATAAAGCAGGGCAGGACTGCTGCTTACAATGGGGGGATCAGATAGGATCTGTGCCACTGTGACAGAATGCTCTGTTATACAGATAGCTACAATCTCAGCCATAAAGCAGGGCAGGACTGCTGCTTACAATGGGGGGGGGATCAGATAGGATCTGTGCCACTGTGACAGAATGCTCTGTTATACAGATAGCTAGAATCTCAGCCATAAAGCAGGGCAGGACTGCTGCTTACAATGGGGGGATCAGATAGGATCTGTGCCACTGTGACAGAATGCTCTGTTATACAGATAGCTAGAATCTCAGCCATAAAGCAGGGCAGGACTGCTGCTTACAATGGGGGGATCAGATAGGATCTGTGCCACTGTGACAGAATGCTCTGTTATACAGATAGCTAGAATCTCAGCCATAAAGCAGGGCAGGACTGCTGCTTACAATGGGGGGATCAGATAGGATCTGTGCCACTGTGACAGAATGCTCTGTTATACAGATAGCTAGAATCTCAGCCATAAAGCAGGGCAGGACTGCTGCTTACAATGGGGGGATCAGATAGGATCTGTGCCACTGTGACAGAATGCTCTGTTATACAGATAGCTAGAATCTCAGCCATAAAGCAGGGCAGGACTGCTGCTTACAATGGGGGGGGGGGGGGGGCTGCTCCTGAAGCTTGGAGTTGAATATTTGTACGCAGAGTTGCCCTGGCCCGATGGGAAAGCACTTCTGAAGGTTCTATCGTGAGTATATGCTGAACAACTGTGCCTGTTCCCAAAGAGACTGACATTACATCCCTGCCAATAAAAAAGGGATTTCTGTTTTTAAGAACCAAATGGAGCCCATTAATTAATCTCACCTGAGAATTAAAGTTCTACAACACCCTGCCTCCAACATTACGTGAGGGCCCACTCCCAAGATTAAAGGGGTTGTTCACCTTTTTTAACTTTTAGTATGATGTAGAGCCTGCTATTCTACGACAATTTGCAATTGGTCTTCAGTTTTTATTATTTGTGGTTTTTGAATTATTGCGATTTCTGTTCAGCAGCTCTCCAGTTTGAAATTTAAGCAGATATCTGGTTGCTAGGGTTCAATATAACCTAGTAACCAGGCAGTGGCTTGAATGCAAGACTGCAATATGAATAGGAGAGGGCCTAAATAGAAAGAAGTAATAAAAAGTAACATTAATAATAAAATTGTATTACCAGTTGCTGGGCTGTGCCAGGCTGTTACTGGCCGCCCCATGTGTCTCTAGCAGTCCCAGAGCAGAAGCCATGACATTTGCCAGTATAAGGAATAAGCTGAATATCCCCGCACATCTCCAGCCCGTCCAAGCCCAACGTTAATTAAACTCAGGAATTGATTCAAAAGATTAAGTGGTGTCAAGCTGGTTCTAATTATCTAACCCATCTGCTGCTGCTAGGGCATCACTGTGCCAGGCATGGGCATTGCCAAGCATGGGAATCTTTAGTCATTACAAGGGGGGCACAGACGTTTAAGCTGTGGCAGTTACAGGAGAGAGACCTCAGGGCTGGGTTAAGCCCCCCAGGCTATAAACTGTATCATTATTCAACATATACACACAGGTGAGTGTATAACAGGTGTCAGACTTACAGGCATTTCACTACCAGGCAACAATCACAGAGCCATTCTAAATACTGAAAGGACTGTAACCGGCACCACTCTGCCCACAGGCATTCACACCTAGAATTCACTTCTCTAACAATAAACTGAAAAGAATCTGATCTAATGGGATTCTTGTGTCATTCAAAGTGGATCTGTAAGGTCTCGGTGCTACAACAACGCAATGGCACAAAGCATAGGGATTCCCCTGTACTAAGCACAATTCAGCAGGAACAGCCCCCTAAGTTTGTTCATAGCCTGTACAGAGAGATACCATAAAACTATGGCAGCATAGGGATTCCCCTGTACTAAGCACAATTCAGCAGGAACAGCCTCCTAAGTTTGCTCATATCCTGTACAGAGAGATACCATAAAACTATGGCAGCATAGGGATTCCCCTGTACTAAGCACAATTCAGCAGGAACAGCCCCCTAAGTTTGCTCATAGCCTGTACAGAGAGATACCATAAAACTATGGCACATAGGGACTCCCCTGTACTAAGCACAATTCAGCAGGAACAGCCCCCTAAGTTTGCTCATAGCCTGTACAGAGAGATACCATAAAACTATGGCACATAGGGATTCCCCTGTACTAAGCACAATTCAGCAGGAACAGCCCCCTAAGTTTGCTCATAGCCTGTACAGAGAGATACCATAAAACTATGGCACATAGGGATTCCCCTGTACTAAGCACAATTCAGCAGGAACAGCCCCCTAAGTTTGTTCATAGCCTGTACAGAGAGATACCATAAAACTATGGCAGCATAGGGATTCCCCTGTACTAAGCACAATTCAGCAGGAACAGCCTCCTAAGTTTGCTCATATCCTGTACAGAGAGATACCATAAAACTATGGCAGCATAGGGATTCCCCTGTACTAAGCACAATTCAGCAGGAACAGCCCCCTAAGTTTGCTCATAGCCTGTACAGAGAGATACCATAAAAACTATGGCACATAGGGACTCCCCTGTACTAAGCACAATTCAGCAGGAACAGCCCCCTAAGTTTGCTCATAGCCTGTACAGAGAGATACCATAAAACTATGGCACATAGGGATTCCCCTGTACTAAGCACAATTCAGCAGGAACAGCCCCCTAAGTTTGCTCATAGCCTGTACAGAGAGATACAATAAAACTATGGCACATAGGGATTCCCCTGTACTAAGCACAATTCAGCAGGAACAGCCCCCTAAGTTTGCTCATAGCCTGTACAGAGAGATACCATAAAACTATGGCACATAGGGATTCCCCTGTACTAAGCACAATTCAGCAGGAACAGCCTTTACACAGGCTATGAACAGTTCCAGTCAGCTCTGATAAGAAAGCAATACTCTGCATCCATTTCATTTGCACGCGTTCGAGTCTTGGCCAGGTACAATGCTCTGGGCCTGAGCACACAAGACAAGCTGCTGCACGATAGGAAGGATCTGGTTTCCGCTAAACGGAATTACTGACATTTCTAGTGCCACCAAGCAGCCCCAGGGCTATATATCTGTAAGCAGGGATTCAATTCCATAACCCCCCCCCGTGTCATTTAACCCTGTGCGACTGGGACAATGTGTATCTGCCTCAGTGAAATGTTACTGTATATAGGGGCTAACCCTTATGCATATTATATATATATTGATATTATTTTTTATTATATGGTGGTTGGATAAGTAAAAAACAAAGAAACCCATGAATGTATAGCGAGACACTCCAATGGGGGTGCTTCAATAACCCGCTGCCTTTCCTCTCCAGCCGTCATTATGTTTCGGCGCCCTACGGGAGAAATTGGCGGTTAGTGCCGGACTGATAACAAGCCGAGAGCTGCTGCCTGTGTAACCGTCTCAGCAGGTGAATAAGCCAGTGAGGGGCGGCTATTGTCTGCCCTATGTATAACCCACCGACACAGTGCCAGCTATTGTGTGCGCCACGGGGCCCCTCCGGCACAAACTGCCGCCCGCACTGCAGGAACAAATTGTTAGTAAATCACCAGGAAAATTGTTTTGTTCCCTTTGTAGAGCAAGACACAAACACAAATACACACGAGAGGTTTTGTTCCCAACATTCTGGTCTTGCAGGTTTTCTTCCCCTTTGTTTCCTTATTATTGCAAAGCTCAGCGTGTTTATGTACATAATCTGACTTGCCCCTCGTTACTAGCCCCCGGCTACACAATATGGGTCATTGGTTATACCGGGCGCCCTGCCACAACAGTCACCACGATGAGTAGCGAGTACTGTCGTTATTAATGTTATACAGAACTAGCACTGTGCTCAAAGATGCAGCGTCTGGCTCTCTAGTTTAGAGGTGGGCAACTAAATTCTATATGGGGTTTATCTGACCGGGGCAAGGATGGGAGGAACTATAATTTCCAGCACCCCTAACAGTATCAGAAGGGATTATCCAAACCTTTATCCAATAAAAGGTTCAGTACATGTATGGGACCAGTTATCCAGAATGCTCAGAATGACCTGTGGCTTTACAGATAAGGGATCTTTTTGTAATTTGGATCACCATGCCTTAAGGCATATAAAATAATTTAAACATAAAATAAACCCAATAGGGCTGTTCTACCCCCAATAAGGGGTAATTATATCTTAGTTGGGATCAAGTACAGGTACTGTTTTATTATTACAGAGAAAAGGGAATCATTTAACCATGAAATAAACCCAATAGGGCTGTTCTGCCCCAATAAGGGGTAATTATATCTTAGTTGGGATCAAGTACAGGTACTGTTTTATTATTAAATAAACCCAATATGACAGAAAAAAATGAATTATTTGGTTAAACAAAGTCTATGATAGTGGTCCCGTAATTTGGAGCTTTCAGTATAACGGATCCAATACTGCGTTTAATAATCTCGTGCCGTTACCAGCAAGCACCAGGCCCAGTCAGCATTTGGCCTCATTAGAATGATTCCCTGCTCTATAATGAGCTTCTCCCTGGTGTGAGACTATTCGAGCTCCAGTAATGATTAAATCTTGGTACAATTCCCCTCTCTGGGGCTTGGAAATCCAGGCCGGAGCCCCCTCTGCACCCAGGCACTTAAAGGGGACCTGTCACCCACACATATAAAGCTGTACAAATCTGTTCCTTCATAAAGTATGAATAAATACCAATAAATGCTGGCAGGGGAGGAGGGACTAAAACAATGATACTACCAATTGTAACAACTTCCCCACGGCTTACAGACAGCATGCAGGAACTACATAACCCACAATGCATTGCACTGTGATGTTCCTTTCCTTATTGACATCACATATGCAGCTGGGGATTGTGGGATTGGAAGGATGCAGAGATGTTCTGTTTATAAACGGATTGTTCTGCCGCCGTCTATGAAAAAAAAAAAACTGGGAGGATCCATTTCCTAATCCTAATTCAAATATTGAAAGAATAAACAGCCTGTAAAAAGAGACCTCACCCTAACCCATAGCTAACTGTCACATCACGAGTCTTGTAAAGGTCATTTCACAAGTTCCATCTAACTGCCAACCCCTAGCTCCCCACCGAAATGTCAATAATGGTATATCTGTCACCCATGTCCTACTGAGAGTGAAAACGGGAAGGAACTGATCAGTATATTCCGTTCTGTAAAGGGGAAGTTAAGCAATACATTTTTTTATACTACTACTCTAAATAAAACGTTCCAGCTCACATCCAAAAATGCACTCTGGTTGTTGGGGTCACTAAGAGAATTTCATTTTGTTTTTACTGCGCTTAATGCTATTGCTTACCTATCCACTCAGCACCTACCACAAACCACAGAAAATAAAAGCCAACAGACTAAATGCACATTAGTAGAATGAATACAGTCTGTACCAGTGCTGCCGGCCACTCTAGTTATCTGGGCCTGGCAGTATTCCCCCTAAGCATGGGCCCTTGGGTGCCCATATAGAAAATATGGTCCTGATTATTACTACTATTATCAAAAGCCACAGTGACTCACTGAAGCCCGGCACAAAAAGGTCAGACTAACAGGGAAATAGTTTACAGTGAGAGATTGTTCCCTTTCAGAATAATGGCACATCTCTGGGCACCATGCCAGACAAAAAAAAAAAACAAAACAAAAATCACTGAAAATTATATGTGGTTTGGCAGCCGCAGAGCTAGGCACACCAGTCCCAGACCTTTGTTCAGGCTTTACCACTGCCATACCAGAACCTACAGTTTAATAAATCAGCCTTGGCAAGGGCACCAACTCATTAAACTGAACTCTCTAAATGTATCTATTCCTTTGCTTATAAAGCCACTTAAACCAACAGCACCAACAGAGCGGGCAGCACCGGCAGTGGCAACCGACAGAGCGGGCAGCACCAGCAGTGGCAACAGACAGAGCGGGCAGCACCGGCAGTGGCAACAGACAGAGCGGGCAGCACCGGCAGTGGCAACCAACCTGGATCCTGGATGTATTGAAATCATTATTTCAATACATCCCAATCGTTATTCCCCCCCCCCCCCCCGTTACAAACACACTAGCGGAATGAACAGCCTGATCTATCCATGACATATTATATTTACAGGCACGACAGGCTGACATTTCCCAGAAAGTCTGAAAAAAGACAAGTTAATGCCATAAGAGGCTTACATTTTCCAGCCACTGTCAACTACAATTAATTAATTTGGAGTTAAAGGAAAAGTAAAGTAAATTATAGACGGCAGGGCCCCTGCACCAATCAGGAAGCTTGCTCCTTGGTGCCAAACCTACGGCTGCCATGTACGTCTGCTAAATGCACACAGGTTGCAGGAAAACGCTACTGGGAAACACAGAGTTAAATCCAATACCCCATGATACTCGCTTGTACTGCACTACCCCAGGTCTAAGGGCGCCATTAGAAAATCAAGCCGGTCCCATCCAAATCTGCCCTATTTTCGACCAGATATCGGTTGGGGAGGCCTGTTGGAGGGCCCCATACACGGGTAGATAAGCTGCCAAGTTGGTCTTTAGGAGCGCAAACCGGCACTTGTATTGCCACCTTTATACCAGAACATTACAGACCTCATTGAGAACAGAAATTAAAAGCCCACTTCTGAGCTCTCAGGGGTTAAAAAATGCCCGCTGCCCTCTAACAGAGTTGCGTTTATTATGCCGACCCAAAAGATATCTAAGGGAGCCTAAAGCAGATACTGACGGAGACGGCAGGAAGGCAGAAGGAGTTCCACGTGCCCCTATTCTGGGTTCAACCTTAATTTAACTTTGAGCACGTTATAGAAATGCCTATTCTAAGCAACTTTTCAATTGGTCTTTGTTATTTATTTCTTATAGTTTTTGATCTATTTGCCTTTTTCTTCTTCCCCCCCCCCCACCACCTGCCAAGCACTCGGCAAATGTAAATATTGATAGGAACTCCCTGCAACTTGCACCCAGGAGAGCAACATAGTGTTACTGTGTATCTTCTACCCCCTATTCCCAGTCTGCTCACCCTGTGTAACAAAGTACCCCCTACTCACCCCCAGTGGCTGTATCCCCACCTTCTATGAGGAATAAAGCAAAATAAGAGAACTCATAGGCAGCTGCATGAAAAGATCACAGCAAGTTGATCAAACAGCAAGGCCTTAAAGGAACAGTAACACCAAAAATTGAAAGTGTTTTAAAGTAATTATAATCCAATGTACCGTTGCCCTGCACTGGTACAACTATATAAACTATAGCTTATATAAATACCTCGCTGTGTAGCCCCGGGGGCAGCCATTCCTGCACCGGTACAGCTGGGGTGTTTGCTACAGAAACCCTACTATAGTTTATATAAATACCCCGCTGTGTAGCCCCGGGGGCAGCCATTCCTGCACTGGTACAGCTGGGGTGTTTGCTACAGAAACCCTACTATAGTTTATATAAATACCCCGCTGTGTAGCCCCGGGGGCAGCCATTCCTGCACTGGTACAGCTGGGGTGTTTGCTACAGAAACCCTACTATAGTTTATATAAATACCCCGCTGTGTAGCCCCGGGGGCAGCCATTCCTGCACCGGTACAGCTGGGGTGTTTGCTACAGAAACCCTACTATAGTTTATATAAATACCCCGCTGTGTAGCCCCGGGGGCAGCCATTCCTGCACCGGTACAGCTGGGGTGTTTGCTACAGAAACCCTACTATAGTTTATATAAATACCCCGCTGTGTAGCCCCGGGGGCAGCCATTCCTGCACTGGTACAGATGGGGTGTTTGCTACAGAAACCCTACTATAGTTTATATAAATACCCCGCTGTGTAGCCCCGGGGGCAGCCATTCCTGCACCGGTACAGCTGGGGTGTTTGCTACAGAAACCCTACTATAGTTTATATAAATACCCCGCTGTGTAGCCCCGGGGCAGCCATTCCTGCACCGGTACAGCTGGGGTGTTTGCTACAGAAACCCTACTATAGTTTATATAAATACCCCGCTGTGTAGCCCCGGGGGCAGCCGTTCCTGCACTGGTACAGCTGGGGTGTTTGCTACAGAAACCCTACTATAGTTTATATAAATACCCCGCTGTGTAGCCCCGGGGGCAGCCGTTCCTGCACTGGTACAGCTGGGGTGTTTGCTACAGAAACCCTACTATAGTTTATATAAATACCCCGCTGTGTAGCCCCGGGGGCAGCCGTTCCTGCACCGGTACAGCTGGGGTGTTTGCTACAGAAACCCTACTATAGTTTATATAAATACCCCGCTGTGTAGCCCCGGGGGCAGCCGTTCCTGCACCGGTACAGCTGGGGTGTTTGCTACAGAAACCCTACTATAGTTTATATAAATACCTCGCTGTGTAGCCACTGGGGCAGCCATTCAAAATAGAAAAGGCACAGGTTCCATAGCAGATAACAGATAAATTCTATACAATACAATGGGGTTTATCTGTTATCTGCTAAGTAACCTGTGCCGTTTCTCCTTTGAATGGCTGCCCCAGTGGCTACACAGCAGCTTTGTTTATATAAACTATAGCCATGTATCTAAAGCAAACACAACAGTTGTACCAGAGCAGGGCAACAGTACATTATATTATTAATTTTTATACATTTTCATTTGTTGGCGTTGCGGTTCCTTTAAAGGGCCAGTAAACACACAAAGTACCCCCTCTGGCTCAATGTAACAGTTATCCCTATTTCACACATGTCAGTACATTTGACTAAAGCAGAAGTTGCGGTTTTACTACAGAGTTGCCAACCGTTCTGCCCTATTCAGCTGGCTTGGATCCATTGGCCAAACAAAGCCCCGCCCAGCCTGTTGCACTGAATACAGTCTAAGATAATACAAATTAGTAAGGGGTAGTTCTCCTTTAAATTAACTATTAGTATGCCAGACAATCATATTATGAGACAATTGACGATTGTTTTTCATTTTTAATTTTTAGTGGTTTTTCAGCTATTTAGCTTATTGTACAGTAGCTCTCCAGTTTGGTATATCAGCAGCTATCTGGTTGCTAGGGTCTTGTTTACCTTAGCAACCAGGCAGTGGTTTAAATGAGAGACTGAAATATTAATAGGAGAGAGGCTGGATAGGAATATAAGGAATATAAAGTAACAACAACAATAAAGTTGTAGCCTCACAGAGAAATAGGTTTTGGCTGCCGGGGTCAGTGACCCCCATTTGAAAGCTGGAAAGGGGTAGACCAATAGCAAAATTGCTAGGAATAGGATATTCCGTTTACACCAGGACCTTACACTATGTGCTACAAGATTGTGAGGAATTAGCTGAGCTGTTTCCGTGGTTCTGCCCCCTTAGAGCAAAGCTTAAGATTGCGAGCTCACTGGGTCAGTACCTGGTATGGTGCCAGAGTATGCCCTGTGCATCAGATTGCAAGCTCACTGGGCCAGTACCTGGTACAATGCCAGAGAATGCCCTGTGCATCAGATTGCAAGCACACTGGGCCAGTACCTGGTACAATGCCAGAGTATGCCCTGTGCATCAGATTGCAAGCTCACTGGGTCAGTACCTGGTATGGTGCCAGAGTATGCCCTGTGCATCAGATTGCAAGCTCACTGGGCCAGTACCTGGTACAATGCCAGAGTATGCCCTGTGCATCAGATTGCAAGCTCACTGGGCCAGTACCTGACATAATGTCACGTTCACACAGATACCTGTTTCACAGAACCAAGCCCTTACTGATAGCCATATACATGAACAGTTACAGTGCCAGCCCCCCCCTGACCCCAATTCCCAAGCTATATCCTGCCCCATGTGACCCCAGCATTCAATATATAGTGGGACTAGAGCAATAAGACCGTGTGTGAGCCCTCAGTATATAGTGGGAGTAGAGCAATAAGCCCTCAGTATATAGTGGGACTAGAGCAATAAGCCCTCAGTATATAGTGGGAGTAGAGCAATAAGCCCTCAGTATATAGTGGGAGTAGAGCAATAAGCCCTCAGTATATAGTGGGAGTAGAGCAATAAGCCCTCAGTATATAGTGGGACTAGAGCAATAAGCCCTCAGTATATAGTGGGACTAGAGCAATAAGCCCTCAGTATATAGTGGGACTAGAGCAATAAGCCCGTGTGTGAGCCCTCAGTATATAGTGGGACTAGAGCAATAAGCCCTCAGTATATAGTGGGACTAGAGCAATAAGCCTCAGTATATAGTGGGACTAGAGCAATAAGCCCGTGTGTGAGCCCTCAGTATATAGTGGGACTAGAGCAATAAGCCCTCAGTATAT
The DNA here is from genome assembly GCF_000004195.4 of Xenopus tropicalis. NCBI lineage: Eukaryota > Metazoa > Chordata > Amphibia > Anura > Pipidae > Xenopus > Xenopus tropicalis. The sequence goes on along the minus strand of NC_030677.2, from coordinate 15,682,037 downwards.
AGTGGGACTAGAGCAATAAGCCCTCAGTATATAGTGGGACTAGAGCAATAAGCCAGTGTGTGAGCCCTCAGTATATAGTGGGACTAGAGCAATAAGCCAGGGAGCCCTCAGTATATAGTGGGACTAGAGCAATAAGACCTCAGTATATAGTGGGACTAGAGCAATAAGCCCTCAGTATATAGTGGGAGTAGAGCAATAAGCCCTCAGTATATAGTGGGACTAGAGCAATAAGCCCTCAGTATATAGTGGGACTAGAGCAATAAGCCCGTGTGTGAGCCCTCAGTATATAGTGGGACTAGAGCAATAAGCCAGTGTGTGAGCCCTCAGTATATAGTGGGACTAGAGCAATAAGCCCTCAGTATATAGTGGGACTAGAGCAATAAGCCCTCAGTATATAGTGGGACTAGAGCAATAAGCCCGTGTGAGCCCTCAGTATATAGTGGGACTAGAGCAATAAGCCAGTGTGTGAGCCCTCAGTATATAATGGGACTAGAGCAATAAGCCCTCAGTATATAGTGGGACTAGAGCAATAAGCCGGTGTGTGAGCCCTCAGTATATAGTGGGACTAGAGCAATAAGCCAGTGTGTGAGCCCTCAGTATATAATGGGACTAGAGCAATAAGCCCTCAGTATATAGTGGGACTAGAGCAATAAGCCGGTGTGTGAGCCCTCAGTATATAGTGGGACTAGAGCAATAAGCCAGTGTGTGAGCCCTCAGTATATAATGGGACTAGAGCAATAAGCCCTCAGTATATAGTGGGACTAGAGCAATAAGCCCTCAGTATATAGTGGGAGTAGAGCAATAAGCCCTCAGTATATAGTGGGACTAGAGCAATAAGCCGGTGTGTGAGCCCTCAGTATATAGTGGGACTAGAGCAATAAGCCAGTGTGTGAGCCCTCAGTATATAATGGGACTAGAGCAATAAGCCCTCAGTATATAGTGGGACTAGAGCAATAAGCCCTCAGTATATAGTGGGAGTAGAGCAATAAGCCAGTGTGTGAGCCCTCAGTATATAGTGGGAGTAGAGCAATAAGCCCTCAGTATATAGTGGGAGTAGAGCAATAAGCCCTCAGTATATAGTGGGAGTAGAGCAATAAGCCCTCAGTATATAGTGGGAGTAGAGCAATAAGCCCTCAGTATATAGTGGGAGTAGAGCAATAAGCCGGTGTGTGAGCCCTCAGTATATAGTGGGACTAGAGCAATAAGCCAGTGTGTGAGCCCTCAGTATATAGTGGGACTAGAGCAATAAGCCCTCAGTATATAGTGGGAGTAGAGCAATAAGCCCTCAGTATATAGTGGGAGTAGAGCAATAAGCCCTCAGTATATAGTGGGAGTAGAGCAATAAGCCCTCAGTATATAGTGGGAGTAGAGCAATAAGCCCTCAGTATATAGTGGGAGTAGAGCAATAAGCCCTCAGTATATAGTGGGACTAGAGCAATAAGCCCTCAGTATATAGTGGGACTAGAGCAATAAGCCCTCAGTATATAGTGGGACTAGAGCAATAAGCCCTCAGTATATAGTGGGACTAGAGCAATAAGCCCTCAGTATATAGTGGGACTAGAGCAATAAGCCCTCAGTATATAGTGGGACTAGAGCAATAAGCCCTCAGTATATAGTGGGACTAGAGCAATAAGCCAGTGTGTGAGCCCTCAGTATATAGTGGGAGTAGAGCAATAAGCCCTCAGTATATAGTGGGACTAGAGCAATAAGCCCTCAGTATATAGTGGGACTAGAGCAATAAGCCCTCAGTATATAGTGGGACTAGAGCAATAAGCCCTCAGTATATAGTGGGAGTAGAGCAATAAGCCCTCAGTATATAGTGGGAGTAGAGCAATAAGCCCTCAGTATATAGTGGGAGTAGAGCAATAAGCCCTCAGTATATAGTGGGACTAGAGCAATAAGCCCTCAGTATATAGCCCCATGCAGCCCAGTCACACTGCAAATGGGGAGGGGGAATTAGGGTGTGTAAGCCCCACAGAACCCCCGAAGTTACTGCCATACAGCCCCGTTCCGTCACTCACCCACAGGTGTCCCACAGCCCTGTGCAGTCCCAACCCGGCCTATTGTACCCCCGACTCACCTGTCAAAGCACTGTGCGCTCCCGAGTGCGTAGCGATACCCGCCAGACAAGCTCCCGTCTCCAGTCCCGGGCTGTGACTGAACTTGAGCACTGCGTCTTCCACTCTAGCCAACAAGCACCCGCTCCGTAGCACCGCCCAACTCTCCCAGCCGCGACTTATCATTGGAGAATTTATTCCAGTGACGTTCAAGCCGCGCCCCCTTACGCCTACTCCGCTTCTGATTCGCTCGTCCCATCCCGCCCTCCTGCCTCCTTTCTTATTGGCTCTTGTTTTATTGACGTCACTGCTGATAGGCCTGATTGTGGCTGCGGTCACGTATTCAACCGGTAGCTTGTGACAGACTACAATTCCCAGAATCCTCAGAAGCTACTGTAGATCTGAATAGCTTGCAGCAGCAGCTTTGCCTTGTAACAGTGCGGGCCTGTCTGAAGTATATACCTTGCCTTGGGCCCTCCTGCAGTGAATAATAACCCCATTGGCTCACACAAGAGCATCTGGGCTTTGTTGCTAAATACAGAAAACAACTTGTTTTAACCCCCAGCCCAAATCAACAGGTGAGAGTAAGTGATGTACAGGTCCTTTTCAAAAAATTAGCATATTGAGATAAAGTTCATTATTTTCTGTAATGTACTGATAAACATTAGACTTTCATATATTTTAGATTCATTACACACAACTGAAGTAGTTCAAGCCTTTTCTTGTTTTAATATTGATGATTGTGGCATACAGCTCATGAAAACCCAAAATTCCTATCTCAAAAAATTAGCATATTTCATCCGCCCAATAAAAAAAAAGTGTTTTTAATACAAAAAAAGTCAACCTTCAAATAATTATGTTCAGTTATGCACTCAATACTTGGCCGGGAATCCTTTTGCAGAAATGACTGCTTCAATGCGGCGTGGCATGGAGGCAATCAGCCTGTGGCACTGCTCAGGTGTTATGGAGGCCCAGGATGCTTCAATAGCGGCCTTAAGCTCATCCAGAGTGTTGGCTCTTGTGTCTCTCAACTTTCTCTTCACAATATCCCACAGATTCTCTATGGGGTTCAGGTCAGGAGAGTTGGCAGGCCAATTGAGCACAGTAATACCATGGGCAGTAAACCATTTACCAGTGGTTTTGGCACTGTGAGCAGGTGCCAGGTCGTGCTGAAAAATGAAATCTTCATCTCCATAAAGCTTTTCAGCAGATGGAAGCATGAAGTGCTCCAAAATCTCCTGATAGCTAGCTGCATTGACCCTGCCCTTGATAAAACACAGTGGACCAACACCAGCAGCTGACATGGCACCCCAGACCATCACTGACTGTGGGTACTTGACACTTGGACTTCAGGCATTTTGGCATTTCCCTCTCCCCAGTCTTCCTCCAGACTCTGGCACCTTGATTTCCGAATGACATACTTTGGACCACTGAGCAACAGTCCAGTGCTGCTTCTCTGTAGCCCAGGTCAGGCGCTTCTGCCGCTGTTTCTGGTTCAAAAGTGGCTTGACCTGGGGAATGCGGCACCTGTAGCCCATTTCCTGCACACGCCTGTACACAGTGGCTCTGGATGTTTCTACTCCAGACTCAGTCCACTGCTTCCGCAGGTCCCCCAAGGTCAGGAATCGGTCCTTCTCCACAATCTTCCTCAGGGCCCAGTCACCTCATCTCGTTGTGCAGCATTTTCTGCCACACTTTTTCCTTCCCACAGACTTCCCACTGAGGTGCCTTGATACAGCACTCTGGGAACAGCCTATTTGTTCAGAAATTTCTTTTTGTGTCTTACCCTCTTGCTTGAGGGTGTCAATGATGGCCTTCTGGACAGCAGTCAGGTCGGCAGTCTTACCCATGATTGCGGTTTTGAGTAATGAACCAGGCTGGGAGTTTTTAAAAGCCTCAGGAATCTTTTGCAGGTTTTTAGAGTTAATTTGTTGATTCAGATGATTAGGTTAATAGCTCATTTAGAGAACCTTTTCATGATATGCTAATTTTTTGAGATAGGAATTTTGGGTTTTCATGAGCTGTATGCCACAATCATCAATATTAAAACAAGAAAAGGCTTGAACTACTTCAGTTGTGTGTAATGAATCTAAAATATATGAAAGTCTAATGTTTATCAGTACATTACAGAAAATAATGAACTTTATCTCAATATGCTAATTTTTTGAAAAGGACCTGTATATAGGCACTTGTGCCCCCACTGCATTAGTCACTGATGGATCATTTTCCCCTATTAATATGGCCTTGTAGTTGGCCTGCCAGTTACAAGGCCATATTCAATCTAAGCATTGCATTCATTATTGCTTCACTACATTCATAATGATTCTACAGAAATCCAGTGCTTGTAGAGTTAGTTATAAATGTAACTGCTACTGAAAGAAGTACAGGTATGAGATCCCTTATCCAGAAACCCGTTATCCAGAATGTTCCGAATTACGGAAAGGCCATCTCCCATAAACTCCATTATAAGCAAATCTAATTTTTAAAAAATATTTTCTTTTTCTCTGTAATTATGAAACAGTACCTGTACTTGATCCCAACTAAGATATAATTACCCCTTATTGGGGCAGAACAGCCCTATTGGGTTTATTTCATGGTTAAATGATTCCCTTTTCTCTGTAATAATAAAACAGTACCTGTACTTGATCCCAACTAAGATATAATTACCCCTTATTGGGGCAGAACAGCCCTATTGGGTTTATTTAATGGTTAAATGATTCCCTTTTCTCTGTAATAATAAAACAGTACCTTGTACTTGATCCCAACTAAGATATAATTACCCCTTATTGGGGCAGAACAGCCCTATTGGGTTTATTTAATGGTTAAATGATTCCCTTTTCTCTGTAATAATAAAACAGTACCTGTACTTGATCCCAACTAAGATATAATTACCCCTTATTGGGGGCAGAACAGCCCTATTGGGTTTATTTCATGGTTAAATGATTCCCTTTTCTCTGTAATAATAAAACAGTACCTGTACTTGATCCCAACTAAGATATAATTACCTCTTATTGGGGCAGAACAGCCCTATTGGGTTTATTTAATGGTTAAATGATCCCCTTTTCTCTGTAATAATAAAGCAGTACCTGTACTTGATCCCAACTAAGATATAATTACCCCTTATTGGGGGCAGAACAGCCCTATTGGGTTTATTTAATGGTTAAATGATCCCCTTTTCTCTGTAATAATAAAGCAGTACCTGTACTTGATCCCAACTAAGATATAATTACCCCTTATTGGGGCAGAACAGCCCTATTGGGTTTATTTAATGGGTTAAATGATTCCCTTTTCTCTGTAATAATAAAACAGTACCTGTACTTGATCCCAACTAAGATATAATTACCCCTTATTGGGGGCAGAACAGCCCTATTGGGTTTATTTAATGGTTAAATGATTCCCTTTTCTCTGTAATAATAAAACAGTACCTGTACTTGATCCCAACTAAGATATAATTACCCCTTATTGGGGCAGAACAGTCCTATTGGGTTTATTTCATGGTTAAATGATTCCCTTTTCTCTGTAATAATAAAACAGTACCTGTACTTGATCCCAACTAAGATATAATTACCCCTTATTGGAGGCAGAACAGCCCTATTGGGTTTATTTCATGGTTAAATGATTCCCTTTTCTCTGTAATAATAAAACAGTACCTGTACTTGATCCCAACTAAGATATAATTACCCCTTATTGGGGGCAGAACAGCCCTATTGGGTTTATTTAATGGTTAAATGATTCCCTTTTCTCTGTAATAATAAAACAGTACCTGTACTTGATCCCAACTAAGATATAATTACCCCTTATTGGAGGCAAAACAATCCTATTGTGTTTATTCAATATATAAATGATTTTTAGTAGACTTAAGTTATGTAGATCCAAATTACAGAAAGATCTCTTATCTGGAAAACCCCAGGCCCCGAGCATTCTGAATAACAGGTCCCATACCTGTATAGCCTGTTTCTCTGCACTGCCAGTTCTGACTCCAGCATCAATGTAGGAAAAGCCAGCTGATTATCCGACCAACAGAAAAGCACGCCGGGCATTGTGGGAGCTGGAGTTGGGGCTAAAGGGGGCGCTGGGGAATATACAGGAAAGAATAGAGATGGAGAAGTGCTGCAGAGCATCTATAAATGATAGGTGAGGCCTAATTTTGCTTAATATTGCTGTTTCCCAGCAGGACCAATTGCTGATTCCGATCATGTATGTTGTGAGTGGAGACACCCCGGCATGCAGCATACACTCTCTCCATACATAATTCAGTGAGACATCTCAGAGCAGAGGAGGGAAGAGATCCCTAGAGATGGCAGAGAAGGGAATAACGCGGGCACTGGGGGCGCTGGGGCAGCGTGTAACTGATAGAGGGGCCCTACATTATTCACTGCTTCCCTTGTACAGGTCGGATCCCAAGGGCCCAGTACATTGTATCACTCAGTCGCTACAGCCACAAACACCAAACTGCCCCGTAACCGGGTAACTAACTACATGTGCCCGGGTACAGTTACCAAAACCAACCAATCAGCAGTTGGCTTTTATTTATCAAGTGCAGATCGAATGATGAGATCTAATATCTCCCATAGTTACCATGTTACAGCCTTGTTCCCAGCAATCCTCTGTTCCCCCGGCCCCTTGGAAAAGTAAGGGTGAAGACACACAGAGCTACTTAGTAGCAGCTACTTGTTACGGCTACTAAAAGAAAATCCCCTGCCATAGACAATAGTGAGAATTGCCTCTGCTAAAACACACGTAGGGGCAATTATCAGTAAACAATCAGCATTGTCTATTTTAGTAGCCGTGACAAGTAGCTGCTACTAGTAGCTTCATGTGTCTTCACCCTAAGGGTCTGCCCCTGCACCAAGCCAGAGTTGCCATAATGTGATGCACACACAGTGGGCCGCATTGGCTGCCCAGACCCTGCCAATATATAATATGATATATTGAGACTGTAATGCCAGTCAGTGAGTGGCACAATCCCCAGGCCAACCTGTTGCAATAGGTACACATACCTGTGCTACACGGGCCGTACCACTACCTGCGGGGGTATTTACAGGAAGGAAAGGGCCCTTCAGCTCCTTAGAAGTGACCTGTACGTGGGCTGCATGTGAATAGGCACCGGGGAAAGTCACCCCTGCGATAACAACATGACATGCACTGGGCTATAAACAGCTGTATATTAGCCCCCAGCTCAATAACAAGCAGGATTTATATTTGCCATTCTTAGACAGACACTGCCACCAAAATAAATCATTCTTATGTGTCCCTGAATGTGCTCTGTGATTTACACATTATAACTCTTACTGTCAGCATATCTGCTGGTAAATATATATATATATATATATATATATATATAAATAAATATATGGCTCTTAGTGATGTCATTAATTATAATCAGTGCTTAGCAATAGCACATGTCACATTTCTTATTAAAATGATTGTATTATCAAAAATAATGTATCCCTTATTGTCAAATATTAGGCCATGAATGTGATATTAAAAGGATTAAGACCTTGTGCCTTCATATGGCCACAGAACCCCTTAGTGACTTTATCCTTAGTATCCTTATATCATACAGTATGGGGTACATTATCCCTTATAATACATGAGTGATACTCAGAGTTCCCTGTATAACTCAGCCTGCAGCCTTGTGCCTTTATATGGGCACAGAACCCCTCAGTGACTGCTAATATCCTTATCATTTACAGTAGGGGGTACATTATCCCTTATAATACATGAGTGATACTCAGAGTTCCCTGTATAACTCAGCCTGCAGCCTTGTGCCTTTATATGGGCACAGAACCCCTCAGTGACTGCTAATATCCTTATAATTTACAGTAGGGGGCACATTATCCCTTATAATACATGAGTGATCATATTCTAACTCTGGGAATGGGGGAGTTAGTTGCAACACAAGTTGCAGCAAAGTTGCTGTAAGCAGAGAGAGAGAGGCCTTTTTATTTCTCATTTAATATAAATAGGAAGCTGCAGACGGGGGGGGCACTACATTTGTCCCAGAGTGGAGCACAGTTATCAAAACTCATAGTGATTCAGTAGCCATAGGGTTACTATTCCTACTTGCAGCCCATTAGTGGCTCCCCTCCTGTTACCAATCCCCCCAGATGGGCTGCTGTGCATATTCGTGACAGTGCTCATTCCATTATACCGTGTAGCTGGGACTCGTGACTGTAGCGATGGCGTTGGACACAGCGCAGCATTTTCATAGCAATTTCCATTTTATCATTTGTACAGAAATAGCTCCCAAGTTGCATTGCGAGGGCTATATTTGGCCTGCAAGGCCTTGGCCAGCGCACGTCCCTTTCCCGAAGTGTCCTACCCTCCTACCCCGGGAGCAGAGCGCATGTTTTCCCCCCGGACGATGTTTTACACGCATGTAACCCACTTGGCATGTTTGGCTGCCTGTGCATTTACTGGGAAGAAGAAATATATTTTAAAGGAACAGTACCACCAAAAAATGAAAGTGTATAAAAGTAATTACATTATAATGTACTGTTGCCCTGCACTGGTACAACTGGTGTGTTTGCCTCAGTAACACTACTATAGTTTATATAAACAAAGCTGCTGTGTAGTTCCAGGGGCAGCATTTAAAAGAGAAAAGGCACAGGTTACATAGCAGATAATAGATAAAACACCATTGTATTCTACTGAGTTTATCTGGTATCTGCTATGTAACCTGTACCTTTTTTCCAGCTTGAATGGCTGCCCATATGACTACACAGCAGGGTATTTATATAAACTATAGTAGGGTTTCTGTAGCAAACACCCCAGCTGTACCAGTGCAGGAATGGCTGCCCCCGGGGCTACACAGCGTGGTATTTATATAAACTATAGTAGGGTTTCTGTAGCAAACACCCCAGCTGTACCAGTGCAGGAATGGCTGCCCCCGGGGCTACACAGCGGGGTATTTATATAAACTATAGTAGGGTTTCTGTAGCAAACACCCCAGCTGTACCAGTGCAGGAATGGCTGCCCCCGGGGCTACACAGCGGGGTATTTATATAAACTATAGTAGGGTTTCTGTAGCAAACACCCCAGCTGTACCAGTGCAGGAATGGCTGCCCCCGGGGCTACACAGCGGGGTATTTATATAAACTATAGTAGGGTTTCTGTAGCAAACACCCCAGCTGTACCAGTGCAAGAATGGCTGCCCCCGGGGCTACACAGCGGGGTATTTATATAAACTATAGTAGGGTTTCTGTAGCAAACACCCCAGCTGTACCGGTGCAGGAATGGCTGCCCCCGGGGCTACACAGCGGGGTATTTATATAAACTATAGTAGGGTTTCTGTAGCAAAAACCCCAGCTGTACCGGTGCAGGAACGGCTGCCCCCGGGGCTACACAGCGGGGTATTTATATAAACTATAGTAGGGTTTCTGTAGCAAACACCCCAGCTGTACCGGTGCAGGAATGGCTGCCCCCGGGGCTACACAGTGGGTATTTATATAAACTATAGTAGGGTTTCTGTAGCAAACACCCCAGCTGTACCAGTGCAGGAATGGCTGCCCCCGGGGCTACACAGCGGGGTATTTATATAAACTATAGTAGGGTTTCTGTAGCAAACACCCCAGCTGTACCAGTGCAGGAATGGCTGCCCCCGGGGCTACACAGCGGGGTATTTATATAAACTATAGTAGGGTTTCTGTAGCAAACACCCCAGCTGTACCGGCGCAGGAACGGCTGCCCCCGGGGCTACACAGCGGGGTATTTATATAAACTATAGTAGGGTTTCTGTAGCAAACACCCCAGCTGTACCAGTGCAGGAATGGCTGCCCCCGGGCTACACAGCGGGGTATTTATATAAACTATAGTAGGGTTTCTGTAGCAAACACCCCAGCTGTACCAGTGCAGGAATGGCTGCCCCCGGGGCTACACAGCGGGGTATTTATATAAACTATAGTAGGGTTTCTGTAGCAAACACCCCAGCTGTACCAGTGCAGGAATGGCTGCCCCCGGGGCTACACAGCGGGGTATTTATATAAACTATAGTAGGGTTTCTGTAGCAAACACCCCAGCTGTACCGGTGCAGGAATGGCTGCCCCCGGGGCTACACAGCGGGGTATTTATATAAACTATAGTAGGGTTTCTGTAGCAAACACCCCAGCTGTACCAGTGCAGGAATGGCTGCCCCCGGGGCTACACAGCGGGGTATTTATATAAACTATAGTAGGGTTTCTGTAGCAAACACCCCAGCTGTACCGGTGCAGGGCAACAGTACATTATATAATAATTACTTTATTACACTTGGTCAGACACCCCCGACCCCCTGTACGGTTGGTAGCCCATCCCACCCATACCTATGCCACAGAAAGTGGAAATGTTTTCTGCAGACAATAAGCCATGCCTTTTAACCTTGCTGTATTTAAAGGGAACATTAAAGAGATCCTATTTGCCTTGCACTGGCTCGTACCATCCTGTAATGGGGTGGGATGTATTATAAGTCAATAGATTGCCATGAGTGTAGGAACTGAAGCAACAAGAGAGATAAAACGGAACCTGCATAGCTTGGTGGGTAGGATGGACAGCTTTGATTTGACCTTTGAAAGCTGAAGTGTAAAAAAAATACAAAAGAGGATTCATTATAAAATGCTAAAAAACATGAATATAATTAAATAAGAGATCTCCAGCCGAACTCATTATCACAAAGCAGGTAATACAGATGTATAGTGTGCTCTCTGCTGTTGCACTGCTGCCTGACACCTCTGAGCATAACGCTGATTAAGCTTATAGGGAATGTGAAGGTCACTAGGATGTGCGTAGAATATTCCTGACATCTGTCTGCCATGGTAGCACCCATCTACAGTTGGCTAGGCCCACCCATTAAGAATCTCAGGCAGTTGTCTAATAGCCCCAGGATCTCTGATGGTGACCCTGCATTGTAGTGCTTCCCATCCAGAGGAACAGGATATGCTTTGCATATAGCGCCCACTGGTGGTGACCGGTAGCCACTTCTCTGGGACGTCCGAGTCCTACACGAGCCATAGTAGGGCAGTCACACTAGATGGGGGCTGCAGCCTTCCTGCAATGCCAGTCCTACTGTAATAACTGGCTGCATTCTTTGCTGGGGTCTCAGAGGAGTGGGCAGTTGGGGAAAATTCTTTCTCTTATGCTTTCTGTGCAAAAGAAGTCATTTCAAAACACTCCCCCTAGCTGCCTTCCCTGGTAATGGCAAACACTGAGATAAACACTGAGATAAAGGGAGCCTGCATAACTTGTTAGATAGACTTTACAGCACTGATATGTTAATAGTTAGCTTTAAGATATGGTTATACAAGTGACCGACTACTCGGGTGTCTTAGTGATTTGTACTAAGTATATCTGTCCTCAGTGAGCTCACTATATAGAACATATAGGAATGAGTGACTGGGGGTCTCATTGAAGTGCACAAGAAATCTTTCCCAGTGTAAAAAGCCCTTGCAGGCCGGTATATACAAGCTTAAATACCCAACACAGCAATCATATCCCCATATATAACAATATTAAAACTCAAGAACATAATCTTATATAAATGTGACCGGGAGCGGCCAGTAGGTTCCGTCATTTCTTCTCCAGTTCTTGGAGTCGCCGGGTCAGATCATCAATCCGCACGTTCTTCAGCTGAAGGAGCTGCTCCATTCTCCGCAACTTGGCCTGCAGGATCTGCTGGGAAGGAACAACATTTAGTAAAAGTGGCCATACAGGGTTCGAATGTAGCTACCGATATCGGCCCTTCAGACCAATTCAGCAGCGTATATAGCAGCAAAAGTACAGAGAATGGAAATTAAATTAATAATGTGAACTGATAATCTATCAGAGATACTGGTGTTATTTTCCTGCACGGTACTGGGGATATAATGAACAATAAGCAATATATTTGCAGGGCAGGGGGAAAGAGGGAATCTGGAGGAAATAGGATTTTGCTATCACCACAGGAAGGGTTCCTTGCCTGTAAAACTATGTAATTAAAATAGTGACTGTGACTGATTCATTCACTGTGCCCAAATATGCTGAATGCCTTTACTGCAAAACTACTACAGGTATATTCGGAAACCCGTTATTCAGAAAACTCCGAATTACGAGAAGGCCGTCTCCCATAGACTCCATTATAAGCAAATAATTCTAATTTGTAAAAATGATTTCCTTTTTCTCTGTAATAATAAAACAGTACCTTGTACTTGATCCCAACTAAGATATAATTACCCCTTATTGGGGCAGAACAGCCCTATTGGGTTTATTTAATGGTTAAATGATTCCCTTTTCTCTGTAATAATAAAACAGTACCTGTACTTGATCCCAACTAAGATATAATTACCCCTTATTGGGGCAGAACAGCCCTATTGGGTTTATTTAATGCAGTGATCCCCAACCAGTGGTTCGTGAGCAACATGTTGCTCCCCAACCCCTTGGATGTTGCTCCCTGTGGCCTCAAAGCAGGTGCTTATTTTTGAATTCCTGGATTGGAGGCAAGTTTTGGTTGCATAAAACCCAGTTGTACTTCCAAAAAGAGGCTTATTTAGGATGTCAGTCCACATAGGAGCTACTAAATATCCAATCACAGGCCTTATTTGGTACCCTTGTGAACATTTTTCATGCTTGTGTTGCTCCCCAACTCTTTTTACATTTGAATGTGGCTCGCGGGTAAAAAAGGTTGGGGATCCCTGATTTAATGGTTAAATGATTCCCTTTTCTCTGTAATAATAAAACAGTACCTGTACTTGATCCCAACTAAGATATAATTACCCCTTATTGGGGCAGAACAGCCCTATTGGGTTTATTTAATGGTTAAATGATTCCCTTTTCTCTGTAATAATAAAACAGTACCTGTACTTGATCCCAACTAAGATATAATTACCCCTTATTGGGGGGCAGAACAGCCCTATTGGGTTTATTTAATGGTTAAATGATTCCCTTTTCTCTGTAATAATAAAACAGTACCTGTACTTGATCCCAACTAAGATATAATTACCCCTTATTGGGGCAGAACAGCCCTATTGGGTTTATTTAATGGTAAAATGATTCCCTTTTCTCTGTAATAATAAAACAGTACCTGTACTTGATCCCAACTAAGATATAATTACCCCTTATTGGGGCAGAACAGCCCTATTGGGTTTATTTAATGGTTAAATGATTCCCTTTTCTCTGTAATAATAAAACAGTACCTGTACTTGATCCCAACTAAGATATAATTACCCCTTATTGGGGCAGAACAGCCCTATTGGGTTTATTTAATGGTAAAATGATTCCCTTTTCTCTGTAATAATAAAACAGTACCTGTACTTGATCCCAACTAAGATATAATTACCCCTTATTGGGGCAGAACATTGGGTTTATTTAATGTTTAAATATTTTTTCAGTAGACTTAAGGTATGAAGATCCAGATTACATTAAGATCCTTAATCCTTAAACCCCAGTTTCCGAGTATTCTGGATAATGGGTCCCATACCTGTATGCACAATTATGATTTGTTAAAGGGGCAGTTCAACCCTCTCAGTGTGAGTACCATGAATGGCTCAGTATGGCTAAGGAATGGGATAGCTGTTTGGTGATGCTGCCATAGGGGTTGCAATCTATTCCCCGGTCTCACTACAGGAACCTCACCTGAATCGTCTCCTGTGATAGGATCAAGGCCTGCTCTTTCTCTGCCAGTTGGAAGCGCAGGGCAGTGTCTGCATTGGCTGCCTGGGCGTATCCTTGGTGGGTTTTACTGGGGATAAAAGTGTAGAATTTATAGCTTTCTGCTCGGCAGAGCAACACTGTTCCAATAGCAACATGAAAACAGAGAACAGTAAATGGGGCCCTAGGCATGGCAGCGATTTGGGGCCCCCATTGGCTTCTCACACAGTCGCTGGACAATGCACAAAAAATGTCTTTTCAATTGGTCAGGATGCAGAAGTAGCAATGTTGAACCTTCTGTCCAATTGGAGAGCATTTGTGCAAAGGTGATTGGAGGGGGAGGTGGGACCCCAAAGCACTGCCATTTCCAGTTGAAGCCTGTTGGGGTGTTAGGTGTAAGGACCCATTGCCTCTGATTCCTGGCCTCTGTGTGTAGCAATTCTCTAAAAGAAACAAAGTGTAATATTGTGTTTAACTACTGTATATAACCTATATCAACCAACCAGTGGCCAGCTTTTACTGGTCTAAAGCAGTTGCAATAAAGGAAGCAGCTTTCTGATTGGTTGCTATGTGATACAAGTCCTGCCGATCCCCACTGATGTGCTGCAAGAGACGTGTCCTGCATTCCATTCACCGCATATTCCTGCCGGTGCCAAGTTTCCAACCTTTGTTCAAATGTCACTATATTTACATGCCACCCTGGGCGCATCCTGATTCCCTGTTGCCCTGCAATGCCCACATACCAGGAGTTGTGTTGTGGCCTGTGTTACATTTGTCTATCAGAGGACACGCTGGCTTTGTGGTAACTTACACCCTGGCTATGAGAATGCTCAGCAATTGGTTAGTGTTAGATAAGGTCAAACATAGCATTACTGGGAGTTGTAGTTCTATCAGCTGAAGCTCTGGCATCTCCACAACTCACGGAACCAACCCACTCACCTTGCTGGATCGGCCTTGGCACCTGGTCTTGGGCTGAGTTCTGTGCCGTTGCTTTTATACGCTGTGGGATAAGAAAGCAGAATATTATAGCGCAGAGAGACTATGTGCATCTATTGTACTCCGTGTCCATGGGATCAGCTTCCCCCATTCTGCTAAAAGCACAGGATTTCATAGTTATATATACATTTGTGTTCATTTAGTGAATTTACCTTTATCGGAGTGAATGTTTGTAGTGTTCTGTGGTGCCTGCTCCTGGGTACAAGATAAGAACAGAAAGGTTATAGAAGGAGAGAATTATCATAAGCATTCACATTTCTCTGGAAATTCTGTCTGACACATCCAAACTCTATGGGGATTTACTTAGCCCTGAACTAAGAGTGTTCCTGCTGAATTGTGCTTAGTACAGGGGAATCCCTATGCTGCCATAATTTTATGGTATCTCTCTGTACAGGCTATGAGCAAACTTAGGGGGCTGTTCCTGCTGAATTGTGCTTAGTACAGGGGAATCCCTATGTGCCATAGTTTTATGGTATCTCTCTGTACAGGCTATGAGCAAACGTAGGGGGCTGTTCCTGCTGAATTGTGCTTAGTACAGGGGAATCCCTATGCTGCCATAGTTTTATGGTATCTCTCTGTACAGGCTATGAGCAAACTTAGGGGGCTGTTCCTGCTGAATTGTGCTTAGTACAGGGGAGTCCCTATGTGCCATAGTTTTATGGTATCTCTCTGTACAGGCTATGAGCAAACTTAGGGGGCTGTTCCTGCTGAATTGTGCTTAGTACAGGGGAATCCCTATGCTGCCATAGTTTTATGGTATCTCTCTGTACAGGATATGAGCAAACTTAGGAGGCTGTTCCTGCTGAATTGTGCTTAGTACAGGGGAATCCCTATGCTGCCATAGTTTTATGGTATCTCTCTGTACAGGCTATGAACAAACTTAGGGGGCTGTTCCTGCTGAATTGTGCTTAGTACAGGGGAATCCCTATGCTGTCATAGTTTTATGGTATCTCTCTGTATAGGCTATGGGCAAACTTAGGGGGCTGTTCCTGCTGAATTGTGCTTAGTACAGGGGAATCCCTATGCTGCCATAGTTTTATGGTATCTCTCTGTACAGGCTATGAGCAAACTTAGGGGGCTGTTCCTGCTGAATTGTGCTTAGTACAGGGGAATCCCTATGCTGCCATAGTTTTATGGTATCTCTCTGTACAGGATATGAGCAAACTTAGGAGGCTGTTCCTGCTGAATTGTGCTTAGTACAGGGGAATCCCTATGCTGCCATAGTTTTATGGTATCTCTCTGTACAGGCTATGAACAAACTTAGGGGGCTGATCCTGCTGAATTGTGCTTAGTACAGGGGTATCCCTATGTGCCATAGTTTTATGGTATCTCTCTGTACAGGCTATGAGCAAACTTAGGGGGCTGTTCCTCCTGAATTGTGCTTAGTACAGGGGAATCCCTATGCTGCTTTAGTTTTATGGTATCTCTCTGTACAGGCTCTGGTCCAGAATGCAGTAAACCATCTCTGATTGATATAATAGGGCAGTATAGTGGTGCAATGGTTAGCATTGATGCCTTACAGTGCTGGGGTTCAATTCCAGCTGGGGCAATATCTGTGAGAGATAAGTATTTGCTTCCCATGTCCATCTGGGCTGCTTCCCACACTACAAACACATACAGGCAGGTTAACTGACCCTAGGGTGTTGCATGAAAGTGACAGGGACCTTAGATTGTAAGCTCCACTATGGCACGGAATGGGGTATAATTGCTTAATGTATAAATAAAGGATAATAATAATAATAATAAAGGCCTATGTAGGCTCAGCATGGCTCTGGCAGAGCAGAGTTGACAGCAGACAGAGTCCTGATAAATTGCAGCTCCCAATTCAGACAGACGGGGGCCCCGCTGTGCGTTACCTGGGAGAATTCGGCAGATATCTGATTTACTCGCTGCTTCTCCTCTATCTTCTGCCGCAAAGTATTCAGCACCAGCTCCACCACCCCCGGGGAGCACTGGACAATCTTTCGGATCACATCGTCGGGAACAGAGAAGCTGAGCTTGCTGAGAACTTTCCTGTTGGGGAGGGGGGGGGTGGATAATATTAATTTCTATTCCAACATGCACGCTCACGTCTAAAGGCAAAGCTCGACCCAATCCCATTTCTCTAGCATCTCTTCTGCCTCGTGAGAACTACAGGACAATCAGCAAAAAGGGATACAACTCTTAGCTGTAGGGAACCCCAACACTGAAGCGGGAGTTTAACAAACATTAAAGTTATCCTGGGAAATATTTGGGGGTTTTAGCCACTCTGCCTTATGGTAAGAGCTCGGAGATCCCTGATCCCCCATTTGCATAAAAAAAAATTGCTGTAAATCAGGTCTAGTAACCAAGAGCAACTAACAAGATGTTTTCTTTGCGGTAACCAGTAAATTCTCAAGGCTGATTGGCCAGATGTTTCATACTGAGGAGCACTCACTAGGCACGGACTGGGATTCAAAATAGGCCCTGGCATTCCCAGTACCCAGAGGCACAAACAGCCCCCCCAAGCCCAATAAATAGTGAGTGTCTGTGGCACCTTACAGCCCCCTGGCATTCCCAGTACCCAGAGGCACAAACAGCCCCCCCAGCCCAATAAATAGTGACTGTCTGTGGCACCTTACAGCCCCCCTGGCATTCCCAGTACCCAGAGGCACAAACAGCCCCCCAGCCCAATAAATAGTGACTGTCTGTGGCACCTTACAGCCCCCTGGCATTCCCAGTACCCAGAGGCACAAACAGCCCCCCAGCCCAATAAATAGTGACTGTCTGTGGCACCTTACAGCCCCCCTGGCATTCCCAGTACCCAGAGGCACAAACAGCCCCCCCCAGCCCAATAAATAGTGACTGTCTGTGGCATCTTACAGCCCCCCTGGCATTCCCAGTACCCAGAGGCACAAACAGCCCCCCAGCCCAATAAATAGTGACTGTCTGTGGCACCTTACAGCCCCCCTGGCATTCCCAGTACCCAGAGGCACAAACAGCCCCCCCAGCCCAATAAATAGTGAGTGTCTGTGGCACCTTATAGCCCCCCTGGCATTCCCAGTACCCAGAGGCACAAACAGCCCCCCCCAGCCCAATAAATAGTGACTGTCTGTGGCACCTTACAGCCCCCCCTGGCATTCCCAGTACCCAGAGGCACAAACAGCCCCCCCAGCAGCCCAATAAATAGTGACTGTCTATGGCAACTTACAGCCCCCCTGGCATTCCCAGTACCCAGAGGCACAAACAGCCCCCCCAGCCCAATAAATAGTGACTGTCTGTGGCACCTTACAGCCCCCCTGGCATTCCCAGTACCCAGAGGCACAAACAGCCCCCCCCAGCCCAATAAATAGTCAGTGTCTGTGGCACCTTACAGCCCCCCTGGCATTCCCAGTACCCAGAGGCACAAACAGCCCCCCCCAGCCCAATAAATAGTGACTGTCTGTGGCACCTTACAGCCCCCCTGGCATTCCCAGTACCCAGAGGCACAAACAGCCCCCCAGCCCAATAAATAGTGACTGTCTGTGGCACCTTATAGCCCCCCTGGCATTCCCAGTACCCAGAGGCACAAACAGCCCCCCCAGCCCAATAAATAGTGACTGTCTATGGCATCTTACAGCTCCCCTGGTATTCCCAGTACCCAGAGGCGCAAACAGCCCCCCACCAGCCCAATAAATAGTGACTGTCTATGGCATCTTACAGCCCCCCTGGAATTTGCCTGACCCACAGATTGCCTGTCCGGGCCTGGCACAGATTGCTGCTGTTCCTATTGGAGTTTGCTGTAGTGGCTAGTGTTCCCATTGTTCTGCTGATCGGCTGCTGGGGGTGAGGGGGGTGGATATTACTGCAACTTGCAGCGCAGCAGTAAAGTGTGCCTGAGTCTGAGCTTTCAGAAGGAGCCAGCGCTACACATTAGAACTGCTTTCAGCTAACCTATTGTTTCTCCTACTCCCATGTAACTGGAGGAGTCCCAAGCCGGACTTGGATTTCTTACTATTGGGTGCTATTCTGATACCTACTGGGAGCTGCTATCTTGCTCCCTTCCCATTGTTCTGCTGATCGGCTGCTGCGGGGGAGGGGGGGAAATCACTCCAACTTGCAGCGCAGCAGTAAAGTGTGACTGAAGTTTATCAGAGCACAGATCACATGGCTGTGGCACCCTGGGAAATGAAGAATATGGCTAGCCCCATGGGAAAAACAGATTACAATGCAGGATTCTGCTGGAGAAGCTCTTTTAACTGATTGGTTTTGAAAAAAACATGTTTTCCCATGACAGTATTCCTTTGAGGACAGAGATGTCATTCCCTGAGTTACCCACAAGGGGGCACTACAGGTGCAGTTCAGGACTCAGGAAGAGACACTTACCTGTTCAGTATGTTCCAGTTGCTGAATTTCTGCGTGGTGGAATTGGCCGGCACGTAGTTGTGCATTTCCACAATCTTAGGGAAATAAAACTTCACCAGCTCAGCCGTCAGCACTGCAGGGAAACACAGGCCCAGGTCATGTGATTATCTGTATCTGGGGGTTTATAACATGGGGTGTAGATTATATATATATATATATATATATATATATATATAACTTGGGGTGTGTATATAACATGGGGTGTAGATATACGTATAACTTGGGGTGTGTATATAAGATGGGGTATAGATTATTATTATTATTAACATTTATTTATAAAGAGCCAACATATCCCGCAGCGCTGTACAATAAGTGGGTTACATACATTGGGCATACAGAGTAACATATAAAGCAATCAGTAACCGACACAAGAGGTGAAGAGGGCCCTGCCCAAAAGAGCTTATATATATATATATATATATATATATACACCTTGGGGTGTGTATATAACATGAGGTGTGTATATAACTTGGGGTGTGCATATAACATAGGGGGTGTATATAACTTGGGGTGTGTATATAACATAGGGGTGTAGATAAATATATATAACGTGGGGTGTATATATAACGTGGGGTGTGTATATAACTTGGGGTGTGTATATAACATAGGGGTGTAGATAAATATATATAACGTGGGGTGTATATATAACGTGGGGTGTGTATATAACTTGGGGTGTGTATATAACATGAGGTGTGTATATAACTTGGGGTGTGCATATAACATAGGGGGTGTATATAACTTGGGGGGTGTATATAACATAGGGGTGTAGATAAATATATATAACATGGGGTGTATATATAACGTGGGGTGTGTATATAACTTGGGGTGTGTATATAACATAGGGGTGTAGATAAATATATATAACGTGGGGTGTATATATAACGTGGGGTGTGTATATAACTTGGGGTGTGTATATAACATAGGGGGTTAAATTCTCAGACTGTTCAGCCTAAATATAAAGTATATAACAGTTATTGGGTATGTATGAATAAGCCCCCCAGCCATGCTGTGCGGGGGGAACGGTCTCTTTACTTTACCATCTGCTTTAACATATAAACCTGACAAACCTGCAATAATGGCTGCTTACCCTGCGTGCCTCCCCTGTGTCTGGGGGCTTCACAAAACAGGGACATAAATCAGTGGGCAAACAATAATGAGCCCTCAGTGATGTCTCCCATAAATCAGTGATCGGCCCTGTCTCCTTGCCTGACAGGCAGCCTTGCGTGCAGTGATTCGCTTGTGGCCTATAGAGTGCAGCAGAGAAATACTCCCCTACATTCTATACTGAGGGAACACAGACCCCAACACAAAACTGATCAATCCTCCTGATCAACAGACTCTTTACTATAAATATGTGGTGTTAGCAAACCCCTTGCCAGCACCACATAATTATAAGAAAGAGCCTTTTGGTTTTAGCCCCTCCTCCACAAAAAACATATACCTTTTCCTTTGTGTAGAGTGCAGAAAAATGCCAGGCCGGGTGATTAGCAGCACCCAGACACACGCACATAACATGATTTCTTTCCCTTTAAACACACTAAGAATGCAGTCGCACAGTCCGGCATCTACTACTCAAATAAATGGGAGGAGCCAGAGATTTCTTGCTGTAAGGGGCACAATGGAATGTTCCAGCCCTGCCACTTGGCCTTTCATTACTGACAGAAAGGGGGTATTGCACAATTAACTTTATAGTATGATATTCTGCAACAAACTGCAACTGATCAGTTTTTCGTTTTTACAATCATTTAGCTTTTTGTTCAGCATCTCTCCAGTTTGGAATTTCAGCAGTTATCTGGTTGCTAGGGGCCAATTTACCATAGCAACCAGGCAGGGGTTAAAATAAGGCACTGGATGATAAAAAGGAGAAGGCCTGAAAAGAAATGAGTTAATACAAAAACTTAAAAAATATGAAGACCAAGTTCCCAATTTCGGAACACACATTGATCCCTTCTCCTTGGGCAATCCAAGGTAAGAATTGAGATCCCTCCCCTGCTTAATATAAGCTCCTGGGGGGGTCACCTGATAAATAGATGCTGCCGGAGGCAGAAGGGGGGCAGTTAGGCCACAGGCGGGGAGGGAGGTAGAAAGAGCTTGACCTGCACCCTCCTGTGACCTGCATATTTGTGTGTCGACTTGAGCCAATTTTCGCCCAGATATTTGGGGGCCCCAATACACAGGATTTTTCCCCATGCTAACACTGGTTTAGGGCAGTGAGTGGAACAGACTGGGGATACAGTGTATATAAATGAAACATGAAAGTGGCAGTTTTTAGCACAGGAGGCCCACTTCCTATTCATAGCAAACACTGCTGCCATGGGTTCAATTCCCAGGTCCAACCTCTGATATAATTATCAGATTAAGTTGTAGTGAGAGTAGGGCCAGAATATTTCCGCAGCAGTCAGACCTTGCCAAGCTCTTCATTAGCACTGAATATGGAGCCCAGCTCCCCAGCCTTTGGTTGTTTTACTGTAGATTAAAGGGCACATTATGGACTCCTAGGACAGACTGGGGGACCCCCACCCCAATACAGGACTGCAAGAACATAGAGCAAATCAAGGTGTGACAGTGTTTGTGCCCTTGTGTTGGTAACAACATGGCATATCATTAGCTAGCTGGTAGGTATGTATATTATCATCTATATTATAAATGTATATTATATGTGTTATTATTCTATGGATATTTTATGTACCACAACAACCAGAATAATGTCACACAGTGACAGTAAAATGCAGGTCGGACTGGAGCGCAGGGGCACGCTGGGGCTGGGACCTCAGAGCCCTCCTCCCGATGTCTGCCCCCACCTCCATCCCTTTTACCTTCTGGGGTTCAAGCAAGGCACCCTTTTATCTTACACCCAGAGCACAGGGGACGCGCACCTAGACCCCAGTGCTCCGGGTGTAACAAAATGGCTGGGTGGCATGCCGCCCCTTAATTTGTGCTGCCCTAGGCACCCAGAACTATGAACCCAAGAAAGCAGCAGTAGGGGATGCTGGGATCTGTAGTTAGATTGAATAACACAGCGAGCTGTACTCCACAGCGACCAATCAGATCTGTGCTTTTATTTTCTGTCTTGCAGTAGACTGATCAAAATGAATTGCTGATTGGGCGCTACATACCCCCTGGCACATTACCCACAATCCTTGTACCTATACAAGGCACTTGATGGATTAACATGATGTGTATAAAATGTATCCAAGAACCGTACTCACCGCCATCGCTGAAATCCCTGGCAATGTTCCTTTTGGGTCTGGATAAGGGGATTCTGTCCACCCAGGAGTACAGCTCTTGCAGTGTCTCCTCATCAAACTCCACAGCCATTTGTGCCTCCCCGATATACAGCTTGTCTGCTATGAATGTGAATAAACACAGGAGTGAGTGTAGTTTCTAGGGAAATTCCCTTAATCCTATCACGTTACATCTCCAGCCAGCTCCTTCATTCACATCCCCTGCCAGCATCCATGTTGTTTGGAGTAGCCATAGCAACAGCTGGGCCAGGAATCCAGGAAGTGGCTTGGAATTGTGGGAGGTGTAGTTTCAGCCTATTGTGTCGTACTCTGAAGTGATCCTGAATTATCCTCCCCAACTCCTTCTGCTGCTGCAGAGAAGTCAGCTATTAGCCCCTCTCAGGAAGCCTTGGGGGGGCCCATAGTTAGCTACGTGCTCGGGGCCCAGTAATGTTCCTGCTTTTACTGTAAATAAAGAGTGTTAGTTATCCGCCTGTTTGTATGTAGAAATGTGTAGGAGCTGCAGAGCTGTCATCCAGCCCCATATCCTGAGGGGGATAATGATCCACTCCGGGCGTTTTTGAGACCTTATTTCATGTTATCAATTAGGGCAGTGGCACACAGGGACTTGTTGCCTGTGGTAAAATCTTGGCCACCGCAGGTGACAAATCCCCCCGAAGTGTTTTTCCACCAATAATAAAGTGGGAAAGAACACACATTCCTGTCAGGAAACAAAGCGACACATATTTCACCCACTTTATTGCCAGTGAAAAGGCATTTTTGGGAGATTAGTTGCCTACAGAAGCCTGGATGTGCCACTGCCACTAGTGTAAAGCGGAATTTAGGCCTAAAAAAAAAGAACTGTATAATTATCTCCTTCTTGGATCATACTAACAGGGCTGCCATCAGGGGTCCCATGGTAGAGGGGGGATGCAAATAGTGGGGCTTGTGGTTAAGCAGGTCACAGGTAGGGTTTGGGAATAATGGAGTATGTTCACTTTACACACCTACATGAACATGCCAGGTTAGTTACCCTGACCTTATGTCTCAGCCCTCCCTTTTAGAATGTAAGCTCTTGCGAGCAGGGCCCTCCCCCTAGTGTCTCCGATCCTCATCCAAATGTAACTGCAAACCATTTTTGTGAATTGTTTATATGTACATGTTAACTGTTATGTCTTTTGTACCCCTCTATTCTGTAAAGCGCTGCACAAATTGATGGCGCTATATAAATAATAATAATAATAATAATGAACAGCTTACAAAATCCTTCTGCTGACATTCAAAGCCCTTCACTCCTCTGCTCCTCACTACATTTCTTCACTGGTCTCCCTGCTCCTCACTACATTCCCTCACTGGTCTCCCTGCTCCTCACTACATTCCCTCACTGGTCTCCCTGCTCCTCACTACATTCCCTCACTGGTCTCCCTACATGTTCCTGGTCGTCTCCTCCCCTCCTCTCAGAGCCCCTATCTTTTTACACCATCCACACCCACTGCGCTCTCTCGTCTTAAACCTTTCTATCTCGCTGCTCCTTACCTCTGGAACTCCATCCCTGAATCCCTCCGTAGGGAAAACTCACCCACTCTCTTTAAGAAAAAGCTCAGACTGTACCTTCTGGAGCACTAAAACATTATTTTGCCCAGTCCTGCGCTTAAGGGCAAATGCCCAGACCTGGTGCCTCTTACCTTCCGCTTTGTGCCTGTATGTTACCCAACCACTTAGATTGTAAGCTCTACGGGGCAGGGACCTCCGTCCTACTGTGTCTCATACCACATGGCACTTATATATATACATATATATATTTATTGTATTTATTTATTATATCACCCTTGTGGCGCTTTATAAATAAAGTTATACATACATACATACAGGGGGCGCTCCAGCTGAAAAACTTGCCTCAGAAAGCAGTGACCCACAGCTTACCAGGGGCAATAAAAAGTCACAAGAAAATCTTTGCGGGTCCTTGCCAACCACTCTGCCCTGTGCCTGCTCACTGGATTTTTTTACAGCTGGCTGGGAAATTGGGAGTGGAAGGGGCTGGGGAAGGCGAACCAGAGAGCAGACCCCGCAATGGTCCAATTCCATCTATGGGTCTTGGTAATAACATAATTGCTGTAATATGTAGGGGGGGGGGAGTGAATATATAAACTAAAAGAAACCTCTCCCATCCTTAAGCCTCATGTTCTATTATTTCAATTTTGGTTTCCTGTAAAATACTCCCCTGATGAGCCTCCAATAAACATGAACTCATAGCCTTGGGCACCACGTTGTGGTTAGGGCATCTCACAAGCATATAGAGAGAAACAACAGGGAACGGGGCTCCCATTAGTACGGGTTCTTGAATTCACTTAATAGCAAGTTTCAGGTTTCAAAGAGTTCAGCAAAACATTTCTTAGGAAAACAGATATGACAGAGAAGAGTGGGGCTGCAGGGCTGGATAAGGTTCTACGTGGGAGGAATGGACCATGGACTATATATGGGGGGGGGGGATCCCCATCCTTTTTGACATGTGAGCCACATTCAAATGTAAAAAGAGCTGAGGAGCTACACAAGCAGGAAAAAGTTCTGGGGTGCCAAATAAGGGCTGTGATTGGCTATTGGGAAGCTCAATGTAGACTGGCAACATACAGGAGGCTCTGTTTGATAGCACATCTGGTTTTTATGCAACCAAAAAAAGCCAGAAATTCAAAAAGAAGCACCTCCATTAATGCCACTGGGTGCAACATCCAAGGGGTTGATGAGCAACATATTGCCCCCAGCCACCGGTTGGGGATCACAGATATATGGGGTATTGGGTTCAATTCCACCCTACAGTCTCCGTAGCTTTTGTTTTGCCTTCCAAGTGCCAAGATTTCAAAGCAAGCGGCCCAGAATTTACCCAAATGAGTGGGGATTGGGGTGTGGCTGTGCATGGCCTGGGCAAGGAATTAAGGGCCATTTTATTCTGGATTAACCTGTTTTATAAACGGCCAGAGACTGGCAATATATACTGTATTTAATAAATATAATGTTAATATCTAAAATATCAGGATTGGGGGAGGCTCATTGCCTGCAGCCGACGCTTCTTCGGAACAGCCACAGGTGCCGCATTTCCTTAGAATAAGCTTTTTATTCCATTATATCACATTCTCCTAAATATGAGTGATACACTAGAGATTTCCAGATAACCCAATATTTACACAGGTAAGAATTGTAAAGGCCCCAATCACATGCTATCTTACTCAAACAGCCGCCGGCGTGCCCCTATACATATGCCTTTCCCTCCACCCCCTTATTGTAATACCTGCATATGTATAAAGAATGGCTTCAGTGTTCTGTGAGCAGCAAAGGGTTAAGGCTTTGGCTCCCTGAAGTTGCCGCAGGCCCTGCAGCTACGATCATTCAGCCTAGTAACTGCCCAGGGACTGTGCACTGCTCTTTATTACCTGTCATTACCTGTCCCCTCCTCTCCCCAGTGTCAGAAAAAGTTAAGCGCAGAGCTGAGCACCAGTCTCTTTCCCTCTCTGAGCTTCCCTGTAACATGATGGGTATCTACCCTGGTGTGTGCCTCATTGGCATCCTGCTACAGATGTACCCCAGTGACCAAGGTAAGGACATTGCTTTTTCTATATGTAACCCTTGTATGGAGCTGCTGTATGAGTGGCAATATACAGCAGCTGTTCTGCAGTTTCAAGGGCAACCAAAGGCTGTAATTAATGTAATTTTTATTTCTATTAATCTGACGGATTAGGGATGCTATGTTGCTTCCCATGGCCAATTACTTTGCCCCATTTTAGCCACCCTTTCAGCTGTCAGGGACATAAACACATTATGTTTAAAAAAGGAAGTATACAAATTGGCACAATGTATTGTGCGGTTTCTTTTTTTTACCCAAAATGCATTTATTTTGCCCAGGATTTCAGCATCTTTGCATGTGCTGAAAAGATACTGCTTTAAAAGAAAGTGTGAGTTTATTTGCCCAAAATGCTCCACCACAGGCGACACCACTCAGAGTCAGGGGCACTGCACATGCTCAGTGGCCTCCGGGCTGCTGTTGAGAAGCTGAGCTTAGGAGTCATCAGAAATCAGCAAAACATTAGCAGAAAGTTAGGGTACATTTTTAACGAAAGCTGGTGATATAGGAACCCCCTTACCTGGCACCCCACCCATCCACATCCCCATCTGCCTGCCCACCCATGTCCCCAGCTCCCCACTCACAAACAGGAGAGCAGCTGAGAAGGGGAGATTTCTTTACAACTACAGAAGGGTCTGCTTCCTCCCTAGTTACACCAGTGGGGCCCCTCTGTATATTAGCCAGCAGAAGTAACTGTAACCAACAGAACACTGATTCTTCAGGGTACAGGTATGGGACCTGTTATCTAGAATGCTAGGGACCTGGGGTTTTCCAGATAAGGGATCTTTCCATAATTTGGATCTCCATAACTTGTCTGCTAAAAATCATTCAAATATTGAATAAACCCAATAGGATTGTTTTGCCTCCAATAAGGATTTAATTATATTGTAGGTGGGATCAAGTACAGGTACTGTTTTATTATTACAGAGAAAAGGGAATCATTTAACCATTAAATAAACCCAATAGGGCTGTTCTGCCCCCAATAAGGGGTAATTATATCTTAGTTGGGATCAAGTACAGGTACTGTTTTATTATTACAGAGAAAAGGGAATCATTTAACCATTTAATAAACCCAATAGGGCTGTTCTGCCCCAATAAGGGGTAATTATATCTTAGTTGGGATCAAGTACAGGTACTGTTTTATTATTACAGAGAAAAGGGAATCATTTAACCATGAAATAAACCCAATAGGGCTGTTCTGCCCCCAATAAGGGGTAATTATATCTTAGTTGGGATCAAGTACAGGTACTGTTTTATTATTACAGAGAAAAGGGAATCATTTAACCATTAAATAAACCCAATAGGGCTGTTCTGCCCCCAATAAGGGGTAATTATATCTTAGTTGGGATCAAGTACAGGTACTGTTTTATTATTACAGAGAAAAGGGAATCATTTAACCATGAAATAAACCCAATAGGGCTGTTCTGCCCCCAATAAGGGGTAATTATATCTTAGTTGGGATCAAGTACAGGTACTGTTTTATTATTACAGAGAAAAGGGAATCATTTAACCATGAAATAAACCCAATAGGGCTGTTCTGCCCCAATAAGGGGTAATTATATCTTAGTTGGGATCAAGTACAGGTACTGTTTTATTATTACAGAGAAAAGGGAATCATTTAACCATGAAATAAACCCAATAGGGCTGTTCTGCCCCCAATAAGGGGTAATTATATCTTAGTTGGGATCAAGTACAGGTACTGTTTTATTATTACAGAGAAAAGGGAATCATTTAACCATTAAATAAACCCAATAGGGCTGTTCTGCCCCCAATAAGGGGTAATTATATCTTAGTTGGGATCAAGTACAGGTACTGTTTTATTATTACAGAGAAAAGGGAATCATTTAACCATGAAATAAACTCAATAGGGCTGTTCTGCCCCCAGTAAGGGGTAATTATATCTTAAGGTGCCCATACACTATAAGATCCGCTCGCTTGGCGATGTCGCCAAGTGAGCGGATCTTAACCCGATATCCCCACCTACGGGTGGGCGATATCAGGTAGCAAGTAACTTGAAAAAAAAATAATCCGATCATTTGGCCCTGGGGCCAAACGATCGGATTACATTTGTGGTTATGGGGCAGTCGGTTCGGGGACCACATCAACGAGCTGATGCGGGCCCCGATCCGACCGGATTCTCTAACCTGGCCGATCGAGATCTGGCCAATTTCAGGCCAGATATCGGTCGGCCAGTCCGCTCTGTTCTGCCCCTACACGGGCCGATTAGCTGCCGAATCGGTCCAAGGGACCCATATCAGCAGCTATAATCGGCCCGTGTATGGGGACCTTAAATTGGGATCAAGTACAGGTACTGTTTTATTATTACAGAGAAAAGGGAATCATTTAACCATTAAATAAACCCAATAGGGCTGTTCTGCCCCAATAAGGGGTAATTATATCTTAGTTGGGATCAAGTACAGGTACTGTTTTATTATTACAGAGAAAAGGGAATCATTTAACCATTAAATAAACCCAATAGGGCTGTTCTGCCCCAATAAGGGGTAATTATTCCTTAGTTGGGATCAAGTACAGGTACTGTTTTATTATTACAGAGAAAAGGGAATCATTTAACCATGAAATAAACCCAATAGGGCTGTTCTGCCCCAATAAGGGGTAATTATATCTTAGTTGGGATCAAGTACAGGTACTGTTTTATTATTACAGAGAAAAGGGAATCATTTAACCATTAAATAAACCCAATAGGGCTGTTCTGCCCCCAATAAGGGGTAATTATATCTTAGTTGGGATCAAGTACAGGTACTGTTTTATTATTACAGAGAAAAGGGAATCATTTAACAATTAAATAAACCCAATAGGACTGTTCTGCCCCCAATAAGGGGTAATTATATCCAGGGCTGTGGAGTCGGAGTCGAGGAGTCGGAGGCAATTTTGGGTACCTGGAGTCGGAGTCAGCAAAAAATGAACCGACTCCGACTCCTACTAAATTTAAATGGGAATAAAAAAAAAAAATAAAGCAAGTTTAAATGTCCCAATTCACAAACAGTCATAATTAATTACTTCTCTGCTATAAGAATAAAGCCCAATGCACACAGTGCATAAACGAACACATTGAGTGACCATGAAGCTTTTCATTGACTGTATGCTTCACAAAATGGGACGTAACGCACAGTTACGGTGCGGCAGCTCCACTGCGTTGTGTTCCTCTGTTACAGGGAACCCAGTGCCCACTGGGAACCCAGACTAACTCTCACTGATAACTAATTAAGTAAAAAAAATTTGCAGGACTAGAAATACTTGTATACGTGAAGGGAATGGATAGTCAATAGTTTAAGACTGAAGCTTTAAAACTTTTGAAAAACTGCTGTAATTCAGCTGTAATGTTAGCTTAAACTTTAAACATGACTATGGGATTCTAGGGAAATCATTAGGAGTAGGAGTATAGATAAAATTGTCTATCAGTTTATTATCAGTTCAGTCGTGTTTTAAGTGCCCCTTCCCCTTCCTGGGTGTATAAAATACATTAGCTTATTAAAAACAGAGGAGTCGGAGTCGGAAGTATCAGAAACTGAGGAGTCGGAGAATTTATCTACCGAATCCACAGCCCTGATTATATCTTAGTTGGGATCAAGTACAGGTACTGTTTTATTATTACAGAGAAAAGGGAATCATTTAACCATGAAATAAACCCAATAGGGCTGTTCTGCCCCCAATAAGGGGTAATTATATCTTAGTTGGGATCAAGTACAGGTACTGTTTTATTATTACAGAGAAAAGGGAATCATTTAACCATTAAATAAACCCAATAGGGCTGTTCTGCCCCAATAAGGGGTAATTATATCTTAGTTGGGATCTAGTACAGGTACTGTTTTATTATTACAGAGAAAAGGGAATCATTTAACCATGAAATAAACCCAATAGGACTGTTCTGCCCCCAATAAGGGGTAATTATATCTTAGTTGGGATCAAGTACAGGTACTGTTTTATTATTACAGAGAAAAGGGAATCATTTAACCATTAAATAAACCCAATAGGGCTGTTCTGCCCCAATAAGGGGTAATTATATCTTAGTTGGGATCAAGTACAGGTACTGTTTTATTATTACAGAGAAAAGGGAATCATTTAACCATTAAATAAACCCAATAGGGCTGTTCTGCCCCAATAAGGGGTAATTATATCTTAGTTGGGATCAAGTACAGGTACTGTTTTATTATTACAGAGAAAAGGGAATCATTTAACCATTAAATAAACCCAATAGGGCTGTTCTGCCCCCAATAAGGGGTAATTATATCTTAGTTGGGATCAAGTACAGGTACTGTTTTATTATTACAGAGAAAAGGGAATCATTTAACCATTAAATAAACCCAATAGGGCTGTTCTGCCCCAATAAGGGGTAATTATATCTTAGTTGGGATCAAGTACAGGTACTGTTTTATTATTACAGAGAAAAGGGAATCATTTAACCATTAAATAAACCCAATAGGGCTGTTCTGCCCCCAATAAGGGGTAATTATATCTTAGTTGGGATCAAGTACAGGTACTGTTTTATTATTACAGAGAAAAAGGAAATTATTTTTAAAACTTAGAATTACTTGCTTATAATGGAGTCTATGGGAGATGGCCTTTCTGTAATTCGGAACTTTCTGGATAACGGGTTTCTGGATAAGGGATCCCGTACCTGTACTTATATATTGCACCCAAGGGTCTCAGTTTGCAGACACCTTACACCTATAGGGATTATTTGCTGAGCTCTAGTTCCCCTTTAACTGTTCTATCCATTCGTTATATCCATTTATCCAGCACCTGAATATAAATGAATTCTTGGCAGCAACTTGCATATTTTATAGGAAAATGATATTCTACCCCCTATGGCTACAGCGGCTTATTTATCATAACTACCCCTGGGCTTCATTTTGTGCCGTTACAGTGTAGCTGTGAATTATATATATATAAATGCACACAGAGCCATTCATTCTGAGGGGGTACGGGTGCCGGGGGGTACCTATATGGTACAGTGTGTGAGTGGTACCCATGCTTTAAAGGGACATTTCAAATTCCAAACTTTATTTTTCGGTTCATTCTGTTTTCACTTTCTGTTAATTTTTTTCTTTGCCATTTTTTTTATATTATTAATGACACAACAGCGCTGTTGGCAATGATTGCCCTAACGTTGGGCCACACAATACACATATGAGCGCGGGTATTTGTTTTGTCTGTAACCCTCTTGCCCTGAAATCTGCATTATTTATAGATTTAGATGTTTCTGCTTTTAATTAATCTTGCCAATAAATTACAAACTTGTCTTCTGTAAGTGGGGGGCCCATTAGTAAGGAACACCCACCCCCAGCACATTTATAAATGGCTTCTTCTGCTCCTTGGCCTCTAGCCCAGGACAAATCCTGCCCCCCAACTGCAGCTTTGGGATAGGAATCATTGTGAGCAGAGTACAGATGTTTTCTCTTCATTTATAGCAGCTCAGGGGAGGATATTAGCAGCAGCAGCACTGTGAGAAATGATAATGTGCCGTCATCTAAACAATGCTAAATATTCTGCCCCCCTGCCCCAAGCGTCTTCCTCTAAGTAAAACATGCAACTTGCACGTTTCCATTGAAACTTTACTGTATTTACTTCTTAGATAGCATTATGGAGTAGGTGAGTCAGTAGATCAATAAATAGCAGTTCTACAGCCAAGTTCTGAGTAATAATAATATTATTGTACATTCCTGTGTGCCCAGCACTACGTAATGCTCAGTATGTGGTCCCTGGAATGGGGTCTAAAGCTAAATGGCTGATACCCCTGGGTACCCCTGGAACTATAGCAGGGTGACTGTTACCCCAATGTTTCTATATATCTGTAACCTTGTTATGGGCTAAGGGGGCCCAGCCTGAAGGCCAGTTAGGGGGGGATTTGGGGTGAGTGCTTATTTGTGCCCTGGGTACCCCTGGAACTATAGCAGGGTGACTGTTACCCCAATGTTTCTATATATCTGTAACCTTGTTATGGGCTAAGGGGGCCCAGCCTGAAGGCCAGTTAGGGGGGGATTTGGGGTGAGTGCTTATTTGTGCCTTGGGTACCCCTGGAACTATAGCAGGGTGACTGTTAACCCAATGTTTCTATATATCTGTAACCTTGTTATGGGCTAAGGGGGCCCAGCCTGAAGGCCAGTTAGGGGGGGGATTTGGGGTGAGTGCTTATTTGTGCCTTGGGTACCCCTGGAACTATAGCAGGGTGACTGTTACCCCAATGTTTCTATATATCTGTAACCTTGTTATGGGCTAAGGGGGCCCAGCCTGAAGGCCAGTTAGGGGGGGATTTGGGGTGAGTGCTTATTTGTGCCCTGGGTACCCCTGGAACTATAGCAGGGGGACTGTTACCCCAATGTTTCTATATATTTGTAACCTTGTTATGGGCTAAGGGGGCCCAGCCTGAAGGCCAGTTAGGGGGGGATTTGGGGTAAGTGCTTATTTGTGCCCTGGGTACCCCTGGAACTATAGCGGGGTGACTGTTACCCCAATGTTTCTATATATCTGTAACCTTGTTATGGGCTAAGGGGGCCCAGCCTGAAGGCCAGTTAGGGGGGGATTTGGGGTGAGTGCTTATTTGTGCCCTGGGTACCCCTGGAACTATAGCAGGGTGATTGTTACCCCAATGTTTCTATATATATATATATATTTGTGTGATCCTTAACACTTTTACTGGCAGTCTGACCTTATTGTTCTGGCCCATCGTATGTGACATGAGAATCCTCAGGCTGTAGTGCTTATGTTCTGACCTCAGTCAGACCAGATATAATTTTATTGCTTTGCCCACTTCCAGCTAAATTGTTCCTTAGAACCCTTTATAACAGGGATGCGGAATTTTTATTCTGCAGAAGGCAATAAAACTCAGTAGGGGCAGATTTTAATTTATGAGCAACTGAATAGAAATGTTAATAGACTTCTTAGGAAGCCAATATGCTTGCCAAGTACATCACGTTTAATAGACACGAAAGTGTGATGTTTTTTTTTATATTTAGATGTCCCTGTAACACTAGTACACTCCCCTAACAGATCTGGGGCGGGCACTATTATGGGTATTGTTGTAACTCTGTGATAACACTGTAAACCAGTGACCAGGAGATTGGCAATGTATTTGCTAGTCACGGTCACAATTGCCAT
The DNA here is from genome assembly GCF_000004195.4 of Xenopus tropicalis. Taxonomy (NCBI): domain Eukaryota; kingdom Metazoa; phylum Chordata; class Amphibia; order Anura; family Pipidae; genus Xenopus; species Xenopus tropicalis. The sequence goes on along the minus strand of NC_030677.2, from coordinate 15,649,071 downwards.
GACTGATGCCAGCGGCACGTGGGCTTCCCAGAGAACAGGGACTGGCCCCCCGTGACACAAACACCTGTAAGCCGTAGGCATAGGAGAGAGCACGGAAAGCTTTTTTTTTTCAGATCCTCTGCGATTACACAAACAGTACCCAAGTTCCCTCCATGTCTATCTGCTCATTAACCATAAATGTATTCCCTTGACATTATGACAAGATAGAGACAGTAGGGCAAGATAGAGACAGTAGGGCAAGATAGAGACAGTAGGACAAGATGGAGACAGTAGGGCAAGATAGAGACAGTAGGGCAAGATAGAGACAGTAGGGCAAGATAGAGACAGTAGGACAAGATGGAGACAGTAGGGCAAGATAGAGACAGTAGGGCAAGATAGAGACAGTAGGGCAAGATAGAGACAGTAGGGCAAGATGGAGACAGTAGGACAAGATGGAGACAGTAGGGCAAGATGGAGACAATAGGGCAAGATAGAGACAGTAGGGCAAGATAGAGACAGTAGGGCAAGATGGAGACAGTAGGGCAAGCTAGAGACAGTAGGGTAAGATAAAGACAGTAGGGTAAGATAGAGACAGTAGGGTAAGATAGAGACAGTAGGGCAAGATAGAGACAGCAGGGCAAGATAAAGACAGTAGGGTAAGATAGAGACAGTAGGGTAAGATAGAGACAGTAGGGCAAGATAGAGACAGTAGGGCAAGATAGAGACAGTAGGGCAAGATAGAGACAGTAGGGTAAGATAGAGACAGTAGGGCAAGATAGAGACAGTAGGGCAAGATGGAGACAGTAGGGCAAGATAGAGACAGTAGGGCAAGATAGAGACAGTAGGGCAAGATAGAGACAGTAGGGTAAGATAGAGACAGTAGGGTAAGATAGAGACAGTAGGGCAAGATAGAGACAGTAGGGCAAGATAGAGACAGTAGGGCAAGATACATCTTTTCAGCTTTCAAATGGGGGTCACTGCCAATTGTTACAATTTTGTTATTATTGTTACTTTCAATTCCTTATCTTTCCATTCAGGCCCTCTCCTATTCATATTCCCTTCTCTCATTCAAACCACTGCCTGGTTGCTAAGGTAAGCATGACCCAAACAACCAGGTAGCTGCTGAAATACCAAACTGGGGAGCTGAGGAACAAAAGGCTAAATAACTGAAAAACCATAAAATAAAATATGACATTTTATTGTAAATTGTTTCAGAATATCAATGTCTAGAGCTGGAGCTTTCCAAAAAGATTAACCCAGCCATTGCTGGGCAAAAGCTCAATTCCCAACCCTGGTTTAGTAGCGACGCCCCAAACATTGCGTGCTAGGGGCTCATTTCTGTAGTCCCCATTACCCCGCCCAGGCATTCCTGCCCCAGATTTGTAGCGCTGGGGCTAAAACTTAAATAAAAAAAGCTTTAAACTAATAGATTTCCACTCTCACAACTCTCCCAATCCCTCTCATGTTTGAAGTTTGGATTTGTCAGTTTAATGGGGTGTTTACATATTTTGGCACTTAAGTGAGTGTCTGTGTTTTCTTCCTATGAATAGGGTTGTGTTAAAGGGGAAGGTAAAAACTAAGTACAGCCATAAGCACTCACAGAAACGCAGAACTGAGTCCTCTATCAAAAGAAACACAGGATTCTTAGGGTATCTGACGTCCTCTCTTAGAAATACCCTTCATTCCAGGGGCCAGAGTCTGCGCAGCTCTCCCCTCTGCAGCTCCCCCCACCCTCACAAATGCTAAAGACTCCCCCCTTATGAATGTGTGATCTCAGCTATAATGGCTGCAAGCAGGAAGCTACAATGGCAGCTGCTATCTTAAGCAAACAGAGAAAGCTTCCAGGGCTGTTTACTCGGGTATGGTAATGCTTTCTGCAGAATTAATACAGTGTTCTAGTTGGCACTAAAGTGGGAATCTATTGCCAGTAAAATGCCAAAATGAATTTCCTTCTTCTTTAAAGGGGAAGTTCACTGTGCATGTAGTCTTTATTATTCAGTGTTATAATAATGGAATGAAATGCTTAATTGGAGGGGCTTGAATGAAAAGAAAAGCAATAAGGAAGCTTATGACACACGGTGCATTATTCATACTGAGCCCCCATTTACTGGAGAGGGGAGAGCGAGCGCCTTAATTGTTCATCCTAAAGTCCCAAACTAATTTCTTCTTCTGCTTCTCCCAGCTGTTCCCTGCCGTATGTCACGGAGACAGTCCCCAGCACCCTATACCATCTCCACCCTGCACAGGATCAGGGGGGGGCCTGAACTACTACATGGAAGTGCTCACCAGGTACATAGAATGTACAATACATTTCCCATTAGATGGAACATAGCAGCCTTACTGTGCCAACCTACAGCATAGACCTGCCCTATAGCAGCGATACTGTGCGATAATGTTTGCTGGGGGTCAACTTAGCGGGGTGTCTCAGTGAGGCAGAAGAGGCACAGGACACAGGGGTGGGTTAAGGGGGTGTCTCAGTGAGGCAGAGGGGCACAGGACACAGGGGTGGGTTAAGGGGGGTGTCTCAGTGAGGCAGAAGGGGCACAGGACACAGGGGTGGGTTAAGGGGGTGTCCCAGTGAGGCAGAGGGGGCACAGGACACAGGGGTGGGTTAAGGGGGTGTCTCAGTGAGGCAGAAGAGGCACAGGACACAGGGGTGGGTTAAGGGGGTGTCTCAGTGAGGCAGAAGGGGCACAGGACACAGGGGTGGGTTAAGGGGGTGTCTCAGTGAGGCAGAAGGGGCACAGGACACAGGGGTGGGTTAAGGGGGTGTCTCAGTGAGGCAGAAGGGGCACAGGACATCAGTGAGGCAGAGGGCACAGGACACAGGGGTGGGTTAAGGGGGTGTCTCAGTGAGGCAGAGGGGCACAGGACACAGGGGTGGGTTAAGGGGGTGTCTCAGTGAGGCAGAAGGGGCACAGACACAGGGGGGTTAAGGGGGTGTCTCAGTGAGGCAGAAGGGCACAGGACACAGGGTGGGTTAAGGGGGTGTCTCAGTGAGGCAGAAGGGGCACAGGACACAGGGGTGGGGTTAAGGGGTGTCTCAGTGAGGCAGAAGGGGCACAGGACACAGGGGTGGGAAAGGGGGTGTCTCAGTGAGGCAGAAGGGGCACAGGACACAGGGGTGGGTTAAGGGGGTGTCTCAGTGAGGCAGAAGGGGCACAGGACACAGGGGTGGGTTAAGGGGGTGTCCCAGTGAGGCAGAGGGGGCACAGGACACAGGGGTGGGTTAAGGGGGTGTCTCAGTGAGGCAGAAGGGGCACAGGACACAGGGATGGGTTAAGGGGGTGTCTCAGTGAGGCAGAGGGGCACAGGACACAGGGGTGGGTTAAGGGGGTGTCTCAGTGAGGCAGAAGGGGCACAGGACACAGGGGTGGGTTAAGGGGGTGTCTCAGTGAGGCAGAAGGGGCACAGGACACAGGGGTGGGTTAAGGGGGTGTCCCAGTGAGGCAGAGGGGGCACAGGACACAGGGGTGGGTTAAGGGGGTGTCTCAGTGAGGCAGAAGAGGCACAGGACACAGGGGTGGGTTAAGGGGGTGTCTCAGTGAGGCAGAGGGGGCACAGGACACAGGGGTGGGTTAAGGGGGTGTCTCAGTGAGGCAGAAGGGGCACAGGACACAGGGGTGGGTTAAGGGGGTGTCTCAGTGAGGCAGAGGGGGCACAGGACACAGGGGTGGGTTAAGGGGGGTGTCTCAGTGAGGCAGAAGGGGCACAGGACACAGGGGTGGGTTAAGGGGGTGTCTCAGTGAGGCAGAGGGGCACAGGACACAGGGATGGGTTAAGGGGGTGTCTCAGTGAGGCAGAAGGGGCACAGGACACACGGGGTGGGTTAAGGGGGGTGTCTCAGTGAGGCAGAGGGGCACAGGACAAGCAGGGTGGGTTTTAAGGGGGTGTCCCAGTGAAGGCAGAAGGGGCACAGGACACTAGGGGTGGGTTAGGGTGTGCTCAGTGAGGGCAGAAGGGGCAGGCAGGACCAGGGGTGGGGTTTTAAGGGGTGTCTGCAGTGAGGCAGAAGGGGCACAGGACAACAGGGGTGGGTTAAGGGGTGTCTCAGTGAGGCAGAAGAGGCACAGGACACAGGGGTGGGTTAAAGGGGGTGTCTCAGTGAGGGCAGAAGGGGCAACAGGACACAGGGGTGGGTTAAAGGGGGTGTCTCAGTGAGGCAGAAGGGGGCACAGGACACAGGGGTGGGTTAAGGGGGTGTCTCAGTGAGGCAGAAGAGGCACAGGACACAGGGGTGGGTTAAGGGGGGTTGTCTCAGTGAGGCAGAAGGGGCACAGGACACAGGGGTGGGTTAAGGGGTGTCTCAGTGAGGCAGAAGGGGCACAGGACACAGGGGTGGGTTAAGGGGGGTGTTCTCAGTGAGGCAGAAGGGGCACAGGACACGGGGTGGGTTAAGGGGGTGTCTCAGTGAGGCAGAGGGGGCACAGGAACAGGGGTGGGTTAAGGGGGTGTCCCAGTGAGGAGAGGGGGCACAGGACACAGGGTGGGTTAGGGGGTGTCTCAGTGAGGCAGAAGAGGCACAGACACGGGGTGGGTTAAGGGGGGTGTCTCAGTGAGGCAGAAGAGGCACAGGACACAGGGGTGGGTTAAGGGGGTGTCTCAGTGAGGCAGATGGGGCACAGGACACAGGGGTGGGTTAAGGGGGTGTCTCAGTGAGGCAGAGGGGCACAGGACACAGGGGTGGGTTAAGGGGTGTCTCAGTGAGGCAGAGGGGCACAGGACACAGGGGTGGGTTAAGGGGTGTCTCAGTGAGGCAGATGGGGCACAGGACACAGGGGTGGGTTAAGGGGGGTGTCTCAGTGAGGCAGAAGAGGCACAGGACACAGGGGTGGGTTAAGGGGGTGTCTCAGTGAGGCAGATGGGGCACAGGACACAGGGGTGGGTTAAGGGGGGTGTCTCAGTGAGGCAGAGGGGGACAGGACACAGGGGTGGGTTAAGGGGGTGTCTCAGTGAGGCAGAAGAGGCACAGGACACAGGGGTGGGTTAAGGGGGTGTCTCAGTGAGGCAGATGGGGCACAGGACACAGGGGTGGGTTAAGGGGGTGTCTCAGTGAGGCAGAGGGGGACAGGACACAGGGGTGGGTTAAGGGGGTGTCTCAGTGAGGCAGAGGGGCACAGGACACAGGGGTGGGTTAAGGGGGGTGTCTCAGTGAGGCAGAAGGGGCACAGGACACAGGGGTGGGTTAAGGGGGTGTCCCAGTGAGGCAGAGGGGGCACAGGACACAGGGGTGGGTTAAGGGGGGTGTCTCAGTGAGGCAGAAGAGGCACAGGACACAGGGGTGGGTTAAGGGGGTGTCTCAGTGAGGCAGATGGGGCACAGGACACAGGGGTGGGTTAAGGGGGGTGTCTCAGTGAGGCAGAGGGGGACAGGACACAGGGGTGGGTTAAGGGGGTGTCTCAGTGAGGAAGAGGGGGCACAGGACACAGGGGTGGGTTAAGGGGGTGTCTCAGTGAGGCAGAAGGGGGCAAAGGACACAGGGGTGGGTTAAGGGGGTGTCTCAGTGAGGCAGAAGGGGCACAGGACACAGGGGTGGGTTAAGGGGGTGTCTCAGTGAGGCAGAGGGGGCACAGGACACAGGGGTGGGTTAAGAGGGGGGTCTCAGTGAGGCAGAGGGGGCACAGGACACAGGGGTGGGTTAAGAGGGGGGTCTCAGTGAGGCAGAAAGAGCATAGGACACACAGGTGGGTTAATAGGGGCATCTCAGTGAGGCATAAGGGGCACAGGACACACAGGTGACTATCTATACCTACTGTGCCACACACTCTATCACTTCTATACTTCACCCTAAGTGCTGTGAGTGTTGGCAGCTGTTCAATAGAGAATAAAACTCTATATAAATATATATACTCTGCACACTCCTGATACTTCCAAATCACAACTCCCCCCATCAGCTGAAGCACGCTGGGAGTTACAGTTCAGTGAGACCCCCACTGCAATAACAATGCTAACTTACTAACAATGCTAAATTTGAGTATTAATGGAAACTTGCCTTTTCCCAGGCCAAGTTTGAAAACAAGCTTCAGTTCTCGATCAGAATGAAAGGGAAGGATCACGTTCTCACACTCCACAAGGCGCAGTGAGTACCCACACATGTATCTTATTTTCCTAATTTCTGTTATTTCATTATTCTCTGGTAGGATTAAAGGGCAACTATAATGGTCTCTTTTATTCTACTGAGCCTGCCTTTTTATATGTGCCTAAGCTGCACAGCCCTCCTGTTATGTTACTATCCCATTACAAGCAGCTGCTAAGGGGCAGGGGGTAGCAACCCAGAGAGAGCGGTCTGATGGCATTGCTAGGGGCATTATCACCCACAAGGGATTCACAAATAAAAGGCCCGGGCCCTCCTATAGCCGACAGGGAGATATACAGAGAGACAACAGGTGGGTATATTAAGCCAGGGCAGAACAAACAAAACCACTAACTGCTACAATACATATCAATCTCTGCGGTTTAGAAATGATAAAGGAGATAGACAAGTTATGTAATATCCCTGCAAGCCCACCTGGTTAGCTGCAAGTCATTCCACAAAGGCCCATGATGAGTTGTTTTACCTGAGGGCTCGAGAGAATGTGTAGAATTCTTTAACTGCATAAGAAAACACTGAAAATATGGGTCACCTGGGTGATTAAGAAAAGCAGATGTGAGCGGAAAATGATGCGGATTTTGTAAGAGGAAATCCCCATTATACATTACATTATATACATTATAGACATTATATACCAGCCCGAGGGTCTCGCCTACATACGGATGATTTTATTTGCTTCTATACATAAGGGATAATGTACCCCCTACTGTAAATGATAAGGATATTAGCAGTCACTGAGGGGTTCTGTGCCCCCCATATAAAGGCACAAGGCTGCAGGCTGAGTTATACAGGGAACTCTGAGTATCACTCATGTATTATAAGGGATAATGTACCCCCTACTGTAAATGATAAGGATATTAGCAGTCACTGAGGGGTTCTGTGCCCCCCATATAAAGGCACAAGGCTGCAGGCTGAGTTATACAGGGAACTCTGAGTATCACTCATGTATTATAAGGGATAATGTACCCCCTACTGTAAATGATAAGGATATTAGCAGTCACTGAGGGGTTCTGTGCCCATATAAAGGCACAAGGCTGCAGGCTGAGTTATACAGGGAACTCTGAGTATCACTCATGTATTATAAGGGATAATGTACCCCCTACTGTAAATGATAAGGATATTAGCAGTCACTGAGGGGTTCTGTGCCCCCCATATAAAGGCACAAGGCTGCAGGCTGAGTTATACAGGGAACTCTGAGTATCACTCATGTATTATAAGGGATAATGTACCCCCTACTGTAAATGATAAGGATATTAGCAGTCACTGAGGGGTTCTGTGCCCCCCATATAAAGGCACAAGGCTGCAGGCTGAGTTATACAGGGAACTCTGAGTATCACTCATGTATTATAAGGGATAATGTACCCCCTACTGTAAATGATAAGGATATTAGCAGTCACTGAGGGGTTCTGTGCCCATATAAAGGCACAAGGCTGCAGGCTGAGTTATACAGGGAACTCTGAGTATCACTCATGTATTATAAGGGATAATGTACCCCCTACTGTAAATGATAAGGATTTAAGAAGAGGACTAAAAAGAATATATTTGTAGATATGTGTTTGCCTTTCTTTCATCTCCCTCCAGTTTGAAAAACTCACAGTCCGGTTGCTTTAGTCAATCACAAAACCAGATTGCATATAGACAGTGAACCTAGAACATTAGTACCATTTTGTCCTAGGATCCAGAATACTTAGTGGGGCTGTCTGATAGTATTACGTTTAGCATCCCCTTTAAATAACCTGAATTGCCCCCCGGGCGCACGTTGGCTGTGGATTATTCCTAGGAAGCCAGAATTGCATATGGCGGTTTTGTAACTTTACCCGAGGGGATGTGAGAATTCTTTAGAATTCTTTATAAATCCATCATTTTGCCATTTGTGACAAATTAATGCTGCTTCTGTTTCAGTGATCTACTGGCAGGGAATTTTTCGGCGTCCCATTATGAAGCAGATGGACGACTGGTGACAGAATCACTGGGACATCAGGTAGGTACTTTCCCTGCAATACCAGCCTTACACACCCAACTTTTTCTTTTTTTGCTCCCATAGCCCTCCTAGTGTGTTATACTCCCTTTATATAAACTGCTGCCAAGCTCAGTGCCAGCCTACTGGCCACTATATACACAGGTCACAGATGTTAGTGGCCCAGAGTCTATTACAGAGCTGCTGTACCTAGGAGCGCATACAGCACCTCATACAAAAGGAAATGTCACAGAAGACTTTAGATACACGTTGGTATATAAGAGTCTCAAGGACAAGTAAAGGAACAGTTCAGTGTAAAAATGAAACTGGGTAAAATAGACAGACTGTGCAAAATAAAAAATATTATCCAGAAACCTCTGAAATACTGAAGACCCATCTCCCATAGACCCCATTTTAATCAAATAATTCAGAATTTTAAAACTGATTTCCTTTTTCTCTGTAATAATAAAACAGTAGCTGTACTTGATCCCAACTAAGATATAATTACCCCTTATTGGGGCAGAACAGCCCTATTGGGTTTATTTCATGGTTAAATGATTCCCTTTTCTCTGTAATAATAAAACAGTACCTGTACTTGATCCCAACTAAGATATAATTACCCCTTATTGGGGGCAGAACAGCCCTATTGGGTTTATTTAATGGTTAAATGATTCCCTTTTCTCTGTAATAATAAAACAGTACCTGTACTTGATCCCAACTAAGATATAATTACCCCTTATTGGGGGCAGAACAGCCCTATTGGGTTTATTTCATGGTTAAATGATTCCCTTTTCCCTGTAATAATAAAACAGTACCTGTACTTGATCCCAACTAAGATATAATTACCCCTTATTGGGGCAGAACAGCCCTATTGGGTTTATTTAATGGTTAAATGATTCCCTTTTCTCTGTAATAATAAAACAGTACCTGTACTTGATCCCAACTAAGATATAATTACCCCTTATTGGGGGCAGAACAGCCCTATTGGGTTTATTTAATGGTTAAATGATTCCCTTTTCTCTGTAATAATAAAACAGTACCTGTACTTGATCCCAACTAAGATATAATTACCCCTTATTGGGGGCAGAACAGCCCTATTGGGTTTATTTAATGGTTAAATGATTCCCTTTTCTCTGTAATAATAAAACAGTACCTGTACTTGATCCCAACTAAGATATAATTACCCCTTATTGGGGCAGAACAGCCCTATTGGGTTTATTTAATGGTTAAATGATTCCCTTTTCTCTGTAATAATAAAACAGTACCTGTACTTGATCCCAACTAAGATATAATTACCCCTTATTGGGGGCAGAACAATCCTATTGGGTTTAATTACTGTTTTATTGATTTTTTAGTAGACTTAAGGTATGGAGATCCAAGTTACGGAAATACCCCTTATCCGGAATACCCTTGGTCCCGAGCATTCTGGATAACGGGTCCTATACCTGTAATATATTAGTTGGGCAAAAATGTAATCTATAAAGGCTGGAGTGAGTGGATGTCTAACATAATAGCCAGAACTCTACTTCCTACTTTCAGCTCTCTAACCTCTTAGTTAGTCTGTGACTTGAGGGGGGCCCCATGGGACATAACTGCTCAGTTAGTTTGTGAGCCCGCAGGTCAGATTCAAATGCAAATGAACTGAGCAGTTATGTCCCATGGGGCCCCCCCCTCAAGTCACTGATTGATTACTGACTGCTAACAGCTTAGAGAGCTGTAAAGGAGTGAGTAGTGTCCTGGCTATTATGTTAGACATCTGCCCACTCCAGCCTTTATAGATTACATTTTTGCCTAACTAACTATATTGAAAACATTTTTTATTTTGCGTAGGCTGTCTATTATATCCAGTTTCACTGAACTGTTCCTTGAGATTCTTATATACAAACGTGTATCGATTTATTGGCCACGGGGCTTCCCAGAGGGGGATATCACTTGCCAGCAGCTGTGAGGGGGGCCCGGGATCCTACAGGGGCATTCCAGGCAAGCCGGGGCAGGCAGGCTAAATATAAAGGCAGCTTTGGGCTAGCTTTGGGGGGAGCCCTGTTCCACAGAATTCTACCCCTCCTGCGTTCCTTGACCCCCCTGTGCCTCTGTTCCCAGGAGCACTGCTGCTATACGGGCTCAGTGGATGGACTGGTGGAGTCCCTGGTCTCGCTGTGTACCTGCCCCAGCCTCAGGTGAGCTTCACTTTGGATGGGGGGGCTGCAGGGCTCGGGGCACAAGGGATGAAGCATTAAGGGGCAGATACATTAAGCGCTTGTGCTGTTCCCATAAGAACACGTAGGCTTCATGGCTTCCAGGAGGAAGGAGGCCTGGATGTGCCCTAAGCAGGGGATAAATATGGGCAACCCTATGCCCCCTGGGGCTTCTTCCTTCTACCTATAGGAAGGGGCCCTCCTGGTGTTTCTGCATACTTAGTGCACACAAGGATACCTCAATCTCTATCTATCATTCTCCCTAAAAGCAGTGCACCCATACCTCCCTTACTCTATATATAAACGTGCCCATGTACCACGGGCAGGGCCTTTAGTCTCTCCGGAATCACTGCCATTGACAGTAACGTTAATAACATTGGAGACAAAGATCACCGGTGATCCTTCAGATGTTTGCTAACCATTCAAACCTAAGTGCTGATTGGTTGCCCAAATATACCTTGGGTCCATGTACTGTTAGCAACTCGGCTTTGGATCTAGCCAAACCTCCCGCTTATGGCAGGGATACCAAGTTTATTGTACCCTACTCTACATTTTCAGCCACAATTCCAATGATATAAAGAAAATACTTTAAAGTGCCCAATAACTTCCTTGGCATCTTCTGGGGCAGTCTGGTTATTCGGGCACTTTGGTACCAGGTTGATCCATATGTGCTACAGCTCATCATACTCAGAGGTATTAATGTGGGGTAGATTCTACATGGGGACCAGATCGGTGGCTTTTGTCAATGAATTTAATTCATTTATTGTGAAAATAAAGCGTTACATTTCCTTTTTGTGCCCCTGCCACCAACGCAAGGCAGGGGGATTGGGTAACCGTAACTAGGTCACCCCCTTTGTCTGGTCTGGGATAGCAGCTCTCATTTCAGCCTCCAATTTCTAAACAGTTTTCCAAAGAATGATATTCTAGCAGCATCTGTGTCTATATGTTCCACGGGGCCCCGGGGCCCTGAAAGCAGGTGCTGGAAATGCAGTGTAACTGAAAGCTCAACAAAGCGATAAAGTTATCTCACAAGTACCCCATTTTTATTTGTCCCAATAATAGCTGTAATCGTGCTGGTTACTGCCACTATTCCATTGGTCTTGTGTGTTCTGCCCCGTCATGATCTGCCCTGCTACTGCAGTGAGTGGGGGCAAGTGAGGGAGCAGAAGGGGGGTCAGTGGGTGAGTAAGGGGGTGGCGATCATGAGCGGGCAGGAGGTAAGGGGGTACTTGCCTTGGGAACCAGTAACTCCTCACCTGGCTGCAGTGGGGGTGATAAGGTTGGAGAGGGGGCATGGAAGACTGTGCCCAAGAGATAACAAATACCTAGAAATGGGTTTATTTCCCCTTTAAGTACAGAACAAAGCTAAAAGTAAGCCGACCCCATGTGGGCAGTAACAGAAGCCTTTGGGAGTTTTGGGTGATGTACATATTAATTGTAACGGTCATTGTTCCTGAATAAACTCCCATGCACAAAGGGGTTGGGATCAGCGGCCCAATGGGCTATGCAATATGTTATTTATTCCCTGACAAACAAGGTCTTATTGGGTGTGTGGGGGGTACATTCTGACTGACCCACTAAAGATCAGCAATCTCCCATAAGTTATTGTCTCTGGGGCACGGGTCTAAAATTATCCAGGATCGCTCCTAAAATTTCCATTTCCTTTCCCTAGAGGCTGAACCCCCCCCCACATTCTGACTGGTATCGTCCTTATTGGGGCTCGTCAGTGCAATGCAGGGTTTTCCAATGCCCATATGTAGAGCCAGGGAGGGCAAGAGCTGTAAGATAATATAGAGAATAGCGCCATCTAGTGAGTATTTTGCATTATTAAAAAATAAATCAACCAAGGATACAACCAGCCATAAAGATAATGAGCAGAAAGGTCAGTTGAGGAATCCGCTTGCACACAGTTTTATTCCTATCTCTGTACTGCAGGCAGCCGCCTTGTATAGTGAGAGGCAAATGAACAGCCCCACCCCAGCTTCATATTCCTTTGTTTTTGCAGTGGGTACATCACTCTGAGAGAGGAAATTTACAGCTTTGATGCCCTGAGACCAGCCGAGCCTGAGGAGAACACAACCATAAAGCTGCACTATCACCCTATACATCCAGCTATGGGTGCAGCACCCAGGCGCTCCCGCCGCTCCCCCCAGTATTCCCATTTAGCGGAGGTAAGGTGAATCCTTGTTGATCGCACTTACTGTTACATACACCTCCCCCTTGTGACTGTGAGCACCAGTTATTACCCTGGTCAGGGGTAGCGCCAGGGCTCCCTGTGCCAATAGGAGCAGCAGCGCTCAGTTCTGAAGGAAGGCAGGAAGGGCTGATTGGTGCAGGGCGCATATAATACAAAAGCACAAAGAGCTCATTTTGATGCACCATGACCCCAGTAGAAACAGTAAAAATACTTTGCTTTTGCTTGCTTAACCCCCACATACTATTGCCCACCATCTCTCTCCCTCCAGCTGCACCCCATTCTCCATACTGTTCCCCTTAACGCTTTCTCTATTTCCATATTTCTCTTTTGAGCCCTTTCACACAACTTCAGCTGAACCCCTTTCAATCCCTTATCCAGATGAGCCCCATCTACGCCTCTCCAGCTCCGCTCCCTCTATCCTGTTCTAGTTGAGTCCTTACCAGTATCCCCTTGCACCCTACTGAGCCCTTATATCCCTTTCCAAGCTCATTCTATTATCTCTGTCTAAGCCCCCCACTATCTGATTCCAGCTGAACCCCTATCTGTCCTTCTCCAGCTGGACCCTCTCCATTCCTCTCTAGCTGAGCCTCCCCAGTCTCAATGCTCAGTGATAGGGTTTAGAAGGAACAATCTGCTGCCGAGGTTGCCCAATTAAGCTGTATTGACCCCGAATCTGTATGACTATTAGCCCAGTTGTATCTCGCAGTACAATGGACTGACCTATTCCTTTCCTATAAGGGCGCTAGAGAGCCGTACAAGATTGAGCTGTTTTTGGTGGCAGATAAAGAAGAGGTAAGTGGTTTGCAGTGAGTATAATGGGTGTAATCCCCCTATTCCCCCCATTTATCAGCAGTGACGCCTTCTGTATTAGAGCCTGACATTATTTGGGTTAGGTTGAGACTTGCTACTCTTGGGTATTCATCTCCTTATATAAATAAAATATATAAATCTGCACCAATACCATAATTAAAAAATAGTATCTTTATTACAATACATTAAAATAGACCCCATGTACACAGCCTTTGGTACATGAGGTCTATTTTAATGTATTGTAACAAAGATACTATTTTTTAATTATGTTATTGGTGCAGATTTATATATTTCTTGTAATTATTTCCCTCTTTGGCCACTAGAGGGTTCAGTTCACACCTTGCTTAGTTTTGTTTGGTACTTTTTAATAGTGATTATTCTTTGTTTTGGCCTTTGAAAAGAATTGATGTATTCATCTCCTTATGCCATGGGGCATTCACCTCTGGAAATCCGCCATATCACTTTTTTTAATATACTGACACCCCCAATCCCGCCATCACCATGACTCCCACATTCCCCATATGTTTGTACTTAGCACCGTACCAACCAGAATAAGGGCACCCAAGATTCCTGTAATGGGATAAAGTTCTTTATAACATCTACCCTGCCCCATTGGGTTCCATTAGGAACTCTGAGATAGGTGGGCTTCTAGATCAATAAGAACTTCCTGATCCCCCAGCAATAAAGCTGATTGGTTGAGAGGTTTCACCACTCCCTTTTCCCCTCAGTTCCAGCGGCACGGAGAGAGCGTGGAGAGAACCAGGCACCACCTCATGGCTGTAGCCTATCACCTCAATCAGGTAGGAGTCCCAACTCTTCTGCATCCAGTGGCCCCTCCCAGTTATACCCAACGTTGTCCGGTAATAAGAATAATTTTATTAGAGATCTTTACATTTCCCAATAGGCGGCACCGTTACTGGACAATAAAACATCTATTTCGTGTTTTCTTTGCAGATCTTTTTGGATATAGACTTCCAGATCTTTCTGGTGGGGATTGAGATTTGGAGTGAGGAGAATAAAGTGAATATTTCTGACGCGGCAGATTCATCGCTCCTGCGGTTCCTGGAGTGGCGGGAGCAGGTTCTGCTTCCCAGGATGCACCACGACAACGTTCAGCTTATTAGGTAGCGCTCTTTGCTGTGCTCTCGTTGCTTATTAAAGGGCAAGTTCACTTGCATGATCCTCTGCGCCTCCTGCACCTGGGCTGCTCTCTTTCCCCTGGTCAGGCAGGAACCTTACGTGGTTGTTCTTATTCTTTGTCTGTATCTCACAGCGGGGTGCGCTTCAAGAACCACATCCTCGGGGAAGCCTTTCTGGCCCAAATGTGCTCAGAGTCCCATAGCGGTGGGGTTATCAGGGTAAGGTTCTGTATATATGCATTTATACTTGCGTATTGCTTACACCTGTTTGGCTGATACAGATCATTGATGTTTCTCTGCAGGACACAGGGATCAGCCCCAAAGAGTTGGCCAAGTACATTGCCCACGAGATTGGGCACAACCTGGGCATGAAGCACGATACGGAAAATTGCTATTGCCCAGTGGGGCCAGGGAGGTGCCTTCTTTCAAAGCGGAATTGGTAAGCCATAGGCGCATCATTCTGACCAACCATGGTGTTTGTGTGGCTTTTCTCCTATTTGATTGGCTAGTTCTGCCTCCATGCTAATGAGCTGCCCCGCCCCTAGGTACGACATCCACCCAGTGTTTAGCGAGTGCAGCCGCCACTCCCTCACCAGGTTCCTCGAGGAGAAGAACATCACCTGCTTAATGAACCCACCCCACACATATATCGTAAGTACCACTGAGGGGGGGGTACTAAGGGCTACATTTTACATATTTACTTACCATATGTGCAATTCAGATACAATTGCCATGTGGTGTTTGTGATGGGGAGATGCGCCTGATGCAATTGCAGCCAATTTTTGTTATGGGTCACTACACATGGGCACAGTTTGACCCAGGTCAGAGTGTTAGCTCCATACAGGTTCGGACTGGGCCGCCGGGACACCGGGTGGGCCAGACCCGACCCTTGCGGCGCTCCACCTGCCCGACCGCTCCTGCCCTGGCGCGTTAACTTTACGCGCACGGTGGGAGGACGTCGGGTGGGGGGTCCTGCGAGGGGGGTAACGGGCGCGGGCACCTGCAGGGCCCCTGGGGCGGGTGCCTGGTTAAAAATGTGGATATTATCAGCCTGTCATTTTACTACACACTTTCAAGGGGAAGTTAAGCCCATGCTTGTTTTCTATTTCACACATTTTCAAGGGGAAGTTAAGCCCATGCTTGTTTTCTATTTCACACATTTTCAAGTGAAACTTAAACACATTTTTGTTTTCCAAGAATGAGCTCCAATGCTCCTAAAATGGCTGCTGGAGCCATTTCTGCTTGGGAAAAATAAAGAGGATTCATGGAAACGAATGTCCATTTGAATTTCCTGACTTCACAAATTCGAGTTTTCAATTCGAGTTTTTATTTTATACCATGTCGAGTTTATACGACTGTCAAGGCCAGGAACAAATACATTTTAGTAAATCAGCCCATTAATTTGTCCTTACCAGCAGTCAATATGGGGCTAAGGAAAGGCTTGTGTCCTTACTCGCCCATCCTGAACACAAGGCAACGCCAAAGTCCCAACCAACATGGTGGGCCCCAGTAGCGGCAGGGCATTCAGAGTACTAGGAGCTATGGAGAAGGAAAGGTGCACCATGGGCAAAAACCATGCATTTGTGCCAGTTGTGCCAGTACATGTATGTGTTTATTACATGTGATTTTATCACCTTGTGTTGCCAGGAAGAATCTCCCCCGGGCGTTGATCAGCACGAGGTTCTTGAAACTGGTAAGATCTTGCTTTTGGGGTTGGGGGCAGCTGTATATTTCCCAGTATTACTGATATCTGTAGCTTTGCTTCATTTCTCTTTGTGTCTCAGTTGGAAAAGTCTCCATTTTCCTGTGTTCTCTGATCATCCTGCCGATCTTCCTAATCATCTGGAGAAGGGCGTCAGGCAAACCCCCCCAGGCCGTGTAAGTGGGGGGGCGATAGGAAAACTGCAGGAAGAGTTTCTCGCGGGATGGATAACTGGGTGCCATGCCCCCCACTGGCGCTGATCCAGAACATTGTAGGTGCCTCTTTCTATGGGTGGGTTGGGTCACAGCACTGGCAGTGAATGGCTGCCCTTTCCTTTTGTTGGTGAGCCCAATACTGGTTGCGTCGAAGGACCTTCCTGTCCTAGAAGGACTCACCGCGGAAGCCTCTTAAAGAGAGAATGAGAGAAATGTGCTGCACCCTAAGGCCAAGTGAACTAAGGAACAATGTGAGGTGGTGTCACCAGTGGCCTAATGAGCCAATACGCCAGGCAGAACAGTGGACTGGACGTGCAACATAAATTAATAAAGAATTTTGCACTTTAATGATGGAAGCCAATGGCTGCTCCTAGGCTTTGGCATATATCCCAGAGGGACGCAGTTTACTAAGATGTGAATGTGATAGACTATTCCACCTCACCGATCATCCATGAGACTTTTAGCTTGTACCCACCCAGACGTTATCAATGGTACAGTCCTATTTGGTGAGTGAAGCTGATCTGGTGGAGCTGAGCGTGCCCAAAGCAGGCCAATGAGGCTACTAAGGAACATATTGGAATATATGGAAATATTTAATGACAAAAGCACATCTTCTGAGCCTAGAGGATAGGAGATTTCACTATCAGCATAGGAAGAGTTTTGGGTTTATAATATGTATAGTTTAATGAGAGGTATGAAGAGTGATTTATTGGTTGGGTTCAAACACGGGCCTTTCTGACATAAGTGGCATACATAAGATGATAACTGGTTGCTAGGCATAAGAAATATGATTTGTAAAAGAAATATAATGGTAGAACCCAGGGGCTGCCCAATGCCCAGGGATCAGTTCTGATACCCCCACTGTACATTGCCCTGTCTAGAAATCTCAGTGCCACTTGCACAGGTGCCACCCCTCTCCTGGGGTCACATATGGCTACTCCTGGCATCCCATAATAAGTCTGTGACAACTCATAGAGGTCCCTTCACTGGTTCCATGTAATGTGATTGTCATGCAGTGGGCCTACAGACTTCCCAGTCACGCTCCCTAGCCTTAGCTAACCTTGGCTTCTCCGTTCTACAGTCACCCGTAACCCAATGAGCTGACACTCTAAATCCCCTACTGATACAGAAGTAAGGCTGGGGTGCCATAGGGCCCATCACAGGCATGAGCACCACACCACTGTTAAAAAGCACAAAAAATATAATGACCAGTTTTAAAAAATACTATAGTTGGCCTCATACGAACGATTAATATCAAGGTTAATCCACTTCAGGCCAGAGAGGCTTGTTTGTTCTAAGAAGAGAATTGTTCTCCCAAATATAAATGTGCCCCAGCCCATTAATACTACCTGCCACTAACGTCTACCTCTAACTGCCACTAGGCGGCGCCATTCCATGTTCACATATTTGTCTGATCCTATTGTCCTAAAAAGCATTACTTTTTTTAACAAATTGCTGAATAAAGGCAAAATGTACCTGTGAATGTAAATAGAAAATGAAAAGGCCTCTCTCTGTGCATAGAACATTAACCGGCGATGAATTGAGTCATTGGGGGGGGGCTCTAACACTAAGCTGCCCCCTTTCTTCCTTCAGTTTTTTTCTAGGGGAAAACTGGGGATTGGGAAACAAACACAGCAAAATGTGTTTGCATAGGGAATACTGCTATGGGCTAGAACCAACCTGTAGCCAATCAGTATTTCAGTATCCACAGAATTAGAGCAAGAAGCCAATCAGAGTAATGAGCATAATTCATAGTAGAAAGCCAGCCAATGAGATCTCCCTGGTACTTTCTTTGTCCTGATTGTACAGAAGCATGAAGCTGCCATGTTGTTTGGGCCATCATGGCTGCAGTTCATTCCCTGGCCATGAGAGGGAGTAGCTGTCACATCACAATGCTTTTTCTGTGAGAATCACCGGCACTGAATTGCAACTCACATAGTCAAAAAGAGGGACCAAAAAAACCAACGCTTCCAACAAAAAGCTTCCAGTCTATATCTATATCTAAAAGAACACATCTATGGGAAAAAACAGTCATTAAACCTAAAATATGGGAGCTCACTGTGGGATTGGTGCCTGTGTCATACTGAAAGTGAAGGTCAACTTCCCCTTTGTGTTCCGTGGTGCAGAGATTAACCCATTGGGTCCTGCGTACTGTCCGCATCTGCATGTAATTCTCAGGGTCACATGGCCAGGGTCACATTGCGCCACAGCCATCATAACTACAATCCCATTGCTCTTCTAATGAGCCCCTATCCAAGACGTCTGTCTAACAAAGTGAGAGCAGAAGTTGCACTACCGCCCTGCAGCTGGGCAATTTGGGTCTTCTCTGGGAAAAATAAATCATTAAAACTGGAAAAACTGATGGAAATTAGAGAGAGGTGAGAAGATATTTCTAAGTATACATATTACCCCCACCCCTTTAATTGAGCACACTTCTTAAGGTCCCCATACACGGGCCAATCCACTCGCTTGGTAATGTCGCCCCGGGGCCAAACAATTGAATTATAACGACGGGTATAGGAAAAGTCGGTCCAACTAGATTTTTTTAACCTGCCCGATTGATATCTGCCCGATTTCAGGCCAGATATCGGTCGGGCAGGCCCGTTGGTAGTGCCCATACACTGGCTGATTAGCTGCCGAATCAGTCTAAGGGACCCATATCGGCAGCTAGAATGGGCCGTGTATGGGGGCCTTTAGTGTAACTGTGAACCCCGCCCCCATAGCTGTAAACTCCGCCCCCCCAGCAGGTATTATCATTTCTTTATCGCGCTTCCCATGCAGATGGGTATTTTCTCCGGACCCCAGTGATACATTAAGGCATATACATGCAATGAATTGCTATTTTCCCCCTTATTGATATCCTGCTGAGGGATGAGTGTCCAGCTTGTGGCCCTCCAGCTGTTTCTGAAACACAATCCCCAGCATGGGCCGGGGCCCCCCTGCAGGCAGTGGCCAGAGAGGCACTTGTTTGTTGGATAAAGGATGCTGCCTGGGGTTTCAGATGGCCTCAGGGCTCAGTAATAAGAATGGGCCCCTCTGTACCTGCTGCCCAGAGGCCCAGGCCTCCTTAAGGCTAATGTCCTACGGGGAGATTGAGTCGCTGCCATTTTTAAAAAGTGAATTCCATCGAAAAGTCGCTCGTCTTTCCCTAACCATCGGTTACTAGAGATTTCCGCAACGGAGCGACTCTATTTCCCACAAATCCAGGTGCCATTTTCCCCGGCCACAATTAGAAATGACATTCAGCGCAATGGGGAAATCGCAGCGACAGTGGGTTTTACTTTCAGTGATTCCAATAGTTTTGAATGGCAATGCTTTCTCTGTAAAATCGCTCGATAAAGGGTCTCATAGCAATTCGGCACGATAAGTGATTTAAGGTAGTATCGTCGGTTTAGGTACTGGTATAGGATCTGTTATCCGGAAACCCATTATCCAGAAAGCTCCGAATTACGGAAAGTCTGTCTCCCATAGACTCCATTTTAATAAAATAATTCCGATTTTTAAAAATGATTTCCTATTTCTATGTAATAATAAAACAGTACCTGTACTTGATCCCAACTAAGATATAATTACCCCTTATTGGGGGCAGAACAGCCCTATTGGGTTTATTTCATGGTTAAATGATTCCCTTTTCTCTGTAATAATAAAACAGTACCTGTACTTGATCCCAACTAAGATATAATTACCCCTTATTGGGGGCAGAACAGCCCTATTGGGTTTATTTAATGGTTAAATGATTCCCTTTTCTCTGTAATAATAAAACAGTACCTGTACTTGATCCCAACTAAGATATAATTACCCCTTATTGGGGGCAAAACAGCCCTATTGGGTTTATTTAATGGTTAAATTATCCCTGTATAACTCAGCCTGCAGCCTTGTGCCTTTATATGGGCACAGAACCCCTCAGTGACTGCTAATATCCTTATCATTTACAGTAGGGGGTACATTATTCCTTATAATACATGAGTGATACTCAGAGTTCCCTGTATAACTCAGCCTGCAGCCTTGTGCCTTTATATGGGCACAGAACCCCTCAGTGACTGCTAATATCCTTATCATTTACAGTAGGGGGTACATTATTCCTTATAATACATGAGTGATACTCAGAGTTCCCTGTATAACTCAGCCTGCAGCCTTGTGCCTTTATATGGGGGGCACAGAACCCCTCAGTGACTGCTAATATCCTTATCATTTACAGTAGGGGGTACATTATCCCTTATAATACATGAGTGATACTCAGAGTTCCCTGTATAACTCAGCCTGCAGCCTTGTGCCTTTATATGGGCACAGAACCCCTCAGTGACTGCTAATATCCTTATCATTTACAGTAGGGGGTACATTATCCCTTATAATACACGAGTGATAGTGACAGGTGTATATGCATGGGGGTCTGACTAATTGAATTTTAATAGCAAAACGTTCCTAGCACAGGTGTAGGGGTGCAGGGGCTAGTAAGAGTAGCTTATGGCTACTAGCCCTGCTCTTTGCTTCTCGTCAGACCGAGGGCTCAGGGGCGGGTAGGTGGGTGCCATACTGGGACGCTGTTGGGTCTGAGCCAGTAACCGCAGCAGATGGAGTCAGTGCAGAAAGCCCCTAATTGTTTTCAACTATCAGCCTCTTTGATGTAGAAAAGCCACAGATTTGCCCCCTGAGAGGGCCGCACCCAGCAGCTTTATCTGGCCCTTCAAACAGTGACAGCTGTAGAGCGCGGGGAGGACAATAATGAGAGATAAGGTTCTCTATTCAGCCTGCACATTCCATGGAGTCTAACCTGTAGGCATCCGAGGGACAGATGGCCGGCAAGCAGCAATAATGGGCCATAGAGACCCTCGGCCAAAGGTTCCTCCTCTCTGAGATTCCCTGCACAACTGTAACCCACACCGCTCAGAGATCATGCTGCAAATCCAGCCCAAATGAAGAAGTAATGAAGTGGTAGCATGGAGGGAGAGTCATGTGACTGCCTCTACTTCCTTTCTGTTGGGACAACAGCAGCCCAGCCTTGCTTTATGGCCCTAGGATGAAAGCAAGGTGAGATTTGCCATACAGGACCCCCAACCTCATTCCCTGATTTGCAGATTTTGCTCCCTAACTACTGATATATCATTATACGATCATTGGCCAGAAAAATGATGAATTTGCTACTGATAAGTTTGTCTCAATTGAGAAGACCTGGGCATCTAATGGGCAATTTGTCTAGCAGTCAATTAACCAATGGTGTGCCCATAGCTACAGGGCCGACATCAGAACTTTGAGGCCCCACACAAGTTATTTATACGGCCCCCCCATGAACACAAGCAGTACCAACATTTGGCCACGCCCCTTGTGTGTGCAATATAAACAGCTGATGTTACTCTATAATAAGCCGTTCATACAAAGAGTTCCATTGGATAATGTGCTAAAAATTCAGTTCATTGGGGGTCAGTAGAGTTTGTCCTGAGTTTAACCCCTTCCCACCTAACTGCCCCTGCGCTGTCATTGCTTGATATGGAAGTTAGGTACGTTTTTGCATAAGTTACATAAACGTGTAAGCATCGGGGCCCAATGATGTTGCTGTGGGGCCCAATAACCAGCTATTCCCCTGCTGGAAAGTTCATGATATAATTCAGTAAATGGATCCCAATACAAACAGCTGTCGTTACTCTGTAATAAGCAGCTCATATAAATAGTTAAAATTAATAATTAGTGAGCTAATAAGTCAGTAAAGTTATTGGGACACAGTGGGATTTACCTTAAGTTGTTTAACTCATTGTTGGTCAGTGGGTTCGTCCCTGAGAAGCTTCTCTGCGTTGTCTTTTGCTTGATACGCAAGTTACTTACGTTCTAGGCAAGTTACGCAGTTTTTTAAGCAGTATTTGCGGAAGTTACGCAATTATTATTATTATTATTAACATTTATTTATAAAGCGCCAACATATCCCGCAGCGCTGTACAATATGTGGGTTTCATACATTGGGCATACAGAGTAACATATAAAGTAACCAATATCCGATACAAGAGGTGAAGAGAGCCCTGCCCAAAAGAGCTTACAATCTACAAGGAGAAAGGGTTGAGACACAAGGTGTGGGGCATGTCGCCAAGCGAGCGGATCTTCTCCCGATCTTCTCCCGATATCCCCCACCTAATTATAACGACGGCTATAGGCAAAGTCAGTTTGGGGGCCTAATTAACGAGCCGATGCGGTCCCCAATCTGACTAGATTTTTTAACCTGCCCGATTGATATCTGGACGATTTCAGGCCGGATATCGGTCGGGCAGGCCGTCAGTAGTGCCCATACACAGGCCGATTAGCTGCCGAGTCTGTCTAAGGGACCCATATCTGCAGCAAGAATCGGCCCATGTATGGGCACCTTAAGAAAAAAAAAGATTTCACGAGGCTGGCACAACTATCTGTACCCCCTCTACCCCCCTGGTGGCTACAAATAATTGATCCTTTGGTTGTGGTACTATCCTGCAGCAGGTAGGTTACTCATAGCTGCCCTTCTGGTGCATTTCTGGGCGCCCTTGGATGGTGCCAACTACCTGCTCTTTCAGTGAGAAGTTTGATTACGTACGCAGCTTCAGTGACAAAAAGAGCAATATTAATTCCGTTGGCAGTCGCTACGTTTTCGCAACACTGCAGTCTCACTTTGTGCATTAGTCACAACAGATCAATAAGAAAGTAGAATGTTTTATTGCAATAAATGTTCCCGGAATTCCATTTCATCCCACAGCAATGATGGTTTCCTTGCCCTTGTTTGTCCATTAACATTACAAAAGAGCTTTCTGGGTGTTTTAGAGAGTCCAAAGACGCTGGGGTAACTCTATATTTATTTAAATCCCCTCCCTCTGAATGTTCCATTACGAAATGGTAGTAATAAAAGTGTGTCCTCTAATTGTGCCCAAGCAAACTGACTGAGCAAGTGAGAGATCAGAGGCACATCTGTTATCTGGGGCTTTGTGTGCCGGAGTCAATGGAAGGGGCAGACTTTCCCTTTAAGCCTTTCACCTGCCTGTCCTATAATAGATAATATATTACTGAGTAGAGAAGAATGGCTATTATCCCCCCACTGCTACTATAGGCACCATCTCTCCCTACTATACCTACTATCCCACAACCACAGTCCCTTCCCAGAGGCTATTATCCCCCCACTGCTACTATAGGCACCATCTCTCCCTACTATACCTGCTATCCCACAGCCCCAATCCCTTCCCAGAGGCTATTATCCCCCCACTGCTACTATAGGCACCATCTCTCCCTACTATACCTGCTATCCCACAGCCCCAGTCCCTTCCCAGAGGCTATTATCCCCCACTGCTACTATAGGCACCATCTCTCCCTACTATACCTACTATCCCACAGCCCCAGTCCCTTCCCAGAGGCTATTATCCCCCCACTGCTACTATAGGCACCATCTCTCCCTACTATACCTGCTATCCCACAGCCCCAGTCCCTTCCCAGAGGCTATTATCCCCCCACTGCTACTATAGGCACCATCTCTCCCTACTATACCTACTATCCCACAGCCCCAGTCCCTTCCCAGAGGCTATTATCCCCCCACTGCTACTATAGGCACCATCTCTCCCTACTATACCTGCTATCCCACAGCCCCAGTCCCTTCCCAGAGGCTATTATCCCCCCACTGCTACTATAGGCACCATCTCTCCCTACTATACCTGCTATCCCACAGCCCCAGTCCCTTCCCAGAGGCTATTATCCCCCCACTGCTACTATAGGCACCATCTCTCCCTACTATACCTGCTATCCCACAGCCCCAGTCCCTTCCCAGAGGCTATTATCTCCCCACTGCTACTATAGGCACCATCTCTCCCTACTATACCTGCTATCCCACAGCCCCAGTCCCTTCCCATAGGCTATTATCCCCCCACTGCTACTATAGGCACTATCTCTCCCTACTATACCTGCTATCCCACAGCCCCAGTCCCTTCCCAGAGGCTATTATCCCCCCACTGCTACTACAGGCACCATCTCTCCCTACTATACCTGCTATCCCACAGCCCCAGTCCCTTCCCAGAGGCTATTATCCCACTGCTACTACAGGCACCATCTCTCCCTACTATACCTGCTATCCCACAGCCCCAGTCCCTTCCCAGAGGCTATTATCCCCCCACTGCTACTATAGGCACCATCTCTCCCTACTATACCTACTATCCCACAGCCCCAGTCCCTTCCCAGAGGCTATTATCCCCCCACTGCTACTATAGGCACCATCTCTCCCTACTATACCTGCTATCCCACAGCCCCAGTCCCTTCCCAGAGGCTATTATCCCACTGCTACTATAGGCACCATCTCTCCCTACTATACCTGCTATCCCACAGCCCCAGTCCCTTCCCAGAGGCTATTATCCCACTGCTACTATAGGCACCATCTCTCCCTACTATACCTGCTATCCCACAGCCCCAGTCCCTTCCCAGAGGCTATTATCCCCCCACTGCTACTATAGGCACCATCTCTCCCTACTATACCTGCTATCCCACAGCCCCAGTCCCTTCCCAGAGGCTATTATCCCCCCACTGCTACTATAGGCACCATCTCTCCCTACTATACCTGCTATCCCACAGCCCCAGTCCCTTCCCAGAGGCTATTACCCCCCCACTGCTACTATAGGCACCATCTCTCCCTACTATACCTGTTATTATGCCACTGTTAAAGGCATCATCACCTTACAAGAGACTTCAGACACTGAAAAAGTTAAGACTGACTGTGCAGGGAATATGGCAGTCAGGGGCCCCATGCAAGTAGGCCTATAAAGGTGCCCATACAAGTTAAGATTTTTACTTCCTAACAACCAATTTCAGTGTGATCTGAGAAATAAAATTATCACAAGGTTAGTGGGCGGCGAACGATCGTACATCTAGCGATTTGTCATCTGAAATAGGTCAGAAAATCGATTGGGCAGGTTTGAATATTTTCACCGTTAACAAAAAAATGTATTCATTCTCCAACTGTTGCAAGACCAAGCAGTCAGCTACCCACAGTTTTTCATTTTTAAATGATCGCTTCAGGATAAGCTTGGTCCTATGATAACAAAAAAATCTTAACATGTATGGGCAGCTTAAAAAACGTAAAAGTGCAATTCACAGATCACAAGGAGGCGGGGTTTATAAGTGAGTGAACCGTGTTCTGGATTATGGGTGGGGCTTAAGCATTATGGAGTGTGGCTGGGGTGGATCTGGGGTGTTATATGTGTGCTGTCCTTTGTTTTTTTCATTGGAGCCCCATTCTACCCAGAGGCCCATAATGGGTCAATTGCTGAGGGCCCCAGGGGAGGGCCCTGCTACCTTAGTAGTATGGGGGCAATGATTCCTAATGGTGGCCCTGGCCAAAGCTGTTGCCTATATTATACCAACCTTCCAAACGCAAAAGTCAAACTTTCCCATATGGAGGGTTGATTATATTGCATTTAAAGAAGAAATCATGCCCATCCTAATGACTTGTACAAGTGGAGCTGCTGGAAATCTCCCAGTAGATATTACAGCTTCAATAAGCAATGAATGAAGTGCTTATTCTGAGGAAAGTCGGAAATATTATAAGGTGCATGACTTTTGGCCAAGGAATGTGGGGCCAGGGCCCTTATCTGCCCCTTATCAGCTATTTCTGAGCAGAGAATCTGTTTTTACTTTCATTTCTAGTCATTGTTTGCCGGCTGCTTCCTGGCAAGAGTCGTTTCTGCACAAACATTAACCAAGTAGCCCACAGGGCACGTGCAGCCTTCAGATTAGGGACATGGTACCGTGCAACATAACATGGATTCATACAGGAGGTTTCATTGGAAGAGCTTAAGGTGGCCATACAAGTGGATGAGGCCCAATTTGTCCACCCATGTGTAGGGCCAGATAGGGCTGATCCATCATAAACTGGGGTCTAACGAGCACGGGGACCACATTCGTTCTTTCACAATGGTGGGAAGGACTCAGATACACTAAGAAAAGCTGCCGCCCCAAGCACAGGGCATGGGGTGCCAATATGGGCGCTTAACTACACCCCCAAGCTTCATGGTGGTAGGTCTCTGATCCTCTGTGTTTCTTTAAAACTAATGTCCCAGATGTTCTCTCCACTGGCAAAAAAATATATGTGCCAACACTACTACCTACCCCATGGAAAGTCATGGAAAGTGCCCACGTGGGGCAGATTTGGCCTAAAATGCACCTTGTGCTCAGTGACTCCCAGTCATTATGCACTGACAACAGGACAGGAGGGAGTGGATTGGATCTCATTTTTGTCCTGTGCCCAAAAATTCTAAATAAGGCCCAAAAGGGGTCCAAGGTTTAATATTTAGTGCAATGCCTTTTGACTGGGACAAAACCCTCCCTGTGCCTCAGGTCTAACACTTAGATTGCAAGCTCCACAGGGCAGGGCCTCCTTATGCTCCAATGGTCTGCACTCTGGTGCAACAGAAGGAATGACTGTTGTCCCCTGTTGTCCTCTTTAATCAAATTGAAAATCGCTGTTTATTTTCCCTATCAATCAGGGTCCCGGGGGGGGGGCGGGCTGGGGAACATTGGCCATATTATGAGGATGTGTATAGCGGCACCGTGGGCCTGAAGATAGCATATTGTTTCTCTCCTCTGTGCAGCCAAATGTTCTTCCTGCACTGAGCAATGTAAGGCACGGGGCTAACAGAAAGGGCTTCATTGTGGCACAAAGGTTTCCTTGGAAAGTATGGTGGGGGCATTGGGGCAGGAAAGAAGGAGGAATTTGTACATGTGGGAAGCACAGATGGAACCATAGCACTAATGCTGGAAATAGTCTGCATCACCTCTACTTTAGCCAATGAGCTCAGTGGGCCTCAAGAGTTGCCCAGCTGGTAGCCCAGATATATGCACCATTAGGCAGGGCTGCTTTGGAAGTAGGAAAGAAGGGACATTTGCTATGAGCCCCAACATCCCAGGGCCCTTTTGGAGACAAAAAGGTTGATAAAAGCCCAGAGGAATATACTGATACATGTATCAAAGATATAAAAGGTCTTCTTTTTGCTCTTGTTAAACTGCAATACCCACCATCATATGTCACCCTATAGTATATCTGTGCTGCCTGTTAGTGCTCGTGGATGGTAAGCTTTGTTGGTACAAGCAATGCCAAAGGCCACCAAGGTTATGTCCTGTAATAAAAGGGGTAAACATTCAAAGGAGGAGAGGGAACTGTTAGATTAAATCCCTTTGGAGGTCCAGCATTTGGTCACGGCCCCCCCTAGCTACCCCCCTACAAAGCAATAGAATAGATACAAAACAGTTATTGATGCTATTCACAACAGCACAAGCTCCTAGCAACTTGTTGGGGGCACAGATGCACCCAGCCAGCTCCGATTAATCGCACACAAACCACCATGGTAAGTCCAGGGATCCCCTAGCTGGCGGTGTCCATGGATGTAACTGACTTGAACCAAGTGAATGGGATAATAATGCTATTAGCGACGCTGTGCGTAGTGGTGACCCCTCCATGAAAATGTGCGCTGCAACTTGTGTGCCACTCACAGAAACAGTGCCCTGCTCTGCACCCATATTGGCATGTCATGGGAAAGTGGCAATGGACCAGGCCCGACAGGGGAGGGCCAAGCTGGCCAGGCACCCTAGGCAACGCGGTCGGCCACCTCGCCCCTGCAATCTCTCCTGCCCCGCACAATGACAAGCGCCGGGGGCAATGTCAAGGGAGCACAGGCTAGGGGTAGGCAGGAGAGGTACCAGCCTGGCGCCCTCTCATCGTTGTACCCTAGGTTGTACCTACCCCTAGTTCTGGCCCTGAGACCCGGACTGGCAATCTGTTGGTTCTGGCAAATGCCAGAGGGGCTGCTGTAAGATATCACAGACTGATGGGGGCTGTTTGGGCCTCTGTGTACTTTAAATAGCAGGGCCTAGTTTAAATCCCAGTCCAGACCTGCAATAGACTCGTACTTACCCCCACTGGCCTGCACAGCCCCCTCCCCTCTGAGAAAGTATATTACATACTTACTGTATCTTAGGCATGATCGGGAGAGGGGTCTGAGTCTGTGTGGCCCACCAGGATTTTTCTCGGTGACCCGCTAGCCCAGTCCCACCCTGGTGGGTGCCCATAATGACACTGACTGGAGCCCTAGGGCCAGACGATTAAATTAGCCCGATAATGCCCACCTTAGGTATCAATATTGGGAGAAAATTTACATTTTAAAACAAGCGGATTGCAACGTATATGGCCACCTTTAGACTCTTTCAAGAATTGGTTTTAGTAACTGCGAAAATACAAAGGGCAACTGCATGGAAAAGCACATAGTCCTCACCCATGATGTTTGTGCCACATCAGGCAAATCAGGGCACCATTGTATAAATATCAGGCTAGGGTGTGCCCGGGCAGTGCCACCAACTGATACCTTGGGCTTTCTGTACTGTAGCTATAATTCTCCCATGTGTTGTATTTACATCCCTGAGCTAGGGAAGGGAAGGGCTATCTGCTTTATCTCAGTCAGCAGTTACCCTGGTAGAGAAGTGAAATTGGAGATAAACACTCGTTTTACACATTCCTCTGCTTCTTGCCTTATCTGCCTGGGAAGCAACGTTTGGCTGAAAAACAGAGCACAGCTCACAATAAATATATATACATATATAGAGAGAGCTGTACCCTATGTGTAAAGGTCCCCATACACCATAAGATCCGCTCGCTTGGCAACGTCACCAAGCGAGCGGATCTTCTCCCAATATCCCCCACCTACACGTGGGCAATATCGGGAGAATACAGGGTAATTCAATCGTTTGGCCCTGGGGCCAAACGATTGAATTGTAATGACGGGTATAGGTAAAGTCGGTCCGGGGGCCGCATCAACGAGCCGATGCGGTCCCCGATCCGACTAGATTTTCTAACCTGCCCAATCGAGATCTGGCCGATTTCAGGCCAGATACCGGTCGGACAGGCTCGTTGGAAGTGCCCATACACGGGCCGATTAGCTGCCGAATTGGTCTAAGGGACCCATATTGGCAGCTACTATCGGCCCGTGTATGGGGACCTTAAGGTGGGATTCTATTCTACTGGTTATTATAGTGCAATACAGAGAGGCATTGATTTTGGCGCACTGCTACATTGTCTGTATGGCAGCTCCCTCCCCCATATGTGTAATTGGAAGATACTTTTCCTATAGGAGACCCTCCCTATGAACACTGGTACCATTATTCCGGCACTACAAACAGTGCAGGCCCCTCTGACAAGGACGGGGTTAAGAGCTGTGCCGAGCGAGTGCTTTAAACAGCAAGCTTGCTCTAATTTAGGGGAACAATAGAAATAGATGGGGCCCTGGAGTGTCTGGGGACAGCTGGCATCCCACAGGATACAGGCCGGGCCGGCACAATAGCATTAGCCGGCCTGCATAATTAGGCATCTGTCTGGCTGGGCTTGTCTCTCAATAGCTCTGCGACCCCATTCACTCGCCTCTATAAAGTCCCACCGTGGCGCGGAATAGCAATGGGCCCCAACCCCCTGCACTCGCCTGTTGCAACTGTCTGATTGCAGGGAATCCCCCCCCAGCCCCCAATAGGAGTGCATCATTTAGTGCAAAACTGCCCCTGAATATATTAGACCCTTCAAGCACATAATTCATGAATGGGATCATTATGGCAACAGTATCAGTTCATTAGGGCCAGGGCGGTGGCAACTGAACCGGTAGCCCTTCGGCTGTAATGGAATCGCCCAGCAAGCCCAGAGCATTCCCTATTTAGTGTAAATGGGTCAGTGTCGCTTTAAGGCAAATATTTAGCTATATGTAAGAATTAGACATTTGTACTGATAGCTTTGCTACCTGCAGTACCGCCAGTCACCTTTAAAGGTGCAGATTTGTGCATGGGATATATATAGTAACATAGTAACATAGTAAGTTGGGTTGAAAAAAGACATACGTCCATCAAGTTCAACCATAATGCCTATACCTAACCTGCCTAACTACAAGTTGATCCAGAGGAAGGCAAAAAACCCCATCTGAAGCCTCTCTAATTTGCCTCAGAGGGGAAAAAATTCCTTCCTGACTCCAAGATGGCAATCGGACCAGTCCCTGTATCAACTTGTACTAAGAGCTATCTCCCATAACCGTGTATTCCCTCACTTGCTAAGAATCCATCCAGCCCCTTCTTAAAGCTATATAATGTATCAGCCAGTACGACTGATTCGGGGAGGGAATTCCACAACTTCACAGCTCTCACTGTAAAAAATCCTTTCCGAATATTTAAATGGAACCTCCCTTCTTCTAAACGGAGTGGGTGCCCTCGTGTCCGTTGGAAGGACCTACTGGTAAATAAAACATTAGAGAGGTTATTATATGATCCCCTTATATATTTATACATAGTTATCATGTCACCTCTTAAGCGCCTCTTCTCCAGTGTAAACAGACCCAACTTGGCCAGTCTTTCTTCATAACCGAGACTTTCCATACCCTTTACCAGCTTAGTTGCCCTTCTCTGGACCCTCTCTAGCTCAATAATGTCCCGTTTGAGCACTGGAGACCAAAACTGAACAGCATATTCTAGATGGGGCCTTACCAGTGCTCTGTAAAGGGAAGAATAACCCCCTCCTCCCGTGAATCTATACCCCTTTTAATACAGCTCAGAACCTTGTTTGCCCTTGCAGCTGCTGCCTGGCATTGCTTGCTACAGCCAAGTTTATTATCTACAAGGACTCCAAGATCCTTCTCCATTATGGATTTGCCTGGTGCAGTCCCATTAAGGGTATACGGGGCTTGCATATTTTTACATCCCAGGTGCATGACCTTACATTTATCCACATTAAATCTCATCTGCCACTTAGCTGCCCAGATTGCCAGTTGGTCAAGATCCTGCTGCAGGGATGTCACATCCTGGATAGAATTGACTGGTCTGCAGAGTTTTGTGTCATCTGCAAACACTGATACATTACTCATAATACCCTCCCCTAAGTCATTTATGAACAAATTAAACAAAAGTGGACCCAGTACAGAACCCTGAGGGACCCCACTGAGAACCTTACTCCAAGTAGAGAATGTGCCATTAACAACCACCCTCTGTACCCGATCCTGTAGCCAGTTTTCTATCCATGTGCAAACGACTTCACTAAGACCAATAGACCTTAGCTTAGAAAGCAGTCGTTTGTGGGGAACGGTATCAAATGCTTTGGCAAAATCCAAATAGATTATATCTACTGCATCCCCACTGTCCAGCTTCTTACTTACCTCATCATAAAAAGCAATTAAATTGGTCTGACATGACCTGTCCTTCATAAAGCCATGCTGATTACTGCTCATAATGCCATTCTCCACTACATAATTTTGAATGTGATCCCTTAACAAGCCTTCAAATAACTTGCCCACCACGGATGTCAAACTTACAGGCCTATAATTGCCAGGCTGAGATCTTATTCCCTTTTTAAATATGGGAGTGACATTCGCCTTCTTCCAATCACTAGGTACCATACCTGATGAAAGAGAGTCTGAGATATCAGAAACAAGGGCCACTGCAATTCTGCCCCTAGCTCTCTCAGTACCCGAGGGTGTATTCCATCTGGCACAGGTGCCTTGTTTACATTTATCGTGTGTAACCCTTTAAGCACCATATCCTGTGCCAACCACTGTGTAGTTGGAGCTGAGGCAACAGTGAAGCTATTGGGTGAGACTTGGCCCACTGGCTCCTCTACTGTATACACAGAAGAAAAGAACTGGTTAAGCCACATCTGCCTTTTCTGTATCCGCTGTAACCATATTGTTATTATAACTCAATGGGGCCACACCCTCAACCTGCATCTTTTTACTATTAATATACTTAAAAAACTTTTTGGGGTTAGTCTTGGCCTCGGCCGCGATGCGCTCCTCATTTTCTATCTTTGCCTTCCGGATTGCTGTTTTACAACACTTGTTATAGTGTTTATATTCATTAAACGCAGCTACTGTCCCCTCTGACTTATATTTCTTAAAAGCTTTCCTTTTTTCCCTATTAACTTCTTTACCTCAGAGTTAAGCCACATGGGGTGATTCTTAACACTTCTACTTTTTCTTATTAATGGAATGAATTGAGAACAGTAATGATTTAATATCATTTTAAATGACAACCATTTCTGCTCTGTATTTTATCAGAAAACATAATGCCCCAATCTATGCCCTGAAGCGCTGCCCTTAAGGAGCTAAAATTTGCCTTCCTAAAATTCATTGTCTTTGTTGCCCCCGTGTAAATTTGTTTCCTGCACCAAACATCAAATGAAATAACATTATGGTCACTATTACCCAGGGGTTCAACCACTTGCACATTTGCTATACGTTCTGGGTCATTAGAGATCACTAGATCTAGTATAGCATGGTTCCTGGTTGGCTCCTCACAACCTGTGACATAAAGTTGTCATGCAGCAAGTTTATAAACTTGTTCCCATTTACTGTCCTGGCAGTACTATTGCCCCAGTCAATATCAGGGTAATTAAAATCCCCCATTATTATCACTTGCCCCAAACTAGCAGCCTTTTCTATTTGCAACAGGAGCTGGGCCTCCTCCTCTTCGCTTACATTAGGGGGTCTATAGCATACCCCTACATTAGCTTGGTAGATTCTTTACTATCTGTGAGAAGCTCAACCCATAAGGATTCAGCTCCCTCTGTTACCCCCATCACTTCCTCCTTAATATTTGCTTTTAAGTCGTGCTTAATGAACAGACACACTCCTCCTCCTTTTCTATTGCCCCTGTCCCTCCGAAACAATGTATACCCCCAATATTAACAGCCCAGTCATGAGACTCATTCAACCAAGTTTCAGCAACACCAATCACATCATATTTCCGCTCCAACACCAGTACCTCCAGCTCTCCCATTTTACCAGTCAGACTCCTTGCATTGGTAAACATACATTTAATACTGGTTCCGGCGTGAGAATGACGTGTAAACAACTTATGGGCCTCCCTGCCATTATCAGTATCCCGAAGCAAGTCTCCTCCCCCAATTTTCCTTACTATGCCCACTACCTCATCTATCCTGTCTACCACAGAATTTCCCGCTGCACCCTCCCCCCCACTCCTAGTTTAAAATCTCCTCCAACCCTCTAGCCATCTTTTCCCCCAAAGCAGCTGCCCCATCATCATTGAGGTGCAGCCCATCCCTGGCAAAGAGCCTGTAGCCGATTGAGAAATCAGCCCAGTTCTGGAGAAACCCAAAGCCCTCCTCCCTGCACCAATCTCTCAGCCACGCATTAATCTCCCTGAGCTCCCGCTGCCTTCTTAATGTTGCTCGTGGCACAGGTAATATCTCTGAGAAAATTACCTTGGAAGTCCTCGCCCTCAACTTCGCACCTAGCTTTTTAAAATCGTTCTTGAGGACTTCCCCCCCTCCTCTAACTTTGTCATTGGTACCTATGTGTACCAAGACCGCCGGGTCTTCCCCAGCCCCTCCCAACAATCTGTCCACTCGTTCCACCACATGCCGAACCCTAGCACCAGGCAAGCAACACACAGTTCGGCATGTAGGGTCTTTGCGACAAATTACCCTATCCACCTTTCTAATAATTGAATCCCCTACAACTATAACCTGCCTTCCCTTCCTAGCACTACTCCCCCACCTGTATTAGAGGTGCCGGCTCCCAGGGTGCTCTGAGAGTCAGCCTGCTCCATACACGCCAGCTCAGAGCTGCCTTCCCCAGCATCTTCACCTAAAGCGGCAAATCTGTTGGTTTGTACAAGCTTTGAACCAGCCCCCCTACCCTTGTGTCCCCTACTGCCCCTCTTAACTGTTACAAATTTGTCTCCCTCATTAACCTCCACTGTCCCTTCTCCCCCCCCACTACACCGGCCCCTGCCAGTGGTTGCTCAGTGAGCCTCCTGTTCTCCCCCATGTTTGCAGCTGCCCTCAGTGCTGCCAGTTCCCCCCTTAGATTCTGCACCTCAGATTCCAAGAGGAAAACCCACCTGCATCTCTCACAAGTAAATGCTGCAGTGGAACTGCTGCTCCAGGACCACATACATGCGACAAGATGCACACTGAGTACACCAGCAATCATACTGCAACTCATATTGCAACTGGGTACTTACAGTCTCCCGAGTGCAATCCCTTGTATAGTGCCTTTTAAAGTTTCAAACGCCTTTTTTGTTTTAAACGCCTGCTATACACTTAAATTTACATGCAACACTTTAGATTACATGCAAAACTCGCTAGCAGCTCCCAAACTCGCTGTGCAGTGCAGAAACTTATTGAGGTTCAAACCAAACAGCCAAATGTCTGTTGAGAATTACCAGATTTAACTCCACCCCTTAATTAGTATGCTCAATCAGCCAGGTAGCACTTACAAGTCACACAGCAGTTAGTTAATTGCACTTACTTTCTCCTTTCAACGCAGCACTCCCAGCATGCACAGTAAACCCCAAACGCCTTTTTTGTTTTAAAACGCCTGCTATACACTTAAATTTACATGCAACACTTTAGATTACATGCAAACTCGCTAGCAGCTCCCAAACTCGCTGTGCAGTCAGAAACTTATTGAGGTTCAAACCAAACAGCCAATGTCTTGTTGAGAATTTACCAGATTTACTCCACCCCCTTAATTAGTATGCTCAATCAGCCAGGTAGCACTTACAAGTCACACAGCAGTTAGTTAATTGCACTTACTTTCTCCTTTCAACCAGCACTCCCAGCATGCACAGTAAACCCCAAACGCCTTTTTTGTTTTAAACGCCTGCTATACACTTAAATTTACATGCAACACTTTAGATTACATGCAAAACTCGCTAGCAGCTCCCAAACTCGCTGTGCAGTCAGAAACTTATTGAGGTTCAACCAAACAGCCAAATGTCTGTTGAGAATTTACCAGATTTACTCCACCCCCTTAATTAGTATGCTCAATCAGCCAGGTAGCACTTACAAGTCACACAGCAGTTAGTTAATTGCACTTACTTTCTCCTTTCAACCAGCACTCCCAGCATGCACAGTAAACCCCAAACGCCTTTTTTGTTTTAAACGCCTGCTATACACTTAAATTTACATGCAACACTTTAGATTACATGCAAAACTCGCTAGCAGCTCCCAAACTCGCTGTGCAGTCAGAAACTTATTGAGGTTCAAACCAAACAGCCAAATGTCTGTTGAGAATTTACCAGATTTACTCCACCCCCTTAATTAGTATGCTCAATCAGCCAGGTAGCACTTACAAGTCACACAGCAGTTAGTTAATTGCACTTACTTTCTCCTTTCAACCAGCACTCCCAGCATGCACAGTAAACCCCAAACGCCTTTTTTGTTTTAAACGCCTGCTATACACTTAAATTTACATGCAACACTTTAGATTACATGCAAACTCGCTAGCAGCTCCCAAACTCGCTGTGCAGTCAGAAACTTATTGAGGTTCAAACCAAACAGCCAAATGTCTGTTGAGAATTTACCAGATTTACTCCACCCCCTTAATTAGTATGCTCAATCAGCCAGGTAGCACTTACAAGTCACACAGCAGTTAGTTAATTGCACTTACTTTCTCCTTTCAACCAGCACTCCCAGCATGCACAGTAAACCCCAAACGCCTTTTTTGTTTTAAACGCCTGCTATACACTTAAATTTACATATATAGATAATAGTGCTTGTTTGTTGCTGAGCGTGGCGCCGCTGTGCCACAACCTGGCTGTGATTGGCAGCTGACTAAGCCCATAGAATTCCCTGTTATCCTGCTGTGTCTATATGACTGGATGCCAGCGCCACAGGTATTTATCAAGGTTGTGTTTGGGCAAAGGGCAAATATTTCTGCTCATTCCTGATAAAAGTCCAGTAAGTGCACTAGAGGCAGAGTCCATTTCTGGATGAATCTCAGTATACTGCTCTGACCTTCATCGCTCTTACATAAAAGACGTCATTACCTCCAGCTATAAACCAGAGTAGGGCCAATTGACTATGGTGGGCACTAAACTGCACTGAAACACTTGCCCATAGCAGAACTTTGTTGCTATGCTCAGCTGCACTGGGGCAATTTAGCACCTATGTTAGTAAATGAGCCCTAGGGAGTATAGCAGGGGAGTATAGGTCACAGGAATAGGAGGCTTTAGGGGCAGCTCTGTACATTAGTATTGAGCAAATCTGTTTTGCTTCGCCGTAAAATTGGCGAATCTTTTCAAAAGATCTGCGAAACGCCGAAAAATTGGCAAAACGGCGAAAATGTTATGCAGCAAAAAAAATTGTCGCCCGCTATTATTTTGACGCCTGTGGCTATTATTTTGTCGCATGGCTATTCTTTTGTCGCCTGCGGCTATTATTTTGTAGCACGGCTATTCTTAGTCGCCCGGGGCTATTATTTCGTCGCACAGCTATTCTTTTGTCGGCTGCGGCTATTATTTCGTCGCACAGCTATTCTTTTGTCGCCCGCGGCTATTATTTTGGCGCGCGGCTATTATTTTGTCGCCCGCGGCTATTATTTTGTAGCACGGCTATTCTTTGTCGCCCGCGGCTATTATTTTGTTGCACGGCTATTGTTTTGACACCCACGACTATTCTTTTTTGACGCCGGCGACAATTTTTGGACGTATATCGAATTTTTCCGCAGCACATTTTTTCATCCGTTTCCCGAAACTATCCGCCAATGGCGAACGCGGAAATTCGATGTGAATCCATGCCTGCCGAAACATTTTGCCCATCACTACTGTACATCCTACACTGCTAATTTAATAGTGGGATTCATATACTGTGTGATATTTATGCTGTAGACAGGCCCCTGCCAAAGGCATTTATGTACATGAAAGGGTTAAGGTGCAACATTTCCCAAAATGTTCTTCCATCTAAAAGGCAATGGTCCTTATTCCAAAGCCACTAAGGCAATGATACCCCTAAAAGTCCTGGAGGGACATGGAAAGTTCCCTCTCTTTGCCCCCCAGTAGGGGTATAAGTGGTGACACAGCAGAGCCAGGTTGCAGGGCTTTGTTATGGGATCCCAGCTCCTTACTTGCCTTCCCTGTTATTCATTAGCCAGGGGGCAAGCCAGGGAGCAGGTGGGAGCCCAGCACAGTTTGAGGTCTGTCTTTGTTTTGGGAGGGAAGGGAGCAGGTGATGGAAAGGGGTGGGAGTGTTATTAAACATTCCTCTGGCTAATGAGTTTGCACTCTCCTAACTGGAAAATAGAGACAAGGTGCACTGGCCCAACCCCATACACAGGGCAACCGCAGGCAGATGTGTCTTTCTCAATTAATCTGTCTGACAAATCCTTCTGTGGCTTTTATGTATTGCACAACTGCTACTTTCTGTCTCTACTATACCTGCTATTCCACTGCTACTATAGGCACCATCTCCCCCTACTATACCTGCTATCCCACAGCCCCAGTCCCTTCCCAGAGGCTATTATCCCACTGCTACTATAGGCACCATCTCTCCCTACTATACCTGCTATCCCGCAGCCCAGTCCTTCCGCAGAGGCTATTATCCCCCCACTGCTACTATAGGCACCATCTCTCCCTACTATACCTGCTATCCCACAGCCCCAGTCCCTTCCCAGAGGCTATTATCCCCCCACTGCTACTATAGGCACCATCTCTCCCTACTATACCTGCTATCCCACAGCCCCAGTCCCTTCCCAGAGGCTATTATCCCACTGCTACTATAGGCACCATCTCTCCCTACTATATCCTGCTATCCCACAGCCCCAGTCCCTTCCCAGAGGCTATTATCCCCCCACTGCTACTATAGGCACCATCTCTCCCTACTATACCTGCTATCCCACAGCCCCAGTCCCTTCCCAGAGGCTATTATCCCCCACTGCTACTATAGGCACCATCTCTCCCTACTATACCTGCTATCCCACAAGCCCAGTCCGCTTCCCAGAGGCTATTATCCCCCTGCTACTATGGCACCATCTCTCCCTACTATACTGCTATCCCACAGCCCCAGTCCCTTCCCAGAGGCTATTATCCCCCCACTGCTACTATAGGCCACCATCTTCTCCCTACTATACTGCTATCCCAAGCCCAGTCCCTTCCAGAGGCTATTATCCCCATGCTACTATAGGCACCATCTCTCCCTACTATACCTGCTATCCCACAAGCCCCAGTCCCCTTCCCAGAGGCATTATCCCCCCACTGCTACTATAGGCACCATCTCTCCCTACTATACCTGCTATCCCACAGCCCCAGTCCCTTCCCAGAGGCTATTATCCCCCCACTGCTACTATAGGTCACATCTCTCCCTACTATACCTGCTATCCACAGCCCAGTCCCTTCCCAGAGGCTATTATCCCCCACTGCTACTATAGGCACCATCTCTCCCTACTTATAACCTGCTATCCAAGCCCAGTCCCTTCCAGAGGCTATTATCCCCACTGCTACTATAGGACCATCTCTCCCTACTATACCTGCTATCCCACAGCCCCAGTCCCTTCCCAGAGGCTATTATCCCACTGCTACTATAGGCACCATCTCTCCCTACTATACCTGCTATCCCACAGCCCCCAGTCCCCTTCCCAGAGGCTATTATCCCACTGCTACTATAGGCACCATCTCTCCCTACTATACCTGCTATCCCACAGCCCCAGTCCCTTCCCAGAGGCTATTATCCCCACTGCTACTATAGGCACCATCTCTCCCTACTATACCTGCTATCCCACAGCCCCAGTCCCTTCCCAGACACCAGGTTTGGAGAAAAAAAGGATTGTGGGGCCCAACCAGAAACATAAAGTAGACCTGTCCAACAAAAGGATATTTAGCTCTTCTTATCATGTAATTTCCAGCACCCCCATCAACCAAAAGAGTTATACATCAACAACTGACCAAACTTTGCACTTATTTACCCTTCTTATCACTTCCACATGACAAGCTGATTTAGATTGATGGCTGATCCTGCCCAACTAATTTCCCTCAGTATAAAATATATCTCATAAAATCTTGACTGAAAGAGGAAGGAGAGAGATACCAGTCATGTCATTCCCATTATAAGCTCCCCCCTCGATTAAATAAACAGGCATATTAGTGGGTTAATATGATTTTTTTTTCTTACTAACCAGCTATTAGGGAGCTAAAAGTCTGGGGAAATAGACATAGGGAATCTACCCAAGGTTAGCAATATGGCAGCTCACTTATGTGCAAAATAAGCAATACTGTCCCACTCTACTGCCCAAGAGAAACAATCTGGTACCTCATACACACACATTATATATATATATATATTATATATGTAAGGAAGGAATGTTCTATGGTCAGAATAATGAATGCCTCCACACTTTGATGCCTCGGCCCTGTAGTTTTTCTGCATTTTTACTCCCGAATGTACCATATTTATTGGTTCCAGCTGGGCTGTGGTTACCACACTGATTCCTGGGGTGCAATGCACTTGAAAATTTTAT
The DNA here is from genome assembly GCF_000004195.4 of Xenopus tropicalis. Classification (NCBI taxonomy): domain Eukaryota; kingdom Metazoa; phylum Chordata; class Amphibia; order Anura; family Pipidae; genus Xenopus; species Xenopus tropicalis. The sequence continues at coordinate 15,609,534 of NC_030677.2, read as the reverse complement.
GCAAATGCCCCATGCTAGGTCAGTAAGGAATCAATTGGAATTCCCACTGGTTCCATTCTGCAGCCTTTTCTCTTTGAATCTATTTACTTTGGGTTCACACCCAGGAAACTTTGTAAATTTGGACCTGTCTCAATTCAACTTGAAGTTTTCTCAGCGAGTTAGTGACTCCCTCACTTTGCATACAATAAATAGCAGCAGGGCAGAACCAGTAGGGCTCGCGACAGAATGAATTTTACTGCCCCATTTGTTGTGCACAGGGGTGCTTTCATAGGGAAACTAGGTCCCTTGAGGCCAAAAGAACAATTAAATATGCAATATACAGATGTATTCTAAACTTAGGCAAATACACTGGGTCTTGTACTTTGAAGAGCCCCCAGAGCTAGAAGTTCTAAATGCTAAGGAATGTGGAATAGTAGGGCAAGATGGAGACAGTAGGGCAAGATGGAGACAGTAGGACAAGATGGATAGAGTAGGACAAAATGGAGACATAGGGGCTAGATGGAGACAGTAGGACAAGATGGAGACAGTAGGGCAAGATGGAAACAGTAGGACAAGATGGACACTGTAGGGCAAGATGAAGGCAGTAGGGCAAGATGGAAACAGTAGGACAAGATGGAAACAGTAGGACAAGATGGAGACAGTAGGGCAAGATGGAGACATAGGGGCTAGATGGAGACAGTAGGACAAGATGGAGACAGTAGGACAAGATGGAGACAGTAGGACAAGATGGAGACTGTAGGGCAAGATGGAAACAGTAGGACAAGATGGAGACAGTAGGGCAAGATGGAGACAGTAGGACAAGATGAAGGCAGTAGGGCAAGATGGAGACAGTAGGGAAAGATGGAGACAGTAGGGCAAGATGGAGACAGTAGGACAAGATGGATATAGTAGGACAAAATGTAGACATAGGGGCTAGATGGAGACAGTAGGACAAGATGAAGGCAGTAGGGCAAGATGGAGACAGTAGGACAAGATGAAGGCAGTAGGGCAAGATAGAGACAGTAGGGCAAGATGGAGACAGTAGGGCAAGATGATGGATATAGTATGACAAAATGGATATAGTAGGACAAAATGGAGACATAAAGGCTAGATGGAGACAGTAGGGCAAGATGGAGACAGTAGGGCAAGATGGAGAAAGTAGGGCAAGATGGATACAGTAGGGCAAGATGGAGGCATTGGGGCTAGAAGGAGACAGTAAGGCAAGATGAAGACATTAGGACAAGATGGAGACAGTAGGGCAAGATGGAGACAGCTGGAGAAGATGTAGAGAATAGGGCTAGATGGAGACAGCAAAACAAAATGGTGACTGTAGGGCAAGATAGAGAAAGTAGGACAAGATGGAGACAGTAGGACTAGATGGAGACAGTGTGACAAGATGGAGACAGTAGGGCAAGATGGAGACAGTAGGGTAAGATGGACACAGTAGGGCAAGATGGAGACATTAAGGCAGGGGTGGGCAAACTACAGCCCGCGGCCCATGTCCGGCCCATTGGTCTTTTTAATCCAGCCCACTGACTCCACAAGTCTCATCACGCAAGACTTGGCATCTGGGGACTGTCGAGTGGAAATAGCGTAACACTGGCCTGGCCTGTCTGTCAAATTTTCAAAGTCAATGTGGCCCCTGAGCCAAAAAGTTTGCCCACCCCTGCATTAAGGCAAGATGGAGACAGTAGGACTAAATGGAGACAGCATAACAAGACGGTGACTGTAGGGCAAGATAGAGACAGTTGGTAAATATGAAGTCAGAGATGGAGACAACAAGGCATGATGGTGACTGTAGGGCAAGATGGAGAAAGTTGGACAAAATGGAAACAGTACGGCAAGATGGAGACAGTAGAGTGAGATGGAGACAGCAGGGCAAGATGGAGACAGTAGGACAAAATGAAGTCAGTAGGACAAGATGGAAACAGTAAGGCAAGATGGAGACAGTAGGACAAGATGGAGACAGTAGAGTGAGATGGAGACAACAGGGAAAGATGGAGACAGTAGGACAAAATGAAGTCAGTAGGACAAGATGGAAACAGTAAGGCAAGATGGAGACAGTAGGACAAGATGGAGACAGTAGAGTGAGATGGAGACAGCAAGGCAAGATGGAAACAGTAGGACAAGATGGAGACAGTAGGGCAAGATGGAAACAGTAAGGCAAGATGGAGACAGCAGGACAAGATGGACAAGTAGGACAAGATGGAGACAGTAGAGTGAGATGGAAACAGTATGACAAGATGGAGACAATAGGACAAAATGAAGTCATTAGGACAAGATGGTAACATTAGGGCAGAATGTAGTGAGTAACTAGATAGTTACCATGTCAGTAACCATGTATGGGGTTGCTCAGGACTGCCTGCCCAACCAATATGTGGCTAAAAAAAGTTATCTGTTGTGCAGGATTGAAAATCTCATCAGACAAGGACTGAATTAAATGTATACAATATGGCTGGGGGTCAACAATCCAATCTGTATGATTTGGGCAAGTTTAAACTGAAAGGTGAGCTTGTAGCTTTTCTTACACAGGTCAGTTGTATCATACATTACTGACCACCAATGGTGACTCTTCAGTCAACACTTCAAATAATCTCCCTGAATCTCATGCATTGAACTCAGATTGTAAGCTCTTCAGCCTAGGAATTTGTTGCTGGGAATAACCTTGTGCTCAGTGCCGTGTATAATAATTAACAATGTCTGAAAATAAAGATAATAAATCTGCAGCTTTTATAAAATGGCCAAAACACTAGAAACAAAACACCCTGTGCAGGTCTTTGTCTCCGGCGTGGAAGGTGGCTGCTCCCAAAGGTCAAACACTCCCAGGGCCCTTGTCATCAGACTAATCTTTATGGCAGGTTTTGTGATGAGACCATTAATGCGAACCCACCACACAATCCTTTCTAAACCTGCCTTGAAATTCCTCACCGGTTCCTCCTAATCCCCCTACCCCCCTCCTCAATCAGTCCCAACCTCCCGTCTTCTCTGGGCCAACAAAACAAACAGCCGGTCCCTTGGGGGGTGAATCCACTCTTAGAGAACCCATAAGGGGTTAAGGAGAAGGCTTAATTTTGCCAGTAGGAGGCTTGCTGGGATACGAGGGGGTCTTTCACTGTGCAAAGCCCCTTTTCCCTCCATTTTTACTTTAAAAATATCTGTATTTGTAGAGTGTAAGCTCTTTTGGGCAGGGCCCTCTTCACCTCTTGTATCGGTTACTGATTGCTTTATGTGTTACTCTGTATGCCCAATGTATGAAACCCACTTATTGTACAGCGCTGCGGGATATGTTGGCGCTTTATAAATAAATGTTAATGTAATGTAATGTATTAGTACTAGAACTTAATATATTTCCATTTAAGTAAGGGACCCACCAACATGGGGTTTTCATGAACTTATCATCTACTGAAGTAAAATGGTGGAGCAGAATATTCATTTTCTTTACATTGGGAGCTGCCATACTGTTTCGCTTACACAGTAGAGTAAAGTTGACCATCCGTGGGCCAATAAAAGGCCTCTCTAAAGCGAATCAGCAACATATACTTCTGTGTATGGGGCGCCATTTGCCACCTTGCCATGTGTATGTTTATCCAGACTGTGACTTAAGGGGGTGGGATGAATGCTGTTAGGAGCATGAGGATTGGGGCCCATTAATTGTCGTGCCAAACTGATATCTGGTTCAAAAATTGCCTGGATATCTATTGGGCAGGTTTAAAAATCCCACCGGACAAGGACCACATTGGCACTTGAAGGAGGTTCTTGTCTAACAGGAGCCACTATATGACCCGATTGATGGGCCAGTTGTCAGTGTACTATGGTCTGAAATAAATAGTGTTTTAGCAGAATTCTGCTTTATGGTGCTCTCCTCTATATTTGGATTGTATTGAAGGGCTCAGCGATGTGCCTTGTGAGGATTGATGCATCAAGCCTGAATAAGAGGCTGTGCGGTTGAATACCTATTTGTTGATGGGCCAGTTGGATCGGATGGATTTACCCTAGGCAGTAAGTTACTTGTTGGGTAACCTCACTGGAAAACTTGCCACTACATTGGCCTAACTACAGACCCTTTGGCTTGGTTCTCCCATCCTTGGCCTTCAAGAATAATGCCTACTTGTGATCTGAGTGGGCAGAACATGAGGGCAGGTATAGGGTCAATGATAAAGACCCTGGTAATCTAATGCAGACCGTGAATGTCCAGTGAAATTCTGAAGGTCCCCATACACGGGCAAAATATAGCTGCCAATATGGGTCCCTTGGACTGATTTGGCAGCTTATCGGCCCGTGTAGGGGCAGGAACGAGGGGCCTCCCTGACCGATATCTGGCCTGAAATTGGGCAGATATCGATCGGGCAGGTTAAAAGATTCAGTCGGATCAGGAACCGCATCGGCTCATTGATGCGGTCCCCAAACTGACTGCGACCTTAACAGTCATTCTAATTCGATCGTTTGCCCCCAGGGCCAAACGACCGAATTAGCCTAAATTTCCCTGATATCGCTGACCCGTAGGTGGGGATATCGGGAGAAGATCCGCTCGCTTGGCGACCTCACCAGGTGATCGGATCGTAACGTGTATGGCCAGCTTTAGGATTCTAAAGGAACATGTTTCATTGTTTCATTATTTCATTGTCTCATTTTGAAATTGTTTTTGTTCCGCAGAATGTTTAGAATTCAGTTTGGTTGCTAGGGTCCCACTCAGCCTAGAAACCAGACAGTGGCTGGAAGATGAATAGGAGAAGGGCTGAGCAGAAAGAGAAGCATAAAAAAAATAATATTATTGATTAAATTGTTCTATTTGATTTCTGCCCAGGTGGGACATGGAAGAACTTAGGGGTGGGGGGGAATGCTAAAGAAGGACAGATTGCCATTGTGGGCTATGGCTGATTTACAAGTGAAGGCGGCCAAGCAGAAATCCCACAATCCCTTTGTCACATTCCCAACTCAGTCGCTGGGCAGCCACCGTTTTATGGGCCTGGCGCTTCTCACGGGCAATGAAAGGACGGAACACTTTATAGGGCCACAGTGAAGCTTTCAGGAAGGGTATAGAGAATAACACCCCATAGGGGATATAAGGTTTATGGGACAATAGACCACCAAGGCCTCAAAACCCTCAGGCCTGGCCTTCAGCAGAGCTATTAACAAGGCCGCATTACTACGGGGCAGGGAGTTCTGAATGTGTTCCCGGCTGCTCATTGGCTGGGATCTCACAGGTCATTTCTTAGCTCAAATATAACCATATGGAATCTGATCTCTATAAATCCATGATAATAATTACAGGTATGAGGATCCCAGACTGTAAATGTACATAGCAGGGTCTCCCATCCTACACAGTAAGGAATGTGGATATTGCAGTTCTGCTCGATCGCTCTCTGTAAATACGTGGGCGAATGGCCGCTCCTTGACTCATCGCTTGCAAATTCTCTAAAGGTATCACCTGGGGTTTGGGAAATGTTCCATAATATGATTTAAAAGGCGCCTTACACCAATCAGAATGCAGACATTGATCACATGGCTCTAGGTTTCCAATTATACACTAGTAAGCAGTGTTGGGAGTGGGGCGTTTGAGGCCCCACTAGGGGGCTGTCACTCAAGGGCCCCCAACTACAGCCATGGAAACCCCCACTACCGTCACAAACCCTCCCACCATCCACATACCTGCTCTTATAGCCCCTGCAAACTGATCCCCCCCACCCCCAGACCAAGACAGGAGACCCATGGGCCTGAAGGACCAGATTTCGCCTGAGAGACAGGGTAACGGGATATTTGGGTCAGAATGTTCTATAGTGGAAGAGAGAGACCCAATGGAAAGTACCAATCATTTTACCCATGTGACAATTCCCTTTAATTTAGTTTGGACTGCAGTTTAGACTAAATGTAAAGGGTAAGTTAACTATAAAATGTATCCAGGTGTAGAGAAATTGAAACCACATTTAACACAGTGTGAGTAATAGGTTCATGTGTTGCCTTGCAGCTTTCCATAGGCTTCTCTGTAACCTTGAGTGAGCGAGTGAGTGTGGGAGCGAGTGAGGGAGTGAGGGAGCGAGTGAGTGAGAGAGCGAGCAAGGGAGCAAGTGAGTGAGGGAGCGAGTGAGTGAGCAAGGGAGCAAGTGAGTGAAGGAGCGAGTGAGTGAGTGAGAGAGTGAGCAAGGGAGCAAGTGAGTGAGGGAGAGAGTGAGAGAGCGAGCGAGGGAGCAAGTGAGTGAGGGAGCGAGTGAGAGAGTGAGCGAGGGAGCAAGTGAGTGAGGGAGCGAGTGAGGGAGTGAGCGAGCGAGTGAGTGAGAGAGCGAGTGAGGGTGCAAGTGAGTGAGAGAGTGAGTGAGCGAGTGAGGGAGCAAGTGAGTGAGGGAGCGAGTGAGGGAGTGAGTGAAGGAGCAAGTGAGTGAGTGAGGAAGTGAGCGAGGGAGCAAGTGGGGGAGCAAGTGAGTGAGTGAGTGCGGGAGCAAGTGAGGGAGCGAGTGTGTGTGAGAGCGAGTGAGGGAGCAAGTGAGTGAGTGAGGAAGTGAGCGAGGGAGCAAGTGGGGGAGCGAGTGAGTGAGTGCGGGAGCAAGTGAGGAAGCGAGTGAGAGAGCGAGTGAGAGAGCGAGTGAGAGAGCGAGTGAGGGAGCAAGTGAGTGAGTGAGGAAGTGAGCGAGGGAGCAAGTGGGGGAGCGAGTGAGTGAGTGAGTGCGGGAGCAAGTGAGGGAGCGAGTGAGTGAGAGAGCGAGTGAGGGAGTGAGTGAGTGAGGAAGTGAGCGAGGGAGCAAGTGGGGGAGCGAGTGAGTGAGTGTGGGAGCAAGTGAGGGAGCGAGTGAGAGAGCGAGTGAGGGAGCAAGTGAGTGAGTGAGGAAGTGAGCGAGGGAGCAAGTGGGGGAGCGAGTGAGTGAGTGCGGGAGCAAGTGAGGGAGCGAGTGAGTGAGAGAGCGAGTGAGGGAGCAAGTGAGTGAGTGAGGAAGTGAGCGAGGGAGCAAGTGGGGGAGCGAGTGAGTGAGCGAGTGAGTGCGGGAGCGAGTGAGGGAGCGAGTGAGTGAGGAAGTGAGTGAGGGAGCGAGTGAGTGAGGAAGTGAGCGAGGGAGCAAGTGAGCGAGTGAGTGAGCGAGTGAGTGCGGGAGCGAGTGAGGGAGCAAGTGAGTGAGAGAGCAAGTGAGTGATGGAGTGAGTGAGGGAGCAAGTGAGTGATGGAGTGAGTGAGGGAGCGAGTGAGGGAGCGAGTGAGGGAGCAAGTGAGTGAGGGAGTGAGTGAGGGAGCAAGTGAGGGAGCAAGTGAGTGATGGAGTGAGTGTGGGAGCGAGTGAGTGAGTGAGTGTGGGAGCGAGTGAGTGAGTGAGTGTGGGAGCGAGTGAGTGAGTGAGTGTGGGAGCGAGTGAGTGAGTGAGTGAGCGAGTGAGTGCAAGTGATCGGGATTCCCATTTCTAACGGAAATGTTTCAGGGTTTCAAAGCAAAAATCCAGTTTATTCAGTAATCCCATCCCAACATCCCTGGCTCACGTGCTGCCCAACACGGGACTCACATGTGACCTGGGCCCAACACTTTCATACAGGCTTAATCTCAAGTGAACCAAGGCAGCCCGGCTAAAAACAGAGAAAATTCCATGGATTGTATTGCAGCTTTACCCCCAAGCGATTGCTTGTACAGTTACACTCCATGTGTAATGCAAATATTTACTGTATGAATATGGGAACAGAGACAATATAACCCTTGCCTGCCCCTCTATATCCTGCTGCACCTCTGCACCGCCTGGGCTGGGCTCCTGTGTTTGGGAACAGTGGACATGCATTATTATATGGGATTATGTACCCCCTACTGTAAATGATAAGGATATTAGCAGTCACTGAGGGGTTCTGTGCCCATATAAAGGCACAAGGCTGCAGGCTGAGTTATACAGGGAACTCTGAGTATCACTCATGTATTATAAGGGATAATGTACCCCCTACTGTAAATGATAAGGATATTAGCAGTCACTGAGGGGTTCTGTGCCCATATAAAGGCACAAGGCTGCAGGCTGAGTTATACAGGGAACTCTGAGTATCACTCATGTATCATAAGGGATAATGTACCCCCTACTGTAAATGATAAGGATATTAGCAGTCACTGAGGGGTTCTGTGTGTGTATTATAAGGGATAATGTACTGTAAGACTATTAATAGTCAATGAGGAGTTCAGTAAGCATATAAAGGACACGTTTAGCTGGGGAGCGTTTGAGGTTGGACGCACCTGCGGTTAATAAGGTGTAGGCGGTGCCACTCCCAGGCGCATACCAATAAGTGCACTCCCTCTGCACCCCTGACCTCAAGCCATTCATCTTTACCTCCTCTACGCAATGAAGGTAAATTATTCTCAAAGGTAACAGGGGGAAGGCTGAACTGATACTCTCCTCTGTAGAACTCACACTCACAGAGCTGCTGTATGCAGAGTTACATCTCACCCTGTATGATATAAAAATTGAAAAAATGATCATGTATATCAGGGATCCCCAACCAGTGGCTCAGGGCAACATGTTGCTCCCCAACCCCTGGGATGTTGCTCCCAGTGCCCCCAAACCAGGGAATTATTTTTGAATTCCTGACTTGGGGGCAAGTTTTGGTTGAATAAAAACAAGATTTCCTACCAAATAAAGCCCCTGTAAGCTGATAGGGTGCATAGAGGCCCCTAATAGCCAATCACAGCCCTTATTTGGCTCCTCCATGAACTTTTATGGTGCTTGTGTTGCTCTCCAAGTCTTTTTACATTTAACTGTGGCTCACGAGTAAGAAAGGTTGGGGCCCCCTGATGTATATATACAAGCTGTGAATTAATCATGCCCCCTGCTCCAGCTTTCCAGGGGCCCCCAATTTAGCAATTTAAATACATGGAGACTTTCTGTGCCTCCCCTTCCCTTGGTTCTTGGAGTAAAAGTAATCGAATAAGATAATGAATTTATACCCCACACAGATTTCTGAACCAGCTCTGCTGACACTGGTTTTGCCCCATTTTTAAAAAACATATATCGGTCTGGACTGGGAGCCACAATAGTCCCTGGCACACAGAGGCCCAAACCAGGCCCGGCCCATTGAGTGTCTATGGCATCTTACAGCAGCCCCTCTGGCATTGGCCAGAACCCACAGATTGCCAGTCCGGGCCTTCAAATTACTGGTTCATGAGTTATTGGATATTACACGGAGGCAGATGCAGTAGTGAAAGAATTCAAATAAATATTTTAGAGTCTAGAGGCATTTCACATGAGAATCTCTGGAATCCAGGAGCAAGGAAGTGCCCCGGGGCCACAGCAGGGCATAACATACTGTAATAAACATAAATACACCTGGCTGAAAAACCTGTAGAATCTGTGGTGTGTCCGGCTGCTGCCCAAAGCAGGAACAGTTTCCCTTTGCCTAGTAATGCCCTACTGTGTATTACCTTAGCCTTACAACAGGAGGACAGGCACAGCTTTTATTGGCACAAGTGCACAAACGAAATCCCTTTAATATTTAATCAGCTAATTGGCTTTAAATTGAGCCGCTGAGTTTTCTGTTTCTGAGTGAGTCTGTGGCCAGTATGCAAATGGCTGGGGGTGAGGGTAGGACAGGAGATTTATTCCATTAGCCACTTTCAGCCTGTTTGGGAGGCCGCTCCTGCTGACACTCTGTCTGTAGTCACAATCTGCTCAATACTGTCCCCTTTACCATTTATACACATATATTTTTCTTATTTTGGTTCTGCAGTTTCCCTGTCTGGCATTTGGGCTAATCTTTTGGTTGCTATGGACAATCTCAACTATCTGGTTGCTATGGACAATCTGCGCCCAGCCTTCCAGACCTCATGCATCAAACTTGCAGCAATAGAGCTGCACTCTCAGCCAATGTCCAATTGAAAAATATATATAGGGGGGAGCACGAGACAAAATGCAAAATTTCTGCAAAAAAAGTGCTTTTATTTTTATGCCATACTGTCCATGTGCTATGGACAATCTACAAGGTGTTTGGAATTTCATTTCAGAACCTGACCCAATCGCTCATTTATAGTGACTTTTTTGGTCTTACTAGAGCTGACCAACCTGAGCTAACTGTTGATTGGTCCTTAACCATGATTTGATCGAACTTGCATTAAATTCCGACCCCTAGTGCTTGTGCCCCCCATATTTAATGAGACCCTCTGACTAATTAACATTTAAAAGTGATGTTTTCTCCTCCTAGACCAATGGGCTTTCGTTATAGTAACTCAATAATCTAAAGTGTTTGAGTGTAAACAAGACCTTAGATGTGTAAAGAGAGTGATAATGAGCATAACGAGTGGGCACAGGCAAGTGCAGGAAGTTCTCTGAAATGATTTAGATGAGGGACACTAAATTATAAGAGGCTCAAACCCATATTATATGAGTATAGTCCACATGCAGAAGACATAATTAGCAATTGGATGAGATGCAAGGTATGTGTCTGTGCAAAAAGCACTGCAGTCAGCAGCATGAACGCAAATCTTCTAACTGTTTACAGTGACATTTTGATTAAAAAGCTGCCCAGAAGGAAATAGGGGCAGGGGAGAAAATATCACATTAGCTTGAGTTGCCAAGGGAAGAAAGCAAAGCAAAGGAGCAGAAAACAAAACCATGGCAGTTTGGCAAATAGAATCCATGGGCAGAGGAGATGGGGAGTGACCCCTGTTCTATACACAGACATACATTATTAAAGGAGAAGTTCAGATTTCCTACAGCACTGAATGCAGGGAGCACAGCTACACAGGGTAGGGGGTGGCGAGGCTGGAGTAGGGCAGCGTGCCACCTGTGTGCACAATACAATAGAGTGCAGTGGGGAGAAGATATCTGATCCTTATGTGCCTATGGGACGTGTGTGTGTATGTGCAGGATCCCTAAACATCAACAATGGGCCACTGTATTAGGCTAAAGAAGGAGACACTGTCAAGCTCTAGGGAACACCAAGAAATATGCCCTCCCCTTTATTTATAGGAGAAATTACTTCAAAGTAAATTTAATCCGTTTTACCCCCAAAAGATCTTCCTTTTGATAATATGAGCTACCAACTTGCTTTCATGTTGCTCAAGTCGGCAGCCAATGTCAGCCTGTGTATGGCTAGCCTAAAGGTGGGCTAACACGGGCAGATTTAAGGTGGCCGTCGGTTCGGGGGCCGCATCAACGAAACAATGACGGTCCCCGATCCAACATAAAAATCAAACCTGCCCGATTAAGATCTGCCCGATTTCAGTTATTTAGTGCCCATACATGGGCCAATTTCAGCTGCCGATATCGGCCCTTTAGACCAGTTCAGCAGCTTGTCGTTAGTGCCCATACATGGGCCAATTTCAGCTGCCGATATCGGCCCTTTAGACCAGTTCAGCAGCTTGTCATTAGCTGCCCATTACACGGGCCAATTTTAGCTGCCGATTATCGGCCCTTTAGACCAGCTCAGCAGCTGTCATTAGTGCCCATACACAGGCCAATTTTAGCTGCCGATATCGGCCCTTTAGACCAGTTCAGCAGCTTGTCGTTAGTGCCCATACACAGGCCAATTTTAGCTGCCGATATCGGCCCTTTAGACCAGTTCAGCAGCTTGTCGTTAGTGCCCATACACAGGCCAATTTTAGCTGCCGATATCGGCCCTTTAGACCAGTTCAGCAGCTTGTCGTTAGTGCCCATACACAGGCCAATTTTAGCTGCCGATATCGGCCCTTTAGACCAGTTCAGCAGCTTGTCGTTAGTGCCCATACACATGCCAATTTTAGCTGCCGATATCGGCCCTTTAGACCAGTTCAGCAGCTTGTCGTTAGTGCCCATACACAGGCCAATTTTAGCTGCCAATATCGTCCCTTTAGACCAGTTCAGCAGCTTGTCGTTAGTGCCCATACACAGGCCAATTTTAGCTGCCGATATCGGCCCTTTAGACCAGTTCAGCAGCTTGTCATTAGTGCCCATACACAGGCCAATTTTAGCTGCCGATATCGGCCCTTTAGACCAGTTCAGCAGCTTGTCATTAGTGCCCATACACAGGCCAATTTAGCTGCCATATCGGCCCTTTAGACCAGTTCAGCAGCTTGTCGTTAGTGCCCATACACAGGCCAATTTAGCTGCCGATATCGGCCCTTTAGACAGTTCAGCAGCTTGTCGTTAGTGCCCATACACAGGCCAATTTTAGCTGCCGATATCGGCCCTTTAGACCAGTTCAGCAGCTTGTCGTTAGTGCCCATACACGGGCCAATTTTAGCTGCCGATATCGGCCCTTTAGACCAGTTCAGCAGCTTGTCGTTAGTGCCCATACACGGGCCAATTTTAGCTGCCGATATCGCCCCTTTAGACCAGTTCAGCAGCTTGTCGTTAGTGCCCATACACAGGCCAATTTTAGCTGCCGATATCGGCCCTTTAGACCAGTTCAGCAGCTTGTCGTTAGTGCCCATACACAGGCCAATTTTAGCTGCCGATATCGGCCCTTTAGACCAGTTCAGCAGCTTGTCGTTAGTGCCCATACACGGGCCAATTTTAGCTGCCGATATCGGCCCTTTAGACCAGTTCAGCAGCTTGTCGTTAGTGCCCATACACGGGCCAATTTTAGCTGCCAATATCGGCCCTTTAGACCAGTTCAGCAGCTTGTCGTTAGTGCCCATACACGGGCCAATTTTAGCTGCCGATATCGGCCCTTTAGACCAGTTCAGCAGCTTGTCGTTAGTGCCCATACACGGGCCAATTTTAGCTGCCGATATCGGCCCTTTAGACCAGTTCAGCAGCTTGTCGTTAGTGCCCATACACGGGCCAATTTTAGCTGCCGATATCGGCCCTTTAGACCAGTTCAGCAGCTTGTCGTTAGTGCCCATACACGGGCCAATTTTAGCTGCCGATATCGGCCCTTTAGACCAGTTCAGCAGCTTGTCGTTAGTGCCCATACACGGGCCAATTTAGCTGCCGATATTGGCCCTTTAGACCAGTTCAGCAGCTTGTCGTTAGTGCCCATACACGGGCCAATTTTAGCTGCCGATATCGGTCCTTTAGACCAGTTCAGGCAGCTTTCGTTAGGCCAACGGGCCTGCCCGAATCGCCTGATCATCCAACTTGTAGGCCAGGTATTTAGCTGCCGATATCGGGCCAATTTTAGCAGCCTATGCCCGCCGTTTTAATTCAATTCGACCAAATTAGCCCAATATCACCCACCCGTAGGTAGGTGGGCATATCGGGAGAAGATTTGCTCACTTGACGAGTTTATGGCCACCTTTAAGTTGCCAATTCGGGTCCTTCAGACTGATTCAGCAGCTTATCTGCTCATGTATGGGCGCCCCAAATGGGTCTTTCTGATCAATATCTGGCCGAAAATTGGTCAGGTGTCAATTGGGCAGGTTTTCTGGCCTTAAGAAGCCTTGACAAGTAGCTGCTACTAAGTAGCTCTGTGTGTCTTCACCCTTAAGTTGCTTGCAATACATGGGCAGATTTAAAGGACAATTCAACCCAAAATATTAATTTTTTGCCTAATAAAAGAAAACAAAATGTTAAGCAACTTTGCAATAAACGTTATTTGAATGTATAAATGTTAATAAAAGCAGTGTTTGTCCTTTTCTATTCCCTGCCCTGGGGGCTCCGACTGAAACAATGTAACACAAGGCAGCAGACCTGACTCGCTGGAGGAGGTCTGCAACTTTGTTTAAAAAGTAACAGCCAGGAGCTCAGCGAATGCTGCTTTCAATAGCAATTACATATACAAATACATTTTAAAGCACTGAAAATATGTAATCAATCCATATTGGAAAGTTTCTCAGAATTATGTTTTCTTTTATTAGGCAAAAAATTATTTTTGGGGTTGAGATGCCATTTAAGCTGCCTATTTGGCCCTTTCAGACCTGGGGGCCAAACAATCTCATTAGCGTGATTGGACCCAGAATTTAGGAGGCCAAATCAGGTAATTATCTGCTTGTTTGGCATTCTCACCAAACAAGTGGTTCGTATTGTGTCCGGCCGGCTTTTCACCCTACAGTAAATGAAGTTGGCCATATGCATCCCAATAAAAGCCCCCCACTTGATCCCCTTGAGTCAGCAGCTTATTGGACGGTGTATGGGAATCACCCAGTGGGTGGCCATAGGCTCCCATTATGATCTGATCAGATAAGTAAATAGCAAGTTTTGTACTGAAATAGTGCAGTAACCCATACACACCAGCCATCTGTAATTCCTTTATGTAAAAACTCCCATAGTGCCTGTCAGGTCAACATATCAGGCATTATTAGTATAATCCCTTATTATTATATTAACATTTACCAGAAAATAAGTGTTTTTTTAAAGCATCCTGTGCAGGGAGTGGTTGGGGGTAGGATGGGCCCCATTGATGCGCCACACAACCCAGTCCCAGGATAGGGTGCATACGGCTGCACGCATTACACTTCTGGGTGTAAGCAAATCCGCAGCGGCCTAACATAACAAGCCTTTGTGTGTCCCAGACTGAGCTCAGCTCGGGCCCTCGTTCTGCTGACTGTGAAAGGGCCTGTTGTCTTTAGCCTTTGTGTGGTGGATAATGTTACACTGCACAAGCGTCTCCCTCGCTCTATCCCTACCTGTTACACTGTATCCATTGCTTGCATATCCCCCAGAATTGCCCTGACAGCATGTTTTGTTAGAATCTAAAATCTTAGCCATAAAGCAGGGCAGGACTGCTGCTTACAATGGGGGGATCAGATAGGATCTGTGCCACTGTGACAGAATGCTCTGTTATACAGATAGCTAGAATCTCAGCCATAAAGCAGGGCAGGACTGCTGCTTACAATGGGGGATCACATAGGATCTGTGCCACTGTGACAGAATGCTCTGTTATACAGATAGCTAGAATCTCAGCCATAAAGCAGGGCAGGACTGCTGCTTACAATGGGGGGATCAGATAGGATCTGTGCCACTGACAGAATGCTCTGTTATACAGATAGCTAGAATCTCAGCCATAAAGCAGGGCAGGACTGCTGCTTACAATGGGGGGATCAGATAGGATCTGTGCCACTGTGACAGAATGCTCTGTTATACAGATAGCTAGAATCTCAGCCATAAAGCAGGGCAGGACTGCTGCTTACAATGGGGGGATCAGATAGGATCTGTGCCACTGTGACAGAATGCTCTGTTATACAGATAGCTAGAATCTCAGCCATAAAGCAGGGCAGGACTGCTGCTTACAATGGGGGGATCAGATAGGATCTGTGCCACTGTGACAGAATGCTCTGTTATACAGATAGCTAGAATCTCAGCCATAAAGCAGGGCAGGACTGCTGCTTACAATGGGGGGGATCAGATAGGATCTGTGCCACTGTGACAGAATGCTCTGTTATACAGATAGCTAGAATCTCAGCCATAAATCAGGGCAGGACTGCTGCTTACAATGGGTATCCAATAGGATCACCAATATTTTTTAAATCAAATGCTAAGAATGTTTCTGCCTATTTTTGTGTAAAACATCTCAGTGGTTGGGTTCATACAGTGCCTGGCCATGCTGAGGAGCCTTGCTATGAATGGAGTGGAGGCCAGTGAGGGCAGGGGTCAGTGAATGAGAGTGATTGGTGTGGTAATATTGCTTAGCAGGGTGCGGAGGACACCTCACTCTTGGACACTCATGCCCACAATTGCTTTGTCCTCTTGGTGCTTCTCTTGTTCTTGGCACAATAGGACCTTCCCAACGACGTCCAATCTCTGATGAACCCTGCCATTGTGCGCCAGAAGAAAGGGGTGACCTGGAAGAAGCTGCATGGAGCCTAACGGTACAGAGGGCAGGCAGGATCAATGCACACAAGGAAACCTCTCTATTCAGCTTGGGACGTGATGTCCACTTTCATCCTACTCAGTCACTGAGGGTCCAGCATCGTCTGTCTCCAGCAGGGTCAAGCAATGTCTTGCACCCCTTACACCCCACAAATCCCCCTATAAGGCTTACGTTGTGCATTTTCTTCAGGCCCCCAATATTTGGTTGAATGTCCCCGTAACACATTACATTCCTATTGAAATAATGAAATTCGGTTATAATGGTTATGCCAGTGTAATGCTAGGAAAGCAAGGATCCATTCAGCCCTCAAAATGGAACCTAACTGTCCATTAAGGGCCTGACTGGCAATCTGTGGGTTTTGGCAAATGCCAATGGGGCTGCTGTAAGATGCCACGGACAGTCACAATATTTTGGGCTGCTGGAGGCTGTTTGGGCCTTTGTGTACTTGAAATGCCAGGGCCTATTTTTATTTCCAGTTCAGACCTGAGTACCTCGGTCTGGTCACCCTAATATGCCCCATGTGCCCAAGGTCCAAGCCAGTGGCTCCCAAACTTTGGGGCTGGCCCCCATGGGATTCTTGGCTCACTGTCATGGAGGGCCAGCATTAAGGCCAGTTAGGTAAGAGGAGACTGGGCATAATGTACATAAATACATATACAGAGAAGGAATGTTCTGGGCACACAGATGTTTGGGGTCCTGCTATCCAATTGCCACTAATATTTATGGCCCTGCCCTATTGTATGTGCCTAGGTGCCAGACTCCGATAAATCAGAAAATAAACAAGTGATCAATTTTGCATTTGCTAGTAATTCTGTAACTGGGGGGGGGTTGTTTACGCCCGGCTTGGGGGGTTGTGTAACACACACTTTAGAGCCAAATGTTGAAACAAGGTGAGTTGATTGGAGGGTCTGTTTAGCGTCTGCGGTGTATTTCCTGTGTATGGCACATTCTCTCCCACAACCCCCAGCTCTGCCTATCAGGATTCCATCCCCCAAAGTCCATCTTGCTGACCCCAAATAACCTCCTGGCCCCTCAGTGTGTGGCATTCCCTTGTCTCTCAGGCCATTCTCTCCAAGGCCTTCTCAGCTATTCTTCTACATTATTAGAGCCCAGAATCGCTGAGAGACCCCCATCCACTTATTAGAAAGATAAACAGTAAAATTCCTCTCCTTATTCCCAGTAACTCCCTCTCCTCTACTCTTTGCTACTATTTGCCCCCAAGATTTGTCCTCACTGGCCAGGACGCTGGGCTTTGCAAGACTATTTAGTACAATTAACATTCACCCTAAATGTCACCCTTATTGGATTGTAATCCCCCACATTCACATTCACTTGGGTTCCCCCCTGAACTTAAGCACTAAATCCTCTCCCTCTGGGAATCCCTGTAGAGTTGCTTCCCTGTGTGCAGGTGATTAGTATTTTATTCCTGGCTTTGGAAGAGTTAAAAAGGGTATCCCATTAAGCAACAGATTTACACTTCATTGCAACTGTTGGTGGGGCATTGTCACCCCCCGCCCCACATACAGGTATAATGGGAACGTACCGAACTCCCTTCAGATGCAAACACTGACAGATAAGCTGCCCTGAATAGATTATCAGTGGCAATTCATTGAGCCTTCTGTACAGATAGCACAATAATTTGGGGGGCATACATTTGAGCACCACACACATTTCAGCCGGCCATACACGTTCAGATTTTAGTCTTCTTCTGCCAAACATTCAGATATTGATCGTACATTAAAATGCAACAATCACATTCAGCCTGACATTGTAGGATGAAGCCCGAAAAGTAACCAATGGGAGGATGTTCTGAACATGAAATACCAAGGCACCAATGGTACCAAAGTGACTCCCATTATAGGTCCCCCAAGGATATCGGCAGATACTTAAATGTTAATAATAATAATACACAGAGACACGCACAGATTTTATCCTTATCTGACGGAAATTTTCTAACCTGCCCGACTAAACGACCAATCGCCATGGTACAAAAATTATTGGGACGATAATTCGGAGCCTGTACACCAGTGATCCCCAACCAGTGGCTTGAGGGCAACATGTTGCTCACCAACCCCTTGGATGTTGCTCCCAGTGGCATCAAAGTAGTTGCTTATTTTGAATTTCTGGTTAGGAGGCAAGTTTTGGTTGCATACAAAGCCAGTGTAAAGCCAATCCGAGTCTTCTACAGGCTACCAGTCCACATATGGGCTACCAAATAACCAATTATAGCTCTTATTTGCACCCCCAGAAACTTTTTCCATGTTTGTGTTGCTCCCCAACTCTTTTTTCATTTGAATGTGACTTAAGGTCCCCATACACTGGCAGATCCGCTCGCTTGGTGATGTCGCCAAGCGAGCGGATCTCCTCCTGATATCCCCACCTACGGGTGGGCGATATCGGGAGAATCCAGGCCAAACGATCGAATTATAACGACGGGTATAGGAAAAGTCGGTCCGGGGACCGCATCGGCTCGTTGATCCGACTAGATTTTCTAACCTGCATGATCGAGATCTGGACGATTTCAGGCCAGATATCGGTCGGACAGGCCCGTCGGTAGTGCCCATACACGGGCCGATACAATCGGCCCGTGTATGGGGACCTTTACGGGTATAAAAGGTTGGAGATCCCTGTCTGAAAGCCTTCTTACGATTTTATCAGTGGGTGTATGGCCAGCTTTAGTCCCAAGTCTGGCAACAGGCATCAGTTTTTAGCAGGAGGGACAAAATCCCTTTTCTCAGGAGTCACAGAGGTGCACCTACCCAAATCTACCCTTGCTGCCAAGTTTCCTTCCTTCCTATATACCCATGCCAAGCTAAAATGGCATCTGTCCCCCCCTACTGCTGGCTACATAAACAAAGTGCCCCCAGGCCATGACAACTGTTTGTCAAATGCCAATGACTTTAAGGGTATAACAATAGAGGTAGCAGACCCTGCAACAACTGGGGAGCCCAGAAGATATAGGGGGCCCAGCGGGGCACTAGCTGATAAGCTTCAGTTTATGTTTATCTCATTCTACTATAACTTTACTGTAGCTGATTCCCATTCTGCAAATGCAAGTATCCTAATTGCCCAAGTTTTGTAAACAAGTTCCTGAAGCAGAAGCTAAATTAGCATAGCAAGGTCCAGGCAAACAGAGTAGATAGGGCTCCCCTCCCTTTGTCAGGCCTATGCACACCCTCAGACTTGCTAATGAGCCCAGGGAGCTCCTCACAGCTAGCACTACTGATAACATATCACTGTACACAACAACTGCCACTAATAGCTGTCACTTAGTTTGCAGCAGTGCTAGAGTGCCAGACAGTGCAATAACTACAGGGGAGCTGATTCTCTGACTGTCACTTTAGCACCAAGTGCCAGTATGGCAGCAAAGGCCATGTTAACATCCAGTGCCAGGAACTCAGCAAGGGCCAGTTTAAGGCCAGTGGCACACTAAGCGATCCTCTGTTGTTCTATATAAACAGTTTATCATTACATACAGTTTTAAAATGTAGCTGGCCACCCTACCAATTCACAAAACAATTAATACAATCAGAATTTTTGGTATATATATATATATATATATATATATACACTTCTACATAGAGGAAAAATAGGTTTTTGCCTTTAGTCCTAGGCAATGTTAAGTTCTGAAACACCTATTTACTTTTATATTACTTAATTATTATTATTATTATATTTTACTATAGTAAGTGTTGGTAAAGGTAACCGACAAATAGGACTTGAACTAATGAATGGGTGAATTATGAGTAATCGTTGTTTACATTTTCTACATAGTATAGGATAGATAATATAGATAATAGAATATATATAATCTAGAATATATAAATGAATTGGGCTAATACTCCATCTGGAAGCGAGACAAGAGAATTATTATTTTGGAGGTTCAGAATAGAATTTGGTGGAATAAAATGGGACTCATTGTTGTACTTTGTATTTATCCATTATCTTTAACCCCCTGTTTGTATTAATGAATTCTGCTGTACAGCGCTGCGTACATAAGTAGCGCTTTATAAATAAAAATATACATACATACATACATACTTAGGCAGAGATTAAAGGTAAAGTAAGTACCTAGAGGCTAAGGGTATTTAAACAACCTACACACAATCTAGAGTATAATGAATTTATGAAAAAATAAGAAAATGTTTTGACTGAATGTTATATAAACCTGATAGTGCTGTTAATAGAGGAATGAAATAAAGAGAAAAACTCTAAAATCTCTAAAAGAAGAAAGTCATAAAAAGTTGGATGAGAAGATCATTAGGGAATGTTGGAAAAGGAAACCTGGGAGGTTAAAAGGACAAAATATCTGAGGGATAAATCAGATTATGAAAATGGTAATATTTATAGATGGCAAAGATCTCAATAGAGATATCCATACCCTAAAGGTTTTATCCAACTTACCCTTTATATAGAAATAATAATTAAAAGCAAGTGTTAGTACCTAATATAAGGAAAGAGATAGAGGTTTCTGGAAGTAATTGGTTTTGTGCCTCTTTCTACTCCTCCAGCTCTCCGAGCAGCCTCAATGCAGATAGATCAACAGGGAAAAGGGAGCACAACCAAAAGAAAGAATCTAAAAATAGGAGAGTCCGAGAAGGATACAAAAAGAAATGGCCAGGATTTTCCATCATTAAAGGGACGGAGACAATGGTCTCCCATAGAAAGAAAGGATTGGGAGGAGGACATGGGGGAGCCCTGGAGAAGGAAACACAACTAGCAGAAAAGGGTATTTTTAACCTCTCTGAGACAACTCTGACAGGGCAGGATGTTAGTAATGGTCTTAAATATATCCATAAGGAGGAGGGGCTAAATCTGATGCATACATAGGCACACAGACATTTGTATGGAATTGGCCATTGGAGAACCTTTTTTTCAATAATAAAAAAGGACTGTTCCTGTGTATGTACCAGTAATCAGCATTTAAAAGGAATATGTTCAAAATGAATGTACCAGGAAAAAGGAATGGTAGACTTTATGAGTGAGAATGTGCCCTCTGATGATAGACAAAAGATTGTGCATTATATGGTAGAAATATAGTCTGTACTGAATCCATTACATCATAGGGGCCCATATTTGTAAACCTTTAGTAAATAAATGGAAAAGGATCTAAAGGAAGTTAAAACCAATAAAAGTAAAGGATAATGGCAACCTTACAACAGGAAAAATAGAAGTTATTTTTAATTTAAAGAAAAATTAATAAATTATAATTAGAAGTGCGGATAAGGCGGAGGGATTATACTATTATATTGGTACTATGCACCAAACTGGCCCTCGCTATTATACTGGTACTAGGTACCAAACTGGCCCTCGCTATTATACCGGTACTATGCACCAAACTGGCCCTCGCTATTATACTGGTACTAGGCACCAAACTGGCCCTCGCTATTATACCGGTACTAGGCACCAAACTGGCCCTCGCTATTATAACTGTACTAGGCACCAAACTGGCCCTCGCTATTATACTGGTACTAGGCACCAAAGTGTCCCTCGCTATTATACTGGTACTAGGCACTAAACTGGCCCTCGCTATTATACTGGTACTCGGCACCAAAGTGGCCCTCGCTATTATACCGGTACTAGGCACCAAAGTGGCCCTCGCTATTATACTGGTACTAGGCACCAAACTGGCCCTCGCTATTATACTGGTTACTCGGCACCAAAGTGGCCCTCGCTATTTATACCTGGTACTAGGCACCAAACTGGCCCTCGCTATTATTACTGGTACTAGGCACCAAACTGGCTCTCGCTATTATACCGGTACTAGGCACCAAACTGGCCCTCGCTATTATACCGGTACTAGGCACCAAACTGGCCCTCGCTATTATACTGGTACTAGGCACCAAACTGGCCCTCGCTATTATACTGGTACTAGGCACCAAACTGGCCCTCGCTATTATACTGGTACTAGGCACCAAACTGGCCCTCGCTATTATACTGGTACTAGGCACCAAACTGGCCCTCGCTATTATACTGGTACTAGGTACCAAACTGGCCCTCGCTATTATACTGGTACTAGGCACCAAAGCCCTCGCTATTACCGGTACTAGGGGCACCAAACTGGCCCTCAATATTATACTGGTACTAGGCACCAAACTGGCCCTCGCTATTATACTGGTACTAGGCACCAAACTGGCCCTCGCTATTATACTGGTACTATGCACCAAACTGGCCCTCGCTATTATACTGATACTAGGCACCAAACTGTCCCTCGCTATTATACTGGTACTAGGCACCAAACTGGCCCTCGCTATTATACTGGTACTAGGTACCAAACTGGCCCTCGCTATTATACTGGTACTAGGCACCAAACTGGCCCTCGCTATTATACTGGTACTAGGCACCAAACTGGCCCTCGCTATTATACTGGTACTAGACACCAAACTGGCCCTCGCTATTATACTGTACTAGGCACCAAACTGTCCCTCGCTATTATACTGCTACTAGGCACCAAACTGGCCCTCGCTATTATACTGGTACTAGGCACCAAACTGGCCCTCGCTATTATACTGGTACTAGGCACCAAACTGGCCCTCGCTATTATACTGGTACTAGGCACCAAACTGGCCCTCGCTATTATACTGGTACTAGGCACCAAACTGGCCCTCGCTATTATACTGGTACTAGGCACCAAACTGGCCCTCGCTATTATACTGGTACTAGGCACCAAACTGGCCCTCAGTATTATATCGGCACCAGTTCAGTTGGTCTAATTTAGTGCCTTGTACCAATATATTAGCAGGTACCAATTTAGTACCTAGTTCCAAAATAATAACAAGTGCCAATATAATAGTAGGGGCATGTTTAGTAACTAGTGCCTGTATAAAGGTTGTGTGTGGAAGGATGAAGAAAAAAATAGTAGGTGTCCCAAAAAGACTGTTCTGTAAATAGTAGTTAAGCCCTAAAGTCTATGGGTGGGCACAGAAAGGGGTGAGAATTTCTGCACCCACCCATAACTCATGCTTTTCTGCAGACAAAATGAAATCAACAAAACTGGCAAAGAAAATCCCCACTGTGTGTTTGTGTGTAGCCTCTTCTACCTGTGTTAAATAAATAAATAGAGAATGCCCCCCGCTGACATCTTGGTTCCCGCATAGCCAAACAATGGCCTTGGAGAAAGAAAAACAAAGAGCACAGAGGGGGTGTGGGGGTTCAAGTGGAGGAGGCAAAAGCTGAACTTGAAATGGGACTGAATTTGGGTCTGTGATTGGCTGCCAACAAGGACTGTGGTGGCCCTCACCCCAAACTTCTCCTGGATCCATGAATGCTAAACAAAAGGGGGCAGCAGGAGGGCAAGTGTGGGGGCTCATGAAGTATCTCCATTGGGGGGGAAGATGGAAGCTTGGTGCACAATGCAAGCTGTTGATTAACTATGACAGTAAATCAGCCAGTTCTTCTAGTACCTTCAAGTTCTTCTAAGTTCTTCTAGAAGTTCTTCACAATTAAACCTTTCAATTTTTAATTTATATGTAAGAGTTGATGGAGGACCCATCCACCATCCCAGAGAATATGGCCCACCAGTCCCTACCGTGATGGCTCTGTTGCTCCCTAATAAATGTAAAGGTGGCCATACACTGTAAGATCATTTGGTGAGGTCTCCAAGTGAGCTGATCTTCTCCTGATATGCCCACCAAACTGAAATTAGTGCTCAATATTTGTTTTGCATATCTCAGACTTGAGAAACTCTGCATAATACATGTGTCAGTTGGTAACGCACTCAGTTGGTAACACTGCTTCCCACTAGCAACACTTCTGAGAAGCTTTCTCCTCAGTAGGACTCATTTACTCACATAGGTGCCAATTCGCATTGGTGCAGTAACCCGTAGCAACCAGTCAGATTTGCCTTTATGAGTAAAACTGCATACACAGATCAAAGCGTGTTGTTGATGTGTCGCTATGAGTTACAGCACAGGTACAAATTTTCACCTATGGCTGAGTGTTACTATTTGCGGCCCAGCTTGTGGTTCTGTATCCTCGAAACACATTGATGGGTGGAACTGGTTGCACAGCATTAGCATTACAGTGAAACTGGCCCAGTCCTATCAAACATTGGTGTCGGTATCAGAGGAATAACCACCACTTTGTGGCTTCCCCCCAATCAGAGTCTCTTGTGCCTTGGGCAGTCTCACTACCTTATTGCCCTGATCCTTCATACTAAGCTTGAAGCATTGAAATTAACTGAAATGACAGAATTAAAACAGGAATTGCCCAGCCTGATGGTGCACCATGCCAACCCCCTCCAGCCCAATGCCTGGTATGCAGTTGGGCATATGGGGGTGTGGAGGCTGTTTAGAGTCTAATAATCCACAAGGCTACATAGGACCCTTCATTTTCAAGCAGTCATCTTCTTGGCAAACTGACCTAGGCAAAGCAGCATACAGTCTGTCTTAAAAGATGGCATGGCATGGCCGGGACTGGCAATCTGTGGGTTCTGGCAAATGCCAGGGGGGCTGCTGTAAGATGCCATAGACAGTCACTATTTATTGGGCTGGGGGGCTGTTTGTGCCTCTGTGTACTTGGAATGCCAGGGCCTATTTTGTATCCCAGTCCAAGCCTGGTCATGGTTCAGTTTTTGACCTATGGTACCTAGCTGAAGTACCAACTTCGCCAACTATCACCGCCGTGTCCAACTGTTGCCATCTTGCTTTACTGTAATTATTTTGTCCTGCAGTTTTCATTTAGTCCTAGAGTCTCCATCTTGCCCTACTTTCACCATCTTATACTAGAAGAACTGCTATTCCATGTTGGGTGTTTGTGAGAGAGTCACTACTTTTACAGTGAAACAATGGGCCTCAATTTGTCTAACTCCATTGCTGCCTGCACTCACCCTGTTGCAGGCTCTGTTCCTAATGGTACAGGTATGGGGTCCATCATCCGGAAACCCATTATTCAAATTATGAGAAGGCCATCTCCTACTGACCATTATAAGCAAATAATTGTAATTTTTAAAAATTATTTCTTTTTCTCTGTAATAATAAAACAGTACCTGTACTTGATCCCAACTAAGATATAATTACCCCTTATTGGGGCAGAACAGCCCTATTGGGTTTATTTAATGGTTAAATGATTCCCTTTTCTCTGTAATAATAAAACAGTACCTGTACTTGATCCCAACTAAGATATAATTACCCCTTATTGGGGGCAGAACAGCCCTATTGGGTTTATTTAATGGTTAAATGATTCCCTTTTCTCTGTAATAATAAAACAGAACCTGTACTTGATCCCAACTAAGATATAATTACCCCTTATTGGGGCAGAACAGCCCTATTGGGTTTATTTAATGGTTAAATGATTCCCTTTTCTCTGTAATAATAAAACAGAACCTGTACTTGATCCCAACTAAGATATAATTACCCCTTATTGGGGCAGAACAGCCCTATTGGGTTTATTTAATGGTTAAATGATTCCCTTTTCTCTGTAATAATAAAACAGTACCTGTACTTGATCCCAACTAAGATATAATTACCCCTTATTGGGGGCAGAACAGCCCTATTGGGTTTATTTAATGGTTAAATGATTCCCTTTTCTCTGTAATAATAAAACAGTACCTGTACTTGATCCCAACTAAGATATAATTACCCCTTATTGGGGGCAGAACAGCCCTATTGGGTTTATTTAATGGTTAAATGATTCCCTTTTCTCTGTAATAATAAAACAGTACCTGTACAATCCTACTACAATGTATACAAGCATTTAAATTCAGTCCACATTGTCTTTGTATTTTGCATATCGCTTATTTCTAAACCAACATGAGATTCTAAAGCTGGCAGTGATTGACCAGCACCCCCAAGTATTAGATCGCTATGGGGAAACGGGGTCCAATCCTGTTACTGACTGGCAAATGACCCTACACATGGGGGAAGTGAGGTCTATTACTCCAACACAATGGCCACAGATCATTCTGTGTCTTGCCAGTTTGATTCTGATGCCAACTTGCCCTCCTACCAAGCTTATCCTATTAGATTAGAAGCACATTCTCTAGATTGTGAGTTCTGCACCCTCTGGAGGGGGGGTGTAAACTAAAATCTCATGGGCACCACTTTGAGCTTTGTGTGTGACTCACAAACAACCCAACACAATCTCATCCACAAAATCAGTTTTGTAAACAGGACATTCAAGGTGTCATTGTTACAAAATGTTCACGAAGGATCAGTATTGTATTTCATAAGAGATAAAGTTGATATTCTGCGTCATTTAAAATCAAAGTCATTTGCCTAAAAATGCAAGGCGTTCCTCTGCCATTATACATTATACACTGTCCGGCATAATGGAACGGCGTGAGAATACTCCCATTGTGCGGAAAGGAAATAAATGGGTGTAAGTGAAATGTCAACCCATGAATCTAATTAGGCCCCTTCATGTGGGCTTTGTCAGTAATAATGCTACCATCATTTACATTTACATGGTACATTGTACCCAGGCATCATTATTATTCAGGCAAGTTGGAGTTAATTCTAGGGGTAAATTCCAAGAGGAATACATGGAATACAACCCAAAATGTATGGGCAAATTGAAATTTGCAGCCCACGGATATTCCTGAACATCAAAATAAAAATTTTGACTTGAGAGCAATTTTAATGGTTGATTTGTCTCTGCCCAACAGCATGGGTGGTTATACTTTGCTTCTCTATGGGGTAGCACCTCTGAAAAAACACCACATTTTGTACATTTTGGACATCAGACAAAATTTTGGACATTGAGCTATGTTTAGCAGTTGGCAGGGCCAAGATTTTGCAGGTCGTATTATCATTTAAACAGACTAAAACTATCCAACATTGGACCTTGCGGTGTTATTTAAAGGGATAGTGTCTGGTTGCTAGGGGCTTGTTGACCTTAGCAACCAAGCAGTGGTTTGAATGAGAGACTGGATTATGAATAGGAGGGGGCCTAAATAGAAAGAAAAGGAATAAAAAGTTACAATAATAAGAAAATTGTAAGCTCACAGGGCAATAGTTGCTTGGGTCAGTGACCCTGATATGAAAGCTGGAATGATGTAGAAGAGGAATGCAAATAATTCAAAACTGATAAAAAATAAATAATGAAGACCACTTGCAAAGTTGCTAAAATTCTATAACATATTAAAAGTTAACTCAAAGGAGAACCACCACTTAAGTACAACTGCTGTCAGCTCCTGCTTACTGCCAGTGCCATAGATTGTAGACTGTAAGCTCTTTTGGGCAGGGCTCTCTTCACCTCTTGTATCGGTTATTGATTGCTTTATATGTTACTCTGTATGTCCAATGTATGTAACCCACTTATTGTACAGCGCTGCGGGATATGTTGGCGCTTTATAAATAAATGTTAATAATAATAATATTAATAATAATAGTCACCATGTTATACTACTATAGCCATCTTGCCATGTTGTGTATGTTATCCCATAATTTCCCTCTGCTATTACAGGTACTGCTCAATGATACATGCATGGTGCATCCTGCTGCTTCTGTAGGGTCCCGGAGCTTATGGGGAACATCTGGACCCAAATTATTTCAAGTTCAGAGACCAATAAAAAGACAGTACCTTGAAGATTCATCTTGATAAAATAAAAGTGGCACAGTGGATAATGGTCCACCATGAGTCTGGATCCATTAACACTGCCCACGAAGAGAACAATGAGTTTTGGTTCAGTACTCTGTCATTCAAAACTGTCAAGTTCTCACCCCTGCCTGAGGTTCTGGCTCTTTTGGATCTGACCAGGCAGCATTTAGCTGAAGGAAAGGTGGAGGGGTCTTATTGGAAAGTGAATAAAAGGTGAGCTTAGCATGTGTCAGGGGGGCTGTTTTGGACACACAGGCCATATGGTGCCTAAGAATGGGCTTTGATGAGGGAATGGGAGCCATTGTCACCTGGATTTAGCTCTTCTTTGCACCTTTAGGGCATGTTAAGATCTTTAACTGCCATAATCCTAAACTGCCTGACACCTTCCTACCCTGCATGGGCGATCACAGATACGAGCCACTTTTGCATCTCACTGTAACACAGAAGGGGATTTAAAAATAGTTACATGATACATGCAAAGTATACCCTCTCGACACGGGTGCCATCATTTCCCTTTAAATTGTCCACAAATATTTAATAAATATTGGCAATTATTCTGCCCTAACACCCTCAATATATGACTTAGTATTAGACATAGTGGGCAGATTTTTCTCAGATAGCATATCCCAGGGCCGGATTCAATTAAAATGAACGTCATGCAGTGAAGTAGTCATAAAATTACAAATCCAGCCCGCAAGCCTCTAGTTGGACAGCCCTGGTCTATAATATCATAACAAAATGTAATTGAAATGTGAACTTGCCCTTTAATATTTTATGTTCATGTAATATCTGTTTATTTGCTCATTTTCTAAATACTTCAATGCATTTTCTTCTATTGCATTTGTCTTACCACTAATGGCAGCATGGTACTATATTAATGAGCATTATGTTTTCTTCACCCAGTATAGGGTTACCACCTCCCCCCTCTTTAATATCAGCCACATATTGAATTCACATAGTTGTAGTTCTGTGGTAACTTCTTCTAAAAACCAATTCCTGCCTCTCAAGTATTTTATATGCAGTATCATAGCTGCTGTAACCACAGGCATATCACTGGCACCTGGGCATATCACTGTAAATGGATTAAGGGAGACTATGCCCTGCTTGCTTTCATTTTCCACAAAAGCTCATTAAAAAACAGGGGTATATTTTTTAATTTGGTTGGAGCCATGTATATCTGCATATTTATGCTTATAGCTATAAGAGGGAGCTGCCATGTTGCTGTCTTTGTGATGGCAGGATGCAAAAAAATCCACTGAAACCATAATAGCAAATTAATGTGCTCATTGCTATACAGGTAGGGAACCCATTATCCAGAATGCTCGGGACCTGGGGTTTTCCACATAAGGGATCCATGCCTTAAGTCTACTAAAAGATTATTTAAATATTAAATAAACCTAATAGGATTGTTTTGGTTCCAATTAGGATTAACTGTATCTTAGCTGGGATCAAGTACAGGTACTGTTTTATTATTACAGAGAAAAGGGAATAATTTAACCATTAAATAAACCCAATAGGGCTGTTCTGCCCCCCAATAAGGGGTAATTATATCTTAGTTGGGATCAAGTACAGGTACTGTTTTATTATTACAGAGAAAAGGGAATCATTTAACCATGAAATAAACCCAATAGGGCTGTTCTGCCCCCAATAAGGGGTAATTATATCTTAGTTGGGATCAAGTACAGGTACTGTTTTATTAATACAGAGAAAAGGGAATCATTTAACCATGAAATAAACCCAATAGGGCTGTTCTGCCCCAATAAGGGGTAATTATATCTTAGTTGGGATCAAGTACAGGTACTGTTTTATAATAACAGAGAAAAGGGGAATCATTTAACCATTAAATAAACCCAATAGGGCTGTTCTGCCCCAATAAGGGTAATTATATCTTAGTTGGGATCAAGTACAGGTACTGTTTTATTATTACAGAGAAAAGGGGAATCATTTAACCATGAAATAAACCCAATAGGGCTGTTCTGCCCCCAATAAGGGGTAATTATATCTTAGTTGGGATCAAGTACATGTACTGTATTTTTAAAAATTAGAATTATTTGCTTATAATGGAGTCTATGGGGGACGGCCTTTCCGTAATTCTGAACTTTCTAGATAATGGGTTTCCAGATAATGGATCCGATACCTGTAGTCTCTTATCCACAAGCAGGACATATAATATATACAGTACAGTAACAGGGTATAGTGTGATATAGTATAGTATATATAACCCGCACGTGTGATTTAGCTGACATGGTTCTGGTATGCAGCGCCCAAGCCTGTCATATTGTGCAAACACAAACAAGCAGGGCCCTGACTAACACAGATGCTGCAATACCAGTTATTTCAGAACATCTCTGCTGTTTTGACTTGCATGCCTCTCTTTTTGTTGCGGGTGTACCTTATTTTCATGACAATTGAGCTCCACGTTACCAGCACAATCCATTTCAATGGCCTCTCCCTCCTTATCATAACAAGATCTCCCGCATTTTTAGCCAAATCTCCCACCAAAGGCCACTACTTCCCCCCTAATCCTATCTGAAGCATCCCCCATCTTTCCTTTCATCAGCCCTTTACTTACTGTATACTGACAGACCAAGATAATAGCAGTCACTTTATTTACCTCACAAGATGCCCGCTTAAATCTCCTTCATGATTAGAACGAAGTTTCCCGCTTTTTTTTCTGAATCATCCCACTTTGGCCATTTCTCTCCCGCCTGAGCCTGTTGTACAAAATTCACTCACTTGGTTACTTATTCTTGACTTATTTTGACAGATCAGAAAAATTGCAGTGTTATGTTATTACTTTTTTAAGATGTAGGCCTCAGGCAACCTGAGATTACATGACTTTTACCTCAGAATCATGTTAGACAACATTATAATTTATTTGTAAGGAAGTGTCAGCCTATCATGAACAGGTTTCACTGAGAGAAAATAGAACATTGACACTAGGCCCGAAGCCTGAACAGGGACCACTTTGTGCCAAAGAGTCTTTTGTCCAGTCTTATGCATTTGCCTTCAAGCGTGATGATAAAAAAATATTGTTTCAGAAACAAGTATTCAAACGTGGCTTCCACAATGTCAGCCTGTTGCCACATATGGGAGCAATTAGAGCCTCATTTTAACAGCCTTATGTTTCTGTGCCTCCAAGGGTAATTTCAGTGGGGGAGAGAAAAAGTTTATAAATAAACACAATGTGCCCAGTTGAACCTTTAAATAGATCTGATTAGCAGTTCATTTTTATATGAGATATAAATCACAAGCCATACAGTGTTTCTTGAAAAGGATGATGGGAAATGTAGTATTGGTTAGTATTTACACGTAACAGTATGCTTGAATACATGTTTGCTGTTTCTAAATGATTATAGTAATAGCAATTAGTTTTACCACAAATTTCTCACAGTTATGTTGGAAAATATTTTTCCTAAAAGTCCAGAGGGTTGATAATGATTGCTTAATTGTTTCTTACAAGATGTTTTCCACATTTATATCTGCACATTCCCACTGTGTGTTCTACAGATTTCCTGCAGAGAGGGGGATGGAATTATCTCCGCTCCACTCACTCTTGGTGTTTGTAAACCAAATATATAGTGACTAAAGTACCCACTATTGTAAAATATAGAGACATTATAAGTCACCAAGGAATTCCTTATAATATATAGTGAATAAAGTACCCCCTATTGTAACATATAGGGATATTGTTAGTCCCCGAGGAGTTCCTTATAATATATAGTGAATAAAGTGCCCCCTATTGTAACATATAGGGATATTATAAGCCCCTGAGGAGTTCCTTATAATATATAGTGAATAACGTACCCCCTATTGTAAAATATAGGGATATTATGTCACCGAGGAGTTCCTTATAATATATAGTCAATAAAGTACCCCCTATTTTAAAATATAGGGATATTATAAGTCCCCCAGGAGTTCCTTATAATATATAGTGAATAAAGTGCCCCCTATTGTAACATATAGGGATATTATAAGTCACTTAGAGTTCCTTATAATATATAGTGAATAAAGTACCCCCTATTGTAACATATAGGGATATTATAAGTCACAGAGGAGTTCCTTATAATATATAGTGAATAAAGTACCCCCTATTGTAAAATATAGGGATATTATAAGTCACTGAGGAGTTCCATGACTATATAAAAGTACAAGGCCGAAGGTGACTTCTAATACCCTCATTTTTTACAACAGGGGGTACTTTATTTATTAAAATATACTTGTTTTAGTGAGTCATGTGACAGAAATGACATCACTAAGCTCTGATTATAACTGATGACATCACCAATATATATATATACCTTTGTCTTCTAAACCTTGCACTAAAATGTAAGTGAAAGTCTGTTTTTTTCTTAAATTAAAATATAAATCCAACATTTCTACAGAATTTAGCAGGTTATTTTACCCCCCTATAAATATTTAGAGTTCTGGTTTACAACCCCTCCCTCTCTCACCTAGATTGTGAGCTTTTGGGGCTTTTAACAGCTCATCTGACAATGTTTGCATTTTATTTAGAGTTCAGTCTGTCTCTTATCTGTGGGGAGGAGAGAGGGTTGGAACATACAGAGGCTGCACCCAAAATACCCCAAAGCATCCTCATATTTATTTATAAGGACAGCAGGAAGATTAGATTTTATTGTATGAATACATATATGTATATGTTCCCCTTTGCAGATGACCAATTACAATAATAACAAAGCGGTACCAGAGCCCCACAGTACCACTACACACATGTGGCTGTGACTGACAGCCCGGATTCCCGCCTACGTCTATGACAGCCGCTGGCCACGCCCCTCCCCTCCCATTGGCTGTTCGCTGCCGCCTGGCTGTGTTATTTTTCGAATATAAGAGCGGAGCGCTGGGACTGCGGGCAGAAGCTGGAGACTGGCGGAGAAGCGATTGTCGGGCCCCTGTGCCTCTTATTTCCTTTCCCTGCCCATGATCTGCCTGAAATAGGGACGCCCATGTAGGGGACAGGGCACATTGGAACCCCCCGATCCCATCGCTGTATATTCTTTCTGCTTGTGCCCCCCCACCCCTCCTCTGCATGTGCAATATACTGCCCTCTGCTGCACCCCAGGATCTGCAACAGCCTCTGCACCCCGGAACCTGACATCAGCTTTGCACCCCGGAACCTGACATCAGCACCCTTGCAGCTTAGCACCTTTCCCGTTCTGCAACAAGCTCTGCACTTCTGACTCTGTGACTCTGAAGCCTCTGCACTTCCTGCTCTGCATAAGGATCTACTAAAGCCTCTGCACCCCGGGATATACAAAGGCCTCTGCATTGCTCTGCACTTTTGCCTGCTCTTTGCAGCCCCCCAGTTTGCTGTGTTGCACCCCATCTTTGCACCCCTAGTTCCTAGCCCAGACCCCCCAACAATGGAGCTAGAGAAGCTGCTGAATGATTTCAGTCCCAGCCGGAGCCAGGTCCCTGTGCCCAGACCCACCCTGCTGCCAGGCTTTGCCATGGTTGGAGCCCGGGGCCTACTGTGCCAAGAATCTGGGGTCTTGTCCCCCGTCACCAGTCTGGCTTTCACCATGAACAAGCTGGCCGGCCTAGGAAGGTGAGAATTCATTTTAAATATACTATACATTGCTTTTGTACTGTACCTTGGCATGATGGGTAAAGCATGGCAGCCCTTAGGGTCAATGCCAAGGCAAGATGGGTAAAGCATGGCAGCCCTTAGGGTCAATGCCAAGGCAAGATGGGTAAAGCATGGCAGCCCTTAGGGTCAATGCCAAGGCATGATGGGTAAAGCATGGCAGCCCTTAGGGTCAATGCCAAGGCAAGATGGGTTAAGGATGGCAGCCCTTATGCGCAATGCCAAGGTATGATGGGTAAAGCATGGCAGCCCTTAGGAGCAATGCCAAGGCATGATGGGTAAAGCATAGCAGTCCTTAGGAGCAATGCCAAGGCATGATAGGTAAAGCATGGCAGCCCTTAGGCGCAATGCCAAGGCATGATGGGTTAAGGATGGCAGCCCTTAGGAGCAATGCCAAGGCATGATGGGTAAAGCATAGCAGTCCTTAGGAGCAATGCCAAGGCATGATAGGTAAAGCATGGCAGCCTGTTGGAGCAATGCCATGGCATGATGGGTTAAGGATGGCAGCCCTTAGGCGCAATGCCAAGGCATGATAGGTAAAGCTTGGCAGCCCTTAGCGCAATGCCAAGGCATGATGGGTAAAGCATGGCAGCCCTTTGGCGCAATGCCAAGGCATGATGGGTAATTCATGGCAGCCCTTAGGCGCAATGCCAAGGCATGATGGGTAATTCATGGCAGCCCTTAGGCGCAATGCCAAGGCATGATGGGTAATTCATGGCAGCACAGAGCAGTGGTAAGTTGCAATAGAATATATTCCCCATGCTGTGTGTGGTTAGTGGCACCCTATGGCAGTGCCAGGGGCAGAATGCTAAAGACATTGGCACTAAGTGGCCACTATATCTGCTGCTATTGTAACCCTGGTGTGAATTAGATTGCAAGCTTCTGTGCCTTGCTCCCCTCTGTACTGAGTATCCCTTGTTTGTATGGGACACAGGAGAATGTGTACGCCCTACAGGGCAAGGAAGCAGGGAGTTGCTGTTAATCAGCTGTCAGGCTTCACAATTGTTCAAACAAAGCTCTGAGCTTGTGTTACTGAGTGAGGTTTCACACCCTGCGCCTCTGGTAAAATCTGCCCCCACTGCCTGGGTTTCTTTGCTTTCCATACTGAAATGCAGTACAGGCTGCAGGATACAAGTTATTGGGGGGGGGGTTCTTCTGTTGCTGGGTGGTACATACTGCGGCCTGTTTTCATGCAGTAAATAGATCTGTCCCTAAGGGTTTCTCTGTTTCCCTGCCATTTCCTGCCTGCTCTGGCTAAGGGTCCGCGCCTGCGCACTACCCCCTCACCCCCCAGGAATGGTACTTTCATTCAGATCAGTGGACCTATAGCCTCATACTGTAAGTACCTAGAGAAAAGGCAAAGTTTATGATTATAGGGGTTCGTAAGAGTGGGAGCTGCCATACATTGTTCTGCTACTGTACTTGGATATCAGTTTGGAAGGCAACAGTTGCATTGTCTTGGAAATTCGTAACGCTGACAAGTTCCCCTTTATGTGCAAAGCTTCCGTCCTGTGTTCCGTCCCATCCCCGGGCTGTGTAGCAATGCCTCGTGGGCCGATACCTGCGCATAGGATCTGTGCTTATCTGTGCCATTTGGTGTGGTTTGGACTATGCCATTACCATCTGCCATCTTCCCGCATCTCCCCCCAAGGATTTGCCTAATTAGAGTGAAATGAGCTTTGGGAGATAACGGATACCATCAGGCTTGGCTTCCTCTACAAACGGCTTTGTCCCCTTTCCCTGGGGAGGTGCAAATGTTTGTAATTGGTGATTAAATGGGATATTTTCTGCGGAGAAAGCCCCCATTGTTCTGGCCAAAGAGCAGAGAGATCACCTGAGTGCGTGGGAATGGGAGTTTGCTGTATAGGACTGCGCTCTGCACTGTGTAATATGCTCTGCTTCATGGTGATATATATATTTATTTCTCTGCAGCCAAAGTGACACGCCAAAAAGAAAACATGGCATCTCCTTCCGGACTCAGTGCACCTCCCTGTCGCGAACGTCGTCCTCCGATTCATCCGATTCCGGTGAGGATCCATTGATGATGTTTTTTTTATCCTCAGATATATATAGAAGTGTGGTAAATAAGAGCACTTATGTTTCCTGGTGTGTGTGTGTATATATATATATCTAAAGGAAGTTAGATGTGCAGGGAAGGTATATATACAGGAATGTTAGATGTGCAGGGAAGGTATATATACAGGAATGTTAGATGTGCAGGGAAGGTATATATACAGGAATGTTAGATGTGAAGGGAAGGTACATATACTGAGATGTAAGAAATGCAGGGTAGGTACTTGTTCAGGTACATTAGATGTACAGGGAAGGTACATAAACAGGAAAGTTAGATGTGCAGGGAAGTTATATGTGCTGGGAAGGTACATGTGCAGGGTAGGTATATGTGCAGGGAAGGTTTATGACATGTACAGGGACGTTATGTGCAGGGAGAGTACATATACAGGGAAGTTAGTTGTACAGGGAGGGAAAGTACATGTGCAGGGAAGGTACATGTGCAGGGAAGGTACATGTGCAGGGAAGTTACATGTGCAGGGAAGGTACATATACAGGGAAGGTACATGTGCAGGGAAGGTACATGTGCAGGGAAGGTACATGTGCAGGGAAGGTACATATACAGGGAAGGTACATGTGCAGGGAAGTTACATGTGCAGGCAAGTTACATGTGCAGGGAAGTTACATGTGCAGGGAAGTTACATGTGCAGGGAAGGTACATGTGCAGGGAAGTTACATGTGCAGGGAAGGTACATGTGCAGGGAAGTTACATGTGCAGGGAAGTTACATGTGCAGGGAAGTTACATGTGCAGGGAAGGTATATGTACAGGGAAGTTACATGTGCAGAGAAGGGATGTTCCCTGTTCCTGGGTTGCCATGTTGTCTGCATGCCAGGGGGGTATCTGGGTAAATAATATGGTGAAGGAGCCTTTCACAGATGCTATAGCTACAGACACAATCACAGTCATCTGCCGCCCGTCTGTTACAAGGGAAGGTGCCTGAGGTTCTGTTTGCAGTTCATTTAAACTCCCCCCCCCCACTTCTTAAAAGACAAGTG
Organism: Xenopus tropicalis; assembly: GCF_000004195.4. Lineage (NCBI taxonomy): Eukaryota > Metazoa > Chordata > Amphibia > Anura > Pipidae > Xenopus > Xenopus tropicalis. The sequence continues at coordinate 15,573,673 of NC_030677.2, read as the reverse complement.
TGATTCCCCGTGTTCTCACAACTGTAACATGTTCTTCCTGGAACGTCCCTGTTCCCTCGACTGTGCCACCTAGGTGCAAGGGGAATTTGTCACCCTCCCTTCCGTCAATAAATATTTCCATCTTCTTCTCCACCGACAGGTCTCTGCTTGGATTCCCCCAGCCCCCAGGACTCGGAGCTCCCCCACGAAACGTAAGTGTCCGTATTTACTGCCCGACTCTGCTGCTGCCGCCCCCGTTTACCTTGCACCTCACTCCTGTGTTGATGTTGGGCCGGGTGATTAAAGGGATGTTGACTCTGCTGTGTTTGCCAAATTACAAACCCAGTCGGTTCCTTAAATAGTTTTTCCTATAATTAGCAGAATATACGCCATTAAAGTTGCAGTTTGACGTGGAAAACTAATACCAAATACCCCCTTGCACTCTCCCCATCACTCGTCTAAAGGTCCCCATACATGGGCCGATTCTAGCTGCCGATATGGGTCCCTTAGACCGATTCGGCAGCTAATCAGCCCGTGTATGGGCACTACCGACGGGCCTGCCCGACCGATATCTGGCCAGATCGGCCAGATCTCAATTGGGCAGGTTAGAAAATCTAGTTGGATCAGGAACCGCATTGGCTCGTTGATGCAGTCCCTGGACTGACTTTTCCTATGCCCGTTGTTATAATTCCATCGTTTGGCCCCAGGGCCTAACGATCAAATTAGCCTTGATTCCCCCGATATCGCCCACCCGTAGGTGGGGGATATCGGGAGAAGATCCGCTTGCTTGGTGACATCTTATGGTGTATAGGGACCTTTAGGGCAAAAGCCCATAATGGAGACAATTTAGCACTGGCAACGTATAGTAAAATCCTTATCAGTTCTAATAGGGGGTTGGGGGGCATTGGCACAGAGACACGCAGACAGTTGCTAAGTGTCACTTGTTACCCGTGCAGTCTGTGCTGGTATGTGCAACAGCAGCTGCTTCTAAGCCAACAGCTGCCGTCCTTTTAACTCCTTGAACAACTGCAGGGTGTATGGGGCCCCCGGCTCGGGCTCCTTCACAGCCCTCTTTTGTTTTAAAGTCCCCATCCAACTGGCAGGGCTCCCAGAGAGAAATATGATTCCTTCATTCAGGGGACGCAAACTCATGTTACTGATCCACAAAGCCTGCAGTGTAGGGAGGGGACAGGCCGGGGTATTGGGGTTTTTTGCATCTGATGGGAGGGCTCTGGAATTCAAATGTACATTCCTAGCCGGGAACTGTGCGGATTTAACCCTGTCACTCGCGCTTGAGAGGAAAAAAGGAGAATAACAGAAGCGTACAAGGCATTGTGGGCCCTAGAGATTTAGCCTCATACATTGTTCCTTTAGTCGGGCAAACAGAGTAGAGAAATAGACAGATACTTCTCTCAGCTGGAATTGCAGTTCCAAATAAAACCATGGGCACTTTTATAATGAACAAATATAGGGAAGCTGCTTGGGGAGGTGTTTGGATTTGGTCCGTTAAAGATGTAGTGACAATGTCCCCTTTAATATCATATGGGAAACAGACAAGTACTGGGTGTTCTGTGGGTTTAAAGTGCGTAGTCAGCTCTCTGGTTGGCCCGTGTGGTTTGACATTAAAGAGGCGAGGGCAGGAAGATGTCTGTTGTGAGGAGCGGCTGAAGATGAAGGGGGTGTACAGTATGTGCACCCAATTTTAAGAGAGTGTATCTTATATATTATTTTTCTGTATATATATATATATATATATATAGTGAATAAAGTGCCCCCTATTGTAACATATAGGGATATTATAAGTCACCGAGGAGTTCCTTATAATATATAGTGAATAAAGTGCCCCCTATTGCAACATATAGGGATATTATAAGCCCCCGAGGAGTTCCTTATAATATATAGCAAATAAAGTACCCCCTATTGTAACATATAGGGATATTATAAGCCCCCGAGGAGTTCCTTATAATATATAGCAAATAAAGTACCCCCTATTGTAACATATAGGGATATTAGAAGTCACCGAGGAGTTCCTTATAATATATAGTGAATAAAGTGCCCCCTATTGTAACATATAGGGATATTATAAGCCCCCGAGGAGTTCCTTATAATATATAGCAAATAAAGTACCCCCTATTGTAACATATAGGGATATTATAAGTCCCCGAGGAGTTCCTTATAATATATAGCAAATAAAGTACCCCCTATTGTAACATATAGGGATATTATAAGCCCTCGAGGAGTTCCTTATAATATATAGTGAATAAAGTACCCCCTATTGTAACATATAGGGATATTATAAGCCCCCGAGGAGTTCCTTATAATATATAGCAAATAAAGTACCCCCTATTGTAACATATAGGGATATTAGAAGTCACCGAGGAGTTCCTTATAATATATAGTGAATAAAGTGCCCCCTATTGTAACATATAGGGATATTAGAAGTCCCCGAGGAGTTCCTTATAATATATAGTGAATAAAGTGCCCCCTATTGTAACATATAGGGATATTATAAGTCCCCGAGGAGTTCCATGTCCATATAAAGGTAGAAGGCTGAGGTCATTTATACAGGTCATGGAACTCCGAGGTAACTTCTAATATCCTCATATATTACAAAGGGGGTACTTTATTATAATATACACGGTTTGGTGAGTCATGTGACAGAAATTATATTACCGAGCTCCCATCATAACTGATGACATCACTTTTAATCGTTTATAAGGATATAATTAGTATATAGTATAGTATAAACAGTTATGCCCCCCTCCAGGGTAACCAATGCTTCCTGCTCTCCAACTGCCCCATTAGTCGCATCCTGTTTGTGTTTATAGTGAAACCAGCAGTGAAGGGAAGTCGACCTGATCATATGGTACAGAGTCACATCCTGAGACTGTTTGTGGTGGATCTTTGTTGTTTTTAAAGGAACAGTAACACCAAAAAATGAAAGTGTATAAAAGTAACTAAAATATAATGTGCTGCTGCCCTGCACTGGTAAAAGTTGTGTGTTTACTTCAGAAAGTCTACTATAATTTATATAAATAAGCTGCTATGTAGCCATGGAGGCAGCCATTCAAAGGAGAAAAGGCACAGGCACATAGCAGATAACAGATAAAACACTATTGTATTCTACAGAACTTATCTGTTATCTGCTATGTAACCTGTGCCTTTTCTCCTTTGAATGGCTGCCTCCATGGCTACACAGCAGCTTATTATATAAATTATAGTAGTGTTACTGTAGCAAACACACCAGTTTTACCAGTGCAGGGCAACAGGGCATTATATTTTTATTACTTAAAAGCTGTTTCATTTTTTGGTGTTACTGATCCTTTAATTATGAGGCAGGATAGTTACTATTTTAGCATTATCGGTATCTGTAATTACTATGGAAAGCAGTGTTGGTCCTTTCTTTTGCCTACACTGCTGCTACTGACACCTGAATAATATAGCTGTGAATAAGACTTTAGTGCTACATTGTGGCAAGAGTCAGAACCGCCAGTGCAGGAAGGGACACATCCATACTGTTTAACACACATAGCAGATCCTGTGAGTTAAAAAGAAGCAGAAATGTCTCTTATCTTGATTTATGGTTTTATTGGAGGCGACAGTTGGTCGGCAGGTGAGGCTGGGGCAGATACATATCGAGTGTTTGACAATTCTCTGTCCTTTGGCAAATATCAGAGCATCTGTGCAGTATGATATGCACCTCCCTCCCCCAGACTGTCCAAACCCTTGTATTAGGTATTTGTTCACCAGTGAATGAGGGTATTATGGCTGGGCAGCCAGTTCAGCACCTGTCCTGACTCAAGTGATGGGGCAGATGGGGTCAAACTCTGGGCTGGAATAGCAAAGGACATTTGGCCCCAGATTCCTTTACCTATGCCCCCCTGTAGTGTGGGTGGCACAGGGCAACCTGCCCAAATAGATAAGGCTTAATGAAAATGAAATGGCATTGATTAGTTTCAAGGGGAAGTTAACATTGCTAAGATTGCTCATGTCTATGAATTTACTGAATGTAAAAGGGTGGGGGGGGGGGTCTATTGAAGGATTTTAGCAGTTATAGTTAAAAAGAATTAGGCACTGAAGTCTCTTACCCCCCATGGGCTTGCACTTCTCTTGTATAGGGGGGGCAAGGTGGAGGAGTGTATTTTATGGGGGTTATTTGTCTCCCCACAGACAGTTATTGTCCCAATAGAAAAGCCCTGCACTGCAGGCCCCCCCACCCCAGCGGAGAAGGGGCTATGAATGGGTTGGAGGAGGTGCCTGTATTTAAGGTGGCTGAATGCAATCTGCCCAAGACACAAAGCCCGGCTAAAGTATAATCTGCCCTTTCTTGCAGAATGCTTGAGTTAATTGGGGCTGCACGGAGCCTCCATCTGCCAGTCCTTGGTGTGGGGGGGCTTGCAGCACGTGCTTAGTGGGGTCGGCCTGCTGCCTAGTGCATGAATGGGCTGAATAGAGGCTTTGATATGCCACACTTGTCCCTTCCCGATCCCCCTACCCCCCCCCCAGGCAGGGGGGCCGAGCCTGATGCTTTCCTTGGGACATATGGCTTGGGTGCAGAGCCAAACAAAGCCGCACATTTACATACAGGTGGGGAGCGGTGACCCTTAAACCCCTGCTATAGAAAAGGCCGGGGCACATTAAACCCATTTACAGCCCCTGTATCAGGGCGGGGGGGGGCAAGCGAGGGGGCTTTTGTGCATTTATTCTGCTTTCTTTTATTTATCATTTGCATGCACAGACAAAATAGGTCAGGGGGGCGCTGTTCCTGGATGTAAATGAGGGTAATTATCAGGGCGAAGGGACCCCAGATCAATACCGGGCGAGACTCATTTATACCCATTTTCACTCGTTCTCTCTCTTTTTTTTTCCAGGTTTGAAAAGGTTATTTTTGAATCAAGAATCCCCCCCAACGAGTAAGTATAGGGACAGTGTAGGCGACGTTTATTGGTGTATTTTATATAGCAGCTTCTCCCATAGCAACATCAAAGGCCTCTGCGGGCAGCAGTGCTGTAAACGTTAAAGGGCACTTAATTAAAAGACAAATTTAGCCAATGTATTTTTTCCCCTGTCGTACATCCTGCTGCACATTGTTTTCAAGGATAAGTAAACACTTTTAATCCCGACGTGTGCCGTTAGGGCCGTTCCCCGATGCAGAGAGAATGCGCAGCTCTCTAAACGCCGCTGATACCAAATGTTTATTTAAAGGCGTGTTTGGGTGTTTCTGCTGCTTACAAGATAATACCCCTCCCTACAGCTAAATAAAGCTTTTATTGGACCATTAATAACATTATTGCTTAGCGAATAAGGCCCACATTCTGCAGTGCCAATAGGGTGATTCCATTATTGGGGTTCAGACATAGAATTATTCTAACCCGTCTCCTTTTTTCTTAATTTCCAGTATCAAGCTCCCAATCAGAAGAATCCACTCCTTGCCGGTAAGTTAATTTCCGCCTTTTTTTAGCAAACCATTTACTGGGCGGGGCTAGGGGATCATCATGGCAGCTCCTGCATACTTAGGAATACCTTAATAGTCTATATAAAGGATAACGCTATGCTTACTGGGGGGGGGAGGGGGTATCTGATTGCATATAGGCATAAAAGCTGGTCACAGTATATGAAATGATCAGGTATCTTGTACACAGGAGACTCTCCAGGGGGGCAGCCCCGCTCTCAGAAGACTCTCCCACCCGTTGGACTTGGATCTGCCCAAACCCCTCGAGAAGATCCCAGCGGAGAAAGACAATAAGGAGAATGTAAGTCTCACCTGTTGCACAGACAGGAAGTGCAGATTGTGCCTGTTTGATGATGGAGAAGGAATGCCTTGCCCTTTAACCCATGCCTGACCTTTATAAGCCTGGGGGAGGGGTATTTAAAAAAACATAACTTACATTTTTGTTGTGAATGTGGTCAGTCAAAGCCTATGGTCCTATACATGTGGCTCTAAACCTATAACAGTCAAAGGGCCCCTATATAAATATCCCAAGGTTCCATACATTATTATTATTATTAACATTTATTTATAAAGCGCCAACATATAGTGGGTTACATACATTGCACATACAGAGTAACATATAAAGGTGAAGAGAGCCCTGCCCAAAAGAGCTTACAATCTACAATTTCAAGATGGATCGTTGCTAGGCATCTAAACATTAACCCTGTATGTTTCTGTCCACAGGAATTACTTCTCTTTAAGAAGCCGCGCCCATTCCTCCGCACCAGGCTACGCACCTTCGATGGCTGCAGCGACAGAGAGGCTTTTTCCGAAAGGCCAAACTCCGCCCCCACTCTCATGGTAGGTACTTTTCCTTGTGTCGTGACCGCGATCCAGCCAGCTTCTTCCGCTGTTAGATTTGCCGGATCTGATCGATAACGCGATCCTTTCTCCACCCTTAGTTTTTCAGCCCTGACAAGATCAACTCTGAAATGGAAAACGAGAGTCCCATCCGTTTACGCAAATCCTCCCTGACCTTCTCTCTGTGCAATGACGATGACGACGATGACGGATTCATGGAAATTATGGATGATGAAGAGATAAAGGTACAAAATGAAGGGGACATATACCCACCCATATCAGTTTATGTCAGTTAGCTTAGGGTGCTCTTCTGAGCACTTTTGCACTTAACTATATTTTTTTTTAACACTTTGTGTCCCCCCCTTTGCAGACTGATATTCCCTCTGGAATGCGGAATCTGCTGACTGCCCCATTCGTCAACAAAGAAGACAAGAGTGACCCGGTAAGTATGTCAGCCCTCTCTATCCGTCAGCCGTCTCTCTCCATACTTAGTGGATCTATTTGTCCGTCAGTTTTTGGCTGTGAAGGAACGAGTTCCCTTGCTCCTATTTAGGAACTGTGTTTCCATCTTCCCCCAGGATCTGATTATTAAAAGCAAATGCCGCCGGCTGTTCCGATCACCCTCCATGCCTAGTAGCATCATCAGGCCCATACTCAAACGATTGGACAGACCAGAGGATGGTGAGACCCCTGTGAAGTCAAAGAGGTTGAAGAACTTGCCGCAGTCACATTCGGAAGAATGGCCGGAGAACGAGGAACCGGTATGTAGAACCTTTGAGTTCTTTCTTTCACTCGGGGCACATCCCTGGCCAATAGAATATTAAATAGGTCTTCAGCTGCCTTTGACCATCTTGGCCTTAGCCTTCAGGTGTCTCCCTTTGTTTCCATGAAGAGTGATATCTGTCCAGTAGTTGCTGTAGGTTGGGGGCAGAGACATAGTAACATAGTAAGTTAGGTTGATAAAAGACGAAGGTCCATCACGTTCAACCATAATGCCTGTATATAACCTGCCTAACTGCTAGTTGATTCAGAGGAAGGCAAAAAAGACATATCAGGCCTTAGAGGTTTAGACTATATTGTTGGCCAGAATTTGGGGGTATAGCAGCTATGTCCATGTCTTCTGCTATAGCGACCGGTAATAGAATGTCAAATACTGGCCATTTTCCCTCTTTCCTTAATATTTATCATTCATCCTTCAATGTAGAAAATGAAGTTGGGAAGGTCCAAGTCTGTGTGCCTCGCTACCGTGGAAAAGATACTGGACAACGATGAGAGAGAGCTCATTGGTGATTCCTCAAAGGTGAGAAGCAGCAAATTACCCTTTTACCCATCACCTTTATATTATATTATCCTCAGCCAGAGCTGTCCAACTGGGTGAAGGGGAGGTGAGGGGGTGTGGCCATTCCCAACAGATTTTTTTGACCCCCCCAGCATGCCCAAGAACTTCATAGACATGTATGTATGATATCATTGGTTTAACCGAATCCAGCCCATGTGGAATAACTGATTATTGTCAGCCCTGCGTTTCCAAGGGAAAATATAGATGCAATGGATAGACCTTTAGGTGCGAGCCGAGGGTATTAGTAATGATTCAGAAGTTTATGCACCAAATTGACATCATTTCTCTTATTTTCCAGGCGTATTTACTGAAAACAGTGGAAGGGAAACACCAAGATCTGAAATACATCACTCCTGAAATGGTATGTTGTCTCCAAGATCTGATCATAGAACTTATACAGTGGGGAGGTAGGGTTCAATTTGAAAACCATACACCGTGTCTAATAACTCATAGCAACCAATCAGCAGGCAGTATTTGTGTCAGAAGTATCTGATTGGTTGCTGTCATTTTTATGACATCATTACATGACTTTATTCTGTTTTGTTCTTTCAGATGGACTGTGTGCTGAGTGGGAAGTATAAGGACACGATTGAGCGCTGTGTGATTATCGACTGCAGATACCCCTATGAATACGAGGGTGGGCACATCAAGGTGAGAGCTCTTAGCCCTTTTTTTTTCCTATCCAAACAGAACCCAGGTGGGTGCTGCCATAAAGCACTTGGGACATTTTACAGCAGTAACTGAAACTTTTGTTTCTTGCCCTATTTTCTCAGGGAGCCATAAACCTGCCCCTGGAACAGGACGTAGAAGCCTATTTGCTGAAGGAGCCCATAGTACCGCAGAGCCCAGACAAGCGAGTGATCATTATCTTCCACTGCGAGTTCTCCTCAGAGAGGGGCCCCAGGATGTAAGTTACTTTTATCTAGCTTAAACACTATATGATTATAGCTGTGATTCTGACTGCAGTTTCTGCCATAAAGCAATGCAGCTCTGTTATGCTCAATAGGATACTGAGACTGCCTTTCATTATTCCACAGGTGCCGGTTCATTAGAAAGCAAGACCGCAATAGTAACGAGTACCCCAAGCTACACTATCCTGAACTTTATGTCCTTAAAGGAGGCTACAAGGATTTCTTTCCCAGCTTTCAGGTGAGCTTATGGCCTTTCCATTGGGCTTAAGGTGCCCATAAACAGGCCGATTCTAGCTGCCGATATGGGTCCCTTAGACCGATTCAGCAGCTAATCGGCCGTGTATGGGCACTACCGACAGGCCTGCCCGACCGATATCTGGCCTGAAATCGGCCAGATATCGATTGGGCAGGTTAAAAAATCTATTTGGATCGGGGACCGCATCGGCTCGTTGATGCGGTCCCCAAACCGACTTTGCCTATACCCTTTGTTATAATTCGATCGTTTGGCCCCAGGGCCAAAAAAACGAATTAGCCTGGGTTCTGCTGATATCGCCCACCTGTAGGTGGGGATATTGGGAGAAGATCCGCTCGGTTGGCGATGTCTGAAGGTGTATGGCCACCTTTAGACAGAGCTTGGTCCAAGACAGTTGCAGTTGGTCTCTCCAGACAGAGTTTTAACGTGAGTTTATCTCTGTTTCTGCAGTCCCAATGTGAGCCGCAGTCCTACAGGCCGATGCACCACGAGGACTTCAAAGAACACCTGAAGCTGTTCCGTTCTAAGAGCCGGACGTGGGCCGGAGACAAGAGCAAGCGAGAGATGTACAGTCGGCTGAAGAACCAGTAGAGGACAAAGATGGCAGGATAGAGCGCTCGTTGTCTTAAACTGGGGCCAGGGCTGGTCCCTTGGAGGTGCTGCACAGTTGGATCCACGTGGGCACTGAATGGAGGTGTTCCATGCATGGAACTCCCGGATTTGGCTCGGCCAAGCCGGACAGTACTGGAGAGGTGGGCTTGGGTGGACAGTGGCTTTGTTCTGGAAGAGAGAAGCTTCTTGTCATTGGACGAAGTAATCGTTTCGTCATTGGTCTTTTTTCACAACGGCATTACCTTTGCCATCACTGGACATGAACGTAATCAGGTTGGCCGCAGTGCCCTTCAGAGCTGTGAACCTCCACCGTGGAGCGCTAATCACTGTGACTGCGTCTGTGCCTCTGTTATAAGCCCCCGGCAGGCTGGTTTCTGTTGGAGGGACCCACTTGAATATTCCCCCTTGGCTGTCCTGCTACTCCGTCTCCGTAACCCCTCGCAGTTGTTATGAGGCTGCTGTTTGGGATTTTCATCGCCAAATGGCTCTGTGTGTTTCTGTAGTTCTGCGTGTGTCGCACTTGCACTTTTATCAGCCTCTCAAGGTGCGTGGGGGGCTGCACAGCATTGCTCCGCCCCCCGCCTCTGAAGAGGCCAATCAGCTGGGAGTTTCAGTAACTGCCGGCTCATTAGTGTGTGTGCATTGGCTGCATCAATGTGTTTATAGGTTAATTTGTGTATTTGTGCAAATGCTTGTGCCCCGCTGCTGCATTATGGGTGAGATCCTTATTTTATATTATTTAGCCCCCTTGTTGAAATGATATTTTTATAATCTCCCTTGATTTCTTTGTTTATAAAAACAACAAAATATGAATCAAAATCCAGGAACCCAAAACCCTGAGAAGAACATTTATCTGTGCTTGTTCCTTACAGAGTAGTGATGCATGGGGCGGCCCCAAACCTGCAGGACCCATGGATTTACCTGTTGGTTAGACATGTTTGGTCCAACCAATTGCCCTGAAGGCGGGCTGTATTTGCCATCAGCCTTTCCCTGTTCTCTCTGTCAGCCACACTAGTAATGGGGCGGTGCTTATGTTTATACTTGCGCTTGCCCCGCCCCTCTGGAGATGGGACAGGCATATAAATTGGTGTTGCCGGCCAGGTATGGGTTGGGTTAGGGTTGGCCATGGTTCAAGAAATCAGTGACTGGTACATAGCAATAACTAGCTATATATTCAAATGCCAGCAGGGGGAGCACCCCAACCCAATGTACCCATAAAGCTGCCATTATTTATATACATGTGCCTGACCAACCCATCTCTGATGAGGAGGCAGACTGTGTGACTATATAAATAAGTGGGTGTCCAATTGGGGTCTCACTAATATTTGGCCTGCCCACCACCCGCTAAAGATATTATTTGCTGAAACTGTTGGACAGTTGGGTCGACCCACACATTACTACTGCCAAGCCACCCAGTACCAAGCTGATTTGCTATTGGACTCACAAGCAACCAGCCCTGTTCATATATGTAATTCATAGAGCAATTCCAGTTCAAGAAAATCATATTTTCTTTCAAAAAGTAAAAGCACTTCATCTGGTTTTGCTGACTTCTTAATAAACAACCCCCCCCGAGTAAATATGTACTCCCCTCTCCCTAGTTTAATCTATACCCAGACCTTACTTTAATGATGTGAGGAGTCTATTATTCTATTATGTGAGTGTTATTTAGCGATGATTTGATCCCGTGTGCCCAGTTGGGTATAATAGATATGATTTATCCCTTTCCAATGATGGTAGAATCTGAAAACGTTATATATATATATATTTAGTTAGTAGTTCCAGATTGCCATTGGCCTATAAATGGCCACTTTCCCTAAATACGCCATGTTTTCTGCATTCTGTTCATTGGAACAAGTTTGTAATAAGAAAACAAATTATTTATTTTTTGGTTTTGCACAGTTTCAAAATGAGAACCCAGCTATTCCCATAGCTATACCCAACGGTGACTGCCAGGGAAAGTAGTGTTCCCATTGGAAGAGTCTCCACTTATTATTTGTGTTATCCCCTTCTATTGAATGTGTGATTGCAATGCTTATTATATACCCGCTCTGTCCCTGTTCTGCACAATGTTCTGTGTATTCATTCAGGGGAAAAATAAAATCTTAACCTTTTTATGTATTTGAAGTGTGGATTTTTTTTTTCAACCATCAATTTAAGATGGCATAGCAGCAGTCCTGCCCTGCTTTATGGCTGAGATTCTAGCTATCTGTATAACAGAGCATTCTGTCACAGTGGCACAGATCCTATCTGATCCCCCCATTGTAAGCAGCAGTCCTGCCCTGCTTTATGGCTGAGATTCTAGCTATCTGTATAACAGAGCATTCTGTCACAGTGGCCACAGATCCTATCTGATCCCCCCATTGTAAGCAGCAGTCCTGCCTGCTTTATGGCTGAGATTCTAGCTATCTGTATAACAGAGCATTCTGTCACAGTGGCACAGATCCTATCTGATCCCCCATTGTAAGCAGCAGTCCTGCCCTGCTTATGGCTGAGATTCTAGCTATCTGTATAACAGAGCATTCTGTCACAGTGCAACAGATCTATCTGATCCCCCCATTGTAAGCAGCAGTCCTGCCCTGCTTTATGGCTGAGATTCTAGCTATCTGTATAACAGAGCATTCTGTCACAGTGGCACAGATCCTATCTGATCCCCCCATTGTAAGCAGCAGTCCTGCCCTGCTTTATGGCTGAGATTCTAGCTATCTGTATAACAGAGCATTCTGTCACAGTGGCACAGATCCTATCTGATCCCCCCCATTGTAAGCAGCAGTCCTGCCCTGCTTTATGGCTGAGATTCTAGCTATCTGTATAACAGAGCATTCTGTCACAGTGGCACAGATCCTATCTGATCCCCCCATTGTAAGCAGCAGTCCTGCCCTGCTTTATGGCTGAGATTCTAGCTATCTGTATAACAGAGCATTCTGTCACAGTGGCACAGATCCCATCTGATCCCCCCCATTGTAAGCAGCAGTCCTGCCCTGCTTTACGGATAGAATCTGGCTTCATAATAGCTACAACAGTCAGAAACAGGGGGTACATTATATATAGTTACATAGGGTTGAAAAAAGACCAGAGTCCATCAAGTTCAACCCTTGCAAGTAAACCCAGCACCCACAGCCTATACTTACCAATCTATACACTCACATACATAACTATATATACAACCATTAATACTAACTGTAGATATTAGTATCACAATAGCCTTGGATATTCTGATTGTTCAACAACTCATCCAGGCCCCTCTTAAAGGCATTAACAGAATCTGCCATTACCCCATCACTAGGAAGGGCATTCCCCAACCTCACTGCCCTCACCGTGAAAAACCCCCTACGCTGCTTCAAATGGAAGCTCCGTTCCTCTAATCTAAAGGGGGGGCCTCTGGTGCGTTGATTGTTTTTATGGGAAAAAAGAACATCCCCCAACTGCCTATAATCCCCTCTAATGTACTTGTACAGAGTAATCATGTCCCCTCGCAAGCGCCTCTTTTCCAGAGAAAACAACCCCAAACCTGACAGTCTAACCTCATAGTTTAACCCTTCCATCCCCTTTACCAGTTTAGTTGCAGTCTCTGCACTCTCTCCAGCTCATTAATATCCTTCTTAAGGACTGGAGCCCAAAACTGCCCCCATACTCACTGTAACTGCCCCCCATACTCACTGTAACTGCCCCCCATACTCAAGGTGAGGCCTTACCAGGGACCTATAAAGGGGCAAAATTATGTTCTCATCCCTTGAGTCAATGCCCTTTTTTATACAAGACAGCACTTTATTTGCTTTAGTAGCCACAGAATGACACTGCCTGGCATTAGACAACTTGTGATCTACAAAAACCCCTAGATCCTTCTCCATTAAGGATCCCCCCAACACACTGCCATTCAGTAGATAGTTTGCGTTTATATTATTTCTACCAAAGTGCATAACTTTGCACTTATCAACATTGAACCTCATTTTCCAGTTTGCTGCCCAGTTATCTAATTTTGTCAAATCGCTCTGCAAAGCGGCACATCCTGCATGGAACTTATAGTTTTGCCCATTTTAATGTCATCAGCACAAATAGAAACAGTACTGTCTATGCCCACCTCCAGGTCATTAATAAACAAGTTAAAAGCAAAGGACCAAGGACTGACCCCTGCGGTACTCCACTAACCACACTGGTCCAATTAGGAAATGTTCCATTTACCCCACTCTTTGTAATCTATCCTTCAGCCAGTTCTCTATCCAATTACATATAAATCAGAATAAATACATGAAGTGCAACAGTTTTTGAAACGAGGTTCCTGCCCCAAAGAGAAATAGGCAGCATTATATTATATATATATCGCTTACTGCATGTACTTACTGCATGTACTTACTGCATGTTGGGTGCAGCTAAAAGTATGCAAATAAGGAGGGAATTCATTAGGGACATTTAGGGTAAAACATGCAAATAACAGGCAAATCAACTTTTCCTATGAATGAATCTGTTGGCTGAGCAAATAATCCCATGCAAATGGCTCAGAGACGGTTCCTTGGCTGAGAGCTGCACACACTTGTCTCCTATTCCTAGTAAGGGATTCTGGGAAGCCTCCAATAGCTGTATATATTGAAAACTACACTATTTACACATTTTATATATATACCGGTATATATATATATACAAAGCGTAGTAAGGGTCCGCACTACTCAGGACTTAAGGCAAAATAATGTGCTTTATTTGGAGGCTAAATATACATATACAGTCAGCGGCTGGTAATTTGAAATGAAATACAAAGTCAGACACATCAGTAGTGCCATTACTGTTAGTTTCTAGCAGGCCAGCCAATCAGATTTCATATATTATTCTATGTGCCCTACGTTTATCAAAGCTAATTGCTGATTGGTTGCCATGGGATACATTTGCCACACAATCGCGTACAGAAGCTGCACTGATCTGTGGTAGGTCAATTCCCATTCCTGATTGGCCAATAAACCCCTACACATGCTGAGTAGGGTAATTAGCCACATGATCACATGAGCTAATTAATAAGAAGTAGAACCTGCTGTAATGTGAGTGTTTTCTTTTTACACTTGGACAATAGCAGGTTATAACAGGGGGGGCCCTAGAGCATCAGAAGGGCCCGAAGTCTGGGAACACTGATTATGGCCAGGGTAGTGACTTAAATTAGAAATAAATTAGAGCCTATTTACTGACGGAACACAGTGCCATTTGCACCCTGCCCTCTGGCTGCAGGACCTTTACCCTTGTGAATACTGTGCTGCCTGTGTTCCGCAGAGCTTTATTCATCATTCAGAAAAACGAGTCAGGGATGAACACGAGGTGCAATGAGCATCAGTTCTTCTGCACTTGTGTAAATGACCACCATTGTGTTTATTCCTTATACTCCTGCCACAACAATGGTACCATGTTGAGAGAGCCCTTTGGATTGGTCAGTATAGAGGTCGCACAAGTAGGGCCTATTTATAAGTGCAAGAATTGAGCAAGAGTGAATTTCCGCTGCTCTGGCTCAGGCTCATTTACAAATGCAAGGCGCTGTGCTAGGGGCACATTTTGGCATATAATACATTGTAGGGCGTAATGTGCCTTCTGTAGTTGGCCCTAGGGACCCTTTTGCCCAAGCTTATCAGCCACTAACATTCTGATAATCAATGGCCACGGAAGGTTCCACGGGACGATATTAGGAACCCTCCCACTGTGTGTGCTGTGAGCTTCTATCCCTCGTACATCTCTCGGGCCCTCTGTCCAGCCCTGGGGGCTGCGTGCATTCCAACAATGCTCAGAAAACAAATTCTTTCAAACCGTTTCAATTCCAAAGAAATGCTGTAAATTCTTGTATTTAGGAAACACATTCTTTAGGAAAAAGTCCTTTACCTGCAGGAACCTTGGCTTTAATGAACACTGAAAATGTGTAGTTTGCCCACTCAGTGCAGTTCCCACAATGTCAACCCAATATAATGTAGGGCTCAACCCTGTCTTTTGTCCTTAACACCTCTTCTATTTTCATTCCTTTCTGAATAGATTGTAAGCTCTTTTGGATTCGTTCTGTTGGGGCTCAGCCAGTAAAAGAAAATAGAAATAAACAATATTCCGTCATACAAAGAATTTATAGGTATAGAGAGTTCCTTTACAGGATGACATGGCAGCTGACAAACATTCTTGGGTGCCACCTCCCTTCCTGTGTGGTTAATACTGCTTGCCAATCGGTTTCCAACTTGGCCCCCTATACTGCCAGGGCCCCTTAGCCATATTATGGTCTTCTTCCACTATAGAGGTATGGCATTATCTAGAAATCTGTTATTCAAAAAGCTCAGGCAGTGTCGGAGTGGGGTGTCTGGGTGTCTGGCTGCCGCCTGGGGGTCCCCCACCCCAGTTGGGAGCTGCTAAACTTTCCACACTTACTCCTTGTGACCAGCAGGGGAGGGGAGCACAGGGGTGCTGCTGCCAAGAGGCGAGTTGGGGCATACAGTGCCCCCAAAGTTACCAGGGGTAGCAAAAAGCAGGAGTAGCATTGTCTCAGGGCAGGTCTGGGCCCAGAAACGCCCCTGAAATTGGCTAGATCTCGATCGGGCAGCTTTCATTTTTCCATCGGATCAGGGACCACAATGGCTCGTTCATGTGGTCCCCAATCCTGGGGCCAAATTATCTAATTAGCCCCATATCGCCCTCGATATTAGCCCATATAAACCTCACCAAACGAGTGGATCTTACAGTGTATGGCCACCTTAAGATATATTTAGTCTTTATTGGAGGCAAAACAATCCTATTGGGTTTAATGTTTTTTTAAGTAGGCATCCAAATTACAAAAAGCCCCAGGTCCCGAGCATTCTGGATAATAGGTTCCATACCTGTAGTCATAGCCCTGCCTTCTTCATTGACTCATGTAAATCTGAATTGCGACTTTAAGTGATTGTTTTTCACCCTGAACAATATGTTTTTCAGAGAAGGGACAGAGAGAGAAAGCAAATGGTATATTTTGCTGGGGAGCGTGCCATTCCATGCAAGTGATTCCTGTTCCACTCCATTAAGCAAATGTTCCTCCCAGGGGGGCAGGCAGAAAGGTGTCTGGGCTCCCCAGGGCCCACATACAACTTGCACGAGCCGGAGAAAGGTTTATGTTGCTATTAACATTTTTTGGAACAATAAAATGGGAAGTGGGTGCTGAGTGCCGATCATTTCGCCCGCATTTTCACTCACAGCAAAAGGGGGTCTGCTGGCTGGAAATGGGCCTTTCCTGTCCCGGGGCTTTTGAAGTGAACAAGCCATAAAGGAATTATTGTTACTAAATAAACAGCTGGCTAGTAAAGTGACCCCACTGCCCCAAACTGCCCTTCTGCTGTGGGGCTTCTCTGGAGGGGGCTAGACGTACACATGTCCCACTAAAGTCTATCTTTGATTGCTTTTTGTGAGAGGTACACCTAAAGGGAGGGGGGAGTCTAGGGGAGTTAAGGGCCCCATACACGGGCCGATAGTAGCTGCTGATATGGATCCCTTATACCGATTAGGCAGCTAATTGGCCCATGTACGAGCAATACCGACGGGCCTGCCCGACCGATATCTGGCCTGAAATCGGCCAGATATCGATCGGGCAGGTTAAAAAATCTAGTCGGATCGGGGACTGCATCAAAGAGCCGATGCGGTCCCTGATCCGACTAGATTTTTTAACCTGTCTGATCGATATCTGGCCGATTTCAGGCCAGATATCGGTCGGGCAGGCCCGTCGGTATTGCTTGTACACGGGACCGACTTTGCCTATACCCGTCATTATAATTCCAGGGCCAAACGATCGAATTACCCTGGATTCTCCAGATATCACCCACCCATAGGTGGGGGATATTGGGAGAAGATCCGCTCGCTTGGCGACATCGGCAAGCGAGCGGATCTGAAAGAGTATGGGGACCTTTAGGTAGGGAAGAAAACGATGTGGTACGTGTAAGTGGTGATAAGGCAATGCCAGGAATCAGTCAATTTCTACAATGATTTTACTGGCATATATAGAGTTAATGCCATGCTCCGACCAAAGATTCTGCAGTGATTTTACTGGCATGTATAGCGTTAATGCAATCAGGGCCTGACTGGGCCAGCGGAACCCTGGGGAAAAAAGTGGTTCTCCACCAAGGATAGCAGGGTGGTTTTTTTAAAACTGACCCCTGACCTGGCATTCATGCTTATGCTGGCTTATGGCCAAACTGCCTGACCAAATCTGAGCATGTATGGCCAGCTTGATTGGGGTGTGCAGTTGTTAAATATTTTACATAAAGGGGAAAACATTACTAGGTCAGATTTGTAGACTGAGGGGGAATCAGCAGGTAACTGTGTAGCAGTATTATGGGATGTCGCACACTGGGGTATAGTTTATACTACACTGACTGCATCCAATGGTGCAAATCAGTGGTCAGTTTGCCCACATTTACCAACCAACAGATAGGATAGCAATATCTGCCCATGTGTAGCCTTGTGTGCTATATCAAGAAAGACAATTAGAGTTCAGAGAGAGACAATTAAAGAGACAGTAAGAGAGAGGCAGGGAATGTAGAGAGTGCAGAACAGCTGGTGGTTCCAGAATGAGGAGAAGTGGAGTTTAGGTCGGGGCAGTTTGGCCTGGGGCATGAGCGTATGTACATAGGTATCAGGAAGATTACAGGAAAGAGATGGTACATAGGGGATAACTGGGACACTTAATGCTGGGGTAGACATAACTGAAGAAAGAAAATATTTGCCATGGAATGGAGTCCAGAGGGACAAGTCTGACCACTTCAGCGTCGGTTTAAAGCAAAGGTTTTAATTTTCTACTTTCTGTCCCAAAAACAGATGGGGATCAAGGCAAACTAACCTTCCGCAATCATTTTCTTTTGTATTTGTCTAACAGAGAGATAAAAGAAAGAATGTGTGACAGTTATTCCTGTGGCAGCGGTTTCCCCTTTGCTTCTGTAAAGGTGCAGATTCTGCCTGTAAGAGGCCATTGTTCTCTCTCTTCCAACAAAGCCTTTCTGTCAATCACTGCCCTATACAATAAAACGGCTTGGGGAGTTCATCAGTGGGGTCAGTGGCAGAAGCAAAGGAAGCTACGGTGGGCAGTAGCATACAGGGGCTGATCAGGTAAACTCTGAGACCCTCAGGCCCATGGGATGGAGAGCGGATGATGAGCCACACACAGAATGGCCACCTTTCTGTTGTTCTGATCTTCATACAAAGATCATGGAGGACCTGCACCTCTTTCCTTTTATCACCTGCCATTGACCATGGTGTACTGGCTGACAAAATGATGAACCTGCCCAATCCCCAAACCAACTGATACCCGCATGCATGAATACTGGCCGGGATCGGCAAGCCACCATACATTGATAATCGTACAAAACTAAAGGTGCCTGTAGCCACTTTTAAAGATCATTCCCTATTTACTCCACCATCACTCCACGTTTAGGGATGAGATGCCAACACTACTGCATTTCTCAGGTCAATGGAAGTGGATAAGGCTACAATCCTTGGTCATGTATTAACCTGTATCCTAAAAAAGGCAAATGGCAAAGTAGACAACTAATAGGGGGGTAAGGAAGGTTGTTTTGTTGGGCACCAAGACAGGCTCCTCTTCTGTCTTCTGCTCCTTCCATCCCTTCCACCCAACTGCCCAACTGGATTGCTCCCTGTCTGGTGACATAGCGCTTTGACATCTCCACTGGTTTGTAGCATCATAAGTCATGGCTCACAGGTCTTTGTGGCATGGGTGTAAGAACTCACTGCCCCAACAAGCTAAACAGTCAGCAGTTAGTCCCCCAAATAAGACATTGCTAATAGTG
The DNA here is from genome assembly GCF_000004195.4 of Xenopus tropicalis. Classification (NCBI taxonomy): domain Eukaryota; kingdom Metazoa; phylum Chordata; class Amphibia; order Anura; family Pipidae; genus Xenopus; species Xenopus tropicalis. Next base: position 15,554,517 of record NC_030677.2, on the reverse strand, counting down.
TTAAGGTCCCCATACACCTTAGACCAATTCGGCAGCTAATCGGCCCGTGTAGGGGCACTACAGACGGGCCTGCCCGAACGATATCTGGCCTGAAATCGGGCAGATCTTGGTCGGGCAGGTTAAAAAATCTAGTCGGATCGGGGACTGCATCGGCTCGTTGACTTTGCCTATACCCGCTATACCCGCTGAATTAGCCTGGATTCTCCCAATATTGCCCACCCGTAGGTGGGCACCTTTAGTGAAGATTGTTTTCCGGTGAGGGCCTAAAGGTGGTTCTTCTGAAAGCAAAAACTGTGAACGTTAAGGAAGAACTAGTAGGAGGCACCTAGTGGGTGGGTGACTTGTGTGGGTGTAGGGAGGCTGTGGGCATATATTGTTCTGCAGAATGTTCATTCACAAGCAGTAGATATTCCTTGGGAAGTGTCCACGTGAAAAGAAGCCATCAGCCTTAACTCTTTACAAAGTATTGCATTGCTCTATGTTGGTTAGATGGGTTAGCAGCCTCTAAAGAACCCAAGGAGATCAATTCAGCTCATGGCCCCAAATAGTGATTGTCGCCTAATCCTTACCGCAGGGACCCCAACCTTTCTTACTCGTGAGCCACAGTTAAATGTAAAAAAACTTGGAGAGCAACACAAGCATCATAAAAGTTCATGGAGGAGCCAAATAAGGGCTGTGATTGGCTATTAGGGGCCTCTATGCACCCTATCAGCTTACAGGGGGCTTTATTTGGTAGGAAATCTTGTTTTTATTCAACCAAAACTTGCCCCCAAGTCAGGAATTCAAAAATAACTCCCTGGTTTGGGGGCACTGAGAGCAACATCCAAGGGGTTGGGGAGCAACATGTTGCCCCTGAGCCACTGGTTGGGGATCACTGCCTTACAGTGTAGGGTGAAAAGGCCAAAAATGTAGGGTCATCAAACCACTCCTCTCTTCTCTACTCTTCATACCAGCTTTTTATGGTAAGTGGGAAAACCAGCTGCACGCACCCCCCACAATTCCATCTGCACCTTCACAGGTTTTTAAATGATAATCAGAACTTGCTGACGAGGGGCCCATATGTTTAGCATCACAATCGGAGCCTAATTGAGCACATGTGGACACCAAGGTCGTAGGTAGTTGATGGCGAGCTAATTTCCTCAGGTTTCAATGGGCCTAATTAGCCAACAGTGTTGGCGGACAACAAAAGCCAGGCTCAGCATTGGGCATGGGATAAAGGGACCGACCGCGGGTCTGCAGGGTCTAAGGGCCTCTCAACAGGGGAGGAAAAAACAGTTTGCAAAAGGAATTTAGCACCAAAACATAAAATCAGTGACCTTGGCAACCAGAAAGCAGACTGACTGTCAGCACATTTAGTGCCCCCAGTTTGGCTGTCAGTAGGATTATAGATTGTAAGCTCTTGTGGACAGGGCCCTCTGATGCTATTTCTATTCTGTAACCCTTAGTTGTTGGATTATTGTTAGTTATAAATAAATGTAAAGTGCTGAGTGATGATGGGGGCTGCAGGTTAAAGCTGGGGTGGAGGGGGGGGCAAAGGATGGACATTACTTGGATGAAACCCAAGACAAAACCATTACAGTGGAATAATAGGTTAGATGTAGTTTCACCTGTGGCACTTTCTAGTCAGGAGGGCATTCACAGGTTGGGGGTCAAAGCTAAATATCATCTCTGCTTTATCCCCAAACCGGCCCTGCTCTCCTATAAATCTTCCAGGATGACATAACCATTACTTGGTTGCTAGGGTCAGTGACCCCACTAACACCTTGATATTCCTGTTCATCTACTTTCATTATTACCGATGCCTTATTGATATCAGAATGCTTTCACCAGTGCTGCAGACAAACTACAGTGGCCTGGCAGGGACATGTGCAATCTACCCTCCGTACTACCAGACAATGGTACAGGTGCAAAACCAATATCTGCAGTGTTGGGGCAATTGTGGCCAACCAGGAAACTTCATTGCCGGCCTGGCCTGTGCCTTGAACATGCTGAGCCACTTCTGCCATTGGAAGGGCCATTTAGACACCCTGTCCAGGGCAAGTCGGGGGCTTTTATTGGCCAGTGTATGGCGACCTTAACTCAGGCTATTAACAAGTTGAGTGGGTGGAACTATGTCCTATGTCCCAGGGCAAGTATTTCTAGAGGGGCTAAATACACAGCTCTTTGTAGTCGACACTGTGCCAGCGTACGGGGGCTTGATGCCATCACAGCGGTTTATTTTCATCCCCCTGGGTATGTGGATGCAGTTATTGCCCCCCTTGAAGCTGGAATGCCCAGGGCCGCTTGTTTATAACGGAATGGAGGCTCGCTGTGCCCCAAACTATTCATGTCTTAACACAAGATCTTCCTTCCTCCCATAAAACAACAAACATCTCCGGCTAAAATAAGCACTTCAAAAGCCACAGAGAGAGGAGCTGCCCTTCCTGTTTTCTGCCGTCTCTCAGCCCAAAGCAATGGGGAACCATTAACTCCTTCACTCGCAATGTGGGTGGCACCGGGTGGCAGAGATAACACAGATATGAGGGTGCATTTACCATCCCTAGGGGCACGGTTGCACCAACTCCTTGCGCTGCCCCCAGTTTGCCTGTTGTGCCCACTGTGGTGCATGGCGCCCAAGGCTCAGTGCTCTCTGAACCCAACGCTGGCCTTCTCCAGGCACCAAGTACAGGGCTCCTCTTCAGTGCTGCACCCATGGGTGATACTGGGGCTAATGCTGCCCCCCACTAACCTGCACTAATTATGTCAGAGCATGTCAAGGGGTAGTGCTCTCTCTGAGCTTTTTATTTGCCAGAAATGTTGGTCTTAAAGTTACCATGGGTGACTATTTGTTGCCCATGGGGCCCCTTACTACTAACTCCTCCTCCCAGGGGGCCCCAGTTATTAGCCCACTGGTTGCCTGGACCCCCTAGGCAGAGGAGAGGACCCTACCAAGTGCCATACATGAATGGTCACATCCCTGATCTGCCCCAACCACTCCCATTATGCCAAAATCATTCCCGCTATTCACTCTCTGTGAATAAAACCCCCTTTTCTTACCCACGAGTGACACCATTTCTCTACATTGGAGCGCCCGACTGGGGTACCCCCTGTTCCCACCCTTATGGCAGCCCTGGTTGCACCATGCAAAAAATCATGTGTCTCTACAAGCCTGAGCCATGATATCAAGTTGGATTTCGCCAATGTCCAATGCTTGCCTGCGCCTCAGTGTGTACAAAGTCAATTGAAAGACAGGGGCTGCATTTTTCCTGCACTTCCCTTTAGTGGAACACATGAAAGACCCATTGCAAGGGAATGTGGGCAGAAACGCCAGCGTGTAAGAGCCCTTACTATGTCCCCTCCCTTCCCATAGCCCAGTGATCCCCAACCAGTGGCTCAGGGGCAACATGTTGCTCCCCAACCCCTTGGATGTTGCTCTCAGTGCCCCCAAACCAGGGAGTTATTTTTGAATTCCTGACTTGGGGGCAAGTTTTGGTTGAATAAAAACAAGATTTCCTACCAAATAAAGCCCCTGTAAGCTGATAGGGTGCATAGAGGCCCCTAATAGCCAATCACAGCCCTTATTTGGCTCCTCCATGAACTTTTATGGTGCTTGCGTTGCTCCCCAAGTCTTTTTACATTTGACTGTGGTTCACAAGTAAGAAAGGTTGGGGGATCCCTGCCATAGACCCTTCTTATTGATTTAAAGGTTCTAGGCCAGTGGTTCTCAACCTGTGGTTCGGGGACCCCTTTGGGGGTCGAACAACCGTTTCTCATTGGTCACCTAAGACCATCGGAAAACACATATTTCCGATGGTCTTAGGAATAATTTGATGGTTGGGGGTCACCACAACATGAGGAACTGTATTAAAGGGTCGCGGCATTAGGAAGGTTGAGAACCACTGTTCTAGACAGAGATGGTAAGCATAGGGAATGTGGGCCATAAAGCCGCCCAGTGCACTGGGCAGCTTTATGGCCCACATTCCCTATTCCCCCTTTTATTGTAAGTACCACAGCACCATCTAGAGGTAACATGAGTGTAACTGCAGCAAATGCCAATTACTTTGTAAAGGAAAACTAAACCCCCAAACAATGTAGGTATATATAAAACAGCACATATGTTAAATCCTGCTTCATCTACATAAACAATTTTCATTAAAGTATACTTTATACTTTAAGTATATTTAGGCTAATCCTAAATATTCTATCCACAAACAATTTTCCCAACCTTCAGATACCAACAGTCTCAATGTTCCTAAATCTCCTCTTTCCGTATTCAGTTCCTTTGATCTTGTAACAGTCTATGCCCTTATCATTACTACAACAGTGTGCCCCTAACTCCAGCTTTTACCCAAATATTAAATTCCTCTCTGGCTTCTAGTACTTTCCCCTCTCTATTCAAACAAGCCTGGAACATCTTGATTTTCGGCCTGTGAACTCCACTGAGACAGCCTTAAGCCATACACGTTCAGATTTTACGTTTGGATATCGATTGTATGTAGGGTTTCCACCTGTCCGATTTTGACCCAGACAGCCCAGTTTTTGGTGGGGCTGTCCGGGTCAAAACTACCTGCCCCGTTTTGACGCGCCAATTGGCCAATTGCTGTGTCATAGCCCGCCCCCGCGTGATGTCGCCGTGAGTTCCTGGGCAGGAGAGGTGGCAACACGAATCGTACATTTAAATGCAACAATCTGAAACTAACATTCACACTGAAATTGTAGGATAAAGTCCTAAAAATAAGTTTAGTAATCATTCTGGGGGTATAGTTTTCCATTAAATGAAACCTGAAGAGCAGGCGCAGCCCGGGACACGTGTTTATTGCACACATGAAATGAATATGCAGTTACATGTACCAGGCATGACCCAGTACTGCTGTTTCTTTGTTTGCTTCATTACATTATATGCCTTTCAAATTTGCTTTCCCCCTCAGCCTGAAACTCAGCATGCCCTCTTGTTGCTAGGGATAGTGACCCCTACAAGCAGAAACAACATATAAATAAAGACTGCTGGCATTTCAGCGATTAGTAGCATATAGTTATATACAATATTACAAAGTTGCGGTTCCATCAAAAAAATTGTGTGCATCAAAACGTCACGTGGTAGCTGAATTTTTCAAAATTGTCACCATTTTGCACATTTTTCAGTGACCATAGTGGGACAGATGCGCACGTTACTAGTGAATGCATTATTTACACTGTAGTGTACCTTCCTATCATATATACTTATATCACCACCAGGGGTCAGTATTTCCCTATTTCCCTTGGGCAACCAATACATACTTTTTATCCATGGCTTCCTGGCAATGGCTTGGGGCGCGCGGCCAGTCTTATAAACGGCAGGGCCCAATTGGGACCATTTTGGTGGGGCCCCTGCACAAGGTGTTGCCAGCTGGCACAGGGTTTCAGGGCTGGGTGGGCAAATAGTCCCTGCCTCTCGCTCTGTGAGTGATGGTGTAACCCTGCCTTTTCCCCTCTCTTTCTCTTGTTCTCTTGGCCCTAGAAATGAATCCACAGGGAACACCTTGGTCAGGGCTTTGTCCATGGGAAAGAAAACCCAGAGGCAGAAAGTACAGAGACTCAGAGAACCATAGCTCTGTAAGTGGAAACGCACTCTGGGACTTTAGATTCACTTCACCCAGGAGAAGGTTTTGACCTGACCATGGGGAAGAGAACAGCCCAGGAGCTGGAAGTACAAAGAATCAGAGCTTTGTACCTGGCTAGATATTGAAGGGGGTGGGGACTAAGGAATTTACCCGCTGGGGAGGCTGTTAATTGGACTAATACAAATGGACCCAGGTTCAATCCCAAGTGCACCCTATAAATAAGTTTAATAAGTGAGTGTATAGCACTGAGTATAATTAGCTGCCCTGCATTATTATCCCTCCTCTCTATATAAATATACTGTATGTGTGAGCTGACAGCTGCAGCTTCAGTTTCTGTCCCATGAGATGCTTCGTCCCCTCGCTACACATTCCCAATAGCCGCACATACATCTTTGCCAGACTGATTAGGCCGCACCAACACCGTGTTCTCAGCTGATATACTCCTGGGCCTATTTATTAACATAGGTGCTCAGGGCAGTAACCCATAGCAACCAATATATGAACTCCCATAGACCTTGATTCATCTATATCACCAATGCCATCACATAACTTGCCTCACATCACATCATATCAATAAATATTTAATAGATTCACTGGAAGATGTATTGTTTCCACTGAGTATTCATCAGTCGGTAGCAAGCTCATTTACTGAGCCTTTCAACATGAAGTTAGAAAAAACAGGGCCCAACATGGTGCTTCTTTGGAGCCCAAGTGTTCTACTGACATTTTATCTTTCCAAAAGACTAAAACAAAGCTGTCTTTAGTGGGTCCAAAATGAGGTTTCTGTACCGAACCCAATATATAATGAGCCCTGCTGGTCAGCAGTTCTTGCTAGGAGGAGTGACAGGCAGCATGGATAAATGCAAGGTGGCATCAGTAGGGCAAGATGGTGGCATTTAGGCAAGGTAGGGACAGCAGGGTAAGAAGGCAGAAGGAGAATAAAATGTTGACACTTGGAAAACAGTAGAACAAGATGGAGACAGTAAGACCAGATGGAGACAGTAGGGCAAGGTGGAAACAGTAGGGGCAAGATGGAGACAGTAGGGCAAGATGGAGACAGTAGGGGCAAGATGGAGACAGTAGGACAAGATGGAGACAGTAGGGCAAGATGGAGACAGTAGGGCAAGTTTGTGACAGTAGGGCAAGATGGAGACAGTAGGGCAAGATGGAGACAGCAGGACAAGATGGAAACAGTAAGGCAAGATGGAGAGACAGTAGAGCAAGATGGAGACAGTAGGGCAAGATGGAGACAAGTTAGTGACAGTAGAGCTAGACAGAGAAAGTAGGACAAGATGGAGACAGTAGGGCAGCTGGGTAATATGGCAGAAGGAGAATAAAATGGTGACAGTAGGGAAAGAAGTCATCAACAGAACAAGATGGTGGTATCAGGGCAAGTTGGTGACAGTGTTACTCAAACATTCAGCAACTCTTGAGCATGAAAGTCTGCTGGTGGGATGGTGGGATTTGTAGTTAAAGAACAACAAAAGGTCCATTGATTGTAATTTTTTTCTCCAAGCCCCATACCAGGAAAGACAGCCATGTATTTTTGGAACTTTTAATGGGGCTCCTAAACAAAGAGGTGCCCCCAGAACAGGTTGGAACTTAACGAGAGGCTTAGGAGCTTTTGTGCACAACCGGCTGTGGTGCCCAGCGCTGACTGCACAATTGTTTGAGGGTAAAAAGGCTGATCAGATAAAAGCATCTATAGGAGAAATATCTGTGAGCAGAGACAACTGGGACTGTGCTGAACATACTTTTTGCCTATTGCTTAAATTTTTTTGACTTTATTTATGCTTGCACCAAACAGGGCAAAGTCTGAAACTGAAGTTACACTCTACTTCCTGATCCCAATCAGGCTGGGGCACTGTGGAAAAAACCTGGCGGGCCCCGGCCCTTGAGGGCTCCGACGGCCCAGACCCAATCCCTGCAGGTAGCTGCCCCGAGCCGCAGGTGGGTCAGACAGGTGGTGGGGGGCAGTAGCCCCAGTGGGCCCTGCACCCCCCAGTCTGACCCTGATCCCAATGATCACAATTAAAACAAATCAACAATAGACTGAAAAACCCCTGTATAAACAAACCACCCCTTCACCCAGCTGCAGCCTGTTAGGCTGTGCGATAAGGAGAAGCTCATTATACTGAAGCTTCTCCGTGACCAAAATGATTTTTACTTCATTAAAATTGTAAAAACTATTTCAATGTTTTTTTGATTACAGTTTCCCTTTAAACCAGTGTAGCCCAATTAATAAGCATGTATATATATATATATATGTAGGAGTGTAAAAGAATGCAGACCCCGAGCACCTGTTCTGCTCTGAGGGGCCCCGTCCCCTCCCTCCCTAGGTAATGTTTAGAAAGCTGCAGCAGTGCCTGGGTATAAGTCACGCCTCCCCGGCTAACTGGCACCCAGCTGGCCGATGCCCCCAGTCCCCCCAGCACAGACCTCCTCAGTCACACTGCTGAGAGTGCTTGTGTCTGTCGCCCTGCAGTCAGGCTGCTAAGCTGTCCGGGTTTCAGAAACTTCTTGCCTCCAGGGGCTACAGCTTGTGCCCTCGTAGCTGTGTGTATAGGGGGGAGAGCGTGGGGGCTGGGTGCCAACCATTCAGCCTACTGCCAGTCTCTGATTCCTGCACTGGGCTACAGACAGGATCCAATATGGTGTTGCCTATTGCCCCATAACCCATATAGTTGGGTCCTATTGGGCCATTGATGTGAGGCTGGCAGCGGGGAGCCAAGGGCCGGCTCGTGCCAATGGTACAATGAAAGCTCACAATGAGGGCAGCGGAGGAAAAGAGTGTGTGGTTCAGCACAAAGGATTAAATGGGCAGAGCAAGACCCCACTGGACCCAAGGCAAGTAAATCTGACTAATTGTATTTATTGGCATGTATAAGAGTTGCACACACTATTGCCTGGGGATATAGGGAGGGCTGGGGGTGACACTATAACCTGGGTACTGCGCCCCCCAGCTCTGAGGCATGATTGAGAGTACCGGCCCTGGCAATGATGCTTTAGTATCCATTCATAACGTTCTCACCGCATTGATCTAACACTGGTCTCATACACTTTGCTGTATGTCTGTTACGTCTCTCTTGTCACAAAGGTGTGTCTGTGACCGCTGTGTGATGTCATGGATTGTGGTCAGAAATTATGTCATTCAAGGGTGGCCAACCAACTCTATAGGTGCTACTGCACTATTATCTACCTGCTACTATAGGTACTACTGTGTTATTATTTCCCCTGCTACTATAGGTGCTACTGTGCTATTATCTACCTGCTACTATAGGTACTACTGTGTTATTATTTCCCCTGCTACTATAGGAACTACTGTGTTATTATTTCCCCTGCTACTATAGGTACTACTGTGTTATTATTTCCCCTGCTACTATAGGTACTACTGTGCTATTATTTCCCCTGCTACTATAGGTACTACTGTGCTATTATTTCCCCTGCTACTATAGGTACTACTGTGCTATTATTTCCCCTGCTACTATAGGTACTACTGTGTTATTATTTCCCCTGGTACTATAGGTGCTACTGTGTTATTATTTCCCCTGCTACTATAGGTACTGCTGTGTTATTATTTCCCCTGCTACTATAGGTACTACTGTGTTATTATTTCCCCTGGTACTATAGGTGCTACTGTGTTATTATTTCCCCCTGCTACTATAGGTACTTACTGTGTTATTATTTCCCCTGCTACTATAGGTTACTGCTATGTTATTATTTCCCCCTGCTAACTATAGTACTGCTGTGTTATTATTTCCCTGCTACTATAGGTACTGCTGTGTTAATTATTTCCCCCTGCTACTATAGGGTGCTACTGTGTTTATTATTTCCCCTGGTACTATAGGTGCTACTGTGTTATTATTTCCCCTGCTACTATAGGTACTGCTGTGTTATTATTTCCCCTGCTACTATAGGTACTGCTGTGTTATTATTTCCCCTGCTACTATAGGTACTGCTGTGTTATTATTTCCCCTGCTACTATAGGTACTACTGTGTTATTATTTCCCCTGGTACTATAGGTGCTACTGTGTTATTATTTCCCCTGCTACTATAGGTACTGCTGTGTTATTATTTCCCCTGCTACTATAGGTACTGCTGTGTTATTATTTCCCCTGCTACTATAGGTACTACTGTGTTATTATTTCCCCTGGTACTATAGGCGCTACTCGTGTTATTATTTTCCCCTGCTACTATAGGTGCTAGTGTGTTATTATTTCCCCTGCTACTATAGGTACTACTGTGTTATTATTTCCCTGCTACTATAGGTACTACTGTGTTATTATTTCCCCTGCTACTATAGGTACTAACTTGGCGTTATTATTTCCCCTGCTACTATAGGGTACTACTGTGCTATTATTTCCCCCGCTATTATATGGTACTACTGTGCTTTTATCTACCTGCTACTATAGGTACTATTGCACTATTATCTCCAGTGCTACTATAGGTACTACTGTGCTATTATTTCCCCTGCTACTATAGGTACTACTGTGCTATTATTTCCCCTGCTACTATAGGTACTACTGTGTTATTATTTCCCCTGCTACTATAGGTACTACTGTGCTATTATTTCCCCTGCTACTATAGGTACTACTGTGCTATTATTTCCCCTGCTACTATAGGTACTACTGTGCTATTATTTCCCCTGCTACTATAGGTACTACTGTGCTATTATTTCCCCTGCTACTATAGGTACTACTGTGCTATTATTTCCCCTGCTACTATAGGTACTACTGTGTTATTATTTCCCCTGCTACTATAGGTACTACTGTGTTATTATTTCCCCTGCTACTATAGGTACTACTGTGTTATTATTTCCCCTGCTACTATAGGTACTACTGCATTATTATTTCCCCTGCTACTATAGGTACTACTGTGCTATTATTTCCCCCGCTATTATAGGTACTACTGTGCTTTTATCTACCTGCTACTATAGGTACTATTGCACTATTATCTCCAGTGCTACTATAGGTACTACTGTGCTATTATTTCCCCTGCTACTATAGGTACTACTGTGCTATTATTTCCCCTGCTACCATAGGTACTACTGTGCTTTTATCTACCTGCTACTATAGGTACTATTGCACTATTATCTCCAGTACTACTATAGGTACTACTGTGCTTTTATCTCCCCTGCTACTGTAGGTACTACTGTGCTATTATCTCCCGTGCTACTATAAGTACTACTGCGGTATTATGTCTCCTGTTACTATAGGTACTACTGTGCTGTTATTTCCCCTGCTACTATAGATACTACTGCACTATTATCTCCCAAGCTACTGTAGGTACTACTGTGCTATTATCTCCCCTGCTACTATAGGTACTTCTGCGTTATTAATTCCCATGCTACTCTAGGTATTACTGCTCTATTATCTCCCATGCTACTATAGGTACTACTGCGCTATTATCTCCAGTCCTACTTTAAGTAGTATTGCACTATTATCTCCTGGGCTGCTATAGGTAGTACTGTGCTATTATGCCACCTGTTACTAAAGGTACTACTGTGCAATTATTGCCCCTGCTACTATAGGTACTATTGCTCTATTATCTCCTAGCCTACTAAAGGTAGTACAGCGCTATTATCTCCTGGGCTACTATACGTAGGACAACTCCGTTATGTCCCCTGTTACTATAGGTATTACTGTGCCTCTGCTATGACTCCTTCTATAGTAAGTACTATTATCCCTGTTACTATTGGTAATAACGTGCCAACCAATTGCTTCTGCTGTTACAAATAAACTTTATTTTTGTATTTTTAGTGATTGTTGGGATATCAGCAGATTTAGACTGCAGCTGTGGGAAAAAAAACCGTGCCTGCGCTTCCCAACCAACCAACCAACCAACAATGTCCTGCTGACGGCTTTCCCAGGCTCAGGCGAGCCATGGCACTCAGCACTTTGCACTGTTGGGTGGCAGCAACTCCCCATATTGTGGACAGATATCCTGCAGCTAGGAGGACCTGACAGGGGACTGCACTTCATCTTTTTGCATGAAGGCAGACCTCTGATTGGCCACACACATACTTTTGGGGAAGGACCTTTAGGTCACACCAACCACACAGACATAGAGGGCGCAGACCCTCTGGCTGCTGGGGGCCCCGGAAGGTACAGGGAGCCCAGGGGCCCTAAAATGATTTTGCTGTGGGGCCCAGTAACTTCTATTGACGCCACTGATCTCAGATAAGCCCCACGGGCAGCCCGAGGCTTAGATCACTCTTCTAAATACTCACACAGAAATACAATTCCCAAACACAAATTGTCTTTGGCTCTTCAGTAGCCCCAAATAGCTTTATGGGATTAAAAGGTCTCGCCATTAAGGTCATCCTTGTACAGAGCTTTATTAATAGCATGTAGCACATTATGCTCGCTTAATTTGATTGGCCTATTTCATTTAAGATGGTAACATGAAACCGTGTCTATCCAGATTTTAATTGGCCACGGATCTCCACTAATGTAATATAATGATTCCACAAGTCTGGCATGATACGGGTGCCAAACACCCACATGTTAATTATTGCCGCTGCCTATTAATGTGATGTGTAAGAGCCCCACAATAGCTTAGTAACAATGGAAACCGGAGCTATCAGCGCTTACAGGAGCATACAGTAATATCCCAGTGGCTCGTTATGTGTAGCAATTTATTTATCTGCAGTTTTCATGTATGGGCTCCTTAGGTTCCAATGTGACTTCTAGATACAATAGGGTTGCATAGCCAAAAGAATGGAGAAGGCAATCTCTGGTTGGGTTGTGTAACCTACTGACTTAGGAGCCCTTAGCCAGTAGACATGGGCTGATGATGGGTTGATGGAACTGGTCCTATCAGTACACTCACATGGCTGGGTATCATTGCTGAGAAGCCTAAGGCCAAAGTCAGACCTGGTCTTCCGATTTTCTTCTCTCTGCCTCCGTGGCTCCATGGTCCTCCACCATCAATGGTCAACCAATAGAAATAGCAATTAATGTCACGCAGAGGCCAATGGAGGTGCAGCTCATTACCATGTTTAAAATGCCAATGGAGGCTTTATCAGAAGAAATTTTAGATCTGGACACACCAGTTGCCCTCGATGAGATTAAGGAACAGTCTACTGACACTGCCTGCAGAAGAACTGATTTGATAGGAGAACTAAAGCTTAACAAAGAAGTAGGCTAGAAATGTTGTACATTATGTTTTTAAGGTTCTTAGGCCCAAGGCCACCATAGCCCTTTAGCAGAGAAGATCTGTGCACCTAAAGATGCCCCCAGTAGCCCCCCATCTTCTTTTCTGCTGTTTCCCAGCACATGCTCTGGGCTGCTCTCACTTACCTGGGCTTAGGGTAACATCTGCTTCTATGACAAATGGGCTTCATTTACTGCTTAATGATTTGTGACGATCCCTAAGCTTAGCTTCTCAACAGCTGCCCAGAGCCCACTGAGCATGTGCAATGTCATTGACACTCCTAACAAAATCCAAGATGGCAAGCTCCTGTGCACAACTTTGAATGCCTGGATCGCTTCTGAACATTTAGACTGGTGCTTTAAGCTCAACATATAAACTAAAGCATTTCTAGCCATATTCACTTTAGGGTTTAATTCTACTTTTAGAGATCATCAGTTGGTCAAGGAAATAAGGATAATTAGAAATTAGTAAAGGGTTTAGAGAAGAGCACTGGCATAATCTCAAAGGAAAATGATGCAGAGAGCAGAGCAAAAGACTGAACTGGTGTACCAACTATACAAAAAGACTGGAGAGTCCGGTGAAGTCTAAAGCTTAACAAGTCAATTAATAAGAACAGGGTCATGGAGCTTACATGGAACAATAGTTGTCGAGAAGCCTAATAGTTAAGTACAGAATGCAGAAACCATTTTATCAAGGGTATAACTATGGGGGGGGGGGGGGGTCCCAGAAACCTCACATGGTTCCCTTTGGTTCTTCCCATTAGGAGAGTAGGAAAACAAGTTTTAGGGTTCCCAAAAGCCAGGAGAAGATACTTTGCTCACAATAAGAGTTATAGTAGCACAATTCTTTATAAGGAGCAACATTTTCCGATCTAAGTTTACCTTAGCACATACGTGTGGGCATACTTGGATGGATTTGACAATTAGGGGGTTTGTAGTGCCTTCTTATAATTAATAAAGCCAGTGGTGGAACTGTCTTTATGGACAGTGTCGGACTGGGGTGCCAAGGGCCCACCAGAAAACCTTTGACCCTAGGCCCACTCGCCAGACTACCTTTCCTTCCCTTTTCACTCACTTTCTTTAATTTCTTAATTGCTTAATTTTACATACTATTATCTATCCTTTCTTCCATTTCTTCTCTGTTTATTCTCATATAGAATTGGTAATGGCCATGGTATAGGCATACAAGGCAAATGGTTGGGTGAGCAGAAGGGCCCACTGACCCCTGGGCCCAACGGGAGTTTTTCTGATATCCTGGTAGGCCAGTCCGACCTGGCCTACAATAACCTCCATCTGTTGGACTTATTTACAAAGGAAAATAGCCATCACACAAATAATAATAACTGTTTATCAACTGTTGTTGCCATGTTGCCAAGCGGCAAAAGCCTTGAACAGTGGGTGTCCAGGGTCACACCCCATGGAAGCCGCCTATTGGGTGTCACTTTGTGCAAGTGATCTGCAATCTGCCCCCATATGACCACCTTCTGTCCAACATAAATTCTAATTCCTGTTTTTAAGAGGCGCGATCCAAAGTCAAGCACCGTTGCGAGGTTATCATATGACATTACTCACAAGGCAAATGTCGTATATAAATCACAGGTATTAAAGCATCAGATGTGGCTTCAAACTTGAGACAGGCGCTGGGAAGAACAGCTAAAGAGTATAGTGAATGATTCTCGTCTTGCACTGTGCCCCTCAGTCATTGGGCGATGGGGTCGGTTTTTCTGAGAAGCCTCAGTTGGGGAATTCAGGTTATTATTGTTGGAAGCACGAGTAACAAAAGCTACAGCTCTCAATGTCATCCAACTGCACAAATGCACAGGTCACATTGTCTCGCTGCTTGGGGACTTCCAGAAAGGCGTCGGTGAGTAAATGACCTTTAGGGAGGACCATTATATTCATAGGAACTGGGAAAATCAGAAAGAGGATTACCAGCTAAATAGGAAATATTTCTGTAACTGGGAATACAGTAGATGACGAGCAGCTGAGTGTATTAAAATACTTGGACTATTTGGCAAGTGTTTTGGCTACCATGACTAGAGGAAGAGACACTGATGGCTGTGAGAGAGGAGGTACTTGTTGAGCCAGTGGCAGGCAAAGGGCAGAGGGTTCTACTCTCATTAGAACAGAGAAGGCAGAAGGTTTCGGTCAGGGCACATCAATAATGAAAAAAATGTTCTTGTTTGGGTCCGATCTCAGGTCAAAAATGTAGAAGGTTGAAGTATGGGGTAGGTGAGTAAAGGATGTGAGGTTCTAATCCCACCAGGTCAGTAAAGGCAGAAGATTCCATTCTGGTCAAGGCAACAAATAACAGAAAGTTCCAGTTTGGGTGGGTCGATAAAGGCAGAAGGTTCTAGTCTGGCCAGGTCAGTAAAGGTCAGAAGGGTCTCATATCAACAAGTCAGTAAAGGACATAAGGTGCCATTCTGGGCAGATCAGTAAAGGACAGAAGGTTTCAGTGTCACCAGGTCAATAAAGGCAGAAGATTTCAGTCTGGCCAAGTCAACTGGGCAGATATGGATCCCAGTAAAGAACAGAAGGATATGCCCTAGATGAGTGGGTAGGCTCTGCACTCTCTCAGTGACAAGCCCTTGTTGTTACTATAATCAGGTGTCACGGGCTTGTTAGAACAGCGGGAGGCCTGATGAGCTTAGCACGCCGTGATCTCGCACATCACACACTGGTCTCAACATTAGGCTATGAATGAGCTGACATAGTTCTACTCGCAAGAATGGGATGTAACGGGTCACAGTGCTGAAAAGATCCCACAAGGCTTTTCCCATAAGATCCACTTTATGTGATTAGCAGAAGCCTGGCACCCGGTGCAAGTACCAGCAATAAAACATAAAAATAGGCAGCCATGTGTCTTGGTGGATTAAGCAGGCAGGCGATGCATCTAACTTCCTCCCATCATGTGGTGCCAGTCCGGAGGCCCATGCTGCCTTTCAACTGCTTCTCCCTACGCTCTACTTACTCTCCCTCTCTATATCAGTTAGGCTATATATGTGTGTGTGTGTGTGGTGGCCTTACAGAGAAAGGCACGTGGTTATATTTAGAGTTATAGGGAACATAAAATGGTTTTATGACAGTAAGGCTCCCCCTCTCAAGAGAATGCAAAGCAATGATAGTGGGTGCCCAGTCTGAAGGCCAATTAGGGTGAGATTTGGGGTGAGTGCTTATTTGTGCCCTGGGTACCCCTGGAACTATAGCAGGGTGACTGTTACCCCAATGTTTCTATATATCTGTAACCTTGTTATGGGCTAAGGGGGCCCAGCCTGAAGGCCAGTTAGGGGGGGATTTGGGGTGAGTGCTTATTTGTGCCCTGGGTACCCCTGGAACTATAGCAGGGTGACTGTTACCCCAATGTTTCTATATATCTGTAACCTTGTTATGGGCTAAGGGGGCCCAGCCTGAAGGCCAGTTAGGGGGGATTTGGGGTGAGTGCTTATTTGTGCCCTGGGTACCCCTGGAACTATAGCGGGGTGACTGTTACCCCAATGTTTCTATATATCTGTAACCTTGTTATGGGCTAAGGGGGCCCAGCCTGAAGGCCAGTTAGGGGGGGATTTGGGGTGAGTGCTTATTTGTGCCCTGGGTACCCCTGGAACTATAGCAGGGTGACTGTTACCCCAATGTTTCTATGTATCTGTAACCTTGTTATGGGCTAAGGGGTCCCAGCCTGAAGGCCAGTTAGGGGGAGATTTGGGGTGAGTGCTTATTTGTGCCCTGGGTACCCCTGGAACTATAGCAGGGTGACTGTTACCCCAATGTTTCTATATATCTGTAACCTTGTTATGGGCTAAGGGGGCCCAGCCTGAAGGCCAGTTAGGGGGGGATTTGGGGTGAGTGTTTATTTGTGCCCTGGGTACCCCTGGAACTATAGCGGGGTGACTGTTACCCCAATGTTTCTATATATCTGTAACCTTGTTATGGGCTAAGGGGGCCCAGCCTGAAGGCCAGTTAGGGGGGGATTTGGGGTGAGTGTTTATTTGTGCCCTGGGTACCCCTGGAACTATAGCAGGGTGACTGTTACCCCAATGTTTCTATGTATCTGTAACCTTGTTATGGGCTAAGGGAGCCCAGCCTGAAGGCCAGTTAGGCTGAGATTTGGGGTGAGTGCTTATTTGTGCCCTGGGTACCCCTGGAACTATAGCGGGGTGACTGTTACCCCAATGTTTCTATGTATCTGTAACCTTGTTATGGGCTAAGGGAGCCCAGCCTGAAGGCCAGTTAGGGGGAGATTTGGGGTGAGTGCCTATCGGTTGAACTAGGTACCCATGGAACTATAGTATATAACTACTCATGGTTAATTGTAACATTGATATGAGTTAAGAAAGTAATTATTATTACAGTTAATACAGTGATATTTCCTTTTTCAATAGATTACAGTAATTAAATGGAGATAAAAGTAAAAATGTTTCATTATTGGTACCAATTAGGGATGTTTGCAAGGGATAACCCTGGAACTAGAGAAGAGACAACAAGGGGAAAATGAAGATATGGGCAGAGCTATTAATAAGAAATAAAAATATAATGTAGATTTATGGTGGTAGCTCCTTGAGACTGGTTGCACAGCCCTTTGTGGTGAAAGGTTAATGAAGTTTTAAACCGTGTCTATTTATCACTTCATCATCACTGTAAACAGTCTGTTGAACTGACACCGGTTCCTAAGTGATCAGATGAAACGTATGCCAAAACCTTTTTCTGGAACACTTCATGTGATTAAAACATGTGCTCAACTGGAGAAAAAACAGACTGCATGTGTAGCCTTCCCTTGGCACAACAAGTCACAGCTCTAGGGTTACAGTGTCCTTCTGGGCAGCACTTGGGCACTTACCTGCTGCCATTCAGCCTCACCAGGGCAGCACAATGTCTAAATCTTACTAGGTGGAGTGTATTCCCATTCCTGATCTCCAACTGCAGAGCTGCACATAGAATTGTGGTGGCCACCAAGGGCTTTTTTTTTTTAAATGGGGAGAGGCCCCTGCTAACTTTGTAGTATGGGGCCCAGCAATTACTGATAGTGGCCTTGGTGGCCACTAACCTCATTGTGCAGCACCTGGAGACCATGTATCAGGAGATACTTTCCTTTCTGACTGTGGAATTTGAGTGGTTGGTGAGGGGTCTGGGAGCTGTGTGCAGAGGAGCAACTGATTATAAAAGCTTTGGGGGTTTGGTTTCCCTTTAACGTCTCATCGGCAAATAAAATGCTACCACACAGGCATACAGTATAAGCATCATAAAGAGTTACTAATACAATGTACCCTCCTACGATGGCTGCCAGTCTAATGTATTCATCATATTGATCAGACAGCTCAGACAGCTCCCTCTCTGCCTTTTTAGTTAAGGTGGAGATACACTATAAGATCCATCAACATACCCGCTTAAGACAGACGATATCAGAGAAATCTGATGGTTTGGCCCTTGGGAAAAACAATCAAATTACAACGACAGGAATTGGACCCGTCAGAGTGACAACAGTATCAATGAGCCAATGCAGTCCCAATCCAATGTGAAAATCAAACCTTCCCGATTGACATCTTCCCAATTTTAGGCCATATATCAGTCAGGAAGGCCCATCGGGGGTGCCCATACAAGGGCAGATAGGCTGCCAAATCAGTCTAAAGGACCTGAATTGGCAGCTTAAATCTGCCTGTGTATGGTTACCTTAAGACTCTATGCTGTCTGAGCCAATATGACCACTGATGGATTCTTTTTAGAGGCTCCAGTGCCTCCCTTCTTTGTGAGCCAAGTTCAAGCTTCGTTGTGCCCTTCCGTCCCCATTATGCAGCATTTCTCTGGTTGTCCCATGGCTCCTCTACTAACTAAATCAAGACAAAATCAGTAAGAATTCAGTACAGTACAGTATAACTACTGAATAGTTTAACTGTGAGCTTCCCTGCTTGGTTCCTCAGAGCAGTATTTACTTAGTTTATTTGGCTTCCAATAAAGGTCGGTAAGTATTGCCTCTTTAATAGGCCATTCTCTACTGGAGAAAAGTGATGCCTCAGATCTGCAGTGTCAGCCATGTTCTCTCCTCTTGTCGCCTGAACATTTCACCTCTTGGTAGCAACCATAAAAGTGTCAACACGGTGACTCACCTGACATTAGGCCAACACATCTCTTATCGCCCCACGCGTTTATACTGTACTTCATAGTATCACTGCCCAGCTGGCTCCCTTCCCTTGCAGAACCACCCTTGCTCTTGAGCACAAATTGCTTCTTACACCATCTGAGATCTTTCGAGGAAAATAAAATTACATCACTTATCACTACTGTCTGAGTGGGATTGCTAGCTGAGCTGCCAAGATGCCATTTACCTCTTTAGGATGCAAATTCTCTCCATATAAACTGAAATAACTTCAAGAACTTAAAAAAAGGTGTTACAAAATGCCTTGCACTAATGTTTCCCAATTACATGCCTTCTAAAGGGTACAGGGGCTCATGGAGATGCAACAAAGTAGCATGGGGTTCTGGTCATATGCTGCTAGATTAAATTGAGCTAGGTCAGTATTTCTTAAACCAAATGTTTTTGACTAATGAGGAGAGGAGAAGTGAGGACAAGGGGAGAGAGAAGGTGAGTGAGGAGAGAAGAAGTGGGGACATGGGGAAAAAGAAGATGAATGAGGAGAGGAGAAGTAAGGACATGGGGAACAAGAAGATAAATAAGGGGAGCAGATGTGAGGTCATGGGGAAAAAGAAGATGGATCAGGATATAAGTAAGGATATGGGAAGAAAGAAGGTGAATGAGGAGAGGAGAAGTGAGGACAAGGGAAGAGAGAAGGTGAATGAAGTGATGGGAAGTGAGGACATGGGGAAAAAGAAGATGAATGAGGAGAGGAGAGGTAAGGACATGGGAAACAAGAGGATGAATAAGGGGAGCAGATGTGAGGTCATGGGGGGAAAAGAAGATGGATCAGGATATAAGTGAGGATATGGGGAGAAAGAAGGTGAATGAGGAGAGGAGAAGTGAGGACAAGGGGAGAGAGAAGGTGAATGAGGAGAGAAGAAGTGAGGACATAGGGAAAAAGAAGATGAATGAGGAGAGGAGAAGTAAGGACATGGGGAACAAGAAGATGAATAAGGGGATCAGAGGTGGGGTCATGGTGAGGAATATGGGGAGAAAGAAGGTGAATAAGGAGAGGAGAAATGAGGACAAAGGGAGAGAGAAGGTGAATGAGGAGAGAAGAAGTGAGGACATAGGAAAAAAGAAGATGAATGAGGAGAGGAGAAGTAAGGACATGGGGAACAAGAAAATGAATAAGGGGAGTAGATGTGAGGTCATGGGGAAAAAGAAGATGGATCAGGATATAAGTGAGGATATGGGGAGAAAGAAGGTGAATGAGGAGAGGAGAAGTGAGGACAAGGGGAGAGAGAAGGTGAATGAGGTGATGGGAAGTGAGGACATGGGGAAAAAGAAGATGAATGAGGAGAGGAAAAGTAAGGACAAGGGGAACAAGAAGATGAATAAGGGGAGCAGATGTGAGGTTATGGGGAAAAAGAAGATGGATCAGGATATAAGTGAGGATATGGGGAGAAAGAAGGTGAATGAGGAGAGGAGAAGTGAGAACATGGGGAGAAAGAAGGTGAATGGGGGGGAAGTGAGCAATGGGATAAAGTGGATGAATGAGGAGATGAGAAGTGAGGACATGGGGATAAAAAGATGAATGATGGGAATTGAGGACACGGGGAACAAGGAGGTGAATGAGGGGAGTAGAAGTTAGGACATGGGGAAAACTGTCATTATAGAGCACAATGAAGATCCCGAAACATTGTAGGGGCTCTGATAAGGTGGCCATACACTGTAAGATCTGCTCGTTTGCTAAGGTCGCCAAGTGAGTGGATCTTCTCTTAATATGCCCACCTACAGGGAAACGATATTGGGATAATTCAATCATTCATATTAAAACGGCAGGAATAGGCGCCATCAGATCAGGAGCCCACATCAAAAAGCTGTTGCGGTCCCAGATCATGATCTGAACAATTTCAGGTCAAATGTTGAAGAACTTTAGTTCTTCATTGAAATTGTGATTGAACCTACCTTTCTATAAATGGTTCCTGGGCCTAGAAGTGTTGGAGAGCTAGGACAACCCCACTAATGAAGTGTCACCCATTAATATAAGGAAGCAGATTAAACACAATCAGTATCTTTGGGATTCCCCTCCAAGGAAGAATAGATGATACATATTTAGTTACTTAGCTGTGAGGTCTCAATAAAGGCAAAGGTTCAGCTGGTGATAGGGCTGAATGCTGTGATGAGCTACTTTAGGGGTACAAGATAGGAACGCTATTTAGTGAGTCCTATACCACCACCCACTAGCTAGAGTTAGTTAGTACCCAGTTAAACCCACCAGCCTAGGGAGCCAAATGTTGAGCTGAGGTTCAGCTGCTCCCTGGTTGCCTATGTGACAATAAACCCAAAAGCCACTAAAGCTGGACTGTGAGTTCTGCAACACAGCCTATTGTACCCAGGTACTGTTAGACCCTGTTAATGAAATAAATCGTGCTGCTGTATTTGCCCAAAATGTTTAACACTTTAAGCGACAACACATCAAGCATGGGGAAGGAATTGTTTCCCAGTTGCTACAGATAACACAGCAAAATATTTTCCAGTAGATTTCTGATAGGTCCCTGGTTTGTCTATGGGTGAGCTAAACCATATGGGTTACGGATCAGCCCCAAGCCTGGGCATTCTCAGAGCAGGCACCCTGTGAGCGGATCAGTATGTGCCTAATGGTTTCAATGTATATCAGATCCTGATTCCTACGCCACCAGGGGGCTAATCCTGCGTGTTGTGTTTCCCTATAAAGGAGCTATTCGTAGCCCTGGGCCACCCTTTCTGGGAAATGAGTAACTAATTGGCTTCATGTCCGTTACATCCGGGTAAGGTATAAAGCAGAGATACCTACAATTATGGGATTCAAATCACTTTTTTTTAGTAATTACTTTGTGCAGCTACTTACCACTTGCCTGCTGAATTATAAAATCCCAGGGGACAGAGGACCATCATTTTGTGGCCCTTTTTGACCCAATAATATTTTTCTGCCCAAGTGCTAATGCCCATAAAACACTCAAAATATCGCCAGCAATGGATTTTTGGACTTATATAAAATTAATGATAGAATTAGGGGAAGCTCCGGCTTCTGAACCAAAATTTGTTAAAAATTCCACACAACACAGAAACCCCTAATATACCTCTCACTGTAACCTGCTCCTTCAGAAAGTAGGAATAAATCCCATTTTATCCTGAAATCCAGCTGCAAAATAGTTCTTCTCTTTCTGAAATCCTGACAGGGGAGGAGGGAATAAAACACTGATGTTACAAATAGTAACATTTTCTCCACAGCTTACAGACAGCATGCAGAAACTACATAACCCACAATGCATTGTACTGTGATGTTCCTTCCCTTAGTGACATCACGTGTGCAGGAAATTGTGGGATTGGGAGGATGAGGGCTGAAGGCAGGCTAAGGGCAGGGGACTACATTTTATAGAGTCTCAAAGTAGCCAGCCAGATCAGCAGGGGATCAGGGGGCGGGGCTTAGGAAACAGTTCCAAACCATATTATTACATTAATAACCCACTACTGCACAGACTTCCCATAATCCCCCACCAGGCCCAGACTAGCAATCTAGTATTCCCATAATGCCACAGAATCTAGTCTTAATGACCACAGCCTACCTATAATGCCCAAGAGTCCAGCCTTTCCATAATGCCCCAGAGTCCAGTCTTCACATAATGCCCCAAAGTCCAGCCTTCCCATAATGCCCCAAAGTCCAGCCTTCCCATAATGCCCCAAAGTCCAGCCTTCCCATAATGCCCCAAAGTCCAGCCTTCCCATAATGCCCCAGATCCCAGCCTTCCCATAATGCCCCAGAGTCCATTCTTCCTATAATGCGCCAAAGTCTAGTCTTCCCATAATGCCCCAGATCCCAGCCTTCCCATAATGCCCCAGAGTCCATTCTTCCTATAATGCGCCAAAGTCTAGCCTTCCCATAATGCCCCAGATCCCAGCCTTCCCATAATGCCCCAGAGTCCATTCTTCCTATAATGCGCCAAAGTCCAGTCTTCCCATAATGCCCCAGATCCCAGCCTTCCCATAATGCCCCAGAGTCCATTCTTCCTATAATGCGCCAAAGTCCAGTCTTCCCATTATGCCCCAGATCCCAGCCTTCCCATAATGCCCCAGAGTCCATTCTTCCTATAATGCGCCAAAGTCCAGTCTTCCCATAATGCCTTCCTATCATTGCCCAGCTGACATTTCTGGCATGCTAATGGCAAAGACCAGATATTCTTTTTTTTAAATGTTCTTGAGGGTCAGGAGGTTTAGAGGTTTAGAACGTCAGGCTGTTCACACCCACAGTACAAAGCTGGCAAAAAGTGGGAAAAACAAGAAAAATGCCACCTTTATAATTGCAGAATAGTGTTGGTATCTCTTTAAAGGTAAATAAGTCACACTTAAAGGCGAGGGGCAGCTCCTGAGATATACCCACCCCTGCCCTGACCTTTCCTCATGATATCAAACTCTCCCGAGCTAAAACCCATGTTATCCCCTCACTGCGAGTCTTATTGCCTTATTGCCTGCCAAGCGCCTGCCACCTGAGCTCCCCCTGACTTTCCATTGCTGTCCTTTTTATTATCACGGAGCACGGGGGGGCAATAAAATCAGAGTAAATAGAGCAGCAGAGCATAAATCTATCAGAATGTAATGAGTTGGAAGCCTGGTGTATACGGAGCCCATGGCGGCTTGTCGTGAGTCGGGCGCTGATGACAGGGGGGGGGAATCCGGTGTCAGGGAGCTATATGTTTCCATCATCAGGGGAGGCTGCTATGTCAGCAATGCTCAGAATCCCTTTGTGGCGCTGCCAGAGGCCAATGTAGGAAGATTACGTCTTACTAGAAGGGCCCATAGAGGTGACTGGTAATTATATGGGCACAATGCATCTGAGGCACAATGTATTTGGAAGCTGCCGGGAATGTTACGCACGCTCAGCATCTCTACATGCCAAGCCCAATGCAGTTCAAAGCAGTATTTGTTGATCACTTTCTGTTCTCTGGTTCTGACTCTTGAAACAATGTAGCAGACATTTAGTTCTCCTCCAAAGAGGTCATTTACTGTGGGCAGGTTGCACGATGCACCACTTACTCATAGAAGCACTTTAGCCATGGTCCTAATGCGCTCTGTACCTTGCACCAAAAATCTAAAGATGCAGATAGGGGTGTAGCGCTTGGGGGGCCACTCAACGCTGGCTTTTCCTTACCGCCAAAGGTTCCCTTTCATGTTACATTTGCCCCCAAATGATACATAAGTTAGAGGACAGGTAGGAGAGATGCCTACGTGCCTCCTAGTGTTGCGTGGGTCTGTAAATTCCTCACCCACCTTAACCTGCACAAGGCTGAGAAGTGGGTTATACCTACTCTGCCCTGCACCCTACGGTGATATTAGGGTGAAGACACACGGAGCTACTAGTAGCAGCTACTTGTCACGGCTACTAAAATAGACAACTCTGATCATTTACTGATAATTGTCTCTACGTGTTTTAGCAGAGGAATTCTCAGTATTGTCTATGGCAGGGGATTTTCTGGTGTTTAGTAGCCGTGACTTAGTAGCTTCTACTAAGTAGCTCTGTATGTCTTCACCCTTAAGATCCCCATACACGGGCAGATAGTAGCTGCCGATATTGGTCCCTTGGACCGATTTGGCAGCTTATCTGCCCATGTAGGGGCAGAACCGAGGGGCCTGGCCGACCGATATCTGGCCTGAAATTGGGCAGATATCGAACGGCCAGGTTAGAAAATCCAGTCGGATTGGGGACCGCATTGGATCGTTGATTCCCCCACTGCAATGTTTAGAATTCGATCGTTTGGCCCTGTGGCCAAACGATCGAATTCTAAATGTTGCAATGGGGAATCAACATGCCCCCCGATATCGCCCACATATCGCCAACATGCCCCCCGATATCGCCCACCCGTAGGTGGGGATATTGGGTGAAGATCTTATAGTGTATGGGGACCTTTAGAGGCAGAGGGATGAGGAGAGTGAAAGGTACTGCATGTTGCAGCTGGCCAACATAAACTTACACCTGACCCGACCAAACCCAAAAAATAGGCGGATCTTGGGGCAATCTCTAGTCCCTCCTCCCATCCACTTCTTCTGATTAATCATGTTGGGTGCACAGGTCCTTGCTGCTCTCCAGACCTGCACCTGTGGGTGCTACTGACAGGCAGGGTGCAAAGCGTGAAAAACAGGAAACATGTTTTATGCACTTTGCACCCTGCCCTGGCAATGTTAAATGACCCCTGAAGTCTGTTAATAAATTGGCTTCTGCTACATAGTTTAGTACAAGAAGAAGCAGTGCAGAGAATATAAAAAGCCAGAGGCTTTTTATAGCGATTTCAACAGCTGCTTCCAACAGCAATTACATTTACAAATATGTTTAAAGGGGAAGTTCACCTATAAGTTACCTTTTAGTATAATGTAGCGAGTGCTATTCTGATTTGCAATTGGTCTTCATTTTTCATTATATGCAGTTACTGAATGATTTAGCTTTTTGTTCAGTGGCTCTCTAGTTTGGAATTTAAGAAGCTATCCGGATGCTAGGGTCCAATTTAACCAGCAGTGGGCTGAAAGAGAGAGGAGGGCCTAAATAGAAATAAAAAGTAACAGTGCCAAAAAATTGTAGCCTCACAGAGCAATAAGTTTTTGGCTGCTGGGGTCAGTGACCCCTATCTGAAAGCTGGAAAAAGAAGAAGGCAATTCATTAAAAAACTAAAAAAAAAAATGAAGACCAATTGCAAAGTTGCTAGGAATAGGATATTCTAAAGTTAACTGGAAGGTGAGCCACCCCTTCGAGGCCATTAGTAATGTGCAATTAATGTATAGTGGGAAGTTACATTTTCATAGTTTTTGGGTGGAGTTTGCCTTCAAAGAACTTACATACAGATTTAACATGCTGAAACAGATGCTTCAGAAGAAAACAATGAATATGAATCATGTTTATTGGTATTTTCCATGTTGGAATGGAATAAAATAAAGGAGGCTGAGCATTCTGGGATTTGTAGTTCCACCCACTGCTGGGGAGTTGCAGGGATGAGAATCAGAGCACCTAGGGCCCAACTAAAAAAGGGAATCCATTGGGATAAGGGATATAAATGGGCTTTGGAATAAGATAGAGCTTCCCTTTAACCTCTTCAGTGCCTAAGTACTAAATCTGAGCCAGCAGTATCCACAGAGAAGGGTTCTGTAACACGAGAGAGAATTAATTAGTAGGCACGCCAGCCCTCCTCGCTATGGAACAGCCATGTCTGCTCCTTATATTTCCCCCTGTAACCCAGCAAGCAGCACAGGCGACGATGTATATCAGTTATAGTGTAACAGGGAGACACATTCACACATACACAACCCAAACAGCGTGTAACCACCTCTCATGTATCACTCACTGCCCTCGCACATTTACTAAGAGGAGGAAAGAGCGCAGTCCCTCCATACTGCACGGTATTTTTCCCAGAATCCCACAGTAACTGCTCCTGAACCCCTGGGGCAGATTTATGAAAATGTGAGATTAAAAATTCACCCACTCTCTATTCATTCCTATGGGATTTTTGAAAGTGTATTTATCAAATGGTGAACTCTAACTTTCACCCATTGAGAAATAGGCTTCTAAAAATCCCATTGGAATTAATAGGAGGTGCATTTTTCTGTGGTGAGCTCTAATCTCGTATTTTGATAAATCTACCCCTTGATGTTCAACACTTTGGACCATGCAGTGACAATGAGCTGTGAGACAAGGCCCTGAACCCACCCAACCCGCAGGTTGCCCTATTCGTAGTGCCCAGTCAATGGCAAGCCTAAAGTGTGGGACTAAATTGCGCCTCTGCTCCTTGTGCCTAGAGGCATATTTACATATACAGTTGGAAGGCTTCTAACTGAAATGGTGTGGAGGTCCATTCATTCCAATGTGGCTGGGAAACATGGCACTTGGTGTTCTGGGTCAGTCAGTGATCCCCAACCAGTGGCTCGGGAGCAACATGTTCCTCACCAGCCCCCTTTGATGTTGCTCCCAGTGGCCACAAAGTAGGTGCCATTTTTAAATCTCTGGCTTGGAGGTAAGTTTTGGAAGCACAGAGACACAGTTTTATTCCAAGCAGAGCCTCCTGCAGGCCAGCAGTCCCCATAGGGCTACCAAATAGCCATTCACAGCCCTAATTTGGTCCATTGGGTTGCCCATTCCCTAATTGCTTGAAATTGGAATATTAATGCCCTATCTTACTTCATGCTCAAATCCCTGTGTCTGTGCTAGACTTTATTCCCCAACTCCTGGGTTCTGTTTTTCTATGGTTACTGGTCCACCTTTGTTCTCCATTCCTTTGCCTTGAAATTTAACTTTGAATGTGCCATCTAATTTCATGCTCAGGCCTTGTTCCTCTACTTGTTTCTAGATTTCTATGGTCACTGGCACAGCCTAGCTGCTTGATCCCTAATGCCCTGAATTTGAATGTCTCTGTTCCTCCAATTTAATAATTCTCATGTGTTATTGAATCCTTCTGTGATTCTTTGTAATTCATAATATATCTCAGTAATCAAACTTCAGTAGTTAAAAATTCTAATTAGATTGTTCATGTTTTTGAGTGTATACTATGCTTAGACTGTGTTTTCCCTGTAGAACACTTCCCAATAACGTACTGATCCAGTTGTTAAAGCAGCGCATTCGCTATCAGCACTATAAAGGGCTCAGGCTGGAGTGGTTGGAATGCTGGGCTGATGCTTATAAACAGGACATTCCTTATTATGATGAGTATTTAATAAGATCACGAACCCTGTGCGCATCCCTTGTGACACACCTTCCTAAAAATAAACCATCAGACGTCTGCAAACACTGGATCAAATCAACGTTTGTGTTGGACTCATTTTTTTTACTGCTGTCCCAGAAGCATTTTGCATTTACGTTGCCCAGACCTAAGCAGGACATTGCCGGTTGTATATGGCTGCCTTGCAAACTGTCATCTTCAACCTGTTGCTCTCCAACCCCCTAGAACCCATTGCTGGGTATAGCAATGTAAAATCTGATGATAAAAAGAGAAACATAGAAAATAGTGACCAAAGCTCTGCTTTATATCATGAAAAAGCCCCCAGCCCTCCAGTCTCAAGAACTGATAACTGAGATGAGAAAATGTAATACTGGCAAAGATGATCTTCTGGAAAGCCCAGGGGGTTGCAGAAGGTCCTTTAGATCTTCAGTCCAGAGATTCAGCAATTTACTTTGGGATTGTTGGCTACTTATTATCATCTGTGTTATAAAGTAACCAAGTAACCAATCAGAGCATTAGGCTTCATTACTGGACAGAAGCAATCTGTGGCCTACCTCCAACTTCATTTGGATCATCATAATTATACAGTGTGTGTGAAAATGCCTCTGTATGAATGTTTATACTGGTATGGGATCCGTTATATGGAAAGTTGTTATTGAGAAAGCTCCAAATTACTGGAAAGGCCATCTCCCGTAGACTCTATTTTATTAAAATAATTAAGTTTTTTAAAAATGGTATCCTTTTTCTCTGTAATAATAAACAGTATCTTGTACTTGGCCCCAACTAAGATATAATTAATCCTTATTGGGGGCAAAACAACCCTATTGGGTTTATTTAATATTTAAATGATTTTTTAGTAGACTTAAGGCACGGCGTTCCAAAATATGGAAAGATCCCTTATCCAGAAAACCCCAGATGTCAAGGATTCTGGATACCAGGTCCCATACCTGTCCATCCAAAGCACAGTGCATAGTCCTCACCCCAGCAACAATCTATGTTCCCCAGATGTTTCCAGATACTCTACAGAACCAATAGTTAAACTGTATCTGGTACACTGAACTGAGGTTTCCCCCTCTCCTTCCCCAGAGCTTGGCACCCTCGCTGTTGCCACATTGCTGTGTGTTACATTACACCTTAAGCATTTGCTTGACTCCATTGATGCCGATAGTATTTCCCTCTTGAGCTGTTGGCGCAGATCCATTAATTCCCTAGAAGAGTCTTCACCTGTTGGGGATTTAACTATGGCTGCCAGCTGGAATGATGCGGCCGTGGGCATCTCAGTAATTATAACATTAGATTGTTATCACAATTATTAAGTCTTGTAATCAAGTTAATGGCACGGCTTGTCCTCTGGGTAGGGAGCACACACAGAGCTTAGATAAGAGGAACACGCAGCTCCCTAAGATAGCGTCTGTGGGGAAAAGTTATTATTATAATATATTATTATACTGTATGTACCACTGGCAATATTTACAAGGCTCACTATTTGAGTCTTTACTCTTCTTTCACTGATTATCTGCAGTCATGTAAGTAAAAGTTTCACCCTGAGAGGGCAAAGTACCTGTTATACTATAATTTGGGAACCCAGGGCTACCCAGTCTGGATGGACTGTGGCACCCAGTAATGGCTTAGGACAGAGGTTCTCGGGTGGTGGGGCTCGAAGCCTAACCAGGATAATATTGGTTTTCAGATACTTCAACAGGGTAACAGTTAAACTGTATATGTTACTAGCCCTGTTGTGGGCTAAGGGGGCAGTATGGGACTGGGGAATGGTGCTCACCAGGAAACCCCAGGCATTGGGCCAGCTAACCACTCTTTTCCTCCCTATTCCCCTCCTCTGTTTCCTTCTTCTGTTCTTTTTTATTTGCTCACCATCCTCCTCCTCCTCTCCCAATCTATATTTGTGATGTTCTTCCTAATCCTTCCCTAATCAATGCCACTGCCAAAATCTGCCTTTTTTTTTGCTTTTTCCTCTGCAAAGACACATCCCTATCTTTCCCCACTTTTTAGAATAAGGTGTCTGCATGGTGCAATTCAGCAATTTACTTTAAACAGGTAACCTTTTGCTATGGGTACTAAAAGGCACATATTGCAGGGTGACAAGATCACTTGAAAATTCAGGGACTTGTCTAGAAACCCCAGCTAGCAGGGCTGAACTAATTTCACTTTATTTTAAATGCAATCAGTGCTGCCCTGCAACATGTATTAGACATGTTGCTGAATTTTTAAGTGATCTGGTCACCTTAACATATACAGCTGATCCTGTCTACACGGGCCGATTCTAGCTGCTGATATCAGTCCCTTAGACCGTTTCGGCAGCTTATCGGCCCATGTAGGGGCACAAACGACAGGCCTGCCCGACCGACATCTGGCCTAAAATCGGCCAGATATCGATCGGGCAGGTTAAAAAATTTAGTCGGATCGGGGACCGCATTGGCTCGTTAATGCGGTCCCCAAACCGATTGCGCCTATTACCGGCGTTCAAAACCGATTGCGCCTATTACCGGCGTTCTAATTTGATCGTTTGGCCCCAAGGTCAAACAACCGAATTAGCCTGAATTCACCCGATATGCCCCACCCGTACTTTTGGGCACAACTGTAACAAGAACCACTTAGTTCTGTCCTCATTTGATCTTTTTAAAGCCTTGGGGAAAAAATAGATCTTTCACATTTTTCCACGGGGTGAAAATGCTGCTTTTCGGGTATTTACTATTCCTGGAGTTTACAAAAATGTTTTCAAGTGTAAATCATCCACAGTGTCCACTGAGAAAAATGATCCAGCACATACGGAGACAGAATGTTTGGGTTTAAGAACCATTTTTAGGGATAAACATTTCTTGGGATAAAGGCTCAAACCCAGTGGCTGTCCAGGGAAAGAAGGGACAATTGGCTGCTTTGTATATGTAGAAAAAATAGAAATTAGGTGATAAAGTTTTTTTTACGTGTGATTCTGAGGTTACTAATAAAAGCTCCATGGCTCCACCTGCTGGAATCAGCAATGGTAAGCAATGTCAGTGTAACCTTACTGGGGGGGTGTCGAGTGATTTGGGAGCCGGTGGTTATTAACCACGAACAGAGGATTTATTGATCATCCCAATAGGTGTGTGGTCTGCACTTCAAAGGGAATATTCATTTAAATCTCTGATGAAGTGCAGTAGACAAGGACTAATGAAAGGGGTTGTATGCAAAGCCTGCATAGGGATTCCTCTGTACTAAGCACAATTCAGCAGGAACAGCCCCCTAAGTTTGCTCATAGCCTGTACAGAGTGATACCATATAACAAAAGGTGTCCATACACAGGCAGATTTCATCTGCTGATTGGGGTCCTTCAGACCGATTCGGCAGCTTATCTGATGAGCCTACCCGACTAAATTATGGCGACCTCGCCAAACAAGTGGATAGTAATGTGTATGGCCATATTAAGATACACCTCCTTCTGGTTTCTTGGAATGGGACTATAACACAATAGAAGATAATCCCAGCCTTCGGCTGTTCACCTTTGAGTTGGCTTTTAGTATGATGTACAGACTAATATTCTAAGACAACTTGTTTTAACATTATCTGGTTGCTAGGGTTTTAATTATCTTAGCAACCATGGAGTGAACTGAATAAGAGAATGATATATGACTAAGTAAGGACATGAATAGAAAAATAAGTATTAAAAGTATTAAAAAGTAACCCTAACAATAAAGTTGTAGCCTCACAGAGCAATATTTTTTTGGCTGGTGGGGTCGGTGACCCCCATTTGAAAGCTGGAAAGAATAAGATGAAGAAGGCAAATAATATGAAAACTATAAAAAATAAATAATGGAGACCAATTCAAAAGTTGCTTCTGTAACATACTAAACGTTAACGTATAGGTGAACCACACCTTGGGGTTGGGTAAAGCCTGACTGAATAAATGCAGTTCCGCACGTATTTCAATCACAAAACCAGTGCTTTTTGGTTGTGGAGTTGCCTAGCGTGGCCCATTTGGAACAGTAACTCCAGGCTGGGGGCACTCAATACCAGAACCACTGGGCTACCTATAGCAGAACCACTGGGCTATCAATAGCAGAGCCACAGGGCTATCAATAGCAGAGCCACTGGGCTACCTATAGCTGAACCACTGGGCTATCAATAGCAGAGCCACTGGGCTATCAATTCCAGAGCCACAGGGCTATCTATAGCAGAGCCACAGGGCTATGACAGTTTTGGTCACTACTGGGCTTGTTGGTACTATTGCAATTCTGCACTGCAGAAACCAACCCATAGTGCAGGCTCCTATGTACAGATTGGGGCCAGGAATGTTAATTACGGAGCAGGGAGTCTGACTGGTTTTGCCACACGTATACACGCAGACAGACACACAGAGCCTTCTCACAATGACAGACCTGGTGGGATATCATCGCGTCACGGTCACATAACCCACTCATATTTTGCACGTGGTGAGTGCCAACGAGTGCAACGGGATATCAGAGGCTGCCATGTTTCATCCATTCACCGATGGTATGTAACTGAGCTGGAAATGCAACTCTGCGCTGTCTTGAATGTCTGTTGGTATAAGGGGAAATAAGGAAGTTGGGTGCAATAAAGTGGGGTGACCTGTAACCCCCTCCCCATGCCTGTAATGATGACCCAACCCACCTGTTGGACCCAATAACATCTGTTACCAAACCTTGCTTGTTCCACCCCCAGGCCCAGTATCTAAGTGCCTCACACCATTGTGCTGTACAGTAACAGTAAGGATATATGTATAACTATGTATAACTTAGTTGTATAGACTGTTCAGCCAATAACCCCTTGAGTTAACATACATGCCTAGACATTTGAGCAATATGTTTTAAATGTGCTAAAATGCCCAACCATGTAGGGTGACCTTAAAGCAGTGGGATCTTAAATTCAAGGTGGGGATACAGGTCTAGATTTCAGCTGCTGATTTGTGTCCTTCAGACTGATTCGGCAGCTTAGCCCGTGTATGGGCACCCCGGTGGGCCAATTGGACCTAAAATTCGGCAGATCTCGATCTGGCAGGTTTGATTTTCCGTTGAATCGGGGACTGCAGCGGCTAGTTGATGCGGTCCTTGGTCCAACGGTGCCTATGCCCGCCATTTTAATGCGATCTTTAGCCCTAGGGCCAAACAATCGAATTAACCCAATATTGCCCACCTTAGGTGGGCATATAGGGAGAAGATCTGCTTGTTTAGCAAGGTTGCAATGTGTATGGCCACCTAGTTAAAGAGGTTGTTCACCTTTAAATTAACTTTCCGTATGATGTACAGAGTGCTATTCTGGTCTTCATTTTTTATTATGTGTGTTTTTTTCATTATTAAGCTTTTTCTTCAGCAGCTCTCCAGTTTTAAATTTCAGCTGTTTCTGGTTGCTAAGGTCCAAATTACCCTAGCAACCAAGAAATTGTGTGAGTGAGCTGTTAGAATATTAATAGGAGACGTTTGAATAGAAAGATAAGTAATACAATCCAACAATAAATATAATTGTAGCCTCATAGAGCAACAGATGTTTGGCTTCAGGGCTCAGCGACCCCCCCATTTAAAAAAGGGAAAGAGTTAAAAGAATAAGGTATATAATTTAAGACCCACTGAAAAGTTGCTAAGAATTGCTCATTCTATCAATTTTTTCTAATTTTGTTGGGCAGCCACGTGCTTCATAAGTGAGTCTGATGGAGAGGAGAGATGAGTTAATAAGGGTCAGCCATAGTTTAACTGAGGGAACATTATTTCCCATCCAATTCAGTTTTACTGATTTCTTTGCATAGTAAAGTAGGGTCCTAACCAACGATCTAGTTTTATTAAGTGGCAATAGCTCTTCAATCTGAGCCAACAGACATACTTGTGGTGTACATATATTAAGGAACCCTAGGTAATCAACCAGTACCTCACAGAGGGTTAATGATCAAATTGAGGAATATTGGCCTAGAACATAATATTTGTAATTGGATAGAGAACTGGCTGAAGGATAGATTACACAGAGTGGGGTAAATAGAACATTTTCTAATTGGGCCAGTGTGGTTAGTGGGTACCGCAGGGGTCAGTCCTTGGTCCTTTGCTGTTTAACTTGTTTATTAATGACCTGGAGGTGGGCATAGACAGTACTGTTTCTATTTGTGCTGATGACACTAAATTGTGCAAAACTATAAGTTCCATGCAGGATGCTGCCGCTTTGCAGAGCGATTTGACAAAATTAGATAACTGGGCAGCAAACTGGGAAATGAGGTTCAATGTTGATAAGTGCAAAGTTATGGTAGAAATAATATAAACGCAAACTATCTACTGAATGGTAGTGTGTTGGGGGTTTCCTTAATGGGGAAGGATCTAGGGGTTTTTGTAGATCACAAGTTGTCTAATGCCAGGCAGTGTCATTCTGCGGCTACTAAAGCAAATAAAGTGCTGTCTTGTATAAAAAAGGGCATTGACTCAAGGGATGAGAACATAATTTTGCCCCTTTATAGGTCCCTGGTAAGGCCTCACCTTGAGTATGGGGGGCAGTTTTGGGCTCCAGTCCTTAAGGGCTCTGGCACACGGGGAAATTAGTCGCCCGCGACAAAACTCCCTGTTCGCGGGCGACTAATCTCCCCGAGTTGCCATGACCCGCCATCCCACCGGCGAACATGTAAGTCGCTGGCGGGATGGCACACGCGGCGGCGCGATTTCGCGCAAATCGCCAAAGTTGCCTCGTGAGGCTTTTTTGGCGATTTGCACGAAATCACGCCACCGCATCTGCCATCCCACCGGCGACTTACATTTTCGCCGGTGGGATGGCAGGTGAAGGCAACTCGGGGAGATTAGTCGCGGGCGGCTAATCTCCCCGTGTGCCAGAGCCCTAAGAAGGATATTAATGAGCTGGAGAGAGTGCAGAGACTGCAACTAAACTGGTATAGGGGATGGAAGGGTTAAACTATGAGGTGAGACTGTCAGGGTTGGGGTTGTTTTCTCTGGAAAAGAGGCGCTTGCGAGGGGACATGATTACTCTGTACAAGTACATTAGAGGGGATTATAGGCAGATGGGGGGTTCTTTTTTCCCATAAAAACAATCAACGCACCAGAGGTCACCCCTTTAGATTAGAGGAACGGAGCTTTCATTTGAAGCAGCGTAGGGGGTTCCTCACAGTGAGGGCAGTGAGGTTGGGGAATGCCCTTCCTAGTGATGGGGTAATGGCAGATTCTGTTAGTGCCTATAAGAGGGGCCTGGATGAGTTCTTGAACAATCAGAATATCCAAGGCTATTGTGATACTAATATCTACAGTTAGTATTAGTGGTTGTACAGTATATATAGTTTATGTATGTGAGTGTATAGATTGGTAGGTGTGGGTTAGGTGTGCTGGGTTTACTTGGATGGGTTGAACTTGATGAACTCTGGTCTTTTTTCTACCCTATGTAACTATGTAACTATGTATTTAATTACCTTGGACCAGAAGTGTTTGATTGGTGGGCAGCCCCATGCTAGATGTAAAAAGGAGGCCCCTGTATTCTGACACCTATGGCATAATGCCTCTGTGTTACGACCCATCCTTTGGAGTCTGAGGGGAGTTATATATAGCTGGTGAATGAACTTCTATCTCGCAGTGAGATCAGGTCACTATACAGTACAGCAATGGTCTCGTCCCACTGCTCCTAGTCATATTTGGAAGGGTTTGTTGCCATTTATGACACGCAGTGATAAAGACTGATGGTATGGAGACTAGTAGGGCTCTGTACACCCTTGGTATTAATTTACCTGTCCGGGAGTCTCTCAGAACTGTCTCTTTACCGGAGGTGATATATTCAGGTTCCAGTGTTGTGAAGTGGGCTTTGCAGGCATGTCACATTTGGAAGCAGCAAAAGAACTAGAGGCCTTGTCTGCCTAATTTGTCTTGTCCGAAGGTGGGGAATTTCCCATTCAATAGGATATCTCTTAAGTCCTAGTCAGGGCCAGTATTGAAAGTCTTGGATACCATAGAGATGTGGGAGATTGGAGTTCCTCCATAGAGGGAGAAAGGGAGATATGAGAGGAATGAGGCATGGAATATGAAGTCCCATTGCAAATTGTCTTAGACTTAGAATATTATTCTCTACATCATTAACTATAATTATTCTTGTTGTCATTAACAAAACTCTGAACTGTAAATATTGATTAATTACTGTCTGAGTTTAATTTCCATGACAATGCCATGTAGTAGTTAACATGTTAAGTACTTTGAATGACGTATTAAAGGACAAGGAAACCCAATTTTCATTTGTACACAGTAACTGGGCTGCCAATCATCCCTTTACCTCACCTTTGGCGGGTTTAGAGTGCAAGAGTTATTGGACAGGGTCCTTTTAATCTCTGGCACCGGTGGTATTTTTATGTAACCCATATTTCTGCTATAAAAACGCTTCTAAGGGAATTCCCTGTCCCTCAGAGCTGCGAGTACAAAAGTAAAAGCAAAAGTCTCCGCATATTCCAATCTGCGCATGCGTCGTGGCTTAGGCGCTAGCTGTGTTTGGTACCTGAGCCCCGGCGGCGCGCACGTAGCAGTGAAAGAGGAGTGTTGGGAGCGCGCACGCAGCGGGGAAGGAGGAGCATTGCGCCTGCGCTCCTGTTTGTCCTACCGTGAGGGGGTGAGCTGCGCTGTGTGAGGAACCTGTGTTCCGTGGTGTGAGGAGAGAGGCGGCCGCTGGGAAGGCGGGAGGAGGCCCGGGATAGTTGAGTTGCCACCGAAGCAGAATGCCCGGCCGGGAGTGAGCAGGTAATAGAGGGATATCTAGGTGGCTGCCGCCCCGAAAGAATTGCACAGTAAGTGCGTATGGAAGGCACGGCAGAAAATGGCGGCCCCTAGGCCCAGAACAAGGGGAGCAAAAAAGAGAAGAATGTGGGCTCTTCAAGAGACCCTGAGCTGGCTGCGCAGTCTCTCCCTTCTGGGCGCCATCTTGAGTGTGGGGCATGTGACTGGGCCTGTCTGGCAGTGTCAACTCACCAGCTGTACCCAATAGCTCTGTCTCACTGTGTCTCTATATACTGACATGGGCTATAGATCAGTCCTGTACCTGTCTCACTCACTGTGTCTCTATATACTGACATGGGCTATAGATCAGTACTGTACCTGTCTCACTCACTGTGTCTCTATATACTGACATGGGCTATAGATCAGTACTGTACCTGTCTCACTCACTGTGTCTCTATATACTGACATGGGCTATAGATCAGTACTGTACCTGTCTCACTCACTGCGGGGATCCATAGGGACTCTGTATATTTACCTCTATATACTGACATGGGCTATAGATCAGTACTGTACCTGTCTCACTCACTGTGGGGATCCATAGGGACTCTGTATATTTACCTCTATATACTGACATGGGCTATAGATCAGTACTGTACCTGTCTCACTCACTGTGGGGATCCATAGGGACTCTGTATATTTACCTCTATATACTGACATGTGCTATAGATCAGTCCTGTACCTGTCTCACTCACTGTGTCTCTATATACTGACATGGGCTATAGATCAGTACTGTACCTGTCTCACTCACTGTGTCTCTATATACTGACATGGGCTATAGATCAGTACTGTACCTGTTTCACTCACTGTGGGGATCCATAGGGACTCTGTATATTTACCTCTATATACTGACATGGGCTATAGATCAGTACTGTACCTGTCTCACTCACTGTGTGTCTCCATAGGGACTCTGTATATTTACCTCTATATACTGACATGGGCTATAGATCAGTACTGTACCTGTCTCACTCACTGTGGGGATCCATAGGGACTCTGTATATTTACCTCTATATACTGACATGTGCTATAGATCAGTCCTGTACCTGTCTCACACTCTGTGTGTCTATAGGGACTCTGTATACTCCCCTCTATATACTGACATGTGCTATAGATCAGTCCTGTACCTGTTTCACTCACTGCAGGGATCCATAGGGACTCTGTATATTTACCTCTATATACTG
The DNA here is from genome assembly GCF_000004195.4 of Xenopus tropicalis. NCBI lineage: Eukaryota > Metazoa > Chordata > Amphibia > Anura > Pipidae > Xenopus > Xenopus tropicalis. The sequence goes on along the minus strand of NC_030677.2, from coordinate 15,517,054 downwards.
ACATGGGCTATAGATCAGTCCTGTACCTGTCTCACTCACTGTGGGGATCCATAGGGACTCTGTATATTTACCTCTATATACTGACGTGGGCTATAGATCAGTACTGTACCTGTCTCACTCACTGTGGGGATCCATAGGGACTCTGTATATTTACCTCTATATACTGACATGGGCTATAGATCAGTTCACCTGGGTCAGCCTGTTCTCAACTCACTGTGGGGATCCCCATTAGGGACTCTGTATATTTACCCTCTATATACTGACATGTGCTATAGATCAGTCCTGTACCTGTCTCACTCACTGCGTGTCTCATAGGGACTCTGTATATTTACCCTCTATATACTGACATGGGCTATAGATCAGTCCTGTACCTGTCTCACTCACTGTGGGGATCCATAGGGACTCTGTATATTTACCTCTATATACTGACGTGGGCTATAGATCAGTACTGTACCTGTCTCACTCACTGTGGGGATCCATAGGGACTCTGTATATTTACCTCTATATACTGACATGGGCTATAGATCAGTACTGTACCTGTCTCACTCACTGTGGGGATCCATAGGGACTCTGTATATTTACCTCTATATACTGACATGGGCTATAGATCAGTACTGTACCTGTCTCACTCACTGCGGGGATCCATAGGGACCCTGTATATTTACCTCTATATACTGACGTGGGCTATAGATCAGTACTGTACCTGTCTCACTCACTGTGGGGATCCATAGGGACTCTGTATATTTACCTCTATATACTGACATGGGCTATAGATCAGTACTGTACCTGTCTCACTCACTGTGGGGATCCATAGGGACTCTGTATATTTACCTCTATATACTGACATGGGCTATAGATCAGTACTGTACCTGTCTCACTCACTGTGTGTCTCCATAGGGACTCTGTATATTTACCTCTATATACTGACATGGGCTATAGATCAGTCCTGTACCTGTCTCACTCACTGTGTGTCTCCATAGGGACTCTGTATATTTACCTCTATATACTGACATGGGCTATAGATCAGTACTGTACCTGTCTCACTCACTGTGGGGATCCATAGGGACCCTGTATATTTACCTCTATATACTGACATGGGCTATAGATCACTACTGTACCTGTCTCACTCACTGTGGGGATCCATAGGGACTCTGTATACTCCCCTCTATATACTGACATGGGCTATAGATCAGTACTGTACCTGTCTCACTCACTGTGGGGATCCATAGGGACTCTGTATATTTACCTCTATATACTGACATGGGCTATAGATCAGTACTGTACCTGTCTCACTCACTGTGGGGATCCATAGGGACTCTGTATATTTACCTCTATATACTGACATGGGCTATAGATCAGTACTGTACCTGTCTCACTCACTGTGGGGATCCATAGGGACTCTGTATATTTATCTCTATATACTGACATGGGCTATGGGTCACTCCTGTACCTGTCTCACTCACTGTGTCTCTATATACTGACATGGGCTATAGTTCAGTACTGTACCTGTCTCACTCACTGTGTGTCTCCATAGGGACTCTGTATATTTACCTCTATATACTGACATGGGCTATAGATCAGTACTGTACCTGTCTCACTCACTGCGGGGATCCATAGGGACTCTGTATATTTACCTCTATATACTGACATGGGCTATAGATCAGTACTGTACCTGTCTCACTCACTGCGGGGATCCATAGGGACCCTGTATATTTACCTCAGGCCCAGTGACACAGCCTGACATGGGCTATAGATCAGTACTGTACCTGTCTCACTCACTGTGGGGATGCATAGGGACTCTGTATATTTACCTCTATATACTGACATGTGCTATGGATCAGTACTGTACCTGTCTCACCAAAGGGTTCCCTTCGGACTTTGTATATTTACCTCAGCCATATATTGATGAATCCCTATTGAATATACTGATATTTGGAATAGATCAGCACTGGACTTTCCCATTTTACTGCAGAAATCCACCTGGGCTCTATTTACTCAGCATCTATTGGGGTATGTGCTATATACTGGCATTTGCTATGTAACAGTATTCTTCCTGTTTCACTTACTGTGGAGATCCATGTTGGCTCTGTGGCCCCCAGTGGGATATCCTCTACATTCTGGCTTGCACTAAGGCCGTATATTGCGCCTACCTCTTTCACTAACCACTGTCATCGATCATGTGCTCTGTATGTTGATTTCAGTTTCCCGTAAGACATCAGCTATATACTGATCTGCACTGGGAGTGTGAGGTATATATTTTGCCTCTCTGCCCCAGTGGCTGTGGTTATATGTATGGGTTCTATTGACCTGATCATAAAGCAGGATATCATTTATATTCTGACATGCACAAGGGTTACTTACTGTGGGTTCTGTGTTATATACCAGTTTCATCATGTCATTGGTTCATCAGGTCATTACAGAAAGAGACTGTATTGTGAATGCTGACCCACCAGCTCTATGTATTTTTATTGGACTTACAGCTCCTAGTTGCTAGGTATCTCACATGTTCCAGTGGGGCATTCTGTATGCTGATCTAAATTTCTGGGAGCCATAATACGTCAGCTTCTTGAGGGAATGGGGCCTTATGTACTAACGTGGCAGGATTACATATATCTATGCTGACCTCACTGCCCAGGAACCAAATACTAACCTAAGGTTCTGAGGGTTGGGGTCAGTCTTGTCCAAATGAAATATTATGTATTCCAGTGGCTCCCAGAGGCACATCTATTATTCCTTGATGTGTAAGGGTCTATACTGTCTATGGTGGTATCATGTTCAGGGAGGATCCATATGGTTTGTATTTATTAACCTCAGCTTCTAGTTGCGTATTAATCGGAGTCCAGCATGTTCCTCAAGGCCTGTGTGGTCATTGGAATGTGTATTGTTTATGCAGAGCTCACTACGGTGGGTCCATGTAGAGCCGTAATGCAAAGTAACTATTAGGTCCCTTTAGGATTCTCGGTATGCTTGCCTGGGTCCATAGAGAGTTGGACACAGCCCATATTGAATTAAGCCAATTTATATTAACCTTCGAAATGGCAGGGGGCATTTACCTTTGGATTTCAAGCTTGTTTACTGACCTTGCTAAATATTAATCAACATATGCACGTGGGAGCTCTCCTACATGACTTTGCACTGTGGCAAATCAAACCAGGCCCCTTCAATATGCTCACCTTTCCCACTGCACAACATCCATCTGCAACCCAAAGGGCCCTTTTCTACCCATGAGCCACATTCCAGTGTAAAAAGACTTGGAGAGCAACACAAGCATGAAAAATGTTCCTGGGGGTGCCAAATAAGATTGTTTATTGTGATGTGATTGGTTATTTTGTAGCCCCTATGTTGACTGGCAGCCTACAGGAGGTTCTGTTCGGCAATACACCTGTTTTTTATGCAACCAAAACTTTCCTCCAAGCCAGGAATTCAAAAATAAGCACCTGCTTTGCGGCCACTGAGAGCAACATCCATGGGGTTGGTGAGCAGCATGTTGCCCCCGAGCCATTGGTTGGGATCACTGTTCTACGGAATCCAAGCTACAGACTGACCCATTGGATCCTGGGGAGTTAGCAGCCAACTGCAGGATCCCTACTGTGTACTGACCTTTTTGACTCACGGGGATCAACTCTATGTACTAGCAGTGTTGGGCACTTTATTGTATAAGCCAGTCTCACTGGTACTAGGAACATGGTATTAGATTTCTATTCCCTTCACTAAATTCATTAGGTGCAACTTAGAATTGCTACGTTGTATTGACATCTGTTATTGCACGTGCCCGTCTCTGTCCCAGGCTGTAATGGAACCATCAACATCGAAGAACCTAACTGCTTCCAGAGCGTTGTTGTGCTGTTAGTATGCAACGATCTTGTTATCTGAGGACTTCCCAATGAGATCTCTGCAACGTATTTATCAGCGTGTCAAATTAATTGTATTTTCTGTTCTTCGGTCACTTGTAGGTTAGGTGTTACCATGGAATCCAATGAGTGAGAGTGTTGTTAGCAAGCTTGAAGTGGGGTTATACCTTTTCTGCCAACCTTGCTATTTGCAAGAGCTTCTACAGTAGCCATAATGGGTCCCATGGATACATTAAACTTTCCTCTTACAATAGAAAATCCAGTTTTAGGTTCTTGGGCTCCCTGAGTTAAGATGGGAGTTACCTTAAATGCCAAAATTTCTTTCCACAAAATATTAACAGCATTTCCAGTATGCACCCTACTGATGCCATGGCACTACACTGTGGCCTTGCAATTTACTGATCTTATTTATAATATGGAAATATCAGTGACAGATATTGATTTGCTGCCTGTACTTATCTGCTTATTTAAATGTCTAACACACTGTTATTTAGAGGTTTTATAATTTCAGGATCATGGTTATGTAACTACTTGAAGTATTTTATAAGGGCAGTAAAAGCCCGACCTTGTGTTTTGACAGTCCAGCACAGCAAAAGTTTATTTCCAGCCACAGATACCATGTAGTGGTTATTTACTTTAAGCTGGCATTTAAGAAAGATTTACAAATCTGAATAATGCAAATGTATTCTGTTCAGCAAATGGCAGGGTCACTAAAGTATCACTTTGCTATTTTTATTTAGAAAATTTATTTTTAGAAATTTTTTTTCAACCGATTGCAGGAATGATTTGTTTGAGCATATGAACAGGAACTGCCATATTGCTTGCCTTGCAAGAGTCCTGCTAAAATCTGCAACAGTGAACTGGTTTCAGAATATCTTAAAGTGAATAGAAGTTCAGCCAGTATCGCTGCTGTGCAGCATTATTGTTTAAACACATTTCCTAAGGAGACATTTGCACCATCACATATTGTGCTTGTGTGGCACGCTACTGGGTTTCTCCCTGTTAGATTCAAGATGATTTTCTCTTTAACATTGGAGGAAGATGCAATCAGCCAACTTTGAATTTCAAGTAAAACCCGCCTGTTAGCTGATACAGAGGAAGGCAAAAAACCCCCAAAAAAGGCGGCTTTCCTGATTTCAAAAAGGAAACTTTCACAACATTGCAAAGAAGCGGATGTACTGAAGGAAAGGCAACTTCGCAATTGCAAAAACGTAGCCACACTATCTGAATATTGTGCTGGTTCTGTTGTAGAATAGAACCCACAGAAGACTGCAACATTTTTATTTAAGAATTTAATTGATTTCATTTTTTAAGTAAACAAAACCTCATCATCTTTTATGAAGTGCTATGGAACATTTAAACAGGTGACTTTTATATATCTGTCAGATGTGCATTCTAACCTCCCATGGCTCAGATCCCTATGTAGAAGGCTTAGTCCTGTTCTTGTTTGTGACAATGGGATTTCTATTTAAGCCAGTAACCCTGCATCTGTGTTTTTGTCCAAAATGCTCTTTTTTTAAGGCATCATTTGTCATCGTTATTTTTCATCCAACTCAGTCAGCTAGTGTTAGGCACAGAATGAGATTGTTCTCCTTTAGGTATGTGCTTCTGCCAGTGGCACAGCTGATATTGCATACTAAGAAAAAATGGCTTTAACTATCTTAGTCATTGATAAATAAACCATTGGGCACTCCACTAATAGGAAAAGTCACCAGAATTATTATCGAAAAGCTGTTTGGAAAGCTGAATATGCACTATATCTAAAGAGGACTGGGAATACTTTTGACCTAAAAATCATCTATACAGAAGAACGTGAAACAAATCTTGAAAGAAAAGAATTGGAGTCAAAGATTTTTGGTTAAAGTGTTAATTTTGAGCCATTCAGAAGTTAACTAATCTCACCATGGGGCGATGACCATATTCAGTGGAAACATTTTTAAGGAAAAAACCAATATGGCAAAACATAATTTTTATATTTACATGTAGAGAAGTTTCATGTCCATAAAGATTTTCTTCCATAATCAATATATTGTATTACTCAAGGAAAATAAGTGGTGCATAAAAAAAAAAAAACTACTGACGAATAGGTTATTAAGATCATAATTTTGATGGTGGCCTTGATAATATGTCCAAGACTAAGACCAAAGCTATTATGTGCTTGTTGCAACCTCTGGATCAGAGAGATTGATTCTGCAGTAAAGAATCTCTGCTTGTACTGTTCACACTCCCTTTTAAAGCACCAACATAAAGGAAAAGTTATCATACTACCTATAGAATTGCTGTTTTGGAAAAACAATAATTGACACTTCTTTGTCATCGGGGGGGGGGGGGGGTGTTTGCTTAGAATCTTTGGAACATTGAATTAGAACCTTTGGAACATGTATGGTGACAAAAAGACCTTGTTTGTAGTAGTGGGGTACTTTTTCATGCTGGGACCACTCTGGAACGAGATTTACATCTCTTGGGACTCTGTAATGCTTGTGGGTAAGTATATCTCCAGCTTGTAAATCAGTACTCGCTCAGTCATGTGTACATAGGTTTTGCATCTTGGCAAGAGTGATATAACACTTCCGCTGCTTAAAGGAGTCTGGCAATATAAGGAAGTTCAGACATCGCAGCATTAAAAATACAGCTGATTTTTAAAAATACCTTTAAAACATCTGTCATTTCCAAAAGACTTAATTCTTCTTAAAAAAGGGATGAGACTTAAGGTGACTATATGTGTCCTATTCCCTTAAACATGACTTTCCAGTGATAGTTTCATAATGCAGAGCAGAATACAATACGTATAAATATGATGTTACCAATAATTGTTCATAGAGGAGTACTTGAGCTTGCATAGACTTTTTATGGGGCCCCCAGTTGGAAGCCCTAGAGCCGGATGTGGCCTTCTATTGGATTTTCATAGGCATCCCCCATAGGGCGTTCCTTGGAAAATGGACACTTTGGAATGTGTTTCCTTTCTAGGATCTGGTCTGCTTTAACGGCTATAAGAAAATCCAGGTAGTTGTCACTGGTATGTAGAGTGCTGTTTATGGCCCTGTTCAACTGGCCACAATGCCCCAGTGATATCATACTAAGGGCTTAGGCCATCCTCTCTCATGCCTCATTTTGCATTGAAACAACGTCTGCTTGAACCGGGCTGAAAATCTTCAAGTATTTATGGCACCATTGGATTAGAATGTTGAGAATAAAACCTAACGAATTGGTGCATTTTGAGTGCCTGTATGCTTCTGCCAGATTATGTAATATCCAAAGTAGCAGTCGATTTCTGTATCTAAGGTGGGATTGGTTTATCAAAGAGATAGAAGCCATTACTAGAAATACTCAAGCTATTCAGAAAGCTTCCAACATTATAAGATGTGATTCCCCCCCCCAAGCTACTTTAATTATTTTCCACAACCTGCACTAAACACTATATATGATGGTAAAATAGGAATTGTCAATATATAAAATTCATATTTCGATGAAGGAAATATTGTTTTGTCTGTTTACACTGAGGAATTATATCTGACTTCCTTTTATTTTTAATTTCTTTTTAAAAATGTAGATTTAGCCTCATGTTACTATAACGTAAATAACTGCAAAACCCTTAAACATTCTTGTATAACTGTAATGTCTGCGGTTCCATTTTACAGTTTACAAATGCCGACAGTGTTGAAAGAATGCATTTTTGGTGCTAACCTAATTGTAGGATATTAAGCAATGGTTAAAAGACTGAGTGGTTTGGTTGTCACCCCTACCCAAAACCCCAGGTTATGTAAGATGTACTTGTATACTTTTTCCTTTTAAGTATTACCTTCTCTGGTTGTACCCACTGTTTGTAGTATAAGCCATGAAAATCTAATATCTCTGTTTTAAATTTCAGCTTTGTGTTGTTCTTGGAAAATTGCGCACCGATTCTGAATACCTTGAACTTTGGCATTTCTAGCCCCGTCCTGTTGAGCCCCCATTTACAACTTGCTCAGATTAAGACTCAGTTGGCTCTTCATCACTTGACCTCTGTCACTTCGAGCAATACTGCCCCAATTAATGCTTTGTTAAATCAAGCTTTGTTGACAATAAGTACTGCTTGCACAATGTATAACCCCAGAGGAGGTTTCCCAGTTCAAAGGCAACAACAGCCAGGTCATCCCATGTTAAACCAGGCAAACATAAACCATCCAGGGATGAATCTCACTGGCTTAAACCATCCTGGAATGAATCTTCCAAACATGAACAACCCTCCATTGACCCATCCTGGCATGGGACCTTCTGGAATGAATCACCCAGTAATGGGACATTCTGGTATTAATCAGTCTGGGATGAACTTCAACCGGATGGCACACCCTGGCATGAATCAAGGTGGCATGAATCAAGGTGGCATGAATCAAGGCGGCATGAATAAAGGTGGCATGAATCAAGGCGGAGGCATGAATCAGGGTGGCATGAATCAAGGCGGAGGCATGAATCAGGGTGGCATGAATCAAGGCGGCATGAATCAAGGCGGCGGCATGAACCAAGGCGGCGGCATGAACCAAGGCGGCGGCATGAATCAGGGCGGCATGAATCAGGGCGGCATGAATCAAGGCGGCATGAATCAGGGCGGCATGAATCAGGGCGGCATGAATCAAGGCGGCATGGGCTTCCATTCTGAAATGAAAGGTCCTGGCTTTGGAATAAGACCCCAAGGAATGGACCCACCTGGGCCATTTCTAGGAGGAGCACCAGAACCAATGGGTATGAAAGGAATGCCTCTCAGAGCACCAATGCATGGAACACCTGAAAGAGGCTTGGGTCCACAAGCTTTCCAGCAACAACGATTCAGTGGTCCCAGCTCATCTGTAAGACCTGGCCCTCAAAGAATGCAGTCCCAGAATCCAAATGTTGCTTCGGGTATGAACTTGCTGATGAAACAGTCCCCATCGGAGATTCCACTTCATGAATCTTCACGCCACTTAGGAAATGAAAAACAATGGGAACCACGAGGTAATTTTGGGAATATCCCTCAGTCCGGTGGAATGAAATCATCAATGCCGCCTTCGCAGATCTCTGATCACCAGAACAGATACACAACTGAAAGTGCGTCAAGTATTTTGGAGAGCTTTGGCTTGTCTAATGAAGATTTAGAGGAACTGAGCCGTTATCCAGATGATCAGCTGACACCTGCAAACATGCCAGTAATTCTGAGAGACATAAGAATGCGCAAAATGAATCGGCCTGTTGCTCCAGATCAGAGTGGTGGAAGAAGACCTGCAGGCGAAGTGTTACCAAGTAAAGTTATTGACTATGGACATTCGAGCAAATATCCGTTTAACGAGGAGTCTGTTCCAATACGCACTTTTGACTCTTCCCGCAAAGAGGGCAAAGACTTTAAGCCTACCCCAAAAAGAATGGATTCTCAGAAATTTAACAACGAGCCATCATCGGTGAAAAAACAGCCCGAGAAGCCCAGTAGTAACCTAATGGATAATAAAATACCAACTATATCTGTAACCCGTCAGAACCAGCGTTCTTCAAAGCAAGAGAGACCACAAAGCACAAATATAGTTGTTGAGCAGCCTGGATTGCAGTCTGCTGTAAAGTCCGAGGTTCCACGTGTCGAACATCCCCCAGCATTGGCCGCCAGTCAGCCTGAAGTTCCAGCCATTGGTCACTCTGATACAAAGATGGCTACTTATCCAGAGGCTCGGGCTGATCATATTCCGACTTTGGTCAGCAGGGGAAATTACCAGCCGCCATCTGAAGCTCCCGCTGATGCAGCTAGATTTCAGCAGAATTGGACGCCGGGATTATCTGTGGCAGAAACGGAGAAAATGAAGAGGCTGCCAACTCCGTCCATGATGAATGATTATTACGCTGCATCACCCAGAATATTTCCTCATATTTGTTCTCTGTGTAACTTACAATGTAGAGTTTTAAAGGTGAGTGTTTTTATGTTTGTTTGTGGTTTCAGAATCACTGTATATGTCTTAAGAACATACATGTCCTACAGAAATGGCATACAGGTGCTTAAGTGGCAATTTCATAATCAAACTGCGCGGGTTTATGTAATAAAAACAACATCTAGGGGGATGTAGACAATTGTGTAATGCTGTGCTTAAAACCTAAAGAATATTAACATTTTAATTCAAAAAGGATGATCTAAAAACATTATGGTTGATGTATTAAATACAGGGATGCTCCTTAAAAATTCCACTCAATGCTGTAGGATACACAACACTTTTTTTTTTTTTTAGGAGTAGTCTTTTTTGTCATTTCTGCACTCTGCAATGAATGCCAGTATTCAATGTAAAAAATAGTCTGGTATGCAGCATACTCTTGTATTGAATGCCATGACTGGCCTGTTTATGTACTCGGGATAAGTTGCTGGATTATGAATAAACCATATTTTTATCACATGCAAAAGGACTAATGTTATCAAAGCTTATTTTAATATATTAAAAAAATATATATTTATTTTTATTCATTAATGGGCTAAGGGGACAGTTTCCTAAAGCGAGTTTTCCTAAAGCTTAAAATCCTCTCCACTTGCACCTCCTATTTTAGGTGCATTTTTAAAGTGACACTTGGCTTGCAGCATGTGACCTGTGCTCTGATAAACTTCAGCCACACTTTACTGCTGTGCTGCAAGTTGGAGTGATATCTCCCCCCCCCCCCCCACAGCAGGCGATCAGCAGAACAATGGGAAGGGAGCAAGATAGCAGCTCCCAGTAGATATCGGAATAGCACTCAATAGTAAGAAATCCAAGTCAGGCTTGGGACTCCTCCAGTTACATGGGAGTAGGAGAAACAATAGGTTAGCTGAAAGCAGTTCTAATGTGTAGCACTGGCTCCTTCTGAAAGCTCAGACTCCGGCACAATGCACTGAGATGTCGCCTGCACACCAATATTACAATACATTTGTTGGTTTAAAAACACAATTTTAAATGGTAGAGTGTAAACATTCCAAACAAAATCCCTTTAAAGACACTTAATTTTAATAGGCTCTGATACTTTTAAATGAACAGTAGATTAGAAAGCGTTGCTGGTTTAGGTTCGGAAGATTTGGAATTATGACCGAAAAGAGAAGTCGAACCTCAAGGAAAGAAGCAGGCTCCGAGGCGTTTTGGCTGAATGCATTTTGGAAGACTCAGCGACAAGACAAGACTTCAGAGGGGAAGATCAGCTTTTGAATTGAGAATTTCTGTTACATAGCACCAATCTATATTTTCCTTTCCCACTATACGTCAGCAATGCATATGCAGAATATGGGGGAAGAGGGGGTTTAGGCATGGGATTGGGGTTGGCATATACAATAGCCTGCTCTGCAAATTAAGATTTTAGATTCTCTAAACTTATGAAGAATGTTTTAAACTGATCTATATTCATGTTGGCTGGAAAATATCTGCTTAGATATAATCAACACTTAAGTCTGACTGCAAAGGTCACTTTCCCCAAATCCTGGCTGATAACCACTAATTTAAGACTGGGTTGCCAAGAAAATGTGGACAAATTGGGGTTAAAATATTTGCATACAAATCTTTTAAAATTTAAAAGCAGTCAGGGTTTTTCTTTTTGAAATATAGCAGTTCTGTGACAGTCTTTTGTGGATTTAGTTTCTGTTTTACTTGTATAAACAGTATTTTGATTTCATTTGTTCTTCGCAGTAAATGGAATAACGATAGTGGTATATCATAACTGTATTAATGGTCCTTTCCTTATGTGCTGTCTTCTTCCTTCTGATCAGTTATGATCACAGACATAATGAAGCAGCCATACAGTGATTAGCAGTAGCTTGGTCAGTCTGATTTCTAACTTGCTGCTCCCTGCTCATTCTTTAATAGAACTGGATTAAGCATCAGAATACCCCAGCTCACATTGAAAGCTGCCGTCAGTTGCGTCTACGGTAAGAGCCTTGATACCTGCACAAATGAATAATGCTTGTTAAACATTAGATACACCTGGCCCAGGATTTGTTTAAGGCTACTGCCAGACGAGGCGTAGGGCGGATATTTTCAGCAAGCGGAAAAGCACTTGCTGAAAATTCCGCCCTACGCCTCCTAAATGTTCCTGCACCTGAATGAATGAGATACGCTCGGGTGCAGGCACATGTAGCTGATATACGCATAAAAACATGAGATAATGCAAAGTCTCTCAATCATTCCGGTGCAGGCACATGTAGGAGGCGTAGGGCGGAATTTTGCTGAAAATATCTGCCCTACGCCTCGTCTGCCATTAGCCTAAAGCTCACCCCTTCATAATGTTTGGGTTTAATCAAACTCTTAATTCCAGCTGAACAAAATCAAACCATGAAGTCATGGACAGCTAAAAGTCCCAGCTTTTTGTTCACAGGCAAAACAGATTTGTATTCATATATTTTTTACGGATTGCATTCTCAGTTTGGCCTTATCTTAGTACATTTTGCATTATCTGTGAACTGTAAATTATGCATTGAATTGTCCAGTACTTTTCAGTCACATGACCTTAAGGGTAACAACCCACGGAGCGGGTTACTCGGCCGCGATTGATCTTTGCTATCGTGGGCAAGTAACTGCTCCAAAAAGGCTTTCCAGTGGCCACAATAGAAGTTGCCGATGGAAAGTACTTTGCATCGTTTCGGTAACCCAAAGTTGTGCAAAGTTTCTTCCTGCAGGAAACTGCTCCGTTTTGAAGTCCAGCAGCTATCTGAATGCTAGCATCTAGCAAATGGGTAGTGATTTGAAATATAATCAAATCATCCAGCATAGCATTTTAAAATGCAGGCTTCATACAGTGGAAGACAATAAAATAAACTATATTAAGTGAATACCAAATGAAAATTTGCTAAGAATAGGTCCTTCTATATAACATACTAAAAGTTAACTTGCTTCCAGATGTTTGCTTTTTAGTTCTAAGAATGGGCTGAGACATTAATAGAAATATCTTCCACCTCCCAATTTTCCTTAGGTACCCTGACTGGAACCCACATGAACTTGCACCTTTAAGGTAAGCTTTACTGTGGTTTTGATGGGATATACCTTTTTTTTTTTTTTAAAAAAAAAAAAAAAAGATTTTGTGAATGCATTCTAAAGTTCATTACTTGGTAATTCATTTCGATGAATTCAGGTCGATTAAAATAGTATGAGAGATTGCTCCAAAAGATCTGTAAGCTTCCGACACAGGAACGGCCAGTTATCTGCAATTGGCTCTGCATGTCTAAAGCAGATCTTTTCCAAAGAGTTGATATTGTTTAAATGCATAAAACGATGTTCTTTTTGCGGGCAACCGTAGGGCACTAGAGATATTAAGGCGTTGTGAGTTTATCTGGTGTATAAGTCTAATCCTTGCATATTTGTTTTATCATATGGACTAATAAAGAAAGGAAATGCATAACTGATATATCTGTATCATTTTCTATACCTGCAGAGATGATGATAAAGATAAAGGCGATGCATCTTCTAACAGATCAAAGTCTAGGAGCAACAGCCCCAGACGGTCTAGAAGATCCGGATCTGGTCACAGAGCACGCAGGTCACGATCCAGGAGTCCAAGACTTTCTGGGAGGGTAAGAACTAGGAGCCGTAGTCCAAAAAGACCTGTCCGTAGCCCCAGGCGTTCACGGAGCCCCCGTCGGCGGTCCAGATCTCCACGCCGATCCCTTTCTCCTAGGAGAACCCGACGACTACGCTCTTCCAGATCAGGCAGCACTTCTCCAGGTTTGTGTTGCTCTTATTTTTGTATTCACAATGCATTAACATTGTGTTATTGAGGATGGTGAATTCTGTTCTCTATGCAGCATTTTCTACACCATATTTGGGTTATTTTCCCATTGCAATCCAGACAATGGGATTGGCAACAAGTTTCTATACCCACTGTTCATTTTTCTCTTTGTTTTCTTGCAACCACCACTCACATTTAATCAGATTATAGATGAAATTACTTTTTTATATCTATGCACACGTGTTTAATATTGAGCCATTTTTATGATATCCGTTTTGCTCAATTTTATTTGCAGATAAAAGAGCTGTTGATGCAGCAGTGAGAGATTTCATTGATCGAACTGATCAAAAAACTGTGAACAGCAAAAACAAGCTCACAAAGTCACAAAGCAACGGAAAGAGACCACTTCAGAGAAGTTCCACCACCAGCTTGAAAACTAAGAAACCACCTGCAAGTTCTCCATTAGCAAATAAACCTGTTGTCTCCAGCAGTACGGCAAAGAAACCTGGCGGCGCCTCCAGTAGTAGCTACTCCAAGAGCAGCAGCAGCAGTACTACTAAGAAACCCACCAGTAGCAGCAGTTACTCTCATGAAAAGAAACCAGGCTTCTCCAGCTTATCATGTAAAAAGCCAGTTGTAAGCACTGCTGCAAAGAAAACTAGCTCTGCAGCCTTGGCTGGAAAGAAACCCCCCCTGGGCAAACATGGGGGTGCTGCTAATAAAAATTCCAAGGTTGAAACTAAGCCTCCACCAGCTAAAGAACCATACACGCCCCTTCTTAAGGTAAGCCTAAAAAAACTGGCTTAAAGGAATTGTAACCCATCTGTATTCTGTGTGGCTCAGTAGGTAAATATATCATATATATGCTCATTTAAGTGCTATTTATTTAATTTAATAGTAGTTTAGGGTCATTGGTTTTTATCCTTGTACTTAGTACATGTTTTATAGAAATGTTTGAAGCTGAATGTATACAATTAACCACCTCCGTTTACCCATAGCTGTGCAGAGCAATATCATAAAACTGTCAGCATTTGTAGGAGGTGTCAAAATGTCTGATTTTCTGTCTGCTAAAGCCAGTAATTTTAGGGATCACTGCAGGTATATTACAAAACAAGGATAACACTGTTTGGGCCTACTTACATGTAGGCCTCTGAATTGGTTTTTTTCTATAACCAGTTTTTCTTTTGTTTGCAGTTCAAAAACAAACCAAATCCAGGAACAATTATTCATGTTACCAATCTACCAGATTCTGGCTATACTGATCAAGACATCCTCAAAATTGTTCAACCATTTGGAAAAGTCTGTGACATCCTTATCATACGTTCTAAAAATGAGGTATGGAGACATACACACCCTTTTTTTAAATTATTATTTATATGGTTGGGAAGTGGGGGCAAATCAGAAACTTGTCCGCTTTACTTTGGGGGATTCACATCAACTTAATTTGAACCCTAGTCATGGCACACCAATACATTTTAGCACACATTATATCTAATGGGTCAGGACCTCTGGTTGGCTGTAGAAGGACCAGTCCTAGCTTGCCCTCACTCATTTTAAGTTTTAGACTGATTAAACTAAATATCACTGTCAAAAAACATTGTTTTCAAACCCTCTGTCATACTCTGTTTTCACCTTGGCATCACGCGCTCCAAGTCAATGGAAACCGCACTCTGTATGGTAAATTATAATTTTTCTTCATATAGCATCAAAATATTCCACAGGGCTTTTAAAGACAAATATTTTCCAGATCAGTCTCTCCTACAGGGGAGCTTACAATCTAAGTTTGTGTCACAGCCTGTTTTCCAAGCATTTAAACTGGTAGTGAGTGATGGAGGATAACATGCTGCCATATTGACTGCCGCATTTCTCCGAGAGCACTGCAGTGGTCAAATGCAGTAGTGTTGGGGAAGATTTTGTGTGGCAAATGTTACAGGTTTTTCTGCTCTGCTCTCCTCAAGGCATATTTAGAAACCAATTTCAAGGAGGCCGCTGCAGCAGCTGTAAAGTTCAGTGAGACCTCACCTGTGATGATCAACAACACCAGACTTACCCTGTGCTTGGCTGGACAAAAAGTAAGTAGGCACTGGGTGTCCTGTAATAAATATGCTGCAGTGGGTTTGGGTGCTAATGTATTTTTGGAAAATGTAATTAATTTTATGGTGTTTTTGTATAGCTGGAGTCTGAAAAGAAGGAAGCGATACCAGCAAGGTAAGTGTTTCATGTCTGCATTATTTGTATGTTGTATGGAGTTTTCTCAGGAGTTTTCTTTAGGTCAAAGCATTGCTGCTAGTAGTTTTATGCTGTAGTTCTGTGCAAGCTGAGTAAAGGGTAGTGTCACTGCTACATCTATACTTGTCTAGTTCTTTTTGGCTGATTCTAGGAGAAATAAGAGCAACCAAATCATAGATAATCCTATTAGTTTCCCTATACAGAAATATAATAGAAAAATTAGTTAGTGTTCTTCAATGACAGATGTTGGTTGGTGAATTGGTAAAGGACTGTTTCTTTTTTTTCTCTCACAGTGTTGATAAAACTCCTGTTAAAACTACAACACTACCAGGTATGTCATTTTGCCTTTTACATGTTGCTTTTTTTATGGCAACGGCATGTGTGTGAAACTGATTGGCCACAATCCAAGTTGTTTTGTTGCAACCCCCATTGTGCCATTACCCTTGATTTTTTAGCCTTTTCCTTGGCTGTGAGTAATTAACACCACATCTCACCCTAATTAGCCTTCAGGCTGGGCCCCCTTAGCTCATAACAAAGTTAAATATATATATAGAAACATTGTGGTAACAGTCACCTTGCTATAGTTCCAGGGGTACCCAAGGCACAAATAAGCACTCACCCCAAATCTCCCCCTAACTGGCCTTCAGGCTGGGCCCCCTTAGCCCATAACAAGGTTACAGATATATAGAAACATTGGGGTAACAGTCACCCTGCTATAGTTCCAGGGGTACCCAGGGCACCAATAAGCACTCACCCCAAATCCCCCCCTAACTGGCCTTCAGGCTGGGCCCCCTTAGCCCATAACAAGGTTACAGATATATAGAAACATTGGGGTAACTCACTCTGCTATAGTTCCAGGGGTACCCAGGGCACAAATAAGCACTCACCCCAAATCCCCCCCTAACTGGCCTTCAGGCTGGGCCCCCTTAGCCCATAACAAGGTTACAGATATATAGAAACATTGGGGTAACAGTCACCCCGCTATAGTTCCAGGGGTACCCAGGGCACAAATAAGCACTCACCCCAAATTTCCCGCTAACTGGCCTTCAGGCTGGACCCCCTTAGCCCATAACAAGGTTACAGATATATAGAAACATTGGGGTAACAGTCACCCCGCTTTAGTTCCAGGGGTACCCAGGGCACAAATAAGCACTCACCCCAAATCTCCCCCTAACTGGCCTTCAGGCTGGGCCCCCTTAGCCCATAACAAGGTTACAGATATATAGAAACATTGGGGTAACAGTCACCCTGCTATAGTTCTAGGGGTGCCCCGTGCACAAATAAGCCTCACCCCAAATCTCCCCCCTAACTGGCCTTCAGGCTGGGCCCCCTTAGCTTATAACAAGGTTGCAGCTTGATCTCAATTCAAAATCCTTTTTTTTTTTTTTTTTCTTTTTAGTGAACACTGCAAAACCAGAAAATAAGACTACACCAAAGCTAGATGCAAAGAAAGGTGAGTTTGGGTTTTTATTTCTCTAACTTCAGCTTACCAGCAAGCATGATAAGGAAATAATAATTAGTGCTATATTTGTACAGCTCTTACCAGCACTGTTATCCAAGCAACCAAATTGCACATGTGCCTTTGCTGGGCTTATAGTTGTAAGCATTAGATTTGTCCTTCTGTTTCTATATTACAAGCATTAACATATTTAAAAAAAGAAAACAAATACATTGTTGCACAAGGCAGAGTTTACTAATAACCGGAAATATTTCTGCAGATGCTTCTGGGAAAGGAGCAGCAGTTACAAAAGGCCAGGAAAAGGTCACAAAAACCACACAGGGTATGTACTACAGTTTTCTTGCATCACCACAAACTAGTCTAAAAAAAATGTTATAAAAATATCATTGGAAATATTAAAGAAGAAATACCCATGATGACTTATAAAGCATGTTTCTGTTGTCACTAATACCCAGCAGCAGCCATATAATTTTGCAAACGTTTTAAAATAGGGCGTTAAATATTCTTGTTATCATAAAACATTTTTTATTTTAGCTGAGCTAACATGTTTGTTTTCTTCACATCTTTTGCTGAAAAAGGATCTGCAAATACAAAACCTACCGAAAAAGCTAAAGTACCAGATGGTAAGTGAATATTCTATAATTGTTACACTATATTCATGTCTTGGGTAAACACCTAGAGCAGGAGCTTAAATGAAATGCAACGGGTGCCTACAAATGTTATTCCTCCACATGGGGTTAAACCTACACCCTACAACTTTACAGTTAGGTACAGAGCTCTCCAGCTTCTATTTCCCTTGGGGTCTCTTTGAGCAGCTCTGTAGGTACTGGGCAGTGGTTGAGTTCACTTAGCTGGGGGGGAAGGTTCCTGATGGTGCTTTGTCCTAAGTAATATTCATTGACATCAGGGATTGGGCTTTACTTCGCTGTTAACTTTTAATTAAAAGTCTTGTCATGATGGCTTAATTTGGTCTGCATTGATTTTCTTTTCCCAGTGATACCCCCTGGATTCGTCAAATGCTATAAGCTTACCGAACCCCCAATGAAGGTGTGTTTAGACTTTTTCTACAAATAAATGTTTACATGTAAAATATATGTTTACTGCCAGACTTTATTTTTTTTTTTTAATGTTGTCATTTTATGTGTTTGTTTGTTTATATGTATGTATGACATTTCAGTGAGTATATGGATGTATATTAATTAAAACTGGACTATTTTCAGGATGCTGATAAATGTGTAGTCCTTATTTCTAATCTACCTGAGACACCAGTCACTGTGGAAGAACTTTCTAACCTGGCTAAACCCTTTGGAGGAGTGAATGATATTATCATCATCTCTACCCACAGAAAAGTAAGTGATTCTCTTGTGTATAGGTGGCTTTTTCCACTTCTGCTTGCCAGAGTATCATTCGTAATCACCTGTCTAATATAGCACTGGAGTAATAAGGGCCTCTGTAAGTAAAGGAAATATTTTGTAAAAATAGAGTTTGAGAATTTTTTTAAATTGACAAAAGGCAGGGTGTAACCAAAGGCTTAGAAATTTAGAACTATGATTATGGATAACCATTGGAGGGTTAGCCACTCACATGTGATAACACTGTGTCACAGGTAAATATATGCAGTCTAACAGTAAGCAGTTTATTCTTCTCATAATAGGTTTAGCCCTGTTTGCTAAGTGCTGATTGCACAACTATCATCCTTTCACTGCACCTTATTTATTGTGCTGTAGCAATCTGTTATGTGCTGAAGGAAGACATTTATAGCTGACAACAGAAGTACAGTTATATCACACAAGCTTCATATATTTTGTCTGTACTAAACTGTATTTCCATTCTGCATCTTTGTCTTATTAAATGACCCATTTTTCCATTTATAAAGGCACTCTTGGAGCTTTCAAGCAAAAACTCTGTCGATTCCATGATAAAATTTTATGATGTCTTCCCATCAAACCTTAATGGAAATGTGCTGTCCGTAACCCTGGCTCCAAAGTTTAAGGATTTAAAAGATGAGGTGAGATGTTTAATACTGTATATTCTTTCTAATATGAATACTTTCTGCTGAATATATATAAGAAATGATGTTCAAAGTCTGTTAATGTAAATCTCTTGACTACTGATTGTCATAATGCATTAAGCCATAAACAGATGAACCCACAAAAACAGTCAAAATGCACCTCCCCTCCTATCACCATTATAGAATGGAAATTACCCCATCTGATGCACAGTGACAAGTAATGTAAAAGGTCTTTCGGTAGAATCTGTAGTACTGTGGCTTTTCTCCTACATTGTAGCATGTTCTTGTAAACCCTTTAAAAATCCACTGTATAAAATAAGAATATTTTTTTTTTTATTCACCCTTTGTATAGGACCGTATCTTTGCCGATCTCATAGAGCAATCTCCATACAAGGTAACTCTTCCTATCCTATTACTGCATTAAAGGTTATTTATTTAAATGTTTAAAATACTTGCAACACCTTGCTGCCAGGTAATACTGTTGTTTCTTACCTCTGCACTTCATGCCGATTCTTAAAATTTAGTCATTCACACATTTTTATCGTGTGTTAATTCTAGTTTAATTTTGATTTTTTTTTTATGCTTGTAGATTACACCATCAATTTATGAAGAATTTGTCTACCTTGTTGATCTGCCAGAGAAAGGGTACACAGAGTTTTCAGTTGTCTGCGTGGGCCTTAGGTTTGGAAAAGTTGATCACTATGCCATCTTCAGTAACAAGAGAAAGGTAAGAGTTCATCCCAGTCTAACATTATGTACTGAATTTTCTAATAAGCAAACATTTTTGTATGTGTTTATTGCAATATGAGTATAAACAGCTGAAGAGAGACTCTGATATTAGCAGTCTTTTATAAACCTCTATGATCTTGAAACTGATTTAAGTTGCTTAATTGTGTCTTTCCTTATCAATTTAAAAAGTCCTCCACTAGTGCGTTCATCTTATATGCAGCGAGCAGGGGGGCCTATCAGTATAGTGGCCTTCGTATGATGCTACTAAAGGCACAGCCACAAGGCAAATTCCACACAGGGATGATTCTTGGCCTGCTTTATAAATGCAGGCTATCAGCCCCTCTGCTGGCATCAGCCCTTTTCAGTTCCTGCGCCCAGAGTCACTGCTTTAGCCCAGGTGCAGGCAGTGTTTATCTGCGGGTCGAGAATCAGCCCCATGTAGCAGTAGCCTTATGGACTATGCAAACTAAGGGTGAAGGCACACAGAGCAGCTACTTGTCATGGCTACTAAAATAGATGATCATTTACTGATAATTGTCTCTTCATGTGTTTTAGCAGAGGCAATTCTCAGTATTATCTATGGCAGTGTATTTCCTGGGGTTTAGTAGCCTTGACAAGTAGCTGCCACTAAGTAGCTCCATTTGTCTTCACCCTTAGCAGGAAAGAACCAGTATTGGGCTCACAGGGAAAACAGTCAGTATAAGGGCTCTGGCACACGGGGAGATTAGTCGCCCGCGACAAAACTCCCTGTTCGCAGGCGACTAATCTCCCCGAGTTGCCATCACCTGCCATCCCACCGGCGAAAATGTAAGTCGCCGGTGGGATGGCACATGCGGCGGCGCGATTTCGGGAAATCGCCGAAAAAGCCTTGCGAGGCAACTTCAGCGATTTGCCGAGATCGCACCGCCGCGTGTGCCATCCCACCGGCGACTTACATTTTCTCCGGTGGGATGGCGGGTGATGGCAACTCGGGGAGATTAGTCGCCCGCGAACAGGGAGTTATGTCACGGGCGACTAATCTCCCCGTGTGCCAGAGCCCTAAAGGTGGCCATACACGCACCGATATTATCGTACGAAACCTCGTTTCGTACGATAATCGGTGCGTGTATGGTATGTCAGCGAGCCGACCGATGTCGCAGGAAGCTGCTGAAATCGGTCGGCTCGTCGATCGGCCAGGTTAGAAAATTTTGATCGGGCGCCATAGAAGGCGCCTGACCAAAATTCTCCCTTCAGAGCTGAATCGGCAGAAGGAGGTAGAAATCCTATTGTTTCTACCTCCTTACCTGCCGATTCAGCCCTGAATGGTGTGTGGCGGATCTGACGATGTTTCGTGCGACCGATGGTCGTACGAAACATCGTCGGATCGCCACGTGTATGGCCAGCTTAGGGCTCTGGTACACGGGGAGATTAGTCGCCCGCGGCAAAACTCCCTGCTCGCGGGCGACTAATCTCCCCGAGTTGCCTTCCCTCTGCCATCCCACCGGCGAACATGTAAGTCGCCGGCGGGATGGCAGACGCGGCGGCGCGATTTCGCGCAAATCGCCGAAAAAGACTCGCGAGTCTTTTTCGGTGATTTCCCGAAATCGCGCCGCCGCGTCTGCCATCCCGCCGGCGACTTACATGTTCGCCGGTGGGATGGCAGAGGGAAGGCAACTCGGGGAGATTAGTCGCCCGCGAGCAGGGAGTTTTGCCGCGGGCGACTAATCTCCCCGTGTACCAGAGCCCTTAACAGTTCCTCCTATGCTATGTTATCTTATAGAGATAAGATATGAATCCTTGCTACCGTGTGCGACTAATCTGCTCAAAATGCTTTCAATGCAATTAAGTAGATCTCTGGTGGGAAAACATGCAGAGTTCTTTGTTTTTCGGAAGTCACCCAAAGTTGCCTCTCTCCTCGTATGTTTTACCACCAGCCATTTACTTTCATACCATCCAAAGGGCTCCTGGCAGGCCACATTCTTTGGGCGTCCAGTTGGACTGCTCTCCTTTAGTTGAAGCCTACTAACTGTATTGCCCAGCCTTTCAGCAAGTGTTAAAATATGGAACAACAGTGGAGAACATATTCTAAAATTTGTCTTCTAAATTTTACAGGCCATTCTACACATGTGCAGCACAAGTGCGGCTAAAGCAATGCACAGTTTTCTGACTCAGTACCCTTGTACCATTGGTGAAAATGCAGTTAAGTGCGTTCTGCCCTCAAAAAAACAACTTTCAGAGGTAAGCTTTTTGTGTGATGTGAATGCTACTTCTTATTTTTTAAACCGATTTTACTTACTGTCCTGTGTTAGCACTTTGGCAACTTCCTTTTTGTATAAGAAGCAGTAGTAGGAATTTTAATTAACGTAAGCAGAGTTTCTGTATCCTGTTACACAGTAAAATACATGTACCGTATATACTCGAGTATAAGCCGAGTTTTCCAGCACTCAAAATGTGCTAAAAAAGGAACCCTCGGCTTATACTCGAGGCAAGTGGTAAAGTCAGCCCCATATTACCGTTCCTACCGGCTATCCGTTGCGCACGCACGCCACATCTGGAAGGTGGCAGGTTGCTCATTCTCCCGATCAAACCTCATAGTTTCTTCACACTGCGAAGTGAGCGCAGCCTTGGCAAGGGAACCGCCAAGGGGCGCCGCCACCCCCCACCTACCCCCTGTGCACGCGTCATGACTGGAGGCAAGTAGTACAGGGAATTAATGAAGCAATCCGAGTTATTGGTTTATGTTTAGGGGAATGTAAGTAGTAAAGACAGCCCCGTATTACCTTACCTACCGGCCATCGCACGCCGTGCGTGCACGACGTGGCGGCAGGAAAGGTAACGGGGGTGGCGGCGCACCTTGGCAGTTCCCTTGCCAAGGCTGCGCTCAGTTCGCTGTGAAGAAAATATGAGGTTTGATCGGGTGAATGAGCAACCTGCCACCTTCCAGATGTGGTTCAACTACAACTCCCAGTATCCAGGGTGCTAAGAGTTGTAGATGAACATCTGGACGGCAGCATGTTCTACAACCTTACTCCTACGTCAGACCTCCGTGTCCCAGGGAGTGCAAAAATATACGACTCTGCCCATTTACATTTGTTAAAGCTATTTTTATAGTGCAGATTTATCTTTTATTAAATACACGTACTGCTCTTGGGGATTAACATTGTGTAATCTAATTCAATTGCTTTAAATCACTGATGGTGCCTATATTTCATACACAACTCGTGCTGTTAAGGCATCAGCAGTGTCACTTTCAGCCATTAAGAATGTACTACATTTGTGCCTACATGAAAGTGCCTGGTGTTGAAGAGGGCAGTTTTGGTGATCCAGCGAACATAACACCCACCAATTATGTAGCTCCATCATGAAAATATATACACCACAGATGTCTTATACAATTTTAACAAATTCAAGGAAATTGTACCAAATTCACATGGCATGAGGGAAATGCAATTTGGCCAGACTGCATAAGATCTAGGTGTGGAATGTGTGACAATCATTCTCGTCCCCAATTAACAATAAATAAGAGCAAACAATAAATAAGAGCATTCAAGCAAGGGAGGTAGTTGTCTGCAAATCTCTATATATTAGACTCTGTGCCAGGCCATCCACAGTGAATTGTTGCAGGATCTGCATGTTGTGTCGGCTTTCCCTTTCTCTAAGTCTGGTGGTAGCACATGTAGGAGAACCAGTGCTGGGGATGTCCAAGTTGGATTTTTGTGAGCTCTGGTCCCTATGAAACCACATTGTCCGGCGCTGCCCTTACTACTCTGCCCTTACTACTCAGACACAAGCTAGTGTGCAGGTGTGTGTTAAAAGAAATGGATGCCTAGGCTTATACTCGAGTCAATAAGTTTTTCCAGTTTTCTAAGGTAAAATTAGGTATCTCGGCTTATATTCGGATCGGCTTATACTCGAGTATATACGGTACGTTGTATAAGAAAGTAGTTTTTGTAAAATTGCTGTGCTGACGGCTGATGCTATTGCTCAAATATATAGTGTGTGTGGGGGTGGAATCATTCTCATTAAAATTGTCTGCTTTGCATTCACCAGTGGAATCTAAATGGGACACAGGTTGATGAAAATGTATTTTTCGACTCTGTACCCCTAGTTTTTGTTAAAGCAGCAGGAAGCAGCCCTCTGCACTTTCATGTAGGGATGCACCGAATCCAGGATTCAGTTTGGGATTTGGCCAAGATTCTTCCTTTTTTGGTAGGATTCGGCCAAATCCATTAGGATTCAGATTAGGTTCGGTATTCGGGCAAATCTTTTAAGCAGAATAATTTTCTTTGGGGCTTACTCCCTACCCTGAGGGGCCAGAAGAAATGCTATTGGCTACTGGGGCCCTGACCAAAAGTTTTAACTTTAAAGAGAGTCTTGAACCAAATGGTTAAAAACCTTTAGCTTTAGAGAAGACCTCCTGATTTATTTTTATTATTGCAGGACGAATATGAAATTGCTGTGGAAGAAGAGAAAGCAGGGTAAGTTATCAGTTTCATTTTCACCATATAATAAAACATTTTAAAATTAAGAGAACACTTTCAATAAATTGAACAACATTGTGTTTGACTAATGTTTATCTCTTGAAATAGTTGCTGACCTGTCTTGCTTTCTGAGACTGTGTCACAGTGGCACAGATCCTATCTGACCCCCCCCTTCATTGTAAGCAGCAGTCCTGCCCTGCTTTATGGCTGAGATTCTAACTATCTGTATAACAGAGCATTCTGTCACAGTGGCACAGATCCTATCTGATCCCCCCATTGTAAGCAGCAGTCTTGCCCTGCTTTATGGCTGAGATTCTAGCTATCTGTATAACAGAGCATTCTCATATTAAATGGAAATGTGATTTAATGCGGCAAACGATTCTTATATATTTTTTATTACACTGAAATTGATGTGCTAGAGGTAGGATCTTTATTATCTATCTTAAGGCAGTAATCAAATGTATGGGGTATGACTGTATCTTCACTGCTCTTTTCCCTTATTGTGATTATTCTTCCTTTTATAATATTTATATAAAATATGATATTTTACTACTGTTTTAATGGAAAAATGATTTTCTCTCCAAAAGCTCTGAGACTGAAAGTAATGTGGATGAAACAGAAGAGGCACAGACAGCTGATGAAATGGCCTTGAAAGCTCAAACTGAAAGCTCAAATTCTTATTCTGTTGCCGCTGACACTGTGGTTTCAGCAACTTCTCCAGTTGATGCTGTGAATGAGCCAGCTGTAGCATGTTTTGAGAAAGAATCTAAAGCTGTTGAGGAAGAGTCTCTGACTGTTATGGAACAGCCTTCAGCTGTTGAGGAAGAGTCTCCTGCTGTTGAGGAAGAAGCCCATATGCCTGTTGGAGAAGATACTCATTTAGCTAAAGAAGAAGCATCTCAGTTGGCTAATGAGGAAGAGACTTGCTTGGCTAATAAGGAAGATGTGACCTTGACTAATAAAGAAGAGACTTCCTTAGCTATTAAGGAGAAGATTGACCTAGATAACAAACAAGCTAATGAGGAAGAGACTTCCAAGGAAGAAACTCCAACTTTTGAAAAAGAGACTGACCTAACTATAGATGAATCTGCAATGCAACAAGGCGTACAGGATGCTTCCGAAACAAAACAAGAGAAACTGTCTACTACTGAAAATCCTGGTCCACTCGAAGAGGCTGTTGCTCAGCCAGAGCCAACTAAGACATTCACAGGTAGTGCATTTCTCTCTCTCGGCTTTGGAATTCAAGCAACTGAGGATGGTGATGATGAAGAGGAAGCTGCAGAAGCACCTGACCTTGATGTTACCTCACCAATATCTAGCACTGCTACAGACCCAATGGATGAAGATGAACAACCTGAAATCCAGTCAAAGCCTTGTATACCTGAGGACTTAGATGTTATGGTTTCGGTAGAGTCTGAATGTGAGGAAGATGACATGCCTGAACAAGTAAGCCTTAAACACCATATACAAAAAATCCAAGAACCAGAGGCAAGTATGGTTGAACTTGTTACCGCATCTGAAGAAATGGAAGAACCAGAAACAAATGATGCATCTGTTGCACCAGAATCATGTGTAGACTCTGGCAGCTCATCTCACATTACAACCCTTCAAAATGAACCATCAGAGGTCCATGCAACGGTTAGTGAAACATGTGGTACTCACGAGCCAAAAAATGAAAATGTGTTATGTGAACAACTGACAGGTACACTGAATAAATCAGTTGAGTTAGAAACTACAGACAAGGAAGAGTCCAACTTAAACAATACTGAGACACAAGAGACTAATTCAAAGACTTCCAGAACTGATCATTCCCATGGAAGAGGCAAACATTCCTCTGTGGGGAAGTCAAGCTCTGGCAAACAAACAAGCACTTCAAGGGTCAAGTCAGCCAATGTGGAAAAAAGCAAAGATTCATCAACTGATACAAAGGAATCTTTGGATAAACGCAACTTAAACAGGACAGCTAAGTACAATCCACAGAAAGGAGAACTCTCTGTAACATTAACATTGGACAGTCAGAAAGGTTCAAAGATAGACACGAGGAAAAAGGCATCGGTTGAAAGGGGGCCTTCTGGCAGAGAAAGCAGTACACCAAAATCAAATAGCAATCGTTCTAGCCCTTCAGAATCATCAAACAACTTCAAACCAAGTGCAGGCTCTTCTCAAAAGAAAGGTGGTAGCAGAAGTGTGTCATCTGGGTCAGATAAGGAATCAAAAGTTACTCCTAGATCTTGGGAAAGAGAAACAAGGTCAAGCAACAAAAAGGATGACCGTTTTAGAGATGATCGCTCTAGAGAAGACCGCCCTCGAGATGATCGTTCCAAAGAGGATCGTGATCGCTTTCGAGATGATCGTTCTAAAGAGGATCGCCCTCGGGATGAGCGATCGAAAGAGGACCGCCCCCGGGATGAGCGTTCGAAAGAGGACCGCCCCCGGGATGAGCGTTCGAAAGAGGACCGCCCCCGGGATGAGCGTTCGAAAGAGGACCGCCCCCGGGATGAGCGTTCGAAAGAGGACCGCCCCCGGGATGAGCGTTCGAAAGAGGACCGCCCCCGGGATGAGCGTTCGAAAGAGGACCGCCCCCGGGATGAGCGATTGAAAGAAGATCGCCTGCGGGATGAGCGATTGAAAGAAGATCGCCCGCGGGATGAACGATTGAAAGAAGATCGCCCGCGGGATGAGCGATTGAAAGAAGATCGCCCGCGGGATGAGCGATTGAAAGAAGATCGCCCCCGGGATGAGCGATTGAAAGAAGATCGCCCCCGGGATGAGCGATTGAAAGAAGATCGCCCCCGGGATGAGCGATTGAAAGAGGATCGCCCCCGGGATGAGCGTTCGAAAGAGGATCGATTTAAAGTAAGTAGAAGTTGTAGGTTATTGCATTTTTTGTACATTAGATGGGTTGCGATCGTTGCTTCTTTTTTGTTTCATTATTTTGTATTCATATTACACACAATCCCTTCCCACCCAAACACAGCCAGTCCCAATATTGTGTCCTTATTTACCTTTCCCTTCTGTTCTTCACAAAACTAATCACTTTACAGTAAGCTGCAGGGTCCTGAACCAAAACACAAGAAAGCAAGCTGCATAGCCATAACTGGGAAGGGGGCTATGAACCCTTCCTGCAGTGTTCAAGCTACCATTGTTATGCGCAACAAGGGAAGACTGAATTATTTAGAAATGAGGAGTGCAGAGAAGACAGTGTAGTCGAGAAGATCAGTGAAAAATAGAAACAAGAAGAGTGAATGCTGCAAATAGAGTTGGGAACAATTCAACTAAAGAGACACATAGGAGTGGAGTGAATTAAGATTATTTTAAGAAAAGAGGATAGTGAAGGGGAATGCATTAGACAAAGGTTCAAGGATGAGAGTAGAATGGGAAAGGTAGTAATAATATATATTGTTGAATGAATAAGTCACCCTCGTTAGCCCTTCATTAATGCACGTTGGCAATGGTCCCAGGAAAATCTAAGCTACACACTCTAATAACCAAAACATCTTTTATGTACTTTTTCCTTGTAAGCAAGAGTTTCTGCTTTAATTGTTCTACCTTGGTTTGACAGAGTTCTTCAACAAAACAACAGAGGAGCTCGAGAAGTGGTAGTCGTGGCAAAAAATCTGAAAAGGTGAGAATAACTTCTAAAGGGAAGCCCATATTTTTATGAGACTAAATCCAATGATTATGTCAGCCAAGGATTAAAATAACATCTTGTCATATGGGCAAAGGAACAATCATAAATGTTCTCCCAGAAGAACCCTTTTTTCATAGTATTGAGTAAACACCAGTTGTGATAATATTCTAATTGTCCTTGCTAGCAACCCTACGTGTAGTTCACATTCTTTGGTGAGTGGGTTGGTGAGCAACATGTTGCTCCCGAGCCACTGGTTGGGGATCACTGCTCAACACTAACACTTCTCTCAAACCATAAAGGTTTTGCTTTGCAGTATATATAGAAGTAGTTGAACAGACCATTCTGTGATGCCATTGGAATGCAGTCTGTCAGTACCAATATTCCAGTCTGCCCTTTTCTGATGCATTGGCAGATCTAAAATCGAAGCGGGCCTTAGTTTTTTCTCACTTTTGCCAGACCCTCTTATTCAGTCCATGTACACACCATACATTTTTGTGGGTACACCCTTCTTATAAACCGTTTATTTTTTGTCTTGGGTTTGTTTTTAAAAGTGACATTTTTCATCCTCCATGTGTTTTATTTTAGGAACAGGAGGATGTGTTCCCATTTAATTTAGATGAGTTTGTTACTGTAGACGAAATTGTTGAGGAACACGGAGATGCCAAAAAAGCAGAAGAGCAGACAGATGTTTCTGAACTACTAAACACATCTAGGAAAGGGAAAAGAAAAGAGAATGAACCATCTCCTGTAGAAGCTAAAAGAGCAAAATCAGGGAGTCCAGATCCACATGTAACAAAGCAAGACCTCTCCTACGTAACGCTTGATGAAATAGTAGATGAAGAAGATGGCACTGTTGGATCTGAACCAAGTGAGCCGTTGAGCCTAGCAAAAGAATCACAATCCCTTTTAACAGTTGATGAAGTCCATGCAGAGGATGATCAGCCTTCTGCTAAAGAAACACAAGGGCTTATGACTTTAGATGAGATAAGTGAAGAGGAAGATGGGACTCGTGACTCTTCCACAGCTCATGCCCCATTAGAAATTTCCGAGGACTTTGTCAAAGAACAACTTTTAACTCTTGATGAAGTTGGTGGGGAAGAGGAGGAACCGATATCTTCAGAATCCTCATCCTTGCAGACCACAAACCCAAAAGATGAAGAGAATAAAGTCGAACTTAATGACTTGGATGATAAGGAAATTGACCTTTCCAAAATCTTGGAAGATCCGCAAGTTGAGGACCAAGTGACAGTTGACCCTAAAGAGCAGCCTCTTTTGACACTGGATGAAGTCAAAGGAGATGACGACACAGAGTCTATAGCAGACATTAGCTTTAATGAAGGAAACCAGTTTTTTACTGTAGATGAAATCGGGGAAGAGGAGGAAGATTCCACAATGGTTTTAGAGATGAAGCCTGAAACAGGTGGAAAAGCAAAAGGCAAAACTGGAAGTAAAGCTACTAACACAAGTAAGTTAAAAGGTGCTGCTAAACTTTCAGTTTTAGTATTTCTGCAATATTATCCTGCTCTCTGGCAGTCAGATGTGCAAGCTTAAAGCAGTGAGTGGTTTGTGCAGGCTAATTAGAATTGACAATTTACAGACAGAACCATGGCATTTTGTTTTTACTAATAACAGCCTTTTTTTTGGAACACCAGGGCCAAATTTTGGTGTAAAATCAGGGAAAACCACCCATTAAAATGCATTATCAATTGGTGGGACCGAGAAAAGTCAGTTACAAAAGTGTTTAAAAATGCACTCTGATCAAATGTACATTCATTTTTGAAAAGGTTTACGTATCCTTTAATTTTTATTCTGTAGAAATCACAGCTAATTGCTGATTGGTTTTTAATTGGTTACAGTGCATCCATACTGGGAGTTATATGCATTATCGGATGCAACAAATCCAGCCTTTTTTTGAAGGATTCGGTTTCGGCCAAATCCACGGTCCCAGCCAAATCCTAATTAGCATAAATGAGCATATCATAATTAGCATTCGGAAGGCTTAGATTGTAGGGGAATTTTTTTTTATTTTTAACCCTTCCCAATCATAATTAGCATATGCTAATTAGGATTCGGATTCAGTTTAGGATTCAGCAGAATCCGTCAGGGTGGGTTCGGGGGTTTGGCCGAACCCAAAAAAGTGGTAATTATGACATCTGTTCCATAGAGAGTTCTGGTTTAATTTCACCCCTCTCTTTTAGATATTTGAGTTTTAACGGCATGTGTTTTTTTTTTTTTCCCCAAACTGAAGAGCCTACCCCAAAAAGAGGTAGACCGAGAAAAAGGCCCCTGCCCAAAGATAGTGCCACGGGACCCGCCGACAGCAGCAAGAATAAAAAAGACAAGAAAGAGACTGCAGAAGAACCTTCCTCTACTGCGTCCCAGGGACCAGATGCTGCAAAGAGCCCCATGGAGTCAAAATCAAAAGCTTCTAAAGAGAGTCCAGGCAAAGGGAAAAGCCCTGCCAGTTCAGCTCCTGAAAAAGCAGATTCAGGGAAAGAAGCAGCCAGTACCGGTGAGCCACAAAATAATATGAATACTGTACGCTTTACATACTTTTCTCCACTAGATACTAAAGGAAATATATGTATTTATTAGGAAATATTAAGAGTGGCTGTATACGTTTTTCACTTTGCTTCACTAACGTCTCCATAGGTTTTGCTATTGCTTTATAGCTGTTTGCCTCCTATAGCCCTTCTGTAATGTGACATTCCTCTAATAAGAAATTATTAAATTGTTTGTTTATTAACACAACCCAATTAATGTAATTTAGCAAATGCCCTCCCTTAGGATCAGGTCCAGTTTAACTGCCAGTAGATCAAGGCAGGGAGAAGTAAAAATGATAATAATTAAGTGGTTTTAAAGTTATATGTAAAGGTAATTGCTTTTAAATGCAGTATTTGACTGGCTGTTTGTATTCTCTGCTCGATGTGTCTGATGTGTGAGTTGAAAGCATTAAGTTAACATTGAACTTTACAATTGTATTCACAGGTGATTCTGAAGGAACAGCGCCTGAATCAAAGAAGCCAAAATTAGCCCCATATAATCCCTCTGTTCCAATAGGTAAGGGCATGCTAACATTTCATTTGTTGTCTCTTTTCTCTAAGTTCAAGTTTAATTAACATGCTGTGTTTTTAATTGCACATTGTCTGTAATAATGTCCTTTTAAATGGTTTTGTGGCATCCAGCTTGGCTGGACAAAGGAGATGTATGGTTTATAGATTATACACTAGGAGGCAGGGCAATACAAAGAAACAAAATAGAGCCTCTCTCCCACTCAAATATGTCAGTTTCATGAATGTGCATGTTTGGCCTTTCTATCCTGAACTAAAGGATTGCTCTTTATTACGGTATATACTCGAGTATAAGCCGATCCAAATATAAGCCGAGGTACCTAATTTTACCTAAGAAAACTGGAAAAACGTATTAACTCGAGTATAAGCCTAGGGTGGGAAATGCAGCAGCTACTGCTAAGTTTTAATAATCAAAATAAAAACCAGTAAATTACATAAATTGAGGCATCAGTGGGGTATATGTTTTTAAATATTTATTTAAAAGAAAAACCGTAAACTAGCTCTGTAAGTGGAGAAGAGGGTCAACAAAAACAATATGAGTACTACCCCACGCTCATTGGCAAACTGGCAGCAGACCCAGTCCCGGAGGACACGTAAAGGGGAATAAGTATTGAGACTGGGAGTCGGCCAGGGCACTGGAGGGTCTGGTTGTAGGTGGCCTAATTTGCACACAAAGGACAGAGGGTGCTAGTCTGGAGGGACCCATGGCACCCGACTCGAGTATAAGCCGAGGCTATTTATTACTTATTGGTACAAACTCCAGTATGCTGCTGTTTTCCAGTTTTGGCCACTAGAGGGCATGCAGCTATGTCCAAATATGACACCAGACATTAAGGCTTGCTTTCTATTTTACTTTTTCCTGAAACTTAACTTTAAAAAATGAACTTTTTTCCCCCCTCAGTAAGCCAGATCACTGCCAAAGCCCCTTTTGACCACCAGAACTTAGGGTTGAATAAGGTTATAAATGGAAAGTAACTGAAAAATTGTTACTATTTGAAAAATATACATACATGAATTAGGTTACCTTACAACAGCTGTATTGGCAGGCGGGGGCACAAATGGAACAAAAAAAGGGGGGAAAAGGGAGCATTTCATAGAGGGTCTTGATGCTTCAATTAAAGGGGAACTCCACCCAAACTTAAGCTTGTTGAAAAGTAAACATAATTTCAAGCAACTTTGCAATATATATCGATTAAAAATATGCAGCCTTTTCATGATTTTTAATGTAGTAATCTGGTTTGGAACAGTTCCCTAAGCCCCGCCCCCTGTTCCCCTGCTGATCTGGCTGACTACTTTGTGACTCAAATAAAATGTAACAGTAGTCGCCTGTCCTCAGCCTGCCTTCAGCCTGCATCCTCCCAATCCCATAATTCCCTGCACATGTGATGTCAATAAGGAAATGAACATCACAGGGCAATGCATTGTGGGTCATGTAGTTCCTGCATGCTGTCTGTAAGCTGTGGAGAATTTGTTACAATTTATAACGGTTTATATCAGTGTTTTAGTCCCTCCTCCCCTGCCAGGGTTTCAAATGAGGCAGAAAGAGAAGAACTGTTTTGCAGCTGGATTTCAGCATATAAAAATGGTATTTATTCCTACTGTATGAAGGAACAGATTACAGGGATAGGGATATTAGGGGTTCCTGTGTTGTGTGGGGGCTCTGTAACAAATTTTGGTTCAGAGGCCGCAGTTCATTGTACTTCATAAGGTTACAGAATGTGCAGCTGAATGTACTTGGACTGATTGTGTAGATTTAAAATGTGTCTTAGCTTCTAAACATGTCCTTCCTTCTACCCAGGTATGGAATTCCTAGTCCCTCAGACAGGATTCTTCTGTGAGCTGTGCTCTCTGTTTTACATCAACGAGGCAACCAAGATAAAACACTGTAAAAGTCTGCGGCATTATCAGTCTGTAGAGGTGAGTTGTGTGTCTGTTCCCTGCGCTGTGTCCCTTTCTGTGAATGCTTGCTAACCCCATATTCTTCCTACTCCTTCTCCCTGCAGAAACACATGGCCAAATCAGAAGCAACAACAGAGGCAAAAGAATGAAGAAATCGAAACATTTTGGGTCCATAGTGCATTTTCCTTTCATTTCTCACCAACCTGTTTTCTAAACAGTTGTTAATATTGTACAAAAAAAAAAAAATAATTGCACTCAGTCTAGACAAAACTAGATAGAAAATATGAAAAATCATTTTTTTTTTAATATCTGATTTTTCTAGTGTTTTACATCAATAAATGTTCCCTGTACTCTTGGGGAGTCCAGCTGGTAAGTGTGGGGGGTTCACCTGTATGGTATTGTACCATGGAGCGATACAAGCCTGCTATTAAGGGGGTAGTTCACCTTTAAATAAACTTTTAGTATTATGTAGACAGTCATAGTCTGAGACTATTTGCAATTGGTCTTCATTTTTTATTTTTTGTTTTTTTTTTTTCAGTTATTTGGCATTTTGCCCAGCAACTTGGTATTTCAGAGTCTTATTTACTAGGGATGCGCCAAATCCACTGTTTTAGGATAAGGCCGAACCCCGAGTCCTTTACAAAAGATTTGGCTGAAAACTAAATCAAATCCAAACTCTAGTTAGATGGAAGGATATGCAGATTAGGACAAGAAAGGGTTAAATGGCCAATTTTAAACTTCCGTGTTTATGTGACAAAAAGTTACGTGTTTTTAAGGATTCGGTTTGGCCAGAGGCATGAATTTGGCCAAATCCTGCTGAAAAAGGCAGAATCTTGGCCGAATCCTGGATTTGGTACATCCCTATTATTTAGCCTAGAAACCAGGCAGTGGTTTGAATAGGAAATTGGAAGATAAATAGGAGAGGGCCTGAATAGAAAGATAAGTAATAAAAAGTAACAAAACTGTAGCCTTACAGAGCACAATTAGTCTTTGGCTGCCGGGGTCAGTGATCCCCATTTGAAAGCTGGAAAGAGGCAGAAGAGGAAGGCAAATAATTCAAAAACTATAGTTAATAAAAACCAATTACAAAGTTGCTAGGAACAGGGAAATTCTATAACATACTAATAGTTAACTTCAAGGTGAACCTCCCCTTTAATGGGCTTATATCCTCCATCCCGAATCCTCGGTGGCGTTGCCACGCGCTCACGATGTCGGCAGATATACTCGTTGTAATTATACCGTTTCCTGTGTATTTTGTTGGAAAATAATACTGACATTTTTATTTTTATGACATGATTTTTAAGATGATCCTTTTTTTGTTTCCTAAGTTATGATGGGGGCTGGCTTGGAACTGCCCCCCTGTATGGGGCAGGGGGGGCGTTCCATCCCGAGAGCACCACTTGCACTGCCAGCGTTCTCTTGTATATCAGAGGGCAGCCATATGTTTCCTTTTTGGGACACATTTAAGTTAATTTAGCATTCTTAAAGAATGTTCTGCTCGGGATTATTTTGCATTCTTTTGTACATAGCCCTTACGCCGCCTTGTGTAGGAAGTTTCTAAATAAAACAAGTGCTTGCCCAAATTCTTTAACAGAATGTCGTTAATGCTTGTGTTTGGACCAGCGCACACAATTGTAATCGGCACACAAACAGTTACTGAGAGCTAAAAACTTGCAGCGAAACCTAGAGTTCTGTGACTGCTTAAGACCCTCCCAGTGTATCCATTGGTGATGTAGCTAGCAACCAACCAACCAACCAGGGGCAATTAAATCATTGTGGGCGGTGCAGTGGGAAGACTGGTGGGCGGGTAGGCAGGCTGCAGATTCACTTACAGATGCACAGAGACTGTGTTACGGAGCTTTTCTTGCCCACAGTACTCTGCACTTCCAGGTTAACACCAACCGAAAGTTTTTACAATTTGTAACATCAGTGTTTTAGTCCCTCCTCCCCTGCCAGGATTTCAAATAATGCAGAAAGAGAAAAACTGTTTTGCAGCTGGATTTAAGCATATCAAAATGTGTTTATTCCTACAGATTACGGTGATAGGTTTATTAAGGGTATCTGTGTTGTGTTGGGGCTCTTTAACAAATTTTGCTTTGTAAGCCGGGGTTCCCCTTTAGTTAAATGTGAAAAACATATCAGTACAGCTGTGAATCAATACAATTCATACACACTCTCAATAGAGAGTAGTTTGCTCCATAACCAGCCCAAATAAATCCTAATTCATAAGTAGCTGTAAGCGATGCTCTAACACAGAACCCAGACGCGGCTCATCCCAAAATCAAAAGGCCTCCCTGTTCCAAACCCTGACTCACAATATCACATTGCGCACATATAGTAACACTGGGCTTACAAGTTGCACAAAGGAAGGGTTTAGCGCACACAGCCTGTGGAACGTTAGGGGACGTTGCTGGGAAGCTGCTCCCAAGCCGCAACTTATGACTGATGTGTCATGGCTGCCGTGAGTTTCACATGATCTCATGCCCCTCACAGATTGGATGGGGGCAGCCTGGATGAGACCAGTGTCCATCAATGGGGGGGGAGTTGGCACCCAAGTCTCCTTTAGCTGTTCCTTGTGGAAGATGGCCCTGCCCACCTACATACTCACCCATTACCTCTGAGAGAATCCTTGACCTACAGGTGCCTTCTGATATAAAGGGAACATGAGTGGCCT
Organism: Xenopus tropicalis; assembly: GCF_000004195.4. NCBI lineage: Eukaryota > Metazoa > Chordata > Amphibia > Anura > Pipidae > Xenopus > Xenopus tropicalis. The sequence continues at coordinate 15,481,380 of NC_030677.2, read as the reverse complement.
CTTGTAAACTAGGTAGGAATAAAGCAGTATAATAATCACCATCTCTGAGGGTAATCCAACCAATTTAAAGGAGAAGTAAAAGCACAGGTCCCCCACCCCCCAATCACATCACCAGAAGAGGTAAGGTAAGTGCAATACACCTGGCTCAGCCCAAGCAAGAGCCAATGAGATTCCTGACTCTAGGCAATGAGCTACAGTACCATTCAACCTGCTGAGATTCTGTGAGTAAAGGTAATGGATGTTGTGTTATATACAGGCAGCTTTGGTGTATGGTCACTCAACTCTGTATAAACTTGGGAATATGACTTGTATGGGAGCTATTATCCGGAATGACGGGGACCTGGGGTTTTCTGGATCTGGTTGGATGGTGTGGGAGGCAGTGGCCCAAAACCTGTACAGAAGTTGATTCAAAATGCTGATATGAGAGTCTGTGAAGAAAAGCGATGCAGAAGTCCTTAGGGACTGAAACCCACCAATTTCATAATAGGGGGCATTGAGATGCCAATGTGTTCTCTATGTGCAGTTACTGTGTTATCCAAAGTCCTGCAAGATATGACGTGGCAAACAATTGGTATTGTGAATGTCAGGCAATGTGGCACCCACTACAGTTATACAGAGGATTTATACAAGTCATACCCATTACTGAAAGCAGTACTGTAATGCCTAAAATGGCCACAAGGTGTCATAGGTGATCGGCTGCATACCTATGTAATGCGTAATGCACAATATATAGTCACTTCGAAGAGCTCTGCGTGTTATACAGTTCCAAGGATTGTTCTTGTACAATTATTTGATGTTGCTCTGCTGCTACAGAACATGCCAGTAAAGATCTGTGCCACTGTGACAGAATGCTCTGTTATACAGATAGCTAGAATCTCAGCCATAAAGCAGGGCAGGACTGCTGCTTACAATGGGGGGATCAGATAGGATCTGTGCCACTGTGACAGAATGCTCTGTTATACAGATAGCTAGAATCTCAGCCATAAAGCAGGGCAGGACTGCTGCTTACAATGGGGGGATCAGATAGGATCTGTGCCACTGTGACAGAATGCTCTGTTATACAGATAGCTAGAATCTCAGCCATAAAGCAGGGCAGGACTGCTGCTTACAATGGGGGGATCAGATAGGATCTGTGCCACTGTGACAGAATGCTCTGTTATACAGATAGCTAGAATCTCAGCCATAAAGCAGGGCAGGACTGCTGCTTACAATGGGGGGATCAGATAGGATCTGTGCCACTGTGACAGAATGCTCTGTTATACAGATAGCTAGAATCTCAGCCATAAAGCAGGGCAGGACTGCTGCTTACAATGGGGGGATCAGATAGGATCTGTGCCACTGTGACAGAATGCTCTGTTATACAGATAGCTAGAATCTCAGCCATAAAGCAGGGCAGGACTGCTGCTTACAATGGGGGGGATCAGATAGGATCTGTGCCACTGTGACAGAATGCTCTGTTATACAGATAGCTAGAATCTCAGCCATAAAGCAGGGCAGGACTGCTGCTTACAATGGGGGGATCAGATAGGATCTGTGCCACTGTGACAGAATGCTCTGTTATACAGACTTTGGCTGCCTGTGTTCTCAAGGGAAGGAGTCTCTGAGCCTGGAGGGAGAAGACTAGGCCTCCAGTAAAGCCATGTGCCCCAGAGTGTGTCAGCCACTCTGGTGAAGTCGGGGACAGGGACCCCGTGAATGAGGACCAGTTAGATAGCAAGTTTTGTGGAGCACTTTCTAGGAAAGTGAGATAGTGAGGGAAGAGAGCACGAGCAGTTTGGCTCAGAGGAAAGTAGCTGTGGGAGTACCCTTCCAGACAGGCACTGTTGCCTTAGTGTAGGGCCACGGTTTAGACCTAGGAGGCAGGTAGAGTGAACCCTGATCCAAAGTTGCCGTGGGGCCTGAGGAGTGTGGTATCCAGCTAGCTGTTCCACAGAGTGAGCAACTGAACCGGTGGCACTGATCCTGCCTGGCTCAAGGGGAGTTGGGAGGAGCGGGTGTACACCCTCTCTGTGCTGTCCTCAGAGAAACTGCTATGCTAACTGATGTGTGAGTATATTGTATAACCCTGGGAACCAGCCATAAAGCAGGCAGGACTGCTGCTTACAATGGGGGGGGGGGATCAGATAGGATCTGTGCCACTGTGACAGAATGCTCTGTTATACAGATAGCTAGAATCTCAGCCATAAAGCAGGGCAGGACTGCTGCTTACAATGGGGGGGATCAGATAGGATCTGTGCCACTGTGACAGAATGCTCTGTTATACAGATAGCTAGAATCTCAGCCATAAAGCAGGGCAGGACTGCTGCTTACAATGGGGGGGATCAGATAGGATCTGTGCCACTGTGACAGAATGCTCTGTTATACAGATAGCTAGAATCTCAGCCATAAAGCAGGGCAGGACTGCTGCTTACAATGGGGGGGATCAGATAGGATCTGTGCCACTGTGACAGAATGCTCTGTTATACAGATAGCTAGAATCTCAGCCATAAAGCAGGGCAGGACTGCTGCTTACAATGGGGGGATCAGATAGGATCTGTGCCACTGTGACAGTGGTCATAGGCTGGCCATACACATTTAGATTCTAGTTCTTTTATGAGGAACATTTGGATATCGATTGTATGTTTTAATGCAACAATATAATACAAGCTGGCCATACACTCACTGACAAGGTTTATTACGATATTCGGTGTGTATGGTGGATCGATGAGCAGTCTCATTGATCGGGCGGGACAAGAGATTTTGATCGGACACCATTGAAGGCACCCAAGCAAAATCTGTGTTTAGGGCTGAATCATTAGATAGGGGTAGAATCCCTATTGGTGCTGCCTCCATATCTGACAATTCAGCCCTGAATGTCAGTGAAGGGTACAGACGATCGAAAGATCGTAATTGGTATGTGTATGGCCACCTTAAAGCTAACATTCAGGCTGAAACTGTCGCATATAAGTCCTAAAAAAATAAATCTGCCGATGTTTTGGCCATTAACGTATGAAAGTCATGTCCTGGGAATACATTGTAGTTCGCTCAAAGACATAATTGAATAGACCAGTGCTGTCCAATTTCTATGGTGCCGAGGGCCGGAATTTTTCCATCCTACATGGTGGAGGGCCAATAATGGAAGCCAGTTTTGGCCACTCCCCTTTTTTAAACCTCACCCACTTGAAACCACACCTATGTTATCACATGACCATACCCATATTAATGGTGGTAGTACAGCAAAAACCTGCCATACTTTGCCTTCCCTACCCTGCCTGTGTGTGCCATACTCTGCCTGGCCTATGCTGCCTGTGTGTGCCATACTCTGCCTACCCTATGCTGCCTGTGTGTGCCATACTCTGCCTGCCCTATGCTGCCTATGTGTGCCACACTCTGCCTGCCCTATGCTGCCTGTGTGAGCCATACTCTGCCTGCCCTACCCTGCCTGCGTGTGCCATACTCTGCCTGCCCTACCCTGCCTGTGTGTGCCATACTCTGCCTGCCCTGCCCTGCCTGTGTGTGCCATACTCTGCCTGCCCTATGCTGCCTGTGTGTGCCATACCCTCCCTGCCCTACCCTGCCTGTGTGTGCCATACTCTGCCTGCCCAATGCTGCCTGTGTGTGCCATACTCTGCCTTCCCTATGCTGCCTGTGTGTGCCATACTCTGCCTGCCCTATGCTGCCTGTGTGTGCCATACTTTGCCTGCCCTATGCTGCCTGTGTGTGCCATACTCTGCCTACCCTACCCTGCCTGTGTGTGCCATACTCTGCCTTCCCTACCCTGCCTGTGTGTGCCATACACTGCCTGCCCTATGCTGCCTGTGTGCTGGCACTGCTCCTACAGTCTGCACAATAACTATATACTAAAAAACATTTTAATTGCAGTACCACCTCAGTATATGTTTTTTGCAGTGTGCAGGATTTATTTGTAGGTTTCTACTGCTCCTACAGTCTGAGGTGTGAACAGGGGAACAATGGGGATGATTACAGCCTGAGCCTGAGGTGTGAACACTGCAGGGGGTGAATAATGGAGCGATTAAAAGGTGTGAACAACACAGGGGATTACATGATTAAACAATACAGGGGGTTTACAGCCTGAATCTGAGGTGGAACCATGAAGGGGGCCAGTTAATCTCAGTACTGATACCATTTAAAGCTTACACAAAGGTAAACCATCAAAGCAGCCAGACAGGTGGGGGGCCACACATAGGGGGGTCACGGGCCGCCAGTTGGACAGCCCTGGAAAAGACAATACAAGCAAAGATATTCTCTTTATCCGACAGAAATGTATTAACCTGTCTGATCAATTAAACTGATCGCAGCCGCACACCATCTGAAAATCGGATGAAACTTTGTTTGGAATGATTATATCAGTGTGTGTATGGCCAGCTTTAATGGGTGTCTTAGGGCGAAGACACACAGAGCTACTTAGTAGCAGCTACTTGTCACAGCTACTAAATGCCAGAAACTGCCACAGACAATACTGAGAATTACCTTTGCTACGGGCGAAGACACACGGGGGTGATTAGTTGCCGCAACTTTTAATTAATAAAGTGGCAACGATTAATCGCACAACTTTTCACCCATAGAATATAATGACCATCGCAGCGACTGATTAGTCGCCGCAACTACTACTAATCGCCCCGTGTGTCTTCACCCTAAAACACACGTAGAGACAATTATCAGTAAATGATCAGCATTGTCTATTTTAGTAGCCACGACAAGTAGCTGCTACTAGTAGCTCCGTGTGTCTTTGCCCTTATACTCCTGGGCCCCTCTGCAACCGCAGGGTCTGCTTCCTCTGTAGTTCCGCCCCTGTAGCAAACCCAGTCCATTTGGCTGTGCCGGGGGAGTTGCAGAATAGGGGCAGTAGCACTTTAACAGGCTGCCTGTGTGACAGAGGGAGTTTGCCAGCAGCTGACTGTGCTAGTGAGGCCGGGGAGGGAGGCAGAGAGGGGGCCGGGAGCTCACAGCATCCAGTACAGACAGACATCGGCCGGAGCTAGGTGGCCAAGCCAGCAGGAATGCTGAGGGTCTTTATCCTTCATGCTGAAAATGTGCAAACCCCAGACTCAGACATCAGCGACTCCTACTGCTCTGTGGTGTTCCAAGGTAAGTACTGTGCCCTGGGAGCCATAGAGCACTCGGCTAATGCCCAATGGGGCTGGGCTGCCACACACATGGCTATGCAGCAGCAGCTGCTGGGGGTTTGGGAGCCTTACCTTCCCCCTAACTAGCCCCATGCATAATGGAATTCAGCAGCCACCCTGGCCAGTCAGCCTAATAATATGCCCAAGCAGGGGAATGACTTTGCTAAACAGTAGAACCCACCCAGGGGTTGTAGCTCTATGGCTAAAATAACTGGGGACCTGGTTAATACATCCCTTACTTACCTCTGTGCCCAAATTATAACTAGGCCATGGGAATGGTTCATAGTATTTTTTATACATATGGGAGGGAGGTGCCATAGTGTTTCCCTTAGACAGTACAGTATGGGGGTACAGCTTATTGTGTGCCCAGAACATTCCTTCTCTGTATATTTGTATTTATACATATGGGTAGGAGGTGCCATAATGTTTCCTTTAGACAGTACAGTATGGAGGTACAGCTTATTGTGTGCCCAGAACATTCCTTCTCTGTATATTTGCATTTATAAACATTGGTGGGGGCTGCCATATTGTTTCCCTTAAAACACTACAGTATGATGGTACAGCTTATTGTGTGCCCAGAACATTCCTTCTCTGTATATTTGTATTTATACATATGGATAGGAGTTGCCATAGTGTTTCCCTTAGTCAGTACAGTATGGGGGTACAGCTTATTGTGTGCCCAGAACATTCCTTCTCTGTATATTTGTATTTATACATATGGGTAGGGGGTGCCATAGTGTTTCCCTTAGACAGTACAGTATGAGGGTACAGCTTATTGTGTGCCCAGAATATTCCTTCTCTGTATATTTGTATTTATACATATGGGTAGGGGGTGCCATAGTGTTTTCCATAGACAGTACAGTATGAGGGTACAGCTTCTTGTGTGCCCAGAACATTCCTTCTCTGTATATTTGTATTTATACATATGGGTGGGAGGTGCCATATTATTTCCTTAGTTAGTAGTTTTCCATTTGTTAGTAGTAAGATGCTCTTTTGCCCTCTATTTAATACTTTCAACCATCTAATAAGACCCATAGTTACTCATGGCTCACTCTATAGGAGGACTAACCTTGATCCAAGCACTTGCCCATCTTCCCTACCATCCATCTCTCCCCTGCATCTCTTATTGTAAGAACTGCCCCAAGACTGTCCCTACGCAGTGCAGAACTGAATGAAATCAACCAAGAAGCGATATCTCTTGGAGACCCCTGGCCTCCATTTCTCTATTCTTTTTAAAACCCCCATCCCCATCAGAGCTAAGGAGACATCACTTATGGAGCAGAGAAGAAGGCCTTCTGTTACACAGTCTGCAGACACCTCCATGAGAACAGGTTGTAGCTTATCCTTCAAAATCCTTCAAGAATCAGCTGTCAACCCAACCTGACCTTCTTCTTTTCTACATCCATAGCTAGCCCACCTCCTCAGGTATCATTCCTGCTAATAATGGAGATGGGCAGCCCAAAGTGTTCTCCAAATGGAAGAAAGTGGGCAGGTTCTTGGACAGGTCAGGGGTGTTTCTGTTCATAAGTGGGTGTGGTCAGGGTAGATAGGGGGCTTGGTCTAATTTGTCAGTGCCACCTTGCTTGGCACCCAGGGCCGCCATCAGGGGGGCACAGGGGGTACGATCGTCCCGGGCCCGAGCTTTAAAGGGGGCCCGGCCACGCTAGAGTTTCCTTAGCCCGGGCCCCCTTTCCTCAAGCCCGGGCCCCGTCTTTAGTTTTATCCTCCTCTTTGTGCCGCGGCTCGCTGCCGCATCTTTGCTTTTATAAGGTTGTGCCCGTGCGTACTGACGTCACACGCATGGGCCGCAACCTTATAAAAGCACGGAAGTAGCAGAGAGCCGCGCACATAGAGGAGGACATCGCCGAGCTGGGTGGGCAGGAAATGTTAGGTGCTTGGGGCCCTGGGGGTAAACTGAAGGTTACTTGGGGGCCCTGGGGGAAGCTGAAGGATACTTGGGGGGCCCTGGGGGTAAGCTGAAGGATACTTGGGGGGCCCTGGGGGTAAGCTGAAGGATACTTTGGGGCCCTGGGGGTAAGCTGAAGGATGCTGGGGGAAGCCGGAGGATGCTGGGGGGGGGGCCCTGGGGGAAGCCAGAGGATGCTGGGGGGAGCCAGAGGATGCTGGGGGGTGCCCTGGGGGAAGCCGGAGCATGCTTGGGGGGAGCAGGAGGATGCTTTGAGGGGCCTGGAGGGAAGCAGGAGGATGCTGGAGGATGCTGGGGGGGGGGGGCAGGAGAATGCTTGGGTGGCCTTGGAAGAAACAGCAGGACGCTGGGGGGGAGCCGAAGGATGTGGAAGGAAGCAGCAGAGGGCAGGCCATAGTATGAGTAATTTGGGGGGAGCACCAATGTTTTAGGGGGCCCTGGGCTGGCCAGCATTGATTTAGGGGGTACCTGCCCTGGCACCAATGTAAAACGTAACCCCTGGCCACCAATGTTTTAGTGGGGCCTTGGCTACCAATGTCTGTATGTCCTTTGTATTGATGGGAGGGGTCACTGGGGGAGGGGCCATTGGGAGTGTGGGAGGAGGGGGGGCCCAGAAATCTTGTTGTGAGGGGCCCCGTGATTTCTGATGGTGGCCCTGTTGGCACCTATTACAGTAGAGGGGGCTATCTCTCTCTATTACAGTAAGTGCATATTTATTAGGCTATATATCCTGGTGCCCCAACCAATATGGCTCAGCACCGGGCCAAGACGGCTGAAGACTGGGGGAGGTGTAGGCAGGGGATGGATAAGTGAGCAGTGGGGGGACAATGGCCCAGACTAGGGGTAGGCAAAACAGACACACATTTAGCTGCCCCCCACCATTGCCTTCCCCTAGTCCCCACCTTTATCCTGTTATTTTCAGTGGGGTCTCCCAGCTGTCTGTGTTGGTGCCTCAACCAATATGGCTCAGCACGGGCCAAGATGGCTGAAGACTGGGGGAGGTATAGGCGGTGGGTGGATATATGAGCAGTGGGGGGACAATGGCCCAGACTAGGGGTAGGCAAAACAGACACACATTTAGCTGCCCCCCACCATTGCTTTCCCCTAGTCCCCGCCTTTATCCTGTTATTTTCAGTGGGGTCTCCCAGCTGTCTGTGTTGGTGCCTCAACCAATATGGCTGCATATAAACATTGGCCTGTTATTTCCCCTCACTGGAGCATGTAGGCAGCTGACAGGCAGGCACAGGTTCTTTGCGGCTACTGGAAATAGCATCAGCTCTCTGGGATTGGGGAGTCGCATTACAGTGTATTTGTCACTCATGAGTCTTATCTCTGGTCTCCATATGGCATGTAATGTATCTGCGGGGCTAAAAGCTTCCCCACAGCCAAACCAGCCTTCATGGGGTGGGGCAATTGCTGTTATCCAGGGGTGGATGCTGGGAAACGTAGTACATTGGCATGTTGGATCGAATAGGTAGCAGTTTGGACACTACCAATATAAAGTCAGACCAACTGCAATGTAATTTATCCCATTGTTTCTAATATTAACTAGTGATTATGGGAAATGTTCTGGTAATTAACATGATTTTATGTTAAGTTTTAATAAATACATCCCTAAGGCCACTCTTGAGTCCTGTTGGAAAGTTACCCATTCCCATTCCAGAATCTCCATTACTTACCCAGGTATAGGACAGAGCATAGGCTTATCCATCCTCTGGCCTGGAGGTTTAGTGTTTGGGCATCCCCTCTTTGGGGCATCTCAAGATCCTCTGAGCCTTCCTGCACCCCCAGGTTGGGTTCCGGGCCGGGGGTAACCATAGGACAGACCACTGAGGGTTATGTGCAGCTGCCATTACTATTAGCCCTCAGCGTTACACATAGAAATTAAATTGGATTTATTTAAAAAAAGGTTAATAAATGTGTGTCTTTTTCTAACCTCAGCTACTATGTACTATGTACCCTCTGCCCAGCCTGGCGCTGACCTATGACATCATTGCCATTAGCCCAGCTCCCTGCCCACTTCTTTCTATGGAAGTAAATGAGTAGCAAGTGATCACTGGCGTGCCATTCCCACCAGCTGGCATTCCTGCATAATGCCTCGTACATCTCACAAACACGGGGAACAAGGCGGGCATTGTGCCAATGGGGGTCTGTTGGGGTCTTAATAACTGTTTGTCTTACACGACCAATAACATAAGTAGCATTATACCATTCCTGCCCAGAGCATGGACACAGACTTAGAGCTGAATGGTGATTATTCTTGCCGTATGTTTGCTTAGGACGGAGGCAGGGGGGCTGCACGGCATAAACCGCATATTGACTTTGGGCTTCAGTAAAGCCCTTTCTATGAAATACTTACACGCACAGGCTAATGCAGCCCAACCTGCTGCAGGACAAAGTCAAGGCAAAGTTCTACCCCTCATATTAAAGATCTGTCTCTTAAACAGCGGTCACTGTGAAATAATGTCTTTATAGCTGTGTCACTTTCCTCCTAATGGCAGCTTACTGCTTGTGCTGCATTGGGGGGTCTCTAGATCAGGCCACACTCAGATGTAAAAAGACTTGGAGAGCAACACAAGCACCATAAAAGTTCATGGAGGAGCCAAATAAGGGCTGTGATTGGCTATTAGGGGCCTCTATGCACCCTATCAGCTTACAGGGGCTTTATTTGGTAGGAAATCTTGTTTTTATTCAACCAAAACTTGCCCCCAAGTCAGGAATTCAAAATAACTCCCTGGTTTGGGGGCACTGAGAGCAACATCCAAGGGGTTGGGGAGCAACATGTTGCCCCTGAGCCACTGGTTGGGGATCACTGCTGTAGATAATGGGGAATGGGGATGGGGAATGGCATCATCTCATGGGCTTCGGGCAGCTTGCTAGGTGGCAAAGTCTCACTTGGGTTTTATTATAACTGGGCGAATTAACCCCTCAGGGTACATACCACAGGGGACATGTCACAGAGTGTTGCACACTTTAAGGAGCCACTAGTACAGTTTCTCCAATAATGGTTGTTATACAAACCCCAAGGTTATTATGGATAAAACAGAACAAGGATTCCCAGGCTGCTGGGTCCCTCCGTTACCTACCCTCCTGCATCTTCTCTTTAGGGCAGTGGCTCTGTACAGACTATGGGCAAAGAAATCATCCTGTGATAGAGGTGTCCTCACTGATTCCCTGTCTGGAGAGTTACCACTAGGGCACGGGCCTTTTCCTGCCTCCTCCTCACCAATGTTTAGTTGGTTAGTCCTAGTTGGGTGCTGCTGGGGTACTTATACTTTGGAATGATACTTGGCACTGGCAGACCTAATGACTCCTGCATCTCCCTTCCCCTGAGTGCCATAGCAATGTGCTTTCGCCATCCTCCCAGCAGGACTTTGCATCTCCCAGCCAACCCTTACCTGTCTTTGCCCCCTGCCAGCCAACTGAATTACTCACAGGTACCTGGAGGTCACAGTTTGGGAACCCTCATATTTACCATATTTACCATCATATTCCTGCTTTTATTAATCAGGAGCACAGGCTTGAGGGCAGGTCTATGGGAATAGTGGATGGGTTGGTAGTAACATAGTAACATAGTAAGTTGGGTTGAAAAAAGACATACGTCCATCAAGTTCAACCATAAAATGGGGAGAAGTAGAGATGAAATATTTGGCAGGTAGTTGCAGAAAGGTATTATGGTCTCATTAAATGAAATGTGGTCTCATAATCACTGCCATTATATTTTGTGCACCGGGCACAGGGCCGGATTTGTAAGCTGGGCGCCCCAAGGCTGCCACCTGTCCGCCGCCCCCCGCCCCTCGCACACGTAGCCCCCCCCATGCACAAACTCACGATCATAGGTCTTTACAATTGCATACGGAGCAGTGGGGGAGAGGTCCCCATTGCTTCGTATGCAAGAAAAACTTTAATATTTTGGTGCGGCATGCCGCACCCCAATTTGTGCCGCCCTAGGCCTGGGCCTTTGGGGCCTTTCCACAAATCCGGGCCTGACCGGGCACCATTGGGCTCAGGGCAAACATCCCATTGGTTTGCACTACAAGATTAATAGCAACGTAGTGCCTAGCCTCCGTAATACACGTACATACCAGTACTACTATTTACTGAAGCAGCCCTGTCCCCCTTGTGTTTTATTCTGTGCCACAGAGAAATAGCAAATATTATGGTTTTCTTTGGCCTTGGTGTGTTTTTAGCCTTGGCTGAAGGTTAAACCCATTTTTGTGCCAACTAAAGGCTCAGGGTATATTCAGTTCTGGATCAATGATTTCCTTGTTGGTGCAAGAGTAACATTTGGCCTTTATTCCTAGCCCCATGCCCATACACTGTGTAAACTAATGTTAGCCAATAGAAATTCTGAAATCAATTGTTCTCTGTTGTTTAAACATAGGGTCACTCACTGTCTCAGGGGTCCAACTGTTTAGGGGTCATTTACAAATCCCTGGGGAGCTCTTAAAAGACTGAGTTATTGAAGGGGATACTTACCCGGTGCTATTCTCCTTAGTCCGATGTTGGATTAGATGCCTGTTGCTTTAATAATTTTCTTCTATATTATATTTTTCTATTACCATTATATTTGTGTACAAGCATTTTCATTCCTAGTGGGGGGCCACAAGGTGTATCCCTGGGAACCCAGAAATTGGAGGCACTAGGCATAGGTACCAGGTCCCCCGGTCTCTCCCAATATTGCCACAGAGGGTTCCGAGGTTTGCACTAGTGCTTAGAATATATTGGAGGGTAACCCTGCCATAGAAGGCCAGGAAAGAGTTACATTTATATAGGTATTTATGCGCCACAAATGCACCAATCGGATCAGCACCAGCTCTGGGTGCTTGGGATAAGCAGGGGAGGTGAGGCTCTATGATACCATTCCTGACTCCCTACTATTTGGTTCCCCCCACCTTGTAACCTATTCTAGAAATATGTCTTTGTACCATTATTTCTGGCCAGGCTGGCACAATAGTGGCTAGGTGCCCGCCCTACCCACAGGAGGATCCATTAGAACAGAGAGAGACTCATACATTAGTGGCTTCCAGGTCTTCAGCATCTGGACCTAAACCAACAAACATGGGAAATTGTGCATAATCCATATCATACCACAAATATCCTGAGGTTAAAGCTAAATGCAGGCAGCAAATGCCAGCCTATGAATAGCCCTTATACCCCAGGGCTACTGGGTGGCACATGTTGGCTATACACTGGGAAAGGCAATGCCCCCTACACCCCTATATGGATATGTGCATCTTCTACTCAATTTAGGGGGTATATCTCTGTTTTTAGATAGGGATGGAAACTGCCATTTTGTTCTATATTGTTCATTTAGCACAGGGATTTTATGTAATGTAATGTCATTTATTGCCACTAAGGGCAACAATTCTAATCATACTGTGGTCCATGCACTGACAACTGCAAGTGTTTGGCAGCGCCACCCATGGGGAAACACTGGATATTACAGGCTGCCCAGGTCCCATTGTGGGATTGGGACTCGTGTAAATACTGGTTTAAATAAATGACAAATAATTGCCAAAAATAAGAGAAATGGTTAACAAATCTGACCAAATGAAAAATGAGGATAATGTGAGATCCCCTGGTTATAGTAGGATAATACCCAGCCTGTGGGGACATTTAGTCATTGGTTGCTGTATGTTCAGCTGTATAAACCTGTTTATTTTATAGCACTGAGGAATATGATGGCATTTTATAAATACATGTTCATAATAATAATAATAATAATAATAATAATAATAATAATCATAATAATAATAATAATCATAATGATGAGATGAAGCTGTGAATCCACTAGGAGGCGCTGCTTTCCAATTTAAATTCCTGGCCCTGCAGGGAGGCCTTTAACCCTTTGAGTTCCAGGCCAGGGCGAGTGATTTTTATTCATTGCCAAGACAATAAGTGCAGTTTCCTAACAAAACAGCTCTAAGGGTGAAGACACACAGAACTACTAGTAGCAGCTACTTTTTCACAGCTACTAAACTCCAGAAAATCCCCTGCCATAGACAATAATGAGAATTGCCTCTGCTAAACACACGTAGAGACAGTTATCAGTAAATGATCAGCATTGTCTATTTTTGTAGCTGTGACAAGTAGCTGCTACTAGTAGCTCCATGTGTCTTCACCCTAAAGAAGGTGATATGGGTGACATGCCAAGCAGCTTCTTGCCTTTTATGCTAGAGAATACATGTTGCTCAGTGCATTCTCTGCTCAGCCTAAATTCATTTACTCAGAGTAATTCAATTGGAAATTGATCCTTTAATCCCCCATATATTAAGATTCTGTTGCTGCGCAGATAATAAAGGTACCGGTGCAATTTGCTGTCTCAGAGCCAGTACTAGGTTCCAGGATGGTAATCACAATTTAATCACAATATCAATATGTATTCTGCTGATCAAAATGTGATTGGCTAATACAGGTATCGGACCCCTTATCCGGGAACCCGTTATCCAGAAAGCTCCGAATTACGGAATGCCCGTCTCCCATAGACTCCATTTTAATCAAATAATTCAGAATTTTAAAACTGATTTCCTTTTTCTATGGAGAAATAAAACAGAACCTTTTAATTGATTCCAACTAAGACATAATTAATCCTTATTGGATACAAAACAATCCTATTGGGTTTAATTAATGTTTTATTGATTTTTTAGTAGACTTAAGGTATGGAGATCCAAATTACGGAAAGACCCCTTATCCGGAATACCCTTGGTCCCGAGCATTCTGGATAATGGGTCCTATACCTGTATATAGAATTTCACATAGCAAAGATAATCTCCACAGGATAATGTACCCCCTACTGTAAATGATAAGGATATTAGCAGTCACTGAGGGGTTCTGTGCCCATATAAAGGCACAAGGCTGCAGGCTGAGTTATACAGGGAACTCTGAGTATCACTCATGTATTATAAGGGATAATGTACCCCCTACTGTAAATGATAAGGATATTAGCAGTCACTGAGGGGTTCTGTGCCCATATAAAGGCACAAGGCTGCAGGCTGAGTTATACAGGGAACTCTGGGTATCACTCATGTATTATAAGGGATAATGTACCTCCTACTGTAAATGATAAGGATATTAGCAGTCACTGAGGGGTTCTGTGCCCATATAAAGGCACAAGGCTGCAGGCTGAGTTATACAGGGAACTCTGAGTATCACTCATGTATTATAAGGGATACTGTACCCCCTACTGTAAATGATAAGGATATTAGCAGTCACTGAGGGGTTCTGTGCCCATATAAAGGCACAAGGCTGCAGGCTGAGTTATACAGGGAACTCTGAGTATCACTCATGTATTATAAGGGGTAATGTACCCCCTACTGTAAATGATAAGGATATTAGCAGTCACTGAGGGGTTCTGTGCCCATATAAAGGCACAAGGCTGCAGGCTGAGTTATACAGGGAACTCTGAGTATCACTCATGTATTATAAGGGATAATGTACAAGCTGCGATTGCCTTGATAAACATATAATAAACATTGCCTATTACTTTCCCTTTTTTATTGTACTGCTGTGATGAACTGCATGCAGTATGATGAAAGGTAGCGTCATTTTTTAAAAATTACTATTACAGGCAGATAATTACAATTCATAATTAGTTAATTGATGTTTGAATCCTTTGATCATGTTGAGAGTTTAGTTTCATAGATAAAAAGAACTACAAATGTCTCTAGTGCTTTCTAATTACTATTAAAAGTCAATTAGTTGTGCCATTGCAGCATTAATGTTAATGTATAGGGGACAGGGGAACCACATTCCCCTTGCACACCTTTCCTTTAAAGCCTTATTGGCAGAATGTTTGCTGTCTTCCTCCTGTTTTATAGCTATATATATAATAGGTATATATATTCTCCTTAGCATAGGGCAGGGGAGGCTGCAGGATGTGCTGGGTGCAGGCTGGGGCTTGTGCAGGACAGCCCCTCTCTGTAGCATTCCTAGGCTCAGCGGCACAAGGGGGTGGGCCCGGCACAATAATCACTTACAGACTCACTGTCTTTGGGACCCCCAGTTTCATGTCCTGAATGCTCAGACCCCACCCCTTACTGGTACATCCATCCTGATGTGCAGGACCAGAGCAGTGGGATACAGGACTGTGCTCTGCAGAGAGCTGTTGGGATATACTGGGATCTGCCAAGCTGTGCTAGGATATACTGGGATCTGCCAAGCCGTGCTAGGATATACTGGGATCTGCCAAGCTGTGCTAGGATATACTGGGATCTGCCAAGCTGTGCTAGGATATACTGGGATCTGCCAAGCTGTGCTAGGATATACTGGGATTTGCCAAGCCATTCCGTGATATACTGGGATCTGCCAAGCCGTGCCGGGATATACTGGGATCTGTTAACCTGTGCTGGGATATACTGGGATCTGTCAAGCCATTCCGTGATATACTGGGATCTGCCAAGCCGTGCCGGGATATACTGGGATCTGATAAGCCATTCTGTGATATACTGGGATCTGCCAAACCGTGATATACTGGCATTTGCCAAGCTGTGCCAGGATATACTGGGATTTGCCAAGCCGTGCCAGGAAATACTGGGATCTACCAAGCCGTGATATACTGGGATCTGCCAAGCTGTGCTGTGATATACTGGGATCTGCCAAGCTGTGCCAGGATATACTGGGACCTGCCAAGCCTTGCTGGGACATAGTGGGACCTGCAAGCCGTGTCAGGATATACTGGGAACTGTAGAGCTGTGCTGGGTGTTACACTCTGATCTGTGGAGCTGTGCTGGGTTATACTGGGATCTGCCAAGCCGTGCCAGGACTGGGAACTGCACAGCTGTACTGGGGTTAATACTCTCCTCTGCAGAGCAGTACTGTGCCGGGCAATGCTGGGGTCTGCAGAGCTGGTTATTTCTTCAATGTGATAAGGGGGATTATACTGGGATCTGCAGAGCACCGTGGCTGGTTATACTGGGATCTGCAGAGCACCCTGGCTGGTTATACTGGGATCTGCAGAGCACCGTGGCTGGTTATACTGGGATCTGCAGAGCACCGTGGCTAGTTATACTGGGATCTGCAGAGCGCCGTGGCTAGTTATACTGGGATCTGCAGAGCACTGTAGCTGGTTATACTGGGATCTGCAGAGCACTGTAGCTGGTTATACTGGGATCTGCAGAGCAGTTCTGTACTGGGCGATGCAGGGTTTTACAGAGCACTTTGGAATTTTACTGTGATCAGGGGGATTGTACAAGGATTTGCGGAGCAGTTCTCTACTTGCTCTGCCCATAGACCCCCTACCTGTTGCCAAAATGCTGCGCTGTGTGGTCCAAAGGGCCAGCAACCTCCCAAATGTGGAGAAAGGGGTCAGGTACAGTGACCCAGTTACCAGTTTAACCTTCAGAGGTGAGTGATAACCAGGTGTCTATATTGTTCCACATACCATGCTGCCTGCGCTCTCGGCTCATTATCTTGCTACGTGTTGCTACAGGATAGTTCAGTAGCCACTGGGTGTTGCATTCAGCACTTGTGACTGGCTGGGAATGCTGGGAGACTGGAATGGATAATATTGTATGAATATCACAGTGAGAGGTGCCCTGTACTTTATTAGCCACAATGTTACTCTGTCTTTACTCACAAGTGTAACAGGCCTAGTAGTGTCACCCTGTGATAGAATAACAGTGACATAGTGACATAGTGACACACTAACCCTCACTCTCAAATATATCCACCAATTACACCCAAGCATTTGTGACTTGTACTAGTGCAACTGTAGGATACAAAGCCTAAAGCATCATGGGATTTGTAGTTCATTAATGCAATGCAAGAATGCATTGTACATCTAATGTACAGTGCATATATTGGGGATGAGAGTTTTAGTTGAGCAAGAGCAATATAGGCAGCTGCTGGAGAATTCCAGGCTTACTGGAACCAATGCATTGCTAATGGGCTGCCTATTAATCATTAACGTTATCATTAAGCTCTTAGAATTCATAGGAACTCACAGCACCTCCCATGATGCCCCCAGGCCCGAACAAGAACATGATAACTGAAGGGCCACTGAACCAATTCTACATTTTTCCCATCACGACTTTATTTCTATTCAGTTCATTCGAGGCTAGAGGAATAAAAGGAACCTTAAGGGTGAAGACACACTGAGCTACTAGTTGCAGCTACTTATTCATGGCTACTAAACTCCAGAAAATCCCCTGCCATAGACAATACTGAGAATTGCCTCTGCTAAACACACATGCAGAGACAATTATCAGTAACAGATCAGCATTGTCTATTTTAGTAGCCAACGACAAGTAGCAGCTACTAGTAGCTCCGTGTGTCTTCAGCCTAAAGGTCCCTGTTGTCATTGGCTGAGCCCCTCTTGTTGGGTAAGTGCCTGTATATATCAATTAATTCTAGCACTGTACCCCCACCTTGGCCACATCATGGACTTACAACGGACAAGCGCAATGCATGCTGGGAGTGGCTGCCATATTTATAAGAGACTATAAAATAACCAATATGGCAGCCTGCAACGAATGAACCATTGCTGGGCTCAGGCCCAATTTTAGGGTTCAGTTCAACACTATTTTCTGGTGGTTCTTTGGGTTAAACCCTTTGATTTAATTGGACTTTTATGTTTTTTTCTCACGCACTGCTGTTCCCATGGCAGTAACACTCTCGGATCTCAAACCGAGAACCCGAAAGAGGATCCCAAAGTGAAGGAGATAGCTCCTGTGCCGGGGGAGAGAGCAGCCTCTTCCCTCTAGGGGTTCTTGTCTTCCCCTTTAGCAGAAGTAAAACCTTTTACAAAGGAATTGGGCCCAATTATACACAATGATACACTTCCCAATTAGCTGCTGCTGTAAAGGGCAAGTTAGAATGTGCACAATATAAGTGAGGCCACGGTGTTATTTATATTTCTATATACAATACAACCACGTTATAGCTGCTATTAACTGTTTCATGTTACAGGGCTTGTTTACAAAGGTTTAGGGGCAAGTGGTGGGACACCAATGGGCACAACATGGTGCCAAGTAACACCTAGGCCTAGAGTAGGGCAAATGCAGCCAGTGGGATGT
Organism: Xenopus tropicalis; assembly: GCF_000004195.4. Lineage (NCBI taxonomy): Eukaryota > Metazoa > Chordata > Amphibia > Anura > Pipidae > Xenopus > Xenopus tropicalis. Next base: position 15,463,312 of record NC_030677.2, on the reverse strand, counting down.
GAATGTGAACCCCATATTACATTCAGGAGGTGCAGGGGGTGTCTGATCATTCCCATCAGTCCCTGCCCCAGTGAGCTTACAATCTAAGGTCCCTATCACATTCCCATCAGCCCCTGCCCCAGTGAGCTTACAATCTAAGGTCCCTATCGCATTCCCATCATCCCTGCCCCAGTGAGCTTACAATCTAAGGCCCCTATCACATTCCCATCAGTCCCTGCCCCAGTGAGCTTACAATCTAATGTCCCTATCACATTCCCATCAGTCCCTGCCCCAGTGAGCTTACAATCTAAGGTCCCTATCACATTCCCATCAGTCCCTGCCCCCAGTGGAACTTACCATCTAAGGTCCCTATCACATTCCCATCAGCCCCTGCCCCAGTGAGCTTACAATCTAAGGTCCCTATCACATTCCCATCAGGCCCTGCCCCAGTGAGCTTACAATCTAAGGTCCCTATCACATTCCCATCAGCCCTGCCCCAGTGAGCTTACAATCTAAGGTCCCTATCACATTCCCATCAGCCCCTGCCCCAGTGAGCTTACAATCTAAGGTCCCTATCACATTCCATCAGTCCCTGCCCCAGTGAGCTTACAATCTAAGGCCCCTATCAACTTCCCATCAGTCCCCTGCCCCAGTGAGCTTACAATCTAAGGTCCCTATAACATTCCCATCGGTCCTTGCCCCAGTGAGCTTACAATCCTAAGGTCCCTATCACATTCCCATCAGTCCCTGCCCCCAGTGAGCTTACAATCTAAGGTCCCTATCACATTCCCATCAGTCCCTGCCCCAGTGAGCTTACAATCTTAAGGCCCTATCCCATTCCCCATCAAGTCCCTGCCCCAGTGAGCTTACAATCTAAGGTCCCCTATCCCATTCCTATCAGTCCCTTGCCCCAGTGGAACTTACAATCTAATGTCCTATCACATTCCCATCAGTCCCTGCCCCAGTGGAGCTTACAATCTAAGGTCCCTATCACATTCCCATCAGTCCCTGCCCCAGTGGAGCTTACAATCTAACGGTCCCTATCACATTCCATCAGTCCCTGCCCCAGTGAGCTTACAATCTAAGGTCCCTATCACATTCCCATCAGTCCCTGCCCCAAGTGGAGCTTACAATCTAAGGTCCCTATCACATTCCCATCAGTCCCTGCCCAGTGAGCTTACAATCTAAGGTCCCTATCCATTCCCATCAGTCCCTGCCCAGTGGAGCTTACAATCTAAGGTCCCTATCACATTCCCCATCAGTCCCTGCCCCAGTGTAGCTTACAATCTAAGGTCTATCCCATTCCCATCAGTCCCGCATCCAGTGAGCTTACAATCTAAGGTCCCTATCCCATTCGCCCATCAGTCCCTGCCCCAGTGAGCTTACAATCTAAGGTCCCTATCACATTCCCATCAGTCCCTGCCCCAGTGGAGCTTACAATCTAAGGTCCTATCACATTCCATCAGTCCCTGCCCCAGTGAGCTTACAATCTAAGGTCCCTATCCCTTCCCATCAGTCCCTGCCCCCAGTGAGCTTACAATCTAGGCCCTATCACATTCCCATCAGTCCTGCCCCAGTGAGCTTACAATCTAAGGTCCTATCACATTCCCCATGCCACAGTGGCTTCAATCTAGAGGTCCCTATTCCCATTCCATCAGTCGCCTGCCCAGTGAGCTTACAATCTAAGGTCCCTATCACATTCCCGGATCAGTCCCTGCCCAGTGGGTAGCTTACAATCTAAGGTCCCTATCACAATTCCGCTATCAGTCATTGCCACGCTCGACGCACAATTCTAATTGGTCCCTATTCCCATTCCCATCAGTCCCTGCCCCAGTGAGCTTACAATCTAAGGTCCCTATCACATTCCCATCAGTCCCTGCCCCAGTGGAGCTTACAATCTAAGGTCCCTATCACATTCCCATCAGTCCCTGCCGGCCAGTGAGCTTACAGTCTAAGGTCCTATCACATTCCCTCAGTCCCTGCCCCAGTGAGCTTACAATCTAAGGTCCCTATCCCATTGCCCATCAGTCCCGTACAGCCACAGTGGAGCTTACAATCTAAGGTCCCTATCACATTCCCATCAGTCCCTGCCCCAGTGGAGCTTACAATCTAAGGTCCCTATCCGCATTCCCATCAGTCCCTGCCCCAGTGGAGCTTACAATCTAAGGTCCCTATCACATTCCCATCAGTCCCTGCCCCAGTGGAGCTTACAATCTAAGGTCCCTATCCCATTCCCATCAGTCCCTGCCCCAGTGAGCTTTATCAATCTAAGGTCCCTATCACATTCGCCATCAGTCCCTGCCCCAGTGAGCTTACAATCTAAGGTCCCTATCCCATTCCATCAGTCCCTGCCCCAGTGGAGCTTACAATCCTAAGGTCCCTATCACATTCCCATCAGTCCCTGCCCCAGTGAGCTTACAATCTAAGGTCCCTATCACATTCCCATCAGTCCCTGCCCCAGTGGAGCTTACAATCTAAGGTCCCTATCACATTCCCATCAGTCCCTGCCCCAGTGAGCTTACAATCTAAGGTCCCTATCACATTCCCATCAGTCCCTGCCCCAGTGAGCTTACAATCTAAGGTCCCTATCACATTCCCATCAGTCCCTGCCCCAGTGGAGCTTACAATCTAAGTTCCATGTTACAGTTGAAGATGTAATAGGGCAGAATAAATGAGCAAAATTAAGAGAAAAACACAAATGGTAAAAATGAACTTTTAATCCCACTTCCCCTTTAAATTGAATTGCACTGTATTTGAGCGGCTGGTTGGTCGGAGCCGGCGAGCGTCTGGCTGCGGTTCGGCAGGGACATTTCCATATATAGTTTGGCTCCGAGCTCCTCAGTGTGTAAGTGAGTGAGTCACGGCCAGTGCTATTGTTATTCCTGCAACACTCGCCCCTTCCTTTTCCTCTTCCCCTCAGTAAGGATCGGGCATCCAGGAAACCTTCACAGCTAGGATGTGCCCCCTGTCAGCATGGAACCCACCCTCGGGGGCCAAGGAGAAAGCTATTTGGCTCTATCCTGTATAAACACAGCCACACAGCTATCAGATCTGGGCACTGTCCAGGATTTCATTATCCAGAGAGAACAAACTGTGGGTGCCACTAGGTGCATTAGTGGGTGCTAGCCATTGCTGAACTACTGCACCCAGCATCCCCAGTCAGGTTAGATATGGTGCATGTCTTACTCGTGAGCCACAGTCAAATGTAAAAAGACTTGGGGAGCAACACGAGCACCATAAAAGTTCATGGAGGAGCCAAATAAGGGCTGTGATTGGCTATTAGGGGCCTCTATGCACCCTATCAGCTTACAGGGGCTTTATTTGGTAGGAAATCTTGTTTTTATTCAACCAAAACTTGCCCCCAAGTCAGGAATTTAAAAATAATTCCCTGGTTTGGGGGCACTGAGAGCAACATCCAAGGGGTTGGGGAGCAACATGTTACCCTGAGCCACTGGTTGGGGATCACTGGTGTATGTACTGAAAATATCTAATGACCTACAGGGGCAAGGTCTACCCCTTGCAGGCCTCTGCTCCCTCGCTCCCCACCCAACGTCACCCCTTCACAGTTGCACCTGAGGCACATATATATTTTTAAGCTGTAAGTGCTGGGAATTATCTTTCAACAGCAAATGAAAGACTGCAGGTTGGGCAGCAGTGATATAAAATGTTATTGTGCCATCTTACACTTCTGCTGCCACTGTTTTGCCCTACTGTCTCCATCTTCTCCTACTGTCTGTATCTTGTCCTACTGTCTCCATCTTGCCCTACTGTCTCCACCATGCTCTACTGTCTTCATCTTGCTCTACTGTCTCCATCTTGTCCTACTGTCTCCATCTTGCCCTACTGTCTCCATCTTGCCCTACTGTCTCCATCTTGTCCTACTGTCTCCATCTTGCCCTACTGTCTCCATCTTGTCCTACTGTCTCCATCTTGCCCCTACTGTCTCCATCTTGTCCTACTGTCTCCATCTTGCCCTACTGTCTCCACCTTGTCCTACTGTCTCCATCTTGTCCTACTGTCTCCATCTTGCCCTACTGTCTCCATCTTGCCCTACTGTCTCCATCTTGCCCTACTGTCTCCATCTTGCCCTACTGTCTCCATCCTAGTCCTACTGTCTCCATCTTGACATACTGTCTCCATCTTGTCCTACTGTCTCCATCTTGCCCTACTGTCTCCACCTTGTCCTACTGTCTCCATCTTGTCCTACTGTCTCCATCTTGCCCTACTGTCTCCATCTTGCCCTACTGTCTCCATCTTTCCCTACAGTCTCCATCTTGCCCTACTGTCTCCATCTTGCCCTACTGTTTTCAGCTTGCCCTACAGTCTCCATCTTACCCTACTCTCTCCATCTTGCCCTACAGTCTCCATCTTGTCCTACTGTCTTCATCTTGCCCTACTGTCTCCATCTTGTCCTACTGTCTCCATCTTGCTACTACTGTCTCCACTACTTGTCCTACTGTCTCCATCTTGTCCTACTGTCTCCATCTTGCACTACTGTCTCCATCTTGCCCTACTGTCTGTATCTTTCCCTACTGTCTGTATCTTTCCCTACTGTCTCCATCTTTCCCTACTGTTTTCAGCTTGCCCTACAGTCTCCATCTTACCCCTACTCTCTCCATCTTGCCCTACAGTCTCCATCTTACCCTACTCTCTCCATCTTGCCCTACTGGCTCCATCTTGTCCTACCTACAACTGCTCCTTTGTGTGGCCCCACAATGTAAGGGACCCAGGGCAGTTGCCCTTATTCTGTCCCCTTAATGTCAGCCCTGATATGCAGTTTATATAGTTGAGATATTATTACTGAACTGCTGGTCCATCGGGAAACCATGACTGAACCTATGGAAAAATGATACATTCAGGGAAACAGACCTTGATGTTTGTTCTCTCTCTGCCCATTCACTCTCAGTGTATTCCTTCTGGGTAATATTAGTGGATGTATTTCTCTATTAGTGTGTGGTCTCTTCTATATATATATATTGTCTGGCTCCTTCCTTGTCTCTTCCCCTTACCACAATGTTATCCCTCCATCTTGTGGGCTGTATCCTTCCCCCTCCCCATGAGCATCATTGCGTGTGCCCAGTGCACTTCCACCATCAGTCTCAGCAATGAGGGTAATTATTAATGCTGAACAGGACTCATGCTGGGTCCTAAAGCACTGGGCCCTTGCCTCTGGCCTTGCCCCATCCCATTATACTGGCCTGTATGCGCAGAATTGGTGGGTTATGCAGATGCTGACTCTTGTTCTCTTGTATTAAAGTCCCAAATTAAGTTAAACTCATTTTATAAGTACTGCTTGGTCAGATGAATTTTCTCTGAAAGGGGCGGGGCTTGCTAAATGCTGATATCCAATCAGATGTCTCACACCTCAAACTATATAAGGGGTACTCCCATACCTATTCCAATATACATGGGCAGCAACTGCTCTTTCTACTCTTGGTCCCCCGGTACTTTGTGCCCAAGACTGAGTTGGCCATGGGCAGATTATATAGGAGCTTAGTGAACATCTCCCCTTTATTTATATCTCTCTTCACCTGCTCTTCTCTTCTCTAGGGGTTAAGAAGAAAACGAAAATCATAAAGAACAATCTGAATCCCATATGGAACGAGGTAAGTGGAACTGGGGGAATACATTGATACATAAAGGGGTTCAGTCCGGCCTGTTATTAGTGGACATTAGCTCAGCACTGCTAAGGGGTAGATCATTCCATTGAGGCCACATTGGGTCCGCTTAAAAACCTATGCACATACCTATCATAAGCAGTGTACTCCCATTGTTTCCCATAGAAAAACCATTAGCGCCATCTTGGTAGAGGGCAATTAGTTGCAATGCCCTTTCTCATATCCCACTTACTCAAGTCAATATCTCAAATGAATGCCATCTTGGTAGAGGGCAATGAAGTCCAATGCCCTTACTTATATATAAAAATAACATAGTTTTCCATAGTGAAGCCATTAATGCCATCTTGGAAAAGGGCAATTAAGTTAAATGTCCTTGCAGACATCACAGATCTTGGTAGAGGGCAATAAGCTCAAAAGCCCTTACTTATAGTAGTCGGTGCTACAGGTCAATTCACCTATATGAAAGGGGCAAACAGTGTTGGACTGGTACCCCAGGGGCCTACCAGAAAACCTTAGACCATAGGCCCACTCTCCAAACTATTTTTTATACACTTCTTACTCAGTCTCTATACTATATTCTATGCTTCTATATACAGTATTTAGTTGCTTTGTTCCCATAGAAATATAAGTAATGACCATAAAATAGGCCAAATGGCTAGGAGCAGGAGGGCCCACGGACACCTGGGAATTCTCCTGGTATCCTGGTGGGCCAGTCCGACACTGGGTTCCTCATTCACTCCTCTTTAACTGGCGCCTAAAATGGATGAATCTGCCATCTGGCCCTCACCCCCACACCAGTATACCTTGCAGCTGTTCTGCACCCCTTACTGGGTCACTTCTGGATACATTATGTGCCCCATTATGTGCAGCTATTCCTAGTGTAGTCTATGAAGAGGCAAAGCCTGAAAACACCGCCATTTTGCTCTCCTAATTGTCCTGATCTAGTTGGGACAGTCTGTATCATGGACAGCAGAAGGGACGGTGCTTACTCTGAAGCAGGTGGGGTGACTGGGCAGAATGGGGGTGACAACCATAAGGATATTATTGTAAAGCACAACAGTGCAAATTAAGAGTTAAACTGTGTGTGCAGCCGACCCATAGCCACCGAGCCTGGGAGACTTCCCTGTTTATATCTCAGCAGCTGTTATGACATTTGAGCGCCGGTGTTAGAGCCACGGCAGCTGTCTGTAGTGTTGGCTCAAAGGCCAGCTTGGAACTCCTATAGAATAGAGGGAATATTTCCACATTATATACTTGTTTTGCTGACGCACTGAAAAATGTACAACCCTGGCCCTCACGCATTCTCAGATTCACTTATTTACTTATACAAAGTTGCTGCTCAGTCTATATGCCTGAGTTTGAATAACCAAATGTTGCCTTTTATCATCCCTCTACCTCTCCAGAGGTGAAAAAAAAACAAAAAAAACTACAATGGCATCAGTAGAATTATTAGGTGTAGGCATTGTGGTATCCCGGTAAACCCTTATGCCCCCCATCTTGGCTGAATGCAGCGCCATAGTCAGAGTGATTGAGCTCAACTCAACCCTTTAGGGCACAACCCTAGGGGCTACTTGTGCATCTTTGTGCATGGTAAACGTGCCCTATTGTGGTAGTGCCAAGAACATTTTCCTGTTTGGATGGTAAATAGCTGAGTAGTGATCCATACAATTTTGTATATCACATTTTCACATTATAAGGATATTTATGATGCTTGGCTATCAGGGGCAGAAGTGACAATAGGGCAGATAATGCTTTTCCTGATTAAAGAAAACCCAACGATTCAGCTTACTGTTTGTGTAGTTATTGTGCTGAATTTCTATCTTTCCCCAGGGATTCGAGTGGGATTTAAAAGGATTGCCCTTGGACAACAGTTCGGAGCTTGTCGCGGTAGTGAAAGACCATGAAACCATGGGAAGGAACAGGTAATATACAATAATTACACATATGTAATGTTACTGCTGTCATATATTGTGGTTCATGGCTACACAGAACAGCAGTTCCGGAACTGTGGGGCTGCCCGTCTCTAAGGGTTCAAGAGTCTTGACTGGGGCTGAAGGCCACCAAGGAACATATTTGGGTAGAATGTATATTTCTGTCTGATATATCTGTGGAAGGCCTTTGTGAAGGTCAATTACTTTGGTTAATCACTTATTTGATGTCATAGATATTCTTGGCACTATGGAGTGGTTGTAACCGGTTATTGGTTAAGGAGGTGGGGGGACTGGACTTCAAAAGGGGCTTTAATAAAGTAAACCTGAAAACCACTGATCTAGAGAGCCACTGGTCACCTTCTCACAGATAGAGCTAATTAAGCCAACTGCAGGCTGGTTTGCACAATTTGTGTAGGAATTTATATTGTTGGCTGACTCCAAATAGCTTCTTGTGAATGTTCCAAGGCCATCTGTTTATCCATAAAGTTTATGTTTAGATGTTTGGATCCCCCACCTACGGATGGGCGATATCAGGAGAATCCAGGCTAATTCGATCGTTTGGCCCCAGGGCCGACAGGTATAGGCCAATTGCAGGCTGGTCTGCACAATTTGTGTAGGAATTTATATTGTTGGCTGACTCCAAATAGCTTCTTGTGAATGTTCCAAGGCCATCTGTTTATCCATAAAGTTTATGTTTAGATGTTTGGATCCCCCACCTACGGGTGGGCGATATCAGGAGAATCCAGGCTAATTCGATCGTTTGGCCCCAGGGCCGACAGGTATAGGCCAATTGCAGGCTGGTCTGCACAATTTGTGTAGGAATTTATATTGTTGGCTGACTCCAAATAGCTTCTTGTGAATGTTCCCAGGTCACCTGTTTATCCATAAAGTTTATGTCTGGATGTTTGCACCAAGGTTTGCACTAGTGGCCGAAAGGATGCATAAGGGACACCATAGTATGTAAGCCCTACCCAAGGATACCCTCTGGCTAAATACAGGGGGCTAAAACCACTCTGGGGGATCAGTATCTTTGAGCTCAAGAATTTTATCTCAGCTTCTATTTCCTCCCTCTCTCTTTCTCTTCCCATTGGTTCTGCCATTCTGTTCAGCTTCTTGTCCCAGATGTCTCAGCAGATACCGTGACGCTATTGTTCTCCGGTGTTTTGTTAACTTGTTCCCGTATCAATGTGCAAAACAAGATCATTAACAATGGGATTTTAATGGTAAAGTGTCAGCTCCTTACTTCCTGACTTTGTCTAATTAACCGAACATGGAAACGTGAAAATAAATTCATTAGTAAATATTATATATATCAGGAAATTGTCCTGCAGTTTTCCCAGATTGCCTGCAATTAGCGCTCTTGGGAGGTCAAAGGACAGCCCAGAAGTGCCAAGTACTGCACTTTCCTCCAGCTGGCTCAGTAATGTAAGGCCAGCCAATCAGATCAGTGAAATACTGGTACCCTTATGTGTGGCTAAATGTTCAGGCTAGCTAATGTATAGCCTAAGGAGGGACCTTATGTTTTGTTTCTGTCTACAAGGAGGTACCGTTCCCCAATGGTGAGGTAGAGTTAGCCCATGCTTTCACAATCCCAGTATGAGTAAAGGTCCCCATACACCTTCAGATCCGCTCGCTTGACGATGTCGCCAAGCGAGCGGATCTTCTCTGATATCCCCACCTACGGGTGGTCGATATTGGGAGAATCCAGGCTAATTCGATTGTTTGGCCCTGGGGCCACTCGGTTTGGGGACAGCATCAACGAGCCGATGCGGTCCCCGATCCGACTAGATTTTTTAACCTGCCCGATCGAGATCTGTCCGATTTCAGGCCAGATATCGGTCGGGCAGGCCCGTCGGTAGTGCCCATACACGGGCTGATTAGCTGCCGAATCGGTCTAAAGGTCCCATATCGGCAGCTAGAATCGGCCTGTGTATGGGGACCTTAACCAAACACACTACTATGTGTTTAGTGACCCACAGCAATTCCTTAAACTGTTGCGAGACACAGAGGCCTCTATATTACTGGGTGTATCTGGCACCGAGAAGAAGATCTTTATTCCCACATTTTTTTTCCTTTGTTTAACAGAAGTTTGAACTGCTCTATTGCACTGCTTAATAGACAGTGTCGGACTGGCCCACCAGGATACCAGGAAAACTCCCGGTGGGCCCAGGTGTCTGTGGACCCTCTTGCTTCTATCTATTTGGCCAATTACATGGTCCATTCCCTATTTCTGTATTGGAAACAGAGAAGGATAGAAAAAAGAGACTTGGAGGAGGGAGGAGAGGATGAATAATAGTTTAGAAAGCGGGCCTATGGGGTCTCAGTCCGACACTGTTAATAGATATAAGAGATATTAGGGAATAAAGGTACACGTACCAATTACAAACTTTCCTGCAACCATTCAGGAAAGATCGTTCGTTCTCTCCATTGACGTTCATGGCTGAATCGTCAGATATGGAGGTAGAAACAATAGGGATTTCACCCATACCTGAAGATTCAGGCCTAAATGCAAATTTTGCATGGGTGCCTTCAACGTCACCCAATCAAAATCTTTTCTGCCGCCCAATTGTCAACATGACCAATATCCAAAACTTTTCCGATATAGCTCTTGTCAATGTACAGAATATCATACGAAACGAGGTTTTGTACAATGATATCAGTGCGTGTCTGGGCAGTTTAACAATGACATAAGGCTTGGTGCCCCCAACCTGGTGTTTCCAACCTTAGACTCTTCAGCTTCTGTTGCACTTAAATTCCCAACACCCTCTCAACAGCCACTGCCCTTCCCTTCCCTATCACAGAGCTTGCAACTGGGGTACCCTCAATAACAAACCAGGATGTAGGATATTGTGAGACAAGTGGGTGAGGTTGTTGGAGCACATATTGATCTTACCCAAACTACTAGTCCTTGGAGTGATCAAGGGGAAGTTCATCGTATACTGAATGTTTAATATCAATATCATGTAGAAAGTGGTCTCTAATACAGTTTGCAGCTGGTCTTTAGGTGTTTATCCCAGTTTTATTTGTGGGTCTCGTACCCATGTCCCCATCTTCTCTGCCCCCCTTGGCAGCCCCTGGCGCAGCATTGGCATCTTAGTTCCATTTACTGAGAGATACTGTACTGTTTGTCAGCAAATGTAACAGGATATATATACCTAGAACTATATCTAGAAATGTTTCCAATCACTGTACCGGAAAGGGACCTCATTTTATATTCTGTAGGAGCGAGGCCATTACTGTTAAGGTTCATTATGATTTATTTATTTAATGCACTGAAGTTTTAGTGTGTATGTATACATGAATGTAAAAGTTATTTCTTATTTCTTTTAAAAAGCTGCATGTTTCTTGCTTAGTGGGGGGTGTGCAATTAGGCATTTCCCTTGCTGGGAACATCTGTATTCTTCTGCAATAGGCTCCTTAGGGTCATACAGTAACATAGTAAGTTAGGTTGATAAAAGACATATGTCCATCAAGTTCATCTTTTATGGCTATATTTAAACCTGCCTAACTGCTAATTGATCTTTCCAGAGGACCCCAGGCACAAAAAATTCATCGGCCTCTAAGACTGCTTCCTGACTCCAAGATTGGCAATATGGTGAGGGCCAGGTCCCTTGGGGCAAAACTTGTACTAGAGCTATCCCTAACCGGCCTGTATTCCCCTCACTTGTACTGAGAGCTATCAACCCCTAGGCCCCTGTATTCCTCACTTGTACTGGAAATTGAGAGTAGCCTAATAAAATGCCCACCACTCCTGTATTCCATTCGCGTGTCTAGCCAGAGCTATTCCCTCTACCCCTGTATCCTCACTTGTACTGAGAGGCTATCCCCTACCCATGTATTCCTCTCCCACCTGTACTGAGAAGCTATCTCCCCCTCCACCTGTATTCCCTCACTTGTACGAGAAGCTATCTCCCGCATACACCCTGTATTCCTCACTTGTACTGAGCTATCTCCATACCCGTTGCCCTGTAATTTCCTCACTTGTACTGAGAGACTAGCTACCATAACCTTACCTGTAATCCCTCACTTGTACTGAGAGCTATCTCCCCTAAGCTCCTTCCTGTATTCCCTCACCTTGTACTGGAGCTATCTCCCCTACCCCTGTATTCCTCACCTTGTTAACTGAGAGCTATCTCCCTACCGCCTGTAATTCCTCACTTGTACTGAGAGCATCCCCCCTACCCCTGTATTCCCTCACTTGTATGCAGAGCTATCTCCCCTACCCCTGTATTCCCCTCACTTGTACTGAGAGCTATCCCCCCTACCCTGTATTCCCCTCACCATGTACTAGAGAGCTATCTCCCTACCTCCTGTATTCCTTCATAGGCTTCACTTGTACTTGAGAGCTATCCCCCCTACCTCCTGTAAAATTAACCCATTCACTTGTGCCTCGAGTAGCTATCTCCCCTTTCCACACCTTTAAATTACCCTCACTTATGTACTGGAGCTATCCCCTCCTACCCTGGTAGTAGCCCTCACTTGTACTGAGAAAGCTATCTTCCCTACCCCGGGCTTCCTGCTACTCTCCCTCACTTGTACTCGAGAGCTATCTCCCTACCCCGTAATTTCGGCCTCACTTGTACTGAGAGCTATCCCCCCTATAAAGCCCCTGTACTTCCACTCACTTGTAACTGAGAGCTACTCTCCCCTACTCCCTGTATTCCCTCACTTGGTGAGCTGCCCAGAGCTATGCTCCTATCCCCTGTAATTCTCTCACTTGTCTGCAGAGTATCCTCCTCCTACCCCTTGTATTCCCTCACTTGTACTGAGAGCTATCTCCCCTACCCCGTATTCCCTCAACATTGTACTGAACTAATCACTCCCCGCCTACCCCTCGTATTCCCCTCAACCTTGTCTGAGAGCTATCCGCCCCTACCTTCCTGTATGTCCCTAGGCACTTGTACGGGGGAGAGCTATCTTCACCCTACACCCCTGTGAATTCCTGACTTGTACTGAGAGCTATCTCCCTACCCCTGTAATTCCCTCCATTTGTATCTGGAGTAGTACTGTCCCGCGCGCTAACCCCTGTATTCCCTCACTTGTACTGAGTAGCTAGTCGGGTCCCCCTACGCGGTTACTGTATTCCTCACGTTGTACTGAGACTATCTCCCCTACTCCCTGTATTGCCCTTTCACTTGTACGTAAGAGCTGAGGTCTCACTTCCCTGTATTTCCCTCCCACTTATGTACTGAGAGCTATCTCCCATACACCCTGTATTCCCTCTTGTACTGAGAGCTAATCGCCCCCTACCCCCTGTCATCCCTCACTTGAGTTACTTGATGTAAGTAATCTCCTCCTACCCCTGTATTCCTGGGGCTCAACATATGTACTGAGGCTATCTCCGTACCCCTGTAAATACCTCACTTGTCACTGGAGCTATCCCTACCCTACCCCTGTATTACTCACTATGTACACAAGAGCTATCCCCTCTACCTGCCTATTTCGGCCACTTGTACTACTTGAGGAGCTATACCCTTCTGTCCTAACAAACTTCGTCATTCACCTCTCAACGTGGGTGTTTACTGAGGAAGCTATCCCTATCCCTATTCCCTGTATTCCATCACTTTAGTAATTCTTGAGAGGCTTATCATCCCCTAACCCCTGAGTATTCTTCTACCTTGTACTATAGAGCTTATCCCCGCATACCCCTGTAATATTCCCTCACTTGTACTGAGAGTAGCTATCTCTCCATACACCCTGTATTCCGACATCACCTTGTTACTGAGAGCTTTCTCCCATAACCCCCTGTATTCCTCACTTGTACTGAGAAGCTATCTCCCCATAACCCCTGTATTCCTTCACTTTCTGAAGAGCTCATCCCTACTTCTCCCGTATTCCCTCACTTGTACTGGAGAGCTATCTCCCCTACCCCTGTATTCCTCACTTGTACTGAGAAGCATCTCCCATTACCCCTGTATTCCTCACTTGTACTGAGAGCTATCTCCCCTACCTTATTCCTGTATTTCCTTCACTTGTACTGAGATGCTTATCCCTACTTATTTCTACCCGTATTCCCTCCTTGTATACCACGCAGCTATCACCCATCCCCTTTGTATTCCCTCAAACTTGTACTCGAGAGCTATGCGGTCCCCTACTAACTCCCTGTATTTCCCGTCACTGTACTGAGGAGAAGCTATCTCCCATACCCCTGTATTCCCGTTCACTTGTAGCTGGAGTATCCCTCCCCTAACCCGCTAGTATTCCTTCACTTTGTACTGAAGAGCTATCTTCCCAACTATACACCTGCGCGGTATTCTCCCACTTGTACTAAGGTGAAGCTATCTTTTCCGCGTTTCTACCCACCTGTTATTCCTTCACTTGTACTGGAGCTATCTCCCCTACCCCTGTAATTCCCTCACTTGTTATTGAGAAGACTATCAATCCCATAACGCTTCTACTGGTATGTCCCTTTCACTTGTGATACTGAGAGCTATCTCCCCTAAAAACTCTCCTGTATTTCCACTCACTCTGTACTGAGAGTATCCCCCTAAATCCGGTATTCCTGTATTCATCACTTGTACTGAGAGCTATCCATCTCCCTAACCCCTGTATTCCCATCACGTTGTACTGAGAGCTTATTACCTCCCTACCCTGCCGTACTTCCCTCACTTGTACTGAGAGCTATCTCCCATATCATAACCCTGTATTACCCATTTCACTTTGTACTGAGAGCTTCGTCCCTACTCCCATGGTATCTCCCACACCCTTCCACTTAGTACCTGAGATCGCTATCTCCCCTAAACGCCTGTATTCCCTCACTGTGTACTGATGAGCTATCCTCCCCTACCACCCTGTATTTTCCTCACTTGTACTGAGAGCCTATCCCCCCTACCCCTGTATTCCCTCAACTTGTACTGAGAGCTATCCCCGCTACCCGCTTGTATCCCTCACTTGTACTGAGAGAATCTATCTTCCCCTACCCCTGTATTCCCTCACTTGTACTGAGAGCTATCCCCTACCCCTGGGTAATCTCCCTACTTGTACTGAGAGCTATCCTCCCCTACCTCCTTTGTATTCCTTCTTATCAATTGTACTGAAGAGCTCCATCCCCCCTATAACCCCTGGTATTCCTCACTTGTACTGAGAGCTATCCCCTTACCTTCCTCGCTTATTCCCTCACTTGTACTGAGGAGCTATCTCCCCTACCTTGTAATTTGCCCTCACTTAGATACTGAGTAGCTATCCCCCGTCAACCTGTATTTTGCCCACTATCACTTGTACTAAGAAGAGCCTATCTCCTCCTACCCCTGTATTCCCGTCACTTGTATCACCAAGAGCTATCCTCCCCTAAACACCTGTATTCCTCTGCACTTAGTACTGAGGGAGCTAATCACCCCCTACACCTGTATTCCCCTCACTTGTACTGAAGAGCTATCCCCCTACCAGTGGGCCTGTATTCCATCCTTGTACTGAGAGCTATCTCCCATACCCTGTATTCCCCCTCACTTGAATACTGAGAGCCTATCTCCCCTACCCCTGTATTCCCTCACTTGTACATGAGAGCTATCTCCCCCTACCCCTGTAATTCCCTCATCTTGTACTGGAGAGCTATCCCCCTTACCCCTGTATTCCCTCACTTGTACTGAGAGCTAAATCTCCCTACCCCTGTATTCCCTCACTTGTAACTCCCGAGAGCTATCTCCCCTACCCGGCTGTATGGGCGCCTCAACTTGTATCTGAGAGCTATCTCACCTCATCCGCATTGTAATCCCTCACTTGTACTGAGAGCTATCCCCCTACCCGGCGCGTGGTAAGTTGCCCTCACTTGTACTGAAGAGCTATCTCCCCACCCCTGTATTCCCTCACTTGTAACTGAGAGCTATCCCCTACCCCTGTATTCCCTCACTTGTACTGAGAGCTATCCCTCCCTACCCCAACCTGTATTCCCTCACTTGTACTGAGAGCTAGTCCCCCCTAACCTCCTGTATTCCCTCACTTGTACCGAGAGCTATCCCCCTACGCCTGTATTCCTCACTTGTATGAGAGCTATCTCCCCTACCCCTGGTATTCCCTCACTTGTAGCCCTGAGAGCTATCCCCCCTACCCCGGTGTGAATAATCCACTTATCACTTGTTACTGAGGGAGCTATCTCCCCTACCCCCATGTATTCCCTCACCTTGTAACTAAAGTAGCTATTCTCCCTCACCCCTGTAGCCTTTCCTCACTTGGTGAGCTGAAGAGCTACCCAACTACTTCTCCTGTATTCCCCTCACTTGTACTGAAGCATCATCCCCCCTAACCCCTAGTAATTCCCCTCACTTGTACTCGAGAGCAATCACTCCTACCCCTGTATTCCCTGCAAATGTATTACTGAGAGCTATTCTCCCCTACCCCTGTATTCCCTTCACTTGTACTGAGAGCTATCTCCCGCTAACCGCCTGTATTAACTCCCTCAAACTTGTAATCTTGAGAGCTACATCCTCCCCTAACCCTTGTATTCCCTCAACTTGTACTGAGAGCTATGCCCTGGCTAGCCGCCTGTATTCCCTCACTTGTACTGAGAGCTATCTCCCTTACCCCTGTATTCCCTTGAAGTCACTTGTACTGAGAGCTATATCCCTCCTAAACCCTCTTTTTTTCCAGGTCGAGCCTGGTTAATTTCCCTCACTTGTACTGAGAAAGCTATCTCCCATCAAGACACCTAGGTAAGGTTCCCCTCACCTATTGTACTGAGAGCTCATCTTCCCATACCCCTGTATTCCCGCACTTAGTAAATGAGATGCATTATCTTCCCCGCTAACCTCCGTCACTGTATTCCCGTCACTTGTACTGAGAGCTATCCCCCCTACCCCTGTATTTCCCCACTTTGTTAAACTGAGAGCTATCTCCATAGCCCCGTATTTCCTCCTTGTACTGAGAGCTCTCTCCCCTTCCTAATACCTGTATTCCACCTGCATCATATGTACTAAGAGGAGCTATCTCTCAACTTTACCCCTGTATTCCCGATGCACCTTGATACTGCAGAGCTATCTCCCCTAACCCCTGTCAATATTTCGCCTCCATCTTGTACTGAGAGCTATTCTTGGCCTCCTACCTAGGCCTCCGTATTCCTCACTTGTACTGCCCGAGCTTATCATTTCTCCCTAAGCCCACTCCGCTACTTCCTATCTTACATTCGAGTACTGAGAGCTATCACCTCCTACCTTTCCTGTCATTCCCATCACATTGTAATGAGAGCTATCTCCCTATTGATTACCTCTGTTATCCTCCAGCTTATGTACCTGAGAGCTAATCTCTCACATACCCTGTATTCCCTCACTTGTACTGAGAGAGCACTATATACTCCCTAGATTCCCCGTCATTCCCTCACTTGTTAATTCTGAGAAGCAAAATTTATCTCCCCTACACTGTATTCCCTCCACTTGTACTCAGAAGAGGAGCTCATCTCCCTACTTCTTCGCCCTGTATTTCCCTCCACTTGTAATAGAGGCTATCCCTCCTACCACCTGTATCCTCACTTGTACTGAGAAGCTAATCTCTCCCTCCCCTGTATTCCCTCACTTGTACTGAGAGGCTATCTCCCTACCGTCATGTAATTCCATTCACTATGTACTAAGAGAGCTACTCCCCTACGCTACCGTGGGGCCTCATTACCTCACTTAGTACTGACAGAGCTATATCTCCGGTCCTAACCCTGTATTACCCTTCACTATGTACTGAGAGCTCATCTCTACCACATAACATATCCTGTATTCCCTAAATCACACTTGTACTGAGAGCTAATCTCCCATACCCTCTGTATTCCCAATCACAATTGCTTTACAGCCAAATCTCCAGACCCCTTCTTAAAGTCTATATGATGATTAATATCAGCTCCAGTATGTACATGATATCAAGCGGAGAGAATGTCATTGTGCAGGGTGCTTGCTTCAGCCACATTTAGATCGTACTTTAAGGACTGGGCAAAGGTCCTAACTCAGGATTAGGAATCCCATTATAGGTGTGTATTCATCTGACCAGTGAGCTTGGTGTGGCAGGGCTTATTCTATCTGTGATAGCACACCGGTTCAAACCTGACTTAGATTTGAGTTGAGCACCACAAGTATCTTCACTAGTCTGGTGCAAAACCTGGAAATAGTGACCCCTCTATTGTATTCTAATGAAACATAGCGAACAACCTTAAACCAGATTTGCCTTTTCTGTATCTGTAATATAACCACATTATTAGACTAATGGAAAAGATTTTTTCAATCTATGGGCCAGGTAATGAATATAACCTCTAGTATAAGTAATAAATCTCAAGCACCACTTTATGCTTTATTTAAGTGAACTGATAAACCACATTTTTACTAATTTTTAATGGAGCCTTACTCTCAGCCTGCATCCTTTTTACTATTAATACACTTAAAAAAGCTTTTTGGGGTGTTAGTCTTAACCTGTGCCACAATCTGTTCCTCATTTTCCATCTTTCCTACCTGATTGCTGGTTTACAACACTTGTTGTAGTGTTTATATTCATTGAATGCAGCTTCTGTCCCCCATGATACATTCCTTTTCTTTCCTAGGCAGTGACAAGAGTGTCCAAAGGGTTGTTTTTACTGGTCAGGAGCAATTGTAGAAATGCCACATTCCATAGGAGAATATTAGCTTAAAGGGGACCTGTCACCCTAAGAAATAATTCCAAATTGTTTCCCATTGTGTTTGTCAAGCAACACAAACTTTACTTACACTATATAAATTATTTTAGTCTTGTTTCCTTCAGCCTTGGAATTGACAGTTGCAGCAAGCAGGCAGGCGCCATTTTGTGGGCACTTTCATAAAGGCAAACTTTGCATCCTGCCAAATTCTTGTTTATGTGCCAGAATGTGGGACCTAGTACCCATGTCCTTGCACTGGTTACACGATTAGATGGTGAGGAGGAGGGGGAATGTGGAGAGGGCAGTGACTAAGACGTTCTGAATAGAAAGTGAAAGAAACTGCCTAAGGCATAGAGGCGGGGCAGGCAATATATGACTGACAGCTGGGATATTTAAATGGCTTTATAATGGTTATAAATGCGTAAATAAACAATACATTTAGGTTTCAAGTTTCAAGGTTATTATACAGGTATGGGATCCCTTATCTGGAAACCCGATATCCAGAAAGCTCTGAATTACAGAAAGGCCATCTCCCATAGACTCCATTTTAATCAAATAATTCAGATTTAAATGATTCCTTTCTCTGTAATAATAAAACAGTACCTGTACTTGATCCCAACTAAGATATAATTACCCCTTATTGGGGCAGAACAGCCCTATTGGGTTTATTTATGGTTAAATGATTCCCTTTTCTCTGTAATAATAAAAACAGTACCTGTACTTGATCCCAACTAAGATATAATTACCCCTTATTGGGGCAGAACAGCCCTATTGGGTTTATTTAATGGTTAAATGATTCCTTTTCTCTGTAATAATAAAACAGTACCTGTACTTGATCCCAACTAAAGATATAATTACCCCCTTATTGGGGCAGAACAGCCCTATTGGGGTTTATTTCATGGTTAAATGCATTCCCTTTTCTCTGTAATAATAAAACAGTACCTGTACTTGATCCAACTAAGATATAATTACCCCTTATTGGGGGCAGAACAGCCCTATTGGGTTTATTTCATGGTTAAATGATTCCCGTTTCTCTGTAATAATAAAACAGTACCTGTACTTGATCCCAACTAAGATATAATTACCCCTTATTGGGGCAGAACAGCCCTATTGGGTTTATTTAATGGTTAAATGATTCCCTTTTCTCTGTAATAATAAAACAGTACCTGTACTTGATCCCAACTAAGATATAATTACCCCTTATTGGGGGCAGAACAGCCCTATTGGGTTTATTTCATGGTTAAATGATTCCCGTTTCTCTGTAATAATAAAACAGTACCTGTACTTGATCCCAACTAAGATATAATTACCCCTTATTGGGGGCAGAACAGCCCTATTGGGTTTATTTCATGGTTAAATGATTCCCGTTTCTCTGTAATAATAAAACAGTACCTGTACTTGATCCCAACTAAGATATAATTACCCCTTATTGGGGCAGAACAGCCCTATTGGGTTTAATTAATGTTTTATTGATTTCTTAGTAGACCTGAGGTATGAAGATCTAAATTACAGACCCCTTATCCAGAATACTCTTGATCCCACGCATTCTGGATAACAGGTCCTATACCTGTACAGCTCTTTATGTCTGGCTGACAGATCCCCTTTAATGGTATGGCAGGTTTTCTTCTTGGTTCTATAAAGGCTTTCCTTACACTAAGGAGTTTATGTTGTTAAATATGAACAATAATCAGTCTTTGTAGCATGAAAGCGCTAAAATAACATTTATTTTCTAGCGATCGCTCCTTTGCTAGAAGGTCGGGGGAACGTACTGACTCTGTGCTGCATCTGGAACCTCTTGTTGCACAGAAGTCCGACGGTCCCTAAAGGCTCCCTCTGTGGGTTTTACTGTTAGTAATTACTAACTACACACATCAAACATCTGCCTGGAACCCATCCAATCCCCTCTCTGTTCCAACACGCGGGGACAGATACACCCTGCCCTACTCCATATAATCCCTTGCAAGCCTAAGCACACAGTCTGATCCAACAGGGATTATTGTAGGTGCAGAATATGGCACCTCGGATTATTTATTTAACATTTATTTATAAAGCGCCAACATACCCCGCAGCGCTGTACAATAAGTGGGTTCCATACATTGGACATACAGAGCAACATATAAAGCAATCAGTAACCGATACAAGAGGGGAAGGGAGCCCTGCCCAAAAGAGCTTACAATCTACAAGACTTGTAGTGTTTCTAATGTACCTTCCCATGTACCAGGAACTGATTTGCCTCTTTAAGCTGCTGTATATAAGCAATGTACAGGGAGCCGCAGGGTTCACAAAGCTATAAATCCCAGTTTGCATTTTTCCGCTTTCCCAAGAGTTTCATTGCTAGAATGGTGAGGAGGGGGGGGGGGGGGTGTAAGGGGCTGAGCCAGGGGGGTTTCAGGATCCCATTACAGTTTACAGTGTCTTGTCTTGGATTTTATCGTCTTTCCAGTAAATTCCTAGTTGGACTCAATCACCGGGGAATCGGCTGAATATAAAAGGAAGAAGAGCGTTTGTGTCTGTTCTTTTGTTATTAAGGCGGCACCCAGGCCTAGTTTGGCGGGTCTGTACCTGTTCCATTGAGCGATACAGAGGCAACTGGTACCCCTAGGGTATCAGTGGGAACTAGGCAAGTCTGAACTGAACCCAACCATAAAGCACAAAAAACCAAAAAAAATCTCACAGTTTAAAGTATTTGTGGCCTAAGCAAAAGCTAAAAACCCTGTCACAAAGCGAGACAGAAGTGCTGTTCTCTGCCAGAAAGGAAGTAGAGTTGGGGACACAGGTACCAGGGAATAAACCCCTTCCCCATGCAAAGCACAAGGAGATAATAGAACTTTTTTCCGATGGAAACAAATATTAGGAATTAATGCCTGCCCTATACCTAGATTAATACTCATCTTGTAGATTGTAAGCTCTTTTGGGCAGGGCTCTCTTCACCTCTTGTATTGGTTACTGATTGCTTTATATGTTACTCTGTATGCCCAATGTATGAAACCCACTTATTGTACAGCGCTGCGGGGTATGTTGGCGCTTTATAAATAAATGTTAATAATAATAATCCTCAGGCCCAGATACCAAAGGAAGGGCACAGTAACGGCAAGGCTAGGATTATGCATTGTGTTTAGATATGGTTAGTGCCCCCTAGTGACTTAAATAAATAAAGTGTTTTCTTCATTTAGACAATTTTGGGGGACCCCACACTGCATCGACCTATTTCAGGGGTGTCTAATGTAACATCTGATAGGATAGCAGGATCATGTGACCTTCCCTGGATGTATATAAGGAAAGAAAGTGCTCTAGTTCAATGTTGTGCTCCCCCTCTTGGATGGGGCTGTAAGTGGTTCCAAACTCTGGGCTGGAACTCCCTGGAAAAGTGGGGTTAGGGGGCCCCGTGATTGAGAAATAGTCAGCTGAGGGCCACATTGTAAGGCTGTAGGTAGGTAGCAACCCTAAGCTTAGAGATGTAATGGGATTAGCAAAAAGGTGATGCCCCAGAAATAGGCAATATTGGGTCTGAAGGTAAAAAAACCCAGGTGCCCAGTGAGTTTCAATCCCCATATACAGTGCTCTCTGCATATTATTATTATTATTAACATTTATTTATAAAGCGCCAACATATCCCGCAGCGCTGTACAATAAGTGGGTTACATACATTGGACATACAGAGTAACATATAAAGCAATCAGTAACCGATACAAGAGGTGAAGAGAGCCCTGTCCAAAAGAGCTTACACTCTACAAATATAAGTTATTGTATCTACTGAGTTGCACTGTTCTTGGGCACTGCCATGGGCACCACATGTACCCACCTATCCAAATGCGCCAACCGCCATTTAGTTCGAGCTGTTGTGTCCCGGCTGTGTTTATAGATGCCATTCCTCCAGCCTGCGCTCCCCCCTTCCCCTGCTCTGCTGCCCCAGGCCAGGCAATAAAGTCAGGAATTTGCTGTCATCTTAACCCCCATGCAGGACATAACTGCTTCCTCACCAGCCTGTTAGATAAAATTCTACTAGGGGTTGTCTTTCCACTTATTCTAACTCCCTGAGGAACAGTATGGCAGCTCCCACCCTCAGGTATTATTCCTAATATACAGAGATTGAATGCCCTGCCCACACAGTAAGCAATACCCTCATACTACTGTAGTTTGAGTGGAAGCTGAGGACAAACCTATTTCTCTGTAAACCCAAGACATAGTTACATAGGGTTGAAAAAAGACCAGAGTCCATCAAGTTCAACCCTTCCAAGTAACACAACCTTAGTGAACCCCCCAGTAAGTGCCCGTACAGTAACACCATGTATTTATAGCCAGCCCCATATATAAATATCCCCGCAGACAATAGCAGGGGGCAGACAGGTAACAGAATTATTTATGTCAGTCCCTTCTCTAAACAATGATATAAAAAAACAGCCATTCCTGCGACACAATAAATCAGATGTTTTATTGAGACTGCGCCACATGGAGAGCGTTGGAATGTCAGGCTGTTTCCGCCATTATTCCCCATTAGCCACTTGGGTTTCCGCCATTCATATCCTGCTGTTGTTCCAGCGCCGGGTACGGGGTATTATTAGCGTTCCTGCACTGGTGCTGCATTTAAAGAGATACAGTCACATTAGCATTTCCCTTGTTTATAAACCTGTTAACTCCCTGCACCCTGTGTATTTATTCCCTGTGTGTCTCTGTTATGTTATGGCACGTGGGGCTTATTTATATAGAAAGCAGAATTTGCCCCCCAGCTCCTGGGTCTGTCTGTGTCTCTCCCTGCCCAACTACTATGTCTTATATCCTCCTGTCTTTAACTGTGTCTCTTGGTGTTTCCACTATATGTGGCTCTTATTCCCCAGCACCTACCTCTATATGTGGCTCTTCTGCCCCAGCACCTACCTCTATATGTGACTCTTATGCCCCAGCACCTACCTCTATATGTGGCTCTTCTGCCCCAGCACCTACCTCTATATGTGACTCTTATGCCCCAGCACCTACCTCTATATGTGGCTCTTATGCCCCAGCACCTACCTCTATATGTGGCTCTTATTCCCCAGCACCTACCTCTCTATGTGGCTCTTATGCCCCAGCACCTACCTCTATATGTGGCTCTTATGCCCCAGCACCTACCTCTATATGTGGCTCTTATTCCCCAGCACCTACCTCTATATGTGGCTCTTCTGCCCCAGCACCTACCTCTATATGTGGCTCTTATTCCCCAGCACCTACCTCTATATGTGGCTTTTCTGCCCCAGCACCTACCTCTATATGTGGCTCTTATTCCCCAGCACCTACCTCTATATGTGACTCTTATGCCCCAGCACCTACCTCTATATGTGGCTCTTGTTCCCCAGCACCTACCTCTATATGTGACTCTTATGCCCCAGCACCTACCTCTATATGTGACTCTTATGCCCCAGCACCTACCTGTATATGTGGCTCTTATTCCCCAGCACCTACCTGTATATGTGGCTCTTATGCCCCAGCACCTACCTCTATATGTGGCTCTTATGCCCCAGCACCTACCTCTATATGTGGCTCTTATTCCCCAGCACCTACCTGTATATGTGGCTCTTATGCCCCAGCACCTACCTGTATATGTGGCTCTTATGCCCCAGCACCTACCTGTATATGTGGCTTTTATTGTCTCTCATTTGCCAACTACTGTCTCTCGCTCAGCACCTCCTGTCTGTCGGTGTCTTGCCCCCTGACTCTGTAAGGCTCTGTAGGTGCCACTTAGTGCACCCGTATCTGGGGTCTGGCTGTGCTTTGCCCCTAATGGCAGATTGGAAACCTGGCGCCACTTGCAGGGGGCAGTGTGAGGGTGTATAACAGCCCTGGCAGTATGGCACGCACTAAGTACAGGGCTTTATTGCAGACCAATGCTCCCTAATGTGTGCGTCTGAATGATACATAAATTAGGGTACAGTTAGTGGGAGGGGTTATGCACCCCCACCTGAACCTCATGAATTCAGATGTGTTGGATGCAGGCAGCACTGTATTCATCAGACATGTGTGCTGCATCTGGCACAATTGCATCCGATTCAGCAAAATTAATGCAACTGCAGCTCCCTTGCGTCAATTGGTATGGCAGCACCTGATTTGGAATGGGCTGAGGGGCACCGAGCGCAGCTATACGGAAGTGCAATGAGTGCATTTTGACACAAGTACCTATAGTATAAGTGGTGTTAACCATAACTTATTGCACCCACTGCATCTCCAGGTGTAATGGAGTTTGGCTGCAAGCTCACAGCATTCTGGGAAATGAGGGGCTGAGCAGTGAGACACATTTGCCCCTTCCCTAATACAGAACATTATAACTGCTGCCTGCATCTAAAAACTGGATCTGGATTAGTGCTGACATTCCCCCAAATATTAACATTCCTATAAACTTTCTCCCTGACAGGTTTCTGGGTGAGACCCGAGTCAGCCTACGGGATTTACTTACGTCCCCTAACCTGACGGCCACGTATAATGCCCCACTCCTGGACAGCAAGAAGCAGGGCACGGGGGTAAGTGTCACGTTAGATCTACCTTGTATAATTCCAAATCTAAGTTGGTGGCACATACAGAGGTCTCTGGGGAGATGGAGGTCTCAAGAGGAACGCAAAGAGTATATAGACTATAGGCATGAAGGAGGGATTCAGTGGGGAGAAAACCAGATGTTGGGTAAATCTCCTAGTCCAAGTAGCCAGTTGGAAGCCAAGGATAAGGTAAATGAAGGATACATATAGCATAGAACAAGGAGTTCCTCAGCAGAAGCCAAAGGCTACCCTGTAACCAAAGCAAAACCTGAGTAGAAGCCAAAGGCACCTCAATATAAGAAGAGGCTTGGGTGAAGGAAGCCCTTGTTACCTCTGCCACGTTCTGCAAGTTTAACTTCCACTAAAGTCTCTGCGCTGCCAATAAACAAGGACAAGAACCCCTTCGGGCTGATCTTGCCCAACACTAGACACAGATACCTACACCAACCCCAAGTTCCATGCACTCATGCCTATTATAAAGCTTTGTTGGGTTGAGGTGGCCATATATTTGGGCAACTGGGCAGTCTTTGGCAGGTGAATTACCTGATCATAGTTGGTAGGTGGGGTTGCTTTGAAGGCAAAGTTTTCTCCAATCCCATTGGCCTTCCAAAATTCACATCACATTATTCCAAGCCTACTTTTGGAGGTCCAACATTTTGTCAGGGTCCTCTTAGCTCATGAAAAGGCTACAAATATAGAAACATATAGTTGTATTGATCATTCAGCCAAATATGTTCTTCCATCTCAATCACATCTCAAGTGACCTTCAAGCTGGGATTTCAGGTGTATCTAGGGGATCATTCTCCCAGGTTTCACCCAAATTTGCCTCCAGGCTTCTGCCACTGCTCCACCCAAGGGGGCACAGACTGAGAACCAGTTGCACAAGGTTGTTTGGTCCAACAAACAGATCTTTAGGTCTATTCAACCCTCTCCCACCCATTTGGCCAGGACACAATGCTGCTCGTACCAAACCAAGATGGCTAATGAAGAGGAGAAAGAGTGGCTACTGCCTCTAGGCTGTTAGGGGATGTTGGGTTGGTTGTAGTACCACAAGAGCTGGGCACCATCCTTGGCGATTATGACTATAACATATCATACATTTATAGTTTGAAGGGGCCCTTTTAAGCATTTTAGAAGCACATTTGAGTATTTGGCCTCCTCGTAAGGACCCCCTGACCCCTGCACGAGCCACAGAACAGAATAACAAGGGCAGGGATATATTTAGCCTCACTCTGTAGCTTTACACTGCCTCAGCCGGGGGCTTCCTGTGGCCTCTGGACTGACTTCTCTCTCTCTGTGTATGTTGGCGCGGCCAGAGGAGCAGTTACATGGGAGGGTTTCCATCTGGTTGGATGTCACTCGCTCGGCTCGCTAGGGGGGCTTCCTGAGTCCCCAGGGCACTCAGTGGGTAACCCTGTCTGTCTGTATACTGATTGGCTGTACGGCAGACATTTAAATGAAGAATTCATTCAAAGAAAACTATGCGAATCCCTTTTATTGCTTCTTAAAGTGATACCGCTTAATGTTTTATACCGGTTTTCATTTTATTGTGTTCATTTCTGTCCAGTTAGTGGTTTTTCCATAAAATGGGCCATAAAGCAAGACAGGGCTGCTGTGTTTTGCCGGACAGGAAGCAGAGGAACTAACACGGGTGTCAGGGAATACGCTCCCACGGGAATGCACAAAAAGTGACTACAAGGCTCCTTTAAAGGTCGCCAAGCGAGCAGATCTTCTCCCGATATCCCCACCTACGGGTGGGCGATATCTGGGAAAATGTAGGCTAATGCGATATATAATGCCAATATAATTAGATCGTTTGGCTCCAGGGCCAAACAATCTAATTATATTGGCGGCAATGGGGCAGTCGGTTTGGGGGCCGCATCAACGAGCTGATGTGGTCCCCAATCCAACTAAATCTTTTAACCTGCTTGATTGATATCTGGCCAATTTCAGGCCAGATATCGGTCGGGCAGGCCCCTCGTTCCTGCCCCTAAACAGGCCAATTAGCTGCCGAATATGTCCAAGGACCCATATCGGCAGCTACAATCGGCACGTGTATGGGGACCTTTAGAGTGCAAGGCCTACACACTAGGCACAAAAACATAACTGGTCAAACCATGCCTGGAGCAGGGACCTAAACAGTCCCGAAAGCTCACATTTTCAATCTACTTAATCTATAAAAGGTTTTACTGATAATCTGTGGTCTGTGCTTAAGCAGCCAAGACACCCGGATAGTAGAATTGGGATTAATGGGTTTATTTATCATTTTGCAGGCGATATTAACCTTGCAGATATCTTACTTTCCTCCACCGGGGGCAGCCCCAGTTGTACCCCCTCCTGCACCCAAGGAGCCCACCCCATCGCTCAATGAGTTGGACACCATCACTGGTAAGTAGCATTGGTTTATTATCCCTTGCCCACCTCCAAAAACTGATCTAGCTTTCCTATTGGTACTTCAATCTTCCCCCCGCCCCCTGTTTTATTTTAATTTTCAACCTAAGGGAGAAGGAAAAAGGACCAATATGTTTAGCGGTTCTGGAGGGATTATGCAAGAATTAATTGGATTGGGTGACCAAGATCCAATAGATCAGCAGGGCAGGCCATGGTCCCAAGTAATCTGCAGAAATTCATACTAAAAGGGTTCTTGGTTATTGTCCCCATTCCCTATTAAAGGGGAAACAGCCCTTTTTGGAGACCTGTATAACCTGTGTTACAGATACGGCTGGTGAAGAGGACACGGAAGACCAGGCTGGAACTGGCGATGAAGCGGATATTGTCTCTCTGGCCCCTGGAGGAGCAGAGCAACCCACTCTCCCCAAGAAAACTGCCCCTGTCCCTGTGCAGGGATTAAAGAGAAAGAAGAGCAACTCCAAAAAACACCTCTCCAACAAGCCTCAGGACTTCCAGGTGATGGTAGCCTCTCAGCAACACTCTTGTACAACTCCACAACTATGTCAGCCCACGGCTCTGCCAGGGGAACCCATTTACACGATAGGGGGCCATTAACATTTCCTCTGGATACACACAGGGGGCAGATAGAAACCAAGCACATAGGCAGAATATACAGTTGCAATAAACACTGACCCTAAAGCAGATGCAGGCAGCAGACAGATGATATATAAAGCTGATTCATATAGGGGAATGTTGCACCCAAGTTGAATCCAAAAATACAGATCTCTATGATGAGTACAGCGCTGACTCTTCATGACTCTTCATGACTCTTCATGGTTCATGGAACAAACCATTACTGATCACAGCTCTGTACCAGGGCCTGGATATAACGATACAGCGCCAATATCAGGCAATGCCCGTTCATACCAGTGAGTCAGCAGG
The DNA here is from genome assembly GCF_000004195.4 of Xenopus tropicalis. NCBI lineage: Eukaryota > Metazoa > Chordata > Amphibia > Anura > Pipidae > Xenopus > Xenopus tropicalis. The sequence continues at coordinate 15,435,375 of NC_030677.2, read as the reverse complement.
AAACATTGCTCAAACCCGACTCACATCCACCAGTCACCGGCACAAGACTTTCTTCTGTTCTTCCTCAAATTAAATAGATAAAATAGATTATATATAATATCTGGGTCTACCAGTCCCTCATATTAACATGTGGCTAAATTTAATCAAGCAATTAAACATTTAATCCAATAGAACATTATTTCTCATTGGCTACACGGTCTGGTAATTTTTTGGCATTACCCAAAGTCTAATAAAGTTGAATAGAGATTCAGCTTATGAATACACACTCCTTCCCTTTAGAACTCATGATTCTTTCCATGACATATTTTCATGTCTACCCTTTTATTTGTCTCATTCACTTGTATTGCCTCCAACCCACCCATCCTTGCATCCTTATTCCCCTCCACTGGGCTCCATACTTTTTGGATCACCCAGAAGAACTGTTTAGTTGTTCTTCCAAATGCCCTTCTTGTTAACCTTCAGACACTGTGGGAGTAACTGGTACCCACAAACTGTAAAATTGCCTCTGATTAGGGACAATAACTGTTGCATTGGTTGTGGACGAGGGTCTCCAAGTAACTTTAATGGTCCTCAGAGTGATCTTGAGCTCCATAGACTTCCTTGTGTGTCATCATATATAGCCCACTACCATACTGTCCATCAGTTCATCCCACTACCAGGAACACGGTCAACGTTGTCATAATGTAGGAGTCAATGTGGAGACATTTTTATGAATAACAAAATTTGGTGTCACTCATGATGGCCAAAAACCCACACAGAATGATCACCAAGGGGCCACAAGAGAATCAAAGGAGCCACTGGTCTAGTGTTTGAAATAAAGACTACAGTAAGAGGGAGAAGACTGGTAAACAGGCAGGAAGGATGCTTGCACACAAAAAGTTCAATAGGAAAAATTGAGTGAATAAAACAGAGCAGGTTGTGGGCGGAGGTACAGGCAAGGGAACCAAAATCAGCAGACTCGACAGGGTTAAATCAAAGGGTAAACAAAGACCAAGGTCCAGAGTGACCTCGGTCTTTCCAGGAATCAGTACTGGGCATGGACCAGCAGGTAAGTAGGCTGAGAACTCACCCCTGCTATTGCCAGAATAAGGAATATATATCCAGTCTCTGATGGGAGGTCTTTAGGGATTGACTGCCCCTGTAATAACACATAGAAGCTGGTATTGTACAGAACTAGGTATAGAGACTGACATAGGAACCTTAGTACCAGGTAGCGCCATACCTCTAGCCTGAGTAGGGGTAAAGGCAATTGGCTGCAATGTACATTCCTTACATTCCCCCCCTTCAGGAGCTGTTTCAGGATGCTCCAAACAAAACTTTCCCAGGAACAAAAACATTTCTCTTCTCAAAATCAAAACCAAAAAGACCAGAACATGTTGTTTTGCAGAAGCATAACTAAAATATTTTCTTCAGAAACAGTGGGGATACAAAAAACTGAAAGTTCACTGGGATCAGGCATGGCAATAACCTGGAGGGAATTTATTTTTAGCTGATCCAGAAAAGGCATAAGCTCCACTCCTGGTGGCACTGGGTCAGGCAGAAACCCCACTCCTGGTGGCACTGGGTCTGGCAGAAACCCCACTCCTGGAGTGGGTCCAAGGTCCACAGTCATGCAAAGTTCAAGGGCTTGCAAAGCTCAAGGCAGAAAGGTACAGGGAACGGGTTCCAGAATCGGGTTCAGGGGTGCTTCCCAGCAGGGTGACCAGTGAGTAAGTGGACCTGAGAACTGGCCACTGCTATTGCCATAATGGGAATATATATGGGATCTCTGCTGGGAGGTCTCTAGGGAATGGCTGCTCCAGTCAATAAGCAGAGCATCTGGGAGTAACAGACAGAACTAGGGATAGAGACTGACATAGGAACCTCAGTAGAGGGAAAGCCCATAGCCCATACCTCTAGCCTGCCTAAGTAGAGTAGGGGTAAAAGCAAACGGCTAAATTGCACAAGGTAACTGGTTTAAACCCCATAGAGGGCAAGTCATGGGATAACTTCATACATTTGGTTTGCCTCAGCCACCCTTGTCTATTAGACACACGCTAACATACTCTGCTATTCTCACCCTTCTTATAGGTTCGTGTTCGAGTGATAGAAGGGAGGCAGATCCCAGGGATTAACATCAAACCTGTTGTCAAAGTCACAGTTGCTGGGCAGACCAAGAGAACCCGGATACGCAAAGGGAACAACCCATATTTCGATGAGGTGAGGTGCTTGCTGGTTGATTTTGGGCTGTTGTTCTTCTGTACAAGACTCTGATCAGAGCTCCAGTGTAGGAAAGTCCTAAAACATAAGTCACAAGAGAGTTATTATTATTATCCTTTATTGATAAAGTAATGACAAATTCTACAGGTATATTACAACAATTCATTGTTATAAAAATGCATTTGGGTTCTTTTTTGCTTTCTCTCTACAGACATTTTTCTTCAATTTTTTTGAGTCCCCTTCTGAACTCTTTGATGAACCCGTGTTCCTGACTGTAAGTACTTGAGCCTGTCAATGTGACGGCACTTTGTAATGCCTGGCAAAGTTACTCTATTTCCTCCAGCGCTCTGCAGATTGGAATAAAAGCTTATATCTTATAGGCAGGGGTGGGTGTTCAATATGGTCTAGTGTTTTGGGCACATGGTCTGAAGGGACAGATATTATAGGGATTGGTGTGTGGGGAAACTAGAGGGTAGGAGATGAGGGAAGGGGTAGACAAGTATAGAGGTAGAGGTAGAGGAAAGAGGAGATCATAGAAGAAAGGACAGAAGAAAAGAGATTAAGGAAGAAAGAAGGAGAAGGAAAGTTAAAATTAGGGATAGAAGAAGAAAGAAGGAAAGAACGACAGAAGAAAAACATCAGGCAGAAGACATGCTATGAAATCCCAGATATGGTAGGGATTGGTGTATGGGGAAACTAGAAGGTAGGAGGGGAGGGAAGAGGTAGACAAGTGTAAAGGTGGAGGAAAGAGGAGAACATAGAAGAAAGGACGGACGAGAAAAGGTAAAAAAAAGAGAGAAGGAAGGTTAAAATTAGGGTTAGGAGATGGAAGAAGGAAAGAGCGACAGAAGAAAAGTTTCAAGCAGAAGACAAGCTATAAAAACATAAGAAGTCTTCTTCTAACAGACTAGCCATAGATACAGTAAGTGGCCACCCGCTTGTTAAATACATCTTCTCCTTCCCATGGTGCTGGCTTTATTTTTGGCCATCCCTCAAATGAAGCTAAACTGTGTGAGCCACGATTTTAAAACGTTGATAGGGATAAGCCTGGATATCCAAAGAGATATTTCTACCGAGACCTGGAGGAACCCTATCAATGATGTCTCTTAGATTAGATTTATGGAAAGACATTAGTCGTTATCTCTGATGTTATTATGTACTTCCCCTTAGGAGCTTGGCTGTATTGGGTATCCAATGCCCCGAAGATCCATTGCTTTCTATAAAACACATTAACTGCCTGTTCTACTCCATAGGTTCTCGATTCCCGCTCCCTCCGAACAGACTCAGTGATTGGTGAATTCCGGGTAATTACATTTCCATACTAATTGTATCATCTCGGGTTCCCTACACTCTTGTTCCCATGGTAACTCCAAAATATAGATTTCGGATCAATGTAAATAGGAAACGTAAAAGAGAAGTGTCATAAGTTCCCACCTGTGTTCTATATGGTCGGGCAGGAATAGTCTGAACCAACATGGAATGATTTTAATGAAAATAATAATAAGAAACTTTCTGTTCTTGTGCAGATGGACGTCGGAATGATTTATGGAGAATCAAGTAAGTTGTTTGTAGCTGTTGGACCCTTGGCACAGACAGGAACTGGAGATCCCTCTAGGCCGTGACTAATAAGCATCCCAGAAATGCCTGATCCACTCCTAGGGGAATCCAAAGATAAACTTAGTAATGAATGTACCGCTGGGGGTGGAATCCAGGAGCGTGAAGGCCCAACTCTCATGTCTGTGCCAAGTCTCACAGAACCTCAATAGGGATCTACAGTCTCCTCCTAGATAAACCCAGTCATCTACAACAGGAATTATTCATTAAATATTTGTTATAAAATAAAGAGAAAGAGGTTGGTTGGACTACAGATTTTGGGCCCCTTCTCCAATGGGCTTTTGGTCAGACTAGTAAGTGATGAGCAGCTCCACCATCGTGCTTGACAAAGGGGGTTGCACTTCAGCAATACAAAACTGCAAGGGCTTTGTTTTGTACCACCATCACCAGGGACATCACAGGAACATAGTTTTCAATAAAATCCCCACAGGCCTCTCTTTCAAGATGGACTCTAGTTCCATAAGCAGTAGGCCCTTTGTAACCTCCCTCTAGGTAAGTCCAATCTCCCCTGAGTACTGCTCTTCCTGGGTCAGGACAGCTCTCTGCACAGGCTTGGGGCCTGAAGGACTCACAGTGGAGTATTCCATTATAGGGGCAGGGGGAGAGCTAATGGAGCAAGAGGGCCATCTACTGGCCATAATCAAGCAGCTTCTTTACACTTCCAGCAGAAATCAATGACAGGGAATTGGGTTCATTTATCCGGGTGTGTTCCCAATAGAAATGAACCGGGTTTCCCTCTCTATACGGATTCAGAGCTGAGCTGGGAGCCCATAGTATTGTCCTACGCCCCAGAATTATTGGAAATTGATACCAAGATTCAGGGTTGCCAATGCCCTGTCTCAATTAACTTTGCACCCCTCCCACGTGCCCTCCTTCCATCATAGATTCCCTATGGCTGCCCTTCTATGTTACCTATCTAACATGAGAGAGGGATACAGGGCTAGAAAATGACCATTAACAATAATTAGGCTAAGAATGAGTTGCAATATTCCCTAAAGATTCATTTCCTTAATGTAAAATTTAATTCAATTTATACAATTTACTGATTTCTAAACTTAATTAAGTATAAATAACCATCATGATTTTTTTTCATGATGGTTAGTATATTTAATATATTTCTTTAAAAAAAATCAAATTGGAAAAACTCAATCATGTTAAGTCACAGAGCAAAAAGCTGAATTTTTGGTTTTATTTGAGTTTTCTTATTATGAGTGGAGTGTGAGCGCCATCTATGTGTGCCCTAAGGAACTGCGGTTCACATCAACAGTCACAATTAAAACCTAATTAATTAAAAACCTACTAATTCAATTTTTTTTCAATGGCCTCTTTAGAGAAAACATTAAAAAGAAATACAATTCAAAAATATACAGTTTTGCCAGATGAAAGCAAATAATAAATGATTACAAGAAGCTATTTTTTAAAATGAAATATGTACCTTTTGGATCTACTTAAAAATCATTTAAACATTGAAAAAAGCCAATTTTGCCCCCAATAAGGGGTAATTATATCTTAGTTGGGATCAAGTACAGGTACTGTTTTATTATTACAGAGAAAAGGGAATCATTTAACCATTAAATAAACCCAATAGGGCTGTTCTGCCCCAATAAGGGGTAATTATATCTTAGTTGGGATCAAGTACAGGTACTGTTTTATTATTACAGAGAAAAGGGAATCATTTAACCATGAAATAAACCCAATAGGGCTGTTCTGCCCCCAATAAGGGGTAATTATATATATATACCATAAAGTGAATATTCTAATGGTTATTAATGTGGGGAATGGATAAATAAGGATGTGGGTCTGTTCCAGAACATGCCTTCCTCAGGAAGTGGCTTCTCCTCTCCGACCCAGACGATTTCTCCGCGGGGGCCAAGGGGTACCTGAAGGTCAGCCTCTATGTACTTGGGCCTGGAGATGAGAGCCCGGTGAGTATTTGGTTACACTTGGACTGATCCATAAAATTGTCAGTGGGTGGGTGGAATGTATAATGGGCAAATGCACTGAGAACCCCCTAAATGTAAGGGGAGGTATTCACTCTATATAATGACTGAGAAAGGTAAAAAACTGTTTTCCCCCCTCTGGGGCAAATTAGAGAGGCTTCAGATGGGGTTTTTGCCTTCCTCTGGATCAACTAGCAGTTAGGCAGGTTATATATAGGCATTATGGTTGAACTTGATGGACATACGTCTTTTTTCAACCCAACTTACTATGTTACTATGTAAAGGTCAAATGGTAATATGTGTTTTCTTACCCTATATGACATATGGAGCACTGCAAGGGATTCTGGGATATGAGGAAAGTAGAATTTTTGCAGAAAACTTGTTGCTGTACATATGAGGGAGCCATAGGGTTTGTTAGTAATACACCCCCTATTTGTATGTATATATATCTTTATTTATAAAGCGCTACTTATGTACCCAGCGCTGTACAGTAGAATACATTACAAACAGGGGGTTATTAAGATAATAATAGATAAATACACAGTATAACAATAAATATACATAAATACAAGATACAATTGTAATAAGCTAAGAGTCAAAGGGACAAGAGGATGGAGGTCCCTGCCCCGTAGAGCTTACAATCTATATATATATACACTATTACTGTAGGCTCAGGCACCCCATTGTGGTATCATCCCTACCTTATCAGGAACATACACAAGGCTCTTAGATGTTGGGCTCTAGTCCTGAACGAATGGAACTATAGGAAGGTGGCTTTACCCATGTTTTCATCCATCAGTTGGATACAGATCAGTATCTGCCAGTGTAGTGCCACCTATTGACTATGTGTCTGGCTAGACTCACCTGTTGAGGGGAAGAGCAAAGTTCCCTATGGTTGAAATGACTAATGGACCTTCTTTGTATTTGCAGGTAGAGAAAAAGGAGGTCTCGGAAGACAAGGAGGACATTGAGGGGAACTTGCTGCGACCGGCCGGGGTGTCCCTGCGAGGAGCCCACCTTACTCTGAAGATTTACAGGGCGGAAGATCTGCCGCAGAGTAGGTGTCAACTTTGGGGGGAGCCTCCTCAACACCTGGAAGCTGAATGTTTCCACCTCCCAACATGGAATCTGTGTATTATTGTGTTGTTGTGTTGTGTTGGGAAGGAAACACTGATATTTCAGCAGGACCTGGGATATACACAGGTTTAGTGTTTACAGAGTCACACCAGGTCAGGAAATGAGACACGGACTTCCCGGCTCAACCTTCTTTGTGTTGGGGGATTCCAGTAAGGCTCCTATGGAACCAAGATGGAGGCTGTAGGGTCAGCCAATAACACACCAAGTGCTGGGTTAGAGAGGAAGGGCAGCATTCAAGTTTTATTGTCTTGGGTGATAAATGTTCTCATTAGAGAACAAACAAGCACGACGTGAGCTTCAGCTCTGGAACCAGACACAGTTTCTAGAGGATAGAGGTTTCTAAAGCAAAATCAGCCAAAAATGTTCCCTGGAGGCTTGTTACCTTGGAGCCTCTGCCAATATTATCTGCTTGTAGCGAGACAATAACAAAATGATGCCCAATTGTAATATAGTGGTGGGAATATAGAGATATTTCTGCCAGAAGCCATTGTTTTTTTCACTATTAAGATCCCCCATATCTCTATCACATAGGGCTTGTGTGACTATTGTGTGGGGCTGTTGGCCAGCAGGAGCTCATGTGGGCTTTTTGGTGGCCAAAATGAAGGAACTAGGAAAGAGCATGTCCCATGTCGACAGGGGTTCTGTAACAGCTGATTGGATGAGTTTCCTCTGATTGACAGGCCATCAGTAACGGCGCAAGTGTGGTTTAACTACGGTTCCTATTAGTCATACAGCAGCCAATGACAATAAAGGCCTATGCCTCCGCAATTATACCTAGTCCCTTCCTATATTTAGTTTCCATGTTGGCCCACTCCCTAGCAGCTGAGGGACAGGACTGGTACAATGGGCTGTGGGGCACTATAGCTAATCTAGCACCCTCTAGTCGCCTGGATCACCTCAGGGAATTCCTCTATCCTGATTCCCTATCCACTGGGATCCCTACACTACAGGCAATATGGCCTGGGAGAGATACCTCCAATCTGACACTCCTATGTAGGAGCTCAGAACTGCTCTTTCTAGCTCACCCTAACTGCCTTACACCCCTAGAGTGGTACTGATATGGGGCTACACCTGCCACTATGTAATGCCTCAATTATGGGGCCCTGTACCCCGACTTCAACTGGGCTCGTGCCCTGGGCTCACAGCAACATCCCCCCTGTTCCTCAGGTGGAAGCAAAGAGAAAGTGCCCCTCCTTTACCAGCACTGTATCAAAGTGAGGCAGGAAGTGGTCACCCCACCTTCTATCCAATAGCATCCACATGTAAATGAACTTAGATACATTCCCTTCTGCTCAGCAACTAAGGGACTTTAACCTGTAGGGATTTAAAGCCATAAGGGCTACTAAACTTTTGGTTCCCTACATCACTTAACATCAAACCATTCAAAGAAAGTGGAGATCCATTGGTCAACTCATTCTAACCAATGACAAGGAACAGTGAGCTCCATGAATCCATTAGATGAAAGACAAACCAAGTTTCCTTGTTGGCCCACTCCCTAGCAGCTGAGGGACAGGACTGGTACAATAGGCTGTGGGGCACTATAGCTAAGCTAATGCCACACCCCGTAGTGGATCCCCTCATAGAATTCTCTATCCTGGCAATATGGCCTGGGGGAGATACCTCCCATCTGACACTCCAATGTTGGAGCTCAGAACTGCTCATTCGAGCTCAACCCTGAACTGCCTTACACCCCTAGAGTGGTACTGGTAAATGAACTTACTTAGATACATTCCCTTCTGCCCGGGCAAATAAGGGAATTGAACCTGTAGGGATTAAAAACCAAAGGGGGCTATTAACCTTTTGGATCCCTACATCACTTAACATGAAGATCAAAGACACTTGGATGCTATAGGATATCCATCTTGCTGGGGCAAGTCAAGGTGCCAACTCAAACACTGCCAACCATGTTGCACTGATCCCAACCCCTCTGAGATATCCTCTTCTAGCTCCTGTAGCCCAAATATTGGCCAAGTAGGCCAGCCCAATATATTTATACTTAATCCATAGGACAGTGATATGAGATACCTGGTACCTGTGGGTTCTGCCTACTGGCCTGGGCTTCATTCTAGTGAGATGGCCAGGGGGAGGCTGGTTCTGCTGAGGGAGAGGCTACACTGAGGGAAACACTGACTGTAATTATTCTTTCTCCTAGTGGACGATGCTGTGCTGGACAATGTCAAACAGATCTTTGGCTTTGACAGCAACAAGAAAAACTTGGTGGATCCCTTTGTGGAAGTCAGTTTTGCGGGGAAGATGGTAAGTACAGATCAACTCTAGCGCCCCCTGCAGAATCCATCTGGTACAGGCCCTTTTGAATTTGCCCCATAGTGCCGCAAACATACATTCCCTAGAGCTTTTTACATTTAAGAAATTCAGTGAAAAAATGTCTCTGTTTAACCTTATTCACTGATAGAGACTTACAACCTGCAGCAACGTATTATAATGGGGGCCACTAGGTGGCGCTGCTGCTCCATCGCTGCTTCCATTACAGTAATTACATTCCTTCTGCTTCCCATTCTGGATTTGCCTCTGTTCTACTCACAGTTTCACTGCCACTGGATTTAGTTGTTATTAGATATTTATCTCTCCTGTAATGGGGCGTAACTTCCCTGCAGCAGAGACTGAGGCCGCAGAGCTCACACTTATTCCCTCCTACTAACAACATTGCCATTACGTCTAATCCTACCAAATGGCCCGCAGAGTACCAGCCTGATATCCTATGTAGGGAAGAGAGAGACCGACGCTCCTGTAGGGATGAGACTGACGCTCCCGTAGGGATGAGACCGACGCTCCCGTAGGGACGAGACCGACGCTCCCGTAGGGACGAGACCGACGCTCCCGTAGGGACGAGACCGACGCTCTTGTAGGGATGAGACTGACGCTCCTGTAGGGATGAGACTGACGCTCCTGTAGGGATGAGACCGACGCTCCTGTAGGGATGAGACTGACGCTCCTGTAGGGATGAGACTGACGCTCCTGTAGGGATGAGACCGACGCTCCTGTAGGGATGAGACCGACGCTCCTGTAGGGATGAGACCGACGCTCCCGTAGGGATGAGACCGACGCTCCTGTAGGGATGAGACCGACGCTCCCGTAGGGATGAGACCGACGCTCCTGTAGGGATGAGACTGACGCCCCTGTAGGGATGAGACCGACGCTCCTGTAGGGATGAGACCGACGCTCCTGTAGGGATGAGACTGACGCTCCTGTAGGGATGAGACTGACGCTCCTGTAGGACTGAGTCTCAAGGGAGAGACTGACAATGATGAGACTGACGCTCCCGTAGGGATGAGACTGACGCTCCTGTAGGGACGAGACTGACGCTCCCGTAGGGATGAGACTGACGCTCCCGTAGGGATGAGACTGACGCTCCCGTAGGGATGAGACTGACGCTCCCGTAGGGATGAGACTGACGCTCCCGTAGGGATGAGACTGACGCTCCCGTAGGGATGAGACTGACGCTCCTGTAGGGATGAGACTGACGCTCCTGTAGGACTGAGTCTCAAGGGAGAGACTGACAATGATGAGACTGACGCTCCTGTAGGGATGAGACTGACGCTCCTGTAGGGACGAGACTGACGCTCCCGTAGGGATGAGACTGACGCTCCCGTAGGGATGAGACTGACGCTCCCGTAGGGATGAGACTGACGCTCCTGTAGGGATGAGACTGACGCTCCCGTAGGGATGAGACTGACGCTACTGTAGGGATGAGACTGACGCTCCTGTAGGGATGAGACTGACGCTCCCGTAGGGATGAGACTGACGCTCCCGTAGGGATGAGACTGACGCTCGCGTAGGGATGAGACTGACGCTCGCATAGGGATGAGACTGACGCTCGCGTAGGGATGAGACTGACGCTCGCATAGGGATGAGACTGACGCTCCTGTAGGGATGAGACCGACGCTACTGTAGGGATGAGACCGACGCTCCTGTAGGGATGAGACTGACGCTCCCGTAGGGATGAGACCGACGTTCCTGTAGGACTGAGTCTCAAGGGAGAGACTGACAATGATGAGACTGACGCTCCCGTAGGGATGAGACTGACGCTCCTGTAGGGATGAGACTGACGCTCCTGTAGGGATGAGACTGACGCTCCCGTAGGGATGAGACTGACGCTCCTGTAGGGATGAGACTGACGCTCCTGTAGGGATGAGACTGACGCTCCTGTAGGGATGAGACTGACGCTCCCGTAGGGATGAGACTGACGCTCGCATAGGGATGAGACTGACGCTCCTGTAGGGATGAGACTGACGCTCCTGTAGGGATGAGACTGACGCTCCTGTAGGGATGAGACTGACGCTCCTGTAGGGATGAGACTGACGCTCCTGTAGGGATGAGACTGACGCTCCTGTAGGGATGAGACTGACGCTCCTGTAGGGATGAGACCAACGATTCCGTAGGGATGAGACTGACCCCCAGTAGGGATGAGACTGACCCCCAGTAGGGATGAGACTGACGCTCCTGTAGGGATGAGACTGACGCTCCTGTAGGGATGAGACTGACGCTCCTGTAGGGATGAGACTGACGCTCCCTTAAGGATGAGACTGACGCTCCTGTAGGGATGAGACTGACGCTCCTGTAGGGATGAGACTGACGCTCCTGTAGGGATGAGACTGACGCTACTGTAGGGATGAGACCGACGCTCCCGTAGGGATGAGACTGACGCTCCCGTAGGGATGAGACCGACGCTCCTGTAGGGATGAGACCGACGCTCCCGTAGGGATGAGACTGACGCTCCCGTAGGGATGAGACTGACGCTCCTGTAGGGATGAGACTGACGCTCCTGTAGGGATGAGACTGACGCTCCTGTAGGGATGAGACTGACGCTCGCATAGGGATGAGACTGACGCTCCTGTAGGGATGAGACTGACCCCCAGTAGGGATGAGACTGACGCTCCTGTAGGGATGAGACTGACGCTCCTGTAGGGATGAGACTGACGCTCCTGTAGGGATGAGACCGACGCTCCTGTAGGGATGAGACTGACGCTCCTGTAGGGATGAGACTGACGCTCCTGTAGGGATGAGACTGACGCTCCCTTAAGGATGAGACTGATGCTCCTGTAGGGATGAGACCGACGCCCCTGTAGGGATGAGACTGACGCTACTGTAGGGATGAGACTGACGCTCCTGTAGGGATGAGACTGACGCTCCTGTAGGGATGAGACTGACGCTCCCGTAGGGATGAGACTGACGCTCCTGTAGGGATGAGACTGACGCTCCTGTAGGGATGAGACTGACGCTCCTGTAGGGATGAGACTGACGCTCCTGTAGGGATGAGACTGACGCTCCTGTAGGGATGAGACTGACGCTCCCTTAAGGATGAGACTGACGCTCCTGTAGGGATGAGACTGACGCTCCTGTAGGGATGAGACTGACGCTCCTGTAGGGATGAGACTGACGCTCCCGTAGGGATGAGACTGACGCTCCTGTAGGGATGAGACTGACGCTCCCGTAGGGATGAGACTGACGCTCCTGTAGGGATGAGACTGACGCTCCCGTAGGGATGAGACTGACGCTCCTGTAGGGATGAGACTGACGCTACTGTAGGGATGAGACTGACGCTCCCGTAGGGATGAGACTGACGCTCCTGTAGGGATGAGACTGACGCTCCCGTAGGGATGAGACTGACGCTACTGTAGGGATGAGACCGATGCTCCTGTAGGGATGAGACCGACGCTCCTGTAGGGATGAGACCGACGCTCCTGTAGGGATGAGACTGACGCTCCCTTAAGGATGAGACTGACGCTCCTGTAGGGATGAGACTGACGCTCCTGTAGGGATGAGACTGACGCTCCTGTAGGGATGAGACTGACGCTCCCTTAAGGATGAGACTGACGCTCCTGTAGGGATGAGACTGACGCTCCCTTAAGGATGAGACTGACGCTCCTGTCGGGATGAGACTGACGCTCCTGTAGGGATGAGACTGACGCTCCTGTAGGGATGAGACTGACGCTCCTGTAGGGATGAGACTGACGCTCCTGTAGGGATGAGACTGACGCTCCCGTAGGGATGAGACTGACGCTCCCTTAAGGATGAGACTGACGCTCCTGTAGGGATGAGACTGACGCTCCCTTAAGGATGAGACTGACGCTCCTGTAGGGATGAGACTGACGCTCCTGTAGGGATGAGACTGACGCTACTGTAGGGATGAGACTGACGCTCCCTTAAGGATGAGACTGACGCTCCTGTAGGGATGAGACTGACGCTCCCTTAAGGATGAGACTGACGCTCCTGTCGGGATGAGACTGACGCTCCTGTAGGGATGAGACTGACGCTCCTGTAGGGATGAGACTGACGCTCCTGTAGGGATGAGACCGACGCTCCTGTAGGGATGAGACTGACGCTCCTGTAGGGATGAGACTGACGCTCCCTTAAGGATGAGACTGACGCTCCTGTAGGGATGAGACTGACGCTCCCTTAAGGATGAGACTGACGCTCCTGTCGGGATGAGACTGACGCTCCTGTAGGGATGAGACCGACGCTCCTGTAGGGATGAGACTGACGCTCCTGTAGGGATGAGACTGACGCTCCTGTAGGGATGAGACTGACGCCTCTCTTGTTCCAGCTCCTCAGTAAGATCATGGAGAAGAACGCCAACCCGCAGTGGAGTCAGTCCATCACTCTTCCCATCAGGGTGAGCAGAACCCCCCTCAGTTGTGTTTCCAACCACGGACCCCTGGGGCCCCTCTCAATTTTATTTCTCATTTTTCCTTTCTCTCCCGACAGTTCCCCTCTATGTGTGAAAAAATGCGCATCCGCCTGTTGGACTGGTGAGTTGGACTTTGCTGTTGCGCATGTTGTGCAGCTACAACTCTGCCGCCTTTGAGTTGCTGTTATTGTCTGTGCGGATTGTGTGACCTTTAGTTATGGCCGAAGCTGAGGGAAAGTTCCATAAGGCTGAATGGGTTCAGGTATTATTGGGCTGAACCAAGAAGGTTCTGCGGCGCTGAAGCACCTCAATGTCTAAGGCACAGCAGGTCACCTTGCACCCCAGTAGCCGCTTATTTTCTCTCCTGCAATAAAGGCACCCGACCCTTCCTTGATACCATCTACTCTATCCACCAGCACCACTACTTCGGGGTCTGTAGATTGCAAGCTCTGCAGATCAGCACTGTGCTATTCTGAAGTCGTAGCAGGGAAAGGAAGGACTGTGAGAATGGAGCCAACCTGCGCCTCGGGGGGACCGTAACCCTCCTCTGACCCCTCCATTCTCCTTTAGGCTCCCACCGCAGCCCATAACTCTCCCCCGGCCCGGCCATTATTCCCTCCTGGCCCCACATGAAAGCGCCGCCGCATTGGATTTTCCTGCCTCAACGTCCTACGGAGAACTATTTTTATCTCTGGGAATTCCACCGCATCCCAAATTCCTTCTGCTTTACTCGCAGCGAGGGACACTCAGACCGGACGCTGCCGCATCGTCCCGCTTCTGTTGTGGCTTCCTATTGGCTGCACAGCCCTTGGCAGCCATCTTGCTAAGCCCGCGAGGGCCAAGAACAGCAATAAACACAAGTAGCCATTACTGGTGTCAATGAGCAGTCGGCGGAGATTAAACTGCCGGCTTCAAAGGCTGCGGCGCAGGCCGCCCCGGGAATACTGGGGAGAAGGGGTAATTATTCCCCCAGTGGGAGGAAGATAAATGCTGCACTTTTCCCTCTCATTTATTTCCACCTCTAATCGCTTTAACATGCTCCCGATTTGCTTTATTTCTGCCAGTTTCCTTGGCTTTCCCATAATGCACCCTGGCCCCTTCCCTAACATACGCCATGAAATGATCTTTCAGGGATGTTCAACATAGAGGGGGGGCATTCTGTTCTCTGTGGGACCCTAGCCCCCCATCCCCAATAAATAACATTGCACTTACAAGTGAGAATCTTACTACTTACTTGTCAACTTACTCCCCTGTCCCAGCACTGCTCATTGGTTTATTCTCCCCTCCTGCGTCCTAGGCAGGTCTGGACTGGGACTCATAATAGTCCTTGGCATTCCAAGTACCCAGGGGCCCAACCAGCCCCCCCCAGCCCAATAAATAGTGAGTGTCTATGGCATCTTACAGCAGCCCCTCTGGCATTTGCCGGAACCCACAGGTTGCCAGTCCGGGCCTGCTGCCTCCCCCCCATGAATACAGCACTTGCAAATTCAGGTAGCAATGTATTCACAGGCAGCACTGTATTTATAGGGGTGGACTCCAGTCTCTCTATGGTCTATTTTGGGGGGCAAAGACCTGCAACAATACATTTAGCATACAAAGCAAGGTGCAACACCAGTGTTTTGTACTTTGCACCCTGAGTGGTAAATAACCCCTTATAGGGAAAAGTGCAAAATTCAGAACTAAATGGTTGTCCCCACAATCCCAGAGAAGTATTGGCAGTTTTGGGGTGAAATGTACCAATAATACTGCATATTAACCTTATTGGTGCATCTCACACCAGTTTTTGTGAATCATTCCAAGCTGTGGCAGGATCCAGTGGCAGGATTAGGGGCTGACTTGGTTCCATGTATGAACATGAACCGCCATGGCTATGTGTTGGGGATAGTACCAGGGTTCTTCTATTGAAGGCTTGGACTTGGAGCAAGCCAGTTGGATCCATCTAGTTGACCTCCCAAGTCTTTGCTTGGAGTAGTTTCAGGGTTCCCTAGTGACCATGAACAGAATTAATCAGAGCAGACTAACCGCAAGTTGCTAGGAGCATTTAAGGGTGCAAGTACTTTCCTTAATACTAGAAAATAAGCCCTTATGAATGTTTTGGAGGCCTTGTGTTGCTAAGTACATGACAGGTACCCACAATTGTGGCTTCTCCCACTGATCTCCAGGTAAATACGTCGTTGGGATGTCGGTTCTCCTCTAATTCGATTCTCTTGCATCTCTAGGGACCGCCTCACCCACAACGATATCATCGGCACCACCTACCTGAGCATGTCCAAAATCTCAGCTCCTGGCGGCGAGATTGAAGGTACCGTCAGATCTTCTCATTTCCATCCCTGCTGTGGGGCTTGGTTTGGTCTTGGTGTTTGGCTTTTGGCTGCACTGGTGGTTTGGTGTTTATTGGTTCCTTGATCATTGGTGGGACCCAAGGGTAGAGATCTGTGCTGTGATTTCTATGGCCACAAGCTGGATCCAGTACTTACTGTAGGTACCTACAGTAGCCCCCGGGCTGATAGATTGAACCTCTGGCAGCAGCGACTTAATGAAGAGTTAAAAAACCCATTTCCACATGGAAGGAGCAACGTGTAGGAGAATGGTAAAATAATTTCCACTTTTAGTCAACCTTACACTCGGCTTTTCCACCTTTTTTTTTAGCATCTTTATTATTTCATGTCAAGGTGGAAAAACATTAGTTTAAATATCTCTCACATATGTGTTTCCATTGCACCAGAACTAAACCAATATACATACGTTATATCATCAGCCCCAGTTTATTTTTTTGCCTTTGGACGAGGAATCCTTCTTGGCCGCAGAAAGAGGGAGCCCGACAGAATGTTCCAGAGCAGAAAGAGGGACCCAACAAAATGTTCCGGAGCAATTTCAACTCTTGAACAGATAGATAGATAGATAGATAATGGATATATAGATAGATAGATGATAGATAGATGATAGATAGATAGATAGATAGATAGATAGATAGATAGATAGATAGATAATGGATATATAGATAGATAGATAGATAGATAGATAGATAGATAGATGATAGATTAGATAGATAGATAGATAGATAGATAAATAGATAGATAAATAGATGATAGATAGATAGATAGATAGATAGATAGATGATAGATAGATGATAGATAGATGATAGATAGATAGATAGATAGATAGATAGATAGATAGATAGATAGATAGATAGATAGATAGATAGATAGATAGATAGATAGATACAGTAGTTAGATAGATAGATAGATAGATAGATAGATAGATAGATAGATAGATAGATAATGGATATATAGATAGATAGATAGATAATGGATAGATAGATAGATAGATAGATAGATAGATAATGGATATATATATAGATAGATAGATAGATGATAGATAGATAATGGATATATATATATATAGATAGATAGATAGATAGATAGATAATGGATAGATAGATAGATAGATAGATAGATAGATAGATGATAGATAGATAGATAGATAGATAGATAGATAGATAGATAGATGATAGATAGATAGATAGATAGATAGATACAGTAGTTAGATAGATAGATAGATAGATAGATAGATAGATAATGGATATATAGATAGATAGATAGATAGATAGATAGATAATGGATAGATAGATAGATAGATAGATAGATAGATAGATAGATAGATAATGGATATATAGATAGATAGATAGATAGATAGATAGATAGATAGATAGATAGATAGATAGATAGATAGATAATGGATAGATAGATAGATGATAGATAGATGATAGATAGATGATAGATAGATGATAGATAGATGATAGATAGATAGATAGATAGATAGATAGATAGATAGATGATAGATAGATGATAGATAGATAGATAGATAGATAGATAGATAGATGATAGATAGATGATAGATAGATGATAGATAGATGATAGATAGATGATAGATAGATACAGTAGTTAGATAGATAGATAGATAGATACAGTAGTTAGATAGATAGATAGATAGATAGATAGATAGATGATGATAGATAGATAGATAGATAGATAAATAGATAGATAAATAGATAGATAGAGTGGACATCTTAGCTTTCAATGCTTCCTATCCTCCAGGAAGAGAAGATCCATGGATATCTATAGGTTGAGTTTCTATACATAGTTGGGTCTCCTGGCTCCCAACCAAAAACAGTAGAAAGGCTCATTGTTCCAAGTGGAAGAGCGACATTGGCCACATTTCACTTTGGAACCTCATACAGCATTAGACCGAATTGTCTATTGAATTGTCTTCTTATGAAGGAAACTCCATGCCAATGGGCTTGTATATTGGTGGGGGCTACAGTAGACATCACTTAGGAAGGAAACCCTGTTATGCTGAATATAAGAAAGGCCACTGACGTAGATGGAGCTTCTTACATTCCAGCAACATTCTCCCTTTCTTTCCTCATTTCTAAGAGGCTACCTAGCAGGAAAGAGACCTCCTCTGTCTGGCTTCTGATCTTTTGCTAAACTACTTCTATTCTAAAACTGGAATATAAAGCCCACAACTCTCCAGCTGTTACTAAACTCCCAGGGGTCACTTATCAACACTTGGGCTGTAACTCATGGCAACCAATCAACTTTCTCAATTCATAGTTCTACCTGCAGCTGGCTGAAAGAAAGCCAGTCACTGATTGGTTGCTATGGGTTACTGCCCATGTGTTGAGAAATGAGCCCTGGCCCATCCCCCAGGCAGGCAGTGGCTTTGTGGGAATACTGGAATATGCAGCTACGGAAAATTCCATGGCAATAATACTCTTGCACCTTCTTACCTCAACCACTACTAATTGCTAATTTGTATTTCATGGTGCGCTAGCATAGTTGTGCATGTATTGCTAATATCATACTGACAATATGGCGGGATTATGTTATCATAATAGGAAGGGCCATTTGGCATGAAACCTGGAGCCATTTGCATTAATCTGACTAAGAAGGTTCCCCTGGGTATGTACTTTCCTGGGATTCACTGGGCTGCTCTCTTCCCCATGGTCAGACAGGAACTTTGCCCCGGTTGATTAGATACACTAAGAGATTTCCTACATGGTTTTAATGCAAATGGGCCCAGGCTTCAGTGTAGGACTTACATTTACTGCATAGCCATTAACTGAGTTTGTTGAGAATCGACATCACTACAGTAAAGTGCAAAGAAACCTGATGAGCCAGAAAATTCATTGTCTTGTTTAATATGTTGTGGGTTCAAGGATGGAGGGACCTGAGGCATCATGGGATTGCGGTTATTGCCTCAGTCTTTCAGGAACAATTTGGTAGTTCACCTGAAAAATTATTACTAAGTATCATGTAGTTCTGCAGAACAAATATAAATGCAATTAATCAGAAACCAAAACCATATAAAAAAAATAATATTGTATAATAGTGGATATAAAAAGGCAATTTGGCACCTTTAATGCTCTCTGTAAAAGCTCTTCAATATTCAGCTTCCGACTGTACCCAATATTATTCTACAGTCTCCATTTAGTCTCCATCTTGCCCTACTGTCTCCATCTTGCCCTACTGTGTCCATCTTGTCCTACTGTCTCCATCTTGCCCTACTGTCTCCATCTTGCCCTACTGTCTCCATCTTGTCCTACTGTCTCCATCTTGCCCTACTGTCTCCATCTTGCCCCCCTACTGTCTCCATCTTGTCCTACTGTCTCCATCTTGCCTACTGTCTCCATCTTGCCCTACTGTCTCCATCTTGCCCTACTGTCTCCATCTTGCCCTACTGTCTCCATCTTGCCCTACTGTCTCCATCTTGCCCTACTGTCTCCATCTTGCCCTACTGTCTCCATCTTGTCCTACTGTCTCCATCTTGCCCTACTGTCTCCATCTTGCCCTACTGTCTCCATCTTGCCCTACTGTCTCCATCTTGCCCTACTGTCTCCATCTTGTCCTACTGTCTCCATCTTGCCCTACTGTCTCCATCTTGTCCTACTGTCTCCATCTTGCCTACTGTCTCCATCTTGCCCTACTGTCTCCATCTTGTCCTACTGTCTCCATCTTGCCCTACTGTCTCCATCTTGTCCTACTGTCTCCATCTTGCCCTACTGTCTCCATCTTGTCCTACTGTCTCCATCTTGCCCTACTGTCTCCATCTTGTCCTACCGTCTCCACCTTGCCCTACTCTGTCTATCTTGCCCCACTGACTCCATCTTGCCCTACTGTCTCCATCTTGTCCTACCGTCTCCACCTTGCCCTACTCTGTCTATCTTGTCCTACCGTCTCCATCTTGTCCTGCTGTCTCCATCTTGCCCTACTGTTTCCATTTTGTCATAATGTCTCCATCTTGCCCTACTGTTTCCATTTTGTCATAATGTCTCCATCTTGTCCTACTGCCACCCTTTTGTTTCACTGTCCCATTTCAATCTGCAATATCTGCTAGCCCCTATTCTGCTGCTGTGATGGGCCCTAATTTATGCAGGACCAATTTAATCATATTTGGACCCCCTAAATTGAGTTCTAATTACAGAATTGTTCTGTTTCCCTTAAACCTATTTAAGACAAGAATTTGTCTGGCTTTTTCAGGCATTTAACATTTGTAGAACTGTATGCATCTGATTGGCTGCTTCCATCATTTCTAACCAATCTCCTTTCTTTGTGCTCCAGATGAGACACCGCGTAAGGCCTTGCCGGTTTCTAACTGTACGTTCTGTGAAAGCTTCCACTTTTATCCCCCTATCCTCACTACAAAATGATTGGGTCAGGCTGAAAAAAGGGGAAATATTTACTTTTTATGGGAAAAATCAATCAAACCTTAAAAGTTATTCCATGTAGCACATAGGGGCCTTGGATAATACTAGGGATGCACTGAATCCAAGATTTTGTTCTGGATTTGGCCAAGATTTTGCCTTTTTCTGCGGGATTCAGACGAATCCAAGTGACAGGCCGAACCAAATCCGAATTGCTAAAATCACGTGACTTTTGGTCACGTGAAAATGAAAGCTTCATGTTTGGCCTAACCCAAATGATCAGATCAGCCAGCTCTCTCCCACCATGTCGTTGTTGAAGATCTACTCATTTGGACCTCAACGAATGGTTCTGGTCATGGGTGTTAGCTTTAGTTTGGAATAATTTTTGACCAACAATTGACAGATCTATGGTCGTGCCCATAATGCAGTATTGCTTTCTGTTCAGTAGCCATGAGAAAGTGAAAATGGGAATGAGTCAAAAAGTTATTTTTAAAGCTTTATTATTGCCTCATTCATCTCAGAAATCTTCTATTGAAGTAAGAAGTATAGTCATTTTCTGCTGGGTACTTACACCTAGTAATACCCTTCTATGCTGGGTACTTACACCTAGTAATACCCTTCTATGCTGGGTACTTACACCTAGTAATACCCTTCTATGCTGGGTACTTACACCTAGTAATACCCTTCTATGCTGGGTACTTACACCTAGTAATACCCTTCTATGCTGGGTACTTACACCTAGTAATACCCTTCTATGCTGGGTACTTACACCTAGTAATACCCTTCTATGCTGGGTACTTACACCTAGTAATACCCTTCTATGCTGGGTACTTACACCTAGTAATACCCTTCTATGCTGGGTACTTACACCTAGTAATACCCTTCTATGCTGGGTACTTACACCTAG
The DNA here is from genome assembly GCF_000004195.4 of Xenopus tropicalis. Taxonomy (NCBI): domain Eukaryota; kingdom Metazoa; phylum Chordata; class Amphibia; order Anura; family Pipidae; genus Xenopus; species Xenopus tropicalis. The sequence continues at coordinate 15,414,223 of NC_030677.2, read as the reverse complement.
TAATACCCTTCTATGTAGTGTACCTGCAGTAGCTTGTGTTTAAAGTATTTGTTACTAGCTACTAGTCATGGGGACATGTAGAACAGATAGAATTAGTGTATGCTCACCCCACCTCACTCCCACCTCAGTGATCTCCTCATTTTTTCCAAGCCATCAACCGACTCCATGTCATGAACATGATAATAATCTACTCTAAAACCATTTTTCATGTTACCATTTGGTCATAAATGAAATTTAGGCTTAAAAAATTCCCAGACGGGATCATTATTACTCTTGTGGCACAGGGATGGTTGATGTCTCTGTTTGTTACTCTTGCTGTCCCCATTAGTATATGGAGCAGTTTCTCTAACCAGTGGTAGCACCCACCATGTCACCGTCCTAAAAGCACAAAAGGAAGTCCTACTTGTCTCCTCGAGGGATATCAATACATAAAATGTAACCTAGATACCTAAACTTTATTGAAAAAAAGATTTAATATTGTTGTTAACAGTTCAGACTGACTTTGGGATGTATGCAAAAACCTAACCAAGGTTAAAAAGGTTTGGTCTATTAATCGGGCAAATGAAATACTTTATCCTGCCAAAGACCATCCACCGATTCCAGGCAAGTGGTCTGTATCCATGTTATACGGGAACTTTTAGCACTCCCTCAACCTTATATGCTTTGCTGCTAACAACTCAGTTATAGATTCCAAATCTCTGGATGGAGATTCCATATCTCTGGTGGGATTGGTAGATCAATGTTGCGCTGGTATCTCCATTTTCTCTTGCCATTAGTCAGGGCCTCACAGCCTTCTGTGAGTTCTCTGCAGCAGGAAAAAAATGTAGTTTAGGGTAACTCTCAATAAATACCTCAAGAAATTTATCAAACACCCATGAGAATCACAGTCGATTACGTTTCAATATGGAAGAACCATGTGATGTCAGGGTTCTTCCCCTTATGGCACTGCAAGCATAGCTAGACTTCATCTGCCCATGAATGTAGTCAAGGGGACATACTTATATGCCCCTAGCTCTCTATTCACTTGCTTAGGGTGCCAATAATATCCTACACAAGTGATTAAAGAGCTGAGACTGAGACATTTCCTACTGGAGAGCTGTGGTGAGCTCTATTCTCATTTTTTCATACATACACCCTAAAGATGTGTAGAATATGGACCTTTCTATGTCATTAGACATTTGTTCTTAGGTGTGTTTCAGTGAGGTGAAACCACCCAGAGTTCAACTTGTCCATGTGGAATATTATACTTGTACTTGTGTCTCTCAACATGAAGCAAAATGCACCTATGTAACTTGTATTTCTGTGCCCAACTCTAGTTGATGACACTTTGGGATTTCTGCCAACCTTCGGGCCTTGCTATGTGAACCTTTATGGCAGCCCTCGGGAGTTCACTGGGTTTCCAGACCCTTATGAAGATCTGAACTTGGGGAAGGTAAAAGATTATTGTATAATATACCCTCATATTTGTATTATTTTGTATTTCCTTGATTCCCATATGGCCTTGTCCCCAAGTGTGTTGCCAATCAATGTGACCAATCACAGCTCAACCCCAATCTCCCCTACAAACCCCTTCCCAACAGGAGAGTTACTAGGTTTGAATCCTGGGGCCCATATTCCTGGTCTGGTGGGGTTTCCCATGATCTGTTATTATTTGTTTTTGCTGTATAATCCAGAATACACTGTATTTTCAAGATGAAAATATCCCTTATGGATGTTCTAATTCATATGTACAAATGAAATTGACGGAACTTAGAATTTCACATGGCCTTCATTCTTCCTACATACCCTGAGCATCACCTGGAACACAATTGACAGTTCATTCAGCAACTCAATGTTTATTAAAAAGGTTCTAGATAGTTGATTCTATTCTGTAGGCCATGTACAAACAGGCATTCTTCCCTTTAGTTGACTTGGTTTGGGTTCTACTAGAGTTCTCCTCAGGGCAGACAACTGCAAAACCCCTCTAACAGTCACTAGAATGCTGATACACTCAGTGTGGGTTTCATGACAGTTCATTCAGCAACTCAATGTTTATTGAAATGTTCTAGATGGTTGATTCTATTCTGTAGGCCGAGTACAAACAGGCATTTTTCCCTTTAGTTGACTTGGCTTGGGTTCTACTAGAGTTCTCCTCAGGGCAGACAACTGCAAAACCCTTTTAACAGTCACTAGAATGCTGATACACTCAGTGTGGGTTTCATGACAGTTCATTCAGCAACTCAGTGTTTATTGAAAGGTTCTAGATGGGTTCTAGATTCTATTCTGTATGCCATGTTCAAACAAGCTTTCTTCCCTTTAGTTGACTTGATTTAAATTTTACTAGAGTTCTCCTCAGGGCAGACAACTGCAAAACCCTTCTATCAGTCATGAGAATGCTTATCCCCACTACCAACTGCCCGTCTTACTAGCAGTAAAAGCCTATAAAGCATCCCGTTGGTCAAGCAAGAGTACTAACGCCCCTATAACTTTATTAGCATTGTATTCCTTTTTCACATATCTGACTCCATTTTCAAATACCAAATCTCCTCCTCCTATTACTTTGTGTTCTTACATAAATAATACTTATGGCGCATCTTTCCTCCCACGTTTAGTGGCCAATCTAAAGCCTGAATGTATTTAGCACTTTCGTGCCACGTAGCACAAACTGCATTGAACTTGGAACTGAGCGTTCCTCTCATTCATCTCTTTAGTTTCAAGCTTTACATATTTAACAATCACTCCGTTATTAAAGGACGGTTCTGCCAAAGTTCAGCGGAATATCGGAGAAACTTAAATGCTGTAGTGTTGACTCCTGTTGGCCCAGGCGCTAACCCACTGTACTTTAATGTTAGCTTCTCCTTGACTAAATATTAAGGCTCCTGTGTTTCTGCCACGTGGATTTGGTCCCACAGCCTTTCTGGCCTCCGGTTGATATCTAGCTCCCATAGATACTCCATCTGCAGCCCAACAATCTTTTGGACTTGTCCAATCTGATTCCCACTATGGTCTGAAGTGTCATATCTACTAAACAGGACATTCCATACTTCGATACCAGTTGACCTAAGTACCTTTCTTTTAGGCTAACCAATGCCACGGACACACAAGTCCACCCAAACTTTGATAAAACATATTCTTACATCTACCTGTCTCTCCATTGCCCGACTATACAATAAGACCCCAAAATTTGGTCTTCTTGGGAAATGTTAGCCTTAAACCTCTGAGTCTCCATTGAAATCTACATGCAATATCATACAGGTATGGGATCCCTTATCTGGAAACCCATTATCCAGAAAGTTCCGAATTACGGAAAGGCCATCTCCCATAGACTCCATTATAAGCAAATAATTCTAATTTTTAATAATGATTCCCCTTTCTCTGTAATAATAAAACAGTACCTGTACTTGATCCCAACTAAGATATAATTACCCCTTATTGGGGGCAGAACAGCCCTATTGGGTTTATTTAATGGTTAAATGATTCACTTTTCTCTGTAATAATAAAACAGTACCTGTACTTGATCCCAACTAAGATATAATTACCCCTTATTGGGGCAGAACAGCCCTATTGGGTTTATTTCATGGTTAAATGATTCCCTTTTCTCTGTAATAATAAAACAGTACCTGTACTTGATCCCAACTAAGATATAATTACCCCTTATTGGGGCAGAACAGCCCTATTGGGTTTATTTCATGGTTAAATGATTCCCTTTTCTCTGTAATAATAAAACAGTACCTGTACTTGATCCCAACTAAGATATAATTACCCCTTATTGGGGCAGAACAGCCCTATTGGGTTTATTTAATGGTTAAATGATTTCCTTTTCTCTGTAATAATAAAACAGTACCTGTAATTGATCCCAACTAAGATATAATTACCCCTTATTGGGGGCAGAACAGCCCTATTGGGTTTATTTAATGGTTAAATGATTTCCTTTTCTCTGTAATAATAAAACAGTACCTGTACTTGATCCCAACTAAGATACAATTACCCCTTATTGGGGCAGAACAGCCCTATTGGGTTTATTTCATGGTTAAATGTATTTTTCTGAATGGTGAGGAGAACCAAGGAGGGCCCACTGTTACTGTTACTGTAATGTGCTTTTCTATTGTGATCCACTGCTCACCAACTGTAGATCTTCTTTGCAATTTTTTCCATCACTATCTCCGAGCACTTTTATACCTTATGGTCATTAAACATTACATTTCCCACTGTTTATAACAAGGGGTTTGATTCTTTCTTCCATCCAAGGGAGAAGGAGTGGCTTACCGTGGTCGGGTCCTTCTGGAGTTGGAGACAAAGCTGGTGGAGCAGGCTGAGCAGAAGGTGGAAGACATTCCTTCAGATGATATTTCACGGGTTGAGGTAAGAACATGTTTGTTTAATATGGGAGAAGAAGGCTTCCCACAAAAAAGCTCCAGTCTTCTAATTTCCGTAATCTGGTTAAACAGTTGCTCAGGTTTCTCGTTGGGTACCTGCAAACGGTCCTTGCTTGGTGAGCGCCGAGCGTTCCTTCATGACTAGGAAGCCATAAAATAACTTAATTGGCCTGCAAATGTCTTACTACAGTGCATAGATTTCAGTTAATTTGTGTTTTTCTTACCGGCAACTCATACATTTCACAAGGGGCCTTGATGAACGATGTGAGGGGATCCTTCTGATTTTCTTCACACTATTAATCTATTTCATTTTTTTGGGGGGGGGGCATATACATTGTGGTCATTATGGTAAATCGCATTGGTTTCTGTGAGCGCGAATGTGTCTGCTTCATGTTCATAAGACCCTTTCTTGTAAGTGGAACGCTCCACAAACTGGACTGAGCAATGGTCCTAAAGTGACACAATATACAATATCTACTGTAAGTAATGTTTATAGAACTGTATTTTTACTAATGTGCTTTCCAAGCGGAGGGCCTTTTATCTGATGTACCACTTGGTTGGTTAATCCATTTAGAATTTGGCCTACAAGCGCTGTGCCAGCCATCTTGCTAAGGCCTGCTGACATGTTATTGGTTGGTGGGCAGAGTAAAGGTTCCCATACACGGTCTGATACGCTTGCTTGGCGATGTCGCCAAGTGAGCGGATCTTCTCCCAATATCCCCACCTACGGGTGGGCGATATCGGGAGAATCCAGGCTAATTTGATTGTTTGTCCCTGGGGCCAAATGATGGAATTATAATGACAGGTATAGGAAAAGTCAGTCCGGGGACCGCATCAACGAGTCGATGCGGTCCCCGATCTGACTAGATTTTTAAACCTGCCTGATCGCTATCTGGCCAATTTCAGGCCAGATATCGGTCAGGCAGGCCTGTCGGTAGTGCCCATACAAAGGCCGATTAGCTGCCGAATCGGTCTAAGGGACCGATATCGGCAGCTAAAATTGGCCCGTGTATGGGGACCTTAAGGCCCACCACCCAACAACCCAAGTCTTGCACCAGCTCAAACCAGCCCAAACAAGTGGCTTTGGCCCAGTCTGCACCACACCAGGCCGTTTGTTACTATTTACAAGCTTTTTACCTCTGGCAAGGCTGTCCAACTGACTACACAAGGTCCCAGGAGATTTTCAAGGCCTTCAGCAGGTCCAATATCTCCATAGACCTCTATGTAAAACAGTATTGTTTCATTATAATCTGACCCCAGTGTCGGACTGGCCCACCAGGATACCAGGAAAACTCCCGGTGGCCCAGGTGCCAGTGGGCCCTCCTGCTCGTGACCATTTGGCCTGTTTCATGGTCATTCCCTATTTCTGAATGGGAAGAAAGAAGAAAATTAGATGGAAGGATAGATGCTAATATGTTAAATAAAGAGAATTGGAGAATAAAGAGGTTGAGTGAGGAAAGGAGAAAAATTAGTTTGGAGAGTGGGTCCATGGTCTCAGGTTTTCTGGTGGGCCCCTGTCTGACACTGTCTGACCCCCAAATGTAAATAGTATAAGAAATGGGTCTTGGCATTAAAAACATTGGGCAGTTTTATTTCTGTTTATAATGAATAAACTTGCATGCCTTTTTGCTTAGTGCTGTGCATCATTAGGCACCAAAGGTGTAAAATAAAGGGCAGCCATAGAAAGGAACTATTCTCTATTTCACAGAAATATCTCCGCAGACGGAAGTACTGCCTCTTTGCCGCTTTCTATTCAGCCACCATGTTGCAGGACGTCGATGACGCCATTCAGTTTGAGGTCAGCATTGGAAATTATGGAAACAAGTTCGACAACACCTGCCTCCCCCTGGCCTCCACCACGCAGTACAGCCGGGCTGTGTTCGACGGTAAGAGGCACCCATTGTGGGACGGGAGTTTTCCCTCGGTGCTAATTGAAAATCATGCAAAAGGAAAACATTGCAGACTGGATAAAGTATGTGCGCTTCCCTCGCTCCCTAACTGGCGTCTAATTGCTAATAAATGAGGGAAGCTCAGGAGTCGGCACAGGCTATAAAGCATTCTTAGTGCAAGAGTTGAGCCGATTCCTGGAATTTGGGCAAAAGTCTGGACTAACTCCCAGGCACCGCTGTACTGCACCGTGCGAAACAAAGGCCCACAGAATCAACTACAGATTGGCAGGCAGGGGCCCCAGTGAGAAGAGAAATGAGGGCCCCAACCAAAGAAGAAAAAGATAAATAAAACATGTCCAGTCTGCAGCCTTGTGCCTTTATATGGGCACAGAACCCCTCAGTGACTGCTAATATCCTTATCATTTACAGTAGGGGGTACATTATCCCTTATAATACATGAGTGATACTCAGAGTTCCCTGTATAACTCAGCCTGCAGCCTTGTGCCTTTATATGGGCACAGAACCCCTCAGTGACTGCTAATATCCTTATCATTTACAGTAGGGGGTACATTATCCCTTATAATACATGAGTGATACTCAGAGTTCCCTGTATAACTCAGCCTGCAGCCTTGTGCCTTTATATGGGCACAGAACCCCTCAGTGACTGCTAATATCCTTATCATTTACAGTAGGGGGTACATTATCCTTATAATACATGAGTGAGCCTGCATATATGGCACAGAACCCCTCAGTGACTGCCTTATCGGGTACATACTCAGAGTTCCCTGTATAACTCAGCCTGCAGCCTTGTGCCTTTATATGGGCACAGAACCCCTCAGTGACTGCTAATATCCTTATCATTTACAGTAGGGGTACATTATCCCTTATAATACATGAGTGATACTCAGAGTTCCCTGTATAACTCAGCCTGCAGCCTTGTGCCTTTATATGGGCACAGAACCCCTCAGTGACTGCTAATATCCTTATCATTTACAGTAGGGGGTACATTATCCCTTATAATACATGAGTGATACTCAGAGTTCCCTGTATAACTCAGCCTGCAGCCTTGTGCCTTTATATGGGCACAGAACCCCTCAGTGACTGCTAATATCCTTATCATTTACAGTAGGGGTACATTATCCCTTAATAATACATGAGTGATACTCAGAGTTCCCTGTATAACTCAGCCTGCAGCCTTGTGCCTTTATATGGGGGCACAGAACCCCTCAGTGACTGCTAATATCCTTATCATTTACAGTAGGGGGTACATTATCCCTTATAATACATGAGTGATACTCAGAGTTCCCTGTATAACTCAGCCTGCAGCCTTGTGCCTTTATATGGGCCACAGAACCCCTCAGTGACTGCTAATATCCTTATCATTTACAGTAGGGGGTACATTATCCCTTATAATACATGAGTGATACTCAGAGTTCCCTGTATAACTCAGCCTGCAGCCTTGTGCCTTTATATGGGCACAGAACCCCTCAGTGACTGCTAATATCCTTATCATTTACAGTAGGGGGTACATTATCCCTTATAATACATGAGTGGCATGTAGCACAAGCAGTGAGTATAGACAGGCAGAACAGTCTATATATTATAAATGATATTAGACATCCCTTTAGCTGTAGAATAGTGGAACCTGCTTCCAAGTAGACTGGTGACTCTGAAAGTGCATAGACTTTACTCCAGGCCTCTTAACCAATCAGATGTAGTAATTACAGCTCTGCTTTCCCCCTTTCTCCCCACAGGTTGCCAGTACTATTATCTCCCCTGGGGTAACGTAAAGCCCGTTGTTGTTCTCTCATCTCACTGGGAAGACATCGGCCACAGAACTGACACTCAGAATATTCTACAATACGCCATCGATAATCTGGTAAGGGAAACAGCAACCAGGATTTACTTTAGATGAAAATGGAAGTTCATGATTAATATTTCTCCCAATATGAAGGGTGTAAACAACTGGCCGAGGCCTAAAATAAAATACATGGGCGGCCCGATGTGCTAGAATGATACCACCCAACTGGCCAGTCCCAATTTTGACAACTCAGTCCCGGATTCTTATTGATAAGTCTGCACTAAAGCCCCAAAAAGATACAAAGTTTCTCAAACTTAATGAAATAAGTAGCTTTTGCAAAAGCCCAGAATACTTACCCCCTGCACTGAGATACAATTGTAACTAGTGATGAGCAAATCTGTCCTATTTCGTGAAAAAAAAAAAATCAACTTTTTTGACGCAACTGCACCATTTTTTACGTGGCCGTGTCTTTTTTTTTTAATGCTTTTTTCACACAACCATGAATTTTATGAGGCAAAATTTTGTGGAACCTTTGTGAGACAATTCACCAATGGCGAAATGCGGAATTTCGTTGCAAATCCATACCTAGCAATAACATTTGCTCATCACTAATTGTAACCAATAAGCCAAACAGGTCTCTTGGGGGGAACTGAGACTCGCAGCTTAAGGGTAAGAACCCACGGAGCGAGTCCCTCACTTGGATAGATCTCTGCTATCGCGGGCGAATAACCGCTCCGGAAAGCCTTTCCACCGGCAACAATAGAAGTCACCGGTGGAAAGCCCTTTGCATCGCTTAGTTTTCCGAAGTTGCGCGACTTCTTATTACTGAAGCGTTGCCAAGGGCTTTCCACCAATGACTTCTATTGTTGCCGGTAAAAAGCCTTTTTGATAGCAGCCACCTATCGTATGCGAGTAACTCGCTCTGTGGGTTCTTACCCAAAAGGGCAATTTCACCTTCATTAGCAAGACTGAAATAACATAAAACAAGACCCCCAAAACCTCCAGAAATGTGTTCAAACTTCACATAACCTGCCATTTTGTAAAATGGGAGTGGTATTTAGGGGGCGTGGTCAAAATGTTTTTGCATTGGGAGATATGGGATTCCTGGTGCCCCAGGTTAAACCCAAAAGATTCTAGTTTACTCCCAACTTGGCACTGATCATTCTATGGTGGAGGCTTTGTTACCGAGTAGCAGGAAGGGCAGTAGAAGTCAACTTGGCCAACACGGAACCCAATCATTCGCTGAGAGACATGAAGGCGGCAGTTGCTTTGAAGGCAAGTTCTGAAGGTTTCCTACTTATAGTAGATCTATGTGGTCTTATTGCCGGTAAAAAGCCTTTTTGATAGCAGCCATCTATCCTGGGCGAGTAACTCACTCCGTGGGTTCTTACCCAAAAGGGCAATTTCCCCTTCATTAGCAAGACTGTAATAACGCAAAAAACAAGACCCCAAAACCTCCAGAAATGTCTTCAAATTTTACATAACCTGACAAATTTAGTCAAATGGGAGTGGTATTTAGGGGGTGTGGTCACGAAAATGGGCGTGGTCAAAATGTTATGCATTGGCACGACATTTAGTTTTGACCCTCTTGTTGGGAGATATGGGATACCTGGTTAAACCCAAAAGATTCTTGTTTACTCCCAACTGATGGTGCTATGGTGGAGGCTTGGTTACTGAGTAGCAGGAAGGGCAGTAGAAGTCAACTTGGCCAACATGGAACCCAATCATTCGCTGAGAGACGTCAAGGCGGCAGTTGCTTTGAAGGCAAGTTCTGAAGGTTTCCTACTTATAGTGGATGTATGGGGTCCGCCCCTGTATTAAACTGTCACAAGTGGTGCCCAGAAGTCTTGGTATTGTGTGTGCTAGGGATGAAAGGGCCCGGCAATAACAGCTTCCAACTAATTGGCACAAACAAGGCATAATAAGGGGACCGGCTACACAAGAGGACAGTGTCTGAGCCGACAAACTGGGGATAAGATGTGGTTTTGCTTTTCATAGGCAGCGAATCTGGACTGGGTCCACCTTGCTGTGAAAGCTAAGAGCTCCCCCTACGACTTGGACGCTTTGGTCGCGCGTTTGTTTGATGACATCATCACCGACTGCAGGTAAATCTGCCAGATTCCGCTGGAATCGCTTTCCTACATTTATTGCAGAAAGATGTATTTTTGTTGGAAAGGGGTCTTTCTTTTATAAAAAGGGAGAGAAAAAACCCCTCCCCGTTTGTTCATGTTTACCCCAAATACGGAGCCAGAGTACAAAGTTGAAAACGTGATGTGTAAAACAGGCCATAAATCTGGGGTCCCAGCCCCGGCGCTGTGTACGTGAATAGGGCGGATTGTATCCCGGAGTCGTAGGTTTTATGGCAAATAAAATGGAGTTTGGCGCGAGCAGCGTGGAGCGCTTCCTTCTGATCATGGAACGTTTCTCTCCTCTGTCTTCCAGCATCTCATACAGCGCTGTAACCCCTTAGGCTCCCCTTAATTACAGTGCCGTAACCCCTTAGGCTCCCCTTAATTACAGCACCGTAACCCCTTAGGCTCCCCTTAATTACAGCACCGTAACCCCTTAGGCTCCCCTTAATTACAGCACCATAACCCTTTAGGCTCCCCTTAATTACAGCACCATAACCCTTTAGGCTCCCCTTAATTACAGCACCGTAACCCCTTAGGCTCCCCTTAATTACAGCACCGTAACCCCTTAGGCTCCCCTTAATTACAGCACCGTAACCCCTTAGGCTCCCCTTAATTACAGCGCTGTAACCCCTTAGGCTCCCCTTAATTACAGCGCTGTAACCCCTTAGGCTCCCCTTAATTACAGCCCTGTAACCCCTTAGGCTCCCCTTAATTACAGCGCCGTAACCCCTTAGGCTCCCCTTAATTACAGCACCATAACCCTTTAGGCTCCCCTTAATTACAGCACCGTAACCCTTTAGGCTCCCCTTAATTACAGCACCGTAACCCCTTAGGCTCCCCTTAATTACAGCGCTGTAACCCCTTAGGCTCCCCTTAATTACAGCGCTGTAACCCCTTAGGCTCCCCTTAATTACAGCCCTGTAACCCCTTAGGCTCCCCTTAATTACAGCACCGTAACCCCTTAGGCTCCCCTTAATTACAGCACCATAACCCTTTAGGCTCCCCTTAATTACAGCACCGTAACCCTTTAGGCTCCCCTTAATTACAGCACCGTAACCCCTTAGGCTCCCCTTAATTACAGCACCATAACCCTTTAGGCTCCCCTTAATTACAGCACCGTAACCCCTTAGGCTCCCCTTAATTACAGCGCCGTAACCCCTTAGGCTCCCCTTAATTACAGCACCGTAACCCCTTAGGCTCCCCTTAATTACAGCACCTTAACCCCTTAGGCTCCCCTTAATTACAGCACCGTAACCCCTTAGGCTCCCCTTAATTACAGCACCGTAACCCCTTAGGCTCCCCTTAATTACAGCACCGTAACCCCTTAGGCTCCCCTTAATTACAGCGCTGTAACCCCTTAGGCTCCCCTTAATTACAGCGCTGTAACCCCTTAGGCTCCCCTTAATTACAGCCCTGTAACCCCTTAGGCTCCCCTTAATTACAGCGCTGTAACCCCTTAGGCTCCCCTTAATTACAGCGCTGTAACCCCTTAGGCTCCCCTTAATTACAGCGCCATAACCCCTTAGGCTCCCCTTAATTACAGCGCTGTAACCCCTTAGGCTCCCCTTAATTACAGCGCCATAACCCCTTAGGCTCCCCTTAATTACAGCGCTGTAACTGCTTAGGCTCCCCTTAATTACAGCGCCGTAACCCCTTAGGCTCCCCTTAATTACAGCACCGTAACCCCTTAGGCTCCCCTTAATTACAGCGCCGTAACCCCTTAGGCTCCCCTTAATTACAGCGCTGTAACTGCTTAGGCTCCCCTTAATTACAGCACCGTAACCCCTTAGGCTCCCCTTAATTACAGCGCCGTAACCCCTTAGACTCCCCTTAATTACAGCGCCGTAACCCCTTAGGCTCCCCTTAATTACAGCGCCGTAACCCCTTAGGCTCCCCTTAATTACAGCACCGTAACCCCTTAGGCTCCCCTTAATTACAGCACTGTAACCCCTTAGGCTCCCCTTAATTACAGCACTGTAACCCCTTAGGCTCCCCTTAATTACAGCACCTAACCCCTTAGGCTCCCCTTAATTACAGCACTGTAACCCCTTAGGCTCCCCTTAATTACAGCACTGCTGGGTGGGCAGACGGGTTGTACATACAATAAAATGCATTTGCACAAGAGAAGGGTTACTGTGAGGAATCAGAATGTACATATCAGTATTTGGCTGTAGAAAGGAGGGGAACTTGGCAGTATTTCTATATATTTATTTGCTGGGATACAGAAGCAGGACATACAGGCGTATAGAGCTTAAAGGAGAAGGGAAGGTACAATTACTGGGGGGGGGGTTGTGATCCTCTTCTTTCTGTTTTATTCTTTGGGATTGACACGTGCGCAGTATTATGTTATATTATGTTCCAGGCCAATATTCCTCAATTTAATCAGAATAATCATAAAAACGTATTAAATGGAGAAACCAGAATGTTCCCGGACATGATGGAGGGCCGTTCGGAAGAAAGAGATGAGTGGCATTGGTGCCTATTATTTGTGTCGCCGGTGACTATTCTTTTGTCACCCGCGGCTATTCTTTTGTTGCCCGCGGATATTGTTTTGTCGCCCGCGGCTATTTTTTTGTCGCCTGCGGCTATTATTTTGTCACCCACTGCTATTATTTTGTTGCATGGCTATTCTTTTGTTGCCCGCGGCTATTATTTTGTCTCCCGCGGCTATTATTTTGTTGCATGGCTATTCTTTCGTCACCCGCGGCTATTCTTTTGTTGCATGGCTATTCTTTTGTTGCCCGCGGCTATTATTTTGTTGCATGGCTATTCTTTTGTTGCCCGCGGCTATTATTTTGTTGCATGGCTATTCTTTTGTCACCCGCGGCTATTATTTTGTTGCATGGCTATTCTTTTGTCACCCGCGGCTATTATTTTGTTGCATGGCTATTCTTTTGTTGCCCGCGGCTATTATTTTGTTGCATGGCTATTCTTTTGTCACCCGCGGCTATTATTTTGTTGCATGGCTATTCTTTTGTTGCCCGCGGCTATTATTTTGTTGCATGGCTATTCTTTTGTCACCCGTGGCTATTATTTTGTTGCATGGCTATTCTTTTGTTGCCCGCGGCTATTCTTTTGTTGCATGGCTATTCTTTTGTCACCCGCGGCTATTATTTTGTTGCATGGCTATACTTTTGTTGCCCGCGGCTATTATTTAGTCGCCCGCGGCTATTATTTTGTTGCATGGCTATTCTTTCGTCGCCCGCGGCTATTATTTTGTTGCATGGCTATTCTTTTGTCGCCCTCAGCTATTATTTCATCTCCCGTGGTTATTATTTTGTTGCATGGCTATTCTTTTGTCGCCTGTGGCTATTATTTCGTTGCCCGTGGCTATTATTTTGTTGCATGGCTATTATTTCGTCGCCCGTGGCTATTATTTTGTTGCATGGCTATTATTTCATCGCCCGTGGCTATTATTTTGTCACCTGGGGCTATTATTTTGTCGCCCGCAGCTATTCTTTTGTCACCTGCGACTATTCTTTTTTGACGCCGGCGACAATTTTTGGACGTGCGGTGAATTTTTCATCCGCTTCGCGAAACAATCCGCCAATGGTAAAACGCAGGAATCCATGCCTGGCGAAACATTTTGCCCATCACTAATTATAGTAATACCAATGGGGGGGATTGGTAGAGTACACTAGGAGGCATATTCCCATGGGGTCGGATACCTTAACCTTGGGTAAGGTTTTGCTTCATATTCTTGGGGATACTTCTTATCAGTAGAACATATGGACTCTAATGTCCATAGATGGAGTAGGAATGTTTAACTGTCAGCTATGGGGGGCACTCAGGGAAGGGTGGGCATGTCTAGCAGGAACTTCTGAATTTTGCGGAAGATTCACTCATGAGATGCAGAACATGTGGGCAGATGTGTTCAGTGTTGGTGGAGATGTGGTTGGGTCAGACATAAGGACCAGCTATGAAGCTTCAAAGTGTGGCCCTAAGTGTAGGGTGGACTGGGCACTGGCACGAGGGGGGCTTCTAGCGGCTGCTTCATGTCACAGGGTGGTCTTTATTTCATGTGCAGACGTGATGGGCTGAGGGGCTCAGGGGGCTAGCAGTAGCCACTATGCACTACAGAGGGGCCCCTGGGATCTGCAAATACAGGATGAAGCCAGAGATGCCGGGAAAGGATCCTGTAAAATACAAATACGCAGCTTTATATAATACAATCCTCCCAGGGGGGGAATAAATATCATCCATAAGAGGCTCTTTGGCTTTTCATAATCAGCCAATACTGGGGAAAGCAAGTTGGCCTGGAGCTGCCGGAGCGAGGTATCAACATGTCTGAGAAATTACACTAACGAGATGTGACTCGGCTGCATATGTACTCCTTCCTCACCTTCCTCATCATCTGCCTCTATACCCGAGCTCCTGTAGCACATTATGTACCCCCATCTTGTAATATATATATTATACAGGGAACTCTGAGTATCACTCATGTATTATAAGGGATAATGTACCCCCTACTGTAAATGATAAGGATATTAGCAGTCACTGTGGGGTTCTGTGCCCATATAAAGGCACAAGGCTGCAGGCTGAGTTATACAGGGAACTCTGAGTATCACTCATGTATTATAAGGGATCATGTACCCCCTACTGTAAATGATAAGGATATTAGCAGTCACTGAGGGGTTCTGTGCCCATATAAAGGCACAAGGCTGCAGGCTGAGTTATACAGGGAACTCTGAGTATCACTCATGTATTATAAGGGATCATGTACCCCCTACTGTAAATGATAAGGATATTAGCAGTCACTGAGGGGTTCTGTGCCCATATAAAGGCACAAGGCTGCAGGCTGAGTTATACAGGGAACTCTGAGTATCACTCATGTATTATAAGGGATAATGTACCCCCTACTGTAAATGATAAGGATATTAGCAGTCACTGAGGGGTTCTGTGCCCATATAAAGGCACAAGGCTGCAGGCTGAGTTATACAGGGAACTCTGAGTATCACTCATGTATTATAAGGATAATGTACCCCCTACTGTAAATGATAAGGATATTAGCAGTCACTGAGGGGTTCTGTGCCCATATAAAGGCACAAGGCTGCAGGCTGAGTTATACAGGGAACTCTGAGTATCACTCATGTATTATAAGGGATAATGTACCCCCTACTGTAAATGATAAGGATATTAGCAGTCACTGAGGGGTTCTGTGCCCATATAAAGGCACAAGGCTGCAGGCTGAGTTATACAGGGAACTCTGAGTATCACTCATGTATTATAAGGGATAATGTACCCCCCTACTGTAAATGATAAGGATATTAGCAGTCACTGAGGGGTTCTGTGCCCATATAAAGGCACAAGGCTGCAGGCTGAGTTATACAGGGAACTCTGAGTATCACTCATGTATTATAAGGGATAATGTACCCCCTACTGTAAATGATAAGGATATTAGCAGTCACTGAGGGGTTCTGTGCCCATATAAAGGCACAAGGCTGCAGGCTGAGTTATACAGGGAACTCTGAGTATCACTCATGTATTATAAGGGATAATGTACCCCCTACTGTAAATTATAAGGATATTAGCAGTCACTGAGGGGTTCTGTGCCCCCCATATAAAGGCACAAGGCTGCAGGCTGAGTTATACAGGGAACTCTGAGTATCACTCATGTATTATAAGGGATAATGTACCCCCTACAGAAGATGTTAATGACCAGTTCCATGGCCACAAACCCACAAGGAACAGGCCTTGGAACCCTAATGCAGCTTCTGTTATATTTTAGTGTAGGGCGCACATTATTTCTTACAATATGTAATTGTGTGAGGCACCGATGAACATATTTCTGAACATTTTTTGGCTATTACTGAAATATTTGTGAAATATTTTTTTTTGGCAGCCTATTGTTTAATTATTCCGCCAGTGACAAACCAACACAATCTGAGGAATTTCAAAACTTGGACTTTTCGCTCCTCTCTACTTATATGTGAGAAGTCTGGCAGGCAACCGTAACCAAGCAAAAGGCATAGAGGCTAGCCTAGGATACAAGCCTAGAACGTTTCCATCGATATAGAGCAGGGGTGGGCAGCCTAGTACATGTCTGGGTGTGTTGAACTGCCACAGCACCCACCCCCCTCTTTAACCATCGTTGGATCTTAATGAAATACCAAGAGGTCTAGTTGACCATTATGTGTGGGGGTCATGTGGTTGCACTTTCCGTTCTCCCCAGTCTCCTCTCAGTCCCCTTTAGTTGTATGACCTCTTCTTAGAGATATTTCCTCTCCTTTCCAAGGGTCGGTACCACTGGGAGACCCTTTAAGACACCATTAAAAGAAATGGTTTTGGTTTCTGAGGTGGGAATGAAGAAGGTTTCATCACCTCCACACAAGTGAGACGGCTGGAATGCCAAGTATCTGGGATGTTGGACGCTCTCCAGGCTGTTGAGTTCCTGTTGGTTTCAGAAAGTATCACGGGGGATTCGGAGAAATGTACGGTTTCGGCTGTGAGGATTTGATATTGGGGGTGGGATTCTGAAGATATGAAGTCTTTATACGCAGTATATAAAACAAGCTTAATAGCATGGACACTATTAGGAATGCACCGAACCCACCTTTTTTGGCTTTGGCCGAACCCCCGAACCCACCCTGACGGAATCTGCCGAATCCTGAACCGAATCCAAATCCTAATATACTGTATGCTAATAAGGATCAGGAAGGGTTAAAAGTTGCCGCGTGGCCATCATGTTTGAAAAGAACCCCCTCCCCCACTAAAGTTTAACCCTTTCCGAATGGTAATTAGCACATGCTAATTGATGTTAATTAGGATTCGGATTCAGTTTGGCCGGGACCATAGATTCGTCCGAAACCGAATCCATCAAAAAAAAGGCTGGATTCGGCTCGAATCCCAAACCAAATCCGGGATTTGGTGCATCCCTAGACACTATATATACAAGTATCCAGGCACATAATGGGGCCAAAGTAACTGGACACCACTTCTAAAATCGAAAGGTCCTAAACTGGGACCTCTAACTGCCAACTAAGAAACATCTGGCTTTGGCAGATGCCAAAAAAGAGCTTCTTGTCTGATTAAAACAAACCTGAACTCTATGGTGCAAGATGTCTTTCTTTTCCTAGACAATTCTGTTCCTAGGCCCTTCTCTGTCTCAGGAAAACCAAAACCAAAGCGAGGTCAGTACAGAAATAGATTACTAAGATGGCAGTGAAAAAATCTGAGTAGTCTGCACAAAGCTCTGACCTCAACCCAACTAAGCACTACCACTGGTGCCCAATCTCACTTATACGGTAGTGTTGTGGGTGAATGGAAGCAAATCCAGCCAGCAATGCTCCTACATCTAGTGGGGACCTTCCTAGAAGAATAGAGGCTGCTATAGAGGAAAGGGGGAACAAACTTTTTATTTATCACCTTGGTTTCTAAATGAGAAGTTGGACAGGGAGGGGCATCCAGTATGGAGGAATCTCCATTCATCCGTAGTACGGGATTGCTTGGACTGCTAACAGGTTGGCTGTGCCCAATTGTCCCATGACCTTATATGTAGGGCAGTGTATGAATGGCATGTTGAGTTTCGTAGGGTTGGAGCAATATATGGAGGGAATGTAGAGCTTCTCAGGGACGATGCTGAATTGATGGGTTGCAGGTTTCTCTGAGGTCTGTCAGTGTGAAGGACAAATGCCGAAACTCTTACAGCCCAGGCTCCTTTACTCTTCTCTCATTTTTCATTCTTTTCTTGTAGCCACGCCCTGCCAGATGTCAAGTCTATGCAAGGGACCACCCACCTGGACCAGTACTTGTACAGATTCCGCAAGACCAACCTTGCCCAGATTGTCCAGGCGGCTCTGAAACTCAAGCACGATGACTGTGTGGAGCAGGAGAATGTGATGGAGCAGGCAGAGGACTGGCTAATGCGACTAAAGGCTATGGCTGAGGAGGTAACATACATCTCTTCTCTCCTTTCCAGCTGCTGATTGGTTGTCTCCAATGTTAATAAACACACCCCTCACTGTCAGTTGCATCATCCAGATGGTGTCGTACTATCACTCCAAGCATCCCACGGCAGCTCATTTCAGCTCCACGACTACAGTTGGCCGATCTTGGTCTAAAAGACCATAACTTTATGTAACCACCTTTCAGCGTATCAAGGTGCCAATATTCCATGACGTTTGTTTTGTAGCGGCAGTTGCGTTCCCTCGGAACATCTGCACCTCAGCTGTATGGCAGCCCATCTGCTGATCTGGGGCAGGAAGAGGACATGTCAGTATCTTGGCTCATCCATGGCTTGTCTGACAGCTTCATTACTTTTCATTATATAACTGCCCGCAGTTTAGCAGTTCCTAGTTCCTCGGCTTTAAAATCAGCCATGACGGGGCCTTAACCATTTAAAGGAAAATTGAACCAACTGAGAAGTTTTATCATGTAGACAACAACGTTCTTAGGTCCTTCATTTATAAATCATTTTAGGTTCATGATCTGCTGTATTAGGGATCCAATATGGCCACTGTGTCATTTAACTGTATGGGATCCCTTATCCGGAAACCCATTATCCAGAAAGTTCCGAATTACGGAAAGCCTTTTTCCCATAGACTCAATTTTAATCAAATAATTCAGAATTTTAAAACGGATTTCCATTTCCTCTGTAATAATAAAACAGTACCTGTACTTGATCCCAACTAAGATATAATTACCCCTTATTGGGGGCAGAACAGCCCTATTGGGTTTAATTAATGGTTAAATGATTCCCTTTTCTCTGTAATAATAAAACAGTACCTGTACTTGATCCCAACTAAGATATAATTACCCCTTATTGGGGCAGAACAGCCCTATTGGGTTTATTTAATGGTTAAATGATTCCCTTTTCTCTGTAATAATAAAACAGTACCTGTACTTGATCCCAACTAAGATATAATTACCCCTTATTGGGGGCAGAACAGTCCTATTGGGTTTATTCAATGGTTAAATGATTCCCTTTTCTCTGTAATAATAAAACAGTACCTGTACTTGATCCCAACTAAGATATAAATAATCCTTATTGGGGGCAGAACAGCCCTATTGGGTTTGATTCATATTTTATTGATTCTTTAGTAGACTTAAGTTATGGAGATCCAAATTACAGAAAGACCCCTTATCCGGAATACCCTTGGTTCCAAGCATTCTGGATAACGGGTCCTATACCTGTACTAAGGGTTCCAAAATACCCCTATATATATATATATAAAGTTCCACAAGGTAGGCACTCTCGAAAGAGAAGGATTCCGTTGCCTGGGTGCAGTCCTCAATCATATGAATAGAAACTCGAAGAAACGGGCCGCTCCACACAGGACTTAAACAAACGGGCCGCTCCACACAGGACTTAAACAAACGGGCCGCTCCACACAGGACTTATGTCAAATAAAGAGATTTTTATTTCAGACTATAACAAAGACTGATGTTTCGGCTGGATCTCCAGCCTTTCTCAAAAAATCAAAGGGGAAAAATACAGTGCTACAAAGAAACAATCATAGTAATAGTACACCGCACCGCGTGCCTTCTGATACCGGCCAGTGTGTATAGTTATTACTTTACAGATATACAAAGTTTCTAAATGCAGGGAAAGGGTAGCCCATGGACCATATATTTAGTCAATGAACCACACATTTAAAGGTAACACTTAAGTAGCTCATAGCAAAATCAAATCAGTATATCGATGTTACCAGGGTAGTATCTTCCTAGCAACCTAAGTGCAGAACCGTTGCGACAATAAAGTCGCATATTGGTCGTAAGTTATCCAAAAGGGACAATGAAGATGAAAAATGTGTCAAAAGAATAAAAATAAAAATAAAATAACAATAAAACACATGCCGTGCACTAGCGGAATCTAGAGTGCCGAGAAGAAAGCAAGAAGGAGAACATCCTGGAGAACGTCCAGGAACATCAGCTAGTATCATAGGGCTCGTGGGTCAGGGGAGTATTCTCCACTGGTGTCCGGATCTAGAATAAAAATCTCTTTATTCGACATAAGTCCTGTGTGGAGCGGCCCGTTTATTCGAGTCTCCATCTTGGAGTCAGGAAGGAATTTTTTCCCCTCTGAGGCAAATTAGAGAGGCTTCAGATGGGGTTTTTTGCCTTCCTCTGGATCAACTTGTAGTTAGGCAGGTTAGGTATAGGCATTATGGTTGAACTTGATGGACGTATGTCTTTTTTCAACCCAACTTACTATGTTACTATGTTACTTATATATAGATCAGTAGAGTAGAACACAGAGCACTCATGGGAAATTGAATGGTGTAAGTAGATGTTTCGGCCCTACACAGAGGAACTTTTTCAGACATTAATGGGCCTCTGTGTAGTGATAATGAAGTGATGAAACCTGCTTATTAGATTGATAATGGAATTAGATGTCTTACTTAAATAAAATGAAATATGGGTTAGGTGGTCTGCTGGAACCCCATGGAGACAGCGGAGGTTGGGCATACACTGCCATACCATTTAAACATCCCTTTGTTTGGCAAGTCATCCGGCTGGGTGTCCAGAACCCCATTAGATATTGCTGAACATTAACAGTGCCTGTCTACATTGTGGCTCTTTTTTCCATCATTTTCCAATTTTCAGCCGTATTCTGTTTTGTGTTTGTTGGAATGGCTGAGAGATACTTTGTGAATTCCCGTTTGTAGCCGCAGAACAGCCTGCCAGACATAGTGATTTGGATGTTACAAGGGGAGAAGCGTGTGGCTTATTATAGAATGCCGGCCCGCGATGTCCTTTTCTCCAGGAATGGCTCCAAGTGTTGCGGCAAGAACTGCGGGAAGCTCCAGACAATATTTCTCAAAGTATGTATTCTTATCCTTCCCTCTGCGCGATCTCCATGCATATCCCTTGGCATTTACTCATTTTCCTTCTCCCACCAACTTTTTGGGTTGGAAATTGCTCTTTCATCTACTCTAGGGTAAAAAATCTGCCATTTTCCCCCATGGTGCAGGTAGATCTAGGGCTCACCGCTGCCTTGTTTGATCTTCGCCCACAGTCTCCAGTTTGTTCCCAGGCTTCTAGCATACTGGCTTGCCTTGCAATAAACAAGCTATGCATTATTGTGTATTTACAGCCCCCTGTAAGTGTGAGTATTCCATGGCTATTCTTGGACACGCCTTCTGTTTGCAAGGTCTTCTCTAATTGGATCCTGGACTTACCAGGTTCTAAGTACAGTCTTAAGGTGGCCATACACAGGCCGATTGTAGCTGCCGATATCGGTCCCTTGGACCAATTCGGCAGATTATTGGCCAGTGTAGGGGCAGGAACGAGGGGCATGCCCGACCGATATCTGGCCTGAAATCGGGCAGATATCGATCGGGCAGGTTAAAAAATCTAGTCGCATCGGCTCGTTGATGCGGTCCCCGGACCGACTTTGCCTATGCCCATCATGCCCCAGAGCCAAACAATCAAATTAGCCTGGATTCTCCCGATATCGCCCACCCATAGCCAAGCCAAGCGAGCGGATCTGCCAGTGTATGGGGACCTTTAGTGTGAGTATTCCATGGCTATTCTTGGACATTCCTTCTGTTTGTAAGGTCTTCGGATCGGGGACCGCATCAATGAGCCGGCTCATTGATGCGGTCCTCGAACCAACTGCCCCATTGCCACCATTATAATTCGATCGTTTAGCCCCAGGATCAAATAAGCCTACATGCTCCCCGATATCGCCCACCCGTAGGTGGTAATGTCGGGTGAAGTTCTGCTCGCTTGGCGACCTTGCCAAGCGAGCGGATCTTCATGTGTATGGGCACCTTTACACAGTATCATTATCTTGGATATCTTTCAACCTACTAACTTTAATGGCTTATTCAAACACAAGTAGCCATGTATACATAGGTGCAACAAGGAGGCCACTAGCTGCTAATAACATACCACCAATCTGTCTCAGAGCTTGGACTTGCAAAGAGCTATACAGTCACATGTTAAGCATTCCCACTTTGTGCTACTTATACCCCCTCCTATGTGTAATTTTGCACTGTTTCCCAGTTTCCTCAGGAAGGAACCCAAGGAGCGAAGATGCCAGCTCAGGTTCGAGTCCAGCTGTGGTTTGGGCTCGCTGTGGATCAGAAGGAATTCAATCATTATGCTCAGGGGAAATTGTCTGTTTTTGCTGAAGCTGTAAGTTTTCCAAATATGTTTCTACCTATCATGCCCTTGAGATATCTTTACTAGACTTTGCACTTGTTTTACATCACCTTCTTCACTGTATGACCCTGTATGATTTAGTTGGATAAAGGGGCAACCAAGCAGAGGAGCAAGCAAAGCTTTGAGTAGTAGGGTAGGCAATGTAGGGGTTCTAGAAGACTAGCCAACATGAAATGATGGGAAGGCATACTGCAGTACGCAAAACTCCCAAGGCCTCAGCCCTGTTGGCTACCACTATAAAGAACTGGCCAGCTGAATTACGACCCTACATAAACCCAGTTATAGAGTTTCTTAAGGAACTTTTCCATTATCCAGACCAAGTGTGGATATCATTCTGATTGTGGCAATGTATGATGTTTGTGTAGAGAATGATGGCCAATGTCACTCAGAGAAATCCAGTTCATAAAAATCCACCTAGTGGTTAACTGGTGGCTGCCATTTTGATTCTAAATAGCAGATATATTGATGATATTTATGATATTGCTGATGCCTAATCAGTATAACATAAGCTCTGGTGAGTATAAAGTGACACAAAATGATTGTTAGTGGGTCTAAACCCTTCCCTAGTAGCAACTAGATCCTAGCTACTCTCATATCTTAACAATAAAAGTATTTCATAGCAACTGTTTTTTGGGTGATTCGATTCTTTGTAACCTTCTATCCTATTTTCTGAATTCGCAGTATGAAAACCAAACAAAGCTGGCTCTCGTGGGCAACTGGGGAACAACTGGCCTTACGTACCCCAAATACTCAGACGTGACCGGGAAAATCAAACTTCCAAAGGAGAGTTTCAAGGCTTCCACTGGATGGAGCTGGGCCGGAGACTGGTTTATCAGCCCGGAGAAAACGTGAGTTCAGTTTATTTAAGTCACAATGGGCCCTTGTGTTTACAGTAGGGACTATTCATTGGTTTCTGGAGAGCCCAGATCCCAAGCAATTAGCGTAATCAGGACAGCATGCCAGGAACAGCCGGGTGGCCATGGACGTAGTAGAATATGCAGAGAACGGAATTATTTTATATCTCGAAGTAAGAGCTTAGAAAGCGCAGAACAAGGCTTTCCTCAGATCTTGAGCTTTTGGACATGTTTTTCCACCTAATCCCTTTCTTTGTTTAAAAAACCACATCCAGATGGTCGAGTCTTGTAAGGCAAATGCACAGGGATGTCCAAACGGCACCAGTCCAGCTGTTATGGAACAACAAATACCAGCTTCTTCTGACAGCTGAGCATGGGGGGGGCAGTTATCATACAAGGTACAGACTGGGGGGGGCAGCTATGATACAAGGTACAGCCTGGGGGAGGGGCAGTTGGACTCCCATATCAGGACTATAGCACTTTCTATAATTCATGAAAATTGTCTATTGGTTCTGAAAAAATTATAGCTCTCAAAATGAGTACACTCCAAGGGTAGCTTACAGTGGGTGGGCAGGCAGTCTATGACTCAAGAAATGGACTGGACTAGAACTATCCAATGGCAGATTTCAGGGGAGGAGCAGGTAGCCTGTAGCTGAAGCAGTGGGGGGGACTAAAACACTCAGAGGACAGCTTACAGGAGGAAGGGGTGGGAAATTTGTAGCTTAAGCAGTAGATGATTGCGTGGGCCTAGAGTCTATGACTCAAACAGGGGGTGGGACTAGAGCAATCAGATGGCAGATAACAGGGGAGGAGCAGGAAGCCTGTAACTCAAGCTGTGGGTGGGACTAAAATACTCAGAGGATAGCCTACTGGAGGAAGGGATAGGGAATCTGTAGCTCAAGCAGTAGATGATTGGGTGGGCCTAGAGTCTATGACTCAAGCAGGGGGCTGGACTAGAACAATCAGATGGCAGATAACGAGGGAGGAGCAGGAAGCCTGTAACTCAAGCAGTGGGTGGGACTAAAACACTCAGAGGACAGCCTACTGGAGGAAGGGGTGGGGAATCTGTAGCTCAAGCA
The DNA here is from genome assembly GCF_000004195.4 of Xenopus tropicalis. Taxonomy (NCBI): domain Eukaryota; kingdom Metazoa; phylum Chordata; class Amphibia; order Anura; family Pipidae; genus Xenopus; species Xenopus tropicalis. The sequence goes on along the minus strand of NC_030677.2, from coordinate 15,390,005 downwards.
GTAGATGATTGGGTGAACCTAGAGTCTATGACTCAAGGACGGGCTGGGCTAGAGCAATCAGATGGCATATTACAGGGGAGGAGCAGGAAGCCTGTAACTCAAGGAGTGGGTGGGACTAATAAAATACTTCGATGACAGTTTACAGGGGGAAGGGCAAAGAATCTGTAGATGATTGGGTGGCTCTGATGGCAGCTTACAGACTGAAACTTTAAAGGGATCATTTACTACGTGCAAGGTGTATGCAAAGGGCAAAAATGGGCTAAATCTGCTGAATACAGTGCTAACTCCATGTGGAAATGCTGTATTCATGAGGGGCGGAGGAAGGCATGTAGAAGTCCCGCCTCTTACCCCACTTCATCCAGTTATGGAGCGGCAGCAGGGCAAGCACTAACTATGGCAGGGGGTAAATACGGGGCTGCCTTGATGAATAAAGGAATGACCAGCACACAAAATACACAAGAAATATGTTCACTCCATTTATAAAAACTGTATTTTCCCCTTTAAAGATGTGAGAACAGAAGAATTAAATATAAACCTTATTACGCTCCCTGCCAAGGAGCCGCTCTGATAGGTTTACTTGATACACTGATGGGAAAGCACACAGTTTTTATTGGCTCTTAGGCATCATTAAAGCCATTTCATTGCAAATTTCACGGGGCGCACCCTCTGCCAGGACTTCGGGGGGTGCATATTTGTGGCAATTGGCACCTCTGTCGTCGTCTGTTCATTTAGAAATGATCTAATAAAAATTCTTCCATTGGGTAACTGGGAATGAGCAGCCATTGATATAATATCTTCAGGGTGAGCGCTAATTACCACCTCTTTATCTAATATTGCAATTTGCCGTAATAAATTGCTGCCGCACATTCCTGGGGCAAATGGGATAATTGGGGGTCGGAGACACGTATTAGAGATCTCGTATATCAGAAAATTGACTGAAAACAGAGGAAAACACAGGCCAGAAAATATCCCAGCGAGGAATTTCTGACTGCGACGCATTATCCAAGAATAACACGAGCGGCGAGTTATCGGCTAACTACTGTTGTTGGAGAGCGCTGACGGAACCCAGATGTGTCGCTGCCGATTCAATGATAGCCGCGCTCGGCAACGCATGGCTTCACAGCAAAATAGGAAAGCAAACAGTTGCCTCGTGGATTGGGTTTCTTGGGAGAGAGGTTGTTTTGGATTCCAGAAATAAAAATCCGCAGCAGGCGAGGCAGGGATTGGCTGCCTAAGGTTTGATCGCTTCATATGTTACATAGAAAAACTTATTTCTGATGCACTTTAGTCCAGGGGTCCCCAAAATTTTTTTACCTAGGAGCCACATTTCAAAAAAACAAAAAAAACAAATGGAGGGCAAAAAGCTCATGTGGGTGCTAAAGACGGGCTGTGATTGGCTATTGGTAGCCCCAACATGTAATGGGGACCTGCAGGAGGATCCAGTGTTGGACTGGCCCACCAGGATACCATGAAAACTCCCGGTGGGCCCAGGGGTCAGTGACCCCTCCTGTTTCTGACCATTTGGCCTACTTCATGGTTATTCCCTATTTCTGAATGGGAAGAAAGAGGAGAAATAGATGGAAGGATAGATACTAGCGTGTAAAATAAAGAGACTTGGAGAATAAAGAGGTTGAGTGAGGAAAGGAGAAAAATTAGTTTGGAGAGTGGGCCTAGGGTCTAAGGTTTTCTGGTGGGCCCCTGGGGTCCCAGCCCGACACTGGGAGGTTCTGTTTGGCAATAAACTTTGTTGGATTTCTGCAACCAAACTTGGCTTCAAGACATTAAATCAAAAATAAACACCTGTTTGAAGTCACTGAGAGCAACCTCGAAGGGTTTGGTGAGCAACATGTTGCCCCTGAGCCGTGGATTGGGGATCACTGCTCTAGTTGATCCTTGAGGAATTTGATCAGGACCCAGTGGTTGGTCGGGTGGAGGCCCAGGGTGCACTGAGCGTTGCATTTGTTTCATGCCATGTCATTAGAAAATAGTAATAGTGATAACACTATCGTCTCACAGTCACTCTGTATTATTGCTTTCCTTGGCAACCATAGAGAACAAAAAAGAACCAGTTGGCCCTCATTTCTGCCCTTCAGATTGCTCTATATTGTCCCAGTTATGTTTTAATTCCCTTCCTGAGTAAGAACCTAGAATATCTACATAAAGTCTATTTCACGTATTTCCCCATATTTTTGTAAAAAGTGATTGCCTTTCAGATATCTTCTCCAAAACCCAACGTTATGTTGCCTGGTTCTCTTCATTTCTAGAGAAAATGTGTTGATTCCCTTGATCTATCTGAACATTTCTATTATTTGATTCCTTGTAAGGTAGTACTTTTTGAGTTCAATCCCCATTTGAAGGTTTGGAAAAGGAAGGGTGTGCTGGTATTCTGTATTTAGCCAGTGCTCCATTGAAGGTCCAACATTTGGCTAACTACCCCTCCCATATGTTAGGTGTATCTAGGAGACCAAACACCTGTTTCTCCAAGTCTCACCCTAGTGGACCTTCTAGCTAGTCTTTAAGGTGAATCTTGGAGACCAAACACCTGTTTCTCCAAGTCTCACCCTAGTGGACCTTCTAGCTAGTCTTTTAGGTGAATCTTGGAGACCAAACACCTGTTTCTCCAGATCTCACCCTAGTGGACCTTCTAGCTAGTCTTTCAGGTGAATCTTGGAGACCAAACACCTGTTTCTCCAAGTCTCACCCTAGTGGACCTTCTAGCTAGTCTTTAAGGTGAATCTTGGAGACCAAACACCTGTTTCTTCAAGTCTCACCCTAGTGGACCTTCTAGCTAGTCTTTAAGGTGAATCTTGGAGACCAAACACCTGTTTCTCCAAGTCTCACCCTAGTGGACCTTCTAGCTAGTCTTTTAGGTGAATCTTGGAGACCAAACACCTGTTTCTCCAGATCTCACCCTAGTGGACCTTCTAGCTAGTCTTTAAGGTGAATCTTGGAGACCAAACACCTGTTTCTCCAAGTCTCACCCTAGTGGACCTTCTAGCTAGTCTTTCAGGTTTCAATTTACACTCTAATGAACCTTCTAGCTGGGCTTTCCGGTGTATCTAGGAGACCAAACAGCCAAAATTCTTACTGATGTGACCTTCTAGCTGGGCTTTTAGATATATTAAGGAAAGCAAATAACCATGATTCCATATTCTAAACCAAGCAGTCCTTTAGTCTTACTCCCCTGTCACTGCATCCCCACAGTTTGGGAACCACTTTATTAAGGTCTTGAAGCCTTTCCTGATATTCTTTGTTATTTCAATCCTCATAGTTGACCTCCAACCTTATGCCAAGATTATCTGCTTCATGACAAGAGAGGTAGTAGATGTTCTGAGCAGATGTCTATAGGGGCATCCAAAAACATTCTACAGAAAATACAAATTTTAGTTCTGAGGATGTCCTTGATACAATTATAGGTCAAGAAAAGGTACAAAAGTGGATCTGTTTTTGCCCCAGGGCACTGATCTGACTGTTCTATCCCAAGGTTGCTGTATGATACGGACGCGGGTCACATGAGCTTCGTGGAAGAGGTTTTCGAGAACCAGGCCAGGCTGCCCGGTGGGCAATGGATCCATATGACGGAGGCCTACTCAGATGTGGTAAGAGGGGTTGTATTTCTAGAATGGTTAGGTTTTAATTTTCATTAGTGCTTATTTACTAAAGTAGTGCAAAATATTGGTGCAATCTTCCATATCTTCGGCAAGGAGATCATCTTCAAGGGTCAACCTGATTTAAGCCCTCTTCAACTGTTCACCCGTAGTAACAGGTCCATCACCCACTGTGAGTAATTTGCACCCGAAACCTAACTTTCCCACCCTAATAAAAAAACTTTACTAACTGCCTGAAGCAGGAAAGATGTGCATTCAGACCACATTGGATCTGGGTTGGTCTCTGGTTATTATGCTTTTCTCAACAAATTTGGCAAGTATTGGCAGATGTTTAGGGTCACACTTGGACTCCTAGGGCTCAGAATAAAGAACATAAAGGGGTCACTCCTTAGGCAGAAAACGAGCAAAACGCTGGAAATAAATGGTAGAAGAGGTTAAACTGCAGAAGATACCCCCCCCCACCCCTCGCTGGAGGGAGTCCTTATATCATTTTTATACTCTGATTTAATTTCAAAGGATTTATCTGGAGTAATAGAAAGAAAAGACGTTCAGGAGGAACATTTCCAACAAAACCAGAACTAAATTGCTCAGTGTGTGTATCTGCTGGTTCTTTAATCTCTCTTTCCCATGGTCAGGCAGGAACTGCCCCCTGGGTAAGTGAATCCAGTGTCCCCTAATACTTATCCAGGTACAGAGATCTGATTCTCTGCTCTTGGTGAGGCAGGAACTGCCCCCTGGGTAAGTGAATCCAGTCTCCCCCAATACTTATCCAGGTACAGAGATCAGATTCTCTACTCTTGCTCAGGCAGGAACTGCCCCCTGGGTAAGTGAATCCAGTCTCCCCCAATACTTATCCAGGTACAGAGATCGGATTCTCTACTCTTGCTCAGGCAGGAACTGCCCCCTGGGTAAGTGAATCCAGTCTCCCCCAATACTTATCCAGGTACAGAGATCGGATTCTCTGCTCTTAGTCAGGCAGGAACTGCCCCCTGGGTAAGTGAATCCAGTCTCCCCCAATACTTATCCAGGTACAGAGATCGGATTCTCTGCTCTTGGTCAGGCAGGAACTGCCCCCTGGGTAAGTGAATCCAGTCTCCCCCAATACTTATCCAGGTACAGAGATCTCTGTATATCTTGCCCCTGGGCTGCTCTCATACCCATGGTTAGGCCAGGGAAGGAGGGTGGAATTAGTGACTGGAGAGGCTGCCAATAGATGGCTTTACATTGGACAGCCCTTAGGTCTGTATAATCATATTTGGCAACTGGTCTCTTTTTTGGGGAGGCCTCCCTAAAACTTCATTACTCTCCACCTATGGGTGAGGCAGAAACTGCCCTCTGGCCAAGTGAATGTGGTGCCCCCTCCCAGTACTAACCCAGGTACTAACCCAGATACAGAGCTGTAATTCCCATGATCAGACAGAAACCAACCCCTGGGTAGGTAAATCCAGTTTTCCCTAGTATAACCAAGTATAGAATTCTGATTATGGGCTGCTTTCTTTCCTATGGACAAGCAAGAACCTCCCCTGGGTAAATGCATCCTATCCCCCCCCCCCGTACATATTGAGGTATAGAGCTCTGATTCTCTGTACTTATTGCCCCGGGGCTGCTGTCTTTCCCATGGTTCTGCAGGAACTTTACCCTGGGTAAGTGGATCTCCCCCCATTACATACCTTGGTACAGACCTCTGGTTCTCAATATTCTTTGCTCTTGGGCTGCTCTCTTTCCCATGGTCCTGCAGCAACTTTCCCCTGGGTAAGTGGATCTCCCCCCGTTACAAACCTTGGTACAGACCTCTGGTTCTCAATATTCTTTGCTCTTGGGCTGCTCTCTTTCCCATGACCAGGCAGGGACCTTCATGAGAGAAAGGCAGATGATTGATGACCGAGCAATATTTTTTTTCTTTGCTTTCAAGAATGGGGAGAAGGTTTTGCCAAAAGATGAGATCGAATGCCCCCCTGGCTGGAAATGGGAGGATGATGAATGGTCCACGGACACCAACAGGGCTGTTGATGAGCAAGGTGAGCCATACTGGGGGCTTCACTTTCACTCCCTCATTCTGTTCATCAGGCTATTTATTTTAATTTGCTTTTTATTCAGTTTTCACCATAAGTTTCCATTATAGAATAGCGCCTCTACTGGTCAAAGCAAGACACTTGTCTATTGCTATAATGTAGCCATTCAATATGGCAGCCCCCAAGCTTATCTATATATAGAAATATACAGAGCAGGCATACTCTGCGCACACATTAATGCTGCCTTAGGGAACAGTATGACTACTCTCACCCATAGAAATATCCAGAGATGGAATGTTCTGGGCACATAATGCACGGTACCGTGTTCCTGTTGTGTCTGTTTAAGGTAATCATATGGAGGAACAGTTCTATCAGATGTTTGTGATGAGACATTGATGGCAACACAGTTGCACCATGTGGATCCCAACACTTATAGCAAAGGGGCTCCAAATATATTATAGGAAGACAGCAAGTCATTGGGAGGGAGGCTGGGGGTCCGGGTAACCAAGGGCAGGTCTCTCAGCGGGAGCTGTGTCTTCCATTGGATTTGTTTCCAAAGCAAAGGCTCATTTTAGATGCATTATAGTACCCAGAGCATACCCAGAGCATACGCAACCATAGCCAAAGCATACTTAAAATATACCCAAGGATAGCCAAAGCATACCTAACACACACAGAGCATACTAAAGAATACTCAGAGCATATCCAACAATATCCAGAGCATACCCAGCATAAGAAGGGCATACCCGGGCATAACTTCTCATACCCAGAGCATACACAAAACATACCCAAATATATCCAGAGCATACCCAACCATAACCAAAGCATACCCAGAGCATACGCAACAATAGCCAGAGCATACCCAAGCATACCCAGAGCATACCCAACCATTGCCAGAGCATACCCAAGCTTGCCCAAAACATACCCAAGTATATCTGGAGCATACCCAACCATAACCAGAGCATACCCAGAGCATACGCAATCATAGCCAGAGCATACCCAACCATAACCAAAGCATACCCAGAGCATATGTAACTATAGCCAGAGCATACACAAGCATACCCAGAGCATACATAACTATAGCCAGAGCATACCCAAGCATACCCAGAGCATACCCAAGCATTCCCAGAGCATACACAACCATAGCCAGAGCATTCCCAAGCTTACCCAAAACATACCCAAGTATATCCAGAGCATACCCAACCATTCCCACACCTTGTGTCTCAACCCTTTCTCCTTGTAGATTGTAAGCTCTTTTGGGCAGGGCCCTCTTCACCTCTTGTATCAGTTATTGGTTGCTTTATATGTTACTCTGTATGTCCAATGTATGAAACCCACTTATTGTACAGCGCTGCGGGATATGTTGGCACTTTATAAATAAATATTAATAATAATAATAATAATAATAATAATAATAACCAGAGCGTACCCAGAGCATATGCAACCATAGAGAGAGCATACCCAACCATAACTAGAGCATACCCAGAGCATACGCAACTATAGCCAGAGCATACCCAACCATAACCAGAGCATACCCAGAGCATACACAACCATAGCCAGAGCATACCCAAGCTTGCCCAAAACATACCTAAGCATACCCAGAGCATACCCCAAAATACCCAAGCATACCCAGAGCATACCCAACCATAGCCAGAGCATATCCAAGCATACTCAAGTATACACAGAGCATATCCAACAATACCCAGAGCATACCCAAGCATACCCAGAGCATACTGAACTATACCCAGATCATATCCAACAATACTTCTCTTGTCTTCTCCAATATAAAATGTACTTGTTCTTTAAGGATGGGAGTACGGCATTACTATCCCCCCTGACCGGAAGCCTAAATCCTGGGTTCCAGCAGAGAAGATGTATCACACCAACCGCAGGAGGCGCTGGGTCAGACTAAGACGAAGGGACCCCAAGCAGATTGAGATCCTAAAAAAGGTGCTTGGAAATCACTATTGCTGTCCCCTTATTTAATATTCACTATCGGGGGTATTACCTGGGGTTTATTTATTATCAGGGATGTCACAATGGAAGTGCTTGTTCCCCTGTGAGTCTATGATGACAGGACGATGGCCCAGTCCCATTGTGGTATCGCTTGCTCTTAGTATCTGTAGAGAGATTCTGATTTAACATCAACTTTTGGTCGGTCCCTCAGTGCTAATAATTTGGTAGAATTTGGCCCCTAGATGTCTCTGTTTGACCGTGAATTCTCCGTCCCCCCCCCCGACTCCCCACAGCTTGAAACAGTTTCCCCTGCTTATAAAATGTTCTATTGAAACCTGAGTGTAAACAACTGCCGAGCAGCTGCGAGTCTGCCAGATGCACTTTTTATAACCTGTAATAGTGAAGCAGCATAATATGCTATAAAAGCAGGCATTACAAAAATCCTTAGAAAGGCTACCACCGAGGGAAACACGGGCTCGCGCAGCACAGCCACAAAGCAAGGCTTTCAGGGTTTTGTCCAGGGGACTGGATGTAAACAAGGGCTATATTCAGGCACACAGGGCTCCTTCCATCTGCCAAAATATGTAGCGCTATTATGTTGGAATATAATAAACTTTGTACCCCCTACTGTAAATGATAAGGATATTAGCAGTCACTGAGGGGTTCTGTGCCCATATAAAGGCACAAGGCTGCAGGCTGAGTTATACAGGGAACTCTGAGTATCACTCATGTATTATAAGGGATAATGTACCCCCTACTGTAAATGATAAGGATATTAGCAGTCACTGAGGGGTTCTGTGCCCATATAAAGGCACAAGGCTGCAGGCTGAGTTATACAGGGAACTCTGAGTATCACTCATGTATTATAAGGGATAATGTACCCCCTACTGTAAATGATAAGGATATTAGCAGTCACTGAGGGGTTCTGTGCCCATATAAAGGCACAAGGCTGCAGGCTGAGTTATACAGGGAACTCTGAGTATCACTCATGTATTATAAGGGATAATGTACCCCCTACTGTAAGTGATAAGGATATTAGCAGTCACTGAGGGGTTCTGTGCCCATATAAAGGCACAAGGCTGCAGGCTGAGTTATACAGGGAACTCTGAGTATCACTCATGTATTATAAGGGGTAATGTACCCCCTACTGTAAATGATAAGGATATTAGCAGTCACTGAGGGGTTCTGTGCCCATATAAAGGCACAAGGCTGCAGGCTGAGTTATACAGGGAACTCTGAGTATCACTCATGTATTATAAGGGATAATGTACCCCCTACTGTAAATGATAAGGATATTAGCAGTCACTGAGGGGTTCTGTGCCCATATAAAGGCACAAGGCTGCAGGCTGAGTTATACAGGGAACTCTGAGTATCACTCATGTATTATAAGGGATAATGTACCCCCTACTGTAAATGATAAGGATATTAGCAGTCACTGAGGGGTTCTGTGCCCCCCATATAAAGGCACAAGGCTGCAGGCTGAGTTATACAGGGAACTCTGAGTATCACTCATGTATTATAAGGGATAATGTACCCCTTACTGTAAATGATAAGGATATTAGAAGTCACTGAGGGGTTAACAGGGCAGGAATGATTGGCCCTGGCAGGTTACTAACAGGTTACTAACAGGTTACTCTGGTTCTGGTCTAATCTGGTTCTACTGGGTTTGCCGGGTCCCATCATAGTGATGAGAGAAAGTTTTCAGCAGACTTGGATTCCCGGCAAAATTCCGCATTTCTCTATTGGCAGATTTTTTCGTGAAACGGGCGACAAAATTTGGCGTGGAAAAATTTTTCGAGTGAGGAAAAAGTTGTGGGTGCATTAAAAAAGTCACATGATAGCCACATTTTGCCCATTTTCTGCATATTCGCTCATCACTGCACATTAGTGGGGGGCGATTATTATATAGAGAGGTGTCTGTAAGAGAGATCCCCTGCGCTAACTGGGTCCTGTCTCACACAGCACAAGCCGGACGAGTCGGAGAGCGAGGGATGGGAATACGCCTCTCTCTTTGGCTGGAAGTTTCACCTGAAGTACCGTAAGACTGACAGTTTCCGCAGGCGCAGGTGGAGGCGCCGTATGGAACCCCTGGAACGCACCGGGGCGGCAGCTGTTTTCGCTTTGGAAGGTTCCCTGGTAGGTTCCTCCTCTTCATCGTGTATTTACTGGGCGAGTGCCGACCGGCCCAAGGGCTTTACCCACATACGGGGGCAGCAGCCGTAAGTAATGGGAATTTCATCCCGGCCCCAGCCAAAGTAAGGTCCTCCTCTGTATTACTGTATAAGCACAAATGACAGTTACTATATATATATACAGTTACTATATATATATAAATAAAACATATGAACTGGGTTATTGTGAAGCATCTGGCACTCACAGCCACACCCCTTTCCCCCCTTATTAAAATGAATAATGCACATTGCGTGTCAGTAGCACCTATCATGTGTGGTCCACAGGGTCGGACTGGGGGGTGCAGGGCCCCACTGGGGGCCCCTGAACCCCACAATGGCCCCTGCCGCCTTCTTCACCCACCCCCCAAATGCTCCTAAAAGAAACTTACCTGCGGAAGGGACACGGCGGATCGCGGGTGCGCCCTGGGGGGGATCGGATCTGAGCTGCGGGGGCCCACCTGGTTTTTTCCCAGTACCCCGGCGGCCCAGTCCATCTGTAATGTTTACTTTGTGTGCCGGTCTCATACCTTCCAATGATCCCACTTTTATGTGGGACAGTCTTGCACTCTGGCCCTGAAAAGGGGTGTGGCCTCACTGGAAAGTGGGCGAGGTCTGGGCAGATCAGGGGGGTGTCAGGGGGGTAACTGGATGTGGAACAGTGTGGGGTTTGGGCAGAATTATGAAAAGATTTGCCCTTATTTGGAGACATATATTAGGCTATCATAGGGCGGTGGGAGTTGGGCCTGAATATAGCTATAGGGGCAGAGTGAATACCCTACATTTATTTTCTACATTTGCCATCTGCCCACCCTAACCCCGGCCCTGATGAAAGTAACCGGCAACCATATCAACAATTTGGCAAATTAATGACACGCTTGCCTATTAATGGACATGCAAAAAAAAAAAAAATAGAAAAGTGGGAGGAGTTATAGGATCATTGGCCAAACATGGCAGGGGCTCGTGGGGTGGAGCTGTGCCAAAGAAAACAACATACAGTTCCACTTCCAGCCCTAAAATCTGTATTAATGAAATAATAAATATGATTTACATGATTAGACTACAGGAGCCTGTGCCAAACTAAAACTCCCCTGAGGGCTTTACTTGTCCTTTAACCTCCTCAGATGTTGTACCTTGGACCCATAAGGAATATACAGTGTATAATGTATAGTAACTCCTGCTATAATGACCCCGCGGCTCGTCAGCCCACAAACGCACTGCGGGGATCATTCCTTATGCTTTGTACATTAGCTGAGTGTACGCTAGCCATCAACTGTATTCCCACGGCTTCCCCCCATCTGCCAATAGAAAGGGAGCTCTACTGGGCATGGGCGCGGGGCATTAGTAGCGGGGGGTGTAGCTAATAGGGGCTACAGAGTCGGCACCACAAATCCCACCCTATTACTGGGGTCCCTTGGCAGAGTGGAGAAAAACAGACTTAATTAAAGAGATATTGTCAACCCCATGGTTCCCTTTTTATACCTTTCTCTTTTATTATTTTTATTATATGCACTTCTAAATAGTGCTGGGCATTTCCTATATACAGTCTGGGATGCCAGAAACCCATAGCCACATAGGCCCACTCTCCTAGCGCCAACCTGGGCCCACCGGGAGTTTTCCTGGTATTCTGGTCAGCCAGACCCTGACTATATATACAGGTATGGGACCTGTTATCCAGAATGCTCGGGACCTGGGGCTTTCTGCATAAAGAATCTTTCTGTAATTTGGATCTCCATAACTTAAGTCTACTAATTAGGAACTGTTCTGCCCCCAATAAGGGGTAATTATATCTTAGTTGGGATCAAGTACAGATACTGTTTTATTATTACAGAGAAAAGGGAATCATTTAACCATGAAATAAACCCAATAGGGCTGTTCTGCCCCCAATAAGGGGTAATTATATCTTAGTTGGGATCAAGTACAGGTACTGTTTTATTATTACAGAGAAAAGGGAATCATTTAACCATGAAATAAACCCAATAGGGCTGTTCTGCCCCCAATAAGGGGTAATTATATCTTAGTTGGGATCAAGTACAGGTACTGTTTTATTATTACAGAGAAAAGGGAATCATTTAACCATTAAATAAACCCAATAGGGCTGTTCTGCCCCCAATAAGGGGTAATTATATCTTAGTTGGGATCAAGTACAGGTACTGTTTTATTATTACAGAGAAAAGGGAATCATTTAACCTTTAAATAAACCCAATAGGGCTGTTCTGCCCCAATAAGGGGTAATTATATCTTAGTTGGGATCAAGTACAGGTACTGTTTTATTATTACAGAGAAAAGGGAATCATTTAACCATTAAATAAACCCAATAGGGCTGTTCTGCCCCAATAAGGGGTAATTATATCTTAGTTGGGATCAAGTACAGGTACTGTTTTATTATTACAGAAATAAAGGAAATCATTTTTAAAAATTAGAATTATTTGCTTATAATGGAGTCTATGGGAGTTCTGTAATTCGGAACTTTCTGGATAATGGGTTTCCGGATAAGGGATCCCATACCCGTACTTCCCACTGTGACAGAATGCTCTGTTATACAGATAGCTAGAATCTCAGCCATAAAGCAGTTTCACACCATTGTCCTGTTGAGAGCCCTTTTGTTGAATTGAGAGAGCAATACAAATACAGAGGTTGCATTCTGTGCCTCTTGGGGAAGTCTGTGTACTCCAAGGTAAACACTTCACTGAATTTACATGAAATGGCATATTTTCTGCCACATTTCTTATCTGCCGAGTTCATCAAGACATAGAAAGCAATAGAAGTGTGGTTTGGCACTGAGTGCCCTCAGCTCCTGTTGAATTAAATGCTTCTATGATGTGAGTTTGTTTGCCCAACCACATTAAAGATGAAAAGTCTCATTCACCAGTTATTTGACATCAGAAAAATGTTTTTTTTAGAATAATATTCCTGCTCGTCATTCTTCCTTAAGATGCCCTGTAGGCAGACTTTTAAAGGCCAGGTATAGTAGGGAGAGACAGTGTGTATAGTAGCAGGGGGGATAATAGCCTCTGGGAAGGGACTGGGGCTGTGGGATAGCAGGTATAGTAGGGAAAGATGGTGCCTATAGTAGCAGTGGGGGGATAATAGCCTCTGGGAAGGGACTGGGGCTGTGGGATAGCAGGTATAGTAGGGAGAGATGGTGCCTATAGTAGCAGTGGGGGATAATAGCCTCTGGGAAGGGACTGTGGCTGTGGGATAGCAGGTATAGTAGGGAGAGATGGTGCCTATAGTAGCAGTGGGGGGGATAATAGCCTCTGGGAAGGGACTGGGGCTGTGGGATTGCAGGTATAGTAGGGAGAGATGGTGCCTATAGTAGCAGTGGGGGGATAATAGCCTCTGGGAAGGGACTGGGGCTGTGGGATAGCAGGTATAGTAGGGAGAGATGGTGCCTATAGTAGCAGTGGGGAATAATAGCCTCTGGGAAGGGACTGGGGCTGTGGGATAGCAGGTAGAGTAGGGAGAGATGGTGCCTATAGTAGCAGGGGGGATAATAGCCTCTGGGAAGGGACTGGGGCTGTGGGATAGCAGGTATAGTAGGGAGAGATGGTGCCTATAGTAGCAGTGGGATAATAGCCTCTGGGAAGGGACTGGGGCTGTGGGATAGCAGGTATAGTAGGGAGAGATGGTGCCTATAGTAGCAGTGGAGGGGATAATAGCCTCTGGTAAGGGACTGGGGCTGTGGGATAGCAGGTATAGTAGGGAGAGATGGTGCCTATAGTAGCAGTGGGGGGGAGAATAGCCTCTGGGAAGGGACTGGGGCTGTGGGATAGCAGGTATAGTAGGGAGAGATGGTGCCTATAGTAGCAGTGGGGGGGAGAATAGCCTCTGGGAAGGGACTGGGGCTGTGGGATAGCAGGTATAATAGGGAGAGATGGTGCCTATAGTAGCAGTGGGGAGATAATAGCCTCTGGGAAGGGACTGGGGCTGTGGGATAGCAGGTATAGTAGGGAGAGATGGTGCCTATAGTAGCAATGGGGGATAATAGCCTCTGGGAAGGGACTGTGGCTGTGGGATAGCAGGTATAGTAGGGAGAGATGGTGCCTATAGTAGCAGTGGGGGGGATAATAGCCTCTGGGAAGGGACTGGGGCTGTGGGATAGCAGGTATAGTAGGGAGAGATGGTGCCTATAGTAGCAGTGGGGGGGATAATAGCCTCTGGGAAGGGACTGGGGCTGTGGGATAGCAGGTATAGTAGGGAGAGATGGTGCCTATAGTAGCAGTGGGGGGGATAATAGCCTCTGGGAAGGGACTGTGGCTGTGGGATAGCAGGTATAGTAGGGAGAGACAGTGTGTATAGTAGCAGGGGGGATAATAGCCTCTGGGAAGGGACTGTGGCTGTGGGATAGCAGGTATAGTAGGGAGAGATGGTGCCTATAGTAGCAGTGGGGGGGATAATAGCCTCTGGGAAGGGACTGTGGCTGTGGGATAGCAGGTATAGTAGGGAGAGATGGTGCCTATAGTAGCAGTGGGGGGGATAATAGCCTCTGGGAAGGGACTGGGGCTGTGGGATAGCAGGTATAGTAGGGAGAGATGGTGCCTATAGTAACAGTGGGGGATAATAGCCTCTGGGAAGGGACTGGGGCTGTGGGATAGCAGGTATAGTAGGGAGAGATGGTGCCTATAGTAACAGTGGGGGATAATAGCCTCTGGGAAGGGACTGGGGCTGTGGGATAGCAGGTATAGTAGGGAGAGATGGTGCCTATAGTAACAGTGGGGGGATAATAGCCTCTGGGAAAGGACTGGGGCTGTGGGATAGCAGGTATAGTAGGGAGAGATGGTGCCTATAGTAGCAGTGGGGGGATAATAGGCTCTGGGAAGGGACTGGGACTGTGGGATAGCAGGTATAGTAGGGAGAGATGGTGCCTATAGTAGCAGTGGGGGGATAATAGCCTCTGGGAAGGGACTGGGGCTGTGGGATAGCAGGTATAGAAGGGAGAGATGGTGCCTATAGTAGCAGTGGGGGGATAATAGTCTCTGGGAAGGGACTGGGGCTGTGGGATAGCAGGTATAGTAGGGAGAGATGGTGCCTATAGTAGCAGTGGGGGGATAATAGCCTCTGGGAAGGGACTGGGGCTGTGGGATAGCAGGTATAGTAGGGAGAGATGGTGCCTATAGTAGCAGTGGGGGGATAATAGCCTCTGGGAAGGGACTGGGGCTGTGGGATAGCAGGTATAGTAGGGAGAGATGATGCCTATAGTAGCAGTGGGGGGATAATAGCCTCTGGGAAGGGACTGGGGCTGTGGGATAGCAGGTATAGTAGGGAGAGATGGTGCCTATAGTAGCAGTGGGGGGATGGATAATAGCCTCTGGGAAGGGACTGGGGCTGTGGGATAGCAGGTATAGTAGGGAGAGATGGTGCCTATAGTAGCAGTGGAGGGATAATAGCCTCTGGGAAGGGACTGGGGCTGTGGGATAGCAGGTATAGTAGGGAGAGATGGTGCCTATAGTAGCAGTGGGGGGATAATAGCCTCTGGGAAGGGACTGGGGCTGTGGGATAGCAGGTATAGTAGGGAGAGATGGTGCCTATAGTAGCAGTGGGTGGATAATAGCCTCTGGGAAGGGACTGGGGCTGTGGGATAGCAGGTATAGTAGGGAGAGATGGTGCCTATAGTAGCAGTGGGGGGATAATAGCCTCTGGGAAGGGACTGGGGCTGTGGGATAGCAGGTATAGTAGGGAGAGATGGTGCCTATAGTAGCAGTGGGGGGATAATAGCCTCTGGGAAGGGACTGGGACTGTGGGATAGCAGGTATAGTAGGGTGAGATGGTGCCTATAGTAGCAGTGGGAGGATAATAGCCTCTGGGAAGGGACTGGGGCTGTGGGATAGCAGGTATAGTAGGGAGAGATGGTGCCTATAGTAGCAGTGGGGGGATAATAGCCTCTGGGAAGGGACTGTGGCTGTGGGATAGCAGGTATAGTAGGGAGAGATGGTGCCTATAGTAACAGTGGGGGGATAATAGCCTCTGGGAAGGGACTGTGGCTGTGGGATAGCAGGTATAGTAGGGAGAGATGGTGCCTATAGTAACAGTGGGGGGATAATAGCCTCTGGGAAGGGACTGGGGCTGTGGATAGCAGGTATAGTAGGGAGAGATGGTGCCTATAGTAGCAGTGGGGGGATAATAGCCTCTGGGAAGGGACTGGGGCTGTGGGATAGCAGGTATAGTAGGGAGAGATGGTGCCTATAGTAACAGTGGGGGGATAATAGCCTCTGGGAAGGGACTGGGGCTGTGGGATAGCAGGTATAGTAGGGAGAGATGGTGCCTATAGTAGCAGTGGGGGGATAATAGCCTCTGGGAAGGGACTGGGGCTGTGGGAGAGCAGGTATAGTAGGGAGAGATGGTGCCTATAGTAGCAGTGGGGGGATAATAGCCTCTGGGAAGGGACTGGGGCTGTGGGATAGCAGGTATAGTAGGGAGAGATGGTGCCTATAGTAGCAGTGGGGGGATAATAGCCTCTGGGAAGGGACTGGGGCTGTGGGATAGCAGGTATAGTAGGGAGAGATTGTTGGTAAGTAATACCTATAGTACAGTAGGGTAGCCCATCTTACTTGATAGAAACTGGTGACCCCCAAATTCCAGGTTTCTCAGGGGCTTACAATCACAAGATGGGGTAGGAGAGCGCTTAGCAGGTAGCTGCGTTATATAGAGAAGCCAATTATGGGCTGTACCACAGGCCCTGTCTATAACTCCCCTACTCCATGAAATTACCGCTACGTGATAGGTCAGTTTAATTTCCTTAATCTCTCTGGCCGTTCTGGAGCAGAGGAATTTCATTTGGCTTCGGTTCGTTAGAAGGGCCCCTTGTCTCCAGCCGCAAGCGGCGCACATCGGAGCTCTCGGAGGAAATGACTTTGACGTTAAAATAAATACGAGCCCAATTTTACTAATCTCAGACTTCCCCTGCATTCCTCTCACTACTTAGCGCTATTCCTGAGATACTTTACCAGGAAACGGCAGGAATATACAGACTAAGTTTAAAGGAAACCGCGGGGAGAGCAGACGGATTTGCCTCTCCCCGGCCAGAACCAGAGATCATCATTAACTCGTGACCCGGTTGAGTAGCTAAGGCAGCAGGATTGGGCCAGCGCCTTGCGAGGGGGCCCCATTGCCCCGGCCCGTAGGAGTCCTGGTGATTATACATGTGTCACATTTCCTAATTTGCTTATATTGGAAGAGACTCGTCCAACCATCCGCCCCCCCCCCTTGGCTCCGAGCTCCTCTCTTCAAAGTGAACTCTGGTACCATGGGCCGTACATTGCACTCATAATAGCACCAAATGACCTGTGAATTCTTCCTTCTATTCGGTACTAATGACTCACGGTATTGGGCCGAGGTGCCGCGGCCACACACACAAGGCATTGTGGGCCGGGGGTGGATCAAATAGTCCATTGTAAAGTGAGTTCTACCAGTGTTGACTTGTGGCTTTTTGACATTCATCCCTTGCAATTAGCCTGACTGCCTAAGTGCTTCCTCGGGTCTGGCACATACTCACACATATATAGCTGCCTCTGTGTTGCTAGGGGCTAATAAATGGTCAAATTGTATCTGATCAGCTTTCTGTCATCACTGATAATAAAATAAACACCCCTCCTACCGAATTGCCACTTCAGCCATATATACATATATATCTATGGCCTCTAGAGACAGGTACAGTGAGAAGGAATATTTGATACTATAGGCACCATCTCTCCCTACTATACCTGCTATCCCACAGCCCCAGTCCCTTCCCAGAGGCTATTATCCCACTGCTACTATAGCCACCATCTCTCCCTACTATACCTGCTATCCCACAGCCCCAGTCCCTTCCCAGAGGCTATTATCCCACTGCTACTATAGGCACCATCTCTCCCTACTATACCTGCTATCCCACAGCCCCAGTCCCTTCCCAGAGGCTATTATCCCCCACTGCTACTATAGGCACCATCTCTCCCTACTATACCTGCTATCCACAGCCCCAGTCCCTTCCCAGAGGCTATTATCCCCCCACTGCTACTATAGGCACCATCTCTCCCTACTATACCTGCTATCCCACAGCCCCAGTCCCTTCCCAGAGGCTATTATCCCCCACTGCTACTATAGGCACCATCTCTCCCTACTATACCTGCTATCCCACAGCCCCAGTCCCTTCCCAGAGGCTATTATCCCCCCACTGCTACTATAGGCACCATCTCTCCCTACTATACCTGCTATCCCACAGCCCCAGTCCCTTCCCAGAGGCTATTATCCCCCACTGCTACTATAGGCACCATCTCCTACTAACTGCTCCCAGCCCAGTCCTTCCAGGCTATACCCCACTGCTACTATAGGCCATCTCCCTACTTACCTATCCACAGCCCCAGTCCCTTCCCAGAGGCTATTATCCCCCACTGCTACTATAGGCACCATCTCTCCCTACTATACCTGCTATCCCACAGCCCCAGTCCCTTCCCAGAGGCTATTATCCCCCCACTGCTACTATAGGCACCATCTCTCCCTACTATACCTGCTATCCCACAGCCCCAGTCCCTTCCCAGAGGCTATTATCCCCCACTGCTACTATAGGCACCATCTCTCCCTACTATACCTGCTATCCCACAGCCCCAGTCCCTTCCCAGAGGCTATTATCCCCCCACTGCTACTATAGGCACCATCTCTCCCTACTATACCTGCTATCCCACAGCCCCAGTCCCTTCCCAGAGGCTATTATCCCCCACTGCTACTATAGGCACCATCTCTCCCTACTATACCTGCTATCCCACAGCCCCAGTCCCTTCCCAGAGGCTATTATCCCCCCACTGCTACTATAGGCACCATCTCTCCCTACTATACCTGCTATCCCACAGCCCCAGTCCCTTCCCAGAGGCTATTATCCCACTGCTACTATAGGCACCATCTCTCCCTACTATACCTGCTATCCCATAGCCCCAGTCCCTTCCCAGAGGCTATTATCCCCCCACTGCTACTATAGGCACCATCTCTCCCTACTATACCTGCTATCCCACAGCCCCAGTCCCTTCCCAGAGGCTATTATCCCCCCATTGCTACTATAGGCACCATCTCTCCCTACTATACCTTCTATCCCACAGCCCCAGTCCCTTCCCAGAGGCTATTATCCCCCCACTGCTACTATAGGCACCATCTCTCCCTACTATACCTGCTATCCCACAGCCCCAGTCCCTTCCCAGAGGCTATTATCCCCCCACTGCTACTATAGGCACCATCTCTCCCTACTATACCTTCTATCCCACAGCCCCAGTCCCTTCCCAGAGGCTATTATTCCCAATCTTCCCTATTGTTTCTACTTCAATTTGCTTTTCTACGTGGCCTTATTGGTTGTTGGGCCCCGGGTAGCCTTATTCTATTTGCACCCCATTCTGCAAAGGCAGCTGTAACCCCAGGACAGCAGGGTATATACTATGCGTATGGGGTAAAACCATGTTTGTAGCCCTAAGAGAACCTTGTTGTTATTCTCAGAAATGAATGTCCCCCCTGCATTGGAACAAAAAGTCAGCATATTTAGGGGTTTTCCCTGCTAATTTTCATTTCCTGAGAGTGACATATTTATTTAATCCTGTGCCAGAATGTTGTGCCTTTCACTGGGTTTACTCAGGAATTGCTGCTTTTATTCAAGGCCTTTTGGCCACTTGGGCCCAACAGTGTTTAATTGCCACCGCAGAGCTGTCATTCCCCTGACACCCTCCATGTACAGACACCTCCATTCCCTGACGCACGGCCTGATAGTAATTGGTCTGGCTGCCCGGGGGTTTCGCTACAGACCACCTACAGATTGGCAATAGTGACGTCACTCCCCGGGGGACGCTGAGAGCACATTTTTGTCACCTGTGGAACATCGTCACGTCTTTCCCAAAACATTTCTAACTGAGAATGTTTCTCAGGAAGTTGCTTCTTTTTTTTCTTTCTTTCCATTCCTAAATGTCTCCGGCTAAAATAAAGGGAAAGTGATTTGCTATGAAAGAAGGCTTCGTTTATAGGGGCCCTAAAATATGGATTAAGATAAATGGGGCCCTACATTTGCGTAAATCGCCTCCCCCTGTATTTGGTGGATCTAAAGTGATGCGCAGGGCGGCAGTATTAGGTAGTAATGTCAGTTGGAGATGGGTTTCGTAGGTGCCACTTCTTTCCTCTCTGCCTGTGGATTTAATGTGATGGAGAAATATGGAGTAGGGCAAGATTGGGACAGTAGGGCAAGATAGAGACAGTAGGGCAAGATGGAGACAGTAGGTCAAGATGGAGACAGTAGGGAAATATGGAGACAGTAGGGCAAGATGAACACAGTAGGGCAAGATGGAGACAGACGGGCAAGATGGACACAATAGGGCAAGATGGAGACAGTAGGGGAAGATGGAGACAGTAGGACAAAATGCAAACCGTAGGGAAAGATGGAGACAATAGGGCAAGATGGAGACAGTAAGCCAAGATGGAGACAGTAGGACAAGATGCAGACAGTAAGGCAAGATACAGACAGTAGGGAAAGATAGAGACAGTAGGGCAAGATGAACACAGTAGGGCAAGATGGAGACAGACGGGCAAGATGGACACAGTAGGGCAAGATGGATACAGTAGGACAAGATGCAAACCGTAGGGAAAGATGGAGACAGTAGGGCAAGATGAAGACAGTAGGGCAAGATGGAGACAGTAAGGCAAGATGGAGACAGTAGGGCAAGATGGAGACAGTAGGGCAAGATGGAGACAGTACGGCAAGATGGAGACAGTAAGGCAAGATGGAGACAGTAGGACAAGATGCAGACAGTAAGGCAAGATACAGAC
Source organism: Xenopus tropicalis (assembly GCF_000004195.4). Classification (NCBI taxonomy): domain Eukaryota; kingdom Metazoa; phylum Chordata; class Amphibia; order Anura; family Pipidae; genus Xenopus; species Xenopus tropicalis. Next base: position 15,369,491 of record NC_030677.2, on the reverse strand, counting down.
AGTAGGGCAAGATGGAGACAGTAGGGCAAGATGGAGACAGTAGGGAAAGATGGAGACAATAGGACAAGATGGAGACAGTAGGGTAAGATGGAGACAGTAAGGCAAGATGGAGACAATAGGGCAAGATGGAGACAGTAGGGCAAGATGGAGACAATAGGACAAGATGGAGACAGTAGGGCAAGATGGAGACAATAGGACAAGATGGAGACAGTAGGGTAAGATGGAGACAGTAGGGGAAGATGGAGACAGTAGGGCAAGATGGAGACAATAGGACAAGATGGAGACAGTAGGGCAAGATGGAGACAATAGGACAAGATGGAGACAGTAGGGGAAGATGGAGACAGTAGGGCAAGATGGAGACAATAGGACAAGATGGAGACAGTAGGGCAAGATGGAGACAATAGAACAAGATGGAGACAGTAGGGTAAGATGGAGACAGTAGGGCAAGATGGAGACAGTAGGACAAAATGGAGACAGTAAGGCAAGATGGAGACAGTAGGGCAAGATGGAGACAGTAGGGCAAGATGGAGACATTAGGGGAAGATGGAGACAGTAGGGCAAGATGGAGACTTAGGACAAAAAGGTTGTAGATAGTAGGACAAGGTCGAGACAATACTGGAAGATGGTGACAGTAGGACAAGATGGTTATACTCTAATATTCTGCTCTATACACTGATATCGGTATGAATATTACTGTAAATACACTGACTGTGTATGGAACTTCTGCTTCCTTCTCTGTATGTTTGTTTATCTATATGTTTATAAGGGAAAACATCTAGAACCAATAGCCCTGCCCATAGAAACATCACGCACACATGGCTGGGAAGCAGGGCGAGTTGCCTGGAGACTCTAACCTTTCATTTCTGGGTCTTTTTTCAAAGGGTGGAATTACAGATGATAAAAGCGATGATGGAAAAAACACGTCCACAATGAGCTTCGGGGTCAACCGGCCGACGATATCCTGCATATTTGACTGTGAGTAGATGGAAGGCATAGTATGAACATACAGTAGGAACCCAGATGCCTCACCCTGGTGCCTCATTGTCATTCATTGGTAAAACCATTTCATAATGGCCAAAGGGAGTATGATGAGAAAAATCTCATTATAGGTTAAAATTACTGTTTATCTATGAAAAGATAAAGTCACTAGAAATAGTCTTATTATGTGATGATTGGATCCCTGGGATTGGCAGATATTTATCGTGGGAAAGTTTATTTACCCATCAGCCTTACACCAATAAGTGTCTCCTTCCATGTGTCTGCAGATGGGAACCGTTACCATTTGCGCTGCTACATATACCAAGCGAGGAACCTGGTGCCCATGGACCAAGACAGCTTTTCTGGTAAGGAAAAAAGATCAAATATTAGGTGGTAGGGAAACCTTATTGTACATATGAATGTATAATTATAATTTATAGGGTTCCAAGACAACAATAGGCAGTTCAATAGAGGCTAATTCTAAATCTGGCCCCATGTAGCCAGATACGACTGTTGGGCATCAAACAAGTCAACCTTTGACCAATACATTCCTCAGCTGATGGGATTTTCTATTCAACCCAATTCTGTTGTTATAACGGCAGTGGCTGGGGGGGAACGGCAGTAGCTGGGGGGGAACGGCAGTGGCTGGGGGAACGGCAGTGGTTGGGGGGAACGGCAGTGGTTGGGGGGAACGGCAGTGGCTGGGGGGGAACGGCAGTAGCTGGGGGGAGCGGCAGTGGCTGGGGGGGGAACGGCAGTGGCTGGGGGGGAACGGCAGTGGCTGGGGGGAACGGCAGTGGTTGGGGGGAACGGCAGTGGCTGGGGGGGAACGGCAGTAGCTGGGGGGAGCGGCAGTGGCTGGGGGAGAACGGCAGTAGCTGGGGGGGAACGGCAGTGGCTGGGGGGGAGCGGCAGTGGCTGGGGGGAAGTGGCAGTAGCTGGGGGGAACGGCAGTGGCTGGGGGGGAACGGCAGTAGCTGGGGGGGAACGGCAGTGGCTGGGGGGAACGGCAGTGGTTGGGGGAACGGCAGTGGTTGGGGGGAACGGCAGTGGCTGGGGGGGAACGGCAGTAGCTGGGGGGAGCGGCAGTGGCTGGGGGGGGGAACGGCAGTGGCTGGGGGGGAACGGCAGTGGCTGGGGGGAACGGCAGTGGTTGGGGGGAACGGCAGTGGCTGGGGGGGAACGGCAGTAGCTGGGGGGAGCGGCAGTGGCTGGGGGAGAACGGCAGTAGCTGGGGGGGAACGGCAGTGGCTGGGGGGGAGCGGCAGTGGCTGGGGGAAGTGGCAGTAGCTGGGGGGAACGGCAGTGGCTGGGGGGGAACGGCAGTAGCTGGGGGGAATGGCAGTGGCTGGGGGGGAGCGGCAGTGGCTGGGGGGGAACGGCAGTAGCTGGGGGGAGCGGCAGTGGCTGGGGGGGGGAACGGCAGTGGCTGGGGGGGAACGGCAGTAGCTGGGGGGAGCGGCAGTGGCTGGGGGGGGGAACGGCAGTGGCTGGGGGGGAACGGCAGTGGCTGGGGGGAACGGCAGTGGTTGGGGGGAACGGCAGTGGCTGGGGGGGAACGGCAGTAGCTGGGGGGAGCGGCAGTGGCTGGGGGAGAATGGCAGTGGCTGGGGGGAACGGCAGTGGCTGGGGGGGAACGGCAGTGGCTGGGGGGGAACGGCAGTAGCTGGGGGGAGCGGCAGTGGCTGGGGGGGGGAACGGCAGTGGCTGGGGGGGAACGGCAGTGGCTGGGGGGAACGGCAGTGGTTGGGGGGAACGGCAGTGGCTGGGGGGGAACGGCAGTAGCTGGGGGGAGCGGCAGTGGCTGGGGGAGAACGGCAGTAGCTGGGGGGAGCGGCAGTGGCTGGGGGGGAACGGCAGTAGCTGGGGGGAACGGCAGTGGCTGGGGGGAGCGGCAGTGGTTGGGGGGAATGGCAGTGGCTGGGGGGAACGGCAGTGGCTGGGGGGAACGGCAGTGGCTGGGGGGGAGCGGCAGTGGCTGGGGGGGAACGGCAGTGGCTGGGGGGAAGTGGCAGTTGTTGGGGGGGCAGCAGTGCCTGGGGGGAAGTGGCAGTTGCTGGGGGGAACGGCAGTGGCTGGGGGGGAGCGGCAGTGGCTGGGGGGGAACGGCAGTAGCTGGGGGGGAGCGGCAGTGGCTGGGGGGGAACGGCAGTGGCTGGGGGGGAAGTGGCAGTTGCTGGGGGGAACGGCAGTGGCTGGGGGGGAGCGGCAGTGGCTGGGGGGGAACGGCAGTGGCTGGGGGGGAGCGGCAGTGGCTGGGGGGAACGGCAGTGGCTGGGGGGGAAGTGGCAGTTGCTGGGGGGGAGCGGCAGTGCCTGGGGGGGGGAACGGCAGTGGCTGGGTGGTGGGCCCTTGAGTCAGGTACCTGGTCGGCCCCAGGTACCCCAATCCAACTTCAATGCCTGCGATAACTCTGGAGTGACCTTTACAAACAAAATGAAGGGTATTCCATTTCCCTTTATAATTTTTTCAGTGGCTCTTTAAGAAAAGAATTTTAGATTTCAAATTGTAGCAAAAAAAACCAGAAAAAAAAAATACAAAATGGAGGTGATTCTTAAAGCTGAAAAAGTCACTTCGAAGGAATGAGTGTTTCCATCCCCCCTGCCCCCCAGTTACACACGGCTCCGCTCCGGGGTCCCACTCAGCCACTCAAAGACGTCCCTTCACCTCGTGTTTATTGTGAATGAAAGAATTGATTGAAACCGCTGGAAAAGAAAACACCTGACTCTGGCGAAGCCATAAAAACGCGCTTTATTATTTATTTTCACTACCAAACACTAAATTAGCGCAATTCATCCACCCTGGAAAATTCATACGGAGTGTTAAAAGCCAGATATGTTTTCTCGGGCTGAAACCAAAATTTGAAGAATTTATAGTGGAATTAGAGAGTCTGCATCCTACCTTTAAACTCTCCGGTGACATAAAAATGTCTTTTAGGTGATAAATTTAGTGGCAGAGAGATGGAGAATGAATTGGGGGGGGGGGCAGATTTTATTTACAGACAGGTTTGTAGTTATGTGATTATTGCAATATAACCAGGCGTTATAGCCCCAGACAGTTGCTACAAATCATAGGGATCCAGAACTAAATCCGACTTTTATGAGTGGAAAGTAATGATGAGGTCGAAGCGACGTGTCCCTGGGGGGTACTGGTTGGGTAGGGGGGGCAAGCTGAGCGCCGGGGCAGCACAAGGCATTACTATGCATTAATGGCTCCGCCGTGCACCTGCTTTCCACATAGCAGCTAACCTGTCAGCACTCACTTACAGTTTGTGTGATTGCCTATGTTTCAGGCCACAGCCAGGGCCCAGATTGAGTTTAATAAGACCAGGCAGGGGTTTCAGAGTTGGAATTTAGTCATACAGTTGGATTATAGTCGTACAGTTGGACTTTAGTCGTACAGTTGGATTATAGTCGTACAGTTGGACTTTAGTCGTTCAGTTGGATTATAGTCGTACAGTTGGACTTTAGTCGTACCGTTGGATTATAGTCGTACAGTTGGACTTTAGTCGTACAGTTGGACTTTAATCATACAGTTGGATAATAGTCGTACAGATGGACATTAGTCATACAGTTGGACTTTAGTCATACAGTTGGATTATAGTCGTACAGTTGGACTTTAGTCGTACAGTTGGATTATAGTCGTACAGTTGGACATTAGTCGTACAGTTGGACATTAGTCGTACAGTTGGACTTTAGTCGTACAGTTGGACATTAGTCGTACAGTTGGATTATAGTCGTACAGTTGGACATTAGTCGTACAGTTGGACTTTAGTCGTACAGTTGGACATTAGTCGTACAGTTGGATTATAGTCGTACAGTTGGACATTAGTCGTACAGTTGGACATTAGTCGTACAGTTGGACTTTAGTCGTACAGTTGGATTATAGTCGTACAGTTGGACTTTAGTCATACAGTTGGATTATAGTCGTACAGTTGGACATTAGTCGTACAGTTGGACATTAGTCATACAGTTGGATTATAGTCATACAGTTGGACTTTAGTCGTACAGTTGGATTATAGTCGTACAGTTGGACTTTAGTCGTACAGTTGGATTATAGTCGTACAGTTGGACATTAGTCGTACAGTTGGACTTTAGTCGTACAGTTGGACATTAGTCGTACAGTTGGATTATAGTCGTACAGTTGGACATTAGTCGTACAGTTGGACATTAGTCGTACAGTTGGACTTTAGTCGTACAGTTGGATTATAGTCGTACAGTTGGACTTTAGTCCTACAGTTGGATTATAGTCGTACAGTTGGACTTTAGTCATACAGTTGGATTATAGTCGTACAGTTGGACATTAGTCGTACAGTTGGACATTAGTCATACAGTTGGATTATAGTCGTACAGTTGGACTTTAGTCGTTCAGTTGGATTATAGTCGTACAGTTGGACTTTAGTCGTTCAGTTGGATTATAGTCGTACAGTTGGATTTTAGTCGTACAGTTGGATTATAGTCGTACAGTTGGATTTAAGTCATACAGTTGGATTATAGTCGTACAGTTGGACATTAGTCATACAGTTGGACTTTAGTTATACAGTTGGATTATAGTCGTACAGTTGGACTTTAGTCGTTCAGTTGGATTTTAGTCGTACAGTTGGATTTTAGTCGTACAGTTGGATTATAGTCGTACAGTTGGACTTTAGTCGTACAGTTGGATTATAGTCGTACAGTTGGACTTTAGTCGTTCAGTTGGATTTTAGTCGTACAGTTGGATTTTAGTCGTTCAGTTGGATTATAGTCGTACTTTTGGACTTTAGTCGTACCGTTGGATTATAGTCGTACAGTTGGACTTTAGTCATACAGTTGGATTATAGTCGTACAGTTGGACTTTAGTTGTACAGTTGGATTATAGTCGTACAGTTGGACTTTAGTCGTACAGTTGGATTTTAGTCGTACAGTTGGACTTTAGTCGTACAGTTGGATTATAGTCGTACAGTTGGACTTTAGTCGTACCGTTGGATTATAGTCGTACAGTTGGACTTTAGTCATACAGTTGGATTATAGTCGTACAGTTGGACTTTAGTCCTACAGTTGGATTATAGTCGTACAGTTGGACTTTAGTCGTACAGTTGGATTTTAGTCGTACAGTTGGACTTTAGTCGTACAGTTGGATTATAGTCGTACAGTTGGACTTTAGTCATACAGTTGGATTATAGTCGTACAGTTGGACATTAGTCGTACAGTTGGACTTTAGTCGTACAGTTGGATTATAGTCGTACAGTTGGACATTAGTCGTACAGTTGGACATTAGTCGTACAGTTGGACATTAGTCGTACAGTTGGACTTTAGTCGTACAGTTGGACATTAGTCGTACAGTTGGATTATAGTCGTACAGTTGGACATTAGTCGTACAGTTGGACTTTAGTCGTACAGTTGGACATTAGTCGTACAGTTGGATTATAGTCGTACAGTTGGACATTAGTCGTACAGTTGGACTTTAGTCGTACAGTTGGATTATAGTCGTACAGTTGGACATTAGTCGTACAGTTGGATTATAGTCGTACAGTTGGACTTTAGTCGTACAGTTGGATTATAGTCGTACAGTTGGACTTTAGTCGTACAGTTGGATTATAGTTGTACAGTTGGACATTAGTCGTACAGTTGGACATTAGTTGTACAGTGGTTTTTAGGGTGTTCAACAGGTTGAGTTTAACCACCATCCTGACTGAAAGGGAAGATATTATATTTTAGAAATATGTTGGTGTTATAATTAAGAAGGGCCCACTGTTATAATCATCAAAGGACTGATATCGTCCCACAATCAAGTTACATGGAGCAATATAGGAGTATTACTATTACTGCTTGAGCACCATGTTAGCTGTTAGTTACCTTGAGACTGATAGCTCAGACCAGCAGCAACGCTACATTCCAAGTCCCAGTATTGCTGGCACTCTGGGGAGTTTTTATGGGAGCCAGTAGGACAGAAACCCATGGAGTACAACCTTAGTGTTGGGCAGTAGCTTAGGGTGCCTTTTATTGAAAAGTAACGTCATGAAGGTGAAGGCTGGGGACGGATGAGCTGCATCTTTGAACTGTTTCCCTCCCAGAAGAAGGCAGCAGTAGCAGAAAGCAAAGTCCTACCAGGGACATTCTGTGCAAGTACCCCAGGTAGAACAATCTGGGGAGGCTCCTGTGCAGACGCATCCCATTGCCCCCCTCTGGGGAGTCCTGTTTGCTTACCATTCCAGTGTAATTATTTTGGTAAATGTCTCCACTGCCAGCTAGATAATTATTTCGTAAAGGCTCAACAATGGTTTTGCTGTAATCCCCTTGCTTTAAGGAGTGATCTCATCCTCTGTGATTGGCCGGCCCAGGACTATTTTTGGAGGCACATCTAGCCAACGACAACATTCATAAAATCTTACAATGCGCCATTGTGGTTTCTGCGTAAAAGATTTATCCAACTTGTAACCCGTTTGTTAACCTTTACTGCACCATCATCAATCATGAAAAAAAAGTCGAAATGAAACCTGCCTGATACAATATATCTGACTTGGTTTGATTTATAGTCAAAAGCTCTCTAGGGATCTTGGGGTTTATAGTTTATGAGCTAGAGAAGAACAGAGATTAAGGTAAATCGGGTATATCAGCCCTAATCTGTAGCCTGTCATATATTACACCTTGTGTCTCATTGCGACCAACATATTTTCCCACCTAGGGGGATCTCAATATCTTCAGTGTTCATTAGAGTTTACCATTCTATTCAATCCAAATCTATTGGCCACAGCAGATAAACATGGTGACTGTAGGGCAGGAAGGTGACAGTAGGGCAAAATATCAACAGTAGGGCAAGATAGAGACCTTAGGGTGAGATACAGTAGTGCAACATGGTAACAGGGGATGAAGATGGTAACATTGTAGTAGCACAGCAGGATGTGACAGTAGGACATGATGGGGTCAGTAGGGCAAGATGATGACAGAAGGGCAAGATGGTGACAGAAGGGCAAGATGGAGACAGTAGGGCAAGATGGAGACAGCAGGGCAAGATGGAGACAGTAGGGCAAGATGGAGACAGTAGGGCAAGATGGAGACAGTAGGACAAGATGGGGTCAGTAGGGCGAGATGATGACAGAAGGGCAAGATGGAGACAGTAGGGCAAGATGGAGACAGTAGGACAAGATGGAGACAGTAGAGCAAGATGGAGACAGTTGGGCAAGATGGAGACAGTAGGGCAAGATGGAGACAGTAGGACAAGACAGTGACAGTAGGGCAAGATGGAGACAGTAGAGCAAGATGGAGACAGCAGGGCAAGATGGAGACAGTCGAGCAAGATGGAGACATTAGGGCAAGATGGTGACAGAAGGGCAAGTTGTGACAGTAGGACATGATGGTGACAGTAGGGGAAGATAGATACAACTGAGCCAGATGTTGACAGTTGGGCAAGATGGCGACAGTAGAGCAAGTTGTGACAGCAGGACATGAAGGTGACAGTAGAGGAAGAAGATAACAGTAACATTTCTATCAGTGTGGCCCACAGAGAGCTAAAGGCTAGGGGTATAGGGGAGAGTGCTGAAAGGTTTACTTCAACAGCTGAAGGGCTACAGGTTGGAATTTGTTTTTTGCCTGGGCTCTATCACATCTAAAGATGGCCCTGTCTAGAATTTATGAGGCCCTAGGTAAGAACCTCAGGAGCCGTAAATGGAATCTGATACTATTTCTAACATAGGTATTGCACTCTATTTGTGTATATTTTATTCCAGATCCATACGCCATAGTCTCTTTCCTCCATCAAAGTCAAAAGACCTTGGTGATGAAGAGCACCTTGAACCCAACATGGGACCAGACCCTTATTTTTCATGAAATTGAAGTTTTTGGAGACCCTGAAACCATAAAAGAATCCCCTCCCAACATAGTGGTGGAAATCTATGACCACGATACTTACGTGAGTTACTGCAGGACACCATGTTTATGGCACTGGATGGGGGAAGAGGTATTTCTAATCAGGAGTAACCCCATTTTGGCCCCATTATGTTCTGCAGGGTGCAGATGAATACATGGGAAGGTGCATTTGCAAGCCAAGCTTTGAGCGCTCCCCCCGGTTATCTTGGCACCCGGTGATCATGGGCACGAAGAACGTCGGAGAGCTGCTCGCTGCCTTCGAGCTCATTCCCAGGGAAAAGGTAAAGCAAATGCCTTTACAGTGTATAATATTACATTTATATTGCTCGTGGTGTTACTGACAGAGGCGAAACAGAATCAGCCATTGTGACGTCGACCACCCTCAACAGAGAATTTATAGTTATCGGCATGAAAACATATATAAAATCCTGGCAGGTCACCGCGCGGCTTATCCCACCTTGCATTATTGCCCCTTATTGCATAAACACAGATGACAACGTTATTTATGTTCAATGGTAGCAAAAACGCAAAATGTTTAACCCCCCCAGTGAAGCAGCAAGGAGAATGGCTGCACAGTTGCTCACTGGCTGAACCTGATCTGAAGCCAGAAAGAGTTCAGCTATTCCCAGAATAGGTTATAATGTAACGAGCCACATTAACTAACCAAACACACACAGACAACTCGCCCCACTTTGATATTCCTACGAGTCAAGTCAATGGCTCCATAAAATAAGAGCACAGCTCCGCTGTAGGTTAACACATTTCAAGCTCGGAGAGTAGGAGACATTGCCCAGTGTCTGGGTGCCCGCTGCCAGCTGGCTAACAGCAGCTATTGACGTTGGCTGCACTCTGCAGTCTACTGGCTGAAAAACACTGAAGGGAAAATGCAAGGAAAATTCAAAATATTGGGCGAAGGAAGACGTGAAAAAAAGAGGAAAAATGTAACCATATGGGAAAATACAACAGAATAATATTTTGAATTTCCTGTGAACTTAAAGTGTTAAATACGTCGATGGCGACCCAAGACTTTAACACTTACTCTACTGCTGTTGTGGAAGTCTAGTTTGGGAGTTTGTAGTGCGGCAAGAAAGTCCATCTTACTTGTTCCATCCAACCGAAGTGATGCCACAATTCTACTTCCTGTCTAGAGGTGTTCTGGAACGATCCAACTGGGAATCAGAGATATCAACCAACTCCACATTAGTGGGAATTTAGATTATAATCTTTTCCAATGCCAAACTGGGTTGATATGAATTGGATTCTCTGGTATCTTCTGCTGTGGGCCACCAAAATGGATTCTACAACCAGCACGACTAACTTCCAGTTAAAATGACTAGACAGCCATGCAGTTGATTTTATATGTTTTCCAGTGATGATAGGATAACACTGGGTGGCTTTATTACTAATAAAAAGACAAAGAGAACCTTCATGTAGAGTGGTGGTTCTCAACCTGTGGGTCGGGACCCCTTTGGGGGTTCAACGAACCTTTTACAGGGGTCGCCTAAGACCATTGGAAAACCATTGGGGATAATTTTATGGTTGGGGGTCACCACAACATGAGGAACTGTATTAAATGGTCGCGGCATTAGGAAGGTTGAGAACCACTGATGTAGAGGCTTGGTTGTCCCTTTAAAGGGCAAGTATATGATCCATGGTATTAATTCTCTTTTCTCTTTCTTGCAGCCGGCTGTTCATCTTATCCCAGGACTGGAGGTAAGAATAGGCATGAAGCTGAGACATTACAGTTGGGTTGATTGACACGCTGATTAGCCTATGGCCATGGGACAGAGATGGGATTGTTCCCTGGGTTCCGTCTCTTCTCAAGATTATATCCAAATCTTGATGTGTTATCAAACAACAACACCCAGCATTTCACCTACAGCTTAGGTATATTGAGGTGCTCAACATTTTAGTCCAAAGAAGAGGCTGTGGACGGAACCCCATTCCTTTTGAATTGTTTATCTTTTCTGAAAGCTGGTGGCCCAGAACTTAGTGGATTTACTGCCCCAAACACCAAGGGCCTTACATTGGACACCCAGAAATCAGCCATAAAAAGCATTAGTTTCATAGACAGCATTATCTGACACCACTCTATACATGGCGTAACCCATTGAAGTTGGACCTTCTGGAAACCAATCCAGGAGACACCAAGCCACGCCCTGTCACACCACAGCCACACGCTTCCCTGGGTATAAATACCCCCAAGGGGGGGGGGGGGGACTCGTCTGTGGAGTCAATGGGAAAAACGTCAGGTGGCAGGTAGCGTAAAACTCAGAACTCAGTGCTGGTTATTATGTGGCTTTGTTGGAGCCGGCGCCTCTTTTTGTGCCAGAATTTTACATTCAGCTGCACGTTTGTATAAAATCATTTAACAGCTGTATAAATAGAAATGATTCCTCAGTGTGCAGCGTGGCATTAGGGGTGATCTTTGCTCTCTGTAGCTTTATTTTTATATCTAACTATACCCTATAGCCCCAGCTGCCTCCAACTGATTGGGAGACCTTCATATATATATATATAGACTGTGAGATACACCAGAACACCCGAGGGGAGCCCGTAACTGGGGAACGACAGGGCATAAAGGGCTAGGAAGGGGGGAACCAGAGGAGTTTAAGGAATTATGGGAGTTGTAGTTTGTTGGGTTGCCTGTTAGGAAGGGTGGAGACACGAGGGGTCAAAGGAGGAAGGAAGTGTCCTCTTTTAGCTTGATCTGCTCCCGCCCTCCCCAGAGCAGAGGGGTAGCTGAGTAGGGGTTGGTACTAGTATGAAGTAGGGGGTCCCCTGGGGGGAGAGCCGGTAATAGGGGTAAGAAGTGTGGAAGGGGCCCAGTGGAAGAGGCGTGAGTTATAAAGGAAAGCCACGCCTAGGAGGGACACCCGGTGGGCCCCTCACTCATGGTTAGAATGGTTTGCAGCCTTCAGTGGCTATTGGAGGTTACAAGGAGGTTCATTTATAAATATTATATAAGGGTAATTGTTTACATTGCTTTACACTTAACTGATGATACATATATATATATTTATATATACGAGATTGAAATGACAGCACTTGCAGGTTTTCCACGAAGAAATCACATAGTTTCAATAAATAAGTGTGAGGCTTTATTTAATCCGACGTTTCAGCTTCTAACTGGAGCTTTCATCAGGGACCAGCTCCAGTCAGAAGCTGAAACGTCGGACTAAATAAAGCCTCACACTTATTTATTGAAACTATGTGATTTCTTCGTGGAAAACCTGCAAGTGCTGTCATTTCAATCTCGTATACCTACTCTCTCTGCACTGGCACCCAGGTAGTATCACTTCTTATGGTGTGCAGCTTGCCAGCAATTTGTATATATATATAAATTGGCTGTTATTTATGTAAATATATCATCTGCAGCTTTTTTTCACCCAAAGGGGCTGATTTACTAACCCACGAATCCGACCCGAATTGGAAAAGTTCCGACTTGAAAACGAACATTTTGCGACTTTTTCGTATTTTTTGCGATTTTTTCGGCGTCTTTACGAATTTTTCGTTACCAATACGATTTTTGCGTAAAAACGCAAGTTTTTCGTAGCCATTACGAAAGTTGCGTAAAATCGCCCGATTTTTTCGTAGCGTTAAAACTTACGCGAAAAGTTGCGCCTTTTTCGTAGCGTTAAAACTTAAAGGGTGCGAAGTTTCGCGTAAGTTTTAACGCTACGAAAAAAGCGCAACTTTTTGCGCAAGTTTTAACGCTACGAAAAATCGCCAGATTTTACGCAACTTTCGTAATGGCTACGAAAAACTCGCGTTTTTACGCAAAAATCATATTGGTAACGAAAAATTCGTAAAGACGCCGAAAAAAATCGCAAAAAATACGAAAAAATCGCAAAATACCGATCATTACGAAAAAAACCCAATCGGACTCATTTCGACCCGTTCGTGGGTTAGTAAATGTGCCCCAAAGTGTTGTATGTAGCCTTGTATGTTATCTCAATAAAGGGGAGGAGCTTGTGGTTGTTGGGAGGGGCTTGTCAAATTGATGGTAATGGGGACATCACAGACTGACAAAAAGTGAGCCTTAAGGAAAGTGAGTCTGAATAACTTGTTGGGTTGAATCTACATGTCTGTACAACAAGACATTATTATCAATAACAAACGTTGCTATGCTTTTAATGTGGACGTTGATCTGTAGGATTCTTTTTGACTCTTTATTTTTTTTTTCTATAAAGGGAGAAATCTCAGGAGTTCTGAGCGAGGTAAGGATGTTTCATTGTTATTGCTCTCTAATGCTGAGGAGGTCACTTTGGCCCCTATAAAATCCCAAAGGAGAGTGTTTAATGTTCATCAGACAGAACAAGTAGGCTTGTTTTGCAATAGTTTGTTGGTGGGATGGAGACAAAGTAGAGGCTTTGGACTGGGTACCAGCTGGAGTCCTAGTTACATTGCTGCATGGTTTTTGCATGGAACTGTCACTATGCTTTTTCATGTGTATCAGTGGCTGCTAATACTCAAACAACCCATGTCTAATTGACCCAAGAGTAGGTGACTGCCAGCTCATTGGCTAGGCCAGGGGCCCCCAACCTTTCTTACTCGTGAGCCACAGTCAAATGTAAAAAGACTTGGGGAGCAACACAAGCACCATAAACGTTCATGGAGGTGCCAAATAAGGGCTGTGATTGGCTATTAGGGGCCTCTATGCACCCTATCAGCTTACAGGGGCTTTATTTGGTAGGACATCTTGCTTTTATTAAACCAAAACTTGCCCCCAAGTCAGGAATTCAAAAATAACTCCCTGGTTTGGAGGCACTGAGAGCAACACCCAAGGGGTTGGGGAGCAACATGTTGCCCCTGAGCCACTGGTTGGGGATCACTGGGCTAGGCCATGGTATCTTGGGCCGTAGGTGCTGGAAGGCTTGAGTCACAGCAGGGAACCAAACAGAATGCCTGTCTAGTGGGATTGTTCAATAAAGTAAAGGTGGCCATACACGGGCCAATTTTGGCACTACCGATGGTCCTCCCCAACCGACATCTGGCCTGAAATTTGCCAGATCTCGATTGTACAGGTTTGATTTTACTATTGGATCAGGGCCCTAGGGCCAAATGATCAAATTATGCCGATATCGCCCACCCGTAGGTGGGCATATCGGGAGAAGATCTGCTCCTTGGCAACCTTGCCAAATGAGTGGATCTTGCAGTGTATGGCCACCTTCAGCCTTTTGGTCGCCCTGTACCTCTCATCCTTCGTTGTTGACTGGCAGTGATCCCCAACCAGTGGCTCAGGGATAACATGTTGCTCCCCAACCCCTTGGATGTTGCTCCCAGTGCCCCCAAACCAGGGAGTTATTTTTAAATTCCTGACTTGGGGGCAAGTTTTGGTTGAATAAAAACAAGATTTCCTACCAAATAAAGTCCCTGTAAGCTGATAGGGTGCATAGAGGCCCCTAATAGCCAATCACAGCCCTTATTTGGCTCCTCCATGAATTTTATGGTGCTTGTGTTGCTCTCCAAGTCTTTTTACATTGTGGCTCCCGAGTAAGAAAGGGTGGGGACTCCTGGACTAGTGTATCAGTGCAACTGGCTACTGACCACTGTAGAGTTGAAGTTATAAATCACAGGTCTGTAACGAGTGCCTTGGATAAGAGAAACAATAGGAAGACGACTGAGAGAGATTTAATGAAGGAGAAGTACAAATGGGCTTGAAGTGTGAGCTCACCAGGAGAGAATCATCACAAATAAATCATTATATTTAGGACTCGCTATTGCATCAACTTTGCATACAGTGATATTAATAATGTTTTTGAATTTTCTCTCCTTACTATTCACTTTGTTCCCTTTGGGATTGGCGCACACAGCTGCTTATTCCTCGCTTCTTCACCGAGAAACTTCTTGACTGGGTACCTCCATCTTGGCCATCTTCTCTTTCTACTTATATCTACAGGGGAGACCTTTGGTTTTCACATAATATAAAATCCATCTAAATAAATATCAGCTTATTGTTATAGACTCCACCCACTTACCCAAGATTCCCTTTGTAGGTGTCACATGATATGACAATCAGTGTAAAGAAAACACATCTGGGGTAGATTGATTAAGTCTGACTTTTTTCTTATCACTTGAATTTGCCAATATTCCAAAACATTTTTCACAAAACTCCAGCGAAAATGTTGTGGAAAAATGTGTCGCGCATCCAAAAAAGCTGCGGTTGCATCAAAAAAAGTTGCGGTCGCATCAAAAGGGGTGCGGTCACACCAAGTTGCGGCAAAAAAAAGACGCGCACAAAACAAAAATGTGGGCAAGAAATAAAGTTGTGCGTCAAACGCGTTTCACGGATTTTCCGCTGTTTCACAAATTTTACTGTCATTTTGCGAATTTTTTTGGCGAAACCCATACCGAAAATTGTTTCAATTTGCCCCAAATTCTACCAATCTATTTATTCTGTTTAAATTTCACTTGAACAATAAATTTGGTGAATTTTTTTCACATGAAGATTTCAATTTAGGGAATTCTTCTTTTGCATTTTTCAACCCGGTGATTTAATAAAGGTAGAATTTCAATGTATTTTTATTTTTCCCCCAGTTATTAACCACATATTTACAGTTCACCAGATTTGACGTCAATGAAAAACATTTTAACCTTTGCCAAAAATTCTTAAAATGTAAATTCTTCTAATTTATTAATTCTATTTATGTTTTAGAGAAATTTTTTTTTTTTCGAAATTTTCATTTTGCTTTTTTAAACCCCTAAGATGGGATATTTTTTACCACTTGAATTTTAATGTCATTTTTTTCCCCCGGTTAAGAAATATATTTCTTATTTATCAAAGGTGAAATAAAAATTCTGCTTGAATGGTGGAATTGTTTTCATAGTTTTGGGTATTTACTTTTCAATGAATAAAATCTGGCCTGTAAAAATGTCTTCCATTGGAAATTCATGTTCAGGGTACATTTTACCTTTTTCACAGCCAAAAAAATTTATTCCAGTTATAGTAGGATATTTTTTTTTCTATTGAGAAAAAGTAAAAAGAAGCAAATTTTTTCCTCAGGCAAAAAAGAAAAAAGTGAAATGAGTCAAAATGTATTATTTTTGCGTTAGTAAATCTATCCTCTAGATATAGAGTCCATCTCAGTTCACCTCCTAATCAAGAAAACATTAGCCTTTATCAGGGCCGGACTGGGCCGCTGGGATACTGGGAAAAAAACCTGGTGGGCCCGGCCCTAGTCGGTCTCGGTGGCCCAGACTCGATCCCCGGTGTCCTCCCCTGACGCGTTTCACTTGCGTGTTTAGGGCAGGATGTCGGGCCCATGTGGGGGGTTGGGGGGGGAGCAGCAGGGGCCCCTGTGGGGGGTTGCGGGGCCCCTGGGGTGGCAGCCACAGTGGGTTCTGCATACCCCAGTCCGACCCTGGCCTTTATCCATATTTACAAGTCTGGAGCCAATATGTCCCAGTGACTGTGCGGCTGCAGACTGACATTGGGATTCCAAGCGGCACTTCCTGGCTCTCCAGGTCTCCAGTTTGGGCCTGTACCATGGCAACCATTCCCAGTATGCCCCTGTTCCCTATATACTTTCTGGTTACTCACAAAATCATTGCTACACAAGTTGTAATCACCCTACAAACGATGTTCCTTTGCCCCCTTTCCCTCTTTTGTGAAGTTTTTAATAAAACCACATAAAAACCCTATTACTGTTCCTACTGGATCATTTCCCTGACAGAATTGATATTCTCCATGCCCTCGAAAACCAAATGCCTCCTCTATTTCCATGTTTTTGGGCAATGTTCTAAGTGGAAAATATACCGCATTTCTCTCAGCACAGTATGAGGGTATAGCTTACCTACACACATTGGTGGGAGCTGCCATAGGGTTTCCCACAGACAGTACAGTATGGGGTATATTTTCCTCTTGGGCGGCAGGAAGACTTTCTGTGCTGATCCCCTGTGCTTATTGCTTGAGGTTTGCTGCTGTACATTCAGTATCTCTGGGTGCTCGCCTATTGCTTCTCCCCGTGCCTGTAACCTTGTGAGCCGCACATTGCACCCCGCTCCGTCATTTACCACATTTGGTAACTAACTATAGCAACCAATGGAGCAATGGCTTGTCCAGATACCCGGTAACAATCCTTGCGTATAAAAGTGAGCTACAATATATGACTGATACTAATGGAATTTACCTGCTAATTTATAACAAGTGCCCGGTAGGACTTTAGGGGTGCACTGAATTCATATTTGGTTCAAAGAGTTGGCCAATATTCAAAACAATATTTATATAAATATTAAGGAGGTAATAAAGCTGGAGATGCCATACACTTGCTGTATTTGAGTGCAGATACTCCAGAATGTAGGAGAATTTACTCCCTTACTCACCTCAGGGTCCTACTCTGAGCATTGGGCACCTCCACTGGGTGCTTCACTGGGTGCTTCCCCTGTATCCCGGAGCTGCCGCACCAACATTCCCATTGATATAGCTCCTCCCAGCAGAAGCTGAAACAGAGATAATTAGCGATTAGGCTAGTAATGATCTGTATTTAATTTAGTACAGGTATGGGACCTGTTATCCAGAATGCTCAGGACCTGGGGTTTTTCGGATAAGGGGTCTTTCCGTAATTTGTATCTCCATAACTTAAGTCTACTAAAAATCATTTAAATATTGAATAAACCCAATAGGGCTGTTCTGCCCCAATAAGGGGTAATTATATCTTAGTTGGGATCAAGTACAGGTACTGTTTTATTATTACAGAGAAAAGGGAATCATTTAACCATGAAATAAACCCAATAGGGCTGTTCTGCCCCCAATAAGGGGTAATTATATCTTAGTTGGGATCAAGTACAGGTACTGTTTTATTATTACAGAGAAAAGGGAATCATTTAACCATTAAATAAACCCAATAGGGCTGTTCTGCCCCCAATAAGGGGTAAATAAACCCAATAGGGCTGTTCTGCCCCAATAAGGGGTAATTATATCTTAGTTGGGATCAAGTACAGGTACTGTTTTATTATTACAGAGAAAAGGGAATTATTTAACCATTAAATAAACCCAATAGGGCTGTTCTGCCCCCAATAAGGGGTAATTATATCTTAGTTGGGATCAAGTACAGGTACTGTTTTATTATTACAGAGAAAAGGGAATCATTTAACCATGAAATAAACCCAATAGGGCTGTTCTGCCCCCAATAAGGGGTAATTATATCTTAGTTGGGATCAAGTACAGGTACTGTTTTATTATTACAGAGAAAAGGGAATCATTTAACCATGAAATAAACCCAATAGGGCTGTTCTGCCCCCAATAAGGATTTAATAATGGAGTCTATGGGAGATGGCCTTTCCGTAATTCGGAACTTTCGGGTTTCCGGTTAAGGGATCCAATACCTGTACCATAATTGGAAGAATAAAAAGGAAATCAGTAATGATATTATTTTATTTTGGAACTTTCTGAAACACAGATTTCCAGATTTGGGATTTTCTAGGTTTATGGCCAAGTCTTTTGTAGAAGAAGCCGTGTTTAGCCAACTTTTATAATGAAGGATACAGTGCTGCACCCCTAAATTCAGTACAATTGGATGGAATTTCCCTTGTTAGTAAGCCGGTCCTTATCCCACTATGAAGGCTTTATGGCATTTGCCATTCCTGGGTTGGCCAACTTCTCATGGTCGGGCATGGGGTGAGAGCTTGGAACCAGAATCAGTCTCATTGCTTTTCCTGACCATTGAGATCAAGGGCAGTTGAAACCCTCCCAAATGGGTCTTAGCTCCACCCCTGCCTGGGAGGAGCCCAGGAGTAGTGTGTATGGAGAGCAGAGTAGCAGGTAAGTCATTGGGCGGATAGGACTTGCTTACTCTCGGGAATATTCCTAGTGGGATTAATACAAACTTTGGTTCATTCCCAAGTGGCTTATTCAATTTAACAATGATACTAATTTGGGGAATGGTTTCTAATTATGTGCTTTTCCCTGTATTTCTGTAGTCATCAGACGCCGACCTTCCCTACCCACCTCCACAGAGGGAGGCCAATGTGTACATGGTGCCCCAGGGAATCAAACCCGTTCTGCAGCGCACCGCTATAGAGGTACGGGTAACTGCCCCATGTGTAAAATGCTGAAATTATTGTATTGAATGGAAAGTTAAACTTATTGTCTGCCCCGCCTCTTGGGCAAGCAATATATGATTGACAGCTGGGATTTTTAAATGCCTTTATAATGGGTATGGATGTGTTAATAAAAAAGGAATTCGGGTTCCATGTTTCATTTGAAAAGGGCTTTTATTATACAGCTTTTCATATGACTGACAGGTCCCTTTCAAGCAACCCATAAATAATGGTTTAAACGATTCTGCATTCCGCCACTAGGTGGTACATGGAGTAAAAACTAACAAGAGAATATCCTTGGATATTCACAGCATTAGAATTTGGGTTTTCTTTTGAAATTGAATGAATAAAATAAACCTTTTTAACCCCTTTGGCTTCCCGTAGATCCTGGCCTGGGGGCTGAGGAACCTAAAGAGCTACCAGCTGGCCAGCGTGACCTCCCCGAGTCTGATAGTGGAGTGCGGCGATGAACTGATCCAGTCGGGGGTCATTAAGAACGTCAAGAAGAACCCCAACTTTGATGTGTGCCTGCTCCTCATGGAAGTGGTACGGCTCTTAATTCCATAAACAGATTCTTGCTACAGGCTCCCGGCTCATAAAGTCATAAAATGATTTTTGCAGAGATCCTGCAACATTTACAGGACAGTCTTTTCTGTGAGAGTTCCCGCATGTGTTTCCTATATCAGTAAGGTAGGGTTATACACGGGGGGCCACTTCTCACTCAGCCTCAACCCTTAACCCAACGACATGCCAAAATGGCCCCAGCTTTCCTATAACAATGTACTTATGTCTGTGTGACTGTTCTACATGTATATTCTATGGAACTCACACTCACACACTTATGTATGTTTGTTATTTTTAGTGTGTAAATGTCCAAAGCTGTCTTGGTGGGACCCACAATATAAACTGGGCAGTAAGTGATACTCAGAGTTCCCTGTATAACTCAGCCTGCAGCCTTGTGCCTTTATATGGGGGGCACAGAACCCCTCAGTGACTGCTAATATCCTTATCATTTACAGTAGGGGGTACATTATCCCTTATAATACATGAGTGATACTCAGAGTTCCCTGTATAACTCAGCCTGCAGCCTTGTGCCTTTATATGGGCACAGAACCCCTCAGCGACTGCTAATATCCTTATCATTTACAGTAGGGGGTACATTATCCCTTATAATACATGAGTGATACTCAGAGTTCCCTGTATAACTCAGCCTGCAGCCTTGTGCCTTTATATGGGGGCACAGAACCCCTCAGTGACTGCTAATATCCTTATCATTTACAGTAGGGGGTACATTATCCCTTATAATACATGAGTGATACTCAGAGTTCCCTGTATAACTCAGCCTGCAGCCTTGTGCCTTTATATGGGCACAGAACCCCTCAGCGACTGCTAATATCCTTATCATTTACAGTAGGGGGTACATTATCCCTTATAATACATGAGTGATACTCAGAGTTCCCTGTATAACTCAGCCTGCAGCCTTGTGCCTTTATATGGGCACAGAACCCCTCAGCGACTGCTAATATCCTTATCATTTACAGTAGGGGGTACATTATCCCTTATAATACATGAGTGATACTCAGAGTTCCCTGTATAACTCAGCCTGCAGCCTTGTGCCTTTATATGGGCACAGAACCCCCCAGTGACTGCTAATATCCTTATCATTTACAGTAGGGGGCACATTATCCCTTATAATACATGAGTGATACTCAGAGTTCCCTGTATAACTCAGCCTGCAGCCTTGTGCCTTTATATGGGGGGCACAGAACCCCTCAGTGACTGCTAATATCCTTATCATTTACAGTAGGGGGTACAGTATCCCTTATAATACATGAGTGATACTCAGAGTTCCCTGTATAACTCAGCCTGCAGCCTTGTGCCTTTATATGGGCACAGAACCCCTCAGTGACTGCTAATATCCTTATCATTCACAGTAGGGGGTACATTATCCTTTATAATACATTATTCCATCGGGGAATGTTTATTTGTACATTCATAGAAATATGAGCCATATTTAACCCTATAGTACATATTCCCTTTAGCCGTATGTGTTGGAAGACATGGATAAGAGTTGGCAATACATGTATCATTTCCCCCCTCGCTGCACATTGAATAAAGTGTTCGCAGAAGGTGATTGGTGCAATGGGTGTAAGACAATCCCACAGCAAGTGAGTGCTCCTTGGAGTATACTGGTTCTGACTGGGAAGCACTGCTCCCTATGCCAAGTAATGTACTTTGCAGACCTCCCCCCACGGAGCTTCTCGCTCTCGGAGCTCAGGAAATGTTGTTACAGTATAAATTTTAACTCCACTCTCTGGAATCCACCACCGATGCTTAAAGACCACCAACAGAAAGCCTTAGTGGGGCCAAGTTAGACACAGCCTGAGGTTAAAGGTGAAGGGAACTTTTACACTGAGTAACTGGGGTCCGTAGAATTTTATGTGGCTGTCACGTGATATAGGATTTGACTAACACGAACAGGATTTAATAAAAAAGAAAATTGAGTCGATGCATGGATAGTCCCAGAAATGGCCACGCTCAGCATTTGGCAGCGTTCTCTATGGATAAAAGTCGTTTTAATGCTTGAACTAATTACCGTGCTGAGGCAGAGCCTTGACTTGTTTTACAACCACCCTCATCCTTTCCGTCCATCTTCCCCCCTGCCTGAACCCTAGCTCTTCTGTTTCCCTTGGTTTAGAGGTTGCCCAGAGAAGATCTATATTGTCCACCCATCATTGTGAAGGTCATCGATAACCGTCAGTTTGGAAGAAAACCAGTCGTCGGCCAATGCACCATCAAGTCTTTGGAAGAGTTCCATTGTGACCCCAACTCAGAAGATCTAGAGGTAGAAGATGGACTGTCAGGTACTTGATCCATGGAAATGGTCTCAGTTTGGTAACAATTTAATGTGTAGAAGCGGCAGAAGTAGTAGTGGTGCTACATAGACATCAGTTGAAGACATTCCTTGGCCATAAAATAGTCATAGGAAACTGGCTATACCAGGGATCCTCAAACTACAGCCCACGGGCCAGATCCATCCCCCAGGGGAATTTACCCTGCCCCCACCACGTCCTCACCCCTGGCAGCGGAGAGAGAGAGAGAGAGAGGACTCAGAGGGGAGTGAGACGGGGGAGCTGAGAGGGAGGACGGACGGCGCTGGCACAGAGGGGACTCAGTGTTGAGTGGGAGGGGGTAGCTGGGAAGAGGGACGGAGTGGGGGGAGGTGGAAGAGGTAGGACTCAGCGGGCAGAGAGAGGACTCAGCGCTGAGTTGGAGGGGGGAGCTGGGAAGACGGACGGAGCGGGGGGAGCTGGAAGAGGTAGGACTCAGTGGGCAGAGAGAGGACTCAGTGGGCAGCGGGAGGGGGGACGGACGGACGGAGCGCGGGAGCAGGGGGGGTGCTGGAAGAGAATGCAGGAGTGGGCCATACTTTGACGGGGGGTGGCCCTCAACAGTCTGAGGGGCCATGAACTGGCCCCTTACTTAGGAAGTTTGAGGACCCCTTGGTTATACTACTAGCTATTCCCAGTGGGGGGCAGATACAGTTCTATCAGATCATGCTCAGAGCCATTTATTTATAGGAGCTTATTCAAAAGAAAAGCAAGAAGGAATAGTAGCCAAGCTCCCCATATGGCAAACATAGGACTTGTCACCAATGGCCCAAACATTACTAATAAAGTCTTTAGACGGCAGTCCAACTGGTAATAGGCTTTCATTACTAGTGCAGTAAATGCTATGAGTTCCATGGGCCTAAAGGTGACCATACATGGGCCATCTGGGTCTGCTCTCCTCTCCGACCCATAACCCAACTCATTTGCTGATGCTCCATGAACTGGCCAACGATGCATTGCCAATATCCATAGAACTGATCAGTATCCATAGAACATGGGTGGGATTAATGGGCCACCATACATGTACCAATAACGGTAGGAATGTTGGTAATAGTAGGGTCAACTTAAATGGTGTAAACGATGGGAATGAGGCCCTCTACTACCCTCCCCTGTAAGTAAGTAAGGTGCCCAATCTCCACTAAACAGCTTTAAATTAATATGCACTGAATCCACAATTTAGGGATTCGGCCGAACCCCCGAATCCTTCGTAAAAAAGATTCAGCCAAATGCAGAACCGACTCCTAATTTGCACTTGTAAATCAGGATAAGTACGGGTCAAAGGGAATCGAGAACCTTTGCTGTAGTTCCCATCATTCCTATCTCCTGGCAGGGTCACTGCGGGGCCCAATAGATAAGGCCAACTGTTTGGGACCATTTCCGGCTATACTTTTGCCGTAGGTCGGATGATATGAATGAAGGTGCATTACCCAGCTGGCTATGGGGTGGGCTCTGGGGCCTTTCTCTTTGGCTTGGCCCTATGCCAGCAGTTACAGCGCCGGACACCCTATTCTCTTTTTTCTGGCACGAGTCCCTTTATTAAATATAACACTCGGCTCGCTGCCTTCCCTACTGTGAAAATAATTGCTGTTTCTCTTGAATTCAAATAATATTCAGTTTGCAAAGAGGTTTTTTTTCCCTCTCTCTTTCCGTGTTTTTAGAAGGTCTGCACCGTCCCCTTTATTCCCGATTGTCTCATTAGCGGCGCGGGATTGTGCCAATACGGTATTGAGGCATCTTACAGCCCACTCCTGTTCTACTGCTGCAATACGGCTTTAACCCTATAGTTACAGAAATGCCCAGGAAGGCTAATGTATTCTAGAAACTGATCCCCCACAATGACAAGAGATATAATGGGGTTCAGAATATCACAGGACAGGCTGGAAATGGGCAATGACTCGGGATGGATGGAAAACCACTTCCAGGCACAGCTCATTAATGGAACTTTATCCCCCATTGGCTCAATACACACAAAATATATATATATAAATGCATTTTATTTTATTTTTCAGACAATGTGAGTGTTACACCCAGGGACGAGGTGCTTATTGACATTGATGATAAGGAACCTCTTATCCCGACTCAGGTAATTTTCCAATGACATTGACAATATTACGTATTTAATACACTGCTGTTTATATTTATATACAAGCTATTATTCCTCCTCCTACTATAGGCACCATCTCTCCCTACTATACCTGCTATCCCACAGCCCCAGTCCCTTCCCAGAGGCTATTATCCCCCCACTGCTACTATAGGCACAATCTCTCCCTACTATACCTGCTATCCCACAGCCCCAGTCCCTTCCCAGAGACTATTATCCCCCCACTGCTACTATAGACACCATCTCTCCCTACTATACCTGCTATCCCACAGCCCCAGTCCCTTCCCAGAGGATATTATCCCCCCACTGCTACTATAGGCACCATCTCTCCCTACTATACCTGCTATCCCACAGCCCCAGTCCCTTCCCAGAGGCTATTATCCCCCCACTGCTACTATAGGCACCATCTCTCCCTACTATACCTGCTATCCCACAGCCCCAGTCCCTTCCCAGAGGCTATTATCCCCCCACTGCTACTATAGGCACCATCTCTCCCTACTATACCTGCTATCCCACAGCCCCAGTCCCTTCCCAGAGGCTATTATCCCCCCACTGCTACTATAGGCACCATCTCTCCCTACTATACCTGCTATCCCACAGCCCCAGTCCCTTCCCAGAGGCTATTATCCCCCCACTGCTACTATAGGCACCATCTCTCCCTACTATACCTGCTATCCCACAGCCCCAGTCCCTTCCCAGAGGCTATTATCCCACTGCTACTATAGGCACCATCTCTCCCTACTATACCTGCTATCCCACAGCCCCAGTCCCTTCCCAGAGGCTATTATCCCCCCACTGCTACTATAGGCACCATCTCTCCCTACTATACCTGCTATCCCGCAGCCCCAGTCCCTTCCCAGAGGCTATTATCCCCCCACTGCTACTATAGGCACCATCTCTCCCTACTATACCTGCTATCCCACAGCCCCAGTCCCTTCCCAGAGGCTATTATCCCCCCACTGCTACTATAGGCTCCATCTCTCCCTACTATAGCACTTCTCCTGTACATATGCTGTCTATTCATATTTTTGTGCAGCCTGGACATTGACAAATTTCACTGGTGCATATTTGGTACAAGTATACAGTATAACCGAAACTTTCTACTACTGCTCCTCAACTACTGTTATATCCTCATGGTGGACCCATGGCATTTGTACTGTTATCAGTTTTGGTTGTTCATGACAATGTGCTGGTTTGAGCAAAAGTTTAGCCCCTAGAAGTCTCAGCTGGAAGCCCCGCCATGCCATCTGTTAACGTTCGATGAGCTAAAGGCTCCCAGGTCAATTAGGTTACTCACTGCTTCTCTGTTGATGACGGGTGGAGAGATCCCACAAATGTTATTGTTCTTCATGATGAAATAATTTGGGTTGTGGTCTATGGGATTTGGGTTTCACACTTTTGTTTAAAGTGGCCGTCATTTCTAACTGGCAAACAGAGAACGGAGAAACCAAGTCTGTGAGTATTGTCTTAACATATGTAGATTAGCCCTGTTCCCATCAAAAAAAGCAGATTTCCAGGAAATTTCTCCAAAATGGGATGTTTTAATGAGCATGATTACAGGGTGGTCAGGAAGTGAGTCCCACTTGGAATAAGGGGCAGGTTCCCCCAAAATGCATGTGGGGGAGGTGTTCCACCTTGTTTGTGGTCTCAAACCTCTGACGGTGGATGAGAAACTATTTTTCCTGACTCTGGACCAAATAATACAATAAAAAAATCTTTCACATGATTAACAGTTGGATGAGTTTGGTTGGAGCAAATGATGGAAGGTAATGAGGCTCAGGGAAGGTGCTTTATAGTCTCTGGAAGTAACTGCACCCAGATTAGGTTCTCCTGTACGTGTGGAACAATAATAATCTTCTACAGTCAACGGTAAAGGGTCACCGTAACTTCATGAGGTTGTGATATGGCTTGTAGGTGAGATAATGAGCAGAGAGAGCAAACACATTGGATTCTTGTCTGCCAATAGCCGAGTACACAGTTACATAGCAGAATCAGCGGTGTAACTAGAAGATACTGGACCTCAAGGCAAATGTATTTTATGGTCAGCTTAAACTCTGGTATAAATACATTTGTCTTATTAGTCAGGAACTCTATACCTCCTACGCCCCCCAGCAGTCACAGGGTCAGCTTTCTCTGTATTAATGCCCCCTGAGTCCACTAGAAGGGCAACAAGTAGGGACCAGAGCAGGAATGAGTGACCATTATGAGAATTTAGACCATCTGGCAATAGAAGGGGTCCATTCAGGGGAATGTCTTCAGGTTTAGGAATTGGTTGGTAACTCTAAAAATCCAGAACCATAATAAAAACACCGGAGACTGGTAAAGAAACATCCAGCCATACTGTACTGATACTGCTGTACCTTCACAATGACCCGGTCACAGTGTATGGTAAGATTCATGAGCCTGCCGGGAAACCTTATAGATTGTCCAGTGGAGATTCCTGCAGTTCAGCTGATTAGAATGGGAAATATGAGATGGTGAGGCTCTTAGGCTGGCCATACACACACCAATATTATTGTACAAAATGAGGTTTCGTACAATATTTAATGCGGTTATGGTGGATCGGCGAGATGCTAGATATTCCAAAAGCTTCTGATATCGGTTGCCTCGTTGATCGGGTGGGACAAAAGATTTTGATCAGGCACCATTGAAGGAGCCCAAGCAAAATCTGCATTTAGGGCTGAATCGTTAGGTAGAATTCCTATTGTTTCTACCTCCATATCTGACGATTCAACCCTCAATGTCAGTGGAGGGTGGGAATGATCTCTAATGTGACCAATGGTTGCAGGAAAGATCACAGTTGTAAGGAGTATGGCCACCTTAAGTCCCCACTGATCTGCACTTACCTGACTATCTGGGTGACTGGAGGCGCAAGTACCTGTTCCTCTTCTTCTGTGCCCACACATGGATAGATCCACACATTCAGTCTGATGGTTGGGCAACCAGATCTATGACAAGTTTAATGAGAAACTCAGCCTTAGATTAAATGAATAGGTGACTGGGAAGATCCAGACAGGGGGATTGCAGACATTAAGGCTGAGCGACTAAAAATATCATTAATTAACAGATTTTCTTCACATATTTGTCTGGAATCCAATTACAAGTCAGATCTTTGGGTCAACTGGGTCCTTTGGTCCGACAGATGCATTGAAGCTTTGGTTGAATCTGGCCATTGACAATATTGGCTATCATTTTGGCAATAGTTTTGAGGAAGGGTATGGCTGATTGTATGGCTGTCACATGACTCACTGAAACTTGTATATTATAAGAAATATAGTACCCCCTGTTGTGACCTGGTCAAGGAACACCTCAGTGACTTATAATATCCCTATATTTTACAATAGGGGGCACTTTATTCACTATATATTATAAGGAACTCCTCGGGGGCTTATAATATCCCTATATGTTACAATAGGGGGTACTTTATTCACTATATATTATAAGGAACTCCTCGGGGACTTATAATATCCCTATATGTTACAATAGGGGGTACTTTATTCACTATATATTATAAGGAACTCCTCGGGGACTTATAATATCCCTATATTTTACAATAGGGGGCACTTTATTCACTATATATATAAGGAACTCCTCGGGGGCTTATAATATCCCTATATGTTACAATAGGGGGTACTTTATTCACTATATATTATAAGGAACTCCTCGGGGACTTATAATATCCCTATATGTTACAATAGGGGGTACTTTATTCACTATATATTATAAGGAACTCCTCGGGGACTTATAATATCCCTATATTTTACAATAGGGGGCACTTTATTCACTATATATTATAAGGAACTCCTCGGGGGCTTATAATATCCCTATATGTTACAATAGGGGGTACTTTATTCACTATATATTATAAGGAACTCCTCGGGGACTTATAATATCCCTATATGTTACAATAGGGGGTACTTTATTCACTATATATTATAAGGAACTCCTCGGGGGCTTATAATATCCCTATATGTTACAATAGGGGGTACTTTATTCACTATATATTATAAGGAACCCCTCGGTGACTTATAATATCCCTACATGTTACAATAGGGGGTACTTTATTCCTTATATAATACAATCTTATAGCCTTCCAACCAAGCCTTCTTAAATTTGTATAGCAAATATATCTATTGAAAATCACAAATCCAAACCTTTATAGAATAGAGTGCCATTAAATTCAAAATGGAAAATATTTCTCTTAATAAATATGAATTTTTTTTATTCTTACATTTTCTGGCGAGTAGGACAAGATTAGTATTAAGAAACTTATCCAAAAAATCGGTCCAGTTTTCCTCCAGTAAATTTGTTTTGCCAAAAAAATTCTCATTTTTTTCTGGCTAAATTTCCAACGGATTTTCTATTCCCTGTTTTGATAAATATGTTCAGAATCAAAATTTGCCAAATAGGGAAAAAATATTCCGTAAAGTGGAGCTTTTAGGCCCCCGGCGAGGGGCTCCCTCCGGCCGTGCCGTTGTGCACATATGGTAGGTAGGAATCAGTAGTTATTAGCTTTAATTGACTTCACTAAATAGGCGCTGCCATTACAAATAAGAAAGATGAGTGGATTGTATTCGTTTACCGCGGCCATTAGGAATTTCATCCCAGATTCTGCACGCACCATTAAGATTAATGTTAGGAACTAGAATAACATTCTATACATCATCCCTAATTGGTTGGAGGAGCCGGGCCCTAAAACGCAGCTTAGCTCCAAACAGAATAAGCTGATTGTAAAGTCTGCTGGTTATAATGGAAGCCAATGAGTCAAAGCCATGGTTATATGCGGGTAACAGCCGCAATGAGGGAAACAGCCCCCCGACAGTTCTCTACGGGGACCTCTGCTGGAGGGCTAGGGAATAAAGCATAAAGCAATTGGACTTTTCTGAGTTTTTCTTGAAAACGTTTCACCACTCATCCGAGTGGCTTCTTCAGTTCAAATGACTGGTAGGGAATTCCCCGGTATTACTACCATCAAGAGTTAAAATACCGGGGGAATTCCCTACCAGTCATTTGAACTGAAGAAGCCACTCGGATGAGTGGTGAAACGTTTTCAAGAAAAGTCCAGTTGTTTTAGACTTAATTCTACTAGATACTGTATATATTTTATCGTTCACTTCGATCACTTCCTCAGGGGCAATTAACTATAGAAATCACCAGTCTTTTATAACTACAATAACAATGCCCACTTGTGTCCATATCAACCATTCTCCATTGTCCATGTATTATCCAGTGTAAAGTCCATAAATTAAATTCACTAAACGTGCAAAAAAGCAATAAGGTGCATATCCCGAAGGACCAATAATAACAAAATGACCTAACGGCTTTTTCTATCTCTCTAAAAATTCAGGTGGTTTCTAACTCTTAACTGGTTGGAAAGTACCAGAATCATACACTTGCACCCCATTTTATTTTCATTTGGTAGGAGAAATGGTGCCATGTAGTCCCTCCAGTCTAGTAGCCAGGGGCGGGCCAAGCCGACTGGGCGCCCTAGGCAACCCCCCTGCTTTGTTCGGGGGGAAAGGTGCGATGTGATGGGTCATTGCCCCTGCCACTAATGACATGTGGCGGGGGCAATGACAAAGGAGGAAGACTAGGGGTAGGCAGGAGAGGCTCCTGGCGCCCCCTAATCATTGTGCCCTAGGCACCTACCTCTTCTGCCTACCCCTAGTTCCAGCCCTGCTAGTACCAAATGAAAAGATGGCCCTGCTGGTTTCCATGGAAACCCTGCTCTATCTGTCTGTTTCCTCTGCTAAGCTCAACTATTGCAGTGCTTAATTTAAGCAGGATTTTTTTATCAAAGTAAATTCTGCCTGTGTAAGCCTGCATTGTTGATTGCAGATGTCAATGTCACTGATGATGTCAGAGGGAAATTAGCCACTGGGTGAAGGCTGCTATTTTTTTAGGAAAATGTGGCAAATGGAGGGGATATATGCTGTACAAATGATTAGGGATGCACTGAATCCAGCCTCTTTTTGATGCATTCGGTTTCGGCTGAATCCACAGTCCCGGTAGAACCGAATCCTAATTAGCATTCAGAAAGGGTTACATTTTAGGGGGAAATTTTTTTTCCCCTTCCCAATGCTAATTAGGATTCGTTTCGGGATTCGGCAGAATCTATCAAGGTGAACTCGGGGGTTCAGCCGAACCCAAAAAAGGGGGTTCGGTGCATCCCTACAAGTGATGCCTTCCCCCTTTTGTCTCTGCCAATGGCCAGCTGGCAAAAGCAATTTTAAAAGGCGCCAACCCTAGCTTGCATCTTCTATAGAGTGTCTGCGAATTGGTTTAAACAAATATGATTGGCCCAACATTTCCCTACTTTCAGTCATTATCAGTTTTTACATTGGGCTCCAATAAAATGAGTTATTTGTGCCGCTGATGGTGCCCTAGGCAATGCATCTGAATCAAGCAATTCTCTAAGTTCAGAGCCCATATTTTAGCTGCCCAACGGCTACACTGTGGGTCCTTCCCAGGACTTGGGCGCGGAACAGGGAGATATTTGAGTGGCTGGCACAGGCTGACTTTGTTGATCCAGGGCAAACACGCTGAGATGGCACCAGTGAAACGGAATCACTTTGCCCATGAAATGTTACTTCCTAGAAGAGGAATTAGCAGAGCACCGAGGAGGCCTCGTTGCTTTCTTGGCCAAAATACGGCGTGACCACACAAGGCAATTATCACCAGTGAGTAGCAGGACCAGTAACCCGCAGGCGCGCCACGGCAAGTTATTCAGCTCTCGGGAGGAGGCAGTTTGCTGTCCTTGTCCTGTCTGCTGCGGTTGCTGGCACTAATATTCCTTTCATTTCGTGTCGGGGGGCCTCCAAAAAAAATCTTTAAAAATCCTACATTGTAAAACAAACAAACAAAAAAATGACGGTCTTTGTGCAATTCCGATGGCTCGTTACCCAGCAATAAAGTTTTTATAGGCTGCAAAGAACAGAATATATAAATATAATATGTACGCTTTGCCTTGATTGTGTCTTGTTTAGATTTACAGCCGATGTGTGTGCTCTATGAAAGGAACACTTTGCTCCTTTATGATCTCATTTCTTTTATTTCCCAGCATTCCCATTTCTTCTTCCTAATGCAACAGGATGGATCAACAAGCTGTCCAATAAAGGGTTACTTTTGCCTTTCCTTTCACATTGGTCTCATGGAAATATTAATATAATTATTTACCTTTTGCCCTCCATTAGGGCAATACTGACTCTGCTTTTCATTTTGGCCTTGCCTCAAGGTGGCCATAGACAGTGAAGGTGGCATACATGTTAATATCTGCTCACTTGGTGAGATCGCCAAGCGAGCGGATATTCTCCCGTTATCCCCACCTACGGGTGGGCGATATCGGGTTAATTTAGGCTAATGCAGTTGTTTGGCCCTGGGGCCAAACAATCGAATTAGAACGCCGGTAATAGGTGCAGTTGGTTCAGGGACCGCATCAACGAGCCGATGCGGCCCCTGATCCAACTAAATTTTTTAACCTGCCTGATTGATATCTGGTCAATTTCAGGCCAGATATCGGTCGGGCAGGCCCGTCATTTGTGCCCCTACATGGGCCGATAAGCTGCCGAACCGGACTAAGGGACCCATATCGGCAGCTACAATCAGCCCGTGTATGGGGACCTTTAGATTTGTTCATCTGGTGAGCAAATCTTTCCCCCCCATATGGTTAATTTGATAGTTCAGTTCTAGGGCCAAAAGATGGGTATATGAGATGTTGCAGTGAGGCCCTCATCAATGAGCCTATGCCCAATCCCCATCT
Organism: Xenopus tropicalis; assembly: GCF_000004195.4. Taxonomy (NCBI): domain Eukaryota; kingdom Metazoa; phylum Chordata; class Amphibia; order Anura; family Pipidae; genus Xenopus; species Xenopus tropicalis. The sequence goes on along the minus strand of NC_030677.2, from coordinate 15,337,877 downwards.
GTCTGATTTTTGGCCAGATATCAGTAGGGGAAGCCTATTGGAGGGACCCATACATGGGCAGATAAGCTGCTGAATCTGCCCGTGTAAGGCCTCCTTTAGCCTCCACCGCTCTCCCCCTGACTGGCCATTAAAACACCAGACACATTTTTGAACTTGGTCAAAGATATCAAACTAATCAATATCCTTCTGTTTCAGATTGCTTAGACTGAGCCTGTCTGTATTGTGTTTGCCTGCCATGCCTGTGTGTTGTGTTTGAGTTGTGTGCCGGCTCAAGGCTTTAAAATCTAATATTATAATAAATAATAATAGAAACCTCAGTCATTTTCCAAGTAAAGTAAATGTCTATTGTACCTGTTTTCTCATTGTAATCTGCTTGCTAACTTTCAGCAAGATGATTGGGACCAACTAGGGTTTGTAGATTCTGTGGCTATTATTACACCCCCCTGTTAAATAATGGTATATTCCCAGTAATACAAGTGTTCCCCTGTGCCTGGGGCTGTAACGCTAGTATTACTGGTTATGATTATGCTCTTCTTGCTTCCTAACCAGTCCTTTTGTTTATAGCTTGCCGACGGTATGACCAGCTCAGCCATTATTAACTTATCATCTTCTCGGCCCAGTCTCCATGTATGTATGCTTTAATTCTGCATGAAATGCATGACTGCCGTTTGCATGCGACTGACACGGCGCCGTCACTATTGGGATCCCGTCATCCTCACAGTCACTGTTGTATGTGTAATCGGGTGTTGTGTCTATAATGATTTACATTTCCAGCGTGTTGCATTTATTGTTATTCAATGTTCTTGCTTTTGTAAAAGAAAGTCTTTGTTATTAATGGAGAGAATGTAATTACAGCCGATATAATAACCTCAGCCTATCAGAACACAGGGGATTTGGCCACACCTTGTACAGGTATGGGATCCCTTATCCTGAAACCCATTATCCAGAGAGTTCTGAGTTACGGAAAGGCCATCCCTTGTTGGGGGCAGAACAGCCCTATTGGGTTTATTTAATGGTTAAATGATTCCCTTTTCTCTGTAATAATAAAACAGTACCTGTACTTGATCCCAACTAAGATATAATTACCCCTTATTGGGGCAGAACAGCCCTATTGGGTTTATTTCATGGTTAAATGATTCCCTTTTCTCTGTAATAATAAAACAGTACCTGTACTTGATCCCAACTAAGATATAATTACCCCTTATTGGGGCAGAACAGCCCTATTGGGTTTATTTAATGGTTAAATGATTCCCTTTTCTCTGTAATAATAAAACAGTACCTGTACTTGATCCCAACTAAGATATAATTACCCCTTATTGGGGCAGAACAGCCCTGTTGGGTTTATTTAATGGTTAAATGATTCCCTTTTCTCTGTAATAATAAAACAGTACCTGTACTTGATCCCAACTAAGATATAATTACCCCTTATTGGGGCAGAACAGCCCTATTGGGTTTATTTCATGTTTAAATGAAATAAACCCCAGCGCGGCCGTCCTTGCTTTCAGTAAAGGGTTAACCCAACGCTGTGATTGGTGTTACTTTGCCATTTGGTTCTTAACCTTCTTAATCCCTTTTATGTGCCTATAAAGCGCTTGGCTGGCTGTTCCTTTTGTTCCCCTGATTCCCAGGTTTCTGACACAATTTAATATGGGAATAAAACACGTGCAGCCCAAGCAGGCAACAGATTTGCTTCCCTAATCGCTCCAACGCCCATAAAGCAGATGAAAGGCGCGCCAGCAAATTGGTGCCCCCCATTCCATTCCGTGGCATCTGTCACTCCTAATGAAGGGATCCTGCCGGCTTTTATTCCTCTCAGACTAACAGATGTTTTCCAGTCTTTTTATTGGCCAATACAAAGTGTGAATACCTGGGATCTTTATCACATCTTCCAATTTAGAAGAATAATTGGACACATCCAAATGAACTCGCACCTCTGGCGAGATGTCTAGAGAGGCCGGCCAAAAATAACTTGGGAAATAACGGGGTCAGTTATTCTGCAGCGTTTGTTCAAAAAGTTTCCAAGCTTTTGGCCATTTACACTCAGGGGCCCATTTACTAACCATTGGATTTTTTTAGTTCTTTTTCTATTCAGATTTTTAAAACTAAGGCGCCGATTTACTAATCCACGAACAGATCGAAAGTGACTTTTTCGTAGCCGTCGCGAAAAAATCGCAAACCTTTGCGAATTGTCGCGACTTTTTCATAGCAAAGTCATAACGGCTAACGGCAAAGTCATAACGGCTATGAAAAAGTCGCGACGGCGGCGAAGAAAGCCGCAAAAAATGCGGGAAAAAGTAGCAAAATGTTCGTTTCCAATCCGATTTTTTAAATCAGCCCCTAAAAGTTAGTGATGGGCCGAAAAATTCATGAATCTTTCAAAAGATTTGTGAAATAGGGAAAATGTTGCGCGTCCAAAAAGAAATTGTTGCGCACTTCATTGTTTAGACAATTTTTGTTCATTTTTCCGCTGTGAAATTTCCGCCGATTTACTAATCCACGAACAGATCGAAAGTGACTTTTTCGTAGCCGTCGCGAAAAAATTGCAAACCTTTGCGAATTGTCGCGACTTTTTCGTAGCCGTCGCGAAAAAATCGCAAAGGTTTGCGATTTTTTCGCGACGGCTACGAAAAAGTCACGACAATTCACGCAAGTCGTAACGGCTACGAAAAAGTCGTGACAATTCATGCAAGTCATAACGGCTATGAAAAAGTCGCGACGGCGACGAAGAAAGCCGCAAAAAATGCGGGAAAAAGTAGCAAAATGTTCGTTTCCAATCCGATTTTTTAAATCAGCCCCTAAAAGTTAGTGATGGGCCGAAAAATTCATGAATCTTTCAAAAGATTTGTGAAATAGGGAAAATGTTGCGCGTCCAAAAAGAAATTGTTGCGCACTTCATTGTTTAGACAATTTTTGTTCATTTTTCCGCTGTGAAATTTCCGCCGATTTACTAATCCACGAACAGATCGAAAGTGACTTTTTCGTAGCCGTCGCGCAAAAATCGCAAACCTTTGCGAATTGTCGCGACTTTTTCGTAGCCGTCGCGAAAAAATCGCAAAGGTTTGCGATTTTTTCGCGACGGCTACGAAAAAGTCACGACAATTCACGGAAGTCGTAACGGCTACGAAAAAGTCGTGACAATTCATGCAAGTCATAACGGCTATGAAAAAGTCGCGACGGCGGCGAAGAAAGCCGCAAAAAATGCGGGAAAAAGTAGCAAAATGTTCGTTTCCAATCCGATCCAATCAGCCCCTAAAAGTTAGTGATGGGCCGAAAAATTCATGAATCTTTCAAAAGATTTGTGAAATAGGGAAAATGTGGCGCGTCCAAAAAGAAATTGTTGTGCACTTCATTGTTTAGACAATTTTTGTTCATTTTTCCGCTGTGAAATTTGTCGCCTGTTCCATGAAACAATCTGGCAATGGCGAAAAAGAAGAGAAATTCGCCGCGAATCAATGCCTGAATTTTTTGGAGATTTACTATGTAGTGACGAGCAAATTTTTTCAGCAGGTATGGATTCGCAGATAATTTCCACATTTCGGCATTGGGAAATTGTTTGCCGAAACTTCACCGATAATTTGTAAGGAAAAATTCATTGTGCACCAAAAAAAGGCACAGTCGCGTCAAAATGGGTGCAAAAAAAGACATATGCGACAAAAAAGACATAGGCAACAAAAAAAGTTGTGCGTCAAACGTGTTTCGCAGATTTTTCGCCGTTTCAAGAATTTTACTCAGGCTAATTTTTCGGCAAAGCGAAATGGGACAGATTCACTTCAGCTAAAACTTGCTCAGATCATGTAGAAGCCAATGGCTGAGGTCCCTTCCCTCTACTTGAAGATCCTTTTGTTGTCTTGAAAGGTCTCAGATTTCTGACGCTGGGTTTTTATATGACAAAATGATTAAGAAGAGGTTTTGGTGCGACAATTCGGGAATTTCAAGTTTTCGCATCGACAGAAAAAGTTGCAGTTGCTGCGGCTTTTTCTTGCATTGGACTTTCCATATTTTTTTTATCAAATGTCTAAAATGAGTTTAGTCAAATTTAAAAACAAATAAATAACGAAGTTTTAGTAAATCCGTTTTTCATACTGGCTATAGCTGGCCAGGCCAAATGTATGATGGGCAGAGCAGATCTGGATCATTTCACTTTGAAATAATTTTGATTTGATATTTTATATGAGAATTGTGGGCCATTTTTTGCACCCAAATTTTGCATGGATTTGCAGCAAATTTCCACATTTCGCCGTTGGCGATCTGTTTCACAAATATTCGCTATGGAAAAATTCATCATGCGTCAAAATAGGCACGTGAAATTCAGCGTGGTCGCGTCAAAATAGGTGTAGTCAAGTCAAAATAGGCACGTCTGTGGCAACATAGGCGCGGTCACAGTAAAAAAAACGCACGCGATGTGGGTGACAAAACGCATTTCGCAGATTTTTCGCCATATGGGACAGATTGGCTCCTCACTAATGAAGAACAATATGATCAAATCTGAGTCAGTAACTGGACAGACAGTAATAGATTCTAGACATTTTGAAATTGTTTCCCAATACATAAAATAAACCTCAAGTCTTATTTTCATTTTTCATGGAAAGTTCAACTGAATTCACACAGATACTCCTGAAGAAGTGCAAATTACACACGAATGCCGCCTCCAGCCGTTACTGAGCTACAATGACAAACTGTCACTTCAGTTGTTATAAGGAAACTTAGACCACAATTTCCTATTTATTTACCTTTAACATGTTTAGATGGATTTTTTTAAAAATATTTTTGGGGGGAGAAAATTCCCTTTTTACAAAGAACTGACAAGTGTTCATTAGACTGTATGTATTATACTATAACGGAACCAATGAACTACTAAATAAAAAGTGATTAGTGATGAGTGAATCTGTCCTGTTTCGCTTTGCCATAAAATTCACAAAACGGCAAGAAAAATCGCGAAACGACAAAAAATTTGCGAAACACATTTGCCCCGTGATTTTTTTTGTCGCACGTGTCTATTTTTTGTCGCCCGCTCTTTTTTGACACTACAATTTTGATGCGACCGTGCCTTTTTCTGACGCGAATGTGCCCAATTTTGACGCGACCGTGCCTTTTTCTGATGCAAATGCGCCCAATTTGACGTGACTGCACCCAATTTGACATGCGACAAAAAATTTCCACGTAACAAAAAAAATTTCTGTGCAATGAATTTTTCCGCAGTGAATTTTCACTGAAGTTTCGCAAAACAATGCGCCAATGGCGAAATGCAGAAATTCGCTGCCAATCCATGCCTGGTGAAAACATCCGCTCATCACTAAAAGTGATATTACATTCACTCCAAGAATTTTTTTTTTTGTGACTCAAAGTTTATTAAGTATTTGAGCAAAGTTACATCTTGCACAGAAAATAGTAAACATTTTTAGATATGTAACAGTAAAAACTTACAAAACATATCTTTAGTCATGTACATTCATGGAAGGTTTTAGTTCACTTGTTTTAATGTAATCTAGATAGTGTTACATTGTATTAGGTTGGGGGCAAATATATCTTGGAATTGAGTAGGCTTTCATGTGTTTGATATCATTGTGGATTGGCCATTGCGCCAGGGATCCCAAATTAAGGCTTGTTTGTTTTTGCATTCCGGTGTGGCATCTATCATTTTTTCCATTGTTTCTCTATAGTTAACTTGTTGGATTAGGTGTTGAAGGTTCGGGGTGGCCGGTTGTTTCCAGAGTTTTGCGATGAGAGAGAGTGCTGTATTGAAAATATGAAATAAGAGTTTTTTGTTTGGAGCTGATATGTCCGGTGGGTATAATTGTAGCAAAGCTATTTGAGGTTGTAGAGGTAGATTCCATCCCAATTTTTGTTTAATGAGGTTAAAGACCTCTATCCAGAAGGGCTTAACTGCTGGACATTGCCAGCACATGTGCAAAAGTGTTCCTTGTTGGCCGCATTGTCTCCAGCATAGAGTGGGGTATTGTGGGTTGATTTGGCTTATTCTTTTAGGTGTCAAGTACCATCTGTGTGTTATTTTTGTGTGCACTTCTATATGGTTTGTGCAATTGGTTGCTCCTTTGTATGCTGCTAATATTTCCTGCCATTGTTCCGTAGTGATATGGAGTTGCAGTTCGTTCTCCCATTTTTGCATGTATGGGAATTTGTGCCCTTCTGGTAATTGCATTTGTTGCTTGTAACATTCCGATAGAGTAGCTTTTCCGTTCCATTCTTTATTACATAAATGTTCCATCATTGATTTCTGTTTGCAGGTTTTGTATTCCTTAGAGGTGGTCTTGAGGAAGTGTAGCAGCTGTAGATAAGTGTATCTTTGGTTTTGTGATAGGTTGTATTTTTCCATTAAGTCCTCAAATTTTTGTAAGGTGGTTATAGAGTAAAGGTGGCGTATTGTGGTTATTCCTTTTGTAATCCATTCTTGTAGGTTTATGTTTGGTATCATGTATTTTAGTGCTGCAAGTGGCATTGTTGTTGCCGGAAATGCGTTAAAATTATATTTGTTTGCCAGTTTGTCCCATATTTTTATTGAAAGTTTTGTTGTAGGCAGTAGGTTTGGCGTAGCCGGCCTAAATTGTTTGGGGAGCCAAAAGAGTTGAATTAAGTTTCCATCTGGTGCAAGACTTGTTTCATGGTCCACCCATTTTTTATTTCCTGGAGGAGAATGCAGTCTTATTACAGTCTCTAGCAGTGATGCCAAGTAGTATGCCTTAACATTTGGGATCCCTAGGCCTCCAAGTTTTCTAGAGAATTGAGAGCAGGCAAAGGCTATTCTTGGAGGTTTGTGTTGCCATACATATTTGTTAACAGTACGTTGCAGAGCTTCTAGGTATTGGGTAGGTAGTGCTATATGAAGTGTTCTAAACAGATATAAAACCTTAGGAAGGATGTTCATTTTGATCGATATAATTCTGCCTAACCAAGATATAGGTGCCCCCTTCCATCTAGTACATTCAGTTTCTTCCATTTTCAACAGTGGTTGATAGTTTAGTCTGTATATAGTCTCTGGGTCCTTGGGGAGTTTTACACCTAAATAAGTGATATATGATTCTTTCCACTCAAATTTAAAGTTTTCTCTAAGTTGCTGTAAGATGTTTTCTGGGATGTTTATGGGGAGTGCTTGTGTTTTAGTATCGTTGATTTTGTACCATGAAATTTTCTGAAATTCGCGTAGCGTACAAAGGAGATTGGGGAGAGTTATTGTTGGGTTGGTAAGTGTTAATATTATGTCATCTGCAAAAAGTCCAATCTTGTGTTGTTCTGAGAGGGTGTTTAGGCCTTTAATGTCGGGGTTGTTCCTTATCTTTTGGGCTAGTGGTTCTACCATCATTGCAAAAATTAGGGGTGAGAGTGGGCATCCCTGCCTTGTACCATTAGTGAGTGAGAAGGCGTCCGATAGGGTCCCTGATGTTTGCACTCTTGCTGTCGGTTGGGAGTATAGAGGTGTTATTGCTCTAAGGAATTTGTCCCCTATTCCAAAATGTTTCAATGTTTCTTGCATATAAGTCCAGTTTACCCTATCGAACGCCTTTTCTGCATCCAGTGATAACAATAGTGTTGGTGTTTTAGTTTGTTTTATGGTGTGAAGTAAGTTGTGGAATTTGCGAGTGTTATCTGACCCTTGTCTTTGTAGTACGAAGCCTACCTGATCTGTGTTCAGTAGGAATGGTAATACTTTGTTTAGTCTATCGGCTAATAATTTTGAATATATTTTGAGGTCGGTATTTAGGAGTGTTATTGGGCGAAAGTTTGCGCAGTTGTCAGTTGATTTTCCAGGTTTAGGGATGGTGACTATATTTGCTTGGAGGTATTCTGGGTTGACTACCCCACTGTCCATGATGTTTTGAAAGAGTGTAAGCATATGTGGATATAACTGTTTTGCAAATATCTTGTAGTAATTATTAGTAAATCCATCTGGGCCTGGGGCTTTTCCTTTCTTTAATTTTTTGATGACTGTTTTTATTTCTTCTTCAGTTATTGGTTGCTGTAGTAGTTCTAGCTGTGTTTGAGATGGGTGGGGGAGTTGTATTTCTTTTAGATAGTCTTTGATATGTTCAACTGTTGGTTTAGGGGTGTCGTTATTTGTGGCTAGATTATATAGTGTGGTGTAATATTTGGCAAATTCGTTAGCTATTTGTTTGGGGTCTATTACTTTCCCTTGGGGTGTGGATATATATTGTACTCTTGTTTGTGCTTGTTTTTCTTTAAGTTGGGCGGCTAGGAGTTTGTCTGCTTTATTTCCCTTGGTGTAGAATAGGTGTTTAAGCATCTTGAGCCTGTATGCTGTCTTAGCTGCTATATTTTCATTTAGTTTAAGTCTCGTTTCAGTTATCTCCCTTAGTGTTTGTTGGTTATGTTTCTGCTGCAGTTGTTGTTCTAGTGTTTTTAGTTTTGTTTCTAGTTGTGTTTGGGTTTCTGTCCTAGTTTTTTTGAGTGTTTTAGCTAGTGCTATCAACTCGCCTCTAAGGACTGCCTTATGTGCTAACCAAACTGTTTGAGGATTGCTATCTTCCGTTATATTATGTGTAAAGTATTGTTGGATGGCCTGTTCGATTTGGAGCTTATGTTCCTCTTTGAATAGTATACTATCGTTTAATCTCCATGGGAGTTTGGTATTGTTGTTGGGGGGGATTTCTATTCCTATCGGGGCATGGTCAGACCAGGTCCTTAATCCTATCCATGCTTTTGTGATTTGTGAGGATGTTTGGGGGTCTACCAAAAAAAGATCAATTCTGGTGTGGGTATGAAATCTTGGGGAGTAGTAGGTGTAGTCCCTAGCATTGGGATACTGTGCTCTCCAAACATCAATTAAACCGTGGGTGTGTAGTAGGTTTCTAAATATTTGTGACTGTTTAAGTTGTACCTTAGGTATAGGGGTTCCTGACCCTTTAGAGACATCTAGTAGTGGGTTGGGAGCTATATTGAAGTCTCCTGCCACTATGCATTTCCCTTGTTTATGGTAGAGTAATTTGGATAGCGTGGTGGAGATAAATTTGTTTTGGTTTCCGTTGGGAGCATAGATGTTGATTAAGGAGTATGTTGTGTTACCTATGTCTCCTATTACCATTAAATATCTACCCGCAGTATCTGCATGCATCTCTTTGAATCTGAATGGTACTTTAGAGTTTATCAGTATTGAGACTCCTTTTGTTTTTTTGTTGGAGTTTGCATGGTAGTTATGGGGAAAATATCTATTGTAGAATTTTGGGGGTTTTGTTTTGTTAAAGTGCGTTTCTTGGCAGAACAGTATATCTATTTTTGCCTTATAGGCGTCATTAAGGATTTGGTTGCGTTTGTTTGGGGAGTTTAGTCCCCTTGTATTTAGTGAGTATAATCGTACCATTTCAGTTCCGGAAATGCATGCTTTACTGACATTATTGCATAGTAAGTTTGTACATTTGAAAAATTATACCAAATATCTGTGCCATAGCAGTGTATGGTTGTATATGCCTTCCACTCCAAGAATTTTGATCAACTTATCAAAGAGTTGGAATATGATTTTATTATTTTAGGGATAATTGGATTTTTTTTTAAGCATTTATAGAAAATCCCTTTATAGGGGTGTATTCATTTAGCCATAGAGCATATCGCCCACAAAAGGTTGTAGAGGTTTTTAAAACCACAAAAAAAACCCTCCAAACTGCCAGATGATTTATTAAAACATCTAAAAAAAACACTAATTAAAAAAAACATGGAAAAATCAGAAAAAAACCCTCAAATTTTTTGTGTTTTTCAATGAATGAAGCATCCAAAAAATCGAATTTCCTTTAAAACCACGAATGCCAAAAAAAAGCACAAAAAAGAGGAAGAAATGCTAAATAATTTGAAAAATATGTTTTTTTGCGTTTTTTAACTTAATTTTTTTTTACATTTTTCACCTAATGAAGCGTCTGAAAAATCCGAAAAACTCATTTCCTCCCAAAAAAGGGAGACAGGGCAGCAGCCCATTGACTTCTATATGAGCGTGACTGCTTTTAGACGGGGAAGTTTTGGTTTTGACTAGTGATAAGCGAATCTGTCCCGTTTCACCATAAAATTCGCAAACTGATGAAAAATTCACAAATCGCATTTGTTGAGTGATTTTTTTTGTCTCCTGTGTCTTTTTTTGTTGTCGGCGCCTATATTTTGTCACCCACGTCTATTTTTTTGTCGCCAGTGCTTTTTTTACACAACCTCGCCTTTTTTTTTATGTGACTGCACCCAAAAAAATTCTGCACGACGAATTTTTCCGTGACGAATTTTGATGAAAGTTTCGCCACTGGTGAAATGTGGAAATTCGTTGCAAATCCATGCCTGCCGAAAAAATTCGCTTGTCACTAGTTTTGACGCTTAATAAATCATAAAAACATTGTGGGGGTTTTTGGCACGGAAAATGTTAGTTTTAGTGCAAAAAAAACCCCCACAAAATGTATAAAAAATACGAATTCCCCCCTTAGAATTTATCGAAATCCCAAACTGCCTCCAGGATTTGGTGCTGCCCCAGTTCTTTATAATGAAAATAGAAAAAGGGTAGAAATAAAAGTGTCAAAATGTTCTGTAAATAAAACCTTTTTCCAAAATTCTCCAAATCAGGAGAATTTGAATCAGATCAACCAATCACCGCAGGTAGCAGTCACTGACGCTGCCCTTTATATGTAACCCCCGCCCCGTTACTGCCGTATATTTCTACTACACGACCCCTCTCAGCACAATACAAAGCGCTTGCCAATAGCCATTAAAGCCTGAGCCTAATGATCACTTCCCCCATTGGCCGTTTCTCTCTCCCGTTGGAAGAGGCTCAGCATTTGGAGAGGACAAAGTGATTTTATGAGCCAGATTTTCAAGGGCGGCTCCTGTTTTTTTACTCCTTCTAAGTTTCTAACTCTTATCAGTTTGTTTTATTTCAGCAGTCGGGGAATTGCCAAAGCCAAGATTTTATTATGCAAAAGTTATGTCGGGGTATTCAGTAGTAAAGCGATCATTGAATGTGACATTTAGAGAGGAGCGTTTAAGGTAGCAAGTGTATTCGCTGGCTGATCGCTTCTCCTGTTTATAATTTCATTTATTGGTCTCACCCATAGGGTCCAAAACTATGGGCCTCAAAGTCACGGAGAGGGAATTGAAAGGTCAAGCTGAGGTCCAGTTTGGGCAGGGGTCCCCAACCTTTTTTACTTGTGAGCCACAGTCAAATGTAAAAAGACTTGGAGAGCAACACAAGCACCATAACAGTTCATGGAGGAGCCAAATAAGGGCTGTGATTGGCTATTAGGGGCCTCTATGCACCCTATCAGCTTACAGGGGCTTTATTTGGTAGGAAATCTTGTTTTTATTCAACCAAAACTTGCCCCCAAGTTAGGAATTCAAAAATAACTCCCTGGTTTGGGGGCACTGAGAGCAACATCCAAGGGGTTGGGGAGCAACATGTTGCCCTGAGCCACTGGTTGGGGATCACTGAGTTAGGGGTTAAATGCTTATTTGCTGTCAAACTTCTTTTGGGATTATGGGGCACATTTACTAAAATCCGATGTTTTCTGGGCTTACGATATGGTAAAAATTCGTAGTAACCGCGATCATTTCTGAAGTTCTAAAATGTCACGAAAATGCTTTTATCATTCGTACGAATTGCGTTCCGAAAGTCACAAATAGTTATGAGCAATTTTTTTCGCCAGGCATGGATTTGCAGCGAATTTCTGCATTGCGCCATTGGCAAATTGTTTAGCGAAACTTCAGTGAAAATTCGCTGCGGAAAAATTTGCACAAAAAAGAGGCGAGCGGGCAAAAAAACCACGGGCAACAAAAAAAATGCGGCTGACAAAAAAATCACGCAACAAAAGCGCTCCGCAAATTTTTTGCCGTTTCGCGAATTTTCTTGCCGCTTCGCTCATCACTAGTCACAAAATTTTTGTGCCAAAAAGTTTGTTAAACCACGAAAACCTTAATGGATTTGATGCCTTCCATGTCTGGCTTTGGAAGCCTTCTATAGGACTCAATGGGACTCGACAGATCAAACCTGGCGAAAAGATAGTCCCAAGGAAAGTTTAACCAAAGATTTAAAGAACTTCGAAACGTTCGTAGTCTTTGCACGAAATACGTACATTTCGAAGTTCGAAAACCACGAAAAACTCATGGAATTTTAACGAACTTTTCACATACATTCCAAAATGTTCTATAAGTCAAAAAAAAAAAGTTAGAAAAAATACGAAATGATCTCAAAATTGTTTAGCAAATGGGCCCCTATGTGTTGGTGTGTAATAAATCTGTAATTGTTTGTGATGGATGGAAATTCCGCATTGTTGACTTTTGTTGGAATCAGTTTGTTCGGGCCGTGAAATTCACCGACTTATGTGGCACTGTAATGGTTAAACACGGGTAATTCTAATTCCATCAGATCTGACGACGCCATATGGAACCCGATTCATCGATAAAGATGTTTACATCCCACGTTTATTTATAAGAGCTATTTCCGTGGGGACAAATGCCGGCGTCGGATCTTATTCGCATCTTTCTGGGATACATTGCATTAGGGTTCCTTCCCCCCAGATACAAACACTCTTGTTTACTCTGACTCGAAATAACGACTCCCAATTAGAAATGTGATTAAAGTAAATGAGAACAGATGAGGCCTAGGCGCTTACCAAACTTCCGTGAAACGCATTTCGCTCTTGGCGTGTATATATATTTTTGTGCCTGATTTCTATTTTTTGTTTAATAATACAAATATATAAGGGCATCATTACAGCTCTTTGATTGATACTTTGACCCGTGATAGAATGAACTAAAAGCAAACAGAGGTTTTACTGATGTTCTGCTCATTTCAAACCTTCTCCCGGTATTTGTGTGAGGTCCCAGGCAAACTGGTTCCAGCGGAGTTAATGACTGCAATAAGGTCTGAGCCTGATTAGTTGAGCCCTAAAGTAGGAATGTTTGAAAATACTGTATTACTGACCTAAACAGCTTCTCTTGCCTTGTGGCTGCAGAAGATACTTTGGGTAAGTCAACATACAAAGTTATTACTTTCTCTCGGCAACTCGTTGACTGCGGAATGTCCTGGGGCTGCCATGAAGGCTCACTGTGGCTTTCAGATTTTATGTCACGGGAGGAGTATGTTGAAAGGAAACAAGGAAAGTTAAAATGTAATTTATGGTAAACTCACATTAAAAACAATGTCTATTCAGGGCATTAATTTAAAGCCCGTATGGCCGGCTCAAAGAAGAAATCCAATAAGCCTCTATTAGATTTTCTCCATGAGGTCAGCGTGATGGAATTCTGTGGATTACTAAAATAGACATCATTACTAGCAGGAATGTTGCACGAATCCAGAGCAGAATCTCCCGTTTCTTGGTGCAGAAATGGAAAAATATACTGCCTGCTAGAATAGAGCTCTTACCAAATGAAGGAAAGTCGTCCGTCTACGTCTTTGTTTTAATATCCAAGAAGTTTTAGGCGAGGTCTTAATATCAACTTTCATTTGCAAGAGGCTCGTACACCGGGGCGGAAATTTAGAAACCTTTATTCCACATTAAGACATTAAAAAAACCACCTAACGCGTTTCGCCCCAACAGACTAAAGGCGCCCATACACTTGAAGATCTGCTTGCTTAGCCAGGTCGCCAAGCGAGTGGATCTTCATCCGATACGGGTGGGTGATATCGGGGAACATGTAGGCTAATTCGATTGATTGATTCAATTATAATGGCGGCAATGGGGCAGTCGGTTCGGGGACCGCATCAATGAGCCGATGCGGTCCCCGATCCGACTAAATCTTTTAACCTGCCCGATATCTGCCCAATTTGAGGCCAGATATCAGTCGGGCAGGCCCCTCATTCCTGCCCCTACACGGGCCGATAAGCTGCCAAATCGGTCCAAGGGACCCATATCAGCATCTACAATCGGCCCGTGTATGGCCACCTTTAATCATAGGCTCTTATCTTAAGTCTTTATCTTATCTTAAGTCCTAATAGTCTTATCTTTAGCCTTAATATCAATGCATTGGGAACAAGTAATTTAAATGAAGTTATCTCTACCCTATGTTTGTACTGAGAGCAACTACCATGTGCATAAAAGTAAAGGGGAAGAAAAATTGTGGCTCCCTGGTAACACAGTAGCCCATTTAATGATATATTAAAGATTCCATGTCGGTTTACTTGAACAATATACATTCTATAGTATTGTGTATAACAAATAGAGTTCTGCTTTAAAGATCTGGTTGGGCAGCTTGACCCTATCTAATGTTTGATGGTCAGGAACCAGCTCCTCTTTGCCAAACATTAGTGTCCAGGTCGTACTTACCCTCCAGGATATAAGGAGATCTGTCCAAGAGGAATAATGATAGTAGAAGCTCTAGTTGACCCAGACAGGGAACATTGAAGGTGATTGAAGAGCAGAAGTAAGTGGTAAGCCATGTGTCTAAGGTTTCATGATGGGTTCCCACCACCTCAACCTGGCACTGAGATGTACAAAATCAAAAATCTATTTCATGTCCAACATTGGCCATAATTATCCAATTGGAGGGTACTTTTGGAATCATTTGTGCTGCCTTTGGCATTCCACGATTTATGGTTTTTCTAACCAACATTGATTTTATACAGATTGTTGCTGTTTACATCCTGTTGTTGACTACCTTCTTACCAGTACGTACATAGAGATGCACCATAGAGAGTAAATATATCTATAGATTGCCCAGTTGCTATTGTACCCTCTTACATGTTATAGCTAGAGCCTCCAAATATTTTTTTATATCACAATATATGTATCTTGAGCCACTGGGAAAGCTTATGTGGAACTGCACCAAAAGGAGCAATAAATTTAGACGTATTTTGTTGGAATTCTATGGGCAATGTCTACAAGCGAGTTCATTTTTGGAGCGCTGGAAGGTTTTGTGGTTGCAGAACCTTCCCAATAAGTGCAATGCTTAAGAAATCACAGATAAAGCTTTGGAATGGCACGAGGGTTTTGTATTTAATTAAGAACATGTTTGTTAGATGGGATTTCTGGAAAATACAGTCCAAGACGAAAAATAAACACTTCTTCCAAAAAACGTGCAGCTCCTAATATGTTCCATTAAGAGCTTACGATGGGGATATAGATTAGGTTTCAGTGTCATTAAGAGGAATTGGGCTGCCGTCGTGGCTCAGAGGGCTGAGCATTTGGCTCTGGTGCTAGCGAGTGACATATGGGTGCAATTTAAAAGCCCCTTCATTCTGGTAACACCAAGTCCAAGTCCGTCTGTTCAGTCAACTGATTTAGGTATAAAAATCCGGCCAGGACTGGTAATGTTTGGGTGGTAGTGATGATGCCATTGGCAACCAGATGTTTCGGCCCGTTAATAACACAATGTCACGGTGTTGTACTTATTTTTATTAATTTAAAGAATTCTGGGAAACAATCCCAAAGAACTAAAAAAACTCCATTTACATGGGTTTATCCTATAGGCTAAAGTTCACCAACTGGGTTTTTAAAGCAGAATCCAGGATAATAGCTGATCAGATTCCCAACTACAGACCAGTTTTGCCATTCTTGGGGTTCACCAGCATAGCACCAGGTTTTCTGATGAACTTGGGCAGTGCCAGGAGTGGGGATACGCAAATATATCATTTAGGTTAAGGAGACCACCTCATACGTATGCAAATAAACAAAAGGAATTCTGGGAACTAATGCCAAATTCTATTTACATGGGTTTATCCTATAGGCTAAAGCTCACCCACTGGGTTTTTAAATCAGATTCCCAACTACAGACCAGTTTTGCCATTCTTGGGGTTCACCAGCATAGCACCAGGTTTTCTGATGAACTTGGGCAGTGCCAGGAGTGTGGATACTCAAATATATCATTTAGGTTAAGGAGACCACCTCATACGTATGCAAATAAACAAAAGGAATTCTGGGAACTAATGCCAAATTCTATTTACATGGGTTTATCCTATAGGCTAAAGCTCACCCACTGGGTTTTTAAATCAGATTCCCAACTACAGACCAGTTTTGCCATTCTTGGGGTTCACCAGCATAGCACCAGGTTTTCTGATGAACTTGGGCAGTGCCAGGAGTGTGGATACTCAAATATATCATTTAGGTTAAGGAGACCACCTCATACGTATGCAAATAAACAAAAGGAATTCTGGGAACTAATGCCAAATTCCATTTACATGGGTTTATCCTATAGGCTAAAGTTCACCCACTGGGTTTTTAAAGCAAAAGCCGGGATAATAGCTGACCAGATTCCCAACTACAGACCGGTTTCGCCCTTCTTGGGGCTTTTTGCTTTAAAAAACCTAGTGGCCTATAGGATAAACCCATGTAACAGCTCTTTGGGATTAGTTCCCAGAATTCATTGTGTTTATTTGCATACGTATGAAGCGTCTCCTCAACCCAAATGATCAGAACCTTGCACTACACTGATGAGCCCCAAGAAGGGCCAAAACTGGGCATCTGATCAGCTGTTATCTTGGCTTTTGCTTTAAACCCAGTGGGTGCGCTTTAGCCTATAGGATAAACTCATGTAAAGAGCTCTTTGGGATTAGTTCCCAGAATTCATTGTGTTTGTTTGTATTCGTATTAGGCATCTCCTCAACCCTAATGATTTATTCGCGTATCCACACTCCTGGCTCTCCCTAAGCTGATCAGAAAACCCTGCACTACACTGATGAGCCCCAAGAAGGGTGAAACCGGTCTGTAGTTGGGAATCTGATCAGCTATTATTGTGGCATCTCCCAGTGGGTGAGCTTTAGCCTATAGAATAAACCCATGTAAATGGGATTTTCTTGAAGCTCTTAGTTCCCAGAATTCCTTGTGTTGATTTGCATGTGTATGAGGTGGTCTCTCCAACCTTTTTGATTTATTAATGAATGTAAAGAAGATTATTCCGTTTATTTAGGCGCACAGGTATTATATTCTTGTATAATTTTAAACAATACATTCTCAGCCATATTTCCTGCTATTGTTCTTCTCCTTATTTATACGTCTTTATATAAAAAAATTGGTTTCTGGAAAGCAACACGGCCGGTGGTCTAATTCAATCTACAAGCTAGATAAATACGTAATTTTTGTCCCCACAGGAAGAAGAGTTCATTGATTGGTGGAGTAAGTTTTATGCTTCCATTGGGGAAAAAGAGAAATGTGGAACATACCTAGAGAAAGGCTTTGATACCTTGCAGGTAAGTCTTAGTACAGAGATTCCCCTCTACTAAGCACAATTCAGAAGGAACAGCCCCCTAAGTTTGCTCATAGCCTGTACAGAGAGATCCCATAAAACTATGGCAGCATAGGGATTCCCCTGTACTAAGCACAATTCAGCAGGAACAGCCCCCTAAGTTTGCTCATAGCCTGTACAGAGAGATCCCATAAAACTATGGCAGCATAGGGATTCCCCTGTACTAAGCACAATTCAGCAGGAACAGCCCCCTAAGTTTGCTCATAGCCTGTACAGAGAGATACCATAAAACTATGGCACATAGGGATTCCCCTGTACTAAGCACAATTCAGCAGGAACAGCCCCCTAAGTTTGCTCATAGCCTGTACAGAGAGATACCATAAAACTATGGCACATAGGGATTCCCCTGTACTAAGCACAGTTCAGCAGGAACAGCCCCCTAAGTTTGCTCATAGCCTGTACTGAGAGATCCCATAAAACTATGGCAGCATAGGGATTCCCCTGTACTAAGCACAATTCAGCAGGAACAGCCCCCTAAGTTTGCACATAGCCTGTACAGAGAGATACCATAAAACTATGGCACATAGGGATTCCCCTGTACTAAGCACAATTCAGCAGGAACAGCCCCCTAAGTTTGCTCATAGCCTGTACAGAGAGATACCATAAAACTATGTCACATAGGGATTCCCCTGTACTAAGCACAATTCAGCAGGAACAGCCCCCTAAGTTTGCGCATAGCCTGTACAGAGAGATACCATAAAACTATGGCACATAGGGATTCCCCTGTACTAAGCACAATTCAGCAGGAACAGCCCCCTAAGTTTGCTCATAGCCTGTACAGAGAGATACCATAAAACTATGGCAGCATAGGGATTCCCCTGTACTAAGCACAATTCAGCAGGAACAGCCCCCTAAGTTTGCTCATAGCCTGTACAGAGAGATACCATAAAACTATGGCACATAGGGATTCCCCTGTACTAAGCACAATTCAGCAGGAACAGCCCCCTAAGTTTGCTCATAGCCTGTACAGAGAGATACCATAAAACTATGGCACATAGGGATTCCCCTGTACTAAGCACAATTCAGCAGAAACAGTCTAATACCATACAACAATAGCACGTTAGGTATTCCCCCAGTAATAAAAATTTTTGAGCAGGAAGGTGCTATGCTTATAGCAGCCGTTTGAAAATCAAAGATAAATATATAAATATTTCCATGCCAATCTTTAATAGGTCCGCCCACATTTATTGCATTAAAAATCCAAAAGCTTACTAATTTAATTTATTTTCCACTCGTATTCCTCGACAGACCAATTTCTAGGCAACTCTAAAACTTATATAGATCCGTCACCTCATCTAGACCCTCCAGGGCGTCAAACCTAAATGGCGAGGCCTGGAGTTTGATCTGTGCCGAGAATAAATATGTGTGCAATCGTTACCTGGCGGTGTGTCTGGAGATTAAAAACAAAAAAAAATTATGAGTTTTAGGGAGAAATCTTTATAGGGGAACAAACCTGGAAATGAATCCAGAGATCGCAGAGTAAATTTCCCCAACATTTATTCTGGCATTTGGGTAGAAAAGTACAGCTTGATAATTACTCTATGGCTACTGCTTCGGGGGTCTTACCAGGGCAGTCTATTGTATTCTCTGGAAGCACTGTTACTCCTCTTTGGCTATGATGTAGAGAGTAATATTCTGAGACAATTTGCAATTGGTCTTCATTTTTTATTATTTGTAGTTTTTTAGTTATTTCATTTTCAGTTCAGCAGCTCTGCAGTCTGGCATTTCAGCAGCTATTTGGTTGCTAGGGTCTAAGTTATCTTAGCAACCAGGGAGTGGTTCGGATGAGAGACTGGTATATATATACTGTATATATAGCAGAGGGTCAGAATAGAAAAGATAGTATAAAAAGTAACAATAGAACTGTAGCCTCATTGAGCAATAGTTTTTTTGGTTGCTGGGGTCAGTTTAAAAACTACAAAGAGTTGGGAGAAGAAGGCAAATAAGAAAATAACAACAACCGAAAAGTCGCTTAGAATTGGCCATTCTGTAACATAATAAAACTTAACACAACACTTTTAAGAAACTTTTGTATGTTGGGTTTAGGAAAGGGACTGTTTTTGACAAAAAGATTGGGTAAAAAATAAACCCCACTGGGTGAGCTTTAGCCTATAGGATAAACCCATGTAAATGGGATTTTTTTTTAGGAGTTTGGAACTCATTCCCAGAATTCCTTTTGTTTATTTGTATCTGTATGAGGCAGTCTCCTCAACCTTAATGATTTGTTTGGTAAAAAATCAAAAAATCGTTGATTCCCAAACTATGCAGTAGAACTACGGTATCTAGCGGCCCAGTAGCAGAAGGCTGGGGTCTTATTGGGTCAAGTCCAAGCATGATGCAGTGCAGTAGTGCAGTAGTACCCAAGACCAAAACAGGACCTACAGGGAGTCTACAACATAGACGCCCAACTTGTAACTACCAACTTGTAGGTGGCACCTCCTGTTTTTACATGCACCTTCTGGTCTTGATGAGTCTTGAGACAGGGCCCCTATAGGTGGTCTTTTTGCCTCTTTGATCATTCCCAGTGTCGGACTGGCCCACCGCGACCCCAGGAAAACTCCTGGTGGGCCCAGGTCTTAGTGGGCCCTCTTGCTTCTAATTATTTAGCCCATTTCATGGTCATTCCCTATTTCTGTATGGGAAAAGGGAGGCTTGATAGATAGAAGAAGAGAGTATAGTATGTAGAGACTAGGATAAAAAAGAGTTTGAGGCAGGAGAGAAAGAATTAAAGTTTTGAGAGGCCCCTATAGGTGGTCTTTTGCCTCTGTGATCATTCCCAGTGTTGGACTGGCCCACCAGGATACCAGGAAAACTCCTGGTGGGCCCAGGTCTCAGTGGACCCTTTTGTTTCTAATTATTTAGCCCATTTCATGGTCATTCCCTATTTCTGTATGGGGAAAGGAAGCTTGATAGATAGAAGAAGAGAGTATAGTATGTAGAGAAAAGAGACTAGGAGAATATAGAGTTTGAGGGAGGAGAGAAGGAGTTAAAGTTTTGAGAGGCCCCTATAGGTGGTCTTTTTGCCTCTGTGAATATTTCCAGTGTTGGACTGGCCCACTGGGATACCAGGAAAACTCCTGGTGGGCCCATGTCTTAGTGAGTATAGTATGTAGAGAAAAGAGACTAGGATAATAAAGAGTTTGAGGGAGGAGAGAAGGAATGAAAGTTTCGAGAGTGGGCCCATGGTCCAGGGTTTTCTGGTGGGCTTCAGTCCGACACTGATCATTCCCAACATTCTTCAGCAACTGTTGAGTTAAATTCCTCAGCAAAACACTTCCATACCCCAGATGTCAACAGACCAAACATCCTTCTAGGGCTCTAAAGAGTTAAAAATGGGAAAGTAGCAGCGGTTAACCTTATGGAACCAGAAGTGCCTCTTAAGCACTGAACTCGCCAATGTTAGCGTGGGATCCCTGGGTGTTGTACCGTAGGCCCCTTGACCACACAGAGACAGATTTCAGCTTAATAGACTGCTTGGAGTACTTGCAGCAGCTGTACTATAGTTGGCATGGGAAAGGCTCTGGGCTCAGTGCACTCGAAATTAAGTATTAGAAAATAATAATAATTTGGCAGCGATGCAAATCTCTATATAGCAAAACTGCATGGAGAGGGGGCGGCAAGGCTAACTCACTACCAATATGATAGAAAATATTCATTTCCTCCGTTCCATGGATCGTAATGCAGCCGCTTTGCTCCTTCCTTGAACCATGTGTTCATTAAACTGCTCTTCGTTAGATGGTACGTGTTCATTACAAATATTTACTTAATGTCTCGGAGTCATGTTAAATGTCTATACCTTACAATGGGGTCTGTATCCTACGAGATTCACAAGAGCAGGGGGTGGCCCAGAGATTAGCCAAAAGCCCCCAAATGGTGTTGCCAGTGGTTCATTCTATAGTTGTAGAGGTTTCCCTAAGCCCCGCCCCCTGTTCTCCTGCAGATCTGGCTGGCTACTTGAAATAAAATGTAACAGTAGTCGCCTGTCCTCA
Source organism: Xenopus tropicalis (assembly GCF_000004195.4). NCBI lineage: Eukaryota > Metazoa > Chordata > Amphibia > Anura > Pipidae > Xenopus > Xenopus tropicalis. Next base: position 15,316,719 of record NC_030677.2, on the reverse strand, counting down.
GCCTGCCTCCTCCCAATCCCACAATCCCCTGCACACGTGATGTCACTAAGGAAAGGAACATCCCAGTGCAATGCATTGTGGGTTATGTAGTTCCTGCATGCTGTCTGTAAGCTGTGGGGAAGTTGTAACACCATTGGAACATCAGTGTTTTAGTCCCTCCTCCCCTGCCAGGATTTCAAATGATGCAGGAAGAGGAGAAATGTTTTGCAGCTGGATTCCAACATATAAAATGATATTTATTCCTACTTTTTGAAGGAACAGATTACAGGTATATTAGGGTTTTCTGTGTTTTGGCTTGGAAGCCGGGGTTCTGTTTTGGGTCCACTTATATTTTCTTGGTTCATGATAAAAAGTGATATAGAAGTAAATACAGAAACTAGACAGACTTACCTGGGCAAAAATGAATTCACACGTTGAACATTCAGTTGCACATTTGCTTCTATCCAATTCTGTGACTAACCCAAAAGCACTGGCTCTACAGGTACTGGACACAGAGCTAGAGAACATAGAGGATTACGAAGAACTCTCAGACTTTTGCCGAACCTTCAAACTGTACAGAGGAAAAACACAAGATGAGACAGAAGATCCCTCTGTGGTTGGAGAATTTAAGGTATGTTCCAACAAACAATGTTCTTTACATTTAGGTACCAACTATGGATATAAAGGGGTGGACAAATAATAATGGATGTGATTTAGCTGCACAGTTGCCTGAGAAATGGCTTCACCTTGCCTTGGGACTTAGAGGACACCATAGTCTCTTGAGTCACATAGGTGCTTTGGTGGGTTATATAGAGATTCCTGTACAACATTTTCCACCAAGGCCCATAGTCCTATATCTGTGCCACTAATAATTAAATTCCCCAAATTTGACTTGTAATGCAGCTTGCCCATGACTATTTAGACATAAGGTTCATTTCAGGATATTTGGAGACCTAAAGTCCATGTCAGGAAATTTGGAGACCTAAGGTCCATGTCAGGATATTTGGAGATGTAAGGATATTTGGAGATCTAAGGTCCATGTCAGGAAATTTGGAGATCTAAGGTCCATGTCAGGAAATTTGGAGACCTAAGGTCCATGTCAGAATATTTAGAAAACCAAGGGTCCATGTCAGGATATTTGAAGACCTAAGATCCATGTGAGGATATTTGGAGATGTCATGATATTTGAAGATCTAAAGTCCATGTCAGGAAATTTGGAGACCTAAGATCCATGTCAGGATATTTGGAGATGTCAGGATATTTGAAGATCTAAAGTCCATGTCAGAATATTTAGAAAACCTAGGGTCCATGTCAGGATATTTGAAGACCTAAGATCCATGTCAGGATATTTGGAGAAGTCAGGATATTTGAAGATCTAAAGTCCATGTCAGGAAATTTGGAGACCTAAGGTCCATGTCAGGATATTTGGAGACCTAAGGTCCATGTCAGGATATTTGGAGACCTAAGGTCCATGTCAGGATATTCAGAGACCTAAGGTCCATGTCAGGATATTTGGAGACCTAAGGTCCATGTCAGGATATTCGGAGACCTAAGGTCCATGTCAGGATATTTGGAGACCTAAGGTCCATGTCAGGATATTCGGAGACCTATGGTCCATGTCAGGATATTCGGAGACCTAAGGTCCATGGCAGGATATTTGGACACCTAAGGTCCATGTCAGGATATTGGGAGACCTAAGCTGACATCATAGAAAATAAGGGTGTAGATGTGGCAGCTGCGAAATCTTTTCATGCAACTCCACCCTCTAGACTTTGACTTCCTATGAAGCATTTTCCTGGGCTTAATAGAGACAATGTCATGGCCAGAGAAGTTATGAATGACTGGGCAAAGTCATTTCTGTCTCCCTACTCCACCTCTCAAATAAACCATCTTCCCTAGTAAAGTGATTGCCATAGCCAAGGTAATTTTTCCTTTCCATGACATCTCATAATGGTTTATACATTGCATGGTGTTTTTTTTTATAGTTCTTTATGAGAAATATTTCCAGGAATCCTGTCTTTTTTTTTTTGTCATATAGAGCCCGAGCCAACATCAGCACATTAATCTATTTTGTTTGTTAGGAACAATGCTCTGAAACCTCGGTAACATAATGGCGAATATTGCTCTTTATAGAAGGACACCAAATGAACCTAATCCTGTGATTACTGTCTGAGGTTTACTAGTTTAGAATTTGGGCAACTAACCGGGCTCCTGTAGGATAAATCATTGTTACATAATAATCCAATGAAACTTAGCAGAAGAGGAAATATATCAATAGAGCTTCTCTTAATAATTAATTATGCATGTAATGGAAATAGCAGCCCGCGACCATAAAAATCCAAGGGTTTTTTTGGCAGAAGGTAGAGTTTTTGTGGTTCCTTGAGTCCATAAGGGCTGGATCCCTTTCTATTGCTCATTAGAAGGAAAATATATTTCCAATTAACAAAACAAAGGCTTGTGGTAACATTAAGATTGGAAACATCCAGCTGAACACAGAAGATGTCTCACATACATCAACCAGACACAAAGCCAAGTACTTGTGATCTTTTCCCCATATTTCCACATTTATTGTATAGTCGGTGGAAATTAACTTGTTTTTTTGCTGTATAATTCATTGCCCATGGTCAGAATGGATTCCAGGAGATCTCCCTCTTGTCAAGGCTTCAGTGAGCTCTTTGTTCCACCCAACCTCACCTAAATTCCCTGAATTTGCTCTGAATTTCTTCCTCTAACCCAAAGCCCTGCAATTCCTTCCAGTCAAAATACAGTTTGATGTGCTCGTGAGAAGAGGCACCATCAAAAATCTTGATCTTTGGCTGTTTGGAACCAACCTTCTTAATAATCACCTCAAATGGCCTCCTTGTATGACCATCACCACCTTAGAAGGATCCAGAAAAAGTTCTGGTCGGACCCTACCTTGGGGAATTTTAAAATCCAGGTATAGCATTAGCAGAGACAGTCCCTCATGATCTTTAGAGAGGTGGTTCTACAGACCGTACGAATCACTTACAATATGTGAACGTTCTTGCAGATACTTGTGCTCATGTAAGCTAGTGCTGTGAGCCAATTTTCCAGTTGTTCCTACTGGGAAGCAAGTTGAAAGACCCTGTACATAACATTGTGATACATTTTTGGTGTAAGATTAAATCCTGGTTTATCTTTTACTTTCTGTCTTTTTATGTGCTATTGTCTCTAGGGATCCTTTAAAATCTATCCTCTTCCTGATGACCCATCAGTCCCCAGGCCAGCACCCCAGTTCCGCCAACTCCCTGCCAAAGGTCTTCAAGAGTGCCTCGTGCGTGTCTATATTGTTCGTGCTTTTGGTTTGCAGCCGAAAGACCCCAACGGCAAGGTGGGTAACATGTTACTTAGGGTCACCAAGCCACATACCTCTAATTTCAAGACTTATTCTAGCTCCTCCTTCTCCCTGCCTCCTCACTTTCTTTCTCTTTCCCCCAAAATTCTGTAAAGGTACAACTGTTTCAGTCTGTAGTTCTAAGTATGCCTAAGATGGCATTTGTCTGACTGCCAGCTATCCACAAGCCTCCCATATTATATTAGATATTATATTACTGTGATGTCAGACATGTTTAATTGTGCAATCCAGAAGAAGTGAGGATGTAATGCAATGAATAGAAAGAAATTGCGGAATAAAGTGTATTTCTATTGTACGTTACCCGTCTTCTAGTGTGATCCCTACGTGAAGATTTCCATTGGAAAGAAGTCATTAAATGATCAGGAACATTATATCCCTTGCACCTTGGAGCCTGTTTTTGGAAAGTAAGTGTAACTTTGCTGAAGATACGATCACAAGAGGTTGCATTATTACCGAGATATGGAAATATACCCCAGAAACGCCATATTCCTTTGGGTGATATTCCATGGGCAACACCCAGTAGCATTCATACAGACTATCCATTCAGCAATTAGTTTACAGAGGCCAAAAGCAGTTAGTATATTGAAAGGAAATGTCTGATTGGTTGCTTTGGGTTATTGGCCATAAGTCCGTACTGGATTAGTAGTTCTTTAAGTTTTATTCTTATTGGTACCCTTATTATCTGTCTCCAGTTTTCTTGCTTGAAGAGAATAGGCTTGCTTAGGCATAGCCGGTTTGTAAACAAGGCAGCTATGGACTCTCTTGAGTCTTGCTGTAACCATAATTCTAAGGACAAATAACCATCAATCTATGCACAATACACATCACAATATGCTCATTTGGCAACCTTGCCAATATGCCCACCTATAGCCCTGGGGCCAAACAATCAAATTAGAATGGCGGGCATAGTTACCATCAGACTGAGAATTGCATCAATGAGCCAATGAGGTCCCCGATCTGATGGAAACTCAAACCTGGCCAATCGAGAACTGGCCAATTTTAGGCCAGATATCAGTCGGGTAGGCCCATCAGTGGTTCCCATACATGGGCAGGTAAGCTGCTGAATTGGTCTGAAGATCCCGAATCGGCAGCTGAAGTCTGCCTGTGTATGGCCACCTTAATGTCCTTCAAAGTCCAAAGCGCAGATCCTCTTATCTACAGCACTAAAAGGATGAAAGTACCTCTAACACTTAATAATCAATAGTTTTTCATTTATATATTATACAAAATGTATGGGTTTCCTTTTTGGTAGAATGTTTGAGCTGACCTGCACCCTCCCTCTGGAGAAAGACCTGAAGGTCACACTCTATGATTATGACATGATTTCAAAAGATGAGAAGATTGGAGAGACGGTGATAGACCTGGAGAACCGTTTCCTCTCGAAATATGGAGCAAGATGTGGATTGCCTCAATCCTACTGCATGTAAGTACCCCAGGCTCCTTTAGGGATTGCCTCAATCCTACTGCATGTAAGTACCCCAGGCTCCTATAGGGATTGCCTCAATCCTACTGCATGTAAGTACCCCAGGCTCCTATAGGGATTGCCTCAATCCTACTGCATGTAAGTACCCCAGGCTCCTATAGGGATTGCCTCAATCCTACTGCATGTAAGTACCCCAGGCTCCTATAGGGATTGCCTCAATCCTACTGCATGTAAGTACCCCAGGCTCCTATAGGGATTGCCTCAACCCTACTGCATGTAAGTACCCCAGGCTCCTATAGGGATTGCCTCAATCCTACTGCATGTAAGTACCCCAGGCTCCTATAGGGATTGCCTCAATCCTACTGCATGTAAGTGCCCCAGGCTCCTATAGGGATTGCCTCAATCCTACTGCATGTAAGTACCCCAGGCTCCTATAGGGATTGCCTCAATCCTACTGCATGTAAGTACCCCAGGCTCCTATAGGGATTGCCTCAATCTGACTGCATGTAAGTACCCCAGGCTCCTATAGGGATTGCCTCAATCCTACTGCATGTAAGTACCCCAGGCTCTTATAGGGATTGCCTCAATCCTACTGCATGTAAGTACCCCAGGCTCCTATAGGGATCGCCTCAATCCTACTGTATGTAAGTACCCCAGCCTCAGGGTCAGACTGGGGGGTTCAGGGCCCAGAATGGGCCACTCTATAATATACTAAACGTTAACCTGAAGGTGAACCACCCCTTTAAAGTAACTGTTTTTGAATGGTAGATCTGGGCCAAACCAGTGGCGGGACCAACGGAAACCATCGGAACTTCTCAGAATCTTTGCGCAGCAGCGGAACTTCAAACCCCCTAACTTCAAAAACAACAGCATAATGTTCCGGAACCATGAGTACCATGTCTCTGAGCTGGGTAAGGTTCTAGCTCGGTGCTGCTTTAGCTTTCCACCTGAGATATGTTTTACTTTCAGCAAGTTGATGTTTTTAGGGCATAGAAACAAGAGGTACAAGGCGTAACTACCTATACAGCAGACCCTGTGGGCTCAGGGGGGCTCGGGCGACATTGGGGGGTTCGGAGCAGTGTGGGCCTGGAGGAAGGTGGGGGAGGAGAGACTGTTTGCGCTGGGATCTCTCAAAAGATTTCTTCACGGGGGTCCCAGTGCGACCAAGGCTACTAAAAAATAATGTAAGAATGAAATAAACCCAATAGGGCTGTTCTGCCCCCAATAAGGGGTAATTATATCTTAGTTGGGATCAAGTACAGGTACTGTTTTATTATTACAGAGAAAAGGGAATCATTTAACCATGAAATAAACCCAATAGGGCTGTTCTGCCCCCAATAAGGGGTAATTATATCTTAGTTGGGATCAAGTACAGGTACTGTTTTATTATTACAGAGAAAAGGGAATCATTTAACCATTAAATAAACCCAATAGGACTGTTCTGCCCCAATAAGGGGTAATTATATCTTAGTTGGGATCAAGTACAGGTACTGTTTTATTATTACAGAGAAAAGGGAATCATTTAACCATTAAATAAACCCAATAGGACTGTTCTGCCCCAATAAGGGGTAATTATATCTTAGTTGGGATCAAGTACAGGTACTGTTTTATTATTACAGAGAAAAGGGAATCATTTAACCATTAAATAAACCCAATAGGGCTGTTCTGCCCCCAATAAGGGGTAATTATATCTTAGTTGGGATCAAGTACAGGTACTGTTTTATTATTACAGAGAAAAGGGAATCATTTAACCATTAAATAAACCCAATAGGGCTGTTCTGCCCCCAATAAGGGGTAATTATATCTTAGTTGGGATCAAGTACAGGTACTGTTTTATTATTACAGAGAAAAGGGAATCATTTAACCATTAAATAAACCCAATAGGGCTGTTCTTGTTTGGCCCCCCTGCAACCGCTGGGTCTGCTTCTTCTGTAGTTACGCTCCTGTATACAAATTAAAATATGATTTGTGATTTTTTTTGACACTTTGAATAGTGAACAGTGAACAGCCATTACATTGCATCTGCAGCAGCTTTTCTGACATATATCATTGGAATATTGTGATATGATTTTGGCTCATCTGTTTATTGCAGAAGACAGCAAGTTCCCTAACCCGCACCAGGGCCCGCCGGAGGAACGGCTCGCTCTACACGTACTGAGAAGGCAAGGCCTGGTGTGTGAGCATGTGGAGACCAGGGCCCTGTACAGCCCTTTGCAGCCGGATATAGAACAGGTACACAGGTTTTAGTGTTTATAAAACTGCAGGGCACCCACCCAGCCCCACAACAGCAGGAATCCCTCCGACGGCTCATACACAGAGCCTCTGCCATGATCAAAGGTAACTCTCACATTTCCTACCTCTAGTAAAACCAATCAACCACCCCAACATTCTCTTCAGCAATAGTGGCAAAAACAAACGTTTCTGTTCTCAAGGAAGTGTGAAATACCCCACTAAGTGAAAAGATATATATATGTATATATCCAAAAAAGACCAGCAACACCGAGGTATATTCCAAAAACAATCAATTGTGTATTAAAAACGCATGAACAGCCAACGTTACGTTTCGGTCCCCATCGGGACCTTTCTCAACAGGAGCACACCATCCAAAAGATCAGAGGCCCTGGGTGCTGGCAAAAAACTATAATAAAGAAGCAGAGAGCCGCACACACAGGGACTTTGCAAAAAGATAAAGCATTTATTGAAAAAGATCCGACCTTTCGAGCACCAACAGTGCTCTTCTTCAGGGTCAAAACCTGAAGAAGAGCACTGTTGGTGCTCGAAACGTCGGATCTTTTTCAATAAATGCTTTATCTTTTTGCAAAGTCCCTGTGTGTGCGGCTCTCTGCTTCTTTATATATATATATATATAGTCTTGTAAAGAATCGGCACTCACCAGTATCGGGGCAACGGCTGGGTGCTAACAAAAATAATGCATCAAACTCAACAGTAGAAAGCACTCACAGCTATAGCATCAATCAAGTCAGTGATTTATTTCAGCATACCATCTACACGTTTCGATCACCACAGGATCGTCATCAGAATCAGCATCATCTCCTGATCACGATCCTGTGGTGATCGAAACGCGTAGATGGTATGCTGAAATAAATCACTGACTTGATTGATGCTATAGCTGTGCTATAGAGTGCTTTCTACTGTTGAGTTTGAGATATATATATATATATATTTATTAATGGTGGATATCACCTTAATGAGCTTTTTGTGCAGAGGTAGCAGCATACTGTAAGTTGAGGTTTTCCAGGTAGAAATCCCATGGGTGTATTATAAGGCACCCGAGGGCCTGTGCCTAGGGCGGCCATTTTGGGGGGTGGTGCCTATATTTTCTTTTTTTATTTAGAAAAAATGCCCCCGGGGGGATGAGGGGGGTATGGGGTCTTGGGCTTTGCGCAATTTATGTCACACACATGATGTAGGGGCGTATTTAGGTCCGGTTCCTTGGGCAGCACAGGACCTAAATACGCCCCTGGGATATCCATTTGCTCATCTGTACTTGAAGGGCCAATTTTCAAGGGAAATGGATAAAGATAATATGAGTTTCTTATGGGGTAATGGTGCTGAATTAGGTTAGTACGGGCTGCATAAAAATATAAAAAATCAAGTAAATATCCTGTTATAAGAAGGTCATTGAGTTGTTTTCTCATTTCGAAGTTATGGTTAAAAAAAAGTTGAAGATCTGATATTTATTGAACCTGTGAACACTCAAATGTCAAAATTCGCCATTTAAAAGTTTGGGAGTTTCTATAGAAATCAATGGGAGTTGCCCTAGGCAAAGTCAGGCCGTATTTGCAAAGTTGAATTCTTCGTGTTTTTCGAGTTTTTAGAGCTTGTAAATGTGAAAAATTTGAGATGTTTGAGTTTTTTATGTGAATGAGTTTTCCTTAGTAGGGGTCTGGCAACTTTTCTGCAACTTTTTTCCTGCACAGGCTTTTTCAGTTCGGGCTTAGTAAATATCAGACATTTTAGTAAATCTGCCCCATATTACGTATGGGGGTTGGACTGTTGACAATACAGTATGCAAACTTGCACAAATTTCCTTCTCTTTCACCCCCCCAGGGAAAGCTGCAGATGTGGGTTGACTTGTTCCCCAAGTCCCTCGGTTCTCCCGGCCCTCCCTTTAATATAACCCCACGGAAAGCCAAACGGTGAGTGTTCTCTCTTGTGGTGGGAAAGCCATTCCCTGAGAATGATACTGAGAATGCCTAGAATGGATATCCTGAAGGCAAGTCAGACTGCTAACCCCCTGTTTGCAATGCCCAGCGTTCTCAGTCATCCAGTGATGGCTGTTTGGGTAAATATCTCCGTCATTGTAATCAAAATGTTTTCATTTGTATTTTTATATGGGTTGTTGGGCATTTTGTCTATGAACCTTTCCCTTTAAACAGTTTTTATTGGAATTTGTATCTGGGGCCCATTGGGGTTGCCACCCATCCCAGTTGCAAGCTCCTGCTCCCCCCTCCACTGGTGCCCACTGTTCTCAGAGGGGGTTGAGAGCCTGGGTTTGTGGGGGCCATAGGGCTCATAAAAGCTGGGGCCCACTGTTATTTCTTCCTGGTGGCCCTCTGGCCCAGTCCCAGCCCATACACATCCTTACATCACTTTTTATTATGGTTAGGGATGTAGCAAACCTCAAAAAAAAAAGTCCAAAAAGCGCGAATATTCGCAAACTTTGCAAACCCCATAGACTTCAATGGGAAGGCGAACTTTAAAACCTAGAAAAGCCATTTCTGGCCAGAAAACTGATTTTAAAGTTGTTTAAAGGGTGCCACGACCTGGACAGTGGCATGCAGGAGGGGGATCAAGGGCAAAAATTTCTCTGAAAAATACTTTGTTGACACAGCGTTGCGTAAAACCGCAAAGGCAGCTGGCAGACCTAGCAGAAATACACGGCGTTTTTTGCTATTTCGCACTATTAGCACCATGGAAACGGGATTTGCTTACACCAGTACTAGGCTGAAAAACGCCATGTGTGGCTTGTGCAGCGTTTTTAGGCCGAGAAAAAACGCAGAGAAAAAAACGCGGCGAACCCAAATTGCGAACATACGCGAAAAGTTCGCGAACTTCCGAACTTGCGAACACCCGATGTTCGCGCGAATTAGTTCGCTACATCTCTAATTATGGTCTCCACACACTGCCTATGACTTAAGCATTGTATTTTGTTATATTACACACTCAAAGAATGCCAAGCCTGTCTGTGTGTAGAGCTTTATGGATGGACACCCTTCCTATCCTCACTGTAGAAACTTGAAAATCCATTTCCAGGTTCAACACGTTCATTACAAGGGCCTGTTGAGATTGGTGCTGCCATTGAGTCTTCATATTGCATGTTAGGCGCGCTACCTATTTCATTTGACAGATGTTGGTAGATAGTTGAGCTAGATGAGTAGATAAAGCATCAGAAACATCAGAACCGATCTAGAACCTTCAACTTTTTAAAAAGCATTGACAGGATGAACGTTCTAGATCTTCATTTTGTTGTCCCCCATCAAGGTATTACTTGCGCTGTATCATCTGGAACACCAAAGATGTGATTCTGGATGATGTGAGCATCACAGGAGAGAAGATGAGTGATATCTATGTCAAGAGGTAAGTAAATATGAAGGAGTTCATGAACAGCCTGGACTGGTACTGGTCTCAGATGTCATGTATTTAACAATAACAACTATCAATGTAGTAGCCAAAGTTGCTTCTCCTATGGAGAATGGTCCACTGAAACAAAAATACCATCATTTTCATTGTTTCTGGTATTTCTAGTGTTTAAAAAAGATATCAGCCAATCACACGATGGTCTGATTACACAATTAATTTACACATTACCAGTTGGCTGCTGCCCCAAAACCAATGCTGTTTGTATTGAATTCCTGTATCGGGCCCTTAGGATGAAGTCTTATGAGATTATTGATGCCTGAGGCTCAAGTAGATTAAATGTCTTGTGTGAAGCATTCTGGGAAAAGTAACATGAATTCATAACTTCTCAAATTCTTTTTTTAATTAAATCATCCATACCTGTTATACATGGATTTAAAAATCTGAGCTGTCAATCATAAATTGGCTGCCCCGCCTCTATGCCTTTGGCATAGAGGCGGGGCAGCCAATTTATGATTGACAGCTCAGATTTTTAATTACAATTACTTTAACTTTACATACATCACTTCCTAGATATCACCTAGATGGCAAATGCATAAGATTTAGGGGTGACACAAAGCTTTGCCATAATAACAGTTCACACAAAATGGCGGCTGCCTGCTGGCTGTGACTGTAAATTCCAAGACTAAAGGGGAAAAAAAATTAAATAATTTATATACTGTAAGTTAAGTTTATTTTGCCTATCTAACATGATAGAAAAGGATTTGGAATTATTTCTTAGGGTGACAAGTCCCCTTTGAACCATCTTTCTTTTGATCTCAGGGAGCCTGCGTAATCTTTTGGTTAAAAAGATCATTAGATCAGGCCTTTGGTTTGTTGGTTATTTGGGAACTAGTCCCAGGGCCTGTTCCACATCTCTATGTATTTTCAGATGGGAGTCCTATACCAATTCCTTATACTTACGTCTTGAGCAGCTTACCCTTTTTGAAGAACAAGACTGGGGTGACCATGGTGGCTCGCTACTATTATTCCTAAATCCATCTCCATCTTTAATTTGCTAAATTTGACCTTTTATAAAATAAATAAGTTGCTGCTCCCTTAGTGCATTTCACTTTATTCCACGCTGGATCTAGCTGAATCTACCAAATCATTTTATAATGAGTAAATGCTCAGTTAGACTCAGTAAGCTCAGCTACATTTTTATATACAGAAAACATTCTAGGTAAGTGATCCCTAACACTGGCTCATAAGCAACATGTTGCCCACCACCAGTTGTTCCCCGTTGCCTCAGGCTTAAAAGCAAATGTTGGAGGCATCACAAAACAAGTGTACTGACATACGGAGTGTTCTGCAGGCTGGCAGTCAGTGCCTGTATTTGTAGCAAGGCCCAAAGGCCCAGGCCTAGGGTGGCACAGATTTAGGGATGGCATGCCGCCCAGCCATATCTGGACTTTGCTTACATCCGGAGCACTAAGGTCTAGGTGGGCTAGAGATTTCTCTGCGTCCTGACCCCAGTAGTCCATGATCTAAAAGGATGTGCTTGTGTGCAATCCTGGGGAGGGGGGGATGGGTGTGGCCAACAGGGGGAACGGACTTTGGGCACACAGGTTTGAAATCCAGCTGGCAGTCCCCATGTGGCTGCCAAATAGCCAATCACAGCCCTTGTTTGGCAAAAAAAAATTCTGATCCTCTGTTCTAGGCTATCACCAAGGTCATTAATAAGTGAGGGAATAGATCTGGGCATAGTAGTTTCACTAACTCTTCTGGTTCAGTAGAATATCTTCATATGAAAGCTTTTAATCGGAATTTTATAGCCCACTCTCCTGAGCGGAACAGCATCAAAACGCTTTAGCAATAATCCAGATCCAGGTACATTCCATCCACGGCCCTGCCTGGATCCCCGTTGCCGTTTATAGAGTTAATCAGAGCAGTTTAGCACGATGGGCCCAGTACAACAAACTATTGCAGTCAGAATAACCTTTGATTGCTCTTTTTCTAATGATCTCATTTTAAATATAGGGAGCTATTTATTTGTATTTATAGAATAAAATGGAGGAGAACAAATACCGCGTGGGGTTCAGCCAGAATACACCATCACCATCTGCCATCGGCTTGCAAGTCTTCCTTGTCACTTTCAGCTCTACTGTGAAATATATAGCGGCCTGGTTTACATTATGAGCCAGAAATGCGCTCGCACGTTTTCCATATCACTGCCATGACTCAAACGCAGGGAATGAGATGAAAGTGGTGTCTCCGTAGGTGCCTGTTCCACGTGTTGTAGAAATATATTTCCCCCACAATGAAAGGCGCTGTCCTGCTTTCTCTCCGTAGCTGGCTGATTGGCCATGAAGAAAATAAACAGAAGACAGATGTTCACTACAGGTCTATGGGAGGTGAAGGGAATTTTAACTGGCGGCTTGTGTTCCCTTTCGACTATCTTCCCGCGGAGCAGGTCTGCTCAGTGTCCAGAAAGGTACGAACGCTCTAGAACTCTGACACGTAGGCAAGACGACTGTCCCTACTCCGTACATACATATACAGGTATAGGACCAGTTATCCAGAATGCTCGGGACCAAGGGTATTCCAGATAAAGGGTCTTTCCATAATTTGGATCTCCATAGCTTAAGTCTACTAAAAAATTAATAAAACATTCATTAAACCCAATAGGATTGTTTTGCATCCAATAAGGGGTAATTATATCTTAGTTGGGATCAAGTACAGGTACTGTTTTATTATTACAGAGAAAAGGGAATCATTTAACCATTAAACCCAATAGGGCTGTTCTGCCCCAATAAGGGGTAATTATATCTTAGTTGGGATCAAGTACAGGTACTGTTTTATTATTACAGAGAAAAGGGAATCATTTAACCATGAAATAAACCCAATAGGGCTGTTCTGCCCCCAATAAGGGGTAATTATATCTTAGTTGGGATCAAGTACAGGTACTGTTTTATTATTACAGAGAAAAGGGAATCATTTAACCATGAAATAAACCCAATAGGGCTGTTCTGCCCCAATAAGGGGTAATTATATCTTAGTTGGGATCAAGTACAGGTACTGTTTTATTATTACAGAGAAAAGGGAATCATTTAACCATGAAATAAACCCAATAGGGCTGTTCTGCCCCAATAAGGGGTAATTATATCTTAGTTGGGATCAAGTACAGGTACTGTTTTATTATTACAGAGAAAAGGGAATCATTTAACCATGAAATAAACCCAATAGGGCTGTTCTGCCCCAATAAGGGGTAATTATATCTTAGTTGGGATCAAGTACAGGTACTGTTTTATTATTACAGAGAAAAGGGAATCATTTAACCATGAAATAAACCCAATAGGGCTGTTCTGCCCCCAATAAGGGGTAATTATATCTTAGTTGGGATCAAGTACAGGTACTGTTTTATTATTACAGAGAAAAGGGAATCATTTAACCATGAAATAAACCCAATAGGGCTGTTCTGCCCCCAATAAGGGGTAATTATATCTTAGTTGGGATCAAGTACAGGTACTGTTTTATTATTACAGAGAAAAGGGAATCATTTAACCATTAAATAAACCCAATAGGGTTGTTCTGCCCCCAATAAGGGGTAATTATATCTTAGCTGGGATCAATTACAAGGTACTGTTTTTTTAATAATTTGATTAAAATGGAGTCTATGGGAGACGGACTTTCTGTAATTCTGAGCTTTCTGGATAACAGGTTTCTGGGGGATCCCATACTTGTACGATAGCAATGGGTCCAGCGCTTATATCTTTGCTCTTGCCTTGTATTATATGTAGCGATGAGCGAATCTTTTCACCAGGCATGGATTCACAGCGAAATTCCGCATTTTGACATTGGTAAATGCATCCGTGAAACTGGCGCAAAAATTCACCTAGTGAAGGAAAAGTCACATTTGGGTCGAAAAAGTTGCGTGCGTTAAAAAAAAATCATGCAGTAGCCATGTTTCCCAAGATTTTCAACATTTCGCAAACTTTTCAGCAGTTTAAGGAATTTTTACGGTGAAGTGAAACGGGACAGATTCGCTCATCAATACAAATTATGGACATTGCTTTTTTAAAAGTCCCATTGATTTAAGGTATAGGGCCTGATTCACTAAAGTGCGATAAAAAATATCGCACGCTTTTTTGCGGTAAAAAAGACGCGATAATTTGCGTGCGATTCACCATAGTATTATCGCGTGCGATAAAAATTATCGCACGCTTTTTTGCGGTAAAAAAGACGCGATAATTTGCGTGCGATTCACCATAGTATTATCGCGTGCGAAAAATCGCCATTTTCGCATGGGGTATTTCTCGCGCTAGTTTTACCGCATGTGTTAATTTCCGCGCTGAAAAGAATACGATCGCATGATTCACTATAACTTTTGCGCGCTAAATATCGCATTCGGCTATGCGAAAATTAACACCTACTAGGCGAAAAATTATAGAAAAGTACAGTAAATGAGTTTTTGGCAATAAAATATGGACTTACAGTGTTATTTATTCAAGTCTGTGTTTCCCCTAGAGTGACGCAGCCGCCAGTTTGCAGCGAAATGTTCATTTTTAATACAGTAATTTTCCGCAAGTATTGGCGTGTATGGCTAACATGGCGTGCGTTCATTTGCGCGACTATTTCTATTTGGCTACAAGTGATGAAATGTTTCGCCAGGCATGGATTCGCAGTGAATTTTTGGACGTGCGTTGATTTTTTTTGCGGCGGATTTTTTCATGCGTTTCGCAAAACAATCCGCCAATGGCAAAACGCATGAAAAAATTCACCACGCAAAAATTCACCGCACATCCAAAAATTTATACAAGCGTCAAAAAATAATAGTCACGGCAACAATTTTTTTGCCCACACAACATTTTTGCCGTTTCGTGGATCTTTCTAAAGATTTGCTAATTTTTCACTAAAGAAACCAGAACACATTTGCTCATCACTAGTGGCTACTATTTAGAAGCATCTACTATTTATATGCTACTATTTATATGCTACCATTTGTATGCTACCATTTATATGCTACTATTTATATGCTACCATTTATATGCTACCATTTATATGCTACCATTTATATGCTACCATTTATATGCTACCATTTATATGCTACTATTTATATGCTACCATTTATATGCTACCATTTATATGCTACCATTTATATGCTACTATTTATATGCTACCATTTATATGCTACTATTTATATGCTACCATTTATATGCTACCATTTATATGCTACTATTTATATGCTACCATTTATATGCTACTATTTATATGCTACCATTTATATGTGGCTAATATTTATATACACCATTTATATGCGGCGACAATTTTTATACACTATTTCTATGCTACCATTCATATGCGGCGACTATTCGCGTAATTTAGCGCATGTACCGGCAAATACCGCATTGAAATAGTCTCTCGCGAGTTAAATAACGCATGCAATATCGCGCATAAAAAAGCGCAAGTATGCTTATAGTGAATCGTGCGAAAAATTGCCAAAATTCAGACGCGGTAAACATTTTAGCGCACACTAAAAATAGCGCACGTTTTATCGCCCATTAGTGAATCAGGCCCATAGTTTCCTTCGGCGACGATAGTCTGTGTGTGGATCGACAAGGCGACCGATATTGCAAAAGCTTTGGATATGGGTTGTCTCATCCATTGGTGAAAAAAAATCTGCGTTTAGGCTGCATCTCCCTCCGCTAAACACAATGATGCTGAAATCATAGGAAAAAAACACTGCATTGTGGGTAGAAAAATATGGCAACTGCACCCAAAATTGCACTTGTGGTCGTATATTTATATATAAAACACAATTTCATAGAGTATTATAAGCTTGACCTGAGCTCATCAGTAGGACTTATGTAGAAAAGGTATATAAAGACTCTCTGATATATAGAAATATTTTTTTTTTATTTATTTATTTATTTATTTTTTCAAGATATACATTTTAATTAAATCAAATATAAAATAAAATATATAATCAAATAAATATAAAGATATTTTTTTTACACTTACTTGATTCTTTTTTTTATTTACATTATTACAGGAGCATTTCTGGAGCCTCGACAAGACTGAGAATAAAATCCCTCCAAACCTCATTATACAGATATGGGACAACGATAAGTTCTCCTTCGATGACTATTTAGGTAAGGCTACTGCTTAGAACTCTGGGTCATGTTTGATGGAGTGTCTTGTCAATAGAAGAAATAGAAGATATGTATAGAAGGTAATAATATACCCTGATTTATAAACACTGGGAAAATTTGCACCTGAGCAGTAACCCATTGTAAGCAATTAGAAATAAGGATTCTTTCAGCCAACTACAGGTAAAACAATGAAAGCAAGCATCTGATTGGCTCACTGAGCTCTTCTATTATCCTTATATTTTATAGAACGTGTAACAATTGTTCCTATAGACTGTTAATGATATATACTAAAAGCACACTAGGGTTTTTATGTGTTTTTATTAAAAACTTCACAAGGATTAACAGAACTCAGACCGACATGCCGGCCAATAATTAGAAGTTATAACCAAAATTCACCCCCCCCAGTCCACTGGCCAAATGTCCCAATGAAGAACCTGATGGACAAAAGCAGTCTCAGTCCTGGGAAGAGTCTATGCCTTTGCCGTGGATTTCCGGAAGAGGACAATGGAAAATCAAAACTATTTACATCTTGTTGCTCCCGGGGGTCTGAAGGAGCAAAATCCAACATAGTGAGCTTGGCAGTCCAGAAAGCTCCAATCACACTAGGGACTAGGGCAGCGGTTCTTAACCTGTGGGTTGGGACCCCTTTGGGGGTTGAACGACCCTTTCACAGGGGTTGCCTAAACCATCGGAAAACACATATTTCCGATGGTCTTAGGAACTAATTTTATGGTTGGGGGTCACCACAACATGAGGAACTGTATTAAAGGGTCGTGGCATTAGGAAGGTTGGGAACCACTGGACTAGGGGGAGTTGTACAATGGGGTCACAGGTGTAAGAAGGTTCTAAGGTGATTCCTGCCAGGCCCTCCCTTCCCCCTTCCGACATCTTCTTCCTGCCTGTGTTTTCCCTCCCCACTCACAACTAGGAGGGCAGCTAGAGTGGAGGGAGTTCTTTGCCGCTATAGAAGAAGCAGACCCCATGGTTCCTGGCCATCACTGGACAAAGCCGTTGTAGGCTGTGTGCCACTGTAACTGCTGGAAAAGTTGAACACTCACCACTGAGTATCTGACCAAAAAATTCTTACAATCTACCCAAAATCACAAGAAGCTAAAAGAATGAGCCTCCACCTCTGCCTTCTTCTACTCTACTTATTGAGCCTTCTTCTCCCAACTGAGCCATTTGTCCCATGGATGGGTTGAGGTGTCCCATAGCTTCAGCTTTAGAGATGAATGATGTCTTTGTGTGACCAAAAAGAGTCACCTCTACCTGGGCACCCACAGAGCCTCTGGCTGAGGTTTGAACAAGGGGTGACAGTGTCTCGGACGGGGAAAAAAATTCTACCCAAAGTCCTGTTTAATGTTTCTGTACCTTGTTCTACAGTCAAGTTGAGTGAAGAAATAAATCTCAGGCTGGAAGTGGGCTCCATCCATCATGAAGTGTATAATCTGTATAGGTGTGTAGGAGTCTACGGCATGTTTATTGCTATTGAGCATAAATCTGCAGACTCAATGGGAAAGATCCACAGCAATCATAAAAGCAAGGAGTCTTCTGATGTGACATTGACTGCGGGCGAGTTTATTTTAGCTCAGGATGGAGGAGAGGGCTGCTTTATTGAAAATGTCTCCAGAAGCTTCTTTCATGGCTCTGCCAGCTTTTAACACGGTACGGTCACAGTCTTCCATGGAGAGACTGGTATTTTTATGGAAATCCTTGTGAATGGCATCCAGCAAAACATCTGGTTTATGTATAGAAGCTTATGTAAAGTTGCTTTGAGTCCGTACCAAGCAATCGATGCGGGAAAAATATCCAATGTTAATTCCAGGCGCAAATTATGTTAATTGAGATTTCTATAAACAATGGCATCACTGCTTCCTCCCTGTTTTTCCAACAGACTTTTATCGTTTCAATGTTTCCCACTCAGCACGAAGGGGGGGAAGAAAAAAAAATCCCAGTTTATAAATTAGCTCCTTTGTTACACTCCGTGGATCCGACCAAGAAAGTAAAAAGACAAAAACAGTGAGATCCTTATGTTCCTTCCAAATCTAATTAGGGATAATCTTTTTAGAACGAAGTGCATATCGTTTTGCTCAGGGCTGTCGACCGCAATGCGTCCGAGGGCCCCTTAGGAGATTTCCAAAATGGGATGTTATGAGATTAATTAGTTTGTGGATTTTCCCCTCAGTTCTTGAAGTGCTTGCCATTGATCCGGTCCAGGTATTGGTTGGTCCAGTAGAGATATTATATGAAGTGTTTTCAACATAACCCATACATCTACAGTGTTCAGTGTTACTTCAAAGTGGGCAGAGAAGGTAGTGGAGTCTTTAAACGATCAACACAACAATTCCGGGGGTGTAAAATAGTGGCCGGGTAAGTATTGCTACAGTTGAGCAGTGGAAGGGTCCAATTTAACCTAGCAACCAAGCAATGGTTTGAAAGTAAGACAGAAATGGGAATAGAGCAGGGCCTAAACAGAAAGATAAGTAATAAAAATGAATAATAGCCTTGACAGAGCAATCGTTTTTGGCTGCCGGGGTCAGTGACCCCCGTTTGAAAGCTGGAAAGAGTCAGAACAGAAAAGCAAATATCACTCCAACTTGCAGCGCAGCAGTAAAGTGTGCCTGAGTCTGAGCTTTCAGAAGGAGCCAGCCCTACACATTAGAACTACTTTCAGCTAACCTATTGTTTCTCCTAATCCCATGTAACTGGAGGAGTCCCAAGCCGGACTTGGATTTCTTACTATTGAGTGCTATTCTGATACCTACTGGGAGCTGCTATCTTGCTCCCTTCCCATTGTTCTGCTGATCGGCTGCTGGGGGAGGGGGGGGGGAATCACTCCAACTTGCAGCGCAGCATTAAATTGAGACTGAAGTTTATCAGAGCACAGGTCACATGGCTGTGGCACCCTGGGAAATGAAGAATATGGCTAGTCCTGTAGAAGTCAGTGGGCAGCTGTCCCATTTCCAACTGGAAGATCTTCTTTTGCTTCATGGTATTAGAGGTTTTTGGATTTTTTGGATGCTTCATTCATGAAAAAACTAGAAAAATGTGTGTTTTTCAAATTTTTGGTGTTTTTTAATAACCATGCTTTTTAAAGGGGGTGGATCTTCATTTTTTTGTTTTTGAATGTTTGCCTTCTTTGCTTCTTTGCAGCTTTCACACTCTTGCTCTGTGAGGCTACAGTTTTATTGTTATTGTTGCTTTTTGTAATTTTATTTTCTATTCAGGCCCCTCTCCTATTAATATACCAGTCTCTCATCTAAACCACTCCCTGTTTGCTAAGGTAACTTGGACCCTAGCAACCGAATAACTAGGGATGCACTGAATCCCGTATTTGGTTCAGGATTCGGCTTTTTTTTAAGGATTCGGTTTTGTCCGAATCCGCGGTCCTAACCGAATTGAATCCAAATCCGAATTAGCATAAATTAGCATATGCTAATTAGCAGTCGGAAAGAGTTAAACGGTCAGGTGAAAACAGCAATTTTTAACCCCTTCAGATCCTAATTACCCATATGTTAATTAGGATTCGGATTCGGTTCGAGATTCAGCTGAATCCTTCAGAGTGGGTTCAGACGAACCCCATAAAGTGGGTTCGGTGCATCCCTACAAATAACTGCTGAAACTCCAAACTGGAGATAACTGAAATAACTAAACAATGAAGACCAATTGCAAATTGTCCCAGAAATTTACTCTCTCAAAGGTGAACAACCCCTTTAAAAAAGCTGTTTTAATAAATCACTTGGCATCTGAGGTTTTAGTTGAAAAGTCGTGGTTTCGAAAAACCACAAAAATGTTGATAAATGGGCCTTTAGGACATGAGGAAAACATAATTAGTGCCATGATGTGCAGACGTTGATGAGCTCTATAAGACTTGGGCACTATGGAAACTCCTAGGGTGTAGGGCACGGGGCCATGTTTAGTGAGATCCTAATGGAAAACTAAAGACCTAGGGATTATATTACCAACTGGGGGGGTTGGAAGTTTTCATTATAACACAAGAGAAACAACGTTTGTGCAAAGGCTCCCGCGTGCGTTGGTTCCAACATTGCGCTCATTTACGCTCAAACAGTCTTCTTGTTTATTGAATGGGAGTGTGAATCGTTAGCTCTGTGCTAATGACCTTTAGCCGAAGACTTCATTGTGTTTTGTTGCCCACACAACCTATAAAATGGCCTTTATGTCTCACATATGAGTTCTGAATGTTGTAGAAGGCAGCACTACTTACCAATAATTACGAATGCTGGTGGTTGATTGGGGCTAAACAAACAACTGCTCTTTACTTTCCTTCCAGGTTCCGTGCAGCTGGACCTCAACCGGATGCCACGACCTGCCAAAACGGCGGAGAAGTGCAGGCTGGACCTGCTGGATGAGGTGGAGTCTGCAAATCACTGCTCCTTGTTTGAGCAGAAGACAGTCAAGGGATGGTGGCCGTGTGTAGGGCAGGAGGGGGACGAGAAGATTCTGGCTGTAAGCACTTCTTAATTCTTTCTACTTATAGGTATCTTTATAGCAGTGATCCCCAACCAGTGGCTTGGAGGAAACCTGTTGCTCCCCAACCCCTTGGATGTTGCTCTCAGCGCCCCCAAACCAGGGAGTTATTTTTGAATTCCTGACTTGGGGGCAAGTTTTGGTTGAATAAAAACAAGATTTCCTGCCAAATAAAGCCCCTGTAAGCTGGGGGGCCGGAGACAAGGGGAAATGTTTGCTCATTTTTGTTACCCATTATATCAGTAATGTGCCATGAACAATAACCTAGCAGAAAATACATTCTTCATATGGTCATCAGTCACTGCCTCTGTGTGCTCCAAGTAGGCCAAATTGCTTATTCAAATCTTGGCATTTATCTACAATCACCCCAACTCTGACAGTCTAACCTCATAGTTTAACCCTTCCATCCCCTTTACCAGTTTAGTTGCAGTCTCTGCACTCTCTCCAGCTCATTAATATCCTTCTTAAGGACTGGAGCCCAAAACTGCCCCCCATACTCAGGGTGAGGCCTTACCAGGGACCTATAAAGGGGCAAAATTATGTTCTCATCCCTTGAGTCAATGCCCTTTTTTATACAAGACAGCACTTTATTTGCTTTAGTAGCCACAGAATGACACTGCCTGGCATTAGACAACTTGTTATCTACAAAAACCCCTAGATCCTTCTCCATTAAGGATCCCCCCAACAAACTACTATTTAATGTGTAACTTGCATTTATATTATTTCTACCAAAGTGCATAACTTTGCACTTATCAACATTGAACCTCATTTTCCAGTTTGCTGCCCAGTTTTCCAATTTTGCCAAATCGCTCTGCAAAGCGGCAGCATCCTGCATGGAACTTATAGTTTTGCACAATTTAGTGTCATCAGCAAAAATAGAAACAGTACTGTCTATGCCCACCTCCAGGTCATTAATAAACAAGTTAAAAAGCAAAGGCCCAAGGACTGACCCCTGCGGTACCCACTAACCACACTGGCCCAATTAGAAAATGTTCCATTTACCACCACTCTGTGTAATCTATCCTTCAGCCAGTTCTCTATCCAATTACAAATATTATGTTCTAGGCCAATATTCCTTAATTTGATCATTAACCTTCTGTGAGGTACTGTATCAAACGCTTTAGCAAAGTCCAAGTAGATGACATCAACTGCCATTCCAGCATCGAGGTTCCTGCTCACCTCCCCATAAAAGGCGACTAAATTAGTCTGGCAAGATCTGTTACGCATAAAACCATGTGGCACAAACTAATAGTATTGTGAACTGCAATGTATTCAAGTACCCTATCCCTTATTACCCCTTCCAGAAGCTTTACCACCGGATAAAGCAAGGTGGGTTTTATCTGGTCTCACAATCACTGTAGTTTCTCTTTGCTTGGATTAGCTAGTAACCAGAGAAGAGATGGGCACAGGAGTATAGAAGGGCAAAAATTTGCCATTGAGCCCCATGATCACTACTGACCCATAAGTGCAGTTCCCCCCATTAAAGCCAACCTAGCAAACCAACTTGGCCTGTAGGACAGCAGCTCCTGAGCAGCCCATGTATTTCAGCTTTGGCAAAACATGTGGGACCCATATTGTATGTTACACATCCCCTTTAGCTACGGAACCATTAACGATGATTTTTCTTGTTTTTTTTTATTTCCCTTTCACACATTTATTATAACACTGCATGTTTTATTCTTCCTGTACTTTTCTCCCCCCCCCCCATTTTTATTTCATGTTCATCTTTTTCCGTTGCCATATTTTCTAATTGCAGGGGTTTTAAAATGAATTCCAGGGACAGTCTGATCCCTTGGCCGGCACTTCAGAGCCCCGTGCTATTGTACTAAGTACCCAGCGCCTGGAACCAATAGGAAACACATTGACATGTGGAACTGGGCGACTACTTTACCTAGAATTACAGAACTCATTCAGATAAGGGATTAGGGCAGGGCAGACAAATAATGTTCTTTAGACTCTGGGGGCAAATTTGTCTTTTCACTATTAATAGAATTTTGCAGGTAATATGTTTATTGTGTAAAATACAATTAACTGAATATATCAATTGTCTGATATAAAAACTAGTAAAATAGATGCGCACCGGAACTGTTATTACAGGCATGGGACCCATTATCCAGAATGCTCGGGACCTGGGGTTTTCTGGATAAGGGTTCTTATTATTTAAACAGTAAATAAACCCAATAGGATTGTTCTGCCCCCAATAAGGGGTAATTATATCTTAGTTGGGATCAAGTACAGGTACTGTTTTATTATTACAGAGAAAAGGGAATCATTTAACCATGAAATAAACCCAATAGGGCTGTTCTGCCCCAATAAGGGGTAATTATATCTTAGTTGGGATCAAGTACAGGTACTGTTTTATTATTACAGAGAAAAGGGAATCATTTAACCATGAAATAAACCCAATAGGGCTGTTCTGCCCCCAATAAGGGGTAATTATATCTTAGTTAGGATCAAGTACAGGTACTGTTTTATTATTACAGAGAAAAGGGAATCATTTAACCATGAAATAAACCCAATAGGGCTGTTCTGCCCCCAATAAGGGGTAATTATTTCTTAGTTGGGATCAAGTACAGGTACTGTTTTATTATTACAGAGAAAAGGGAATCATTTAACCATGAAATAAACCCAATAGGGCTGTTCTGCCCCAATAAGGGGTAATTATATCTTAGTTGGGATCAAGTACAGGTACTGTTTTATTATTACAGAGAAAAGGGAATCATTTAACCATTAAATAAACCCAATAGGGCTGTTCTGCCCCCAATAAGGGATAATTATATCTTAGTTGGGATCAAGTACAGGTACTGTTTTATTATTACAGAGAAAAGGGAATCATTTAACCATTAAATAAACCCAATAGGGCTGTTCTGCCCCCAATAAGGGATAATTATATCTTAGTTGGGATCAAGTACAGGTACTGTTTTATTATTACAGAGAAAAGGGAATCATTTAACCATTAAATAAACCCAATAGGGCTGTTCTGCCCCAATAAGGGGTAATTATATCTTAGTTGGGATCAAGTACAGGTACTGTTTTATTATTACAGAGAAAAGGGAATCATTTAACCATTAAATAAACCCAATAGGGCTGTTCTGCCCCAATAAGGGGTAATTATATCTTAGTTGGGATCAAGTACAGGTACTGTTTTATTATTACAGAGAAAAGGGTATCATTTAACCATTAAATAACCCCAATAGGGCTGTTCTGCCCCCAATAAGGGGTAATTATATCTTAGTTGGGATCAAGTACAGGTACTGTTTTATTATTACAGAGAAAAGGGAATCATTTAACCATGAAATAAACCCAATAGGGCTGTTCTGCCCCCAATAAGGGGTAATTATATCTTAGTTGGGATCAAATATACAGTAGGTACAGTTTTATTATTACAGAGAAAAGGAAATCATCATCAAAAACGCAGTTCCCAGTGGGGGGAGCAGGAGAAATGGCTGGGTCAGCGGGGGCTGCAGGGCACACTAGGGCCAAGGTCCACCAGGTTTTTTCCTGGTTTCCCACTGGCCCAGTCCGATCCTGCGGGGAGCCTTATATAAGAGCAACATTTACTTTTGGCTTTGCACGTATTTAGTTCATCTTGATAGCATTTCAGACCCATATAAACACACGAAACCCCAAGCAGTTCATCTTGAGCATCCTCCGAGAACTAACCAAGACCAAACCTGAGTCTCGGCGCCAGCAATTCTTTTCTTTTTTGAAACAAAAAAAAAAACCTAAAACCCTGTATATTATCTAAAAACAGGCTTCGTTGGGCACGGGACCCGCACTGAAAACTGTTTTTGGCATCATTAGCGCTCGCAGTTTCCATTTAATCAGGAGATATTGGCAGTTTTTTTTCAACTTGTTTCATAGCATAAAAAAACAATATTGTGACAGAAGGCAGAGATCTCTTGGAAAGCCAGTTAATATACCCAAATATTTTGTGATTCCAATCAGAAATATGAGTCATACAATATGTTGGAAGAGGTACAGATAGTGCGCGTTCCAAGCGCCGAGGTCTGGGCTGATTGGATGTGAAGTGCCTGGTAGAACTGATGGCTGTAATGGGAATCTTTGGATTGTTGTGATACAAGACAGGGTGCCTTGCGTTCTACATCGGCAGGAATAACAGACGCCCTTCTGTACAACAGGAGTCATCCAGTTGGTCTGGGATTGGGTTTACTATGAACAATACAGTCTGGGCCTTTTGGGTGGAAGGAAACACTAAATTAAGTAATTCCATTGTTGCCATTGCAATTTTCGTGTTGTGTGTATATATTATCTTTTGCCGATTTTCGGGGTGGAAATCTCTTAGGGCAGGGGTGGGCAAACTTTTTGGCTCAGGGGCCATATTGACTTACAGACGGGCCGGGCCAGCGCTACGCGGTTTGCGCTTGTCAGTCCCCAGGCGCCAAGTCTCGTGTGATGAGACTTGCGGAGTCCGGATTAAAAAGACAAACAGGCTGGACGTGGCCCGCGGGCCATAGTTTGCCCACCCCTGTCTTAGGGGCTATTGGGGTAAAGAATAAAGATTGTTTACTACTCAAACATGTTCGTAAGTCCAGGGACTGGCGTAGGGAATAAATAGGGTGGGTTCAGGGCCGTGGCCTTAATAGGAACACAGTTACAGTGAAACCGCAATTTCACATCCCCTGATATTACGTTTTATCTTATTTGATCCTGTTTTTGTGATCTAATTAATATTTTTTTGGGGTTACTCTAAAAAATGTAAAAATGTAAAATGGGCTTCTACTGTAAAGGGGTAAAGTCATAAAGGGTATTTTGATGTTTTCAGGTGGGGGCTATCTTGGGAACCCGTGTCAGTATTTCTTTCTGGAGCAATTTCTATAGACAGTACCAGTGGGCTCCCATTCATATAGGGCAGGGATCCCCAACCATTCTTACTCACGAGCCACAGTCAAATGTAAAAAGACTTGGGGGTGTCTTTACTAAGATTGGATTGGAGATTAAATATCTCCAGTAATGTTGCCCATAGCAACCAATCAGCAATAAGATTTGAACAGCCACCTATAAGTTAAGAATCAAAAGCAAAGACCTAATTGGTTGCTACAGGCAACATCACCAGTGATATTTATCTCAAGTCTTAGTAAACACGCCCCTTGGAGAGCAACACAAACACCATAAAAGTTCATGGAGGAGCCAAATAAGGGCTGTGATTGGCTATTAGGGGCCTCTATGCACACTATCAGCTTACAGGGGCTTTATTTGGTAGGAAATCTTGTTTTTATTCAACCAAAACTTGCCCCCAAGTCAGGAATTCAAAAATAACTCCCTGGTTTGGGGGCACTGAGAGCAACACCCAAGGGGTTGGGGAGCAACATGTGACCCCTGAGCCACTGGTTGGGGATCACTGAGTTTCCAGAGGGTTCCAAACCAATAGACCAAAGCAACTTCAATTACCTTGGTCTGAATATATGAAAAGTCACCGGGGGTCATTTATCAACACTGGGAAAATTCGCCCTTGGGTAGTAACCAATGACAACCAATGAAATTGTTGCAGTCATTGTTCTACATGCAGCTGGCTGAAAAAAAGCCAACCACTGATTGGTTGCTATGGGTTACTTCCCATGGCCAAATTTGCCCAGTGTTGATAAAAGAGCCCCACTGTGTTGTGAAAGCCCATCCTTGATTGTTTATGTATTCCATTGTGTCTTTCAGGGAAAAGTGGAAATTACTTTAGAGATTGTAAATGAACAGGAACATGATGAGAGACCGGCCGGGATTGGTCGAGATGAGCCAAATATGAACCCAAGACTTGAAGACCCAAAGTAAGGACTAAAACTATTAGTCAATGTTACAGAAGTGGGAGCTCACCAGGGCCCTGTGATAAAACGAAATATTTTATTTGATTTTAGGCGCCCAGAAACCTCGTTCCTCTGGTTCACTTCCCCGTACAAGACCCTGAAGTACATCCTGTGGAGGAGATACAAGTGGCTCATCCTTGTCTTCTTCCTTCTATTCATCCTACTGCTCTTCCTCGGAATCTTCCTGTATTCCTTCCCGGTAAGTACTATTAGTAATATATATTTACTTTTTATCATTATTATGAGACAGGAAAGAATCAGATCAAGAACAGGGCTGTGTTTCCAATTAAAAGAAAACTATACCCCCAAAATGAATACTTAACCAAAAGGTGATATTTATATCATATTAAGTGGCCTTATAAAGAATTATATATATATATATCAGTAAATATTGCCCTTCTACATCTTTTCCCTTGGGCCGCCATTTTGTGCTCCCTCAGAGATCAGCTGACAGGAAATAATGCAGCTCTAACTGTAACAGGAAGTAGTGTGGGAGCAAAAGGCAGAACTCTGCCCATTCATTGGCTATTATTATTATAGACAGAGTATTGGCTGTTGAATATCCCATAAAAACCCCCTTGTTCCTACCCTCTGATAGGGAATAACTATTTGTAATCAATACAATCCTATGAAGTGAAAGTCCAATGCCTCTTCCATATGTCTCACCTTTCTGTGGCTAGTTCCTATAGAACTGCCTGAGGCTTTTAAGACATAAGTACAATCATGCTAAAGCCACTAATAGCCCTCTTGGTAAGGTGCCAGTTATTTATATGAATATACAGTATAAATACATCTAAAACAATATAAACTCTTCTTATATCGCCAAGCTTAGCTTTAGGGAGAAGGTATCTATATAGGGAGGGGTATCTATTTAGGGAGAAGGTATCTATATAGGGAGGGATATCTATTTAGGGAGAAGGTATCTATATAGGGAGGGGTATCTATTTAGGGAGAAGGTATCTATATAGGGAGGAGGTATCTATATAGGGAGGAGGTATCTATTTAGGGAGAAGGTATCTATATAGGGAGGGGTATCTATTTAGGGAGAAGGTATCTATATAGGGAGGGGTATCTATTTAGGGAGAAGGTATCTATATAGGGAGGGGTATCTATTTAGGGAGAAAGTATCTATATAGAGAGGGGGTATCTATTTAGGGAGAAGGTATCTATATAGGGAGGGATATCTATTTAGGGAGAAGGTATCTATATAGGGAGGGGGTATTTATTTAGGGAGAAGGTATCTATATAGGGAGGAGGTATCTATTTAGGGAGAAGGTATCTATATAGGGAGGGGTATCTATTTAGGGAGAAGGTATCTATATAGGGAGGGGTATCTATTTAGGGAGAAAGTATCTATATAGAGAGGGGGTATCTATTTAGGGAGAAGGTATCTATATAGGGAGGGATATCTATTTAGGGAGAAGGTATCTATATAGGGAGGGGGTATTTATTTAGGGAGAAGGTATCTATATAGGGAAGGGGTATCAATTTAGGGAGAAGGTATCTATATAGAGAGGGGGTATCTATTTAGGGAGAAGGTATCTATATAGGGAGGGGTATCTATTTAGGGAGAAGGTATCTATATAGGGAGGGGGTATCTATTCAGGGAGAAGGTATCTATATAGGGAGGGGTATCTATTCAGGGAGAAGGTATCTATATAGGGAGGGGGTAACTATTTAGTGAGAAGGTATCTATATAGAGAGGGGGTATCTATTTAGGGAGAAGGTATCTATATAGGGAAGGGGTATCAATTTAGGGAGAAGGTATCTATATAGAGAGGGGGTATCTATTTAGGGAGAAGGTATCTATATAGGGAGAAGGTATCTATATAGAGAGGGGGTATCTATTTAGGGAGAAGATATCTATATAGGGAGGGGTATCTATTCAGGGAGAAGGTATCTATATAGGGAGGGGGTATCTATTTAGGGAGAAGGTATCTATATAGGGAAGGGGTATCAATTTAGGGAGAAGGTATCTATATAGAGAGGGGGTATCTATTTAGGGAGAAGGTATCTATATAGGGAGGGGTATCTATTCAGGGAGAAGGTATCTATATAGGGAGGGGTATCTATTTAGGGAGAAGGTATCTATATAGAGAGGGGGTATCTATTTAGGGAGAAGGTATCTATATAGGGAGGGGTATCTATTCAGGGAGAAGGTATCTATATAGGGAGGGGTATCTATTTAGGGAGAAGGTATCTATATAGGGAGGGAGTATCTATTTAGGGAGAAGGTATCTATATAGGGAGGGAGTATCTATTTAGGGAGAAGGTATCTATATAGGGAGGGAGTATCTATTTAGGGAGAAGGTATCTATATAGGGAGGGGGTATCTATTTGGGGAGAAGGTATCTATATAGGGAGGGGTATCTATTTAGGGAGAAGGTATCTATATAGAGAGGGGGTATCTATTTAGGGAGAAGGTATCTATATAGGGAGGGGTATCTATTCAGGGAGAAGGTATCTATATAGGGAGGGGTATCTATTTAGGGAGAAGGTATCTATATAGGGAGGGAGTATCTATTTAGGGAGAAGGTATCTATATAGGGAGGGGGTATCTATTTAGGGAGAAGGTATCTATATAGGGAGGGAGTATCTATTTAGGGAGAAGGTATCTATATAGGGAGGGGGTATCTATTTGGGGAGAAGGTATCTATATAGGGAGGGGTATCTATTTGGGGAGAAGGTATCTATATAGGGAGAAGGTATCTATTTGGGGAGAAGGTATCTATATAGGGAGGGAGTATCTATTTAGGGAGAAGGTATCTATATAGGGAGGGGGTATCTATTTGGGGAGAAGGTATCTATATAGGGAGAAGGTATCTATTTGGGGAGAAGGTATCTATATAGGGAGGGAGTATCTATTTAGGGAGAAGGTATCTATATAGGGAGGGGGTATCTATTTGGGGAGAAGGTATCTATATAGGGAGAAGGTATCTATTTGGGGAGAAGGTATCTATATAGGGAGGGAGTATCTATTTAGGGAGAAGGTATCTATATAGGGAGGGGTATCTATTTAGGGAGAAGGTATCTATATAGGGAGAAGGTATCTATTTGGGGAGAAGGTATCTATATAGGGAGGGAGTATCTATTTAGGGAGAAGGTATCTATATAGGGAGGGGGTATCTATTTGGGGAGAAGGTATCTATATAGGGAGGGGGTATCTATTTGGGGAGAAGGTATCTATATAGGGAGAAGGTATCTATTTGGGGAGAAGGTATCTATATAGGGAGGGAGTATCTATTTAGGGAGAAGGTATCTATATAGGGAGGGGGTATCTATTTGGGGAGAAGGTATCTATATAGGGAGGGAGTATCTATTTAGGGAGAAGGTATCTATATAGGGAAGGGGTATCTATTTGGGGAGAAGGTATCTATATAGGGAGGGGGTATCTATTTGGGGAGAAGGTATCTATATAGGGAGGGGTATCTATTTGGGGAGAAGGTATCTATATAGGGAGGGGGTATGTATTTGGGGAGAAGGTATCTATATAGGGAGGGGGTATCTATTTGGGGAGAAGGTATCTATATAGGGAGGGGGTATCTATTTAGGGAGAAGGTATCTATATAGGGAGGGGGTATCTATTTGGGGAGAAGGTATCTATATAGGGAGGGGGTATTTATTTGGGGAGAAGGTATCTATATAGGGATGGGGTTTATGGAGGGGGTATCTCATCCCTCCAGAATAAATGTTAATAACAAAAACTTGATTCTGATTCCCAGGGAGGGCAGATTTCGCTGTACGTGTATAAAGTGTATAATATAAAAGCCCCAGGCCGGCCTATTGAAGGCAATGGTGGCTGGATGCAGTATCATTACACAGTGGCAATATCTGGGCTGCTCTCCAGCCGCCGGTACCACCCACTGTAATGGCTCTCTCACACTGGGTATTTTGGACGGCACTCAGGAGGCGTAATGCGAGGCCCTTCATATTAATTTACCATACTTAGATCATGGCAGCGCTCGCCTAAGTGCGAAGGTTTTACTGCGAGCCCTTTGAATTTATTTGATTTGAGTTTTTTTTGACTGCAGGCTGTGTTTATTAATGAAATGGATAATATAAATTCTTGGGATTTATGAGGTCATATATTTCTCTCTGTTTGTTCTGCTTGACTTGCATTTGGTATTTTGGTAGTAACATGTCAACACTATTGCGTTTTATTGCAAGGGAACATTTTATTAACCGCTTATATATTAAAGGCCTCCTTGCAATTCAGTGCAGCCTGGCTGTGCCCCCCAGTAGGTCACTATGCAGCCTGCCATGGCCCTGTATCCCCTATAACGGTCCCCCTGTAGCACACCCTATACCGGCCCCCCTGTAGCGCATCCTATAACGGCCCCCCTGTAGCGCATCCTATAATTGTCCACCTGTAGCGCATCCTATAACGGCCCCCCTGTAGCGCATCCTATAATGGTCCCCCTGTAGCGCACCCTATAACGGCCCCCCTGTAGCGCATCCTATAACGGCCCCCCTGTAGCGCATCCTATAATGGTCCACCTGTAGCGCATCCTATAACGGCCCCCCTGTAGCGCATCCTATAACGGCCCCCCTGTAGCGCACCCTATAACGGCCCCCCTGTAACATAGTAACATAGTAACATAGTAAGTTGGGTTGAAAAAAGACATACGTCCATCAAGTTCAACCATAATGCCTATATATAACCTGCCTAACTACTAGTTGATCCAGAGGAAGGCAAAAAACCCCATCTGAAGCCTCTCTAATTTGCCGCAGAGGGGAAAAAATTCCTTCCTGACTCCAAGATGGCAATCGGACCAGTCCCTGGATCAACTAGTACTAAGAGCTATCTCCCATAACCCTGTATTCCCTCACTTGTACTGAGAGCTATCTCCCATAACCCTGTATTCCCTCACTTGTACTGAGAGCTATCTCCCATAACCCTGTATTCCCTCACTTGTACTGAGAGCTATCTCCCATAACCCTGTATTCCCTCACTTGTACTGAGAGCTATCCCCCCTACCCCTGTATTCCCTCACTTGTACTGAGAGCTATCTCCCATACCCCTGTATTCCCTCACTTGTACTGAGAGCTATCTCCCATACCCCTGTATTCCCTCACTTGTACTGAGAGCTATCTCCCCTACCCCTGTATTCCCTCACTTGTACTGAGAGCTATCTCCCCTACCCCTGTATTCCCTCACTTGTACTGAGAGCTATCTCCCCTACCCCTGTATTCCCTCACTTGTACTGAGAGCTATCTCCCATAACCCTGTATTCCCTCACTTGTACTGAGAGCTATCTCCCCTACCCCTGTATTCCCTCACTTGTACTGAGAGCTATCTCCCCTACCCCTGTATTCCCTCACTTGTACTGAGAGCTATCTCCCATAACCCTGTATTCCCTCACTTGTACTGAGAGCTATCTCCCATACCCCTGTATTCCCTCACTTGTACTGAGAGCTATCTCCCCTACCCCTGTATTCCCTCACTTGTACTGAGAGCTATCTCCCCTACCCCTGTATTCCCTCACTTGTACTGAGAGCTATCTCCCCTACCCCTGTATTCCCTCACTTGTACTGAGAGCTATCTCCCATAACCCTGTATTCCCTCACTTGTACTGAGAGCTATCTCCCCTACCCCTGTATTCCCTCACTTGTACTGAGAGCTATCTCCCCTACCCCTGTATTCCCTCACTTGTACTGAGAGCTATCTCCCCTACCCCTGTATTCCCTCACTTGTACTGAGAGCTATCTCCCATAACCCTGTATTCCCTCACTTGTACTGAGAGCTATCTCCCCTACCCCTGTATTCCCTCACTTGTACTAAGAGCTATCTCCCATAACCCTGTATTCCCTCACTTGCTAAGAATCCATCCAGCCCCTTCTTAAAGTTATATAATGTATCAGCCAGCACTACTGATTCGGGGAGGGAATTCCAGAACTTCACAGCTCTCACTGTAACAAATCCTTTCCGAATGTTTAAATGGAACCTCCCTTCTTCTAAACGGAGTGGGTGCCCTCGTGTCCGTTGGAAGGACCTACTGGTAAATAAAACATTAGAAAGGTTATTATATGATCCCTTTATATATTTATACATAGTTATCATGTCACCTCTTAAGCGCCTCTTCTCCAGTGTAAACAGCCCCAACTGGGCCAGTCTTTCTTCATAACTGAGACTTTCCATACCCTTTACCAGCTTAGTTGCCCTTCTCTGGACCCTCTCTAACTCAGTAATGTCCCGTTTGAGCACTGGAGACCAAAACTGAACAGCATATTCTAGATGGGGCCTTACCAGCGCTCTGTAAAGGGGAAGAATAACCCCCTCCTCCCGTGAATCTATACCCCTTTTAATACAGCTCAAAACCTTGTTTGCCCTTGCAGCTGCTGCCTGGCATTGCTTGCTACAGCCAAGTTTATTATCTACAAGGACTCCAAGATCCTTCTCCATTATGGATTTGCCTAGTGCAGTCCCATTAAGGGTATACGGGGCTTGCATGTTTTTACATCCCAGGTGCATGACCTTACATTTATCCACATTAAATCTCATCTGCCACTTAGCTGCCCAGATTGCCAGTTGGTCAAGATCCTGCTGCAGGGATGTCACATCCTGGATAGAATTGACTGGTCTGCAGAGTTTTGTGTCATCTGCAAACACTGATACATTACTCATAATACCCTCCCCTAAGTCATTTATGAACAAATTAAACAAAAGTGGACCCAGTACAGAACCCTGAGGGACCCCACTGAGGACCTTATTCCAAGTAGAGAATGTACCATTAACAACCACCCTCTGTACCCGATCCTGTAGCCAGTTTTCTATCCATGTGCAAACGGCTTCACTAAGACCAATAGACCTTAGCTTAGAAAGCAGTCGTTTGTGGGGAACGGTATCAAATGCTTTGGCAAAATCCAAATAGATTATATCTACTGCATCCCCACTGTCCAGCTTCTTACTTACCTCATCATAAAAAGCAATTAAATTGGTCTGACATGACCTGTCCTTCATAAAGCCATGCTGATTACTGCTCATAATGCCATTCTCCACTACATAATTTTGTATGTGATCCCTTAACAAGCCTTCAAATAACTTGCCCACCACGGATGTCAAACTTACAGGCCTATAATTGCCAGGCTGAGATCTTATTCCCTTTTTAAATATGGGAATGACATTCGCCTTCTTCCAATCCCTAGGTACCATACCTGATGAAAGCGAGTCTGAGAATATCAGGAACAAGGGCCACTGCAATTCTGCCCCTAGCTCTCTCAGTACCCGAGGGTGTATTCCATCTGGCCCAGGTGCCTTGTTTACATTTATCGTGTGTAACCCTTTAAGCACCATATCCTGTGCCAACCACTGTGTAGTTGGAGCTGAGGCAACAGTGCAGCTATTGGGTGAGACTTGGCCCACTGGCTCCTCTACTGTATACACAGAAGAAAAGAACTGGTTAAGCACATCTGCCTTTTCTGTATCCGCTGTAACCATATTGTTATTATAACTCAATGGGGCCACACCCTCAACCTGCATCTTTTTACTATTAATATACTTAAAAAACTTTTTGGGGTTAGTCTTGGCCTCGGCCGCGATGCGCTCCTCATTTTCTATCTTTGCCTTCCGGATTGCTGTTTTACAACACTTGTTATAGTGTTTATAATCATTAAACGCAGCTACTGTCCCCTCTGACTTATATTTCTTAAAAGCTTTCCTTTTTCTCCCTATTAACTTCTTTACCTCAGAGTTAAGCCACATAGGGTGATTCTTAACACTTCTACTTTTTCTTATTAATGGAATAAATTGAGAACAGTAATGATTTAATATAATTTTAAATGACAACCATTTCTGCTCTGTATTTTTATCAGAAAACATAATGCCCCAATCTATGCCCTGAAGCGCTGCCCTTAAGGAGCTAAAATTTGCCTTCCTAAAATTCAGTGTCTTTGTTGCCCCCGTGTAAATTTGTTTCCTGCACCAAACATTAAATGAAATAACATTATGGTCACTATTACCCAGGGGTTCAACCACTTGCACATTTGCTATACGTTCTGGGCCATTAGAGATCACTAGATCTAGTATAGCATGGTTCCTGGTTGGCTCCTCAACAACCTGTGACATAAAGTTGTCATGCAGCAAGTTTATAAACTTGTTCCCATTTACTGTCCTGGCAGTACTATTGCCCCAGTCAATATCAGGGTAATTAAAATCCCCCATTATTATCACTTGCCCCAAACTAGCAGCCTTTTCTATTTGCAACAGGAGCTGGGCCTCCTCCTCCTCACTTACATTAGGGGGTCTATAGCATACCCCTACAATTAGTTTGGTAGATTCCTTACTATCTG
This sequence comes from Xenopus tropicalis, assembly GCF_000004195.4. NCBI lineage: Eukaryota > Metazoa > Chordata > Amphibia > Anura > Pipidae > Xenopus > Xenopus tropicalis. The sequence continues at coordinate 15,281,616 of NC_030677.2, read as the reverse complement.
TGAGAAGCTCAACCCATAAGGATTCAGCTCCCTCTGTTAACCCCATCACTTCCTCCCTAATATTTGCTTTTAATTCCTGCTTAATGAACAGACACACTCCTCCTCCTTTTCTATTGCCCCTGTCCCTCCGAAACAATGTATACCCCCCAATATTAACTGCCCAGTCATGAGACTCATTCAACCAAGTTTCAGCAACTCCAATCACATCATATTTCCGCTCCAACGCCAGTACCTCCAGCTCTCCCATTTTACCAGTCAGACTCCTTGCATTGGTAAACATACATTTAATACTGGTTCCGGCGTGAGAATGACGTGTAAACAACTTATGGGCCTCCCTGCCATTATCAGTATCCCGAAGCAAGTCTCCTCCCCCATTTTCCCTTACTATGCCCACTACCTCATCTATCCTGTCTACCACAGAATTTCCCTCTGCACCCTCCCCCCCCACTCCTATAACGGCCCCCCTGTAGCGCACCCTATAACGGCCCCCCTGTAGCGCATCCTATAACGGCCCCCCTGTAGCGCATCCTATAACGGCCCCCCTGTAGCGCATCCTATAACGGCCCCCCTGTAGCGCATCCTATAACGGCCCCCCTGTAGCGCATCCTATAATGGTCCACCTGTAGCGCATCCTATAACGGCCCCCCTGTAGCGCATCCTATAATGGTCCACCTGTAGCGCACCCTATAACGGCCCCCCTGTAGCGCATCCTATAACGGCCCCCCTGTAGCGCACCCTATAACGGCCCCCCTGTAGCGCATCCTATAACGGCCCCCCTGTAGCGCATCCTATACCGGCCCCCCTGTAGCACATCCTATACCGGCCCCCCTGTAGCGCATCCTATAACGGCCCCCCTGTAGCGCATCCTATTCCGGCCCCCCTGTAGCACACCCTATACTGGCCCCCCTGTAGCACATCCTATACCGGCCCCCCTGTAGCGCATCCTATAACGGCCCCCCTGTAGCGCATCCTATAATTGTCCACCTGTAGCGCATCCTATAACGGCCCCCCTGTAGCGCATCCTATAATGGTCCACCTGTAGCGCACCCTATAACGGCCCCCCTGTAGCGCATCCTATAACGGCCCCCCTGTAGCGCACCCTATAACGGCCCCCCTGTAGCGCATCCTATAACGGCCCCCCTGTAGCGCATCCTATAATGGTCCACCTGTAGCGCATCCTATAACGGCCCCCCTGTAGCGCATCCTATAACGGCCCCCCTGTAGCGCACCCTATAACGGCCCCCCTGTAGCGCATCCTATAACGGCCCCCCTGTAGCGCACCCTATAACGGCCCCCCTGTAGCGCATCCTATAACGGCCCCCCTGTAGCGCATCCTATAACGGCCCCCTGTAGCGCATCCTATAACGGCCCCCCTGTAGCGCATCCTATAACGGCCCCCCTGTAGCACATCCTATAACGGCCCCCCTGTAGCGCATCCTATAATGGTCCACCTGTAGCGCATCCTATAACGGCCCCCCTGTAGCGCATCCTATAATGGTCCACCTGTAGCGCACCCTATAACGGCCCCCCTGTAGCGCATCCTATAACGGCCCCCCTGTAGCGCACCCTATAACGGCCCCCCTGTAGCGCATCCTATAACGGCCCCCCTGTAGCGCATCCTATACCGGCCCCCTGTAGCACATCCTATACCGGCCCCCCTGTAGCGCATCCTATAACGGCCCCCCTGTAGCGCATCCTATTCCGGCCCCCCTGTAGCACACCCTATACCGGCCCCCCTGTAGCGCATCCTATACCGGCCCCCCTGTAGCACACCCTATACCGGCCCCCCTGTAGCGCATCCTATAACGGCCCCCCTGTAGCTCATCCTATAATGGTCCACCTGTAGCGCATCCTATAACGGCCCCCCTGTAGCGCATCCTATAATGGTCCACCTGTAGCGCATCCTATAACGGCCCCCCTGTAGCGCATCCTATAACGGCCCCCCTGTAGCGCACCCTATAACGGTCCCCCTGTAGCGCATCCTATTCCGGCCCCCCTGTAGCACACCCTATACCGGCCCCCCTGTAGCGCATCCTATAACGGCCCCCCTGTAGCTCATCCTATAACGGTCCACCTGTAGCGCATCCTATAACGGCCCCCCTGTAGCGCATCCTATAACGGCCCCCCTGTAGCGCACCCTATAACGGCCCCCCTGTAGCGCACCCTATAACGGCCCCCCTGTAGCGCATCCTATAACGGCCCCCCTGTAGCGCATCCTATAACGGCCCCCCTGTAGCACATCCTATAACGGCCCCCCTGTAGCGCATCCTATAACGGCCCCCCTGTAGCGCATCCTATAACGCCCCCCCTGTAGCGCATCCTATAACGGCCCCCCTGTAGCGCATCCTATACCGGCCCCCCTGTAGCGCATCCTATAACGGTCCCCCTGTAGTGCATCCTATGGGTCTTATCCATATTTCTTATGTGATATTAATATATTACCTATATTATCTATATTATCTATATTGTTTGAAATTTTTTTTTCTACCCCCGCCCACTTCTGATGATATCATTTCCAGTTTGCAGCAACAGCACTTCCTCTTTAATGGTGGTCAGCGGGTCACGGATCAGGCTACGGATAAGGCAGTTGTGGGTAGGGTTGCCACCTCAGCCAGCGTTTGTAGCCAGGCAGGGGGCAGGGTTGTGATGTTATAGGGGTGGGGAAGAGGTCAGAGCAGTGATGCCACTAGGCGGGGCTATAACGCGACAATCGGCGATTGGCCGATCACCACATCAATCTCAATGAGTCCTGCCTGGTTTTCCTAATTTGGAAAGCTGGGCAGAATGTTTTGATGGAAGGGTTTTCGGAAGGGCTGTCTGAGTCAAAACTGGACAGATGGCAACCTTAGTTGTGGGTAGGTCAGGTAGAGGGTAGAAGCAAGTGAAAATGTGAGTTGTGGGTCTGGGTCGTGGGTTGCGGCCAGCGGGTTCCGCGTAGAACTCTACCCTGAATAGGAGGATGTCTGACTCTGATCTTTTTGTATTTGGAGGAGGGCCCAGTCCAAGCCCATGTCTTGTCTTCCCATCTACCCCTCCATGAATAGACAGTACACTAACAAACCTCATGTTGTGCATAATGGAGAGAAGGCGACCTTTGGATTCTGGGACTTAAATATTGGTTCCGTGCAGGACTCTACCCTGAATAGGAGGGCGTCTGACCCTGATCTTTTTGTGTTTGGAGGAGGACCCAGTCCAAGCCCATGTCTTGTCTTCCCATCTACCCCTCCATGAATAGACAGTACACTAACAAACCTCATGTGGTGCATATGGAGAGAAGGGGACCTTTGGATTCTGGGACTTAAATATTGGTTCCGTGCAGGACTCTACCCTGAATAGGAGGGCGTCTGACCCTGATCTTTTTGTATTTGGAGGAGGACCCAGTCCAAGCCCATGTCTTGTCTTCCCATCTACCCCTCCATGAATAGACAGTACACTAACAAACCTCATGTTGTGCAGAATGGAGAGAAGGCGACCTTTGGATTCCACCAGTACAAAGTCGCCAGTTGAGTCATTAATGGTTATAATCCCCCCAAACCTCTTAGTGTTTATACTGGATGCCATTTTCACCATTCATCCTCCCACAGTTGTTGTGCAGACTAAGGAAACTTAGAAAGAACAGATTGGCCGTGTTGCTTCCATTCCAGCGCCAGTGTTATAACATTGTGCTTAAATTGAAAGCATGCCCCTACTGCCACCGGCCTGGCTCCGGCTTGGCACCGGCCGCCGCACAGGATGTTCCACTTAGTGCACAAAAGCAGCCGATGAAGAGGAAAATATTGTGAGCCGAAGCCATCAAAGGGGGGAACTGCTCTGATTGCCACTCGCCGGGCAAAGAATGAAAGTTCCATCAATTACAATTTTTAAAACAAGGCCCATTTGTCTCTTCTAAATATAGAAAAAAAAAATCCACCAGAGGCCGAATGGTAAAAGACCTTTATATATATATATATACGGCTGTTTGACTAACTCGTTGGCCAAATGCATATACCGGGTCCCCATTGTACCCCATCAACAGTCAATAAAAAATATCAATCAATAAGTTCTTCTATACATTTATACACAGAGAGATAATATTATTAATACGCGTGGTGCTTAATGAACATTAAATGAAACCACCCAATAGGAATAGAAGGTCTGAGTTCCCAAAATCCCTAGACCTTGATATAAAAGTATTGGTTCTAACTGGGAGACTGAGGAGCTGCTCAACATAAACAAAATGGTCGGGGTACCGTCTGCCCTGGACCCTCTGTTGATGTTCTACAGATACAGATAGGTCCAAACTGGTGCAACTTTAGAAGCAAGCAAAGGGCAGAAGCAACCAGGAAAGATGAAAAGCAATATTATTGTTGTAAGGGCATGAAATGCGTCAGGTGTCTGGGTTTTTAAAAGAAATTGGATGTCTATACATCTATTGGGTCCAATAAAGATAATGATTGTATCCCTCCTGGTTCCACTTGGAGTTGTTCCAGTCAGATTGGACTTCTCTGATACTGACGCATTTTGTACCTGATCCATTAAAATCATATGCTACGCTGTGCTTTTCATGGGTTCAGTAAAGACTGGATGATTTAACCCTTCCTGCCCCCTCCTGACACTTGTTTTACAGCCACTGTGGACTTCCGCCTTTGGCCGGGTTGCCAAAACAAGTGGGCATTTGCCAATCTTGGGCTTATATACAGTCATATATGAATCAATACTCAGTAAAGCAGAAATGTTCCACTTCTGTACTACATATAAAACGGCTGCGACGTTAGAAAAAAATATTATTCAAAAATAACATTTTTCTACATTTGGAGACGGAACCTGAATAGGAGACTCCTGTTTGCGCCCACTAGGTGGCGCCTTTAGCCTGAGTCTTATAGAAATATATATATATTTTTTTTAATGTTATATATAACTCTTTCATTGCTTTGTTTCGCTAAACTATGCCACTCTGGAAAGGAACAGGACTTACAGTTTTTTACTGGGTTTTACACCAAAAGGATCTCCAGTTGTGTAGGGAGATTTTATTCCCCCCCAGTTATAGGATCTATAAGAGTTCCATTCAGTTAAAGTTCTTGAATTTACCCTGTTGACGGACAGAAAAGCCCACAAAATCATTATTTCTAGAGCAATCTCTAGTAAATGGGAGACAGATCTGTCCAATTAATAAAAATATTAGGCAGCGCTGGAGAGTTCATAATGTGGGCAGTGCAGGGACCTGTATTAGCACTTTTGATTTATGGGGCTATTAGGAGGCTTTAGTTGGAGCTGAGCCCTGGGCAGGCACACTGAATGCATCACGCTTGTCTGCCTTATGCGCTCCTCAACTAGCCCCTTCTTGGGGGGGGGGGGCTTCTGCTATTTAACCCTTTAGCTGCCATGGCAGCGTTACATAAACCAAATAAAAAAGGGGATTGCGTCACATATTTATTCTGCTATTTTCATTCGAACTCCGTCACTCTTCTATTTATTCATTTTGTTTGCATAACGGTTAGTGGGTCGTGGTTTTTGCTTTTAGCTGGAATGAGAAGAGTTAATTCCAGGAAAGAGAATGACTGACTGCTTCTGTATCTCAGGCTTAAGATAAGGAGGGATTTATTATACAGGTATATACAGGTATACGGGAAAGGCCATCTCCCATAAAACAGTACCTGTACTTGATCCCAACTAAGATATAATTACCCCTTATTGGGGCAGAACAGCCCTATTGGGTTTATTTCATGGTTAAATGATTCCCTTTTCTCTGTAATAATAAAACAGTACCTGTACTTGATCCCAACTAAGATATAATTACCCCTTATTGGGGGCAGAACAGCCCTATTGGGTTTATTTCATGGTTAAATGATTCCCTTTTCTCTGTAATAATAAAACAGTACCTGTACTTGATCCCAACTAAGATATAATTACCCCTTATTGGGGGCAGAACAGCCCTATTGGGTTTATTTAATGGTTAAATGATTCCCTTTTCTCTGTAATAATAAAACAGTACCTGTACTTGATCCCAACTAAGATATAATTACCCCTTATTGGGGCAGAACAGTCCTATTGGGTTTATTTAATGGTTAAATGATTCCCTTTTCTCTGTAATAATAAAACAGTACCTGTACTTGATCCCAACTAAGATATAATTACCCCTTATTGGGGCAGAACAGCCCTATTGGGTTTATTTAATGGTTAAATGATTCCCTTTTCTCTGTAATAATAAAACAGTACCTGTACTTGATCCCAACTAAGATATAATTACCCCTTATTGGGGCAGAACAGCCCTATTGGGTTTATTTAATGGTTAAATGATTCCCTTTTCTCTGTAATAATAAAACAGTACCTGTACTTGATCCCAACTAAGATATAATTACCCCTTATTGGGGCAGAACAGCCCTATTGGGTTTATTTAATGGTTAAATGATTCCTTTTTCTCTGTAATAATAAAACAGTACCTGTACTTGATCCCAACTAAGATATAATTACCCCTTATTGGGGGCAGAACTGTCTTGCTGATTCCAGGCCCCGCACATAAGCCAATAAGTCAGTAGCTGTTGCACTATTTACTTACAAATTAAATGAGAGTAATAATCCCCCCCCAGAGGACGTTGTCAGTACTGCACCAAGATGCCACATAAAAGCAGGTCATCTGACCTGGTCTATACGTTCTAGTTGGGATTGTTCTATACGTCCCACCCTCCTAACCCTTTAATGTTCGGCTGATGATGGAACTTGAAAGGCTGAAGAAGAATGGTATGGAAGTGTGTATTGATCCTGGTATTATTATATATTGAAAGAAAAGTTATATCATGACTAAACAGCTCCTTATTTATTTATACTTAATGATTGTCTCCTCTCCATCACCTCCTCTTCCTCAATGCGAAGAATCCCAGTTTGCCCAATTTTGGCCATGCCCTTTATCAGCTTGGCCACTCTACTGTAAACCTTCTCTAATTCCAGATCATTCTTCTCATATTTTTAGACCTTATCCTTACTGATATAATGTTTCCCTCTCTGTAGAACTACGCTGCTATGAAGCTGGTGAAGCCGTTCAGTTGATCGAGGATGACGCGAGCCTGCTGGTTTATGAAGCTTCTGCTGTCCAGCACTAAAGATCATGGAGACGCCACTGTGGAATGTTTGAAACTTTGCCTTTAGAACCTTGGCAATGGAAATCCAGCTGCTGTATGGCCATGTACACTATATCCTGTCTTCCGCTTCTACTTTGCCTTATATGTAACGCTGCATATCCTCTATGCACTGAAGGCAGCGATCCCCAATGGATCTGCCACACAACAGAGTCACTTGCGCACTATTTCTTTTCAATATAATCTAGATTGAGCTATCCGGAACCTAACTATCTAGAAAAAAAAAATCTATAAAAAAATTATTTTGCATAAATGGCAGTTTGTGGGGAAGTAAAATCCTGTTAACATGTCCAAGTCTCCTTAGCTTTGCCTTCATTAAAGGGCACTTTGTCCCTGTACTACAGTATCGGACAGCAATAGGGCTGTCTCCTATTGGGGTCTCTTATTCTGTACATTATGTGTAGTTTTATAATGCTGACTGATGGCCTTTAACCAGATTTATTGCTTAAAGCTATATTCAGTGATATAGTATATAAATATATATATGTGTGTGTGTATGGAATTTAAGGTAAGGGAGTTCATGTAGGGGAGTGATCCCCAAGCAGTGGCTCGGGGGCAACATGTTGCTCATCACCCCCTTTGATGTTGCTCCCAGTGGCCTCAGAGTAGGTGCCATTTTTAAATCTCTGGCTTGGAGGCAAGTTTTGGAAGCCCAGAGACACAGTTTTATTCCAAGCAGAGCCTCCTGCAGGCCAGCAGTCACATGGGGCTACCAAATAGCCAATCACAGCCCTTATTTAGCATCATCAAGGAAGTTTTTTCACATTTGTGTGACTCACAAGTGCATATGGTTGGAGATCCCTGATGTGGGGTCATCCCCCAGCATCCCCCTGACAGGGAAAGGTTCATTGATATGGCACCTTATCTCCTGTCAACTGCTCTCTAGGGTTTCAATCAAGTCCTTAATAGTTATAGGAGATATCTGTAATCACTGGTATTTTATTTGCCCACACAGTGGTCAGATGAAGATCATAATGGATGAGCAGTACATGTAGCCCCCATCATCTTAGAAGTTTCATTTACATTACCTAGGCTTCTCTTACATGTACCTGTTTGACCTACCCGGCTATAATTTGCTGGGCCTTAACCTATAATGGCCTTACTCTCTTTTAAGAGTTTGTTTGTAACCAGAGCTTACTCTTACTCTGTGGATGGGCAGAGAAAGTCAATAGCTAAGGTCAAGAAGGGGTCCTCTGAAACAGTTGGGACTGGTCTTCAGCCTCCTGTCATTTAGGGGATGCCTTCACATGGAGGCCAGCTTTCATTCTGTAGCCTTTACATGTTTGTTAGGGGATGGAGTTGTACCAATGGAATGGCTACTAGATGGTCAACAAAGCTGTGAGGCCCTACTTTATTTTCAAGGACACCGATGCCTTACAAAAGGCTAAATAGTTATAAACAGCTTTATTCTACCTTTTGAGTGCCTTCAGTTCCATGTTATATATAATATTACCTTATTTCTCATAAAACTATGCAATGCATCGTTTCTGGTCCAATATCTCAGGAAATGAAGCCCTTCTGTCCCTGAGTGTATGTTCCCCCTGACCCCAGGTGTAGGCACTTTAGCATATGACTTACGCTTGTTATCATTATTACGCATTAGCCTTACTATCAACCGTTGAACAACAGGACGATTCCACTGATTACATTTTTCTGTGGGTTCTCCAATAGTGAAATGCGCATATTCAAAATGGCTTCACAAGTGGCTGCAAAAGAGGGGAAAGGTTTGACTAGCGCACTTCTGCCTTCATTGGTTGGACTCCGGCCCCCCTCTTTGTATTAAAAATGCTTATATTTTTGGCTAACGTTTATTAACGCTACCTTCTACCTAGTGAGGAGGAACCAACCAGATTCCAATGAATCTGAAGGTCGATGAATGTAATTGATAAGATTCCGCCTGCAGTAAGCTTGGGCCTCCATCCTATAAGAGTTTACACTAATTTGAGGCTATAATAGTGTTTTCCAATGCTCAGGTCATCCATATACCAAAAAACACGACGAAGAAACACGAAGAAAGTTCGATAAACACTGTTTGGTTTCAACGTACATTGTGTCTTCTGAGATTTATTGTTGTACAATTGGTCTCCGAGGCCCGTGCAATGGTTAATTACTTATGTCTGGAGGGTGTCAACATTTCCTTGGTGTTTTGGATAATGGAAAATGTATCAGAATGTTATCTAAGCATATTCGCTGGGTTCTCCAACATTAATCTTTATTTTTGCTCTTTTTTTAATTGTGTTTGTGATATTGTGTAAGCCAATGAGAGGAACCAGTTCAAGGTGCATCCATTTTATTTATGCAGTATTGAAAATGTATATTACCATGGGTCGAGGTCATGGAATGTATCTTGTTTTAAAATTCTGGTTTTTGGGCACGAGGGCAGAATGTTAAAAACGTATATATTTTCCTGCACTGATTTTGAGAGAAATGCAAGTTATTAAAGCCGTGAGTTCGACTGACGCTTTATAGACTTCTGAATTCTTAAAGCCGTATTAAATGTCCGAACCTGACTAACGAAGTTTATTATACTATTTTTTTTTTTTTTAATGCCGCTAGTGGTGAAAATCATTTTAACAAAGAGTTGTACGTGGCACAAAATCATTTAACAGAGAATTTTCCAGTTCAAAGATTTGACTGCGCTGTAAAGGTAAATGAGCATGAATCCGAATGGAAACAAGTTTAGGTGGTTTTTTTTTTTTTAATATCATTTTTTTGGAATGGAATTGTCTGGCCTAAAACCAATTTTTTTAGATTTAGTTCCTGAATGCAGAATGCAGTATATATATATCACAAGATCTGTAGCAGTAACTTTTGGGAGTTTTCATTTCCAATTCCTTTTGAACCAATAAAACCAAATAATTACTCCCCCTAACTGGCCTTCAGGCTGGGCCCCCTTAGCCCATAACAAGGTTACAGATATATAGAAACATTGGGGTAACAGTCACCCCGCTATAGTTCCAGGGGTACCCAGGGCACAAATAAGCACTCACCCCAAATCCCCCCTAACTGGCCTTCAGGCTGGGCCCCCTTAGCCCATAACAAGGTTACAGATATATAGAAACATTGGGGTAACAGTCACCCCGCTATAGTTCCAGGGGTACCCAGGGCACAAATAAGCACTCACCCCAAATCCCCCCCTAACTGGCCCTCAGGCTGGGCCCCCTTAGCCCATAACAAGGTTACAGATATATAGAAATATTGGGGTAACAGTCACCCTGCTATAGTTCCAGGGGTACCCAGGGCACAAATAAGCACTCACCCCAAATCCCCCCCTAACTGGCCTTCAGGCTGGGCCCCCTTAGCCCATAACAAGGTTACAGATATATAGAAACATTGGGGTAACAGTCACCCCGCTATAGTTCCAGGGGTACCCAGGGCACAAATAAGCACTCACCCCAAATCCCCCCCTAACTGGCCTTCAGGCTGGGCCCCCTTAGCCCATAACAAGGTTACAGATATATAGAAACATTGGGGTAACAGTCACCCTGCTATAGTTCCAGGGGTACCCAGGGCACAAATAAGCACTCACCCCAAATCCCCCCTAACTGGCCTTCAGGCTGGGCCCCCTTAGCCCATAACAAGGTTACAGATATATAGAAACATTGGGGTAACAGTCACCCTGCTATAGTTCCAGGGGTGCCCAGGGCACAAATAAGCACTCACCCCAAATCCCCCCCTAACTGGCCTTCAGGCTGGGCCCCCTTAGCCCATAACAAGGTTACAGATATATAGAAACATTGGGGTAACAGTCACCCTGCTATAGTTCCAGGGGTACCCAGGGCACAAATAAGCACTCACCCCAAATCCCCCCTAACTGGCCTTCAGGCTGGGCCCCCTTAGCCCATAACAAGGTTACAGATATATAGAAACATTGGGGTAACAGTCACCCTGCTATAGTTCCAGGGGTACCCAGGGCACAAATAAGCACTCACCCCAAATCTCCCCCTAACTGGCCTTCAGGCTGGGTCCCCTTAGCCCATAACAAGGTTACAGATATATAGAAACATTGGGGTAACAGTCACCCTGCTATAGTTACAGGGGTACCCAGGGCACAAATAAGCACTCACCCCAAATCTCCCCCTAACTGGCCTTCAGGCTGGGCCCCCTTAGCCCATAACAAGGTTACAGATATATAGAAACATTGGGGTAACAGTCACCCTGCTATAGTTCCAGGGGTACCCAGGGAACAAATAAGCACTCACCCCAAATCCCCCCCTAACTGGCCTTTAGGCTGGGCCCCCTTAGCCCATAACAAGGTTACAGATATATAGAAACATTGGGGTAACAGTCACCCTGCTATAGTTCCAGGGGTACCCAGGGCACAAATAAGCACTCACCCCAAATCCCCCCCTAACTGGCCTTCAGGCTGGGCCCCCTTAGCCCATAACAAGGTTACAGATATATAGAAACATTGGGGTAACAGTCACCCTGCTATAGTTCCAGGGGTACCCAGGGCACAAATAAGCACTCACCCCAAATCCCCCCTAACTGGCCTTCAGGCTGGGCCCCCTTAGCCCATAACAAGGTTACAGATATATAGAAACATTGGGGTAACAGTCACCCTGCTATAGTTCCAGGGGTACCCAGGGCACAAATAAGCACTCACCCCAAATCTCCCCCTAACTGGCCTTCAGACTGGGCCCCCTTAGCCCATAACAAGGTTACAGATATATAGAAACACTGGGGTAACAGTCACCTTTAAATAACATTATAAAGGCTCTGTTTTAATGGTATTTCATTATAAAAGGTGCAAATGTGTCATTGCAAAACAATTACCCTTCCGAACAGTCAGATTTGTCTCTGTGCAGCAATAAAAACGTAAGTCTTGCTAGAACAATTGGTCCGTATTACGGAAGTTTCCATGAACATGCTAATGTCCTATACACTTTCCAATGAATCACTTGTGTCGGAGCAAAGAATTCACAATAACAAGAGCTCTGGAACAGCGAGAGATTATTATCTGTGGTCACCAATATATAAAAGGTTTGCACTGATCTTATTAAACGTTAAGCAAGACGAGGAAGCCGGGGCCGGTGTTTCTTATTTGATAATAGGATAGTCAGGGTTGATAATTGGCTTTAGGAAAGAATGGGCAGAAATTTGCATAGCTAACATTCGGTTCTAAATGGTTCAAAATGAGTCAACTGTTTCCACTGGACCATCATTCTGACGAGGAAACGTTGGGGCATAATGTGTTTCTGATGTGACTCAAAAGGAAACTATTATAATAGAAAACATTATTTTAGGTGGCCCAATGACTAATCTAAACAAGAGGTGGCTAGTCTGTGTACTTACAAGACCCCTTAACATGGACTCTTACAAGACCCCTTACCATGACTTCTTACAAGACCCCTTACCATGACCTCTTACAAGACCCCTTACCATGACCTCTTACAAGACCCCTTACCATGACCTCTTACAAGACCCCTTACAATGAACTCTTACAAGACCCCTTACCATGACCTCTTACAAGACCCCTTACAATGAACTCTTACAAGACCCCTTACCATGACCTCTTACAAGACCCCTTACCATGACCTCTTACAAGACCCCTTACCATGACCTCTTACAAGACCCCTTACCATGACTTCTTACAAGACCCCTTACCATGACTTCTTACAAGACCCCTTACCATGAATTCTTACAAGACCCCTTACCATGACCTCTTACAAGACCCCTTACCATGACCTCTTACAAGACCCCTTACCATGACCTCTTACAAGACCCCTTACCATGACTTCTTACAAGACCCCTTACCATGACTTCTTACAAGACCCCTTACCATGAATTCTTACAAGACCCCTTACCATGACCTCTTACAAGACCCCTTACCATGACCTCTTACAAGACCCCTTACCATGACTTCTTACAAGACCCCTTACCATGACCTCTTACAAGACCCCTTACCATGACCTCTTACAAGACCCCTTACCATGACCTCTTACAAGACCCCTTACCATGACTTCTTACAAGACCCCTTACCATGAATTCTTACAAGACCCCTTACAATGAACTCTTACAAGACCCCTTACCATGACCTCTTACAAGACCCCTTACCATGACCTCTTACAAGACCCCTTACCATGAATTCTTACAAGACCCCTTACCATGAACTCTTACAAGACCCCTTACCATGACCTCTTACAAGACCCCTTACCATGACCTCTTACAAGACCCCTTACCATGAATTCTTACAAGACCCCTTACCATGAACTCTTACAAGACCCCTTACCATGACCTCTTACAAGACCCCTTACAATGAACTCTTACAAGACCCCTTACCATGACCTCTTACAAGACCCCTTACAATGAACTCTTACAAGACCCCTTACCATGACCTCTTACAAGACCCCTTACCATGACCTCTTACAAGACCCCTTACCATGACCTCTTACAAGACCCCTTACCATGACTTCTTACAAGACCCCTTACCATGAATTCTTACAAGACCCCTTACAATGAACTCTTACAAGACCCCTTACCATGACCTCTTACAAGACCCCTTACCATGACCTCTTACAAGACCCCTTACCATGAATTCTTACAAGACCCCTTACCATGAACTCTTACAAGACCCCTTACCATGACCTCTTACAAGACCCCTTACCATGACCTCTTACAAGACCCCTTACCATGACTTCTTACAAGACCCCTTACCATGAACTCTTATAAGACCCCTTACCATGACTTCTTACAAGACCCCGGCAGCCAAGACCCAGTCTCTTGTTCGCACAACTGCCTGGTTGGCAAGCAGATAGCAGCTTAAATTCCAAACTGGAGAGCTGCTAAACTAAAAGCTAAATAACTGAAAAAAAAACTACAAAAAAAAAAACAATTGGCAATTTGGCAATTGTCATACTATAAGTTAATTTCAAGATGAACAATCCCTTTAAAGGAAAACTATACCCCCAGAATGATCACTTAACCAACATTAAGGTTAAGTGGCCTATTAGAGAATCTCACCAAACAGGAATATATATATCAGTAAATGCCCTTTTACATCCTTTCCCTTGAACCGCCATTTAGTGATGGGCTGTGTGCTCCCTCAGAGATCAGCTGACAGGAAGTGATGCAGCTCTAACTGTAACAGGAAGTAGTGTGGGAGCAAAAGGCAGAACTCTGCCCATTCATTGGCTGATGGGGCCTAGCATGTATGTGTGCCTTGGCTTGTTTGTGTGCACTGTGACTCCTATGATCCCAAGGGGTGGCCCTTAGTACTTAAAATGGCAGTTTCCTATCTAGGATTACCCAGTAGGACATACTATTTATGAAAATGGTTTATTTATATGAAGCAGGGTTTTACATATGAGCTGTTTATGCAATATATTTGTATAGAGACCTACATTGTTGGGGGTATAGTTTGCCTTTAGAATGTTATAGAAAGTCCAGTTCTATATTATTAGAATGAAGGCATTGTGTCCAATCCCACGTGTTTGCGGCGAGGTCCTTCTAAGACCAATTATTCCCAACCCTGCTGTGGCTCAGTAAGAACTGTTCTTGTTCCAGAGCGAGCTAGACCTTTCCATAGGAAGCCTTTGCCACGGAGACCGCGGCGGAAGGTTAAAGGTGACGGCTGAAGCTGCTTTCAATGTTCTCCTTTAGTTACAAGCTGAATATTGCCGTAGCTATTTGTTTTTGTGAGTGCGTGTGGTTTCACCCCCCCCCCCCCTTACCCCGCACTCTAAAATGACCGGTATTCCAAGATTGTCTGTAAGATCTAAAGCGCGTCGGCAATAAAAAACCCTAATGAAGAGAATATTTCATTCATTAGTTTCCTAAATGTTTACAAGAGAGAAACACAAAGATCTCATTGATGGAATTCCTTCGACACAAGGAGCGTTGGCTGCTCTTACGAGCACTAAAGCAAAACCACAGGGAGATTAAAGGGGCGCTCGCAGAGGGCATTAATACAAAGCATCTCGGCCTTGTCACTCACAGCTTCACCACTTTAGTTTAATCATCGAAATTATCCAACGGACATGGCATTTTCTTTTCTTTTTTTTCCAGCCTGGCACCGTTTTTTTACATCAGTCTGGTTTGGGTTATACAATATAATACCCCGTTGTTATACGGTGTAGTCTGTATCGTCATTCTGATTGGCCCTAAGCGAGCGCACCTCCCGCAGAGTTCAATCCCAGCCTTCAATTGAAAGCGCAGTCGATCGGAGTTTACTGCTTCTACGTTTTATGAATTGCGGGGGGAATAAGACTTCAAAAATGCTGCTCCGTTTGACTTAACGAGGGGGGGGGCTTTTATCATCGGAGGCACTGAATTGTGGTTAATAAATGGATCACTAACATTATTAGGGTGCCTTATTCTGAAGATTTTGCCGACTGATTAGAAGCAGCCATTACTTTATTTGTCTGTGGTTATCCAGTTGTCCCGTGAATGTTTATGGAATGTTTGTTGTTGGTCCCCGATGTGATCTTATTTAAAGCGGGCCCATTGCCCATTTCTGTAAATAGATTTCAGTCTAAACTAAAGCTGAAATAAAGCTACTATTTATAATTATAATTACTAATCATAATGATTAGCATTGAAGGAATAAATGTGTATAGGCTATGAGCAAACTTAGGGGGCTGTTCCTGCTGAATTGCGCTTAGTACAGGGGAATCCCTATGTGCCATAGTTTTATGGTATCTCTCTGTACAGGCTATGAGCAAACTTAGGGGGCTGTTCCTGCTGAATTGTGCTTAGTACAGGGGAATCCCTATGCTGCCATAGTTTTATGGTATCTCTCTGTACAGGCTATGGGCAAACTTAGGGGGCTGTTCCTGCTGAATTGTGCTTAGTACAGGGGAATCCCTATGTGCCATAGTTTTATGGTATCTCTCTGTACAGGCTATGAGCAAACTTAGGGGGCTGTTCCTGCTGAATTGCGCTTAGTACAGGGTAATCCCTATGTGCCATAGTTTCATGGTATCTCTTTGTACAGGCTATGGGCAAACTTAGGGGGCTGTCCCTGCTGAATTGTGCTTAGTACAGGGGAATCCCTATGCTGCCATAATTTTATGGTATCTCTCTGTACAGGCTATGAGCAAACTTAGGGGGCTGTTCCTGCTGAATTGTGCTTAGTACAGGGTAATCCCTATGTGCCATAGTTTCATGGTATCTCTTTGTACAGGCTATGGGGCAACCTTAGGGGGCTGTCCCCCTGGCCTGAATTGTGCTTAAGTACAGGGGAATCCCTATGTGCCAATGGTTTTATGGTATCTCTCTGTACAGGCCTATGAGGCAAACCTTAGGGGGCCTGTTTCCTGCTGAATTGTGCTTAGTACAGGGTAATCCCTAGTGCCATAGTTCAACTGGTATCTCCTTTGTACAGGCTAATGGGCAACTTAGGGGGCGGTGTCCTGCTGAATTGTGCTTAGTACAGGGAATCCCTATGCTGCCATAGTTTTATGGTATCTCTCTGTACAGGCTATGAGCAAACTTAGGGGGCTGTTCCTGCTGAATTGTGCTTAGTACAGGGAATACCTATGCTGTTATACTTTTAAAAGTAATTCTCTGGATAAAGGTAGCAACTTTACAGGGATGTTTCCTCAGTCCCTTTGCCAGGTATTTTCCATGCAAGTATGTCCCCTTACTGACAAGGCCATGCTCACCATGTGACCCAATGTTCCAGCAGCTGCACCCACAGGGTATTTAATTAAGTGTGTTGGATCCATGCAAACCTAAAAGGGAAGGTATGGAAGTGCGTATGTTCTAGAGCTTGTCCGCCTAATTAAAATGAGGGGTTTTGACATTTCCGAGATCTGACAACATTACACAAGCGTTACAGTTTCCACATTCCATCATTATTAAATAAGATACAGTTAGGATGTGCAGAAAGGATATAGTAATAAGGGAAGATTACTTAGAAAGAAGGAAAGAGGATTAGCAGATGTGAAAACATCCTCTGTAGGTAACACGTAATGATCGGCGAGTCTCTATGGAATATTCAGTGTTGGCCAAGGAGCCTGAAGATCCGCGCCCCAGGGGTTGCCTGTCTGTCTTTTTCGGTTGGGCCCAATTCCTGTCCCCTCACCCTTGCCCGTGCCTGGGGCTCTGAAATAGGCAGGCTAGATGATTATTTATAAGCTGTGCCTTGTGTGGTTACATGGATACGCTGCACCGAGCTGTTGAATTTTACTTGCAGTCCAGAAGGTTCCAACATTAAACCATTGTGATTCTTTATGTGTCTAGTGGGGGGGGGCAAATGACGTTGGTATGTATGTTCTGACCCTGGGCTAGTGACTAGTGATGAGCGAATCTGTTCCGTTTCGCTTCGCCGAAAAATTCGCGAATCTTTAAAAAGATCCGCGAAACGGCGAAAAATTCGCGAAACGGCGAAAATGTCGTGCGACAAAAAAAATTTGTCGCCCGCGGCTATTATTTTGTCGCGCGGCTATTGTTTCATCGCCCGCGGCTATTATTTTGTCGCGCGGCTATTGTTTCGTCGCCCGCGGCTATTATTTTGTCGCGCGGCTATTGTTTCGTCGCCCGCGGCTATTATTTTGTCGCGCAGCTATTGTTTTGTCGCACGCGGCTATTGTTTTGTCGCACGCGGCTATTATTTCATCGCGCGGCTATTCTTTTGACGCCCGCGACAATTCTTTTTTACGCCGGCGACAATTTTTGGACGTGCGGCGAATTTTTCCGCGGCGAATTTTTTCATCCGTTTCGCGAAACAATCCGCCAATGGCGAAACGCGGAAATTCGCCGCGAATCCATGCCTGGCGAAACATTTCGCCCATCACTACTAGTGACTGAATGATCAAATGGGCATAGACTATATCAATGCCTGTTGGGGTGAAGACATATGGGCCAACAGTTTAAAAGTTACGCCGACTAATCGGCACTTGTGCAAATGGTGCAATTGGTCATAGCGACGCATATATTAACCACTAAAATGTGGTGATTAGTCACTTCGACTGAATTTTTCAAAGTCATGGAAGCTAAACGATTCTCAAGCAACCAAGATTTTCTGCTAGACCAGCTGATATGGTATTGATCATAAAAGAGATCAGTCTTTGATCCATATCCAAGACAACCGGCTGCCAATTTGATGTGTGTCAAACCCTGAGCTCAGGTAACTGACAGCAGAAAAGAAGATGGGGGGCATCTTTGGGGGCACAGATCTTCCCTGCTAAAGGGCGGTGGTTGCCATGGGATGGTACAGGAGCCTAAAACATAATGTACAACATTTCTAACCAACTTCTTGTTAGGCTTTAGTTCTCCTTATGGAAGGTCTCAGTTATGAAGAAGGACTGGCCAAGTTGGGTTTACAATGGAGAAGAGGCACTTAAGGGGTGATATGTTTAAATATATAAGGGGATCATATAATAATCTCTCTAATGCTTTATTTACCAGTAGGTCCTTCCAACGGGCACAAGGGCACCCACTCCAATAAGAAGAAAGGAGGTTCTGTCTTAATATTTGGAAAGGGTACCTTTACAGTGGTAGATGTGAGGTTGTGGAATTCCCTCCCTGAATCATACTGGCTGATACATTATATAGCTTTAAGAAGGGGTTGAATGGATTCTTAGCAAGTGAGGGAATACAGGGGTAGGGGAGATAGCTCTCAGTACAAGTGAGGGAATACAGGGGTAGGGGAGATAGCTCTCAGTACAAGTGAGGGAATACAGGGGTAGGGGGGATAGCTCTCAGTACAAGTGAGGGAATACAGGGGTAGGGGGGATAGCTCTCAGTACAAGTGAGGGAATACAGGGTTATGGGAGATAGCTCTCAGTACAAGTGAGGGAATACAGGGGTAGGGGAGATAGCTCTCAGTACAAGTGAGGGAATACAGGGGTAGGGGAGATAGCTCTCAGTACAAGTGAGGGAATACAGGGGTAGGGGGGATAGCTCTCAGTACAAGTGAGGGAATACAGGGGTAGGGGGGATAGCTCTCAGTACAAGTGAGGGAATACAGGGTTATGGGAGATAGCTCTCAGTACAAGTGAGGGAATACAGGGGTAGGGGAGATAGCTCTCAGTAAAAGTGAGGGAATACAGGGGTAGGGGGGATAGCTCTCAGTACAAGTGAGGGAATACAGGGTTATGGGAGATAGCTCTCAGTACAAGTGAGGGAATACAGGGGTAGGGGAGATAGCTCTCAGTAAAAGTGAGGGAATACAGGGGTAGGGGGGATAGCTCTCAGTACAAGTGAGGGAATACAGGGTTATGGGAGATAGCTCTCAGTACAAGTGAGGGAATACAGGGGTAGGGGAGATAGCTCTCAGTACAAGTGAGGGAATACAGGGGTATGGGAGATAGCTCTCAGTACAAGTGAGGGAATACAGGGGTAGGGGAGATAGCTCTCAGTACAAGTGAGGGAATACAGGGGTATGGGAGATAGCTCTCAGTACAAGTGAGGGAATACAGGGGTAGGGGGGATAGCTCTCAGTACAAGTGAGGGAATACAGGGGTAGGGGAGATAGCTCTCAGTACAAGTGAGGGAATACAGGGGTAGGGGAGATAGCTCTCAGTACAAGTGAGGGAAACAGGGGTAGGGGAGATAGCTCTCAGTACAAGTGAGGGAATACAGGGGTAGGGGGGATAGCTCTCAGTACAAGTGAGGGAATACAGGGGTAGGGGAGATAGCTCTCAGTACAAGTGAGGGAATACAGGGGTAGGGGGGATAGCTCTCAGTACAAGTGAGGGAATACAGGGGTAGGGGGGATAGCTCTCAGTACAAGTGAGGGAATACAGGGGTAGGGGGGATAGCTCTCAGTACAAGTGAGGGAATACAGGGGTATGGGGAGATAGCTCTCAGTACAAGTGAGGGAATACAGGGTAGGGGAGATAGCTCTCAGTACAAGTGGGGAATACAGGGGTAGGGGAGATAGCTCTCAGTACAAGTGAGGGAATACAGGGGTAGGGGAGATAGCTCTCAGTACAAGTGAGGGATACAGGGGTAGGGGAGATAGCTCTCAGTACAAGTGAGGGAATACAGGGGTAGGGGAGATAGCTCTCAGTACAAGTGAGGGAATACAGGGTAGGGGGAGATAGCTCTCAGTACAAGTGAGGGAATACAGGGGTAGGGGAGATAGCTCTCAGTACAAGTGAGGGAATACAGGGGTAGGGGAGATAGCTCTCAGTACAAGTGAGGGAATACAGGGGTAGGGGGGATAGCTCTCAGTACAAGTGAGGGAATACAGGGGTAGGGGGGATAGCTCTCAGTACAAGTGAGGGAATACAGGGGTAGGGGGGATAGCTCTCAGTACAAGTGAGGGAATACAGGGGTAGGGGGATAGCTCTCAGTACAAGTGAGGGAATACAGGGTAGGGGGATAGCTCTCAGTACAAGTGAGGGAATACAGGGGTAGGGGGATAGCTCTCAGTACAAGTGAGGGAATTACAGGGGTAGGGGGGATAGCTCTCAGTACAAGTGAGGAATACAGGGGTAGGGGGGATAGCTCTCAGTACAAGTGAGGAATACAGGGGTAGGGGGGATAGCTCTCAGTACAAGTGAGGGAATACAGGGGTAGGGGGGATAGCTCTCAGTACAAGTGAGGGAATACAGGGTAGGGGAGATAGCTCTCAGTACAAGTGAGGGAATACAGGGTAGGGAGATAGCTCTCAGTACAAGTGAGGGATACAGGGGTAGGGGGATAGCTCTCAGTACAAGTGAGGAATACAGGGGTAGGGGAGATAGCTCTCAGTACAAGTGAGGGAATACAGGGGTAGGGGAGATAGCTCTCAGTACAAGTGAGGAATACAGGGGTAGGGGAGATAGCTCTCAGTACAAGTGAGGGAATACAGGGGTAGGGGGGATAGCTCTCAGTACAAGTGAGGGAATACAGGGGTAGGGGAGATAGCTCTCAGTACAAGTGAGGGAATACAGGGGTAGGGGAGATAGCTCTTAGTACTAGTTGATCCAGGGACTGGTCCGATTGCCATCTTGGAAGGAATTTTTTCCCCTCTGCAGCAAATTAGAGAGGCTTCAGATGGGGTTTTCGCCTTCCTCTGGATCAACTAAAAGTTAGGCAGGTTATATATAGGCATTATGGTTGAACTTGATGAACATATGTCTTTTTTTAACCTAACTTACTATATTACTATTCTATCTAGGGTCCACTAGGAAACCTTCTTTTATCCTGGTGGTCCATTTCCAGTCTGTGAGAATCGTTTTTCTCTTGGATGAAACCATTTACCAACATCACAATGACCCTAATGTTTTCTCTCTGTATAAAGAACACAATTTAAAAGGAAAACACACACTGGCCTCTGATTAACCTACTTAAAACCCTTTTTAGTAAAGACAACTGAAACTACAAACAACCCCTGGAACAGTTTATTTGTGGTCGTCGGGGACGCTCGGACGTAAATTTGTTTACTTAATGGCTCACAATTGCGTGCGGGTGAGAGCGAAAAATCCAAAAAGTAAACCTAATGTTACACAAGTGGGTATCACTTTTCCTAAAATAAAAATGTTGAGTTGGATGTAACACTACACTAAAAGCTAATTACGCTCAGAAAGCTGCCAAGTCTGATGTTGAGTTGTTAATTATGTCACGTTGATGTGGTGCAGGAGGCTACTGTAGGCCTTCTGGGGCAAGAGGAATGCTGAGTTTAGCAGCTAGTGTTACACCGGTGGCTACAGTTCTTGCTTTTTTGCTCCGGCGCTTCAAAGGGGGCGAAATTCATTATGCTGTTTTTTTACTTTAAGCCATACGAGTTGAAGTCAGCCAGTGCCAAAATCGACAGGTCAAGCAGCGAGTCAAAGAAACAGAAAAGGTAAGGAGCCAAGGTTACAAAAACATTAGGACTGAGTTCCATTGTCTGAATTCAAAAAAACACTGGGAAGTTTCCATGTCCCTTTGCCATTTTGATTTTTTTTTTTTTTTTTGGAATCGTTTTCTATCTGTACTTCGTTTTAAAAATAGAATACGGCCCGCAGAGAGCTATCGCCGGACTGTTATGGGGGGAAAACTCAAATAGGATCTCAGTTTGCAAATAGAATGAATTCATTCTGCACTTTCACATCTGTTTGTAGTAACCGTGCCGGGATGACTGATGGCGCTCAGATTGTTGGGTTTATTTTATAAGGTGGGAAACGCAGAGATGTCTACTAATCCCGTGTCATTAGGGAGATAGACATCTCAGTCCCTGGATTTGTAAACATTTTTCACACTAAATCAGTGCTACTATAGGTCAAATATATGTGTCTGCCCATATATATATATATATAGAGAGAGAGAGAGTGAGAGAGAGAGTAGAGCATGTATATACTGAATTCCTCTTGTCCCCATAATGAATATATTGTATAAGGTACCTATTTAGCGATATCAAACTGAATTCCTGCAGAAGAGGTGAAAGCAGAGCAGACAGTAGCCATTCTCCTGAGCCCTATAAGTCAAAACAGACACAAAATCAAAAATTTAATCAGCAACACTGTGCTCCATAAAAGATATTGAATTTTATTTTATCCAAGGCTATTGTGATACTAATATCTACAGTTAGTATTAGTGGTTGTATATATAGTGTATGTATGTGAGTGTATAGATAGGTAAGTATAGGTTGTGTGTGCTGGGTTTACTTGGAAGGGTTGAACTTGATGGACTCTGGTCTTTTTTCAACCCTATGTAACTATGTAACTATGATTAAAAAGAATCAAGCTCTCAAAAGAATGTATCACACTCCAAAAATCAACCCAAAAAATAACCTTTCTTAAACCATCATCTAAAACATATTGGCTTCCAGTGCCTTGGCAAGAAGTTAGTAGTAGTTCCCCTTGATATTGGGGCCATCTTTACACTCCTTTGTTTATACCCCAATGTACTACTATGCCTCAGTAATTCCTTTTTGTATTATGTACTCTAAAAACAATCAAAGTTGAGGTCAATGCCTTACGCCTTTCGGGCGTCACTGCCCTTAATCATGGGTATAAAAACGGACACAGCTGCACTTGTAATTTTTCAAAAGTATGTTTAAAACATAATTTGGTGTTGACATTTGATTTACTGGGTGCAAGACCTATTGACACAAGCCAATGTGGGAACATGAGAGCGACAGGCCCAGGGCGGTGGATGCTCCAAGGTTCCAAAGGCCTTCATCAAAATGCACTCTCCATTGTGTCCACTTTAGAGCACCGGCACTTGCTGCTGCTTCCGTAGATGACTTCTCTTAACTCTGTCTCTATAGGCACCTAAATAATGTTTCTGCTGCTAGAGCACCCTTCCAACCCGTCACCCTTTTTTCCATTTCTATGGTTGACTCTCACCCTCTCTCTTTAAACCACACTGACGAAAGCGTAGCCATTTGCCTACTAAGTGGAACATAGAACCTTGCTTGTAACATGTCCCATATATTTATTTACCATGCTAGTGAAAAACTTGCCCCCTTAAGTCATAGGGGGTGATTTATTAACGATTAAATTTTTTCCACGAATCAAAAATTTTTTATCTAAAACTCCCAAAATTCGAACTGTGGTTCAAAAACTTGAATGTTCGATATTTATATTAGTGCAAAAAATCGGAAAACTTGAATCGAAAACCTTGCGAATTTATGTAGAAGTCAGTGGAAGCCATCATAGGCAATATCAAGCCATATTTTCAATTAGAGATTTTCAAGTTTTTCTGTTTTTTTTTTAAGATTGTAAACTCACAAATCTGAGGTATTCTTTTTTTTTAATCAAATAAGTTTTTCATATTTGGATTGAATTATTTTTAGTTAAATGCACTTTGGACTTATTAATTTGAACTACTATAATTTTTAATAAATTAGCAAACATTTGAGTTCTTTTTAAAATGCAAGTTTATTCTAGAGATGCACCGAACCCACTTTTTTCGGTTCAGCTGGACCCCCAAACCTACCCTGACAGATTCTGCTGAATCCCGAACCGAATCTGAATTAGCGTATGCTAATTAAGATCGAAATGGGTTAAAAATTGCCGCGTGTGCCGCGTGTGCCGCGTGTGCCGCGCCCGGCAATTTTTTTTCCCACGACCATTTAACTCTTTCCGAATTCTAATTAGCATATGCTAATTTGTGCTAATTAGGATTCGGATTCGTTTCGTCCGTGGCCGTGGATTTGCCCGAAACCGAATCCTTCAAAAAAAAGCCTGGATTCGGCCCGAATCCTGCAACCCTAGTTTATTCTAAGTAGAAAAAAACTCTCCAATTCACAAACCCAAAAATGCAATGAAGCGATAAAACCAGTCTCCCAGGAATGTAGAAGAGCCAAACCTGCCGGCCATAATAACTACATAAGCAGTAATGACCCTACAGTGGTCACTTCTAAAGGACCAACCTTTGGTCCTTCCTGGTATATGAAGGTTCCATGTTGGACACCTGTAATAGCCACTATTATTGCCCCCCCCAATTCTCACTTCATCTAGGGGGGATTTGCAGCGTTTGTTCTGCAAGGAGGATGCTCAGGCCCAGGGGCCTCTAGTGCATCTTTTATCCCAACATCTGGGGCAGGTATGGCCTTTGGAAATATCAGCGCTATGCCCCTCTATTGCTGCGCTGAGAACCACTGTGGTTTCCAATCAAGGAAGTGATCCCATTGCTAAATGAGAGAATGAAGCTTTTTGTGCCAGGAAAAAAATGTGCCACATCCTGAATTTTTTTCTTTTTTGACTTGTTGTTGCAGAAAACGGCACTTAAAATGGAAACGATTTAAACATTAAATAGGATTTGATTCAAATATGAAAATGTACTGACTGCGGTTTCACAGTTAGACATCATTACTACATTCGAGATTAAAAGCAACAAGACAGGGTCATAATAAATTATCGTCTCTTAAGGTCTTCTGTTGCGACGAAGTAGAGGAAAATCCTGAAATCCATACCACAACCTTTTATTACCCAGGGCCTCTGTAGAAAATTCATCATTCAACATAATGGGGGCATTTGAAAAGAATATTAAGACTTATGCCATGAACATGAAACCGAAAATCTGCAAACCATCTGTCTTTGGGTGTGAGTGTTTAAGGCTAAGTAATGTGTGCGTATAAATATTTAGTTAATTTTAAGAGACAACAAGCGTCCCGTAATACAGTCGGGTCCGGCGATGATGAACGAGAATCGTGCAGCCAAGGCTGAAAAAGTGGGAGAGTCGGGTTCGGTTGTCATCGTTTGACGAGTATTGGCTTCCAGCGCAAGGAAAATGTCAGCGGCTACGGGCGTTTAGAACACAGGAAACCGTGGATCCAGACGAGAAAATTACAAATTGTATACAATGTCACTAATTCTCCCGTAAAATTTGTGGGGTGGAGTAGGCAGCTTCCTAATGCTCGTCTCCCGAACTCCAATGTTATGTCTTCCAGTTGGAACGCTCTTATCTCGCTCTGCGTCTGAAGGTCTTGGACAAAGTTTGTGTTTTCATTCAGTTTGATCGTATATCCAATGTGTCACTAGGAATTGTGCTCAGTTGTCCTTAGATCAAATAGTAAAGTAAATCATCCAGTCTATTATTATCTGTCTGTATTGAATTCAAGCGTGCTAAATTGTGCTTAGCACAGAGAAATAAGGGGGGGGTCTTAAGGTGGCCATACACAAGCCGATTCTAGTTGTCAATATCAGTTCCTTAGACCGATTCAGCAGCTTATTGGCCATGTAGGGGTGCTAAAGACTGGTCTGCCGACCGACATCTGGCTTGATATTGGCCAAATATCCATCGGGCAGGTTTAGTCAGATCGGGGACCGCATCGGCTCATTGATATGGTCCCCGAACCGACTGCACCTGTAATGCTTGTCTCCCAGGGTCCAAATTACCTTAGTGACCAGGGAGCAAGTTGAATGAGAGAATGGTAAACGAATAGGAGAAGGACTGAATAGAAAAACAAGTTATAAAAAGTAACAGTAACAATAAAATTGTAGCCTCACAGAGCAATCGTTTTTGGCTGCAGGGGTCAGTGACCCCCATTTGGAAGCTGCAAAGAGTTAAGGAATGGAGCTCCAAATTACACAAAGACCTTTTATCTGGAAAACCCCAGGTCCTGAGCATACTGAATAATAGATCCCATACCTAGGGCTGCCACCTCTGCCAGCTAAGAAAGCCGGGCAGGGGGCGGGAGTGAAGTCATGGGGGCGGGGAGGAGGCGGGGTCATGATGTCTCAGGGCAGAGAGGAGGCGGGGCCATGAAATCACAGGGGCGAGGCTATGATGTGGTGATCGATCAATGATACTGAGTCCTGCCTGTTTTTCCTAATTAGGAAAGACGGGCAGGAGTTTTTGACCCGGGCAGCTGGGCAGCAGCTTCTATATAATTAGTTGCTTTGTTCCTATAGAAAAATGTAAGTAATGACCATGAATTAGGTCAAATGGCTAGAAGCAGCAGGGCCCACTAACACTTGGGCCCACCGGGAAATTTCCTGGTATCCCTGTGGGCCAGGTAAAAAATACTAGGAAAATATAGAGACTGAGTAAAAAGAGAATTAAAAATATTTTGGAGAGTGGGCCTATTGTCTAAGGTTTTCTGGTGGGCCCCTGGCATCTCAGTCCGACACTGACTGTACCCATTATGAGTATGCATTGCAGAGCTGAAAACCATTCCGTGCACCTGTACCCATTATGAGTATGCATTGCAGAGCTGAAAACTGTTCCGTGCACCTGTACCCATTATGAGTATGCATTGCAGAGCTGAAAACTGTTCCGTGCACCTGTACCCATTATGAGTATGCATTGCAGAGCTGAAAACTGTTCCGTGCACCTGTACCCATTATGAGTATGCATTGCAGAGCTGAAAACTGTTCCGTGCACCTGTACCCATTATGAGTATGCATTGCAGAGCTGAAAACTGTTCCGCGCACCTGTACCCATTATGAGTATGCATTGCAGAGCTGAAAACTGTTCCGTGCACCTGTACCCATTATGAGTATGCATTACAGAGCTGAAAACTGTTCCGTGCACCTGTACCATTTATGAGTATGCATTACAGAGCTGAAAACTGTTCCGTGCACCTGTACCCATTATGAGTATTCATTGCAGAGCTGAAAACTGTTCCGTGCACCTGTACCCATTATGAGTATTCATTGCAGAGCTGAAAAACTGTTCCGTGCACCTGTACCCATTATGAGTATTCATTGCAGAGCTGAAAACTGTTCCGTGCACCTGTACCCATTATGAGTATTCATTGCAGAGCTGAAAACTGTTCCGTGCACCTGTACCCATTATGAGTATTCATTGCAGAGCTGAAAACTGTTCTGCGCACCTGTACCCATTATGAGTATGCATTGCAGAGCTGAAAACTGTTCTGCGCACCTGTACCCATTATGAGTATGCATTGCAGAGCTGAAAACTGTTCCGTGCACCTGTACCCATTATGAGTATTCATTGCAGAGCTGAAAACTGTTCCGTGCACCTGTACCCATTATGAGTATGCATTACAGAGCTGAAAACTGTTCCGTGCACCTGTACCATTTATGAGTATTCATTGCAGAGCTGAAAACTGTTCCGTGCACCTGTACCCATTATGAGTATGCATTGCAGAGCTGAAAACTGTTCCGTGCACCTGTACCCATTATGAGTATTCATTGCAGAGCTGAAAACTGTTCCGTGCACCTGTACCCATTATGAGTATGCATTGCAGAGCTGAAAACTGTTCCGTGCACCTGTACCCATTATGAGTATGCATTGCAGAGCTGAAAACTGTTCCGTGCACCTGTACCCATTATGAGTATGCATTGCAGAGCTGAAAACTGTTCCGCGCACCTGTACCCATTATGAGTATGCATTGCAGAGCTGAAAACTGTTCCGCGCACCTGTACCCATTATGAGTATGCATTACAGAGCTGAAAACTGTTCCGTGTGCCAGAGGGGCTGCTGTAAGATGCCATAGACAGTCACTATTTATTGGGCTGCTGGGGGGGGCTGTTTGGGCCTCTGTGTACATAATGTCAGGGACCAAAATCAGCCCCATGTGGCATTAGCCGTAGTGATGGGTAAATCTATCCCATTACAATTTACGGAAAAATTTGCAAAAGACATTGAAATCAATGGGCATTTTTTGTGACATTTTCTAATTCACACCAACTTTTTTTAAACATTGGAGTCTATGGGCTTTTTTTTTGTGCCAAACCTGGTGAAAACTTTTACTCATCACTAATTAACCAGATTTCCTTTGATAGAAAGGGGCACGCAGATAACCCAGCCCCGTATTACTCCCAATTTAAACTGTGTCTTTCCTTTTTTTGTCAATTGGTTTTTCTTTTGAAACGGTTTCCATTTATAAACCAAAGCCAAGGTTTATTTGGAAAAACCCCCCCTCTCTGTGTGACGGTACCACGGCGTTCTTTTGTGGGGTAACCTTATTTTGGGCACGTGATAAAGTATAAACATAAAACCATCCAGTGCTTGTCCTTGTCCAGCGTTGGATCCCCTATTCTCTCACATCATTTCTCTTTATAAATAGATTTTACAAGCACCGGTGATATATTGGTTTCTGGCATTCGTTTGCGTCGGATTTTAACCCCGTTGGAGCTGCAAAGCAGGGAAACCTATGGCTGGTGTGGGCTTTTCCTCCACTTAACGAAGTTTCCAGACGTTGAACAGTAACGTGCGTGTATTAAATGCAGTTGAGCAGCTGCGATCTTGACTTGCTTTCTAGAAAAACAAATGAATGTACAAAGGCTTGTAAAATATAATGCCATTTAAATAGGCTTTGGAGCCCAGTCTTTCATTGCACAGTTAAACCTTTCTGTCCAGGCCGTGGTGGTTTTGTAATCAGTTAATGATCCAGTGCAAAAAAGGTCATGAATTCTTGCAGGGATATCTAAGGCTGATGCCACACCAGGCGTAGGGCTGATTTTTTCGGCAAGCGGAAAAACGCTTGCCGAAAATTCAGCCCTACGCCTGCTACTTGTGCCTGCACCCGAATGAATGGGATACGCTCGGGTGCAGGCACATGTAGCCGATATACGCATGAAAACGCAAGACTTTGCATTCTCTCGCGTTTTCGTGCGTATATCGGCTACATGTGCCTGCACCCGAGCGTATCCCATTCATTCGGGTGCAGGCACAAGTAGCAGGCGTAGGGCTGAATTTTCGGCAAGCGTTTTTCCGCTTGCCGAAAAAATCAGCCCTACGCCTGGTGTGGCATCAGCCTAAATTGGGATCACTAATTAAGCATCTGATTTATTCCAACACCAGAAGACTAATTTAAGGGACACAAAATTTTAAAAATGAACAATGGCAGAAGTTCAGCTTGTTGGAAATAAAATATTAGCGTCATAATATTACTTTATTATACCTGCTACACCCATCTCTCCCTATTTCATTTTACAGTGGCTAATACCCTACCAGAGGCTATTATCACACTGCTACTGTAGGCACCATCTCTCCCTACTATACCTGCTATCCCACAGCCCCAGTCCCTTCCCAGAGGCTATTATCCCCCCACTGCTACTATAGGCACCATCTCTCCCTACTATACCTGCTATCCCACAGCCCCAGTCCCTTCCCAGAGGCTATTATCCCCCCACTGCTACTATAGGCACCATCTCCTCCCTACTATACCTGCTATCCACAGCCCAGTCCCTTCCCAGAGGCTATTATCCCCCCACTGCTACTATAGGCACCATCTCTCCCTACTATACCTGCTATCCACAGCCCCAGTCCGCTTCCCAGAGGCTATTATCCCCCCACTGCTACTATAGGCACCATCTCTCCCTACTATACCTGCCTATCCCACAGCCCCAGTCCCTTCCCAGAGGCTATTATCCCCCACTGCTACTATAGGCACCATCTCTCCCTACTATACCTGCTATCCCACAGCCCCAGTCCCTTCCCAGAGGCTATTATCCCCCCACTGCTACTATAGGCACCATCTCTCCCTACTATACCTGCTATCCCACAGCCCCAGTCCCTTCCCAGAGGCTATTATCCCCCCACTGCTACTATAGGCACCATCTCTCCCTACTATACCTGCTATCCCACAGCCCCAGTCCCTTCCCAGAGGCTATTATCCCCCCACTGCTACTATAGGCACCATCTCTCCCTACTATACCTGCTATCCCACAGCCACAGTCCCTTCCCAGAGGCTATTATCCCACTGCTACTATAGGCACCATCTCTCCCTACTATCCCACAGCCCCAGTCCCTTCCCAGAGGCTATTATCCCCCCACTGCTACTATAGGCACCATCTCTCCCTACTATACCTGCTATCCCACAGCCCCAGTCCCTTCCCAGAGGCTATTATCCCCCCACTGCTACTATAGGCACCATCTCTCCCTACTATTACCTGCTATCCCACAGCCCCAGTCCCTTCCCAGAGGCTATTATCCCCCCACTGCTACTATAGGCACCATCTCTCCCTACTATACCTGCTATCCCACAGCCCCAGTCCCTTCCCAGAGGCTATTATCCCCCCACTGCTTACTATAGGCACCATCTCTCCCTACTATACCTGCTATCCCACAGCCCCAGTCCCTCCCCAGAGGGCTATTATTCCACTGCTACTATAGGCACCATCTCTCCCTACTATACCTGCTATCCCACAGCCCCAGTCCCTTCCCAGAGGCTATTATCCCCCCACTGCTACTATAGGCACCATCTCTCCCTACTATACCTGCTATCCCACAGCCCCAGTCCCTTCCCAGAGGCTATTATCCCACTGCTACTATAGGCACCATCTCTTCCTACTATACCTGCTATCCCACAGCCCCAGTCCCTTCCCAGAGGCTATTATCCCCCCACTGCTACTATAGGCACCATCTCTTCCTACTATACCTGCTATCCCACAGCCCCAGTCCCTTCCCAGAGGCTATTTTTCTAACTGCTACTGTAGGTGATGCTTCACTAGTCCCATGTACTCCCATGGGACTCAAGCAAGACCCAGCGCAATTGTGTGTTTTCATATGTAAGTTGTTCTGGCACAAGCCACTAGTAAACAGAATACAGAGTTAAACCCTGGCATCACACTGTTTCATGTAGTGTTCTTTATGTACAAGTGTAGGGTATTAGCCACTGTAATATGACTTGCTAATCCTACTACAGCCAATAATTCAGCTGGAATGCCCATGGCACAACCCCATTAGATTCCCACCATTACCGGCTACATGTTACCATACTGACTCAGCACAGCTTGCTCCAGCCGCCGGTGGGTTCCATGTTAGTACAGAAGATTATCCCCCCTTTATACAAGTCCCAGCTGTTCCACAAATACCTGCTACAAAATAAAACTAATGAGTACGTTTGTTGGTATGGCAGTATACTAGACTTCCCCTCATTTTACATGTATCCCATGCCCTCCTTTCAACCTTTGCGCAATAAACCTATAATTAAGAACAATCGGAAATTGAATAACTGCAGGTTTCTGGGAACTTTAAGGACCTCACAGTCTCTGGCAATGGAAATTCCAAAAGCGCCCATTGGAACACACGTCGTTAAGTCAAACTCAGGTTATTAATTCTTTGCTTGTTGTGAGGGGGTAACAATAATCAAAGCACTCTGTAACACCCGCATTCCATGTTTTATAATGAGCCAGAGGTGTCTTTGGGTTGAGGGGTGCAAGATGGAGTAAGAACCAAGGATGTTTGTCAAGAAAATGCATTTGGGATGCATATCTTTATCTATTATCTGGTAAAGGTGGTTCCTATGGGAAAGCCATGTCATATAATGTTAGTTACAATTCAAGTTGGCCCAAACTGCAGCTTCCAATAGTAGTTGTACTACAACTCTTAGCGTCCACTGAAAGCCCAGGGTTCATTTGGGGATGTAAGGGGTCATTTAGCAATTGGAAGACAAAGTTCAAAAATAGTTTTGCACTTTGATCACTGCTTATCATGTCTGGAGCACAGAGACAGCTGCACCCATGAATACAGTGCTGTCCGTGTTTGGCAGTGCTGTATTCATTAAGGGGCAGAAGGGGAAACATGTATATTCTGTGCTCACCCCCTACCCTTCACATCATTCAGTTAGGGAATGGTGGTGGATGTACAACCTGTCTTATGGCAGAAGTTGGCCTGTGCCCACTGTTGCTGTTCTCTGCACCTTCTGCCAGATTTTTTTACCCAACAAGAGATGCAAAGTGCCCAGTGCCTGGGCCAGTGTCGGACTGGGAATCCAGGGGCCCACCAGAAAACCATAGACCATAGGCCCGCTTTCCAAACTATTTTTCCTCCTTTCCTCACCCAACCTCTTTATTCTCCAAGTCTCTTTTATTTACATGCTAGCATCTATTCTTCCATCTATTTCTCCTCTTTGTTTCCATTCAGAAATAGGGAATGACCATGAAACAGGCCAAATGGTCAGGAGGAGGAGGGCCCACCGGGAGTTTTTCTAGTATCCTGGTGGGCCAGTCCGACACTGGTCTGGGCAGAAGTGCTTTGTGCATGGGTGCATCGTAAATGCCCTCTGTATTTACTGCTGGGGAGCTGCAAATTGAATTAGAATTATCTGCAAGTCTAATATTCTTAATGGCACAAAAGGGGTTAGCGAAGGGGCCGGGGACTGTGGGGAGGTATTTCTCTGGGGAAGGGATTGAAGTTGGGGTGTTAGTATTAGGGGGACGGCTGGTTATTTATGGAGGGGTACACCTTACCTGCCTCCTTTTCCCTCAGGATCCTGGAACGCTGCTGAAGCTCCCCCACCCCTCCTATGTTTCATTGATTTTACTTGTATTATACTTCATTGTATTGTTATTATAACGGTCTTTCTAACTGTATTGTCTATCAATCCTCAAGCATTTGGAATTCCCTTTAATTGTCACTGCGGGTATGTAATTCTGTCCTTGCCATTTGGCACAGCTTTTTCTTGGTTTAACCTACATGCCCCCCACGGCAGTGTTGACTGACAGTTGGAAATGGTACAGTTGGATATGTAGGAGCAAGGACGGTTAATTGGTTAATAATATGTTCAATAAGGGAAATATTGTCTCAGTGTCTTCGTCTTAGTGTGCTATTGTTGTATAAACAGTATGAGCTTAAATTTTACTCACTACAGAAATCATACGTCTCCGCACAGCCCAACCAGACTACTATTATCTCTAAGTGCTTTGTGCCATCAGATTTCTTTAGGAAATTTCATCGGCGACCAGTTTATACCCAAAAGCACAAGCAGCTTGTTTTTTTTGTTTTTTTACAATCCACGGCCTTGACCATTTATTGACAAAATAATTTTACGATAATATTTGTTTTCAAGAACTAATTAGATGAACAAATCATTCTACAAGCGAGTCCCATCTGGACTGAGTTACTGCGAAACAATAACACAAGGGAGGGAAACTATAAGAGGCTTTTTACAATTTACAACAAAATTCTGGAAAAGAATCAACTGAAGTAATCCAGGTAATAAAAGTATATAACGAAGCACGAATGATCCTTACTGAAAATAAAGTCGGAGTGTGTAAATATTATTCTTATTATCAATGTGCAAGTTTTGTGTCCTTTCTGGCTGTGCGCTCTGCCAGTTTACTGTGTGAAGTATTATATAAGGGGGACACTATTATTGCTAAAGTATTTCTATTTTCTTTTATGCACTTCTAATAGGCGCTGGAGTGTTGCCTGTTACTGAATATGTCCGGTTATTTCTTTGTCTTGCTACGTTTTCCTCTCTCAGTCACTCTAATATTTAATTTTGTTATGGTCTCAAAATAATGCAGGGGAACCCAGTGACCCAAAGAGAAGCTTTGATTGGCTCATTTTACTTTATTGGGTTAGAGACTTGGTTCCCTTAATGCACCTTTCCACTCAGAGTCGGACTGGTCCGGCAGGAGAAAACCCATAAGCCCTGCTTACCGCAAGCCCCAGTATGGGGGGAATCTGTTTGCATCAGCCTAAGTTTCCAGTGGGACAGAGGTACACAGTGTAATGGTGGGCAGGTGTCAGCAGGGCTGGTTGGCTCTTGAAGTGGTGGGTCCAGATAAGCCAGTCCAAGACTGTTGCCTCTTCAGTTCACTAATGGGCAGGAGAACCAGCAGCACAGCTAGTGTCCCTTATTATGTCATTGTAGAAGGGGGTACAGTAGTGTTTAGTAGGGAGTTGGCTTGACTCTGAACACAACTTAAAAGGGGTAGTTGGCAAGGTGCATGGGTAACTGGGGTCTTGGGAAGGTGGTCAGTCTTGGGTGAAGAGCATTAGGCTCTGGCTTAGGGTCAACAATGGGGATCAGTTAGGATTTGTGCCACTGTGACAGAATGTTCTGTTATACAGATAGCTAGAATCTCAGCCATAAAGCAGGGCAGGACTGCTGCTTACAATGGGGGGATCAGATAGGATCTGTGCCACTGTGACAGAATGCTCTGTTATACAGATAGCTAGAATCTCAGCCATAAAGCAGGGCAGGACTGCTGCTTACAATGGGGATCAGATAGGATCTGTGCCACTGTGACAGAATGCTCTGTTATACAGATAGCTAGAATCTCAGCCATAAAGCAGGGCAGGACTGCTGCTTACAATGGGGGGATCAGATAGGATCTGTGCCACTGTGACAGAATGCTCTGTTATACAGATAGCTAGAATCTCAGCCATAAAGCAGGACAGGACTGCTGCTTACAATGGGGGGGATCAGATAGGATCTGTGCCACTGTGACAGAATGCTCTGTTATACAGATAGCTAGAATCTCAGCCATAAAGCAGGGCAGGACTGCTGCTTACAGTGGGGGGTATTAGATAGCTTTTGAAAATAATACTTAATATTTCAAGCAGACTTTAGTTCTTTACTAACTAATGTTTTCTCAAACATTTGAGACAATAATTATAGTTCTATAACATCTAATTCCATGTTATCACTTTTTATCAAAGATGAGCAAGCAGCCTAGCGGTGTAATTATATGGGCCCCCGGCAGCATGGTTTTTGTGATTTTGCATGTGTCAATATTACATATGTTGTGGGTCATCCTCAAATCTACCCCTCCTGGCCCCCTGTATAGAGGAAACAGCCCCGCCCCCCCAGCAGCTGATGCGTTTGCTTCGTGTATAGTTACGCCACTGACGCAGCCCTTTTTGCTTTGCTAGTTGGGCATTACTGAAAGTCAACATGCCAACATGCAATCTGACTTGTACAGGCTATCTTTGGCAGCCAAGGTATCCTCCTGAGAAAGGATTATACCACAACGTTATACAGATGTCATTTTAATTCAGACAACTGAGATATTCAGAGCTTGGTTAGTGGATTTAGTTTCATGGAATTCAGTTTTCCTTGCTTGGAACAGAATCTCATAAAACCACGGATAAACTTTAGTGGTACACATTCAATGAAGTAATGCAACAAAAAAAGATTGTCCATGTCTAGTAACCCATAGCAACCAATCACATTTGCTCTTAAACAGCATTAAATGTTACCTGCTGATGGGTTGCTATGAATTACTAGACAACTAACACTCTCTATGGAGTCAGAATTACTCAAGGAATAATGCATAAGAGCGAGCGATGCAGAAAGTGGTAAGACAAAATGAAGACATTAGAAAGCTGTGAGCCTCCGTCAGGTAGTCAGCTATCAACAAGTAAAAATGTATTATGGGTGAGTCTCAGAGATATCTAATCAGCTTACCTCAGAAGTAAATGCATTATGGGTGGCTGACAGAAAAGACCAGTCAGGTTACCTCAGGAAGAAATGCATTATGGGTGGCTGACAGAAAAGACCAGTCAGGTTACCTCAGGAAGAAATGCATTATGGGTGGCTGACAGAAAAGACCAGTCAGGTTACCTCAGGAAGAAATGCATTATGGGTGACTGACAGAAAAGACCAGTCAGGTTATCTCAGGAAGAAATGCAT
Source organism: Xenopus tropicalis (assembly GCF_000004195.4). NCBI lineage: Eukaryota > Metazoa > Chordata > Amphibia > Anura > Pipidae > Xenopus > Xenopus tropicalis. The sequence continues at coordinate 15,245,862 of NC_030677.2, read as the reverse complement.
TATGGGTGGGTGGCAGAAAAGACCAGTCAGGTTACCTCAGAAATAAATGCATTATGGGTGGCTGACAGAAAAGACCAGTCAGGTTATCTCAGGAATAAATGCATTATGGGTGGGTGGCAGAAAAGACCAGTCAGGTTACCTCAGAAATAAATGCATTATGGGTGGCTGACAGAAAAGACCAGTCAGGTTACCTCAGGAAGAAATGCATTATGGGTGGCTGACAGAAAAGACCAGTCAGGTTACCTCAGGAATAAATGCATTATGGGTGGCTGACAGAAAAGACCAGTCAGGTCAAGAAATGCATTATATGGTGGCTTGACAGAAAAGACCAGTCAGGTTACCTTAGGAAAGAAATGCATTATGGGTGGGTGCAGAAAGACCAGTCAGGTTACCTCAGAATAAATGGGTGGAAGACTGGTCAGGTTAAGGAAGAAATGCATTATGGGTGGCTGACAGAAAAGACCAATCAGGTTACCTCAGGAAGAAATGCATTATGGGTGGCTGACAGAAAAGACCAGTCAGGTTACCTCAGGAATAAATGCATTATGGGTGGCTGACAGAAAAGACCAGTCAGGTTACCTCAGGAATAAATGCATTATGGTGACTGACAGAAAAGACAGTCAGGTTATCTCAGGAAGAAATGCATTATGGGTGGGTGGCAGAAAAGACCAGTCAGGTTACCTCAGGAAGAAATGCATTATGGGTGGCTGACAGAAAAGACCAGTCAGGTTCCTCAAAATAAATGCATTATGGTGGCTGACAGAAAAGACCAGTCAGGTTACCTCAGGAAGAAATGGGTGACTGACAGAAAAGACCGGTAGGAAGAAATGCATTATGGGTGGCTTACAGAAAAGACCGGTCAGGTTACCTCAGGAAAATGCATTATGGGTGGCTGACAGAAAAGACCATCAGGTTATCTCAGGAAGAAATGCATTATGGGTGGCTGACAGAAAAGACCAGTCAGTTACCTCAGAAATAAATGCATTATGGGTGGCTGACAGAAAAGACCAGTCAGGTCTCAGAAAAATGCATTATGGGTGGCTGACAGAAAAAGACCATCAGGTTATCTCAGAATAAATGCATTATGGGTAAAAGACGAGTCAGGTTACCTCAGGAAAAATGCATTATGGGGTGCTGACAGAAAAGACCGGTCAGGTTACCTCAGAAAATAAATGCATTATGGGGGTGACAGAAAAGACCAGTCAGGTACCTCAGGAAGAAATGCATTATGGGGTGGCTGACAGAAAAAGACCAGTCAGGTTACCTCAGGAAGAAATGCATTATGGTGGCTGACAGAAAAGACCAGTCAGGTTACCTCAGTAATGCATTATGGGTGGCTGACAGACAGGAAAAGACGTCAGTACTCAGAAGAATGCTTATGGTGGCTGACAGAAAAGACCAGTCAGGTTACCTCAGAATAAATGCCATTATGGGTGGCGTGACAGAAAAACCGGTCACGTTACCCTCAGGAAGAAATGCATTATGGGTGGCTGACAGAAAAGACCAGTCAGGTTACCTCAGGAAGAAATGCATTATGGGTGGCTGACAGAAAAGACCAGTCAGGTTACCTCAGGAAGAAATGCATTATGGGTGGCTGACAGAAAAGACCAGTCAGTTACCTCAGGAGAATGCATTATGGGTTGGCTGACAGAAAAGACCAGTCAGGTTACCTCAGAAATAAATGCATTATGGGTGGCTGACAGAAAAGACCAGTCAGGTTACCTCAGAAATAAATACATTATGGGTGGCTGACAGAAAAGACCAGTCACGTTACCTCAGGAAGAAATGCATTATGGGTGGCTGACAGAAAAGACCAGTCAGGTTACCTCAGGAAGAAATGCATTATGGGTGGGTGACAGAAAAGACCAGTCAGGTTACCTCAGGAAGAAATGCATTATGGGTGGCTGACAGAAAAGACCGGTCAGGTTACCTCAGGAAGAAATGCATTATGGGTGGCTGACAGAAAAGACCAGTCAGGTTACCTCAGGAAGAAATGCATTATGGGTGGCTGACAGAAAAGACCAGTCAGGTTACCTCAGGAAGAAATGCATTATGGGTGGCTGACAGAAAAGACCGGTCACGTTACCTCAGGAAGAAATGCATTATGGGTGGCTGACAGAAAAGACCAGTCAGGTTACCTCAGGAAGAAATGCATTATGGGTGGCTGACAGAAAAGACCGGTCACGTTACCTCAGGAAGAAATGCATTATGGGTGGCTGACAGAAAAGACCAGTCAGTTACCTCAGGAAGAAATGCATTATGGGTGGCTGACAGAAAAGACCAGTCAGGTTACCTCAGAATGCATTATGGGTGGCTAGCAGTCAGTTACCTCAGGAAGAAATGCATTATGGGTGGCTGACAGAAAAGACCGTCAGGTTACCTCAGAAGAAATGCATTATGGGTGGCTGACAGAAAAGACCAGTCAGGTTACCTCAGGAAGAAATGCATTATGGGTGGCTGACAGAAAAGACCAGTCAGGGAAGAAATGCATTATTCAGGTGCATTATGGTGGCTGACAGAAAAGACCAGTCAGGTTACCTCAGGAAGAAATGCATTATGGGTGGCTGACTACCTCAGGAAGAAATGCATTATGGGTGGCTGACAGAAAAGACCAGTCAGGTTACCTCAGGAAGAAATGCATTATGGGTGGCTGACAGAAAAGGCCAGTCAGGTTACCTCAGTATGAAATGCATTATGGGTGGGTGACAGAGAATCACCTTACCTTAGGAAGAAATGCATTATGGGTGGGTGGCATGGAATCCGGTCACTTTACTTCAGGAAGACATAGTACAGGCTTCACTGGCATGATATGAAATGATGAATAGCAGCACTAATCTCCATAGAGCGCATAGCTGCCCAGGGCCTCACAATAGAGAGGGGGTTCCAACATTTGGCCATTTAAAGGGGAACGCTGCATGTTTGGTGTTACTGGCAATAAAACCTAGACATGGAAGTAATTAATGTGCTTTTGCAAATTAGTCACAAAAAATCAAATGCGCTCATAAAAAACAGAAGTCGTTGCTGGCAGGCTGCTGGCTGAGAGGGCGTAGAGGCCTTATAAACCGGTATAGGCAAAGTAGCATTATATGGGAATTAATGAGGGTCAGTCTGGGGCCTGCGTGCTATATAAATGATCCCGGCTATCAATTAAAGTCTGACTAACAGGGCTAAGCAAGACAATCTATGTCTGAAAAAGCCTGTGAAATTAACCCATTAGATGCAAAACTGGTTAAAAGCATAGGCCCCCAAACCATCAGGCTGGGCCCAAAAGAACGCATTTAATACGAGGTGCCAGCCCGAAGGCTAGTGATGGTATAATTTGGGGTGAATGCTTGTTTGCACTCTGTGAGCCTCTGGGAGTAGAGTGATAGAATGTTCTGTTTCACTCCCCTTCATTAGACTAAAGTCTTAGCGGTTTTATAAGAAAATTGGGAAAAAAACACATTTCCAGAAAAAATTATTGTTTTATCTAAAAAGACACACACAGTATGGAACTGCTTCCAACCAGCTGCGAGAGAGAAGGTAAATAATTCTGTGAAAGGAAAAGAGAGAGTTCTGCTGTGGATCAGGGGATGGTACCTGGAACTTAATCTCACGGAGACCTCAAATCTCATTAGCAAGAAACAAGATTTACGCAAAGTTTGACACATCCTAATTGTGCAATTAGACTTAAGGTGGCCATACACCGGCAGATCCGCTCGCTTGGCGATGTCGCCAAGCGAGCGGATCTTCACCCGATATCCCCACCTACGGGTGGCGATATCGGGGAGGCATGTCGGTGTCAGGCATGTCAGGGCCAAACGATTGAATTCTGCAAGCGGCATTGGGGCAGTCGGTTCGGGGACTGCATCAACGAGCCGATGCGGTCCCCGATCCGACTGGATTTTCTAACCTGGCCGACCGATATCTGGCCAATTTTAGGCCAGATATCGGTTGGCCAGTCCGATCGTTTCTGCCCCTACACGGGCCGATAAGCTGCCAAGTCGGCCAAGGGACCGATATCGGCAGCTTCTATCGGCCCGTGTATGGGGACCTTTAGGGCCACATCCTACTGACTTTGACCTTTTGCCTATTTGGAAAGATGCAGTATTTTAACTGACACCTTAAAAAAACAAACCAGGAAGAAGCAAATTAGTACACCAACATTTTGATGCCACATGTATTTTTATTTGTACAGGCATGGGATCCCTTATCCGGAAACTCATTATCCAGAAAGTTCCGAATTACGGAAAGGCCATGTCCCATAGACTCCATTATAAGCAAATAATTCTAATTTTTAAAAATTATTTCCTGTACTTGATCCCAACTAAGATATAATTACCCCTTATTGGGGGCAGAACAGCCCTATTGGGTTTATTTCATGGTTAAATGATTCCCTTTTCTCTGTAATAATAAAACAGTACCTGTACTTGATCCCAACTAAGATATAATTACCCCTTATTGGGGGCAGAACAGTCCTATTGGGTTTATTTAATGGTTAAATGATTCCCTTTTCTCTGTAATAATAAAACAGTACCTGTACTTGATCCCAACTAAGATATAATTACCCCTTATTGGGGCAGAACAGCCCTATTGGGTTTATTTCATGGTTAAATGATTCCCTTTTCTCTGTAATAATAAAACAGTACCTGTACTTGATCCCAACTAAGATATAATTACCCCTTATTGGGGCAGAACAGCCCTATTGGGTTTATTTAATGGTTAAATGATTCCCTTTTCTCTGTAATAATAAAACAGTACCTGTACTTGATCCCAACTAAGATATAATTACCCCTTATTGGGGCAGAACAGCCCTATTGGGTTTATTTAATGGTTAAATGATTCCCTTTTCTCTGTAATAATAAACAGTACCTGTACTTGATCCCAACTAAGATATAATTACCCCTTATTGGGGCAGAACAGCCCTATTGGGTTTATTTAATGGTTAAATGATTCCCTTTTCTCTGTAATAATAAAACAGTACCTGTACTTGATCCCAACTAAGATATAATTACCCCTTATTGGGGGCAGAACAGTCCTATTGGGTTTATTTAATGGTTAAATGATTCCCTTTTCTCTGTAATAATAAAACAGTACCTGTACTTGATCCCAACTAAGATATAATTACCCCTTATTGGGGGCAGAACAGCCCTATTGGGTTTATTTAATGGTTAAATGATTCCCTTTTCTCTGTAATAATAAAACAATACCTGTACTTGATCCCAACTAAGATATAATTACCCCTTATTGGGGCAGAACAGCCCTATTGGGTTTATTTCATGGTTAAATGATTCCCTTTTCTCTGTAATAATAAAACAGTACCTGTACTTGATCCCAACTAAGATGTAATTACCCCTTATTGGGGCAGAACAGCCCTATTGGGTTTATTTCATGGTTAAATGATTCCCTTTTCTCTGTAATAATAAAACAGTACCTGTACTTGATCCCAACTAAGATATAATTACCCCTTATTGGGGCAGAACAGCCCTATTGGGTTTATTTCATGGTTAAATGATTCCCTTTTCTCTGTAATAATAAAACAATACCTGTACTTGATCCCAACTAAGATATAATTACCCCTTATTGGGGCAGAACAGCCCTATTGGGTTTATTTCATGGTTAAATGATTCCCTTTTCTCTGTAATAATAAAACAGTACCTGTACTTGATCCCAACTAAGATGTAATTACCCCTTATTGGGGCAGAACAGCCCTATTGGATTTATTTAATGGTTAAATGATTTCCTTTTCTCTGTAATAATAAAACAGTACCTGTACTTGATCCCAACTAAGATATAATTACCCCTTATTGGGGGCAGAACAGCCCTATTGGGTTTATTTAATGGTTAAATGATTTCCTTTTCTCTGTAATAATAAAACAGTACCTGTACTTGATCCCAACTAAGATATAATTACCCCTTATTGGGGCAGAACAGCCCTATTGGGTTTATTTAATGGTTAAATGATTTCCTTTTCTCTGTAATAATAAAACAGTACCTGTACTTGATCCCAACTAAGATATAATTACCCCTTATTGGGGCAGAACAGCCCTATTGGGTTTATTTAATGGTTAAATGATTTCCTTTTCTCTGTAATAATAAAACAGTACCTGTACTTGATCCCAACTAAGATATAATTACCCCTTATTGGGGCAGAACAGCCCTATTGGGTTTATTTAATGGTTAAATGATTTCCTTTTCTCTGTAGTAATAAAACAGTACCTGTACTTGATCCCAACTAAGATATAATTACCCCTTATTGGGGCAGAACAATCCTATTGGATTTATTTAATGGTTAAATTATTCCCTTTTCTCTGTAATAATAAAACAGTACCTGTACTTGATCCCAACTAAGATATAATTACCCCTTATTGGGGGCAGAACAGCCCTATTGGGTTTATTTAATGGTTAAATGATTCCCTTTTCTCTGTAATAATAAAACAGTACCTGTACTTGATCCCAACTAAGATATAATTACCCCTTATTGGGGCAGAACAGCCCTATTGGGTTTATTTAATGGTTAAATGATTCCCTTTTCTCTGTAATAATAAAACAGTACCTGTACTTGATCCCAACTAAGATATAATTAATCCTTATAAGAGGCAATACTATTGGGTTTATTTAATATTTAAATGATTTTTAGGAGACTTAAGTTATGGAAATCCAAATTATGGAAAGATCCCTTATCCGGAAAACCCCAGGTCCCGAGCATTCTGGATAATAGGTCCTATAATAGTAGTTTAGAGTATGAAACCCTGGGATTTTCGACAAACCTAGAACTACCGGCATATCAAGATCCAGGAGATATAAAGGGGAACTATTGCAACAATAGAAGTTTAATATAATCTTCATCATGCTGAAATAAGAAATTTTCAAAATAGAGTCAGTGAAAAATTCTGTATAATTTCTGAAATAATAGAGATACTCTTTACTGCCCCCCTCTCAGTATCTGTATTTCTTTATTCTGTCTTAATGCAGGAGTTGGAGTCAGACTTTGATTGACAGTAAGGTCTAATACATCATTTGGGGGGGGGGGGGCGGGTTGCAACCTTTGCAGAAGATGTAGTAAAGCTCACTCTTAAAATAACTGATGGGAATCCTGTCTCTCTACATGCAGGATTAGTTCTGAAGTCAGTTATTTTGTTTGTGCTAGCGCTGGTTATTTGAGTTAGCTCTAACACAACTGCTAGGGAAGGGAGCCCCCCCTAAAATATGTATTCCTGTCAATGAAAGTATGAACTCGACTTCTGCCAAAATAAGAATGAAGAGAGACAGGTTTCTGAGAGGGAGATAGTAAAGAGTAACTTGATTATTTCAGAAACGGTAGAGAAATTTTAATTGAATGCAGTTTCATATTTCTGTGAGATAAAGCTTATATTAAATGTTCATTTTCATGATAGTTCCCCTTTAAGGGGCCTAGTTAGTAGGCATTGAGGGGAACTTCAGAAAGAAATCTTGCCCTGGCCGATAGAGATCTGGTCAATTTTAGGCAAGATGTCGAGTAGGCCCGTCGGGGATCGGTGGTGCCTTATACACAGGCAGATAAGCTGCTGAATTTGTCTGAAGGAGCCGAATTGGCAGCTGAAATATGAAATATGGCCACCTTTACACTCCTAGAATGTACTTGTATGGGAGCTACACGTGCCACTATCTAATACCCCATTCACAGGGTCTAGGGTTGCCACCCTTTCTGGAAGAAAATAGCAGCCTTCCTATTTCTACTGGCCAGATGGCAACCCTCTAACGGGGTCCCTGTATCACTGCCTTCACCAAGGGCCTCCATACCCATGGGGCTTTTCCTTACTGGGGCCTCAGGCTCTCAGCAACATCATAGTAACATAGTAACATAGTAACATAGTAAGTTAGGTTGAAAAAAGATGTACGTCCATCACATTCAACCATAATGCCTATATATAACCTGCCTAACTACTAGTTGATCCAGAGGAAGGCAAAAAACCCATCTGAAGCCTCTCTAATTTGCCACTGAAGGGACTCCAAGATGGCAATCCGATGGCAAAGGCCAGTACAACTGATTCGGGGAGGGAATTCCACAATTTCCCAGCTCTTACAGTAAAATATCCTTTCCGAATTTTTAAACAGAACCTCCCTTTTTCTAAATGGTGTGGGTGCCCTCGTGCCCGTTGGAAGGACCTACTGGTAAATAAAGCATTAGAGAGGGTATTATATGATCCCCTTATATATTTATACATAGTTATCATCCACCCTGTTCTTTAGATGGAGGCCAAAAAGAAAGGAAGTGCCACCCCTTTCCTAGTACTATTTCAGAATGTGACAGGAAGTGGTCACCCTCCCTGCTATCCAATAGCATACATATGTAAATAAGCTAACTTTTATACAGGCCCTTCTGCCTAGTAACTAAGGCAACTGAACCTGTAGGGATTTAAAGCCATAGGGAATATTAACCCTATGGTTCCCCCACACAAACATCAGGTCAGATGAGAAACCTTTTTTCCCATAATTCAATTCCAAATTTCCTTTTCATTTATCTTGAGTTTTCAGGAGATAAACCATGATATAAAAAGGCTCATCAGTGGACATAAAGTGGTCTGGTCTGGTACACAAAAATGAATGCACCAACTACTTTGGAACCAGAACCTTTATAGATCTAAAATAACAAAGAAATATTAACAAAGAATGCGGGGTTAATGGCATCCCTTTATCATGGGAACTTCTACTCATTGACTCGTCGGGACTTTTCCTGCAAACACATGTGAAATGGATGAAACAACCCGAGGAAGAGGGGTGCAAGCAATTTCTAAGGAAAACAATTAGTAATATTCTTAATGAATTATGGCTTTACAGGAAATGATGCCGCCTTGCAAGTAAGAGTGGATTTTATGAGCCTTCATTGTGACAAATTGGCTAAATTGCTGTTTATGGTAAAGCCGGAATCCCAATGTTTGGTTTTCCAGTCATGTCGAGGTTTGAGGTGATTTTAACGCAAAGTCAGAGAACTTCACCCACACAGTAGTATTCACCGCACACATAACTCATTCCTTCCCTCCCCTGGACTTTCCTTGGCAATATTTCCCTGGCAATATTTAAAAAAAAAAAAAAAATCACAATTATTGCCATGAAGTGAACTTTCTTCTACTTGAATTCCTGCCAAAGACTATAGCGGGCTCTTACATACAAACATGAATCAAGTTTTAGCCCCCCCCCCCAATCTGTGGTAACGGTATACTATAATTATTTTATTGTGCACTGGGGGTACAACACTTTGCTCTTGTTTCCATAACTCTTAAGAATGGGTTTGAAACAAGTTTTTTTTTTAAAAAATGCAAAAAAACGTTTTAACTAATGAAAACATTGCAGTCAAAAAACAGACTACTTTGTTCTTCTTAAATGCAGATCTATGTGACAATAATTTTGATTTCTTGGTGGTGGTACAGCCAGCTCGAGCAATATCTTTGACCAGATTTATTTTAGAATTCCGAATGATGTCCAGGTGATGTTGGGGGGTGTTGGGCAGGACCATAATATGATGACTTTGAGGGGGATGAAGCAAGAAAGCTTGCACTGGTCTTTCAGAGAAGCATTTACTGTATTTATGGGGAGTGTATGGAATACTCAGTGTTAGATCCCAAATATAGGCAAGATGGTCACAGGTTATCAAAATAGAGACAGTAGAGCAAGATAGTGACAGCAGGACAAGATGGTGTCAGTAGGACAAGATGGAGACAGTAGGACAAGATGGTGTCAGTAGGACAAGATGGAGACAGTAGGGCAAGATAGTGACAGCAGGACAAGATGGTGTCAGTAGGGCAAGATAGTGACAGCAGGACAAGATGGTGTCAGTAGGGCAAGATGGTGACAGTAGGACAAGATGGAGACAGTAGGACAAGATGGTGACAGTAGGGCAAGATAGTGACAGTAGAGCAAGATAGTGATAGCAGGACAAGATGGTGTCAGTAGGGCAAGATGGAGACAGTAGGGCAAGATGGAGACAGTAGGGCAAGATGGTCACAGTCAATTAAGATGGTGAAAGTAGGGCACGATGGTCACAGTCAATCAAAATAGCAACAGTAGAGCAAGAGCATGACAACAGGGCAAGATGGTGACAGTAGGACAAGGTGGTGAGAGTAGGGCAAGATGGAGACAGTAGGGCAAGATGGAGACAGTAGGGCAAGATGGGGACAGTAGGGCAAGATGGCAACAGTAAAGCAAGATGGTGACAGTAGGGCAAGATAGTCACAGTCAATCAAGATAGCAACAGAAGAGCAAGAGGATGACCGTAGGGTAAGATGGCAACAGTAAAGCAAGATGGTGACAGTAGGGCAAGATGGATACAGTAGGGCAAGATTGATACAGTAGGACAAGATGGAGACAGTAGGGCAAGATGGATACAGTAGGGCAAGATGGAGACAGTAGGGCAAGATGGAGACAGTAGGGCAAGATGGATACAGTAGGACAAGATGGATACAGTAGGGCAAGATGGAGACAGTAGGACAAGATGGAGACAGTAGGGCAATACGGATACAGTAGGGCAAGATGGATACAGTAGGGCAAGATGGAGACAGTAGGGCAAGATGGATACAGTAGGACAAGATGGATACAGTAGGGCAAGATGGAGACAGTAGGACAAGATGGAGACAGTAGGGCAAGATGGATACAGTAGGACAAGATGGATACAGTAGGGCAAGATGGAGACAGTAGGGCAAGATGGAGACAGTAGGGCAAGACGGATACAGTAGGGCAAGATGGATACAGTAGGGCAAGATGGAGACAGTAGGGCAAGATGGATACAGTAGGACAAGATGGATACAGTAGGGCAAGATGGAGACAGTAGGACAAGATGGAGACAGTAGGGCAAGATGGAGACAGTAGGGCAAGATGGAGACAGTAGGACAAGATGGAGACAGTAGGGCAAGATGGATACAGTAGGACAAGATGGATACAGATGGACAGTAGGCAAGATGGAGACAGTAGGGCAAGATGGAGACAGTAGGACAAGATGGAGACAGTAGGACAAGATGGAGACAGTAGGGCAAGATGGAGACAGTAGGACAAGATGGAGACAGTAGGGCAAGATGGAGACAGTAGGACAAGATGGAGACAGTAGGACAAGATGGAGACACTAGGACAAGATGGATACAGTTGGGCAAGATGGCGACAGTAGGGCAAGATGGATACAGCAAGAAGGTGACAATAACACTTTATAAGGCTAATTTAGTACAAATATAAGTGCTAAAATGTTTATTCACTCACTTAGTTTCTATGTCCATGAACCATGTGCTAAATTGGTTGCAGTTGACTGCAATGTACAAAATATGCAATGTACAAATAATACATAAAGCGGTCCTGGAATTGATATCTGCCTTGAGTAGATGACTTGTGACTAGTGAATCACAAAATAATGGCATTATCGGTGCTTTGGATACGAATTGTCTTTTCATAATTCACCAATGTGACCACCCAATACTTTGTATTCATATGCAGTGCTGCCGGAATTCTGGGTAAAAAGGGGCATTGTGGGTTAAAACATTTTTACCCATTTTTGGATTCTTCCACCCCTAAAACAAACAACTTTCCACCCCTCGCCCCAGGAAGGTCCTTAAATCACTTTGTTATTTTTCTGGGAATGGTTCATTTTCAGTACATGACATACTATTTGCACCATTTTGGATTATTTCAGGCTGATCATGGAAAGTGTTGACAGTGTTTTCTACTTATGTTTTGATACAGATTTGTTCTGCACTTCAGAACTCCACCTGCCAGGATCCATTATTTCCAATGGGAGGCAGATGCATTTGATTTTGGCAAAATAAGAAACAAAATGAATGTCCTAGATATTCTTGGAACTATGGCTGATACATTTAATGAGCTAAGCTTCAAGTGGGGCTTGAATTGGAAACGTTTGATTTGCTTCATGGTAGTCAGGCTGGATGATCTCAGATTCCACAGATTCTCAGTTGGATTGGGATCGGGGCTGTGACTGGGACTTTGTAAGACACCAGGGTCGAACTGGGCTGCCAGGACACCAGTAAAAATCCCGGTGGGTTAGGAGATGCAGCCAGCGGGGGCACCTGCAGGGCCCCTGGGGCGGGAGCCCCGGTGAGCCCTGTACCCCCCAGTCCAACCCTGTAGGACACTGACCTTTTTGTCCTGTACCATGCCTTCCAACTGTCCCAATTTTTGAGGGACAGTCCCTCTTTTAACACCTCGACCCGCAGTCCAGATACAGACTTAATTAAATAAGTAGGCTTTTGGCAGAGAGCCCAGAAATCTTAACAAGCTATACCTGCACTTAGATACATTGTTTCTCACACTTAATTAAATAAGTGGGCTTTTGGAGAGCCCAGAAAGTTAACAAGCCCTCCCTTCACTGAGATACAATTGTAACTAATAAGCTAAACAGGTCTCTTGGGGGAACTGAGACTTGAAGCTTAAATTTCACCTGAATTTGTAAAACTGTAATAACACATAAAACAACCCCAAAACCCCCATAAATCTGTTCAAACTTTAACCTGCCAGATTTAGTAAAATGGGAGTGGTACTTAGGGGGTGTGGTCACAAAAATAGGTGTGGTCAACGCAAGGCATTTCTTTTTATCCCTCTTTCCATTTTTCAAATCTTGGGAGGTTTGCTGTAGCTTCTAGTGTTATGTTGGCCTTGTTCTTGGGATCATTGTCCTGTTCAGAAGAGGAACCTTCCCAGAAGATTCAGTGTATAGCAGCCTGGAACTGGTTCTCCTGCAATATTTCCTTGGATTCTGACTTCTTCATTGTTCCTTTTATCCTAGGAAGATACCCAGACCCTGCTGCTAAAAAAGCTGCCCAACAGCATGATGCCACCAGTGTCGGACTGGGGTGTCTGAGACCCACCAGAACTGCCACCTCAGGGGCCCCCTGTCCTAGTCAGAACTCACAGGTGCACCTCCTTCATTCCTCACCACATCACGTTCTTTAGGGGGTTAGGGTGGAGGGCCGAACTGGACATTTGCCTCCGGTTCCTTCTCTAACAATATTTTCCCCACATAGATAGTTCATTCTCGGGTGAAATTCTCCTTGTATATTGCTATGCTTGGGCATAATGAGAGGCTTGTTTAGAGCGTAGGGCTGCTGTACTGCATTCTGTACACCAACCTTTTTTACACCACGAACCAGTTTCAAGCAAGACAATTTTTCCAAGGACCAGGGGTGGTGGGTAGAGCTCATCATAATATAAAAGCTGTGGGAGACGAGAGCTTGTTTCCCTGCCCAGCCCCTTGCTCTTCTTACTCCCACCTAAGTAGTGATATCCCCTAGCGCTTAGTATGGAGCTTTAAGTACTTTGGTTCTTTTCGTGATCAGTAGAAAGCTCCCTGGGCTTGGCATAGCTGTAATTGGGACCAGAAGTGGCCCAGTTCAGCATAGCCTACGGCCCAGCACCGGCCCCGGCCCAGTGGTTGGGGACCCCTGCTGTAGACCACATAACAAGCATTTTATACCATCTTACAATATGCATAAAACAACGGTCAACCACAAAAACAAGCTAAGTAAAAGTGCGGGTTCCCTTTATACTTTATTATTTGTACCTCAGTTTTGGTTTTGTGTTGACACTTCCTTTTCTAAATATTCATTATTATCTCAATGCAGCCATTTATAATGACCATTTATACCAGAAATAAAGACTTGGCAATGGAGCATGACCAATTTGGTACTATAAACAAGTTTATTTTGCTGCTGAACCCCCTTCCCTTAAATTTGATCCCCCTCAAATGAAAAAGAAATTGCGTAAATCAGATTTACAGAGAGTAAGTGGCAAATAATAGAAGGAATTCTGGTTAGCGACCACTGGGTGGTGCTCTTGCCTTGGATCTAAACAAACACAGGCTAGCGCTCCCCATTATGGAACAGTTGCCCTGGGGCAGTAAACTAATCATTTCTCCTTTGGTCACTTTGTTTTGTCTTGTTCGTGCAATGTAAGGGGGGGCGCACATACGCTCTGATTAGGTGATGGTGTCATTGTCGCTCCTTTGGTCGATGCACACAATGGCTTTAACACAAGTCCTTCAGCTCACATCTGAGTGATCATTTTTCAAGCCATTAGCATATTATTTCAGAGCTATGGTTTCACAGAAAATGCAGTAGACTGTATTACAGTAATCAGAATAATATGACAGCTGGAGAACATTTTTAAGACTGAAGCAAAAAGAATGTTTTGCTGTAATTTTTCACTTTCTTTTTGTATAAATCAACTCATCCATCTTCACTCTGCGCTGATGTTGCGAGCCACAGATTCGCAGCACATCGGGCAAAGACGAGGCACAGATATCAGACACATTGAGCATGGAAGAGCAACAGATATCAGGCCACCGGGCATGAATGAGCCATAGGCACACTGGGCAAAGATGAGCTGCAGATTTCAGGCAGATTGGCCAAGGAGAAGCCACAGATCTAAGGCACATTGGTCACACATGAGCCACTGGTACAGGGCACAGATGAGAAACAGGTATCAGGCACATTGGGCATGGAAAAATGCATATGTCAGGTAGATGTAACATGGATGAGCCACAAATATTGGACCCATTGGAAGGGATGAGCCACCTATATTGGGCACAATGGGCACAGTGATTGGGCATATTGAACATGGATGAATCACAGGTATCAGTCACTTTGGGAAAGAAGGAGCCACAAATAATAAGCAGATTGGTAGGATGAGCCACAGGTATCAGGAACATTGGGTGTGAATGAGCCACATATATGAGGCACAGGTATTAGGAACTGTGGGTACAGAAGAGCCACAGGTATTGGGCAGATTGGACACATTGAGCCACGGTCATCAGACACATTGAGCCATAGATATCAGGTACATTGAGCACAGAAAGGCCATAGATATCAGGTACATTGAACACAGAAGAGCCATAGATAACAGGCCCATTGGGCACAGAAGAGCCATAGATATCAGGCACATTGGGCACAGAGGAACCATAGATATCAGGCCCATTGGGCACAGAAGAGCCATAGATATCAGGCACATTGGGCACAGAGGAACCATAGATATCAGGCCCATTGGGCACAGAAGAGCCATAGATATCAGGCACACTGAGCACAGAGGAACCCTAGATATCAGGCCCATTGGGCTCAGAAGAGCCATAGCTATCAGGCATATTGAGCACAGAAGAGCCCTAGATAGCAGGCACATTGGGCACAAAAGAGCCATAGATATCGGGCACATTGGGCACAAAAGAGCCATAGATATCGGGCACATTGGGCACAAAAGAGCCATAGATATCGGGCACATTGAGCACAGAAGAGCCATAGATATCGGGCACATTGAGCACAGAAGAGCCATAGATATCGGGCACATTGGGCACAGAAAAGCCATAGATATCAGGCACATTGGGCACAGAAGAGCCATAGATATCGGGCACATTGAGCACAAAAGAGCCATAGATATCGGGCACATTGGGCACAAAAGAGCCATAGATATCGTGCACATTGGGCACAGAAGAGCCATAGATATCGGGCACATTGAGCACAGAAGTGCCATAGATATCGGGCACATTGAGCACAGAAGAGCCATAGATATCAGGCCCATTGGGCACAGAAAAGCCATAGATATCAGGCACATTGGGCACAGAAAAGCCATAGATATCAGGCACATTGGGCTCAGAAGAACCATAGATATCAGGCACATTGAGCACAGAAAAGCCATAGTTATCAGGCACATTGGGCTCAGAGTGGGTATTTAGGTATGAGGAGCCAAGATATTAACACATGATCTATTGTGGGGTGAGGGACATCAGGTGACTGAAATAAAACCACGCGTAAGTGAAACATCTCTTTTGACCTCATGCCTGAGGTATTGATAGTTCATGCTATTATTGGCAAAATATTTAGTACATGTACAGTATACTCAGTAGTTATTTTATGGTGTAATTGCGCAACATGGGACACCATCATTTCCTCCAAAGCCAATACAGTAAAGCCTGTCTAGCTATCTGTCAGGGCTCCCTTTCTGTCAGACAGCGGGCAGCTGTTAGAAGCTCTTTCAAATGACTGGCGGGGGTTAAAAAATGAGAGTTAGAAATGATCAGATCGTTTCCAACATATGAAATGAATTCTATAGCATATTTATATGAAGTACCTATGCACCTTGCATGGACCCCACTCTCACGTTTCCAGAAATTTCATGGTTCATACTAATTCCTCCCCCATCTGTGCTAGACCAGGTGACCTGTGAGGAGCTGGACATTTTCACTCGCTGAATTATACCCTTAATTGATTTGCACCTAGTGACAGGCCCATAATTTGGGTCCCACATTCAGCCTAGGAGAACCTTCAAGTTACAGGTAACTGGGAGGTCAGTGAATCCCGGGGGGAGATCACTTTTAATTACCGAGAGATGTTCCACACTCCGAAAGCTTCCCTTGGAATGTTCTCTGCTGCTTGCACTGGTGCACTACCTCTCTGCAGCTCAACTCTTGCTTTTCTACTCATGTAAAGGAACCATAGGCAGAATATTTGTATAGGAAAAGAGCAAAAACATAGAGAGAGCACATCCATGTTCCATCCCACATAAGGTATGATCAGATGCCCAGATGCCATGTTGTTAAATCATCATTTAATGATATCTTCTGAAGGAGCAATAAAGACCACAAGTGCATTTCCAGTTTCCAGACCAATTTGCCTTTAGTCAGTGCCCCAAAAACTCCTAAAAAAAAAACCGGACAGTGACATCGCAGGGTGGGGACAGTGACATCACAGGATGGGGTGATGACATAATGGGGGCGTGGTAAACGGTGGACAATTGCCACGTCAGTGTAGGAGAGTCCTGCCCAGTTTTTCTAATTTGCAAAATGGAGCAGGCAGTTTTAAGCTGGGCAACACTTCTGAAAGCCGGGCTTCCTAGGGTATAACTGGATGGTAACCCTAGCTCCTTTTACTTCCACTTTATTATGCTTGGCACCACTCCCTTCCTCTTATCTCCTGTTCCACTTCCTTGCCACCTCTGCCAATGCCGGGGCCAGTATTCCAAATTTAATGGCAATGTAGTTGGTGGTAAGTTTGTAATACCCTTAAGATAAGCCCCAATTCACCCCAAACTTACCTTTTTTACTTTCTGCATGGTTCCATATCCTGCCCTCTGACCTGCCCTATGCTCATCATAGTCCCACCTCTTTTACGCCATTGCCCCATTCCTTTTACGTCATTGCCCCACTCCCTTTTGTTCCCAACCTCCGCCAGTAAAAGTTATTTAGAAAGGTGGAAACCCTAGTTCCAAATGAAGCACTTTTGTGCCTTGTGGTGCAAAGGAACCCTGGAGCTACTGCCACCACCGAGCCTGGCGTTAGCTCCAGGGTTCCCACAGTGATTGGTGTCAATGGGTGCAGCGCAGGTGTGCCATCATGTTGAACAATGGAAATGATTCAACACATCATGTTGAACAATGGAAATGATGCTAACCAAAGAAATTGTGTACTGCGGTCTACAGGTTGGGAACATCTAATGTACTCCTTCATTACATAGGGACCCTGTTCACTAATTCTGACGATTTGTGATAAGTTCATAGCACAACTCAGTGTTTCCATTTATTTGTGTTCCCATTATCCCCTCTCCCCGTATGTGCCCCGATGTAGCTGCAGTTTTGCAGCTGGGCTAGTTCGGTAAATAGATCCCCCGGGAAAAATCATACAGAGCATTTATCAGAGGGAAAAATCCTATGGCTTTTATATTGTGATTGATTTGCTTTGATTTTGTTTCTGGTCCAAGTTTGACACAGGTTGAGGCTTTAGCAGTTAGATAAATATTCCCTAAGAAATCTATTTATTAGTGTGTCAGCTGAAGCTGCAATCAATTGAAATGCATTCAGGAAGAGATCCAGGTAGCCTCACAACCAGTTTAAAATGTTAAAAAAAATATCAAATCAGAGTAAGCCTGTATCAAGGGACTGGGGAAGGCATACAGAGGGGATAACTTGATCCGTCTCTTAACCAAATAAACAGGAGTTATATGTATCAGAAAACTTGGTTCAGACCGCTCACCATGTCCCACCATGCAGATAGATTGTTATAGCATCTTTTTCTATTGAGATGACCACCACCATGACAGGATGTACCATAGTACTCCTCTTGTGTGCCAAACATTAACAAAGCGATATGTCAATATTAAAGCAATATTTATTGCCTGATTTACTGCATCTTCCTCTTTTGATGAACAGCAATGATTTTTGTGATCAGGTTCCATAGAACCCAGCCATGGTGCTTGACTTCTCTCCAGCATGGCTTTGCTAGACAATGTGCCACTCTGGTAACAGATGAAGACAAAGTGAGGTAAGTATTTGCCCCATCCAACCCAATATTCCTATTAATATGAAATATATATATATATGTGTGTGTGTGTGTGTGTGTGTGCTGCCCTGCACCTCTGGTGGCTGACCTGAGTGGCTCAGTCAGAGTCTTCTTTATTTTTATGCTAGTAGTGTCCTTTTTGTGGCTTTAATGCTGTTTATTTTTATATGAGTTCTTCTCATGTAACCTTTGTAGCCAACACAGAAGAAGGGTCTTTAATTAGTCCAAGATGGTTACAGTATGGTAAGATGGTGAGAATAGGGCAAAATGGCAGCACTAGGGCAAGATAGAGACAGAAAAGCAAGATGGAGGCATTAGGGCAAGATTGAGACAGTTGGGCAAGATAGATACAGTAAAGCAAGATGGAGGTAGTAGGGCAAGGTGGAGATAGTAAGGCAACATGGAGACAGTAAGGCAAGATGGAGGCCGTAGGGCAAGATGGAGACAGAAGGGCAAGATGGAGACAGTAGGGCAAGATGGAGACAGTAGGGCAAGATGGAGACAGTAGAGCAAGATGGAGACAGTAAGGCAAGATGGAGACAGTAGGGCAAGATGGAGACAGTAAGGCAAGATGGAGACAGTAGGGCAAGATGGAGACAGTAGGGCAAGATGGATACAGTAGGGCAAGATGTAGACAGTAGGGCAAGATGGAGACAGTAAGGCAAGATGGAGACAGTAGGGCAAGATGGAGACAGTAAGGCAAGATGGAGACAGTAGGGCAAGATGGAGACAGTAGGACAAGATGGAGACAGTAGGGCAAGATGGAGACAGTAGGGCAAGATGGATACAGTAGGGCAAGATGGAGACAGTAGGGCAAGATGGAGACAGTAAGGCAAGATGGAGACAGTAGGGCAAGATGGAGACAGTAAGGCAAGATGGAGACAGTAGGGCAAGATGGAGACAGTAGGGCATGATCGCAACAGTTGGATGAGATGGCAACAGTAAGGCAACATGAAAAAATTAAGACAAGATGGTAACAGTATAGCTAAATTAAATGTTGCTGAACCTGTTACCCTGTTGAAGTACAACTCCCTCCACTAACTGATAGCCACAAGCCAAAGGGTCACAAGTTAGACAGTCATAGTTTTCATAAATACAATGCTTGCTTTGCCCTAGGTCACACCACAATTAAAACCAGTCCAGCACAGAGGTACTTCTGTAGTTAATGTTCCTGATGTTTCGTGCAGGCATTTCCTTGTTATGGGAATGACCTCCTCCGGGGCTGTAGGAGAGATTTCATGTCTCATGGCAAGGATAAGCCCAAGGTCGTTGTGTGCCACTGCATTCCTTTTAACTTTTTCCATTGTAAATATGGCCACCCTCAACCTTCACATAAACCAGGCAGAAAATCAGCTCGGAATCAGCAGCCAGACATATATGTGGGAAAAATGTTCTTTTTTTTATTGGAAACAGCTCAAGGGGGACTTTTATAATGAGTTTACAAGTGGCCTGAAAAAGGAGAGTCACATAAAATATTGAATGTGTTAGGGCCATAAAAGACTGTAGACACATTGCATGCAGCGGGGGGTAAAAAAGGGCCTTGTACAGAGCTGCTGATCATTAAGGCAAGGAGCAGAACAAAAAGGGTATCCAGATGTCAGGGGGAAGGCCAGAAAGGACACAGTCAGCCTTGCTCAGGTAATACCAACCCTGGAAATGCCTGGTGGCACCTGAAGGGGGAAATAAGGACCAGATGATAGATGTGCTTCACATTATCGCAATGGAGAGCATACCATGGCTTTGGAATACAAAAACAGCTCCTCGTGGCAGCCAATAGAATCAGCTTTCATTTTGTGTAGTTTTTTTTCTTTCATTGGTTTAAGGCAAAAGGGCACAGCTGGAGGTGGGTTACCTTAGGGATTTTCTGTGTAATGGCAGAAGCCGTGGGATAAGTCAAACCAGATGCAAAGGCAAAATTAAAACGATGGTGGATTGCAATGGTATATTGTATTTTTCGCTTTACTAAAGATTTTTTTTTCCTGGCAGTTTTAGAATATATTTTAAGCTTAATCATCTGAATAAAGGGAAAAATAAACTTGTTCTAAGCTTTATTGTTTTCAAATGCATGTTATCTGCAGTCCTGGAAAGGTTCAACAGCCCTGCTTCATAAATATATGCATTTATGACTCTAAATGGCTACCATATTCATAAATGTAAAGGAGACTTTTGAGGATGAACCCCCTTCCACAAGTTCAGGCTTTTGGCAGCCATGTGTAGGAGACAAGGCAATAAAGAGAGTTCTCGAAAGACTGAGTGGTGTTTCATGGTCTATCATGACCTTTAACTGCTAGGGGAATGGTTTATGCCTGGGAGAAGCTGAGGGGACGTTACCCCTTGACAGGTTAATCTGGGAGGAAGGTCTGAAGCTCCATCTACTGCAAAGAGACCACTTCTGTTAGTGCAGTTGCCTTTGCTACTGAAATCTTCTCCACTCAGCTTCATTTCTTGGGGTATCCAGTGTCATCTTTAATTGTGTTGGAATCCAGGAAAAAACTAACTTGTGGGGCCTGCTGAGTAGGATTCTATCTTGCCCTACCATGGTCATCTTGCCCTTCTCACTTCATCTTACCTAAGATTCTCTTTATTATCCTAATTTGTCCTACTGCCATAATCTCATTGTATTGTAACCACGATGCTCTACTGCAGAGGTCCTCAAACTATGACCCGTAGTCTGGATCTGGCCCCCCAGGGGAATTTACCCAGCCCCCTGCTGCGTCCTCACCCAGCGTAGAGAGAGAGTACTCAGCGGGGAGCGGGACGGGGAGGTGAGAGTGAGGACGGCAGACCCGGGGGGAACTGGAACAGGTAGGACTCAGCCGGAGGGTGGACGGACAGATGATCGGAGCGCTGTAGACGGGAGGGAGGATGGACGTGAGGGGGGAGGGTTTGGGGGGGGGGATGCGACCAGTTTGGGCCACAGTTTAACGATGACGGGGGGGGGGGTGGTGATGGAGGTCTGAGGGCCCCTTGGTTCAAAAGTTTGAGGACCCGTGCTCTACTGTCACCATCTTGTCCTACTGTCTCCATCTTGCCCTACTGTCTCTATCTGGCCCTATTGTCTACCATCTTGCCCTACTGTCACCATCTTGCCCTACTGTCTCCAAGTTGACCTACTGTCTCCATCTTGCCCTACTGTCTCCAACTTGACCTACTGTCTCCATCTTGCCCTATTGTCTACTTCTTGCCCAACTGTCTCCATCTTGCCCTACTGTCTCCATCTTGACCTACTGTCTCCATCTTGACCTGCTGTCTCCATTTTGTCCTACTGTCACCATTTTGCTCTACTGTTACCATATATTCCTTCTGCCTGCATCTTCTCTACTCTCCCAATCTTGACCTACAATCACCTTCTTTCCCAACCTACAAATGCTTCTCCACCAGAACCCATGTTGCATCCTCATTAATCTTTTAATCTTTCAATTAATCATTTTCAGTGTAAACTCAAAATATATCTGCCAGTGTATAAGCTATGTTTCCCTGATTCTTCCTCCAATTCAATCTAGGGGCACAATCATATTAAAAAAACAAAAAATCACTGCTAGGTTCACTTTAGGCTTTAAGCTAGTTGAAGACTTAAACAATACAATGGTGCATTTTCCAATGAACTATATGGGGTATCTGTGGGTTATTAGCTCAACAAATATGATTACTATAGTACCTAATACAGTACTGCTTAGAAAGGCATCCCAAACCAGCCTGGCACCATTTCGTGGGGAGTCACAGTATATTATTGTTACTGTATACTTATTTCTCAGAATGAATTGACGGCAAACATTGGTATTTGCATGGGCAAGCAGGCACCTGTTCTCCCACAGAGAGTTGTAAATAGGTAGTAAGTCACTTATGTTACTGTTACTTGAATGTTTCAGCAGTCAGACACATGGCTGCTGTCCCATTCCCAAATTTCTCTGTGGGTGGGAAGCCATTATGCTATAACTGATTGTACAGATATCAGTTCAGCGGGGAATTGCCAGAATTTTGTGACGGGAACACGGCCATGTAATTTCCTATTTACAGAACTACAGTCGTCCTCGCTCCAGAACTGCTGCTTTGTATAATTAGATTGCAATTTTTAATTCAAAAAGACAAAGATGCATTGAGGGCTGGCTGAGAAGGAGCAATACTTCAAGCCTGTGCTGCTTTAATAAACGGGCATTTGCCCAGGGCCCACCATGACAAGTGGGCCGACCATCAAACCTTCTTTTAACCGGCTGAAAGTTCATTTATTTCTTTCTTATACCTTAAAACTGGTTTATTATATTATTTCTAAGGCTTTCTTTTCACTCATCCATTTCTAGAACAATTTCTCTTCTTTTTTAAATCATTCTTAGTGTTTTCCATTTAAACTGCCAAAGAATCAATATAACTTACTTATTTAATTCAGACTGCACCTGAGATATTCCAGACCCTCATATCTGGGTGGGGTTCTTCTGGGTACTCAGTTTTTTTCCTCCACACTCCAAAAACATGTTTGGACCCTGATACAATTGATACCGTTAGTGATAAGCGAATCAGTCCCATTTTGCTTTGAAAAATATGCGGCTCTGTGGGAAAATATGAACACATTGAAGTCAATAGACTTTCTTTCTCAAATTTTTTTCTAATGCCAAATGCATTAAAGTCAATAGATGTTTTTTCTCAAGTTTTGGTTCTTACACCAGATGCATTAAAGGGAAAACTATAACCTGAACAGTGTTGGTCTCTACAAAAATATTAAAGCCCATACATAAAACCCTGCTTCATCTAAATAAACCATTTTCATAAAAATATACTTTTTTAGTAGTATGTGCCATTGGGTAATCCTAAATAGAAAAGTACTAAGGGCCGCCCCCTGGGATCATACAATTTACTGTGCACACAAACAAGCCAAGGGCACACATACATGCTAGGCCCCATCAGCCAATTAATGAAGAGCTTTGTCTTTTGCTCCCACACTACTTCCTGTTACAGTTAGAGCTGCATTATTTCCTGTCAGCTGATCTCTGAGGGAGCACACGGCCCATCACTAAATGGTAGCCCAAAGAAAAAGACGTAGAAGGACAATATTTCACTGAGATAAACAATCTGTTGGCTATGTATTCATTCTGAAGGTATAGTTTTTTTCCGATTTCCATGGCCAATTTTTGCTGTGGTTTCATGAAAAAAAATACCCAATGGCGAGACACAGAATTTTGCCGTGAACCCATGCATGGCAAAAACAAATTGCTCATCCCTAGATACGATGGATGTGTAGCAGGCACTCAATAGATCCCTCAAAGACATGGCAAACTTTATTTTCAGTAAACATAAGACACTTGGATCGCCTTACGCGTTTCGTGCACCACAACACTTAATCATAGGCTGAACAAACATAGTACAAGGTACAGAATATATACCCAACCCACCAATCACAGGCAGATATCAAGAGTCCAATGAGAAGGGAGAGTAGGGGCATTTAAAGAAAATATGGAAAAGTAAAGACAAAGTGATTTAATACACCAAAATACGTGTTTCACAAAATCATTCATAATAGCAGGATACCCTGGACCTTCTTCCCCTGATTCCCCTAGGGTCTACAGGCCCTAGATAGGCAGCCTGAAACAGGGTCGGACTGGGCCAGCAGGAAACTGGCAAAAAAACAGGTGGGCTCCTGAATCATTGGCGCTCCACCCTGGACCTTCTTCCCCTGATTGCACCTAGGTGCCTGAAACAGGGTCAGAATAGGCCAGCAGGAAACTGGGAAAAAACAGGTGGGCTCCTGAATCATTGGCACTCCACCCTGGACCTTCTTCCCCTGATTGCACCTAGGTGCCTGAAACAGGGTCAGAATAGGCCAGAAGGAAACTGGGAAAAAACAGGTGGGCTCCTGAATCATTGGCGCTCCACCCTGGACCTTCTTCCCCTGATTGCACCTAGGTGCCTGAAACAGGGTCAGAATAGGCCAGAAGGAAACTGGGAAAAAACAGGTGGGCTCCTGAATCATTGGCACTCCACCCTGGACCTTCTTCCCCTGATTGCACCTAGGTGCCTGAAACAGGGTCAGAATAGGCCAGAAGGAAACTGGGAAAAAACAGGTGGGCTCCTGAATGATTGGCACTCCACCCTGGACCTTCTTCCCCTGATTGCACCTAGTTGCCTGAAACAGGGTCAGAATAGGCCAGAAGGAAACTGGGAAAAAACAGGTGGGCTCCTGAATCATTGGCGCTCCATCCTGGACCTTCCTCCCCTGATTGCACCTAGATAAAACTCACTCAGGGGGGTGAGCAGGCAGTGGGGGCCCTTGGGGTAGCAGCCCTGCTGGGCCCTGCACACTCCAGTCCGAACCTGGTCTGAAAAGGAGTTGTTGTAGCTATGAGCATCAACGTGGCAGAGAGACATGGAAAAAAAAACTGAAGAACATGAGTGACCCAAACATTGATCAATGGCCAAAGAGAGGCAGTTTTCCACCAAGGCCCAGTACTAACTGACATGATTGTAAATATCTCAGATACTGAGTTTCCACGTTACAGTAAGGAACTGGGTGCCAAGCATTAAGAAATTACATTGGCTGAGTCTTTGTCCTCACTGCTGAATTGTCTTATTAATGTAATGAAACTCGGCTTCAAAGACGAAACATTCTCAGTTGTTATTATTGCTTTAGCGGATGAATGTGCATATCATTACTTTTATGATGGGTATATAAATAGCATAAAAAAAATATGGCCACCATCTGTTTTTAGTTCACGGTGCACTTAAGTTCTTTATTCGAAGCCCCGGCACAAATCGCTTTTGACAATTCAGGTTTGCGAATTTGCGGACAACTCGTTTCTTTAGTCATTAACGTTCAAGACAATGAACTGCTAAGCCAAATTGAGGAAGCGCCTTTCCCAATTGGCAGCGAAAGGCAATAAAGGGGAAGGGTAGGGGAATAAGAGCTCGGCTGAGATAGAGGGGCTGTGAAGGAGGGGAACCCGAGACTGTGTGATAGTAAGGTGGCGAGACGCGTTTTACTTGCCCCAGACAGGTTAGTATAGGGTTTAACTGGGGAAAACGCAACCAATTCATGGGGAAATGAAACAAGGCTTGATTGTCAATCATAAAAAACACACTTTAAAGTAATTGTAAACCCTGTTAGAATTGCCATTTACCAATATAAAGTATAACGCAAGAAAAAGGGAAAGTTGTGCTCAACCACTAAATTGTAAACCATTAGGCGGGGGTGCAATGCGGCTGTGACCACAAAATACATATAAACAACCGCAAAAGATCCTCTGCACTTAGCAAGGGTCCATTTGGTTAAGAGACCCATATTCTACTATCACTATCTAGCAAGGCACTTTTACACCAAGATTGGGTTACAGTTCCATAACATGTGATAGGATGTGGCCAGTGTAGAACCTATTGTTTCCTTGACACGATTGGTTAAAATAAGTCATGGGCGGAAAAATTTGCCAGACATGGGTCCGAGGCGAATTTCCGCGTTTTGCCATTGGCAAATTTTTTCGCAAAACTGGCGTGAAAAAATTCCTGTGTGTCCAAAAATTCAAAAAGAATTGTCTCTCTCATCAAAAAGAATTGTCTCTCACATCAAAAAGAATTATCTCTCATCAAAAGCATTGTCTCTCACGTAAAAAAGAATTATCTCTCATCAAAAGAATTGTCTCTCACGTCAAAAAGCATTGTCTCTCACGTCAAAAAGCATTGTCTCTCTCGTCAAAAAGCATTGTCTCTCACGTCAAAAAGCATTGTCTCTCTCGTCAAAAAGCATTGTCTCTCTCGTCAAAAAGCATTGTCTCTCTCGTCAAAAAGCATTGTCTCTCTCGTCAAAAAGATAAGTCTCTTGCTTCAAAATGAATTGTCTCTCGCGCCAAAAAGAATTATTTCTCATCAAAAGAATTGTCTCTCACGTCAAAAAGAATTGTCTCTCTCATTGAAAGCATTGTCGTGCATAATTTTTTTTTGACGTGCAACATTTTTCCTATTACGCTAATTTTTTGCCGTTTCGCGAATCTTTTGAAAGATTTGTGAATTTTGCGGCAAAGTGAAACGGGACAGATTCGTTCATCACTAGTTAAAATCTTGAATATTACTGACAGGGCACATTATTTTCACGCTGGGTGTGGAACTGTTAGTGTTACTCCCCCAAAACAGACCTAAATGACTATATTGGGAACCCCAAAGTACAGGTATAGGACCCGTTATCCAGAATGCTCGGGACCAAGGGTATTCCGGATAAGGGGTCTTTCCGTTATTTGGATCTCCATACCTTAAGTCTACTAAAAAATCAATAAAACATTAATTAAACCCAATAGGGCTGTTCTGCCCCCAATAAGGGGTAATTATATCTTAGTTGGGATCAAGTACAGGTACTGTTTTATTATTACAGAGAAAAGGGAATCATTTAACCATGAAATAAACCCAATAGGGCTGTTCTGCCCCCAATAAGGGGTAATTATATCTTAGTTGGGATCAAGTACAGGTACTGTTTTATTATTACAGAGAAAAGGGAATCATTTAACCATGAAATAAACCCAATAGGGCTGTTCTGCCCCCAATAAGGGGTAATTATATCTTAGTTGGGATCAAGTACAGGTACTGTTTTATTATTACAGAGAAAAGGGAATCATTTAACCATTAAATAAACCCAATAGGACTGTTCTGCCCCCAATAAGGGGTAATTATATCTTAGTTGGGATCAAGTACAGGTACTGTTTTATTATTACAGAGAAAAGGGAATCATTTAACCATGAAATAAACCCAATAGGGCTGTTCTGCCCCAATAAGGGGTAATTATATCTTAGTTGGGATCAAGTACAGGTACTGTTTTATTATTACAGAGAAAAGGGAATCATTTAACCATTAAATAAACCCAATAGGGCTGTTCTGCCCCAATAAGGGGTAATTATATCTTAGTTGGGATCAAGTACAGGTACTGTTTTATTATTACAGAGAAAAGGGAATCATTTAACCATGAAATAAACCCAATAGGGCTGTTCTGCCCCAATAAGGGGTAATTATATCTTAGTTGGGATCAAGTACAGGTACTGTTTTATTATTACAGAGAAAAAGGAAATTGTTTTTAAAATTTCTAATTTATTTGATTAAAATGGAGTCTATGGGAGACAACTTTCTGGATAACGGGTTTCCGGGTAAGGGATCCTAGACCTGTATATAGGATTAGCATTAAGCAGCAGTTGGCTGATGCGGATAAGCCTAGCGCCGGATCTGTCTTGTGGCCGCCCCCCCTCCCCAGGGCTGCGAGCATGCTCAAACGTTTAAAGTCCCATAAGTATGTAACCCTATTCTGGCTAATAATTGCCAGTACCGGCTAGTAGGTATGAGCACGGGCACATGTGACTCCAACACACAGGCTGGGCCTTCGCAAAACGGAAGAATTACACTTGAGAGGTGTTGCAGAACTACAACTCTCTACTGCCACAACGTGTATATAAGTAATTATGGACGCCAGAGGTTCTTTTGCATTGAACTAGAACTTGGTTTATTGATGGTACACAGCATATGCAGGGTTAATACTCACAGCTTTGAGGTAGAATAGCACATAAATGTCAAATGCAGTTGCAGATAGCAGAAATAGTATGGCACCACTGTGGAGATAGGTATAGGGGATAGTCAGGAGTCCCAAAGGTAGTGTCTGCTTTATCTGGACCGGATCCCTACAGCGACGGTGGTTCAGGGGTTAATAACAGCCTAAATCCTATGTCTGACACTGCGGTCCCTACAGTAAGGCAGCAGAGCCTTGGGTGTACTAAACCCTCTATAGTCTCCTATGTGGGAGCGTATAGCTGCTCATACTAAATAGCCCTGAACTAAGTCACACTCCTAAAGCGTGCTGTAACAGAGTCTAACCTGCAAATGACTACACCTCATTCACGGGGTCCCTGATCCCCGACTTAGAATCACTAGATGGATTGGCTTCCTCTAGGGCACAGACTTCTGGGCCAAGTTGAGAACCCAGGCTCGATGTGCAACCTGTTCTGAAGGATAGGGATGCCAAAGAGGAAGTGCCCACACCCTGCAAATCACTATATTACAGTGTGCAGGAAGTGGTCATCCTATCTAAGGGCCAATAAGTGCATAATGACACATAACTAAAGTGGCAACATTACAATCTGCTCAGTAACAGCAGATAGCACAGTGTAGGGCTAAAGCCATAGGGAGCTTAGTTCCTATGGGTCCCTACAAGTAGTAGTGGGGAGAGGTCCCCATTGCTCCGTATGGGAGCCAAATTTAAAAATGTAGTTGCGGCGGGGCGGCATGCCTCCCCTAAATTTGTGCCTCCCCAGGCCTGGGCCTTTGTGACCTCGCTACAAATCCGGGCCTGGATAAGCCCACTGTACGGTAACTACTGACACAATATTTTAGGTGTCTCTATCTTTTCACTAGAGTTTCTTTCCAAATAGGACTTGAAATTTCAAATGTTTTAAAGATAATTTCCTTTCCTATCCCATCTTTGCAGTTTTGGGGTTAAATACAGACATATTGTTAGATATAAATGGAGTAAAAATAGAAGTTCTTGTTTGTTTTGGATCGCGTGGGTTTTTAATTCATTTTTAATACTTCTTTTCATAACGTGGGCCCTCTGTCTGCCTCCCAAGCTTCTCCCAAAGCGACAGGGCAAGCCTTGTTAGTCACTTCCCTGCTACAGACGGGAGAAAGTCGTTGCTGCCAGTGGGCACATCAGCAACGGTTCAGTCCGGCGAGTGGAAAAATCTGACCTACGTGATTACCAGATTGAGAAAGGGAAACTGTAGTCAAAACACTTTCACACTCCGGGACCAGGCCACGCAGAGAGGAGTCACCTCCAATAAAGTAATTCGCTTTTTGGAAATGGCTGGAAAATAATAAATCTTTCTGGGCTCGGTTCTATCTGTTCCCTTTCCAGTTATACATAAAACCAGACTGATAATCCAGGGTGTCTCTAAGAAGCTTATGACGATTTCCATTGCTGACTCTCCTGTCCATTAAAGAGACAATATTGCCATATTCCTTAATAACTAATGCATACAGGGGCTGGGTCGCTTTTTTCTTACTGGTATGAGGAGGAGAAAGATCAAGGGTGGGCATGCAACACAGGCTGGTCAGGGGGTCTCCGGGGTACTTTCAACAAGTCATACAAATTAGTATTTAAAGGGGAACTCCACCCAAAGACAATGTAAGCTTTTTGAAAAGTAAACATAATTCAAGCAACTAATCATTTAAAAAATATGCAGCCTTTTCATGATGTTTAATATAATAATATAATATAATATAATTCGGAACAGTTCCTTAAGCCCCTGCTGATCTGGCTGACTATTTTGTGACTTAAATAAAATGTACCTGTGACTGTCCTCAGCCTGCCTTCAGCCTGCATCCTCCCAATCCCACAATTCCCTGCACACGTGATGTCACTAAGGAAAGGAACATCCCAGTGCAATGCATTGTGGGTTATGTAGTTCCTGCATGCTGTCTGTAAGCTGTGGAGAAGTTGTTACAATTTATAACATCAATGGTTTAGTCCCTCCTCCCCTGCCAGGATTTCACATGAGGCAGAAAGAGAAGAACTGTTTTGCAGCTGGATTTCAGCATATAAAATGGTATTTATTCCTTCTGTATGAAGGAACAGATTACAGGGATAGGGATATTAGGGGTTTACGTGTTGTGTGAACAAATTTTGGTTCAGTAGTCGGAGTTTGGCTTTAGGGTAGTCCAAGCAAGGGACATAGTTTTGGTCTCACATATACTGAGGCTACCACAGAACAGTAAATAACACTTTATGTCAGTGTTTCCAAACCTATGGTCCTTCTCTTGTAGTTAAAGCACAACCCACAGCATCCACCAGTTACCAAAGTCGGCGGAAATTAGCGCATTAAGCAGAAAGTCATGAAGAGGTAGAACAAGCCAAAATAGTAATTTAGACGCACCCAGTAACTTTACTGGGAAAGACCTATATTCTGCATTGAACCTGGGTAGTGATGAGCGAATCTGTCCCGTTTTGCTTTGCCAAAAAATTTGCGAAATGGCAAGAAAATTCATGGAATGACAAAAAATTCACGAAACGCATTTGTTGCTCGTTTTTTTTTGTCGCCCACGTCTATTTTTTATTTGAATTTTTAAGCCAAACATGGTGGCTAGTGATGGCATCATGCATCTATGCTCTGACATCACCTTGCTGTGTCCCATGTGTCGGCTATTGATGCCGCCATCTTGGAAGTGACACAGAAGAGGAGAGGAGCTCCATTGGGCACTCCTGACACCCTGTTGCCTTTTTTTTAGTACAGGAACCTGGGTCATTTGGGGTGTTTACATGGCAATAGGCTTGCTGGGTCTGTGCAGGGGCCCACTGGGTAACCTTGAAACAATTGTAAGAAAAAAAGATATTTGAGGAACAGATTAAACATATGCTAAAATTTTGCGTATTTGTTAATTAAGTTATCCCAAGCTTTACCTACATTTAGCGGATCCAAAAAACACTGTATTGATTCTTTCTCTTTCCCCTTGTTCACTGCAAATGGATATTTCAGTCGCCATCTCTTCTTTTTCATTAAAACAAGACATCAAAGCCACCAGTATGGATCTGTTAGGTATTACATTGAGAGGTAATAGTATGTCTGGCTCCCATTAGCAACGAACGTTAGCCCCCATCGTCCTTCATTCGGCCGTACCCAGCGCTTTAAATTGGAAGGTAATTAAAGCAGGCAGGGCCTTTCAACAGCTCCGAGGTTGTCTGAATGATCAACATACAAACTGGTTTTCTAATTACAGAGTGGGACAATCTCTTCTATTGTGCGCCGCTGGTATTGCCCTTGGATCTTTAACTTGTTTACTATGGTAACCGGCTGTGTAACACCTTACTCAATAAAGGAGCCCGACAAGCTACCTATTCCCCATTCTCTTATAACTCTTACCCCGGGGGGACAGAAACGGGGCAGATTGTCAGACTCCTTTATTATTAAGCGACGTAGCCGTAATGTTATATAAACATCTGCAAGGAACTGTGGTTCCACCGCGCCGGGCCGCTTTGTGAGCTCAGGATATTAATCGATCATTGCTCGTGTACGTAGATGTATTCGTTCAACCCTGCTGATATCGTTAATAAATTATAACAAAAGTGATGAAAAAACGGCAGAATTTGGGAGCAAACGCACAATGAATGGGTTGTATGTTTTGTCTGTCTGTACTCTTAGTCCAAAAAAACCAACTGGGAAAAACCCATAAAGTTGAACCCCCGGCTTCTGACTTCGCCAATAATAGCAAGTTTCAGCCTCTCAACCTCTGAACAATGTAGGTCTCTATACAAATATATTAAATAAAGTGACTCATATGTAAAACCCTTCATCTAAATAAACCATTTCCATAAATATAAAATGTGCCACTGGGTAATCCTAAATAAAAGATTACCATTTTAAGTACTAAGGGCCCCTGGGATGATACGATTCATGGTTCACACAAACAAGCCAAGGCATACATGCATGCTAGGCCTCATCAGCCAATGAATGGGCAGAGTTCTGCCTTTTACTCCCACACTACTTCCTGTTACAGTTAGAGCTGCATCACTTCCTGTCAGCTGATCTCTGAGGGAGCACACAGCCCATCACTAAATGGCGGCTCAAGGGAAAGGATGTAAAAGGGCAATATTTACTGATATATATATTCCAGTATGGCAAAATTCTTTAATAGGTCACTTAACATGATATAAACTGTTGGCATCAGGGCCGGAACTAGGGGTGGGCAGAAGAAGCAGCTGCCTAGGGCGCAATGATTGGGGAGCCTCTCCTTCCTACCCCTAGTCCTCCTCCTTTGTCTTTGTCAATCGGTGAGGGTAATGACCCATCACATCGAAGTGGCCGACCGGGTTGCCTAGGGCGCCCGGTTGGCTTGGCCCGCCCCTGGTTGGCATGGAAAGCCTGCTATCTCCAATGGCAGTGGGCAGTTTGTTGGTCCATTCCCTCTGCCCATAGTAGGTGCTGCTGCCTTTTTCCTCCTGTTCTAATCTAATATTGACCCTTGACTGTCTGACCTTGCCTGTACCTGTGGCCCATTCTCTGAATTCTGTGCTGCAATAACCCTTCCTGTGCCCGTGGCTTCCGACAATTAACTCTGGTGCCCAGGGTCTGACTGGGCTCCTCCTGTTCCCCCCTCCAGGACCTGCACGCACCAGTTTTCCGACCAATATCACTGAGTGGGGTGCAATATGCAGTCCCTGGGGGAGCAGAAACTCACAAATTGGATAGGGAGGCCCCAGACGGTGGCCCGTTGGGCCCTTTACACCTCTTACACCCTAGTCGGACAGTTCTGGTGCCTGTGCTTGCCTTTCTCTCTGTTGTTCTGCTGAATAAAGTTATTTTCTATTGACAAACTCTATTGCCAGCCTCCATCTAGGTCCCTGCTCCAAATAATAGAACCAGTGACCCTATTGTGTCCTCATTGGTCGTGACAGTAACCTTTCAGGTGATCTTATTAAATTATTAGGCTTTTGCCATTGCTGACATGCTATGAGATACAGTTTAACAGTAAATGGGAAACCCCTACCTTCATGCATCATCGGGGCTCCCATACCCCTCTAATATCCCCTTCTGAACCCTTCTTATATATATATATATATATAGAGAGAGAGAGAGTTTTCCTTCAAATTAAAACTTTCCTGTTAGCAGTCAGCCCTACAATGGTTAAAGGCACAAAGCCGGCACAGTCCCTGACAATGTAAGAAACAGAGAAAACCTCTGTCATGTTTCATACGTCTCTTTCAGTATTTGTACAAGGGTGGGGTTACGGCTGGATCCTTTTGATTTAGTCGTTTTTCCAGCAGAGAATTAGTATGAAGTGATTTCTATTGTTCCTGGGTACCGTCCATTCTTGGACTTGGAGAAGGGGAAATGATTAACCCAGTCTCAATTCACAAGTATCCAGTTGCTCATAAAAATGGGATTTTTTTGGAAGCAGAACACTTTCAGATTAGAAATGAAAACAGAAAAGTGTCTTTTTTTTCGAAGATTAAGGGCTGTTGAAATAATTGTATTTGAAATGCTTGTCATAATGGTGATTTGGCAAGGACTTCTTGTGCCTTTAGACAGGCATAGGAACAGGCCCAAATGGAGCCTACTATTTTATCACTAGCATAGGTAGAAAAGTACTAAAATAACTTGTTGGATGCAGATACAGACTGGTATAGGGTTTAATTGTAGGGCCCTTGGGTGATGCTAAATTAGAATTCTGACTTCAGGCTGGGCCCCCTTAGCCCATAACAAGGTTACAGATATATAGAAACATTGGGGTAACAGTCACCCCGCTATAGTTCCAGGGTACCCAGGGCACAAATAAGCACTCACCCCAAATCCCCCCCTAACTGGCCTTCAGGCTGGGCCCCCTTAGCCCATAACAAGGTTACAGATATATAGAAACATTGGGGTAACAGTCACCCTGCTATAGTTCCAGGGGTACCCAGGGCACAAATAAGCACTCACCCCAAAATCCCCCCCTAACTGGCCTTCAGGCTGGGCCCCCTTAGCCCATAACAAGGTTACCAGATATATAGAAACATTGGGGTAACAGTCACCCTGCTATAGTTCCAGGGTACCAGGGCACAAATAAGCACTCACCCCAAATCCCCCTACACTGGCCTTCAGGCTGGGCCCCCTTAGCCCATACAAGGTTACAGATATATAGAAACATTGGGGTAACAGTCACCCTGCTATAGTTCCAGGGGTACCAGGGCACAAATAAGCACTCACCCCAAATCTCCCCCTAACTGGCCTTCAGGCTGGGCCCCCTTAGCCATAACAAGGTTACAGATATATAGAAACATTGGGGTAACAGTCCACCCGCTATAGTTCCAGGGGTACCCAGGGCACAAATAAGCACTCACCCCAAATCCCCCCCTAACTGGCCTTCAGACTGGGCCCCCTTAGCCCATAACATGGTTACAGATATATAGAAACATTGGGGTAACAGTCACCCCCGCTATAGTTCCAGGGGTACCAGGGCAACAAATAAGCACTCACCCCCAAATCCCCCCCTAACTGGCCTTCAGGCTGGGCCCCCTTAGCCCATAACAAGGTTACAGATATATAGAAACATTGGGGTAACAGTCACCCTGCTATAGTTCCAGGGGTACCCAGGGCACAAATAAGCACTCACCCCAAATCCCCCCCTAACTGGCCTTCAGGCTGGGCCCCCTTAGCCCATAACAAGGTTACAGATATATAGAAACATTGGGGTAACAGTCACCCTGCTATAGTTCCAGGGGTACCAGGGCACAAATAAGCACTCACCCCAAATCCCCCCCTAACTGGCCTTCAGGCTGGGCCCCCTTAGCCCATAACAAGGTTACAGATATATAGAAACATTGGGGTAACAGTCACCCTGCTATAGTTCCAGGGGTACCCAGGGCACAAATAAGCACTCACCCCAAATCCCCCCTAACTGGCCTTCAGGCTGGGCCCCCTTAGCCCATAACAAGGTTACAGATATATAGAAACATTGGGGTAACAGTCACCCTGCTATAGTTCCAGGGGTACCCAGGGCACAAATAATAATGCCTTTCAAGCAAAACAAATCCCAAATTATTTTTAAATATATAAATAGTAAAAAAAAGAAGAAGAGGATATCTGACCGTTAGTTTCACAATCAGGTACATTGGTTGATAGGAAAGAAGGAGCAGGTTGAGGTCTTGAAGAACTTTTTATCTTTTTACACCAATGAAGACCAGTGATTATAAGTGGTTATATTGAATAGAGACAATCTAATGTTTAAACATAGGTGACTAGTAGAAGAACCCAACTTAAACAATAACTGGAATAGTGTAACAAGGGCATCCTATGAAAAGCTATGCATTACTAGATAAAACGTGTTATTAAATAATATATCAAGAACTTGTTGTTAGCTTAGAACTCTGATTGTAAAACATGTATGCATAGTTCCCCTCCTCCCCCCTTCTTTTCTTTCTGTACCCCCACCTATCCCTTGTTAAAAAGAAAAATAAAGAATATTCAAAACAAAACAAATCTAAAAGAATATAGATTTTTGATAATAAACAGATTATGACAGGCCATACGGGCAGGGACACCTTGCAGCCCCCCAGTACATGAGGTGTACCAAGGCTCTAGGCCCAAGTGAATGAACAAATGCATTGTATTAAAGGACATGTAAACCCCTACAAAAAAAAGCCTCTTTAAAATCTTTAAATACCTGCCATGCCTCTTGTTCAAAGGTTAATAGTAAGGCTGCAGCATCGCCCTAATCACTGGGATTCCTCGTCCTCCTCTGACCCACTCGACCCCTCCCTTAGGAATTTACTTTGGCTGTTGGCTACTGAGCATGCTCAGTTCCTCTCAACTCAAGTTACAAAACACCCCCCCCCCCCAGTCTAGCAGCCAATGAAGAGATGGCATCACCGATCTCCATAGAAACTCTACTCTAGCTGTGACGGAGAAACATGCTTATGTATCAGAGGGAAAATGGTGGATGAAAATTGCTATTTGTTTCAGAAATATGTGCAAATGAAGGAGATACAGTATGTGCGGGGGATGCTGCAGTTTGGGTGGGGGTGCTGTGCCCAACCTTTATACGCTAAACCAGGGATCCCCAACCTTTTATACTCATGAGCCACATTCAAATGGAAAAAGTGTTGGGGAGCAACACAAGCATGGAAAAAGTTCCCCGTGGGTGCAAGTAAGAGCTACAATTGGCTATTTGGTAGCCCCTATGTGGACTGGTAGCCTATAGAAGGCTCTGTTTGGCTTTACACTGGGTTTTATGCAACCAAAACTCACCCCTAAGCCAGAAATTCAAAATTGGGCACCTACGTTGAGGCCACTGGGAGCAACATCCAAGAGATTGGGGAGCAACATGTTGCTCATGAAGCACTGGTTGGGGATCACTGCCCTAAACAGTAGGGTTTACATGTCCTTTAATGACCCCTTTTGACTCTATAATAGGAATTTCCGTGACCTATAGTAAGTATTATCAGAGTTGGACGTTTCATACATTCTTTCTCAGTGCCAATTCCTGGTATAACTGACTCAGGCCACCGCCATCCAAGCGTAAATATCGTTGCTCGCATTGATAACCCAATAAGTCCACCTTTCAGGACCGCCAAACGCACTTAGGGGCATATTTATTATGCTGTGTAAAACTAATTCGCCTAAAAAATGCGTAAAAAGCTGTGTAAAATAAATGGAAAAGATCGCCATCTGAACGCCGGATATTACGCCGTTATTTTCCATAAGTTCCGGTGGAAGAAAAAACGTGTAAAACAATTACGCCGTTTTTACGCCATTTTTACACGGCGAAGCCTGGCGAAGTGTGGCGAATTTTCTCGCCATTTTTTACACAGCATAATAAATATGCCCCTTAGTAGCAAACTCTGTAGGAAAGCACAAAATCATTTTCCTGCTACAGAATTTCTAAAACAATGAATCTTTTTATTTCAGTGCAAGTGACCAGTTGCCTTTTGTAAATCCAATCCAGTCAGTGAAAGTGCGATTAACTCTCTGGGGAGATCTCCTACTCACCGGATATAGAAGGTAAACGCGCCACATAGTGATGAGCGAATTTGTTCAGTGAAACACATTTGTCGCAATACTTTTTTGTCACCCGCATCTTTTTTTGTTGCCCGCACCTTTTTTGACGCGGCCGCACCGAATTTTTCCACAGCAAATTTTTACAGAATTCGCCTATAGTGATGAGCGAATCTGTCCCGTTTTGCTTCACCATAAAATTCACAAAACAGCGAAAAATCAGCGAAACGCATTTGTCTCACAACTTTTTTGTCGCCCGCGTCTTTTTTTGTCACCCACGTCCCATTTTGACGTGACTGTGACGTTTTTTGATGCACAACGATTTTTTTTGTGGCGAATTTTCACAGAAATTTCACAAAACAATTCGCCAATGGCAAAATGCGGAAATTCGCTGCAAATCCATGCCTGGCGAAGAAATTCGCTCATCACTAGCATCAAACAAATACATGGAATCTTCCAAAACAAACATTATATCACAGATAGTGATGATGTATAAATAATAACTCTCAGTACTAGTTGCCCAAGGGACAGTTCCGATTGCCATCTTGGAGTAAGGAAGGAATTTTTTCCCCTCTGGGGCAAATTAGAGAGGCTTCAGATGGGGTTTTCTGCCTTCCTCTGGATCAACTAGTAGTTAGGCAGGTTATATATAGGCATTATGGTTGAACGTGATGGACGTATCTCTTTTTTCAACCTAACTTACTATGTTACTATGTAAAAAAAACCCTTCCTTCCAACTGAAAACCTCTCTGCAACCTCCCATTGGCGAATCATAGTTACAAGCACAACGTAGGACCGTATTTAGGTCCAGTGCCTATGGCAACACCGTACCTAAATTCACCCCTGGGCGCCATTGATCCTAAGTGAATGTAGGGACCCATAGGGTTAAGCTCCCTATGGTGTTATCCCTTACCTTTTCCTTATCTGTACTGTTATAGGGCAGAGCCCTCTACACTCAGGTTACAGTTCTTAAGCTATCCCTAATAGGTTTAGCCCAGGTTGACCACTTCCCTTGGAGACTATATAGTGTCTTGAAAGGGGGAGTGTCTTCCTCTCTGGCTGTTGTTGTCTCAGGCTTCACACCATTGAGCCTGAGGCACAAGGCCCCAGTAAAGAGAATCATCCATTTCTGAAGTCGGGGACAGGGCCCCGTGAATGAGAACAAGCCAGCACAGTCAGAAGTACGTAATAGCACTCTCTAGGAGTGGTGAGTTCAGTTAGCTTATGTAGCAAGGGCAGTCATTAGCCCCATCAAGGAGTTTGTTAAAAGGTTTAGCCTACCCCGGCTCTGTTGTCTTTCTCTAGGGACCAGTTTAGACGCAGGATTCAGGCAGGTGCTGTGCCCCTGGACCATAGTCGGCTGGAACACTCCCTACTGTAAAGGTCTTCATCTCAGGTATTCAGCTATTCCTCTGCAACATCCTTCAAGTGGGTTATGCTGTGCCTTAAGTGTCACATCTGCTATTCTCCATTGTGACCATATCTATACCTGCTGTGTCTGTGAGTATAATACCCTGTGTGCATTATTACATCTACCTTGATGGACAATAAATCTGTATTATAGTTTACCATAAAGAATCCTCTGGCGTCCATTCTTATCTATTGCACCACACTATCTCAGCTAGTTGTTGTTCAACAACACCCTCAGCTCCATTATTCATCTCCCACATAGCGGAGGCCCACTCCTAAGTATTAAGGTCGCATGTAACACATGCTCTCCATATTGCTACTAGCCTGGATTTGCCTTTAATAAGTCAAATAGGTGTTACATACACACAAAATCCCCTTCCTTCCAACTGAAGACCTTTCTACACCCTCCCATTGGACGAATCATAGTCATGTGTTTACACGTGTGATCGCGCCTACCGTATATCTAATACCTGCGTAGTTTTGGCCTGGAGGATGAATTGCATTACTCTGGAGGATAAGAAATTGGGAAGGATAAGCAGAGAAAGGAACAGTTTACTGAAGAGGCAATAAATCCCTGACAGATCTAAAAGCATCCAGCTCTGCGGGTCAGTCCCCTATACGGGAGCAATTAGCGGTTGAAAGCGATATTCACTGGCGACGGCAGAATTGGTCTCAATAAACACATTCCATCTCTTGAAGTCATATTCTGATAAAACACGATCTATCTTTCCGCCAATCCAGCAACGTTCTCCGTTCCGAACCCCGGCATAGCCTGGAACCGATCAAGAGTCAATTGTGCATGTTATTGCCCCGAGCTGCGTTACAGCAGCTGGATTGTGGTATCGTAGCGGAGAGGATCTTCCAACACTCAATAATCAGTGTATAAAAGTCTGTCAAGCTGAAAGAATTTACATATTTTCTTAATATTTTAGCAGCAGGTCAGACGTGACTGATGGTTATATGAGGCGGCCGGCGTTTTGTTTGGCAGGCTTCGCCGAAATAAGTAAACAGGTCTAGAACTTGGATTTCTTTTCTTCTTCTTTTTCCAATGAGGTGTTGAGGGTTTCCTATT
Source organism: Xenopus tropicalis (assembly GCF_000004195.4). Lineage (NCBI taxonomy): Eukaryota > Metazoa > Chordata > Amphibia > Anura > Pipidae > Xenopus > Xenopus tropicalis. Next base: position 15,206,636 of record NC_030677.2, on the reverse strand, counting down.
CATAGAGAACAATCCGTTCTCACGTCAAATTTGCGAAGCAGCAGTCAGATCTTAAATAAACTCGCACATCATATTTTTGTCACTTCGCCCAACACCCCCCCCCCCCCAAAAATGGCTTCTACGGGTTCTACGCCGGATTGCGGCTAAGGAACCTGGAAAGAGTTTGCCTTCTATATTAGAGGTAATGTGAAAATTGAAAAACGCTCAGTGAATTTTTATGATTCTTTATTGGTCGGCTTTGTATCTGTCTTTATCTATTTACATTATATTTGCTTGGAAGGAATTGCCAGGATTTGATTGGTTGCCCCTGAGCTCAAAACAGAGGCACTAATATATAAAAATCTGGTTGTGCTCCCACCTAATGGTTTAAAATTTGGGGGTTGAGCACAACTTTCCCTTTTATTACTATAGTTTATACAGAAGCAGAGGTCGGCTTCATATTGTAGCTTCCATCATTCCCAGCTACAGTCAGGTGATCCCAATGGACCAATAAAAGGGCAACCATTTGTTAGTTCTAACCTTAAAAGCAAAGCAAAATGGCAACTAAATGTATTTTTCATTGTGTAGCATAACAACTATTTCTACTCTCTGTTGATTGGCTTTCACCTCTCCAGTCCATAATAATTGTAATAGCTAGGCTCAGCCATCTCAGCAACCTCTCTTCTTCTGACCTGTTAGCTCATAACAAGGTTACAGATATATAGAAACATTGGGGTAACAGTCACCCTGCTATAGTTCCAGGGGTACCCAGGGCACAAATAAGCACTCACCCCAAATCCCCCCCTAACTGGCCTTCAGGCTGGGCCCCCTTAGCCCATAACAAGGTTACAGATATATAGAAACATTGGGGTAACAGTCACCCCGCTATAGTTCCAGGGGTACCCAGGGCACAAATAAGCACTCACCCCAAATCCCCCACTAACTGGCCTTCAGGCTGGGCCCCCTTAGCCCATAACAAGGTTACAGATATATAGAAACATTGGGGTAACAGTCACCCTGCTATAGTTCCAGGGGTACCCAGGGCACAAATAAGCACTCACCCCAAATCCCCCCTAACTGGCCTTCAGGCTGGGCCCCCTTAGCCCATAACAAGGTTACAGATATATAGAAACATTGGGGTAACAGTCACCCCGCTATAGTTCCAGGGGTACCCAGGGCACAAATAAGCACTCACCCCAAATCCCCCCCTAACTGGCCTTCAGGCTGGGCCCCCTTAGCCCATAACAAAGTTACAGATATATAGAAACATTGGGGTAACGGTCACCCCGTTATAGTTCCAGGGGTACCCAGGGCACAAATAAGCACCCACCCCAAATCCCCCCCTAACTGGCCTTCAGGCTGGGCCCCCTTAGCCCATAACAAGGTTACAGATATATAGAAACATTGGGGTAACAGTCACCCCGCTATAGTTCCAGGGGTACCCAGGGCACAAATAAGCACTCACCCCAAATCCCCCCCTAACTGGCCTTCAGGCTGGGCCCCTTAGCTCATAACAAGGTTACAGATATATAGAAACATTGGGGTAACAGTCACCCTGCTATAGTTCCAGGGGTACCCAGGGCACAAATAAGCACTCACCCCAAATTTCCCCCCCCAACTGGCCTTCAGGCTAGGCCCCCTTAGCCCATAACAAGGTTACAGATATATAGAAACATTGGGGTAACAGTCACCCCGCTATAGTTCCAGGGGTACCCAGGGCACAAATAAGCACTCACCCCAAATCCCCCCCTAACTGGCCTTCAGGCTGGGCCCCTTAGCCCATAACAAGGTTACAGATATATAGAAACATTGGGGTAACAGTCACCCCGCTATAGTTCCAGGGGTACCCAGGGCACAAATAAGCACTCACCCCAAATTCCCCCCCTAACTGGCCTTCAGGCTGGGCCCCCTTAGCCCATAACAAGGTTACAGATATATAGAAACATTGGGGTAACAGTCACCCTGCTATAGTTCCAGGGGTACCCAGGGCACAAATAAGCACTCACCCCAAATCCCCCCCTAACTGGCCTTCAGGCTGGGCCCCCTTAGCCCATAACAAGGTTACAGATATATAGAAACATTGGGGTAACAGTCACCCTGCTATAGTTCCAGGGGTACCCAGGGCACAAATAAGCACTCACCCCAAATCCCCCCCTAACTGGCCTTCAGGCTGGGCCCCCTTAGCCCATAACAAGGTTACAGATATATAGAAACATTGGGGTAACAGTCACCCCTGCTATAGTTCCAGGGGTACCCAGGGCACAAATAAGCACCCACCCCAAATCCCCCCCTAACTGGCCTTCAGGCTGGGCCCCTTAGCTCATAACAAGGTTACAGATATATAGAAACATTGGGGTAACAGTCACCCTGCTATAGTTCCAGGGGTACCCAGGGCACAAAAAAGCACTCACCCCAAATCCCCCCCTAACTGGCCTTCAGGCTGGGCCCCTTAGCTCATAACAAGGTTACAGATATATAGAAACATTGGGGTAACAGTCACCCTGCTATAGTTCCAGGGGTACCCAGGGCACAAATAAGCACTCACCCCAAATCCCCCCTAACTGGCCTTCAGGCTGGGCCCCCTTAGCCCATAACAAGGTTACAGATATATAGAAACATTGGGGTAACAGTCACCCCGCTATAGTTCCAGGGGTACCCAGGGCACAAATAAGCACTCACCCCAAATCCCCCCTAACTGGCCTTCAGGCTGGGCCCCCTTAGCCCATAACAAGGTTACAGATATATAGAAACATTGGGGTAACAGTCACCCCGCTATAGTTCCAGGGGTACCCAGGGCACAAATAAGCACTCACCCCAAATCCCCCCTAACTGGCCTTCAGGCTGGGCCCCCTTAGCCCATAACAAGGTTACAGATATATAGAAACATTGGGGTAACAGTCACCCCGCTATAGTTCCAGGGGTACCCAGGGCACAAATAAGCCCTCACCCCAAAATATCAAGACATTTGGAGAACCTATAAATACTGACATACTTTTTTTTATTTAAGACAAATATACAATTTCTTTACAATTTCAGTGCCGGCCTTTGGACCCCTCCTGGGGTTGCACCATAGCGCTTGTACCTCTATGCGCCACAATCAGTAAACTTGACTCTCGGTGCCTCTCATCCGACCCCGGACCCTGCGGAGAGACTCTGTCATTTACTGTACAAACAATTTCCCTTTACTCAGTAGTAGCCCAGAGACTGGAGACCATGGGGACTCATACTGACCGCTTGCCCCTGCGCCGGATAGGGCTGTTATTAAAACAATGACATCAGAGCAATTATTGACTGAGAAATTGGGTCTAAATCACACAATTATGGCTCTTTCTGGAATGGATAAAACCGTTTGATTGCAGTATAGGTTGGAAAGACTGATGTGGATCTCATTATCCTCTCCCACCTTTAGGGAAACCATAATAACCAAAGCCCTTGAGTCTCAAGTCCTCTCTTTAACTAATGAGTATCCTGGAGGCTGTAGCCAGCCCAGGGCCATTATACGCAGGGTAGCGCCGCGGTGTTTCTGATGATTCACTAATAGTAATGATCTCTTCTCTCCTGATTAGGAACCAAGCTCTGGTCAAGTCTTTTTATATCCTTCATTAGAATATCACTCTTCTTGTTTGCTAAAAAAGAAATATTACATGAACTTCCTGAACTATGATCCAATTTAATTACTGTTATAAGGTTCAAAACTTTATTTTGACCAAATTTTGGCCATTTAGTTCCAGTATGGGCTTGTATTAGCGGGGCAGTATATTTCTACTCCTGTATATTTGCCATTAGGAGCTTGAGTCTCTGCTAGGGGGTGCCATTTTTTTTGTGGACCCCTTACCGGCCAATGACGTGGAAGAGGGGGGCTGGACCTATGATACAAAAGGGGTGGGCCCATGATGTGTTTGGGGGTGGAGATGCTACATTATAAGGCAAATGAGAAGGAAAATCAGCAGTAGGTGGTGCAAAAGACGTATTGTCCGGGATGAAGGAGGATTGGGGCAGAATTGGGGCAGATCGGGGGCAGGATGGAGGCTGAACAACTATTACTGGCAAATATATTGCTGGTAAATTTGTAATACTGGCCCCAGCCCTGGCTGGTATTTTACTATCTGGTGAATTACATGCCCAGTGGCAGCCCTAGTCTCAATTATGACTTAAAAATCCATGGAGTTATGTAATATAGGGCACTAAGTTTGCCTAAGAGCCGTAACCAATCAGCAGTTAAAATGTATTGGTCACCTATTTAATAGCAAACATCTTATTGGTTGCTATGGGTCACTGCTCCTGGGCAAACTTAGTGGCTTTTTTTTTTACATATGGGGTTAAGTGTGTTCGTTTTAGTGTGAAAGAGTACAGGTATGGGACCTGTTATACAGAATGCTTGGGACCTGGGGTTTTCCCAGATAAAGAGTATTTATGCAATTTGGATCTCAGACTTTTAATCTACTAAAAAATATATTTTAAACAGTAAATAAACCCAATAGGATTGTTTTGCCTCCAATAAGAATGATATTCTTCTAACAATTTGGAGCTTTCCGGATAACAGGTTTCCAAATTTTTCTTGGTGACTAGTGATGGGCGAAATATTTTGCCAGGCATGGATTCGCGGCGAATTTCCGCGTTTCGCCATTGGCGGATTGTTTCGCGAAACGGATGAAAAAATTTGCCACGGAAAAATTCGTCGCACGTCCAAAAATTGTCGCCGGCATCAAAAAAGAATAGTCGCGGGCGTCAAAAGAATAGCCGCGCAACGAAATAGAATAGCCGTGCGACAAAAGAATAGCCGCGGGTGACGAAATAATAGCCGCAGGCGACGAAACAATAGCCGCGTGACAAAATAATAGCCGGGGGCGACGAAACAATAGCTGCGTGACAAAATAATAGCCGGGGGCGACGAAACAATAGCCGCGTGACAAAATAATAGCCGGGGGCGACGAAACAATAGCTGCGTGACAAAATAATAGCCGGGGGCGACGAAACAATAGCCGCGTGACAAAATAATAGCCGCGGGCGACAAATTTTTTTTGTCGCACAACATTTTCGCCGTTTCGCTAATTTTTCGCCGTTTTGCGGATCTTTTGAAAGATTTGCGAATTTTTCGGCGAAGCGAAACGGAACAGATTCGCTCATCACTATTGGTGACTTTTTTGTCAATGGACATTTTTTTCTTACAAATACATCAAAGTCAATGGATGTTTTTTTTGTCACGGCCACATTTTTTTCCACAATAATTATTTTTCGAGGCAAATTATTTTTGCTGCAGTGTCGCTAAAAAATTTACCAATGGCAAAATGTGGAATTTGGCTGTGAATCCGTGGCTGGCGAAAACATTTGCTCATCACTAGTGAGCGGCATTTTACCAAGGTCAGCTTTGCCCCAGCGTTACTCACGCAAAGCGTTTTAGCTTGACTTAGTAGAGGAGGCCCCATGTTGCCGTTAAAACAAACAGGATGGCATCCCACACATTTAAATATGCAGAGAAAAAAAAGTGCATAAAATAAGCAGCCGATCCTAATCCAGTGCAGGTGTAAGGGAAAATAAATGCAGGATACCCCCAGTTTAGAAAAAAAAGAGCATAGAATCCCTTTGAAAACACCTATTTACGGGATTAGCTATATTATAGGCAGGGATAGTAAACCAGGGCAGCCTGCTGACTTACTCCAGCATCATGAAACAGGTTGAGGTTGAAAGGACAAAGTTGTAAAAGTCATTGTTCCATAAGCCAGGCGTCGCCCTGATACATTGCTCTTACATTAGGGGTTCAGCCTTCAAACGTACAGAATGTGCACTGGAACTGAGATGCAATCAAGATGTTTCACTCTGGGACAATCAATGCCAGAGGAACGTGGGTGTGCGGCACTGAATTTTAATGGGCTCATATGCTTTATTTTGGTAAAGGGTGGGGTGTTCCTGCAAGTCTGCTTTCATACAGATACAGAACTGCCTATATACTGTCCAGGTAGGGGTCATGTCTTTGGGCCCCACCATAAAGACTAAAGTCCTTAACACATGAGAGATGGTGCCTATAGTAGCAATGGGGGGATAATAGCCTCTGGGAAGGGACTGGGGCTGTGGGATAGCAGGTATAGTAGGGAGAGATGGTGCCTATAGTAGCAGTGGGGGGATAATAGCCTCTGGGAAGGGACTGGGGCTGTGGGATAGCAGGTATAGTAGGGAGAGATGGTGCCTATAGTAGCAGTGGGATAATAGCCTCTGGGAAGGGACTGGGGCTGTGGGATAGCAGGTATAGTAGGGAGAGATGGTGCCTATAGTAGCAGTGGGGGGATAATAGCCTCTGGGAAGGGACTGGGGCTGTGGGATAGCAGGTATAGTAGGGAGAGATGGTGCCTATAGTAGCAGTGGGGGGATAATAGCCTCTGGGAAGGGACTGGGGCTGTGGGATAGCAGGTATAGTAGGGAGAGATGGTGCCTATAGTAGCAGTGGGGGGATAATAGCCTCTGGGAAGGGACTGGGGCTGTGGGATAGCAGGTATAGTAGGGAGAGATGGTGCCTATTGTAGCAGTGGGGGGATAATAGCCTCTGGGAAGGGACTGGGGCTGTGGGATAGCAGGTATAGTAGGGAGAGATGGTGCCTATAGTAGCAGTGGGGGGATAATAGCCTCTGGGAAGGGACTGGGGCTGTGGGATAGCAGGTATAGTAGGAAGAGATGGTGCCTATAGTAGCAGTGGGGGGATAATAGCCTCTGGGAAGGGACTGGGGCTGTGGGATAGCAGGTATAGTAGGGAGAGATGGTGCCTATAGTAGCAGTGGGGGGATAATAGTCTCTGGGAAGGGACTGGGGCTGTGGGATAGCAGGTATAGTAGGGAGAGATGGTGCCTATAGTAGCAGTGGGGGGATAATAGCCTCTGGGAAGGGACTGGGGCTGTGGGATAGCAGGTATAGTAGGGATAGATGGTGCCTATAGTAGCAATGGGGGGATAATAGCCTCTGGGAAGGGACTGGGGCTGTGGGATAGCAGGTATAGTAGGGAGAGATGGTGCCTATAGTAGCAATGGGGGGATAATAGCCTCTGGGAAGGGACTGGGGCTGTGGGATAGCAGGTATAGTAGGGAGAGATGGTGCCTATAGTAGCAGTGGGGGGATAATAGCCTCTGGGAAGGGACTGGGGCTGTGGGATAGCTTGTATAGTAGGGAGAGATGGAGCCTATAGTAGCAGTGGGGGGGATAATAGTCTCTGGGAAGGGACTGGGGCTGTGGGATAGCAGGTATAGTAGGGAGAGATGGTGCCTATAGTAGCAGTGGGGGGATAATAGCCTCTGGGAAGGGACTGGGGCTGTGGGATAGCAGGTATAGTAGGGAGAGATGGTGCCTATAGTAGCAATGGGGGGATAATAGCCTCTGGGAAGGGACTGGGGCTGTGGGATAGCAGGTATAGTAGGGAGAGATGGTGCCTATAGTAGCAGTGGGGGGATAATAGCCTCTGGGAAGGGACTGGGGCTGTGGGATAGCAGGTATAGTAGGGAGAGATGGTGCCTATAGTAGCAGTGGGGGATAATAGCCTCTGGGAAGGGACTGGGGCTGTGGGATAGCAGGTATAGTAGGGAGAGATGGTGCCTATAGTAGCAGTGGGGGATAATAGCCTCTGGGAAGGGACTGGGGCTGTGGAATAGCAGGTATAGTAGGGAGAGATGGTGCCTATAGTAGCAGTGGGGGATAATAGCCTCTGGGAAGGGACTGGGGCTGTGGGATAGCAGGTATAGTAGGGAGAGATGGTGCCTATAGTAGCAGTGGGATAATAGCCTCTGGAAAGGGACTGGGGCTGTGGGATAGCAGGTATAGTAGGGAGAGATGGTGCCTATAGTAGCAGTGGGGGGATAATAGCCTCTGGGAAGGGACTGGGGCTGTGGGATAGCAGGTATAGTAGGGAGAGATGGTGCCTATAGTAGCAGTGGGGGGATAATAGCCTCTGGGAAGGGACTGGGGCTGTGGGATAGCAGGTATAGTAGGGAGAGATGGTGCCTATAGTAGCAGTGGGGGGATAATAGCCCTCTGGGAAGGGACTGGGGCTGTGGGATAGCAGGTATAGTAGGGAGAGATGGTGCCTATAGTAGCAGTGGGGGGATAATAGCCTCTGGGAAGGGACTGGGGCTGTGGGATAGCAGGTATAGTAGGGAGAGATGGTGCCTATAGTAGCAATGGGGGGATAATAGCCTCTGGGAAGGGACTGGGGCTGTGGGATAGCAGGTATAGTAGGGAGAGATGGTGCCTATAGTAGCAGTGGGGGGATAATAGCCTCTGGGAAGGGACTGGGGCTGTGGGATAGCAGGTATAGTAGGGAGAGATGGTGCCTATAGTAGCAGTGGGGGATAATAGCCTCTGGGAAGGGACTGGGGCTGTGGAATAGCAGGTATAGTAGGGAGAGATGGTGCCTATAGTAGCAGTGGGGGATAATAGCCTCTGGGAAGGGACTGGGGCTGTGGAATAGCAGGTATAGTAGGGAGAGATGGTGCCTATAGTAGCAGTGGGGGATAATAGCCTCTGGGAAGGGACTGGGGCTGTGGGATAGCAGGTATAGTAGGGAGAGATGGTGCCTATAGTAGCAGTGGGGGATAATAGCCTCTGGGAAGGGACTGGGGCTGTGGGATAGCAGGTATAGTAGGGAGAGATGGTGCCTATAGTAGCAGTGGGGGGATAATAGCCTCTGGGAAGGGACTGGGGCTGTGGATAGCAGGTATAGTAGGGAGAGATGGTGCCTATAGTAGCAGTGGGGGGATAATAGCCTCTGGGAAGGGACTGGGGCTGTGGGATAGCAGGTATAGTAGGGAGAGATGGTGCCTATAGTAGCAGTGGGGGGATAATAGCCTCTGGGAAGGGACTGGGGCTGTGGGATAGCAGGTATAGTAAGGGAGAGATGGTGCCTATAGTAGCAGTGGGGGATAATAGCCTCTGGGAAGGGACTGGGGCTGTGGGATAGCAGGTATAGTAGGGAGAGATGGTGCCTATAGTAGCAGTGGGGGGGATAATAGCCTCTGGGAAGGGACTGGGGCTGTGGGATAGCAGGTATAGTAGGGAGAGATGGTGCCTATAGTAGCAGTGGGGGGATAATAGCCTCTGGGAAGGGACTGGGGCTGTGGGATAGCAGGTATAGTAGGGAGAGATGGTGCCTATAGTAGCAGTGGGGGGATAATAGCCTCTGGGAAGGGACTGGGGCTGTGGGATAGCAGGTATAGTAGGGAGAGATTGTGCCTATAGTAGCAGTGGGGGGATAATAGCCTCTGGGAAGGGACTGGGGCTGTGGGATAGCAGGTATAGTAGGGAGAGATGGTGCCTATAGTAGCAGTGGGGGATAATAGCCTCTGGGAAGGGACTGGGGCTGTGGGATAGCAGGTATAGTAGGGAGAGATGGTGCCTATAGTAGCAATGGGGGGATAATAGCCTCTGGGAAGGGACTGGGGCTGTGGGATAGCAGGTATATTAGGGAGAGATGGTGCCTATAGTAGCAATGGGGGGATAATAGCCTCTGGGAAGGGACTGGGGCTGTGGGATAGCAGGTATAGTAGGGAGAGATGGTGCCTATAGTAGCAGTGGGGGGATAATAGCCTCTGGGAAGGGACTGGGGCTATGGGATAGTAGGTATAGTAGGGAGAGATGGTGCCTATAGTAGCAGTGGGGGGATAATAGCCTCTGGGAAGGGACTGGGGCTGTGGGATAGCAGGTATAGTAGGGAGAGATGGTGCCTATAGTAGCAGGTATAGTAGGGAGAGATGGTGCCTATAGTATCAGGTATAGTAGGGAGAGAGGGGGAAAGAGCCCCAGAGAGAGCAGTTCCATAATGATTGTATATCAGAAATCTGGGGGGAAAGAGTGCACTTTCTAGGAAGCAATGAAGCAGCTGATTTCACTGGATGTCATTTTGAGTCAGGGAATGAATTATTCAGCCTGGGCGGAGGGGAAAAGCTGCGACCCTGTGAGCTCACGATTAGAATCATCAGCTCTCAGAACTGCGGATCGGGTTTAACGCACAGACAGCTCGGAGTATTGGTTCTGACCAAATTTTTCCTCCTAAGAATTCCCATTCCCTGAGGAACGTGTAAGAAACAGTTACTTTCATTTCCCGTGCCCCCCTCGCCCCCGCCCAACCCGCTCCCATTCTGTTTAAGTTTAAACCACTTAGAGCTTTCGATTCCATCTCAATGAGAGCTCATAACTCCTCGCAGAGTGACGCTGGCATCGGATGTCTGAGCCGTGCCCGGCTGGCGCTCGCCATGTCTGCGCCGCTAAACTGTCAGTTTCTTTCATCTGAGCCTCACAAATTGGACCCGACTCGACTCCTACATTTCCCTTTTTTTTCCTTAAGTGGAAATAATTTGGTAAAAGTAAATGGTTTCATATCTTCTCAGACACGTTCACAATTGGTCTGTTGCCTGTTCATATGGCATTGGGCCCACCGCGCCATTCCCAGCGGTTTTGGTACATTGGAGCTTATTTATAAAAACTGGGCAAATTTGCACCTGGCTAGTAACCCATAGCAACCAATCAGTGATTAGATTTTTTAAACATCTGATTGGTTGCTATGGGTGACTGCCCAGGTGCAAATTTGCCCAGTGTTTATAAATAACCCCCATTATTGTGATTAGAAGGCCCAAAAGCCTCAACTGTAACTGCAACTGGGGGTACAGTCCTGTTTCAGTCACTTGGAAACGCGGCTTTCAAGGATTCGAATCATTTTGTTGCCCACCCATTGTCTGGGGAGGGAACGCCCTGAATCGCCACATGTGCCAATACCGTAGCGCCAACTCTAAAAACGTCACCTTTATCCGGGGAGTAGTCTCTAAGCCTGACGTACCCCTAGGGAGAGAAAAACCTGAATTGGTCTTGCTCAAGTTTGTGTATGTAACCCCTATTTGGCTGTAACGAGGCCAAAGCACGGCTAGTATAGGTTTAGAGCATGGGGTACATGCGACTCAATCCTTCAGGATGGGCCTTCGCTATATGGGAGTGAAAAAACTGAGCTATGGTGTAGTGCAACTACAACTCAAGATTTTTGCAGTTGAACAATATAATTGGTTTATTGTCAGAGACAATTGATATGCAGGGTTATAGCAATACTCACACAGAGGCGATATCAGGTAATTGCACAGAAGGTAGAAAAATATAGTGTCCACCCATATAGCCCACCTCAGCCGAGGGTGGGGGCGGTAAGGACCACCAACCAGCATGGCTTCCCTGTGGAGAGTAGCCTGGCCAAGTATCTCTATCCTCAGGGTGTCCCTTAGCAGCCAAGGATTCCCCACAGTCGACTATGGATCAGGGATAGAAACTGACCTGATACCTGTGTCTTAACCGTGTCCTGCTCTAAGGCAACAGTGCCTGTAGGGAAGCTACTTCCAGTTAATCTCTCCTGGTTGGAGCGAAACTGCTCTTTCTAACTAATTTCACTATCTCACTTTCCTAGACACTGCTCTTTATAAATTATCTTGATACTTACTACTCCTCATTCATGGGGTCCCTGTTCCCCGACTCACTAGAGCTAGATGCAGACTCTAGGGTAGAAGGCTTTACTGGGGACCCGTTGATCCCACCTGGGTCATCAGATGCAGCCAAAGAGGAAGACCCACCCCCCTGCTAAGCACTATATCAGAGTGCCAAAGGAGTGGTCTCCCTTGCAAATGTAATTCTAAGCAATACTGGATTTTCCTTTGTGCCATGATCACCATCTTCTTCCTCGGCTGCTGTCCAGTGACAGAACTACCTTGGGCATAGCCAGTGCTTTGACCTAGAGTCCTGCAAGGAACCAATTTTTGAGACCCGGACCTGCAGACCACAAACCGGGTTTTAACTTGCTTTGACCCACTACCCGACCTACACCTGCCATATCCACAACCCTATCCATGACCTGCTGACCACCATTAAACAGGAAGTGCTGTTGCTGCAAACTAGAAGTGACATCATCAGAATTGAGCGGGGGGTAAAAAAAAGTATCTTTACCCACATCCCAAAATCCTACCTGCAACCCACAGGACACCCGCTTTTCTTGCAGGTAACCCGCAGGTACCCAACATGCTGCAGGGCTCTACTTGGCACCCACTTGAATCCAGTGCACGAAATGAGTCCTGTTGGGTGGGTAATAGTTACATTAATGCTGCTATCACTTACCTGAGCTTAGGGACTGACTTACAATATACAGTAAACCCCTAAGATTAGCCGCTCAACAGCTGCACAGAGAACACTGAGCATGTGCAGTGCCACTGACACTCCTAACAAGATCCAAGATGATCTTGGGAAGGCCTGGATCATTACTATGAGGGCTGCTGAACCTCTGGGCTGGAACAGTAAGTTTAATATATAAAACATGGTATTTCTAGAGAGATTCGCTTTTAAGCTTTAGTTCTTTGCTTTCCCAGAGCGATTCAGGGAGTCGGCACCGTTTGCTCTTGCAGAACCTTGGCTCTGTCAGTAACAGCTTGCCCTTCCACACTGAAATAAAGGGGAGAGAAAGCTAATTAAATGCCTATAAATCATTCAGCCGTCCGTCATCCTGCAAAGAAAATATTTACATTGCCTCGGCCTTTTGTTCCTCTCCCTGGAGATCGGGGAGACAGTTCTGTGGGTTTCTGTGTTTCATTTAACCCCGGCCAGACTGCGGACAGATGCTAATTATGGAGATTGATGAGCCGGCGAGTCTCTCCGCTATTCCCTAACACACTTTCTCTTCCTGTCATAAATATGCTTAGCGTATGGGCGCTCTCCCGCTACCAGGTAGGATGCAGCGCAGCCAATGGCGCCAATGGAAAACTGAAGCCGGTGATGTCAGGTTTCTCAAAAATCAGAGCCCTCGACCATGGACGTGAAATCAAATGCAAACATTCACTTGCATCATCCCCACACATAATTTCCATGTTACATTCCAACACTTTCCCCTGTCTCTGCCCCTATATATTAGGTACCTACCTAGTGCTACCAACCCCTATTTCTGTAGGGAAATGAGAGCAGGGCAGGCAGTAACCCTTCCAACACTTTCCCCTGTCTCTGCCCCTATATATTAGGTACCTACCTAGTGCTACCAACCCCTATTTCTGTAGGGAAATGAGAGCAGGGCAGGCAGTAACCCTTCCAACACTTTCCCCTGTCTCTGTCCCTAAATATTAGGTACCTACCTAGTGCTACCAACCCCTATTTCTGTAGGGAAATGAGAGCAGGGCAGGCAGTAACCCTTCCAACACTTTCCCCTGTCTCTGTCCCTAAATATTAGGTACCTACCTAGTGCTACCAACCCCTATTTCTGTAGGGAAATGAGAGCAGGGCAGGCAGTAACCCTTCCAACACTTTCCCCTGTCTCTGTCCCTATATATTAGGTACCTACCTAGTGCTACCAACCCCTATTTCTGTAGGGAAATGAGAGCAGGGCAGGCAGTAACCCTTCCAACACTTTCCCCTGTCTCTGCCCCTATATATTAGGTACCTACCTAGTGCTACCAACCCCTATTTCTGTTGGGAAATGAGAGCAGGGCAGGCAGTAACCCTTCCAACACTTTCCCCTGTCTCTGCCCCTATATATTAGGTACCTACCTAGTGCTACCAACCCCTATTTCTGTAGGGAAATGAGAGCAGGGCAGGCAGTAACCCTCCCAACACTTTCCCCTGTCTCTGCCCCTATATATTAGGTACCTACCTAGTGCTACCAACCCCTATTTCTGTAGGGAAATGAGAGCAGAGCAGGCAGTAACCCTTCCAACACTTTCCTCTGTCTCTGCCCCTATATATTAGGTACCTACCTAGTGCTATCAACCCCTATTTCTGTAGGGAAATGAGAGCAGGGCAGGCAGTAACCCTTCCAACACTTTCCCCTGTCTCTGCCCCTATATATTAGGTACCTACCTAGTGCTACCAACCCCTATTTCTGTAGGGAAATGAGAGCAGGGCAGGCAGTAACCCTTCCAACACTTTCCCCTGTCTCTGCCCCTATATATTAGGTACCTACCTAGTGCTACCAACCCCTATTTCTGTAGGGAAATGAGAGCAGAGCAGGCAGTAACCCTTCCAACACTTTCCCCTGTCTCTGCCCCTATATATTAGGTACCTACCTAGTGCTACCAACCCCTATTTCTGTAGGGAAATGAGAGCAAAGCAGGCAGTAACAAGAGTGAGGATGAGGAGGCAGGAGCATGGCAGCTGTAAAAGGCCTTCAGAAATGCAGGGGTGAATCATAGGTAAAGAAAGGTAATGGAGGAGGTGATCTTCCCACAGACACAAAAGAAATCATGTCTGTTGGGGATGGTGATCACATCCCTTCAGGTATTGAAGGGATTAGATAAAAGGTATGGGGATCTGGAGGGTGATTCCAATCAGGAAAACAAGAAAAAGACAAAGAAGAGAAACAGGAGATCTAAAAAATAAATCTTAACCATGGTTTCCCCCACACTTATGACTGCCAATGTGTCCAGTATGAAGTTGGCCTGTGCCATGTTTCAGGTGTACCAGGCCCTTGAACACTCTCAGACATTTGTTTCTTTAGAAAACCAGATCAGAATCCTCTATGGATCTTTGAAGGACATCCCAAGAGTAACAGTGGGGGTCCCAGCTTCTTTTCACAGGTGCAAGAGTCAGGATCTTATTTTGGTAGCATTTTGGGATTCAGGTGTATCATCTCATGGAAGTTGAGGTAGGGAGATGTCTACTGTTGAATGTGTCAGTGGTGGGCTCAGGCTATGGCTTATTAACATCTATGGGTCACAGTCAGGGCTCAGGAGGAGATCTCTGCTAAGGGAGTTACAACAACACTGCCACACCTCGTTCCTCATTGGCTAGAGATTTTACCCAGGTCTTTAATGCTGCAGATGGATAGGGTTGCTTCTTTTTAACAACATTCAGCAGCAGGTGGGTATGGTTGATGTTTTCACCCATGATGGCTGGGTGGGAAAACATACTTATCACTGAGCAACGAGAAGTAGTCAGAACGATATAGCTTTTGTCTAGTTGGGGGAGGTCTTCACAGGAAGTTTTTGTTCATTACTTAGATCATCTTGCTTTATCCTTCCTCATGGAGACTTCCTCAGTTCTAACTAAGGGTTGAGGGTTTGTGCTGATTCCTTGGAGGAAGAGGCAGTCTGGCATCACTTCAGCTTGAGCTGACAAGGACTATGAGTGATTCCTCAACTTCTTCTGTTGTTAAGGAGGGAAATAAGTATAAAAAGTACCTGTCCATACAAAAGAAGCTTGAGTCTTATATTTTGGGCAGCGTGGTGGGGAAAAAAGTCTCCCAGCCAAAGCTGCATCACTACAGATCTCTGGTTCTGGAGAAATTATGATGGTTTTAATTTCCCTGATCCTTTTCTAAATTGCAGAGAGTCTGTGGCAAAAAATTTAATAACTGGTCTAAGGACTCCTAGAGAATAGTCCAGACATCTAATAGCAGCATCTTGTTAGTTGTTCAGGCTTACTATGCTGACCGGTACAAGAGCAAAGCTTTGGAGGAGAAGAAGATTAGGGCCTTCTTCAAGGGAACCTGGTCTGCAGAATTAGGTCTTTTCACTTTTGGTGACTGACATTACAAAAGACGAGGTTAAAATGGCAATTGACCAGCTTCATTTAAAATAAAGCCCCAGGCCCAGATGGCCCCACAGATTCATTTTATAAGATCTTCACAAACTTTGTGGTCCTTATTCTAATGAAACTTTCTTTGAGGGCTACAACCTTTCTGCTTTGGGCCCCATCTTCTCTACATGAAAGTGAGTCTCCCTCGTTCTCTCGAGACCAGTTAACCGTCTCTTTTTGTGCATTCTGAAGGTGAGCCTCCATATTGGCTGAGAAGTCTGCGTATTAGGAGTGAATGAAGGTTAGAAACACATCTATTAAATGGGATCAATCTGATGGCAATTAGTCTGTGCTATTTTACAAGACAACCCCGGGTCAGCACTTAGAGCTGCTTAAACAATTTCTGGAACAATAAATTGGAGGGGCAGCTTTCCATAAACCTCCCCCCCCCCCTCGCATCTGGTATCCAGAAACACTAAAGGCCAAACATGGCCGAGCCTTGATTTAAACACCTCCCCGTAAGATGCTGCTTTTCTGCTCCTTTTATGATGCAGGGCTGGAAATAGAGAGAGCGGAGCGCCTGGTTCTGAGTGAGTTCTGCTCCGCGCAGCGAGGATTCCTGGTTCTGCTAAACATATCAGCGCCCTAATCCCAAGCAGAGCCTCCGCCACTTTGTAGTTTCGTACTTTAAATCCCGTACAGAAAATATATGTGCAAGGTATCTGCTCTCTACTTACAACATAACTGCACTTTGTTTCTGACTTTATATCCCCCTTAAATCATTTAATAGGGTTATTTAAGAAACAATGCTACCCTCAGAAATAAGCTTAAGTCTCTAATGCCGGGGTGCCATAGCAGTGTCGGACTGGCCCACCAGGATACCAGGAAAACTCCCGGTGGGCCCAGGTGTCAATGGGCCCTCTTGCTTCTAACTATTTAGCCTATTTTATGGTCATTCCCTATTTCTGTATGGGAACAAGGAAGCTTGATAGATGGAAGAATAGAGTATAGTATTTAGAGAAAAGAGACTAGGAGAAAAAGGAGTTTGAGGGAGGAGAGGAGGAATTCAAGTTTTGAGAGTCAGCCCATGGTCCAGAGTTTTCTGGTGGGCCCCTGCCATCTCAGTCCGACACTGTGCCATAGCCATGCTGATAGCTGTCGTTGGACTTCAGATCCCACAATCCCCTGACAGGTTCAGTTTTCCTTTCTATTTGTTGCCCTATCCTTCTGTGCCTTTCAGTTTAGCTAATGGCCAATCAAATTGCTCCCAGTCCCCCAAGAGGGAAAGCTCTTATCTAAAGTAAGCAATGTCAGATTGGGCACAGGGATACCAGCAAAACTCCCGGTGGGCCCAGGTGTCAGTGGGCCCTCCTGCTTCTAGCCATTTGGTCTATTTTATAGTCATTCCCTATTTCTCTATGGGAACAAAACAACTAAATATACAGAAGAATAGATTATAGTATATAAAGATAAAAAACTTAAAAATATTAAGACTGAGTAAGAGGTGGATGAAAAATGGTTTGGAGAGTGGGCCTTTGGTCTAGGTTTTCTGGGGGGCCCCTGGGGTCCCAGTCCGACACTGAACTTGCCCTCTTCTGCCATGGCCGTCTGTGACTACCCACATCCAGGGACAGACCACCGGTGTGGTCTGGTGCGACCAAAAGAGTGCAGACTAGGAATAGGAAAAAGATGTACCAGCCTAGCGCCCCCCCATGGCTGCACCCTAATAATATATAATACATGCACCCTGAATTCCAAGGCAGATGAATTGCCACAGAGACCTGTATTCCCCCCCCCCATCAATAACTTCAGTAGTGCCATGTTTGCAGGCAGGCAGTTGGTGGCACATAGGTGCCCTCCCCTTCCCATTCTCTATTCATACTATTCATACCCAAGGGAGCGCCAACTAAGTAAAAAGATAAGTAATTAGTGATGAGTGAATTTTTTCACCAGGCATGGATTCGCAACGAATTTCCGCATTTCGCCACTGGCGAATTGTTTCGTGAAACTTCCGTGAAAATTCGCAGCACAGATTTTTTTATTGATGCGCATCAAATTGGGCTCAGTCTCGTTAAAAAAAGTGCGGGCGACAAAAAAAAAGACGTGGGTGACAAAGTAAAAGACGAGGGCGACAAATGCGTTTCATGAATTTTTCGCCGTTTCGCAAATTTTATGATGAGGCGAAATGGGACAGATTTGCTCATCCCAATAAGTAATAAAAATTAACAGTAACAATAAAATTGTAGCAATAGTTTTGGCTGTTGGGGTCAGTGACCCCCATTTAAAAGCTGGAAAGAGTCAGATGGGGAAGGCAAATAATTTGAAAAGGATAAAAAATGAAGAGCAGTTGAAAAGTTGTTTAGAACTGGACTATAACATACTAAAAGTTAGCTCAAAGATGAACCGCCCCCTCCTTTAAAGGGAGAAGGAAAGGTAAAAACTAAGTCAGCTTTATCAGAAAGGTCTATGTAAATACAGCCATAAGCACTCACAGAAATGCTGCAATGAGTCCTCTGTCAAAAGATTTCTTGTGTCTGTTTTCCTCTGACAGAGACACGCAGCCAGGGCCGGAACTAGGGGTAGGCAGAAGAGGCAGCTGCCTAGGGCGCAACGATTGGGGGGCGCCAGGCAGGAGCCTCTCCTGCCTACCCCTAGTGCAACTTTGTCATTGCCTCCGCCGCTTGTCGTTAGCGGTGGAGGCAATGACCAATCTAATTGCACCGCCCCCCCTGCGCCTCCTCCTTCAGGGGGCGGGGAGGTGGGCGGAGTTGGCCGACCGGGTTGCCTAGGGCGCCCGGTCGGCTTGGCCCACCCCTGAACGCAGCTTTCAGCTTCCTGCTCTCTGCTGCTCCCTCAAGAATGCTAAGAACTCACTCCCCCCCCTTAGGAATGTGGATCTGAGCCAATCAGCAGGAAGCTGACTCATAGTCTAACTAACTGAGCATGTTCACTTGGTCCCGGTGTCTGTGCAGGAGCGATGCATTATGGGAATCTTCTTTACACAGCTCAGCGTTTTTTCTTCCTGTTTGGCTTCTGATCATCTGAACGGGAGAATTATGGGGAGACTTAAGGGCACTACTGAACTGAAGGTATGCCTGCAGCTTGGGATTAACTCTTTATTAGCCTTTCCTTCTTCTTTAATGTTCATTTTGGACCCAAGAGAAACCTGCTCCTTACTGATCCCTGATTGGCCCAGAAATACTCGTTAGAACTGGGCCCATTTTTTGCTCTACGACTTGTGAAGCCCCGTGAATGGTTGAGCTGAAAGTAAATGTTGGAGACACATCAGAAGGCGAGTAACAGTCCCCGTGCATAGGGAAGCCTTTGTGTGGGGAGTCTGGCAGACTCGTTTGTATGGGGGACGCACGCACCAGAAACAGACAGGCCGCGCCTCAGCTTTATCCTGGAGATCATGTAACTCAAGGTGAAAAAGTCTACAAGCCCCAGAGGTCCCTTAAACAGTGGTATGATCCTAATTTTGGATTATGGAGGATTTATGTGTGTCCTCTGTAGTAAGAAAGATGCCCAGATCACTGCTCAGCTTTACTAGTGCTATTTAAAGGAGAACTAAACCCTAAAAATTACTATAACTAAAAATGCCATACTTTATAAACTGAACTTACTGCACCAGCCTAAAGTTTCAGCATCTCAATAGCAGCAATAATCCCAAACTTCAAACTTGTTGAAGGAGTTCCCCATCTTGGAAAGTGTCTGTGGCACTGCACATGCTCAGTGGCACTGCTGTTGGAAAGCTGAGCTTAAGGGTCGTGGCAAATTATCGATCAGAAAACAAGGCTGACCTGTCACATAAGT
This sequence comes from Xenopus tropicalis, assembly GCF_000004195.4. Lineage (NCBI taxonomy): Eukaryota > Metazoa > Chordata > Amphibia > Anura > Pipidae > Xenopus > Xenopus tropicalis. Next base: position 15,187,349 of record NC_030677.2, on the reverse strand, counting down.
ATTGATGAGCGATATTTTTTGCCTGGCATGGATTCGCTGCGAGACACCGTTTTTTTTAAATGGACACAAAAAATTGTCACGAAAAAAATTTGCCAAGTGAAGAAAAAGTTGCGGTTGCGTCAAAGAAGTCGTGGTCGTGTCAGATAGATACTGGTTGCATCAAATACGTTGCCATTGTGTCAAAAATAGTTGCTCGGGTAAAAAAAGTCAAGAGGTTGCCGCGTTTCGCAAAGTTTCACCAGTTTTGCAAATTTTGAGGTGAAGCGGGACAGATTCGCTCATCACTACATATAAGCTGATGCTACAGGGCTGATTATTAAATTACTAATCAGCCTTATATTGTGCCATTTATACTCTATATATACAGTATAGTGTGCCATTTATACTCTATATATACAGTATAGTGTGCCATTTATATTCTATATATACAGTATAGTGTGCCATTTATATGCTATATATACAGTATAGTGTGCCATTTATATTCTATATATACAGGATAGTGTGCCATTTATACTCTATATATACAGTATAGTGTGCCATTTATATTCTATATATACAGGATAGTGTGCCATTTATACTCTATATATACAGGATAGTGTGCCATTTATATTCTATATATACAGTATAGTGTGCCATTTATACTCTATATATACAGTATAGTGTGCCATTTATATTCTATATATACAGTATAGTGTGCCATTTATACTCTATATATACAGTATAGTGTGCCATTTATATTCTATATATACAGGATAGTGTGCCATTTATACTCTATATATACAGGATAGTGTGCCATTTATATTCTATATATACAGTATAGTGTGCCATTTATACTCTATATATACAGTATAGTGTGCCATTTATATTCTATATATACAGTATAGTGTGCCATTTATACTCTATATATACAGGATAGTGTGCCATTTATATTCTATATATGCAGTATAGTGTGCCATTTATATTATATATATACAGTATATTGTGCCATTTATACTCTATATATACAGTATATTGTGCCATTTATACTCTATATATACAGTATATTGTGCCATTTATACTCTATATATACAGGATAGTGTGCCATTTATATTCTATATATACAGCATAGTGTGCCATTTATACTCTATATACAGGATAGTGTGCCATTTATATCTATATATACAGGTATAGTATGTGCCATTTATATTCTATAATATACAGTATAAGTGTGCCATTTATATTCGTATATATACAGTATAGGTGTGCCATTTTATATTCTATATATACAGTATAGTGTGCCATTTATTCTATATACAGTAGTTGATTTACTTATATATACAGCTATAGTGTGCCATTTATATTCTATATATACAGTATAGTGTGCCATTTATACTCTATATATACAGGATTAGTGTGCCATTTATATTCTATATATACAGTATAGTGTGCCATTTTATACTCTATATATACAGGTATAGTGTGCCATTTATATTCTATATATACAGTATAGTGTGCCATTTAATACTCTATATATACAAGTATAGTGTGCCATTTATACTCTATATATACAGTATAGTGTGCCATTTATATTCTATATTATTACAGTATAGTTGTGCCATTTATACTCTATATATATCAGTATAGTGTGCCATTTATACTCTATATATACAGTTATAGTGTGCCATTTATACTCTATATATACAGTATAGTGTGCCATTTATACTCTATATATACGGATAGTGTGCCATTATATTCTATATATAACAGCATAGTGTGCCATTTTATACTCTATATATACAGGATAGTGTGCCATTTATACTCTATATATACAGTATAGTGTGCCATTTATATTCTATATATACAGGATAGTGTGCCATTTATACTCTATATATACAGTATATTGTGCCATTTATATCTATATATACAGTATATTGTGCCATTTATACTCTATATATACAGTATATTGTGCCATTTATACTCTATATTATACAGGTATAGTGTGCCATTTATACTCTATATATACAGGATAGTGTGCCATTTATATTCTATATATACAGCATAGTGTGCCATTTATACTCTATATATGCAGTATAGTGTGCCATTTATATTCTATATATACAGGATAGCGTGCCATTTATATTCTATATATACAGCATAGTGTGCCATTTATACTCTATATATACAGGATAGTGTGCCATTTATATTCTATATATGCAGTATAGTGTGCCATTTATATTCTATATATACAGGATAGTGTGCCATTTATATTCTATTTATGCAGGATAGTGTGCCATTTATACTCTATATATACAGTATAGTGTGCCATTTATACTCTATATATACAGGATAGTGTGCCATTTATACTCTATATATACAGTATATTGTGCCATTTATACTCTATATATACAGGATAGTGTGCCATTTATACTCTATATATACAGTATATTGTGCCATTTATACTCTATATATACAGGATAGTGTGCCATTTATAGTCTATATATACAGTATAGTGTGCCATTTATATTCTATATATACAGGATAGCGTGCCATTTATACTCTATATATACAGTATAGTGTGCCATTTATACTCTATATATACAGGATAGTGTGCCATTTATACTCTATATATACAGTATATTGTGCCATTTATACTCTATATATACAGGATAGTGTGCCATTTATACTCTATATATACAGTATATTGTGCCATTTATACTCTATATATACAGTATAGTGTGCCATTTATATTCTATATATACAGTATAGTGTGCCATTTATATTCTATATATACAGTATAGTGTGCCATTTATATTCTATATATACAGTATAGTGTGCCATTTATATTCTATATATACAGTATAGTGTGACATTTATATTCTATATATACAGTATAGTGTGACATTTATACTCTATATATACAGGATAGTGTGCCATTTATACTCTATATATACAGTATATTGTGCCATTTATACTCTATATATGCAGTATAGTGTGCCATTTATATTCTGTATATACAATATGTTGTGTGTCGGCCCCTAAGGTGCTGGTTCCAGTCCTTTAGACTGATATAGAAGTCCGTCTGAGAAAATCGGCCAGGTGTCGATCGGGCAGGTTTGCTTTTCCCATCGGATCGAGGACGACACCAATGAGCTCCGACGGCTCCTATACTCGTCATTGTAATTTGATTGTAAGACCCCAGGGCCAAATGATTGAATTAACCTGACATCACACACCATAGGTGGGCACATCAGAAGAGGATCTGCATGTTTGGCAACCATTCCAAGCAAGCAGATTGTAAGGTTCATCGCCACCTTTAGGTGTTTGAAACCACAGCTAAACTCATTCCCAGTAAAACCGCAAATGCAGACCCGGATTTGTGGTGAGGCCCAGACATAGGGGCGGCATGCCGCCCTGCCACAGGCAAATTTTCAAAATTTTGCTCCCATTTGGAGCAATGGGGACCTCGGTGGGGGGGATACGGAGGCGCCAAATGGGAGCGGCCTTGGGGCTGCGCAAATGCAGAGTAAAACAGCCTTTTAAAAAAATGCCTGAATGAAAACAGAGGCGGCAAAAAACAAACAAAACTCGAATTTTTCATTTTGTCGCACAAATGAAAGCTTAATGAAACCTAAAACCTCTAATACCACGACGCAAAGAAAGATCTTCCAGTCGTAAAAGGGACACTTGCCATTGACTTCTACTTGAACTCGACAGCTTTTAGATAGAGTATTTATAACTTTCGATTTCATTCAATTTTGACGCATAATAAATGGCAAAAAAAAAAAATCGCGGTTTTTTTTCCACAAAAATTTTTTTGGCACAGAAAAATATGAATAGTGAAAAAGATGTATTGGCATCAATGGGGACGTGAATATACATTGCCTACCTTGTTGGAGAAGCTCTTTCCACTATACTGCAACTGTTTCTCTTAGGAAAAGTTTCCCTTTGTGCCAGGGTGAATGTTATGGAAGAGCACTGGGGCCAGCAAAAACAAACAACATTTTGATATTCTGACTAGTGATGAGCAAATCTGTCCCGTTTAGCTTCGCTGAAAAATTTGCGAATCTGTCAAAAGATTTGCGAAATGGCGAAAAATTAGCGAAATGGCAAAAAATTAGCCAAACAAAATGTTGCACGTCAAAAAAAAATTGTCACCCGCAGCTATTCTTTTGTGGCGCGGCTCTTATTTTGTCACCCACAGCTATTCTTTTGTCGTGTAGCTATTCTTTTGTCGCCCGCGGCTTATTATTTTGTCGCCCGTGGCTATTATTTTGTCGCCTGCGACTTTTCTTTTGACGCGGGCGAAAATCTTTGGACGCGCGGCAAATTTTTCTGCTGCAAATTTTTATCATCCGTTTCGCGAAACAATCTGCCAATGGTGAAACGTGGAAATTCGCCGCGAATCCATGCCTGGCGAAACATTTCGCCCATCACTAATTCTGACTTTGACTCTTAAATTTACAATTCTGACTTGAACTCATAATTCTGACCTTAAAAAGTTGAATTTTTGACTTTTATTTAATAATTGCTGAATTATTAAGCTTCTTTCCATGGTCTAACCTCCTGAGTGAGTCCTGGCTCCTTTGAGTCAGTGTGTTCCTGCCCTGCTCTTATTCTGCTTTGCTGATATTATGCACTTGCTTTTGGGTGCCCAATGCACTTGCTATTGTCGGCCGCCTACCTTGTCCACTGTTCTTTAATATGGACTTCCCTCTCTGTTCGCACCCGGTACAGACTCTGTTCTTTTGTTCCCTTGTTTATTTATTAAATCATTTTGCTCACACTTTCATATGGCTCATTCTGGTTTTCATAAAGTTAATAACATGTATTACCAAGGTTATACGTAGAGTCCTACAAGTTAATTCTGCACCTCCTGGAAGTCTTGACACTTCTCTTCCTTCCTAATGTTCTTCTCTTTCCTACTTTTTTCCTTGCTTACCCCCCACTCACCCTCCTTTGACTCCAGCTTTTTCTTAGGTTCTGCTCTCCCACCTCTCTCCAAACCAAGAATGACCCTTATTAACCAGATGTTCCTCTATGCTGAGCCTGGTTGAGGATGTTTCACTGCTTATAAAGTGTCCTTACCAAGGTTCTCACCAAGGCTGGAAATTAAAATTTATAACAAATATTGCAGTCACGGCATTTATCTTCTGAGCTAGAATGGACGTGGTATAAGGCAATCCCAGCCAGCAGTAGGTAAGATAAAAAGAAAGACCCCACTCTAAGCCTAGAATGTCTCCAGCAGTTCAGTATCTGCCCAGAATGCTTTACCTTATCCTAAATAACATTATTGAACATGGTGTTCCAAAGGTTCATTTTGATCTGAGCTGCCTCACAATACTTTAAGAGTATTCTAAAGGACATGTAGATGTTCCCTCGCAATATTCCCATGATTCATGCTTTCTCATCATTGGTTTCAGGCATGTTGGCTCTAGGAAATTCACTGTTTCATCATTACTGAGATTACCTCCAGAAGGTTCTCTCAAATTCCCACTCATTTGTCAGGCCATCTCCTCCCACTCGTGTATTTAGTAATACCATAGCAGATGCCCCAGCTGGAACATTTAGAGTTTGAGCTCAGACTAACAGGAACCGCCTGCCAAGCACAAAGAGATCCAAGGCATGACTGCTGGGAATTTATCATCAATGCTGTTGTTCCCATCCAGCCAAGGTTCTCTGAAAGACAAATCAGGGAATATACCACACAGAACACTAAATCCCTGTGAGATAAATGGGCGGCTAAACTGTGTTTGTGTGTGTGGCTACAGAAGTCTGAAGACCTCCCTTATGCTGATCTTATTTGGCTAGAATTAGATGTAACTGGCAAATTAAATATGAAATAGACATAGTATCCCTTTCCCTGACATTTACAACCAACTATACACTCATATTCACGCCTCAAGCCTCCCATTGAGGTTAATTTGTTTAGACCACCCATGCCCAATGTTGTATCAACTATTTTGCAACAGGTATCTAGGGCAAAAAGAGAGGCACTCACTCCAAAACTGTAACCATGTTATTTTCACATGAGTACATAAGAGAAAAATAATCATTTAACCCAAATCTCACCCAAATTTCCCTTCAGGCTGGGCCCCCTTAGCCCATAACAAGGTTACAGATATATAGAAACATTGGGGTAACAGTCACCCTGCTATAGTTCCAGGGGTACCCAGGGCACAAATAAGCACTCACCCCAAATCCCCCCCTAACTGGCCTTCAGGCTTGTCCCCCTTAGCCCATAACAAGGTTACAGATAAATAGAAACATTGGGGTAACAGTCACCCCGCTATAGTTCCTGGGGTACCCAGGGCACAAATAAGCACTCACCCCAAATCCCCCCCTAACTGGCCTTCAGGCTGGGCCCCCTTAGCCCATAACAAGGTTACAGATATATAGAAACATTGGGGTAACAGTCACCCTGCTATAGTTCCAGGGGTACCCAGGGCACAAATAAGCACTCACCCCAAATCCCCCCCCCTAACTGGCCTTCAGGCTGGGTCCCCTTAGCCCATAACAAGGTTACAGATAAATAGAAACATTGGGGTAACAGTCACCCCGCTATAGTTCCAGGGGTACCCAGGGCACAAATAAGCACTCCCCCCAAATCCCCCCCTAACTGGCCTTCAGGCTGGGCCCCCTTAGCCCATAACAAGGTTACAGATATATAGAAACATTGGGGTAACAGTCACCCTGCTATAGTTCCAGGGGTACCCAGGGCACAAATAAGCACTCACCCCAAATCCCCCCCTAACTGGCCTTCAGGCTTGTCCCCCTTAGCCCATAACAAGGTTACAGATAAATAGAAACATTGGGGTAACAGTCACCCTGCTATAGTTCCTGGGGTACCCAGGGCACAAATAAGCACTCACCCCAAATCCCCCCCTAACTGGCCTTCAGGCTTGTCCCCCTTAGCCCATAACAAGGTTACAGATATATAGAAACATTGGGGTAACAGTCACCCTGCTATAGTTCCAGGGGTACCCAGGGCACAAATAAGCACTCACCCCAAATCCCCCCCCTAACTGGCCTTCAGGCTGGTCCCCTTAGCCCATAACAAGGTTACAGATAAATAGAAACATTGGGGTAACAGTCACCCCGCTATAGTTCCTGGGGTACCCAGGGCACAAATAAGCACTCACCCCAAATCCCCCCCTAACTGGCCTTCAGGCTTGGTCCCCCTTAGCCCATAACAAGGTTACAGATATATAGAAACATTGGGGTAACAGTCACCCTGCTATAGTTCCAGGGGTACCCAGGGCACAAATAAGCACTCACCCCAAATCCCCCCCCTAACTGGCCTTCAGGCTGGGTCCCCTTAGCCCATAACAAGGTTACAGATAAATAGAAACATTGGGGTAACAGTCACCCCGCTATAGTTCCAGGGGTACCCAGGGCACAAATAAGCACTCCCCCCAAATCCCCCCCTAACTGGCCTTCAGGCTGGGCCCCCTTAGCCCATAACAAGGTTACAGATATATAGAAACATTGGGGTAACAGTCCCCCTGCTATAGTTCCAGGGGTACCCAGGGCACAAATAAGCACTCACCCCAAATCCCCCCCTAACTGGCCTTCAGGCTTGTCCCCTTAGCCCATAACAAGGTTACAGATAAATAGAAACATTGGGGTAACAGTCACCCTGCTATAGTTCCTGGGGTACCCAGGGCACAAATAAGCACTCACCCCAAATCCCCCCCTAACTGGCCTTCAGGCTTGGTCCCCCTTAGCCCATAACAAGGTTACAGATATATAGAAACATTGGGGTAACAGTCACCCTGCTATAGTTCCAGGGGTACCCAGGGCACAAATAAGCACTCACCCCAAATCCCCCCCTAACTGGCCTTCAGGCTGGGCCCCCTTAGCCCATAACAAGGTTACAGATATATAGAAACATTGGGGTAACAGTCACCCCGCTATAGTTCCAGGGGTACCCAGGGCACAAATAAGCACTCACCCCAAATCCCCCCCTAACTGGCCTTCAGGCTGGGCCCCCTTAGCCCATAACAAGGTTACAGATATATAGAAACATTGGGGTAACAGTCACCCCGCTATAGTTCCAGGGGTACCCAGGGCACAAATAAGCACTCACCCCAAATCCCCCCCCTAACTGGCCTTCAGGCTGGGTCCCCTTAGCCCATAACAAGGTTACAGATAAATAGAAACATTGGGGTAACAGTCACCCCGCTATAGTTCCAGGGGTACCCAGGGCACAAATAAGCACTCCCCCCAAATCCCCCCCTAACTGGCCTTCAGGCTGGGCCCCCTTAGCCCATAACAAGGTTACAGATATATAGAAACATTGGGGTAACAGTCACCCTGCTATAGTTCCAGGGGTACCCAGGGCACAAATAAGCACTCACCCCAAATCCCCCCCCTAACTGGCCTTCAGGCTGGGCCCCCTTAGCCCATAACAAGGTTACAGATATATAGAAACATTGGGGTAACAGTCACCCCGCTATAGTTCCAGGGGTACCCAGGGCACAAATAAGCACTCACCCCAAATCCCCCCCCTAACTGGCCTTCAGGCTGGGCCCCCTTAGCCCATAACAAGGTTACAGATATATAGAAACATTGGGGTAACAGTCACCCCGCTATAGTTCCAGGGTACCCAGGGCACAAATAAGCACTCACCCCAAATCCCCCCCTAACTGGCCTTCAGGCTGGGCCCCCTTAGCCCATTACAAGGTTACAGATATATAGAAACATTGGGGTAACAGTCACCCCGCTATAGTTTCAGGGTACCCAGGGCCACAAATAAGCACTCACCCCAAATCCCCCCTAACTGGCCTTCAGGCTGGGCCCCCTTAGCCCATAACAAGGTTACAGATATATAGAAACATTGGGTAAACAGTCACCCTTTGCTATAAGTTCCAGGGTTACCCAGGGCATAAATAAGCACTCACCCCAAATCCCCCCTAACTGGCCTTCAGGCTGGGCCCCCTTAGCCCATAACAAGGTTACAGATATATAGAAACATTGGGGTAACAGTCACCCTGCTATAGTTGATGATATTTGGTGCTACCCAGTCTAGATGTGTGTGTACATGCTTGGCTGCTTTAAATAAAAAAAACCCAGAACCTTCTTAATTTAGGAATTCTAGAGAGTTTATTGAATGTCAAGCAACTGTACTATGTCCATCACAGAACTCCCAACTGGTTTAACTACAGTTTTTCTGATGTTGATACTGTAAATAGTTTTAGTCTGAATCACAAGCTCAGATTTGTTTAAGGTTAGTGAGATTGAACCAGGTGAATATCAGTTTTTTTTCCTGAAAAATAATGTACGACAGAGGAGGTCATTTTCCTTGCAGAATGCAAGCTCAGCACATTCATCTAATGCCTACAAGGTAGTTCGTGCACTTCCGACCCCTCGTTTGTGCGTTTCCCCCTTCCCAGTAGAAATCAGAGGATCGTAACGTTCAACGCGGAGGAGCTAAACTGAAGAATCCCAGCAGTCAGCAGAACATTGGATTCCATGTCTCCAAAGATAATTGCCTGGAACATACAGCAGTTGTAGAATTACCATTCCTGATCTGCAAGAACAGAAAGAGAAGGGGGGAAAAACCCATTAAGTATGGACAGCATCTGAAAAACATTAAACAGCAAGAGTGCAAGATCAGTTGAGCCAGTTATATAAACAAAAGAATGTGAATTGTGTTTGCGAAAATTGCAAGTCATAATTATTTGAATGATATCTGAAATGAGAAATAAAAAATGCGGGGGGAAATTCCGCACTGAAACAATAAACAAGCACTCCTGTATTTTACACCATTCCGTGCTAATTCTTTCAGGAGTGCGTACTGTATAAACATACAGGTGCCTCATATTTCCAACACGTTTTTCCAATTATTGGCTAGGTACGATCTGCTTCGTTTCTCCGTTCCTTTGTCTTAAAAGAGGGGGACCTCATGCAAAGAATGTATTCCAGCCATGGATTATTGACTTCTGGGGAGACCTCCCGATGAACTTACCCTGGCCTCTCCCGTAGAAAGTCAGCAACGATCGTTTCCATTCTCTCTAGCTTCATCTTGGTTTGTTAATAGCAGTTTTCTGTTCTCCACAATGGGAAAAAAGAAAAATAAAACAATAATTAATATGGTACTACTAGACTGAGCATGAGGAATTGAGTGGGATAATGAAGGGTTGCATTGGAGAGGTTCAAGAGGAATTGACAGACAAATTGCAATCTGAGGTGCAAAATCATGAATCATGTCCATTAGACCAAGTCTATAATTAACGGCCGGGGTAGTTTGATGCCCATGCCAGTGGGACTCCTCAGATGACTTCTCTAATATTGACTATATACATAACCCCAGCTAGGAATAATCATAAGCACACAAACAATGTGGGGGTGATACCTTTATTGGCTATGATGGTAACCATGACTAAGAGTCGTGGAACTTTCCAGTTTCTTTGTCAAACTGATCATTATGAAGCTGCGATGACTTTTGTTTTATATACAAAGTTATGGACCTACAATACTCTAGTGAGATTGCAACAGTAATATATGTAAGTGCCCTCAGGTTGGTTTAGACTCATGGTGATCTAGAGAATGTCCTGCCTTCTGTTCCACACTACTCATTGACGTGTCCATGATTGTTGTGATTGAGTCCCTACATTTTGTTGTTGGTCATCATCTTCCTCATTTCCATTCAACTCTACTAGCATAGTAGCATAATTTTCTTTTCTAATCAATGGGATCTTCTTGTACTGTGTTCAAAATAAAGTCAGCTTCACCGTGATCACTTGTATTCAAGGATCAAGGATCCATTTGTTTGTCTTCTTTGCCTCCACAGTATTCTCACATGTCTTCACTAACACCAAAGTTCAAAAGAATAAATTATTTTTCCTGTTCCATTTGGTCTTTGTCCAGCTTTGACATCCACAACAAGTCCATAGCCTAGACATTTCTCATCCTTGTTTTTATAGACACATAATTTTAAGATCTTTTTTTGGTCTTTCATCTACTAAGTGATGGTGTGAGTTGTACTTCTTAACTGCTGGATCCTTTTACTTCTGGAAATTCATATCTACCTAAAACCAAAAAGTAGGCAGAAGGGCATCATGTCTATACATGGTGCAAACTGACTGGAATTGACAGTTGACCAGTTGACCACAAAAGACGTCCTGGTTACAAAATCCCCCTTGCTTGCTTCATAACCTGCTTGATAATAAACTGTATAGTTTGTTACCCTGTAATATTTTTACTCCCTGTACAGTACCTTACTCTCCCCTTGACAAGCCGACATCAGAAACTAGCAAAACCCTCTTATTTTTTTTTTTTAGCTTTAATGGAAATGCATCTATTGAGATGTAGACTGTATTGGTATGAACCTGTGCCAAGAATGATGGCCAAATTATTGTGAGAGTTTGGTTTTACCAATCAATAACTTTTAACTACCCTTTGCTATTAACAAATAGTGACAGTTGTTGAAGAGTTGATGATTGAACAGCACAATATTGTACATGATACCATCTTGCTCATTTATATACACCAGTGATCTCCAACCAGTGGACTCCCCAGCAACATGTTGCTCACCAACCCCTTGGATGTTGCTCCCAGTAGTTGCCTTGGAGGCAAGTTTTGGTTGCATAAAAACCAGGTGAACTGACAAACAGAACCTCCTGTAGGCTGCCAGTCCACATAGGGGCTACCAAATAGCCAATTACAGTGCTATTTTGGCACCCCCAGGAACTTTTCATGCTTTTATTGCACGCCAACTCTTTCCACCTAAATAGCCATTTCCCCGATACAAACTTCCCTTACTATGGGCATCATCCTACTTTCTCAGACCTTTCCCCTAACACCAACTTGCTTTATGTTACACACACCACAATTAAAGCTCTGTGCCCTGCCACCATCTTGCCGTATTATATTATGGATTTTCATTATCTGTCACCCCAGTGCCTCTGCTGCTTTATGTTGATCCACATGAGGGGGCACGCTCAGCAATGATAGGAAGGGTTAATAAAATGCCTACTGTGTGTAGGCAGCAACTTGAATATAAATATGATAGGAGCACATTATATCCTTGGCTCTCGAGGGTGAAGTCTTTCATGAATGGCTGTGTATATGGGGCCCTTTTGCTCTGTGCAATAAAAAGAGGGTGCAGGTTGGAGAGGAGGCAGAAGACCCAAACCAGGGAGAGAGAAAGGGATTTAAACTCAAGTCCAACTTTTCATTTTCCCAGTGAAATACTGAACAATCTCACTCTGAATTATTTCCGCCTTTTGAAGGAGAGAAAGAAACGTTAGGAAACTTTTTAGATTTTCATTTTCCGGCCCCAGGACAACCTCCCCTCTCCCTGCGGATTTACCATTTCATAAAAATGATTTAAAACGTGAATTTTAGAAATGGCTGGTTGATGGCCTCCATAATTAAAAATTCAGCATATCAGTTGCACTTGCTGGATGTGAATTGCAGGCTGTGTGAGCGGTGCTTTCAGTTCCGTACTGTTATTTCTTTTCATTTTGCTTCTACCTATAGTAACCAAGGGTTCTGGCAAACACTTCAATGTATAGATTTGTTTTCTTTTAATAAAGAATGGATGGCGTTATCAACCATTAAGGGACCAAATATTTTATTCATCTTTACAAATAATACAGGTATGGGATCTGTTATCCAGAAAGCTCTGAATTATGAGAAGGCCATCTCCCATAGACTCAGTTTTAATAAAATAATTTAGAAATTTTAAAAACAATTTCCTTTTTCTCTGTAATAATAAAACAGTACCTGTACTTGATCCCAACTAAGATATAATTACCCCTTATTGGGGCAGAACAGCCCTATTGGGTTTATTTCATGGTTAAATGATTCCCTTTTCTCTGTAATAATAAAACAGTACCTGTACTTGATCCCAACTAAGATATAATTACCCCTTATTGGGGCAGAACAGCCCTATTGGGTTTATTTCATGGTTAAATGATTCCCTTTTCTCTGTAATAATAAAACAGTACTGTACTTGATCCCAACTAAGATATAATTACCCCTTATTGGGGCAGAACAGCCCTATTGGGTTTATTTCATGGTTAAATGATTCCTTTTCTCTGTAATAATAAAACAGTACCTGTACTTGATCCCAACTAAGATATAATTACCCCTTATTGGGGGCAGAACAGCCCTATTGGGTTTATTTAATGGTTAAATGATTCCCTTTTCTCTGTAATAATAAAACAGTACCTGTACTTGATCCCAACTAAGATATAATTACCCCTTATTGGGGGCAGAACAGCCCTATTGGGTTTATTTAATGGTTAAATGATTCCCTTTTCTCTGTAATAATAAAACAGTACCTGTACTTGATCCCAACTAAGATATAATTACCCCTTATTGGGGGCAGAACAGCCCTATTGGGTTTATTTAATGGTTAAAGGAACAGTAACACCAAAAAATGAAAGTGTATAAAAATAATTAATATATAATGTACTATTGCCCTGCACTGGTAAAAGTTGTGTGTTTGCTTCATAAACACTACTACAGTTTATATAAATACCCTGCTGTATAGCCATGGGGGCAGCCATTTAAATTGAAAAAAGGAGAAAAGGCACAGGTTACTAAGCAGATAACAGATAAGTAGCAGATTCCCATTGTATTCTACACAGTTTATCTGTTATCTTCTTATGTAACCTGTGCCTTTTCTCCTTTTTTCAATTTAAATGGCTGCCCCCATGGCTACACAGCAGCTATTTATATAAATTATAGTAGTCTTTCTGAAGCAAACACACAACTTTTACCAGTGCAGGGCAACAGTACATTATATTTTAATTATTTTAAAACGTTTTTATTTTTAGTGTTACTGTTCCTTTAAATGATTCCCTTTTCTCTGTAATAATAAAACAGTACCTGTACTTGATCCCAACTAAGATATAATTACCCCTTATTGGGGCAGAACAGCCCTATTGGGTTTATTTCATGGTTAAATGATTCCCTTTTCTCTGTAATAATAAAACAGTACCTGTACTTGATCCCAACTAAGATATAATTACCCCTTATTGGGGGCAGAAACAGCCCTATTGGGTTTATTTCATGGTTAAACTGATTCCCTTTTCTCTGTAATAATAAAACAGTACCTGTACTTGATCCCAACTAAGATATAATTACCCTTATTGGGGGCCAGAACAGCCCTATTGGGTTTATTTCATGGTTAAATGATTCCCTTTTCTCTGTAATAATAAAACAGTACCTGTACTTGATCCCAACTAAGATATAATTACCCCTTATTGGGGCAGAACAATCCTATTGGGTTTATTTCATGGTTAAATGATTCCCTTTTCTCTGTAATAATAAAACAGTACCTGTACTTGATCCCAACTAAGATATAATTACCCCTTATTGGGGCAGAACAGTCCAATGTCCCATGCCATACCCAACACCATTCCTACAGCCAGGGTTCCATACCTAGTACAACGACACTCCTTCAGGTTTATGAAGGGCCACAGAATATCCCATTATAATGGAATGGACTGAAGTTGCTTTACGTTTCTCATATACTCTGTAAAGTAATTACTAATTTGCATTACTAACCACAAAGCAACTTGTAATCACCATGGGTTCTTATCCTTAAGGTGTCTCCTACATCTCAAGCCAACGTCCATTTGCTATGGGGTCCATGGATCAGAACCCTGAATAGTGCCACAATTCTACAGTTTTGACAACTTGCCATTTTCCCTCAGTGCATCATCAGATACACAAATTACACAACATGGACCTCCTTTCTGGTTTCAGTCCAACTCCCCAGAGCTTTTTAGAAAAAAATATCCCGACCAGCAGCTGAGAGCCACATCTGACTTGAGGACTTCATAAACTGCACTTATTAAACGCAGTGTCTAAAACCTATTGATGGGGTTCCAGATTATTACTATTATTATTTAAAGAAAAAAAATTCAATTTTGGCCTGGGCTGAGGCGTTACAATACCAGTAGCTGTTGGGTACGACGGTTCTGTTGAGGCTTTGTGTGGAGCTCAACCTGAGGAATACAAGGGAAATGGAATGATCCAATGAGTCTCAATAAATCACTGGATGTCAAAGTCCCACCCGAAAAGGAACGGCCTCATACTGTGAGCAGAACTCTGTTTGGCTTTTGCCTCGTACCGCTGAGCAGGACATTTGGCTGGAAGACAAATTCTATTATAGCCGGTGAAGAAAATCAAAAACAGAGGAAACTGTAAAGGAGGGCGGCACAAAATAAGCCCTTGGGGCATAGGGAAAGGTTAGAGGTCGCACAGACCGAGCTGCCTACTGCTCAACAACTAATAGAATTACTTTGGCAGACTCCTATAATAAGCACTGTTCCCTCTAACCCTTTCTCTGCCTGATGGGACCAACTATGTATCTCATTGCACCGGGGTTAAACTATCTTTAGACATATGGGGGTGGGGGGGATAAAAAAGGAATGTATTCTATGTTATATACATGATTACAATTATTACCTTGGCTTGTGTGTAATGCATTCTGTAGAATTAATCAGCTTAGCACGACCCCAGCCATCAGTCTATTCCACACCAGATGGCATTTTGTCATGGGGTATATAGGGCAAAGAACAAAGCACAGAAGTATTTTGGGGGGCATGGGTGGTCACCTTGTAAGGTTCACACCAAAGACATTACCTAATCTCTCCATCTTGGACAGACATCTTTCCCTACCCTTCACACCCTCAAAAATGGCCGACCCATTTCCTGTTCCAGTCACCTTTAGCTCATCTCTTGACTCATCCTAAGACTCACTGCCACCTAGTGACAACTAATTACAGTTCAGCCACTCCCTTAAGCATTACAGTAAAGTAAATCCCTTGTTTTACCCCCTTACAACCTTAGTGCAATGTTAGCACATTACAGTTAAATAAAAGAAAGGGATGAACATCTCAAAACCTCATCTCCCTGAATCCCTGAAGACTTTTTTTTGCAATGAAATTAAATGAATGGATGAAGTATGGCAACACATGGGTTAGCGCTGCTCATATTCATTTATCAACCTATAGAAACCGATCAGTGATTGGCTTTTCTTCAGCCAGCTGCAGAAAGAACAATTATGCAAGAGTTTGATTGGTTGCTATGGGTTTCTGCCTACAGGCAAGTTTGCCCAGTGTTGATAAATGACCCCCCACTTCTCAAATACTGGGTTCTTGGCACCGTTTCTGTCCAGGGTCTGCATTTTTACCATATATTGGTCCCATTTTTCTGTAGATGCTTTGGTTTCCTCCACCAGCCCACAAATGTACTTGAAGGTTCAACAACTCCTATACCTTCATTTTGCAATGGAGATACGGAGATGTCCTAGAATTTCACACAGAGATACCATAACTGTTCCGGCTGAGAACCTCTCTTTAAATCAAGAAGGTATTCGAAAGCCAGAAGCCAATATTTTTATGCAAGGAGAAATCATCTCAACCCTCTTACCCCACCTTCGCTCCCGATGGCAATGGAAGGTGTTGTACTGTAGATGTTAAGCTCACGTGTGAACTAATGGTGGAGCTAGGTGCAGTGCTGACAGCAATGGGAAATTAAAATATGACTTCACTAAACTTTCTTCTTCATACACCTTCTGTAGTGGGTCCTCTGGCGGCAAGGGGCCTTCAAAAGTTTTGAGCTGTAACCCCCGACGGAGTTGCGAGCTGGATATTTTATGTTCCCAGACAGGGCACTGATAACATTACAGGGTGTCTGGTGAAAACAGAGGCAAATCATGGGATATTTGCTAGTGCAGGAATGTAAATTGGTTTAATCCTTCCCAAGACCCCAAGCACTTAAAGTTCATACTTCAAACCTTACCAATTTGTAATTTAAGGCAAGTGGAGGAGTGACAATACCCTGTCTACTAGAAGGGGAAGAAACCCCAGGTTAAAGCATGGAAAGAACAAAACCAACTAAAAGAATCTGATAAATAGAAAGTGGTTTGCAACCTGCTGCTCTGACAGCTCAAAAATTAGAAAGTCTGGACCCAATTAAGTAGAAGACAATGTTTAAAGAAATTGTCATAGTCTTTTAGTAGAGATTTGTGAAGGATGGCCAGTAACATGCAGGCATTGCTACCAGATAGCCAGAACTAAGGAAGTTTCTTCTAGAACAGGGATCCCCAAACTTTTTTTTACCTGTGAGCCACAGTCATATGTAAAAAGAGTTGGGGAGCCACACAACCATGAAAAATGTTCACGAGGGTGCAAAATAAAGGCTGTGATTGGCTATTTGGCAGCCCCTATGTGGCAGCTCTGTTTGGCAGTACAACTGGGTTTTATGCAACTAAACCCCCAAGTCAGGAATTCAAAAATAACTCCCTGGTTTGGGGGCACTGAGAGCAACACCCAAGGGGTTGGGGAGCAACATGTTGCCCTGAGCCACTGGTTGGGGATCACTGATATACAAAAACTACTACTACAGTGGCCTTGTGCTTAAACTATTGGATCAACCCATTTTGACCTTGCCCCTGATTGGTTAAATTGGCTGAAGATCTTCTTGTTTGGAGACCTCACCCTATCAGTGAATTTCAATGTGTGTGATCAGTTGATCATATTCCCTTTAAGTTTTCAGAGCTTTCTGGGCTCAAAGATTGCTTAAAAAATGCCATGCCTCTCACTACTCATAGGGGCTAGCATGTATCGATAACTGACCATAAAGACTTATTATTTAACTGCTAATATGAGATTAATTTCTTCATTGTAAAGGTTATTTGTCACATACAGAGTCCCAAACCAAGAAAAAGTGCCAAGACTTCAGTCTAGACTTTTCTGCCTATAACCACCGCCTTTGGGTGAGTATTTTGCTACTAGGACGTCACTAGGTCCTTTTGAGGGAGAATCAGGGCAGGTTGTTCTGGGCAAGTAAGGGAACAAAGACATACCCAGAAGTAGTGGGATGATAGCAAAGTGGAGCCAGGAAGAACAGGCCAGGGTCAAAACTGAACAGGCAGTGTTTAAACAGAATCAGGATCCAAAAACATAGTCAAGAACAGGCAGATTGGTTGGACGAGGCAGAATACAGCAGTAGCCATGGTCAGGCCAGGAACACAGCAAGGAATAGAAAAACACACCAAGTATTGTAACTATATGTAACATTATGGCAGCTTGTTCCATTGGTACATGTTTTTATTCCCCCCCCCAAAGAGCATAGCAAAATGAGTAACACATACACAATCCTTGTTTTCTGTATTTCTTCCTTCAGATGTTGATGCGCCCGTTACTGTTGAGTCTATCAGGCTTAAAGGGAATGTTAACCCAAAAATAACATTTTGCCTAATGAAACAAAAGGTAATTCCATGCAACTTCCCATTATACATTCATTAGACATTTTCAGTGGTTTTATTGTTATGTGTAAATGGAATTGTTATTCAAGCAGTGTCTGTCCGGCCATTATTTTTACCCCCATGACAGTGAGCAGAGACAGGCAGATGCCGCGTTCAAAAGCAATAGCATCTTCAAATAACATAAAGAACATTGAGAATCTGCAACAAAAGTATATTATTCCTTAGGAATCATTTTATTTTTGGGTTTACATCCCCTTTAACCCTACAGTGTGTATAGTGGGTGATGTATTTTCTATATGTATAGAACATACTATTCCAAGATGTCACACTAACTACAATAGATGGTACTGGATATTGATGGTGAGATGGTCACAATTCTGTTCCTTCTGTCGGAACGCTAGAAAATGGGGCAATAAATGTAAGTGAAACTCAGTTTTCACAATAAAGTGAGGGCCCAGTACAGGAAATTGCTGTCTCTTTAATTCAGCTCGGATGGGAGGTAGGAGACAGCTCCGAAACTCTACCAGACAGCGAGGTCTGTTTGCAGCCAGACCCTAGGGAAGGGAAGGGGAGACAGAGGGTGGAAGACAAATTGGCTAAAGGGGCACCATGCTTTCCCAATACTTTATGCCTGGGCTAATATCTGACTTAATTCATCTTCGTTTTATGCTAAATGTGGGAACCCGTGACTCACGCAGCAGAGCCGGGATTGAGTTCATATCACCCACAGTTTGCCATTAATATGGTGCTGTCAGTTCTTTGGGTGCCAGGCAGACAGAGAAGAAGAATTGCCTATGGCTGCTGTATAAATCCGGCCATACACGCACCCATATTATCTCAAATGGCTATTGAAGGCGCCTGAGCCAAATCTACAGTACGTTTAGGGCTGAATCGTCAGGTACAATCCCTGTTGTTTCTACCTCCATATCTGACGATCCAGCGATGAATGCCAGTGGAGGGTGGGAACGAACTTTCTTGCGACCAATGGTTGAACGAAAGATCGTTATTGCTACGTGTATGGCCACCTTAACGATGCTGAGTAGCAGCCAAGAGGAATATATTCAAATTGCCCTTTAGTTAGTGATGAGCAAATGTTTTCTCCAGGCATGAATTCGCAGCGAATTTCCGCATTTCGGCATCGGTAAATTGTTTTGCAAAACTTCAGCGAAAATTCGTCACGAAAGAATTCGTATCGTGTTAAAAAAAGTCGCAGACGCGT
This sequence comes from Xenopus tropicalis, assembly GCF_000004195.4. Taxonomy (NCBI): domain Eukaryota; kingdom Metazoa; phylum Chordata; class Amphibia; order Anura; family Pipidae; genus Xenopus; species Xenopus tropicalis. Next base: position 15,167,919 of record NC_030677.2, on the reverse strand, counting down.
AGAAATAGGCATGGTCACGTCAAAAAAGACGCGGGTGATTTCAAAATGGACGTGGTATCGTCAACAAAAAGACACGGGCGACAAAAAAAGTTGCAGGCGACAAAAAAAAGATGTGGGTGACAAAAAAAAGAGTTGGTTGACAAAAAAAAGACGTAGTCGACAAAAAAAGTTTGTGCAACAGATACGTTTCACCGTTTTGCAAATTTTCTTGTTGTTTCTTGAATTTTACGCCGAAGCGAAATGAGGCAGATTCACTCATCACTACCTGTAAGTCCTTTCCCTGACATCTCCCTACAGTTGTACCAAAACCATATGCAGATATGGAGAATCTGTTGCATTTGCTCAAAAGAACAATGATATACATAAGATGAGAAATGCTTTTATCTATTTACACATGTATGAAGACCAAGACCCAACTTAGATGTTTATCCAACAATGACTAAGAAAGGACTACATGGACTATGACCACACTCAGAATTTTTAAACATGTCCCTTATGAAATGTAGTTGTTGGTATCAATGATGCATTCCTGCATATGGCACTGGAAGAAGCACACATTGGCACTCCTCTCTCTGCCGGCAGTGTGTCCAAGATGGATCCACTTGGAGGACCCGGGTTCAATGTCCAAATATACGACTTCTTCCTAGAGCCCTTGGGTGTGCTGTTAATTGGATTTTTGGACTGCTTTGCTAGTTTTGACCCTTTGCCTGATTCTGCCGACTGCCACCTGAACTGACCTGTGTCTGTCACGTCAAAATTGTACGCGGTCGTGTCAAAAAAGTGTGGGCGACAAAAAAATTGGCACGGGCAACAAAAAAAAAATCCAATCACTCAACAAAAGTGGACAAAGGGGACTGATCTTCTTAGTAGGATCCTTTCCTGGCAGATCCCAGCAGACCAGGGTCAGACTTGGGGATGCAGGGCCCACCGGGGCTACCAACAACGGTCTTGGGAGGCATCTGGTCTGGGCCTCCGGGGCCCACTGGGTTTTTTTCCTGGTGTCTGACCCTGCAGCAGACCTTGCTACCTTTTTATTAGAAACCCTTTTCCAACCTTACGCAGAAACGCCCAGACACTAGCCAACCATATCCTTACAGCTGCTCGGCATCTAAATGGAAAACTACAAATCAATAGTGATGGGGGAAATAATTTGCCAGGCATGGATTCACGCAAATTGACGCATTTCACTATTGGTGGATTGCATTGCAAAACGGACGGCACAATTCACAGCAGGAAAATTTTCTGTGTGACAAAAAATTGTTGGCCACGAAAAAACATTGTTGTCTGCATTAAACAAAAATTGTTGTGCGTGTAAAAAAATGATGTGCTTGTCAAAAAAACTGTTGCGCGCGTACATTTTGTTTGTGCAAATTTTTCACCGTTTGCAAATCTTTTGAAAGATTACCAAATTTTTCAGCGCGGCAAAACGGGACAGATTTACCCATTATCACTAGTGATAAGCAAATCTGTCCCATTTCGATTCGCAGAAAAATTCACGAAACTTTCAAAAGATTCGCAAAATGGCGAAAATGTCATGCATCAAAAAAGATTGTCACACATGGCACGCAACAATTCTTTTGACACACGTGACAATTCTTTTTGACTCGCGACTAGTGATTCACCAGGCATGGATTTGCGGCAAATTTCCGCGTTTCACCATTGGCGGATTGTTTCGCCGTGGAAAAATTTACGGCACGTCCAAAAATTGTCGCCGGTGTCTAAAAAGAATAATCACGGGCGTCAAAAGAATAGCCGCGCAAACAAATAGTAGCCTTGGGCGACAAAAGAATAGCCATGCGACAAAATAATAGCCGCGCGACAAAATAATAGCCAGGGGCGACAAAAGAATAGTCGCAGGTGTCAATTTTTTTGCCACACAACATTTTCGCCGTTTCGCTAATTTTTCGCCGATCTTTTGAAAGATTTGCAAATTTTTCGGCGAAGCGAAATGGAACAGATTCGCTGATCACTACACGCGACAATTCGCAAATCTGTCTGTGCCAAATTTTGACACTCGTTTCCCCAAAAAAATCCGACAATGGTGAAACGTGGAAATTCACCGCTAATTCATGCCTGTCCATTTTTTTCCCATCACTAATCACTACAAATCAACCAAAAATACCAAAAAGGACCAACACCAACAGGATATTTGAATATGGGAGAGCAATTCTTCAAAATAAAACAGCTCAATATATGAATGTTTGGACATTATGGGAACTCCAAGGTTTGGCCTCTTGACCGCCCTACTCTTTTCCACACCCAGACCGCCATGATCCTCTGAAACATTCTGAAAATTCCCTTACTGAGCAAACCCTCCGCTCTCTCTCCTCATTTGCTCCTTTTTTTTTTTACCTTGCATCCAACTGTTTCATCTTTAGGTTTACACCTATTTTTCCCACAATGCTTTTCTCCTTTTCTTTATCATTGACTGGACAGTGTTAAGATATTTACATTTTGTACTGTCAGATATTTCTATTCGAACAATGTGTTACGTACAGTGTCGGACTGGGGTACCAAGGGCCCACCAGAAAACCCTTAGACCTTAGGCCCACTCTCCCTTTCTCTGTTCATTCACTTTCTTTAATCTCTTAATTACTTCTTTTTACATATTATTACCTATCCTTTTCTCCATATTATCTATCCTTTCCTCTTCTGTTCCTTCTCATATGGAATTAGTAATGGCCATGGTATAGGCATACAAGGCAAATGGTTGGGTGAGCAGGAGGCCCACAGACACCTGGGCCCACCAGGAGTTTTCCTGGTATCCTAGTGGGCCAGTCCGACACTGGTTACGTAAAAAGGAAAGGTAAAATGTAACTTTTGCAATGTAAAAACAAAGAATAAAAAACCATAAGTTCCAAAAAAAAAAAAGTACATCTTGAAAACTCAAGTTTCAGAATTTTGCCACCAAAAAGGTTGAACAGCGGTAAAATCTCAAACTCAAATTCAGATACGCCTGCCCCTTAGAAGGGCCCAATACTTCTGATTAGTGATGAGCGAATGTTTTCGCCAGGCATGGATTCGCAGCAAATTTCCGCATTTCGCCATTGGTGAATTGTTTCGTGAAACTTCTGTGAAAATTGACCACGAAAAAAATCGTCACACAGAATTTTTTTGTGTCACGGTTGTGGTAGCGTCAAAATTGGGCATGGTGGTGGCAAAAAACCCAGCGTGCGACAAAAAAATAGCCACATCAACAAAAAATAGATGCAGACGACAAAAAAATAGCCGCTGGCGTAAAAAAAAAGGTGACCAAAAAATTGCGTGACAAATGCGTTTCACAATTTTTCAGATACGCTCATAAGACACTGGAGACTTTTTTTTCACAATTAGTATAAATAATATTTTATATGTTTTTTTTATAAATTCTTTTCAAAATTTTATTCAATATTCGAAAACAATAATAAATTGTTATTCTCTTTCAATGTAATTTTCATTTTATTATTAATAACTTCGTTGTAAATATACTATACAATTGAGCAAAACTCCATGCCATAGAATCAGATTATTTCATTTGTAAATAATATTTTTGGATATTTTAGAATAAATCTAAATTAGGGATGCGCCCAATCCAGGATTTGGTTCAAGATTCAGGGCCTGATTCACTAAAGTGCGATAAAATGTGCGCTATTTATAGCGTGCGGTAAAAATTTTATCGCGCCTTAATTTTTGCGACTTTTCGCACGATTCACTATAAACATACTTGCGCTATTTTACGAGCGATATTGCATGCGTTATTTAACTCACAAAGACTATTTCAATGCGGTATTTGCCGGTACATGCCCTAAATAACGCACGCGAATAGTCACCGCATATGAATGGTAGCTTAGAAATAGTGTATAAAAATTGTCGGCGCATATAAATAGTGTATATAAATATTAGCCACATATAAATGGTAGCATATAAATAGTAGCATATAAATGGTAGCATATAAATAGTAGCATATAAATAGTAGCATATAAATGGTAGCATATAAATGGTATCATATAAATAGTAGATGCTTATAAATAGTAGCCGCTAGTGATGAGCAAATGTGTTCTGGTTTCTTTAGTGAAAAATTAGCAAATCTTTCGAAAGATCCACGAAACGGCAAAAATGTTGTGCGGGCAAAAAAATTGTTGCCCGCGACTAATATTTTTTGACGCTTGTATAAATTTTTGGACGTGAGGTGAATTTTTGCGTGGCAAATTTTTTCATGCGTTTTGCCATTGGCAGTTTGTTTTGCGAAACGCATGAAAAAATCCGCAGCGGAAAAATTCAACGCACGTCCAAAAATTCGCTGCGAATCCATGCCTGGCGAAACATTTCATCACTTGTAGCCAAATATAAATACTCGCGCAAATGAATGCACGCCATGTTAGCCATACATGCCAATACTTGCGGAAAATTACTGTATTAAAAATGACCATTTCGCTGCAAACTGGCGGCTGTGTCACTCTAGGGGAAACACAGACTGGAATAAATAACACTGTAAGTCCATATTTTATTGCCAAAAGCTCGTTTACTGTACTTTTCTATAATTATCGCCTGCCTGAAGTAGGTGTTAATTTTCGCATAGCCGAATGCGATATTTAGCGCGCAAAAGTTATAGTGAATCATGCGATCGTATTCTTTTCAGCTCAGAAATTAACGCATGCGGTAAAACTAGCGCGAGAAATACCTCATGCGAAAATGGCGACTTATCGCGTGCTAATTATCGCGACTTATTTAATGCAAAAAAGCGTGCGATAAATTTTATCGCACTTTAGTGAATCGGGCCCTCAGCCTTTTTAGCATTCAGATTCAGCCGAACCGAATCAGAATCCTAAAAATCACGTGACTTTTTGTTGAAGTTGAACATATTTCATTTCATTTAACCCTTCTAAAACCCAATTAGCATTTGCTAATTAGGATTGGGATACAGTTCGGCCAAATCCTTTACGAAGTATTCGGGGGGTTCGGGGATTCATCCCCAATATAAATACATATTTCCATACACACATCTATTCTTCTAAGTAGCCGAGCAGCTGGCCTTCATTTGGCTGATGTGAAAACCAGAAGAAGAGCGCAATATCCAAATGGTTTTCAGAACACACTGAAGCACTTTAGAAAAGGTATCTTTGATATTTTCTCGACTAGAAACTGCGAGTAATCCATATAGTTACAAAAACGCCATATTTTATTCATTTCAAATCATTTCCTGTGGAGTAACTTTTTATTAAACCCAAAACTCTTTTTTTTTTTTTTCTCCTTTTCTTCCCAGTTTATAAAACATCAAATATGCTCAGTAAATGTGGAGGAGAACATGGAAACTTTGTAGTAATTGAACAATTCCCCGCAGTTGCACCGAGACAAAAGGCTCATTCACAAAAGCTCTCAGGAACACACCGCCCCGCGCCAACTCACGTCATCGGGTGCCAGTTCGGACAGTGCCTTTAACCGTTCGCTTTCAAAGCTAATATTTTCGACTTGGACGGGGTTTCACGGCAAATATTATCAACAAACGCTAAACAAAATAAACCATTTCCCCCTTTTCGGAGGAGGAACACATCCACTTTTCTTTGTAGACGAGCGTGAGTCACGGTGGAATAATATTGGATGTGTTATTGAAAGTGCCTGCTCTACTCCATGACTCACCTCCCCACCACCACCTTCACCCCCACCCCAAAATCAATTATTCTGAGATACAAACAAACGTTTAAACAGTCAGGTATACAGTTATATAAAGAAATTCTCAAGAAGTCAAAGATGGGAGATTTGGGTTCAAACTAAGATGGGGGGGGGGGTTAGACTTTGTGAATGCAGAAATAGAAAACTCAATAAACCATAAACTCCTGAAACAAGCCCAGACAAGCAAATCCCTCAACGGGTTGAATTTGGCAGCCACTAATCCCATTGAGGTTATACTTGGCAGCGCGTTTCATGCAACAGAAGGTCAGAAATCAGATCACACGGAAGCTTCCAATGAATGGGGGGGAACTCAGTGGAGACCTTGTTAAAGCATTTTGCATATTGCTTGCCCAACGTGATTTTTTTTCTTCCTACTACTCAAAAGGTCACTGGTTTGATTGTTACTGTCCTAATTGTTGATGTACGATTGAGCGCCGAACCCGGCTGTTTTTTTTGGTCGATGGAGGGATCGTATTTTCCAGCAAAACGTCAAAGGGCTCAGCAGAAAGCTGCTCCGATGTTGGTTTTGGTCCTGGTTCAAGAAACAAAACAATATTTCAGATTTTTTAAATGATATAACAAATCAATAAAGAGCGACTATTATTGATGCCACCCACTGCACTCGCCGTTAGCCGCCCCCGTAACTAATCTTGCTCTTTGTCGAGTTTCCTTCACACCATGAAAAGTAGCGGCTTCTCCAAGAGACACACATGACACACTCCCTTTGTTATGATCTCAGAATACCGCGGGGATGGCGTCAGCTTCTGAAGTGATGGTCCAAACCAGGAAAGGGTTCTGTTGATGTTTTCCATTAATTGCCACATTTAGTGCTGAATGACTTACCATGCTGAGATAGGAATTTGTGAGAGGGTTTTTATAGTCCGCACTTCCGAAATCCATCTTGGCCAAGATGAAGTCAACACTGTTTTTTTGAACTCTGCCCCACCATATTCATTTTTGGTGCTATGGAGGAAAAAAAAAAGAATACCCTGATAATAAAAAGTGTCTTAAATCTGCTAATAAATCAAATATTCACCGCAGCTAAATTAACGATAGCCAGATCATGGAGATCCCCATTCCTGCCAATATTACAAGTAAAAAATGAGATTAACTGGATACTTGTTCATGAAAAATGAACTAGCCTTCTTAATGACAAGCAAGATCGATTCCGAAAAATATGGGCCCCTTGGTTACAATATTCCAACCCCCCCAACCTAAACCATGCCTTCCCCTCATATAAGATACAAGACTTAGGATAAAAGCTAACCTGGAGGGGGGGAGGGAGGGGGGAGAGGGGGGGTAAAATATAAAAAAAAAAGGGGGGGGGGGAAGGATTGAAGGTATTCACGAAAAGTCCCTAGGGACACACAGACGATACAGAACCGAAATATACATGCATTTTGCAGGTAGAACCCGGATCCCAGAGAGAACGTAACAGAGGCACCCCACCCAGTTAGTTAGGTTTTAGTTAGAGAAGTTATGATATGTTTTTATTTATTTTTTCCTTTGTTTTTCTATGTTTCCTTTTCATCTCCCAGCAGGTCGGGACTCTGAGAAAGCACGATCCTGACTTGCCCCAATCTATCAATTTTGGAATTTGCGTTTTTCGATGTTTGACTGTGTTATCTGCATTATTTTTCTTTTTGGCTGCTATCAGATTTATGTCGAGTTTCCTTCACACTATGAAAAGTAGCGGCTTCTCCAAGAGACACACATGACACACGCCCTTTGTTATGATCTCAGAATCCTGCGGGGATGGCGCCAGCTTCTGAAATAATGGTCCAAACCAGGAAAGGGTTCTGTTGATGTTTTCCATTAATTGCCACATTTAGTGCTGAATGACTTACCATGCTGGGATAGGAATTTGTGAGAGGGTTATTATAGTCCGTACTTCCAAAATCCATCTTGGCCAAGATGAAGTCAACGTTGTTTTTTGAACTCTGCCCCACCATATTCATTTTTGGTGCCATGGAGGCAAATTTACTTACAAAAAAAGAATACCCTGATAATAAAAAGTGTCTTAAATCTATTTTTTATTTTCCTTCACTTGCCAACGAGGGTCGAAAACGCATGAAATAAATTATTTAAGACAGAAGACTCCTGAACTGAATGAGACTTTATTACTAATTTGGGTGGATTTTCACTTCCGAGACTTGTATTTTCTGGAACAAAATTGAATACAAATTTTCCTGAAAATCTAACGAATGACCTAATTGGCTTATTCTTTCTAACAAGGACTTACAGATGGTTAACGTTTTTCCACCATTTACTGGAACTTACACTCTAATTTCCTTGCCACAGGCACTGAAACACACAAAGGTCAGTTTCATAGGACGTCGACCTACGAGCATGTTTTAGAAATGTAGGAGGAAACTCCAAAAAATATTGGGAGAATAAGCAAACTGACAGTTAGTGCCTAGGTCAGGACTGGACCCTACAGTTATATGTCCCTGCTTCCCTGGCATGGCTTTGGGGACTTTCCTTGAGCTATACATATTCATGTCTCTGCTGTATTTTCTTCCTACTCAAAAATCAAATCATCAAACATTTAGAGACTTCACCACCCTGAGGCCTATCTGTCAGTTTTGGAATTTGAGTTTTTTTATGTTTTTTGCCTATTTTTAAACCTAAAAATCATATTACAGTGCAAATGTCTAACCTTTTTCCTTTGTCCCACCATAACAAACATAGTGGTCCCAAAAGCTACTTCATCACTACATACGAGGGATACCGAGGTCACAGTAAGTATACAGATGCATGTCAAGCCAGTGATACTTCATCAGTATTTATACTATACCTCCTAGCTAGTGATGAGCGAATCTGTCCCGTTTCGCTTCGCCAAAAAATTCATGGAAAGGACAGTAAAATTCACGAAACTGCGGAAAATCCGTGAAACGCATTTGTTGTGCAAATTTTTTGTCACGTGTGTCTTTTTCTGCTGAGCCCACGCCTATTTTTGCCGAAACCACACCCATTTTGATACAACTGCAACTTTTTTTGACGTGCAGCAAATTTTTACCCTGCGGATTTTTGTTGAAGTTTCACAAGACAATTTGACAATGGTGAAATCCATGTGAATCCATGCAGTGCCGGATTTCATATCCGGGCGCCCCTAGGTTGCCCCACTCATTGCCCCCGCACCCCCCCCACCAATGAGCACCACTGCGAAGTGGAGAAGTCCCCACTGCTCTGTATTTGAGGTAAATTTCAAAATTTAGTTGCAGCGGGGCGACATGCTGCCCCTAAATTTGTGCCCCCTAGGCCCTGGCCTTTGTGGCCTCTCCACAAATCCAGGCCTGAATCCATGCCTGGAGAAAACATACGCTCATCACTACTCCTAGCATCTCCAGTTAGTTGGCTGCTAGTAATGGATTCTGAAAGCTATGGCTGCAGTATATATTCTTTGCAGGTCATATATATAGATATGTGCAACCTCTGGTCTGGAAGGCTGGTCAACTGGAATTGCTTTCCCTTCTAGAAATACTAAGAAAAGTTGCTGCTGGGATTTCAGGAGAGTAGGCAGTAAGGGCGAAGACACACAGAGCTACTAGTAGCAGCTACTTTTCCAGGACTACTAAACATCAGAAAATTCCCTGCCATAGACAATACTGAGAATTGCTTCTGCTAAACACACATAGAGACAATTATCAGTAAATAATCAGCAATGTCTATTTAAGCAGCCACTACTACTAGTGGCTCCATGTGTCTTCACCCTAAATAGTTACTAGGAATGTGATGAATAGAGAGGACAAAGTCCATCATCGCTTCAGAAGACATGGGAAGGAGAATTGCGACATCATCAAGGACAGTGATCCCCAACCAGTGGCTCAGGGGCAACATGTTGCTCCCCAACCCCTTGGGTGTTGCTCTCAGTGCCCCCAAACCAGGGAGTTATTTTTGAATTCCTGACTTGGGGGCAAGTTTTGGTTGAATAAAAACAAGATTTTCTACCAAATAAAGCCCCTTTAAGCTGATAGGGTGCATAGAGGCCCCTAATAGCCAATCACAGTCCTTATTTGGCTCCTCCATGAACTTTTATGGTGCTTGTGTTGCTCCCCAAGTCTTTTTACATTTGACTGTGGCTACCGAGTAAGAAAGGTTGGGGATCCCTGATCTAGGCCTTGTATCTATCATCTAAACCCAAGCGCCGGCCTGTTCTCCCATAAAGAGTATCACCGTGGGTAATATTAAACCTCCGGTAGCTTTATTGCAAATGAATGCAAAATGTGAAACTGGTGTATGTATCAGTATTACCCAACCCTCCTCCATTCCTTGAAAAAAAAGATTCTTCAGATACAATAAACATATAGATTACCATGTTCAAGGTAACCGTTCAGCGCTGAAGAAATAAGTTCTCGGCGTACTGTTATTATTGACATTTAATCCGCAGCCAATAGCACATTTGAGGAAAAGAAGGTCCGTTCCCACTAAAACTACTCATGGCATTTTAATTGGATAAAGTCAACTAAACTACATTAGCTTTGAAGCATACTGTTCCTGGTATTATGTCTTGGCCTGTGGCGATGGAATATGATAGTTATTGACTTTCATTCGGCATTCTGGCCTTCTAGCGCTATTTAAAGTTCAGACACATGGGATGCCATCACACAAGTCGCCACGAAGAAACGAGAAGCCACGGCAGGCACATCTGCTTCTTGGGACGAATGATTGAGCGCTTGTACAATTTCCTCATCAGCGGTAATTATTGGACACGGGGAGAGATTTTCCACAAGACTTTTAGAAAATACCAGTAAATATTTTGAAGACTGTGGTGTACTGTATCTCGGAGTTCTGGCTACGAGGGTGTAAACAAAGCTGGAAATAAAAGGAGCTCCTTTGAAGTAGAAGAAATGAGCAAAAGGTCAACTGAAATCCTGGGGCCGAATGTGGTTATTTCTTGTGCCGTAGCGTCGGCATGGGATCTATTACTTGGGAACTACCCAGGTCCAGATCGGACACTGACAAAGCCATTTTCCTACTGTCTATTTCATTTTTTTCTTGACTATCAATGATAAAGGGGATATAAACCCAAACAAAAATTGTTACCTAATGAAAAAAAATATAATTCTAAGCAACAAAACAATATTTGCTAATGATTAATTATTTTATACCTGAAGTCTCCAACTTGGTTGTGCCTCTACATGTCTTGCATGTTTCTTCACAGTTCTCTTAATGGGCTGCCCAAACCGATGCTGATTAGTGATGAGTGAATTTTTTTGCCAGGCATGGATTCACAGTAGGGATGTAGCGAACCTCAAAAAAAAAGTTTGCGAACTTACGCCAAAAAGTGCGAACGTTCGCGAACTTTGCGAACCCCATAGACTTCAATGGGAAGGCGAACTTTAAAACCTAGAAAAGTCATTTCTGGCCAGAAAACTGATTTTAAAGTTGTTTAAAGGGTGCCACGACCTGGGCAGTGACATGCAGGAGGGGGATCAAGGGCAAAAATTTCTCTGAAAAATACGTTGTTGACACAGCGCAAAAAAAAAAAAAAAAACGCAAGCTATTCCCATGTATACGCAAAGGCAGCTGGCAGACCTAGTGGAAATACGCGGCGTTTTTTGCTATTTCGCACTATTAGCACCATGGAAACGGGATTTGCTTACACCAGTACTAGGCTGAAAAACGCCATGTGTGGCTTGTGCGGCGTTTTTAGGCCGAGAAAAAACGAAGCAAAAAAACGCAGCGGAAAAACGCCTAAGGCGAACCCAAATTGTGAACATCGCGAAAAGTTCGCGAATTTGCGAACTTGCGAACACCCGATGTAGTTTGCTACATCTCTAATTCACAGCGAATTTCTGCATTTTGGAAACTTTTGCGAAATTCGGCACAAAAAAGGTTGTTGTCACGTCAAAATGGGCATGGTTGCGTCAAAAAAAGTTGTGCATGATGTAATGTTGTTCCATCCCTGCATGAATGTTAACTGCTCTTTTTAATATACATTAGCAGCTTAGCACTGGGTGGAGTAATGAGAGAGGTTGGGACACAGGAAGTGGAAGTGAAGGGGAGGGGACACAGGGTGTGGAGAGAGCAGCCATGAATAAAGCTGAGTCCAACCCTGCTATCTAAGATCTTCATGTGGGTTTTCTAGTTCTGCTACACCCGCGTACCTGGTTATCACACATGACACATGGATTCGCAGCGAATTTCCGCATTTCGCCTTAGGCAAATTGTTTCATGAAAAATTCGCTGTGCATAAAAATGTCAAATTGGGTGCGGTCGCGTCAAAAAACCAGGCGCAGTCGCGGCAAAAAAGTACAGGCGACAAAAAAAAAGACACGGACGGCCAGAAAAAGTCACGGACGGCCAGAAAAAGACACGGACGACAAAAAAAAATTGCGCGACAAATGCACTTCGTGAATTTACTGTTTATGGCAAAGCGAAACGGAACAGATTTGCTCATCACTAGTAATGAATTCGTATTGAAATGTTGCTTGGAACTTTCTTGCAAAAATTTGACAACCCTATAGGCCTCTATATAAGTGGAGGTGAGCACATTTTTTTAACCTATTTTGTTACGTCTTTTTGTGATAGAGTTTTGAGGTGCATTTTGTGGGGCCAGGAGAAAATTGGTCTTTGTTATTTAACTGAAAACGTTTTCAGGTTTTGAGGGTCACTTGGGCAGCAGATTAAACTCCAGATAAAATTAAAATGATTCAAAAACTTCCAAAATAATTCTGAATGATTGCCAATTTTCTTGAAGTGTCTATAGCAGTGATCCCCAACCAGTGGCTCAGGGGCAACATGTTGCTCCCCAACCCCTTGGGTGTTGCTCTCAGTGCCCCCAAACCAGGGAGTTATTTTTGAATTCCTGACTTGGGGGCAAGTTTTGGTTGAATAAAAACAAGATTTCCTACCAAATAAAGCCCCTGTAAGCTGATAGGGTGCATAGAGTCTGCCTAATAACCAATCACAGCCCTTATTTGGCTCCTCCATGAGCTTTTATGGTGCTTGTGTTGCTCTCCAAGTCTTTTTATATTTGACTGTGGCTCACGAGTAAGAAAGGTTGGGGATCCCTGGTCAAAGAGTCAATTTGAAGGATTTTTGCTATTGATCTGCCCATAGGGGTACAGGTCTGTTATAATGTTTCTGCACGGCTGGGAAGATGGATATGAGCTGGAAGGACAATAGGAGCAATAGGAACATGTAACAAAGGTAAGAAATTGCTCTGTATCAGTTCCCAGTCAGTCCCACACACTGTTACACACGGAAGATTCGCTCTGAAATAAATGTATCCACAAATGTTCTATATCATCCTTGATAATGAAAGCTACTTCTTGTGTATCTGGTGGGAACTGGGAACATACAAAAGCAAAATATATTTGGCAAGAACAAAGTCTGTTAAAAAAAAGTAAATATTCCCCGTTGTACAGAGTGTCCTAAACTGCAATGATTCCGATTAATGAATATGAAAAAAATGTCCATCTCTTGTATGGGACTAACAAGTTGGCAGCAAATATTTATTTTGATTCCCCTGGATTCCCAATATATATACTGAATATATTTACCGGTTATTTTTTTACTCATGGGTCCCTTATGATCTTTGGGGCCAAAGGCAAAATCTTTAAACGATCTCAGATCTTAAACATAGGGCCGATTTATCAAAATTCCAGCTTCAAGATTCGAAAAAAAAAAATGCAACAAAAATCCACAAATGGCAATATACCCGAGAATATTCTTAAAAAACAGGACTGGTCTGTATTTAAGAAAAAAGTCTAGAATGGTTGCAAGAAAAAACTCAAGGAAAAGCTGGTGAGGTTCGATAGAATGAGAATTGCCTCTTACAGCTTTATTTATTTTCCCAGTTACTAAAACAATCAAGTTTTTTAGACCATTGTTACAGAAAATGGGAGATTTGTAGCTGCACACTTCTAGTACAAGAGTCAGCATTGGGGTTGCCCTCCATACAACAAGGACCTACCTAGTCCCCTATACACTGGGTCCCTGACTGGTGAGGTGCCACTAGCTGGTCCCTTCCTTACTTGGAGCTTCAGCTGCTTGGCTAGATGTTCTACCCCTACTATGTCCCACTTCCTACAGTGAGCGCCACAATTCTGGCCTCCCACTCGCTTATTGCTTGTCTCATCATGGTTCCACTCTGAGGGAACAGACCCCAACATCACAGTTGTGGCAGTATTACCAACCTCTGGACTGGCAATAGTGTGTGTACAGTGTACAAGTACATAGACTTCCGTTTACAGACCTTGTCTCTCAGAGACTTTAGACTAAAGGCGGCCATAGACATTCGGACATCAATCGTAAGTTTAAATGCAACAATCAAGACTAATATTCAGATTGAAACTGCGGGATAAAGCCCTAAATATAACCAATGGGAGGATGTTCTGAATTAAATAGTTGGCAGCACCAATCGTACGAAAGTGACTCCCATTGTAGCCCCCAAGGAAATTATCAGATACATGCGCAGATTTTATCCATATCTGACCGGAAGTTACCAGCAAGATAATCCAGAGCCCTGTGTTTTGTACGATTTTATTGGTGCGTGTATGGCCAGCTTATAGGTCCCCATACACGGGCTGATAGTAGCTGCTGATATGGGTCCCTTAGACAGATTCGGCAGCTAATTGGCCCGTGTATGGGCCCTACCAACGGGCCTGCCCGACCGATATCTGGCCTAAAATCGGGCAGACCTCAATCGGGCAGGTTAGAAAATCGTCTCGTTGATGCAGTCCCTGGACCGACTTTGCCTATAGCCATTGTTATAATTCAATTGTTTGGCCACAGGGCCAATTACCCTGGATTCTCCCGATATTGCCCACCCGTAGGTGGGGGATATCGGGAGAAGATCTGCACGCTTGGCGACATCACCAAACTTATGGTGTATGGGCACCTTAGGGGTCTTTAGGGTATTAGAGCATCCTAATTAGCCAGATAAGGCTAGTCAAGTCCAGCTGGTCAGTCTATAGCTCATCATTCTGCATTATTGCACTAGAACAGCAGTTCTCAACCTGTGGGTCAGGACCCCTTTGGGGGTCGAACGACCCTTTCACATGTGTCGCCCAAGACCATTGGAAAACACATATTTCCGATGGTCTTAGGAATAGTTTTATGGTTGGGGGTCACCACAACATGAGGAACTGTATTAAAGGGTCGCAGCATTAGGAAGGTTGAGAACCACTGCCCTAGAACCTCCCTACCTAGCGTGTCATATATATTTTTAATCCCAGAACACGGCTGTCTCAAATGAAATGTTCCATTATGGCCCCAAGTGAGATGAATCTTAGGAATGTTCTTCAGTGCTGAATATCAATATCCAATGTAATACTGATATTGCGTTCAACCCGTTGTAGCGTTGCATTTAAAAAGTTTTCCACTTTCTTTTGGTTCTCTCCCCTTAATCCTGAATATAGAATTTGGGGGTGTGTGTAGAAATCATAGCAATTATTTAAAAACAATATATGCAAGAAACACGGCACCATGACAACGTGACAAAGGGAGCCTTGCTGACTGGAGCCTTGAAAGTGTCCGCCATGTAAGAATGTGGTAGATACCATGCATTGTACTGTAAGGCTAAGGCCAAAGCCTATGGGAGTCTTCAGAGAAAGCAGCTTTAGGTATTAACCTGGGTCGGCTCTGTCTGAGAATTTACCTTCTGCCAAACGACTCCCTGTTTCTTGTCAAGTTCACTTCATGAGCCTGGCTATAACTCTGATGCACTCGCATTCTCCTCCTCTTCCCCAGATCCCAGGCTCCATTTAGCTGCGACACTTGGGATGCAGAACCTTCTAGAATTCCTCATAGAAGCCCCCAAAGCTGCCACGAGCGGACCTGCTGCACTGTTTGCTTTAGGCTTGATTTTGTGTTTCCAAGAGACAAAGCAGAGCTGCTCCAGTGATCCTGTGCGTATGGTCAGGATATGGGCCCAACACAGATGCACCAAGTTAACTCTTTCACTGCTACCACCCTGGCACACCATGGTGCTCCCACCCACCCTCAGCACATAATGCCAAGGGGACTTACCCAAAGTGCCACATTCAATGACATTGACAATGGCAATGACATTCACATGTCAAGATACACTGAGCAAGAGAAGCATTATTAGCTACTTGTTTCTTATTATGTCTTTTTTTAGTACATTTACCATATAAGATGTGAGTAGCCAATATATCTGCCAAGAGTGGGATCGATCTAGCAGCCCCAGACTGATAACTATTTGACAGAGCAACAATTTCAACTAGTATAGATATATAGTAGCCCATCACTGGAAGACACATAGTAGCCCATAAATGGAAGACATATAGTAGCCCATCACTGGAAGATACATAGTAGCCCATCAATGGAAGACATATAGTAGCTCATCACTGGAAGACACATAGTAGCCCATCAATGGAAGACATATAGTAGCTCATCACTGGAAGAAACATAGTAGCCCATCAATGGAAGACATATAGTAGCCCATCAATGGAAGACATATAGTAGCCCATCACTGGAAGACACATAGTAGCCCATCAATGGAAGACATATAGTAGCCCATTAATGGAAGACATATAGTAGCCCATCAATGGAAGACACATAGTAGCTCATCAATGGAAGACATATAGTAGCCCATCAATGGAAGACACATAGTAGCTCATCACTGGAAGATACATAGTAGCCCATCAATGGAAGACATATAGTAGCCCATCACTGGAAGACACATAGTAGCTCATCACTGGAAGATACATAGTAGCCCATCAATGGAAGACATATAGTAGCCCATCACTGGAAGACATATAGTAGCCCATCACTGGAAGACACATAGTAGCCCATAAATGGAAGACATATAGTAGCCCATCACTGGATGACATATAGTAGCCCATCACTAGAAGACACATAGTAGCCCATCAATGGAAGACATATAGTAGCCCATCACTGGAAGACATATAGTAGCCCATCACTAGAAGACACATAGTAGCCCATCAATGGAAGACATATAGTAGCCCATCACTGGAAGACATATAGTAGCCCATCAATGGAAGACATATAGTAGCCCATCACTGGAAGACATATAGTAGCCCATAACTAGAAGACACATAGTAGCCCATCAATGGAAGACATATAGTAGCCCATCAATGGAAGACATATAGTAGCCCATCACTAGAAGACACATAGTAGCCCATCAATGGAAGACATAAAGTAGCCCATCACTAGAAGACACATAGTAGCCCATCAATGGAAGACATATAGTAGCCCATCACTAGAAGACACATAGTAGCCCATCAATGGAAGACATATAGTAGCCCATCACTGGAAGACACATAGTAGCCCATCACTGGAAGACACATAGTAGCCCATCACTGGAAGACATATAGTAGCCCATCACTGGAAGACATATAGTAGTCCATCACTGGAAGACATATAGTAGCCCATCAATGCAAGACATATAGTAGCCCATTACTGGAAGACATATAGTAGCCCATCACTGGAAGACATATAGTAGCCCATCACTGGAAGATATATATTAGCCCATCACTGGAAGACATATAGTAGCCCATCATTGGAAGACATATAGTAGCCCATCAATGGAAGACACAAAGTAGCTCATCAATGGAAGACACATAGTAGCCCATCAATGGAAGACATATTGTAGCCCATCAATGGAAGACATACAGTAGCCCATCACTGGAAGACACATAGTAGCCCATCAATGGAAGACATATAGTAGCCCATCACTGGAAGACATATAGTAGCCCATCACTGGAAGACATATAGTAGCCCATCAATGGAAGACATATAGTAGCCCATCACTGGAAGACATATAGTAGCCCATCAATGGAAGACATATAGTAGCCCATCACTGGAAGACATATAGTAGCCCATCAAAGTAAGACATATAGTAGCCCATCAACAGAAGACATACAGTATAGTAGCCCATTACTGGAAGACACATAGTAGCCCATAAATGGAAGACATATAGTAGCCCATCACTGGAAGACATATAGTAGCCCATCAATAGAAGACATATAGTAGCCCATCACTGGAAGACACATAGTAGCCCATTACTGGAAGACACATAGTAGCCCATAAATGGAAGACATATAGTAGCCCATCACTGGAAGACATAGTAGCCCATCACTGGAAGACATATAGTAGCCCATCAATGGAAGACACATAGTAGCCCATCAATGGAAGACATATAGTAGCCCATCAATGGAAGACATATAGTTTGACCCAGTCTTATCTTTATCTTTGTAATACAGGCTCTCCCATGGAGTGGTGGGCTTGCTATTTTCATTAAACTATGGGAATGTGCCATTGCTTTCATTTAATTTTTTTGGTCCACATATTTTTAAAAAAAACAAAACACATAAAAATACTTTCTTGGCCCAGTAAGAAGACTAAATGCACACATACTGTATATTCTAAAACAAAGATATTTTTGATCCTCTCTTTTCCTTTCCATGACTAAATTTCATACAATTTTCATTAGCAATCCTGACAGCTCCCTATTTGCTACGTTCCCAGAGCGCTGGGCGAATGTATCCCAGTAGAACCCAGTAGAACCCAGTAGAACCCAGTAGAATACGCCTTTCTTTTCAAGGAATCGCCGTTAATAATGAAAACATTTTTAATTCAGACATGAATAAATATTCTGTATTAAATACATTTACACAGTAGGGAATCCTATAAAAATGTTCTGCAGTATTTTATTCTTCTTCAAAGGCAACTCAACGTTTGGGAGTTAGAAGGTCAGATGTAAAAACACTCCATGTGTTTAATGAAATGAAATAAATAAATAAAATGGATTTAAAACTCCACATTACATTATTTTTGGCTCCGGATACGTCGGTTCTTTCCAAGCCTCTTTCTATTGAATATTTGCAGTTGAAAATCGCAGCAACAATTGACGTTAGAATTTATATTCCTTCCCCGAATGGAGTTGCTGCAACAAAACCTGTAGTGTAAACCAGGTACAAGTCTGATGTATTAAGTTTCTAAAAACATTCACACATTTTAGCGGTTAAAGCATCAAATTTGCAAAATAATGATACGTAGTGATGAGCGAAATTTGTCACCAGGCATGGATTCGCAGCGAATTTCTGCATTTCGGCATTGGTGAATTGTTTCGCGAAACTGCTGTGAAAATCCGTCACGTGCAATTTTTTTGTTGCTTGTCAAATTGGGTGCGTTTGCATCAAAAAAGGGCGTGCTCACGTAAAAAATGGGCGTGGTTGCTGCAAAAACACGGGCAACAAAAAAATAGATGCTGGCATAAAAAAAATTTGACATGGGCGACAAAAAAATCGAGTGACAAATGCGTTTCACTAATTTTCCGCTGTTTCGCGAATTTTCTTGCCGTTTCACGAATTTTATGGCGAAGCAAAATGGGACAGATTCGCTCACATTTTGTCAATATTAGCCCTAGCCCTATCAGCCCTGATTTACTCATTTCTTCCTTGGCTGTAGATCAGTGGGATGAAACTGTAGATATTCTCTAAAAATTCGCAGTTGCACCGAAAAAAAGTTGCGGTTGCTTTAAAAAAGTTGCAGTCGTGTCAAAAAAGTCAAAGAAAAAAATAATTTTTTGCCATTTCGCAAATTTTTCCAAAGTTACGTAAATTTTTTGCCAAAGCAAAATGGGACAGAGTCAATCATCACTATCCCTTGGGGATAGAATGGTTCAATTTAAGAAGATTCATCAATAGCATTTTTTTTCACCAGGCATGGAAGTTTGCAGCGAATTTCTGCATTTATTGTTTCTCGATACTTCAGAGAAAATTCACCGCTGAAAAATTCAGTGCATGTCCAAAAAAGTCAGGTCAAATTGGGTGCAGTCGCGGCAAAATGGGTGCAGTCACATAAAAATGACTCGGGCGGCAAAAAAATTGCACAATAAACGAGTTTTGCAGATTTTTCTTCGTGTATTTTTCTGCAAAGCGAAACGGGACAGATTCGATCATCACTATTCATAAAATATATATTAAGCCTGAAGGAATGGGAAGGGTGGAAACTGATAGAGATGTAGTGAACCTCAAAAAAAAAGTTCGCGGACGCGTTCGTGAACTTACGCCAAAAAGCGTGAATATTCGCGAACTTGGCGAACCCCATAGACTTCAATGGGAAGGCGAACTTTAAAACCTAGAAAAGCCATTTCTGGCCAGAAAACTAATTTTAAAGTTGTTTAAAGAGTGCCATGACATGGACAGTGGCATGCAGGAGGGGGATCAAGGGCAAAAATTTCGCTGAAAAATACTTTGTTGACACAGCGTTGCGTAAAACCGCAAAAGCAGCTGGCAGACCTAGCAGAAATACGCAGCGTTTTTTGCTATTTCGCGCTATTACCACCATGGAAACTGGATTTGCTGAAAAACGCCATGTATGGCTTGCGTGGCGTTTTTAGGCCGAGAAAAAACGCAGTGGAAAAACGCCACGCGAACCCAAATTGCGAACATATGCGGAAAGTTCGCGAACTTGCGCGTTCGCGAACACCCGATGTTTGCGCGAATTAGTTCGCCGGCGAACAGTTCGCTACATCTCTAGAAATGGGCAATGGCAGAGGCTGATTTTTGTTTTTTTGTTTTTATTGATCTGGCAATGCCCCAGAATAGTTGCAATTTGGACAGAAGTTCTCCAATATCTCAATGAATGTCCCTTCCTGGGTTGAGAACTCCTGCAACCTACAAAATAGATGATATGGTGCCCCTATCGCTACGATCCACCATGATCTAGGCAAAGAAGCTAGTGATTATGAAATGGAGTCCCAATTCCCACAACTCTCCAAAAATGACTTGATCTAGTAAATGCTGCACTGGCTTTGATTCAACATAAAATGCTCAGGGTGCTCCTGAGAAAATATGTCCACCGTGGTTGGAGGCCAACACCCAGTCGTCTTCTCTCCACCAAACTGTTGATCTTATTTGTATGATCTCTTATGAACCTGCAGACATTGAATAACTTCTGCTGTTTTTAAAAACTGTCATTTGTCAAACCAAATTTACCAGTTTTCCGTGCAAGTGCAGATAGGTCTGACGAAGGGGCGTGCCCCCGAAACATTACATGGTTTGCTACTACCGGTATTAAAATCAGCAGGGTTTATCCCGCTAAAACAAATCCTGTTGTGCCAGTATTTTGTGCTATTTTGGATCGTGGTGGAGAGTGCCGATGTCTCTAGAAGTACTGTGCACCAGGTGGAACAGAGTGGAAAGGCCAGGGTGTGCTGGTGAGTGTGGATTGGGATAGGTTTGGTGGTACCTTGGTTCTTTTTTTGGTTTGCAAATTAAAAATATAAAAATGATCTTAAAAATATTGCTTTACCATTTTTTCTACATAATCTCTTTCATATTTACAGAAAACCTGGAATTAAAAACATTTGATTATAATAATTTGTTAAAAAAAACAACTTGCAATAAAACTCACCTTGTTCCATTCATTTCTACAAAGTTGGCTCTTTCAAAAAGAAAAGAAAATAACTTGAATGTGGAGAACTACCCTCCCCGTGACTCATAAAGATACTCGCCAAGGTCCTGTTGATTTGAATTGTCAAGATTTTTTCGACTAATAGATCTCGAAGGTTCAAGTTCCAAAAACTCAAATTTGGAAAAAATTCAAAGTTGCGTTTTTATTGTTGCAATTTTCTCAAACCACAGAAAAATGCAATTGTGAAAATAAATATTTCCCAAGTGAGAAAAATTGCTTAAGGGTAAGAACCCCCAAAGTGGTACTAACTGCTCCGAAATGGCTTTCCACTGACAAAAACAGGAGTGAAAAGCCCTTTGCATCACTTTGGTTTGCTGAAGTTGGGCAAAGTTGCTTCGGAATACCAAGTAATGCGAAGGACTTTCCACCTGTGACTCCTATTGTTGCCGGTGGAAAGCCATTTCGCAGCGGTTAGTCGCCCTTGATAGCAGAGATCTATCGCGGTGACTGAACCGCTCTGTTGGTTCTTACCCTAAAGTTGGGTTGATGTATTAGAATAAGACAAAAAAATGAAAATGTTCAGCTTTGACCATTTTTGGATAGGGCGATATTACGTCAAACTGAATATTTCTGCACCTGGGATTCAAATTTTATGCTGTACAAAAATGTAGTTGTTCTGTTTTGGAGTCCATAACTGAAAATATTTTAATATATGTTTCTAAATTTAGCACAAGACTTAGCTCCTAAAAGACAAGCTTTGCATCTTCTATATCCAAAGGTTCTACCTTCTGTATCGCAAGTGCTGCACCTTCTATATCCCAAGGTCCCACCTTCTGTATCACAAGCGCTGCACCTTCTATATCCCAAGGGTTCCACCTTCTGTATCACAAGCTCTGCACCTTCTATATCCCAAGGTTCTACCTTCTGTATCACAAGTGCTGCACCTTCTATATCCCAAGGGTTCCACCTTCTGTATCACAAGCGCTGCACCTTCTATATCCCAAGGGTTCCACCTTCTGTATCACAAGCTCTGCACCTTCTATATCCCAAGGGTTCCACCTTCTGTATCACAAGCGCTGCACCTTCTATATCCCAAGGGTTCCACCTTCTGTATCACAAGCACTGCACCTTCTATATCCCAAGGTTCTACCTTCTGTATCACAAGCGCTGCACCTTCTATATCCCAAGGGTTCCACCTTCTGTATCACAAGCGCTGCACCTTCTATATCCCAAGGTTCTACCTTCTGTATCACAAGCGCTGCACCTTCTATATCCCAAGGGTTCCACCTTCTGTATCACAAGCGCTGCACCTTCTATATCCCAAGGTTCTACCTTCTGTATCACAAGCGCTGCACCTTCTATATCCCAAGGGTTCCACCTTCTGTATCAGAAGCGCTGCGCCTTTTATATCCCAAGGGTTCTACCTTCTGTATCACAAGCGCTGCACCTTCTACATCCCAAGGTTCCACCTTCTGTATCACAAGCGCTGCACCTTCTATATCCCAAGGGTTCCACCTTCTGTATCAGAAGCGCTGCGCCTTTTATATCCCAAGGGTTCTACCTTCTGTATCACAAGCGCTGCACCTTCTACATCCCAAGGTTCCACCTTCTGTATCACAAGCGCTGCACCTTCTATATCCCAATGGTCCCACCTTCTGTATCACAAGGGCTGCACCTTCTATATCCCAATGGTCCCACCTTCTGTATCACAAGTGCTGTACCTTCTATATCCCAAGGTTCTACCTTCTGTATCACAAGTGCTGTACCTTCTATATCCCAAGGTTCTACCTTCTGTATCACAAGCATTGCACCTTCTATATCCCAAGGGTTCTACCTTCTGTATCACAAGCGCTGCACCTTCTATATCCCAAGGTTCTACCTTCTGTATCACAAGCGCTGCACCTTCTACATCTCTAGGGTTACTCAAGGGTCTTCTAGATCACAAGCTCAGCTTATTGGACCTTTATGTTCTTCTAAGCTCCTTAGAACTATACATAGATGTAACTTTTTTACAAGCATATACAGCCCTCATTCTTTAGAGAATTATTAAAAAATACAATCTACCAAAAGTAAAACAAAAGCCACCGACACATTTTTATAGAAGAAACCTACGTTGAGCTTTTGGGGAGACCATGCTGGGGGGGGGTTTCGGTTGCTAATTCCTTAAAGAACAAAACATGGTCGGATTTTAAACACCTAAGGAATTTGCGAGGGGAAACAGCAGTGGAATTTGAGGTAAAACATTTACAACTCTTGGTAAACATGCAATTTCCCTAATTACTAAAGCTGCAGCTTTACAAGTAAACGGCGCGCACACAACTCCCTTCTTTAAGATGGAGACCACCAATGGTCACAGAAGCAGTGAAAGAATTTACGGCCGAGGGGGGGGGGGGGGGTTGGCTTCACTGGGAGATGCTTAGAAATTGAACTTTGAAGAAGAATTTACAAGCTCGCTGCTACTTGAGTGGAAAAAAAATCCATATTGGCCACAAAGAAAATAACGTTTGCCAAATCTAATGGTTCAGCCTTGACTCATAAATAACGGCTCCCCAATGACAAGAGCATAAGAGCCGCAACCTTTGCCAAATATTTATTAGAGAATATAGCGAACTCATTAGCCGGGGGCTCTCTTACAGGAAAGCTAGAAACCACATCACTTTATGAAAGGTCAGAAGCTATTTCCACAAAAATTAGGGGGGGGAAAAAAAAAAGGTTATTGGGTTTTAAATCTTTCATCTTCGCCGTTTGCTCAAAGCCCCGCGACACAAATGCTTTGCAGACTCCGCCGGCTGTCGGGGAGAAACGGAACCGCGGGGCCTACAGGGCACGGCAACAGGGATACATAGCAACAGGGTAAACTGGGATTATCTGACTGCATCATGATCCGTATCCAGCGGAAGCAACTGGGAACTCAGCACATTAATGTCACGTTTATACTTAGCAATATACAGACACTATTGTTATAGCCCTGCTTTATGGCTGAGATTCTAGCTATCTGTATAACAGAGCATTCTGTCACAGTGGCACAGATCCTATCTGATCCCCCCCCATTGTAAGCAGCAGTCCTGCCCTGCTTTATGGCTGAGATTCTAGCTATCTGTATAACAGAGCATTCTGTCACAGTGGCACAGATCCTATCTGATCCCCCCATTGTAAGCAGCAGTCCTGCCCTGCTTTATGGCTGAGATTCTAGCTATCTGTATAACAGAGCATTCTGTCACAGTGGCACAGATCCTATCTGATCCCCCCATTGTAAGCAGCAGTCCTGCCCTGCTTTATGGCTGAGATTCTAGCTATCTGTATAACAGAGCATTCTGTCACAGTGGCACAGATCCTATCTGATCCCCCCATTGTAAGCAGCAGTCCTGCCCTGCTTTATGGCTGAGATTCTAGCTATCTGTATAACAGAGCATTCTGTCACAGTGGCACAGATCCTATCTGATCCCCGCCATTGTAAGCAGCAGTCCTGCCCTGCTTTATGGCTGAGATTCTAGCTATCTGTATAACAGAGCATTCTGTCACAGTGGCACAGATCCTATCTGATCCCCGCCATTGTAAGCAGCAGTCCTGCCCTGCTTTATGGCTGAGATTCTAGCTATCTGTATAACAGAGCATTCTGTCACAGTGGCACAGATCCTATCTGATCCCCGCCATTGTAAGCAGCAGTCCTGCCCTGCTTTATGGCTGAGATTCTACGTAGATTCTGCTGTCTGCACCATTTGCCATTATACACTAATGCAATGGTTTTACAATCTTTTTTGGCTCAAAATCCCCTTTGATGTTTAAGACTATAGTCAGGCACCCAAGTGATTCAAGTAGACTAGAATTAATGGAATATATGCAGCACACAATGTTTAAGCTAGAATTTAAATTTTTCATTAACATGCAGCAATATAGGGCCCAGCAATATATAACATATTGACCCCAGTGTTTCATAACATTGTGTGCCCAATACTCTATATCACTGGGGTTCCACCATCCTTGACACAGCACACAGTGTACATAAGTAGCACTTTATAAATAAAGATATATATACATACATACACACTGGGGCTCATGTATCAACAATTTGGAAATTTGCACCTCAGCAGTAGCCCCGAGCAACTAAACGGTGCTAAGCTTTCTTCAAACAGCTGCAAGAAAATGCCACGGGATACTGCCCGGGTGTAAATTTCCCCAATGTGGATAAATGACCTAAGTGACCCCAGTATTTAAAGGGAAACTATACTCCTGTAAAATATATTGCATAAACAGCTCATATGTAAAACCCTGTTTCATCTAAATAAACCATTTTCATATAAATATACTTGTTTAGCAGTATGTGCCATTGGGTAATCCTAAATAGGAAACTGCCATTTTAGTACTAAGGGCCGCCCCCTGAGATCATAGGAGTCACAGTGCACACAAACAAGCCAAGGCACACATACATGCTAGGCCCCATCAGCCAATGAATGGGCAGAGTTCTGCCTTTTTCTCCCACACTACTTCCTGTTACAGTTAGAGCTGCATCACTTCCTGTCAGCTGATCTCTGAGGGAGCACACAGCCCATCACTAAATGGCGGCTCAAGGGAAAGGATGTAAAAGGGCAATATTTACTGATATATATATTCCAGTTTGGGGAGATTCTTTAATAGGTCACTTAACATAATATTTAATGTCTTTTAGTAAAGCATTCTGAGGGTATAGTTTTCCTTCAATAACCCAAGGGGTCTCAGAAAGATATGTCTCAGTGGCTTTACCATGACTTTACCGTGATTATACAGTATATCTGAGTTGCCACATAATTTTATTTTTTAAAATGTGGTGCAAATGCCCCCAATGACTCCAACTCCAAAAATAAAGATGGCCGTGCATTCCAAAGTGGAACAAAGGGCCATCTTTATAGCAGTGCAGGAGTGGGAGTGGCGGTGGCTGGGGGCAGATCGAGGATCAATGGTGGGTCCCTGAGTTGGGTACCCGGTGGGCCCCGGTTGCCCTAGTCTAAATCTGAGACTAACTTGAATGGGGTACATCCTGGGTGTAACAGCAGTAAGGCAATGTAGTATAGCAAGAATAAACAGTTTATTGGGGCTCGAGTATTACCCACGGGAAATAGTATGGAGGATAAGGAATAGTTGCACCAGTAAAATGAAATGGACCCCACTCCTGTCAAAGCCTCTCAGGGAACGAAACAGTATGAGTCCCTTGTGGTCCCTACACTTGGGAAAGTGTTACCTGGGGAGTTCTAACCCCTCACTACTTCTTGGTGGTGCAGAAGCTGCTCTTGCTAAGCTGCCTATGAGTGTGCTAGGAGAGAAGCTGCTATCCACTGCTTTTACCTCATTCATGGGGTCCCTACTCCCCAACTTCTCTAAGGCAGCGGGTTATCTGAGGGCTCAAAGCTCAATACTGCGGCCTTATGCTCCAGGTTCTCAGCACATCCCCTGGGGTAGGTAGAGACGACAGAGGATGAGCTATGTGCTTCCGACCATGGCCCCCCTGTGCCGATGGGCATAACTACCTTCCACAGGGTCATAGACTACAGACCTGGTAGCAGTAGGAAGAATTAACTCTTTTGGTCCAATATCAAAGTGCCCCTTGTGTCGTTACTCTCATTTGGGCAACTAAATAGCTTAGTTTGAGTGTTTCAGATTTTCCTCGTTGGCCCATGGAGTGTTTTCCTTCCGACACCTCTGGAAAGGTGTTACAAATATCATATACAGCGTGCAGGGTTACATTTCTGGCAGGCATTTCCCCCCAGGCGGACAACTGGAAAACGCCCATATATCAAGCTCGGCTTTTTGTTAGGGTGTCAAACAATATATAGCCTGGAACGTCAGGGTAATGGGATGTAAACAGGGAAATTTAACATCTTTGTGAGATTTCTATGAGAAAAGAGACAGGGAAACACCTTGGGAGCAAAGTGCAAGGTGCGGGAAAGTAAAGAGCAAAGTTGGGAAATAGTTGTCACATAAAGATGGGGAAATAAATCTCCCCCCCCCCAGGTGTTGCCGGCTAATAGGGGGGTACGGGCGAGCACCCTAGGACGTAGGGAAGATAAATGGCTTCATCCTTCATCCTCTCTCCGGCGCCTCTGTCACTGCGCTAAGGTAATGTAAAATAGTTCTGTGGAAACAATGAGGTATCAGAAATCAAAGCCGGGCCAAGCAGATGGGGGGATGGATTCAATTTCACTTTATAGGGATACCGAAGCATCTGTTAACACAGAAACTGACGCCCTTTCAGGGGGAACCCGAGCCCGCGCTGCATTCCAAGACTAACTCAATCTGGGCGCATGTAACTCAGTCCAGTCGGGATTTACAGCAGGGAGTTCATTAGGACTTTTATGTCTGTTGGAGTCGCTCACGTGGGAATTAATTAAGCATACCATCAGCGTCGCCTCCGAATGTTCTACCACCTAAGTTGTCTTTTTCTCGTGCGTTTGGCTACCATGGAATTTTAGTAGGAAACCCGCGCGCTTTGGTGTTACGTTCATCTGCATGCACTTAACTACATCCACATTTATAGGTAATTCTAGTCCCCTCCGCGGCAACCAGAGGATCTGGTTCTCTCTCAGTCCTTTGTTTTATTGGGCAAACGGAACGAAAGACCAAAATACTCCACTTTCTTCATTCAGTTTCCATTCTGTAATCAGCAAGTTGCACAGGCCATGACCATCCATGAGCCTTAATTCTTTTAACATGTCCTCTTGGGTCCATCATTGGCTGTATATGGGGAATAATGTACCCGCGTGTAAATATGAAGTTGTTAGAAATCACCATGAAGTCCCACCAGAAGGTCCAGGACCTCATAAGGACACAGGTCTGGGTGCTCTGAGGCCACTTCTATAATTTTTATAATTTAAAGAAGGGAAAACATTAGGGGTCATTTACAACACCCCAGGGTGCAAGTTCTACAGGAAGAGTGCCCCCCTTAGTGCTGATCTGAAGAGTACCTGTGCCCCAGGGTCCGCTGTTCTCTGCGCTGAGTGCTGGATCATAAATCTGGTGCTCACTACAGAGAGAAGTGTCCGGAGGTGGAGTCGAGCCCTGTCCTTATTGGGCCCCAATGTGGGCTGTGCCTTCTGTGCACGTGCCTAGGGTGCAATGGTGGGGGAGCACTGGGCATGTACCTCTTCTCTCTGCCTACCACTAGTCCAGGCCCTCCTTCACCCCCATCCACTCCTCAAGTAATCCAGCACTTGCAAGAGAACACCCCTCCCCTTGTCATATATAGTATATATGCTATAATAACACATACCAGGGACTAATTCAGTAAGAAAAAATGTAAACTAGGGATGCACCGAATCTGCTATTTTTGGGTTCAGCCGAACCCTGAATCCCCAACAGGGGTCCCCAACTGCCGGTCCGTGGACCAGTGCCGGGCCGCAGGCTGCTTTCTAGTGGGCCGCCTCTGTTCCCGGGCGCGGTGAATATGTGGTGTACACAAAGCGCCGCCAGAAGAAAGGCGCGTATAAAAGCGCCGTGCTTATAAAGATGTGGATGAACACGCCGGGGGTTTAGAGGTGTTGATCAATGCGCCAAGCATAAAGAGGCTCGGAGGAAAGCGCCGTACATATAAAGACTAGGCACATATGAAGGTGCGAATGAACGTGTCGCACGTATAAAGGCACAAATGAATGCACCCCCCCTGGTCCGTGGAAACATTTTCCTGCTTGAAACTGGTCCTTGGTGCTAAAAAGGTTGGAGACCACTGTTGTAAAAGGCTTGGCTGCATACTGAACCGAATCCAAACCCGTATTGGCATATGTTAATTAGGCTACAGAAGGGTTAAATAGAGCTGCACGCTTAATCGTTTTTTTACTTCCATGTTTATGTGACCAAAAGTCAAGTGATTTCAAGGATTTGGATTTGATTCAGCCAGGCACTTAGATTTGACCCAATCCGAATTCCGCTGAAAATCTTGACCAAATCCCAAACCGAATACTGGGTTTGGTGCATCCCTAATATAAACCTGCGTTGGAAAGGTATAGTGGCCTTTATAGTGACTGAGGTCTCTCAAGTTGATCCCAACTCAACTTCACACAATTCATGTAAAACTTCCCAGTAAAGAAGTTAGGGGGAACAAAGACATAGAAAAAGGCAGGCACTCCGGAACTCCAAAAATGTAGATGTGAAGCTCAGGTTGTCAGTAAAATCATATACACATAAATGCTATGAAGCCTAACGCGTTTTGTGCCTTACTGGACACTTAATCATAGGCTATAGGGCCTTTTTCTATGTCTTTGATCCTACTTAGCTCCCTCATGCTGAAGGTCTGGGGAATGAGCACCCCGACCCCCTAAGTTCTATGGGTAAGAACTTCTACTTTCTCTACTTAGCCCTATATATACATCTATATTTGATTCTCTGTGAGTTGCTGGAATTGACCAAAGTCGAGGGTTAAATATGTGAGATTAGGAGGTATTTCAGCCTCAGAGCCATTGCATTTACAAAAGTGAGTGCATGGGGTGCCGTTTATGGATGATTGGGTTCCTGTTGTTTTTAGACCAAAGCCACAATTCTAGGATCTGGCCAAACCCCGAAGCTTTTGTGAAAGATTCAGCCAAATGCTGAACCAAATACGAATTGAGAAATGTGATGAAAAAATGTTCAACTTCCATGTCTATGAAAATTCTCATTCATCCAGGTCATCAGGGGCGCTTCTGCCATGAGGCGAGTTGAGAAACTTGCCTCAGGCGGCAGAAGCGCTCCAGTTACAAGGGGCGGCAAAAAGCCGCTCCTGGTAACTTTAAGAGCCGAATTTCTGGTTTTTAAACCGGAAATTCGGCTCTTCTAGTGCAGAGAGCGCAATTGCGCTCTCTGCACTAGTGATAAGTCCGCCCCCGGACCCGCTCCTGCGCTGGAGAGGTAAGCGCTGGGGATCGGGGGGGGCAGCATCCAGGAGCCGCCTCAGGCAAGAGGGGCCCAAACGCCCCTGCAGGTCATGATACAGTATCAGGTAGAATGAAGTCTAAAACATATATAGAATATTAGAGAATGAATATCTGAGAAGTCCAGTTGTTTTACACTTAATTCTACCTGATATTGTTCAGCTTCCATGTTTATGTGACAAAAAGTTGCGTGATTTCAAGATTTTGAATTTGGTTCGGCCAGAGGCGTGGATTTTGCTTAACCCGAATCCTGCTAAAAAAAGCCGAATCCGAACTGACTTCTGAATTTGGTACACCCCTATTAGACAGTAACTCAGTATTTGAAGAGCTGAAATTTGAATTTTAGCTCTTTACCAGGAGCAGCTTTTTGCCCCCGATAATCTGTGTAATTAATGTATTAAACATTATATTTTTGTTGGGATTCCTATAAATGAAAGTTGGATTTCCCGGTCCTGCCAAGACACACAGGCCCAAGGTTGGTTCCAATATTACTGGCTCCAGCTGTTCAGCAGCCCTGCAGCTATAGGCGCGAGCAGATCTGCCTCGTTTTGCTTTGCCGAAAAATTTGTGAAACGGCTGAAAAATTCACAAAGCAAAAAATTCTCAAAATGCGGCTGCCGAGCAACTTGTTTTACATGCAAGTTTTTTTTTATGTGACTGTGACTCTCTTGACACAACCGCAACTTTTTTGACGCAACTGCAACTTATTTGCTGCAACTTTCTTGACGCTACCGCAACTTATTTGATGCAACTTTCTTGACGCTACCGCAACTTATTTGATGCAACTTTCTTGACGCTACCGCAACTTATTTGATGCAACTTTCTTGACGCAACTTTCTTGACGCTACCGCAACTTATTTGATGCAACTTTCTTGACGCAACTTTCTTGACGCTACCGCAACTTATTTGATGCAACTTTCTTGATGCTACCGCAACTTTTTTCCAACTCACTAGATTTATTGTAGAGGTGAATTTTCATAGCAGTTCTGTGAAAAGAAATTGGCAAAGGTGAAATGCGCAGTTTCTCAGCAAATCCAAGCAAGGCACAAAATGTGACTCATCACTATACAGGTACACTCACGCCTCGGGTCTTCCTCAGGTCTCTTCTGCATTCACTTGCATGTGAGCTGACACTTTAATAACAGGTGATTAATAGCCTTTGTCAGTCAGAAATCCCATGTATCTACAGAATGGACAATAGTTGCCGATAGCCCTTCCATCACCATGTCCATCTCCTGTCGCCAACTGTTTCCATTTTGCTTTACTGTCTCTATTCTTGCCCTACTATTTTCTTCTTGCATTACCAGGGTGGACTTCAGTAGCCCCCTGGGCATTACCACTATCCAGTGTTTGACAGGAGTGTTCAGGGCCTACCTCGCTCATGGCCCAAGCCATGAAGGCCCCCATTGCATACCTCCTCTTCCTCACTGCTGAAAATCTCCAGCCACACCCCTTCCCCAACTCACCCCAACACATCCCTTGCCTGTTTAAGTTCTGCCCCTTTTGCAGATGCTGGATCCCCATTGAACTAGGGACTCCGAGTGACTGGCTAGGCCCTATAGCAATACAGCACTGGGCTCAACCATCATCATCTATTCCTGCTGTTGTATTTTTTTAGGGATGCACTGAACCCAGTTTTTTGGATTTGGCCGAACCCCCAAATCCACCCTGATGGATTTGGCTGAATACCGAACCGAATCTGAATTAGTGTTTGGTTCGGCCAAGACCGAATACCGAACCAAATCCTGGATTCGGTGCATCACTAATGTTTTTTTTATACTTACCCTTTGCCTTTACTCTTTCTGCCTTTAGCAGCTGCTCTCTTGCTACCCCCTAACACGTTGCTACCCCCAGAGCAGGTTATTTGCACCCTTCAACCCATCTCTGCCTCCCATGGTGCATTTATTGCGTATTAGGCCAGAGAGGTAAGGACAAGGCTTGGCACAGCCCCAGGCCGCAGACTCCGTAGCCTGAATACGTTCTGTGTTTGAACATGCAGCCTAATCGCATTACAAGTCACCAGCGGGGATGTAATTACAACAGTTACAGAAAGGCTGAATCTATATCATCTCACCTACATGGGAAATAATTATCTTTATTTCTAATATTAAATGTTCCCAACACCCAAGAGATGCTTCATTTGATTCACTAAATCCACTGGTGCTTGAATGAAAACGCTTCTATTTGCTTTTGCCCTGGAAGCTTCTCAGCCCTAACGCTCAAGCCAAGAGCTGCAGAATATAGAAATAATAATGTTTACCTTGAACTGAGGTTACATTAATAATCATTTGCCTACAGCACAGTCATTGTGCGCTGGAATCTAATTGAAATATAATATAGGGACACTCTAAGCCCATATTATACATATGACTGTGCCCTATGTGCGCCTATAATTCATAAGCTCAAGTTCTGTTGGACCAAAGCTGTGACCCCTCACCTCCGGCCATAATGAACTCTTCCATGGATTCAGATTTACAGAACCCCCCCATCCCATCTGAGATATCTTGAAGTCCTCGTTATCATTGTATCAATAAATTTGTTGAAGAACTGATCAGTCTAACAATAGTATTCCTGCTCGGCCCATTCTTTCCTACATATTTCAGAATTTACCTGAGCGGTTGGTTGCACATGGCATCGAGGAAGGACACTACGAGCCACTTTATTGGTTGAGATGCTGGCAGTGGTAACCATGTTATTGGTTGGAAGTTTGAATCAATTGTCTCGGTTCTCCCAGAGAAACTGAACTGCTCCCAAACTCACCAACCACATGCCCCGGTGGGACTGCTTAGCAGTGATTGACAGTTTTTCTTTGAAGGCAACTCCAAGATCTGCTTCATGGAATACGTGATTAGAAGTGATATGAAGATTTGTTTGGAACAAGCTACTCCACAAAAATCCAGTGAGTCTCCTTTAAAACAATTGCTATTATAGTTGGAAATGATGAGAGGTCTCTCACATCTCCTAAATTAGCCTCCAGACTTGCACTTGTCCTGGAACAGCACCCACAGCTTCAGAATGTGGTCAGTTTCCTACAATACTGCCTATTAATTGTAAGTCATAGTGCAAGGCAGATGGTATAGCCCTCCCTTCTATCCCTTCAGCAACCCTTGGATTGTCACTGTGGGTTACATAGTTACATAGTTACATAGGGTTGAGAAAAGACCAGAGTCCATCAAGTTCAACCCTTCCAAGTAAACCCAGCACACAGGGTTACACAGCCCTTAAGACACAAACTACAGGTATGGGATCTGTTATCCAGAATGTTCGGGACCTGGGGTCTTCCAGATAAGGGATCTTTCCGTAGTTTGTAAGTTTACAAAAAATCATTTAAACATTAAATAAACCCAATAGGATTGTTTTGCCCCCAATAAGGGGTAATTATATCTTAGTTGGGATCAAGTACAGGTACTGTTTTATTATTACAGAGAAAAGGGAATCATTTAACCATTAAATAAACCCAATAGGACTGTTCTGCCCCAATAAGGGGTAATTATATCTTAGTTGGGATCAAGTACAGGTACTGTTTTATTATTACAGAGAAAAGGGAATCATTTAACCATGAAATAAACCCAATAGGGCTGTTCTGCCCCCAATAAGGGGTAATTATATCTTAGTTGGGATCAAGTACAGGTTCTGTTTTATTATTACAGAGAAAAGGGAATCATTTAACCATTAAATAAACCCAATAGGGCTGTTCTGCCCCCAATAAGGGGTAATTATATCTTAGTTGGGATCAAGTACAGGTACTGTTTTATTATTACAGAGAAAAGGGAATCATTTAACCATGAAATAAACCCAATAGGGCTGTTCTGCCCCAATAAGGGGTAATTATATCTTAGTTGGGATCAAGTACAAGTACTGTTTTATTATTACAGAGAAAAGGGAATCATTTAACCATTAAATAAACCCAATAGGGCTGTTCTGCCCCAATAAGGGGTAATTATATCTTAGTTGGGATCAAGTACAGGTACTGTTTTATTATTACAGAGAAAAGGGAATCATTTAACCATTAAATAAACCCAATAGGGCTGTTCTGCCCCCAATAAGGGGTAATTATATCTTAGTTGGGATCAAGTACAGGTACTGTTTTATAATTATAAAAATATACCATGTGCTACCAGTATAAATCTGTTTACAAGAACTTAACTACTCTTGTTTTCTTTTTTTAAAAAAAATAATTTTACTCAATCTAAGCGTTACTTTAATCACAGACTGATTTCAAAGACGTAGCCCATGGGGGAATTATTTCTCTTATTCAAAGAAGATGCAACTTATTTACAAACTTTTTCAATGGAAAATTAGAATTCAGTTTTGTAAACAGAAGATTTATTTGTGGAAGATTCGTAATTAGGCCACTAGGGATAGGGATAAAGCAGAGGGATAAATAGCGGGAACAAAGTGTAGAAGGAAGGGGAGAGCATTGGAAGAGCTACAGTAGACAGGTAGACTATTACTTTCTCTATTCACTGCTTATGGACTTCAGTACCTTTTCTATCAGGGGTCCCCAACCTTTCTTACTCGGGAGCCACAGTCAGATGTAAAAAGACTTGGAGAGCAACACAAGCACCATAAAAGTTCATGGAGGAGCCAAATAAGGGCTGTGATTGGCTATTAGGGGCCTCTATGCACACTATCAGCTTACAGGGGCTTTATTTGGTAGGAAATCTTGTTTTTATTCAACCAAAACTTGCCCCAAGACAGGAATTCAAAAATAACTGATGATAATGAGAGCAACATCCAAGGGGTTGGGAAGCAACATG
Source organism: Xenopus tropicalis (assembly GCF_000004195.4). NCBI lineage: Eukaryota > Metazoa > Chordata > Amphibia > Anura > Pipidae > Xenopus > Xenopus tropicalis. The sequence goes on along the minus strand of NC_030677.2, from coordinate 15,133,283 downwards.
TTGCCCCCAAGTCACTGGTTGGGGATCACTGCTTTATATGATATGGGAAATGCTAAACTCTGTATATCACTCCTGTCTTGGTTAGACCTTCCATGATTATAAAGGGCTATTCTGACTTTGAAATGGTCACCCAAACCTTTACTTTCCATCGTAGAATGACCTTAAAACCACACAGTGTCGGACTGGCCCACCAGGATACCAGGAAAACTCCCGGTGGGCCCAGGTGTAAGTGGGCCCTCCTGCTCCTGACCATTTAGTCTGTTTCATGGTCATTCCCTATTTCTGAATGGAAACATAGAGGAGAAATAGAGGGAAGAATAGATGTACAGTAAATAAAAGAAACTAGGAGAATAAAGAGGTTGGGTGAGGGAAGGAGGAAAAATATTTTGGAAAGTGGGCCTATGGTCTAAGGTTTTCTGGTGGGCCCCTGGGGTCCCAGTCCGACACTGAAACCGCAGGTCTCCCAGGTTCTTCCACAGATTTGATCAAAACATTCAATTTACCTCCATGTCGGTTAGCATTTAAGCCACTAGAACAGCGAGGACATTGCCTGTGGATTAAACAAGGAGCCATTCAAACTACTGACTTCCTCAGAAGTCCTTCAAAAGGACGTAGGGCCACGGTGTACTTTTATATATAAATAACATTGTGAGATTTCACCAAAAAAAAAAAAAAAATTCCAATCAGGAACAGAACCTTCTGTGCTTTGAAGTGGTCACTTGACTGCTGACCCAAGGAAGGTTCCGTGACATTTTACGCTTGCGTTTGGAACAGGTGTACCTGGCTTTTCCGTAAGCAATGCTTTGAAACGGGAATATTTCCTGCTGATTTACGTACTGTACGGCTTCCAGCAAATAGAAGACTTGGAGACGCGCGGCCCTGGCTCCAACAGTGGGCTGCCTTGTCGCTAAGTGCCTACATATGTGTAGATGGCCGCCGAAGCCAATTCTAATGGGAACCATTTTTTCGGCACAGCTAGTGAATCAACTTAATTAAAACCGAGGTGGCTGCCGTATTAAAGGACACATCAGCATGCGCTCTTCCTATGAAAACATTTATAGAGCTTTACATTTTCGCACCAGAAGTAGGAAAAAGGAATAATGCGCCTTTGTTATGACTGAAGGCCAAATCGACAAGCGATCTTTTGATACAGGGTCCAACAAGTGATATTTTATTGTTATTCTAAACTTGGATGGATTTGAAACCTCGGCTTGGAGCCTATTGGCCTCATGACTTTGACAAAGGGCAAGATTTTTTTTTTTTTCCTTTCCTTTTACCTTACTCCAATAATATTTAATCCCTTCAGGGCTGCAGGGGACTTTAAACATATTGCCCTGGAATAAATTCACAGGCCAGTCTTCCACAACAGGACTCCAGGGTGTAGTTGGTTATTCACTTTGCTGTTTAAGAGGCTTTAAATGTGAACCTTTCCAGAGACTATGAAGCTGTAGAGTGGAAGAGCTTATGTTACACTTATATGCACAGATCCATTGGGCTTGTATAACAACTAAGCCACTTAAATGTAAAACTTGTTTTGCCCTTGCAAATGTAGAGATGGAGCAAACTTTATATAGAGTGTTAGCTCAGATGCAACGACTTTCTATTCAGAGAGACCATCAACATCGTGACACCATTTTCCATTGAGATGAAAGCGGCCACGTGTGGCTTGTGCGCCATTGGGGAAAATACTTATAGTTGGTGGCACCTCTGAACTTCTATATGCTGAAAGATACCATGAGATTTCTTGTAGAGGATTTTCTTCCAAGATTGCAGAAATTCATGTTCTTTCGGCAAAGAAGAGGCTCTTAGACTTTTCAAGCCCACTTTTGAAGCCCAATAGATCCAGGAAATCCTTATCTCAGAAATACAGAAATATGAAAACCTTCTCATGATGTTTTTTTCAGGAAAATTAACATTCATCCCAAAATGCAGCTCTATTGGAATTCAAGTTAAACGTCCTGTTTCGTTGGGACTCCCACAGGCAGGAAACTCTTTATACTGTATATTGGAATATACAATTGCCACTACTAGGAATTTTACCTCCCTTCACTGTTGCCAAGACCTTTCTTATTGGATAACATGATTGTACAGTGGTTATATTGCTGACTAGAACTGCTATTGGCCCGGGTTTGATTCTGACCAAACCACTATCTGCATGGAGTATCCAGTATAAATAAATCTAAAGCAACTGGACTTGTTTAGTAATCACTGAAGACGTTTCACTACTCATCCGAGCAGCTAAGGTAAAAGGAAAGAAATAAAAAATCTTGCCCTTTGTCAAAGTCATGAGTTGAACTGAAGAAGCTGCTCGGATGAGTAGTGAAACGTCGTCAATGATTACTTAACAAGTCCAGTTGCTTTAGATTTATTTATACTAGATATACCATGGCCTGGATGAATGAAAATCTTCCTAGTCATATCTGCATGGAGCTTTCACCTTCTCCCCTTGACATGGGTTCCCTCGGGGTGTCCTCTTTAATCGGATCCTGATTATACTGACCCTATTGAACCAACAGTCCACTGAGAAGCTCTCTCTCCTCAGTGTCAGAGAAGGGGAGGGGTTTGTTTATACACAAACAGGAAGCAGAATATGATTTTTGTTTAAGTTTCAGTTTAGTGGCAACCATGTAGAAGCCTGAGTAATTAGAAGTCCCACTTGTTGGCAGGGTTAACAGGCAGGTGCTTGGAGCAGTGACGGAGGGCAGGGGGTCAGTCTGAAGGGTAACTAATGTGAGATTTGGGGAGAACGACAATTCGCTGCCCTAGATGCACCTGGGAGCCCAGCTTGATGGTTAATCAGGGCCAGATATGGGGTGAAAGTGTGTTTAATGTCATAGATATTCTTGTAACTGTGGCTGATTTTGATACCTAGGTTTTCCTATGCTTGTAACCATTATTATCAACTAAGGGGGTCTGACTAAAGTCAAGGGGGGGGATTGACCTAAAAAAGTCTGACAACCATTAAATTGAGGGTTATTGCTCAGTTTTAATGAAGGCAAAAGTATAGGGTGTGGTTCAAAGGATCAACCATCACCACCCAAAAGCATGAGACTTAACTAAATGGAAATTCATGGCCCTTGGACCCCCCAGCAAAAAAAAAATTAGGACCTCCTTCACCCCTATGCGCAGGCTTGGTGGGATGAACTGGGATCCCCCTAAGCATGGTCCCACATGGATGATCCACTAACCAGGACCCCTGCACTCATTGGCTCTGCTTCCCCTATGGCTACACCACTCGTCAAAATACTGGGAGAACCTGATGGACTTCAGTCTTTTTCGAACCTTATTTAATGTTGGTGAAAATACAGGTGGTACAAACCTCTTTACCCGGTGACACCAGATAGGCAAATTCTTCCTATTTCCTTTAGCCTATTTAGTTCAGCTCTGATGTTTTTGACAGGAAGCAGATGCCCTTTCAATACTTTCCCTAACCCAGGGATCCCCAACCTTTTTTTACTTCTGAAAAACATTCAAATGTAAAAGGAGTTGGGGAGCAACACAAACATGAAAAGGGTTCACGGGGGTGCAAATTAAGGCTGCGGTTGGCTACTGGTTGCCCCTATGTAGGCTCATAGTCTATAGGAGGCTCTGCTTGGCAGTACTCTGTTTTTTTTACTAAAACTTGCCCCCAAGTCAGGAATTCAAAAATAACTCCCTGGTTTGGGGGCACTGAGAGCAACACCCAAGGGGTTGGAGAGCAACATGTTGCCCCTGAGCCACTGGTTGGGGATCACTGCTCTTACCCATACTTTATTCATGTAGTTCACAATAATTCTAAACCATTCTGACTAGTGATGAGCAAATCTGTCCCGTTTCGCCATAAAATTCACTAAACGGTAAGTAAATTAGCAAAACGGCAAAAAATTTGCGAAACACACTTGTCGCACAATTTTTTTGTCGCCCGTGTCTTTTTTTGTCGCTCACAGCTATTTTTTGTTGCACGCATCTATTATTTTGTCTTTTTTTGTCGCTCACGGCTATTTTTTGTTGCCCACGTCTATTATTTTGTTGCCCGCTTCTATTATTTTTTCGCCCGCGTCTATTTTTTGTCGCCCGCGGGTTTTTGACGCGTCAGCACCTTTTTTTTTTTTACATGAACGTGCCTGGTTTGACACGACCACGCCCGATTTGCCGCGACTTGCACTCTTTTTTTGACACGACTGTACCCAATTTGATGCGCAAGAAAAAAAATTCAGTGCGACAAATTTTTTGGCAGTGAATTTTCACGGAAGTTTCACGAAACAATTCGCCAATGGCGAAATGCGAAAAATTCGCTCCAAATGACCCAGAAGAGTACTGGTATCTAACAGAAACTGAGACCCAATGACAAATGACTGCTTTGTAAAGTTCTAGGCCATTCTGTGTGTGGGGCTTAATAGCAATGAGTTCCGACATAATGTGGGTTTTCATTTGTTTGCAGAAGAAATGCTTTTGTGTTTCTGATATATATTTTTCACCCTAACACATCATCATTGGCTGGAAGTGTTGCTACCATGTGACATTGATTAGCGTATGGAGAATTACTGTGATTGTTGGACTTTTAGATAAATTGTAATGTAAATTCCCAATTACTGTTTAGTGGCACCAAGGGAAATCTAATGTGTACGCTTAAAGCAAATGGAAAGCATTTACTACTTATTTCCACTTTAATAAACTATAGAATGAAAAAGCTGAACCTTCTTCAGAGCGCTGTACATCTATGAGCAGATTTAGGGGGTGGTCTAGGTTTATTATTGCAATATAGAGTATTTAGTTACTGGCCACTTACAGCTACCCATGCCCCCAGTGATGCTGAATGATGCTCCTTACTAACGCCCTATAGGGTCATTGTAACAAGGGGCTATGGGAGGTCATATGGCAACTTGTGGCTAGTGATGAGCGAATTTGTTCCATTTCGCTTCGCCGAAAAATTTGCGAATCTTTCAAAAGATTTGCAAAACGGTGAAAAATTCACAAAACGGTGAAAATGTTGCACGTCAAAAAAAATTGTCACCCGCGGCTATTCTTTTGTCGCCCACTTATTCTTCTGTTGCCCGTGGCTATTGTTTTTGTCGCGCGGCTATTGTTTTGTCTCCCGGCTATTCTTTTGTCGCCTGCAGCTATTGTTTTGTCGCGCGGCTATTCTTTTGTCGCCCGCGGCTATTGTTTTGTCGCGCGGCTATTCTTTTGTCGCCTGCAGCTATTGTTTTGTCACACGCTATTGTTTTGTCGCCCGGCTATTGTTTTGTCGCCCGTGGCTATTGTTTTGTCGCCCGCGGCTATTGTTTTGTCACCCGCGGCTATTGTTTTGTCGCCCGGTTATTCTTTTGTCGCCCGCGGCTATTGTTTTGTCAAGCGGCTATTGTTTTGTCTCCCGGTTATTCTTTTGTCGCCCGCGGCTATTGTTTTGTCACCTGGCTATTCTTTTGTCGCCCGCAACAGTTTTTGGACACGCAGCGAATTTTTCCGCTGTGAATTTTTTCATCCGTTTCCCCACAATCCGCCAATGGTGAAACGTGGAAATTCGCCGCAAATCCATGCCTGGCAGAACATTTCGACCATCACTACTTGTGGCCAATCACAATAGCAGCTGTTGCAAGGCTAATATGGCAAACTGGGTCATCAATATATATATATAGAAGCTTGAAAAATCAAAGGATAAATCAGGGTCTCTCAGCTCATAGCCACCAACCAAAGGGTAGAATGTACTGGTTACATTTTTTAAAGCAAAGGTGATTGGTTGCTATGGTATAGTAGACATGGTCAGTAGACATAGTCACGGTCATGTTAAAAAAAAGTTGTATGTGTCAAAAAAGTATTTTTTTGCATTTTGTGAAATTTTCGTTTTTTTCGTGAATTTTCCACAAGTTGCGCAAATTTTTCGGTGAAGTGAAATGGGACAGATTCGCTCATCGCTATTGTTCATCATGAAAATCACATGATTTCACCTCCCTGTGACTTCTATAGACGCTTGCCTGGTTATTGGTGCTGAATAAACTTTTTATTTCATTCTTTGAGACTTTTTGACAGTGATAAATCTCAAAAACTGGCTTTTGTAAAGCTTGAATTAATAAATATCGGAATCCAAAGCTGAAGATGGACATTAAACACTAAGGGGCACATTCACTAAGCAATTATGAGATAAAGTCGGATTTTTTCTTACTTCTAGATAATTTCGAGATTTACAAGTGGGTTTTTACCAGAACTCAATTTTTGTTTGTTGTTATTCCCAGAAAAATTTGAGTTTTTCCAAAATAACTCCCATAATTCGTGATTTATTAAAGTTTAGTTAACTTTTTTTTGTAAAATGAAAATTCAACAGGTTTGCTCTGTCGAGTACCATTGAGCCCTATGGAGGCTTAGAATAATAGAGGAATAGAATAGTCACTGACAGCCTGTCCTTGGCACATTTTCAAGGACAAGTTAACCCCCTCATTGTTTTCAGTTTCATCCAGTTCAAAGGGGAACTTAATCCCATCATTGTTTTCTATTTCACTCATTTTCAAGGGGAACTTAATCCCATCATTGTTTTCTATTTCACCCATTTTCAAGGGGAACTTAATCACATAATTGTTTTCTATTTCACTCATTTTCAAGGGGAACTTAATCCTCTCATTGTTTTCTATTTCACTCATTTTCAAGGGGAACTTAATCCCATCATTGTTTTCTATTTCACCCATTTTCAAGGGGAACTTAATCACATAATTGTTTTCTATTTCACTCATTTTCAAGGGGAACTTAATCCTCTCATTGTTTTCTATTTCACTCATTTTCAAGGGGAACTTAATCCCATCATTGTTTTCTATTTCACTCATTTTCAAGGGGAACTTAATCCCGTCATTGTTTTCTATTTCACTCATTTTCAAGGGGAAGTTAATCCTATCATAGTTTTCTATTTCACTCATTTTCAAGGGGAACTTAATCACATCATTGTTTTCTATTTCACTCATTTTCAAGGGGAACTTAATCACATCATTGTTTTCTATTTCACTCATTTTCAAGGGGAACTTAATCCCCTCATTGTTTTCTATTTCACTCATTTTCAAGGGGAAGTTAATCCTATCATTGTTTTCTATTTCACTCATTTTCAAGGGGAACTTAATCACATCATTGTTTTCTATTTCACTCATTTTCAAGGGGAACTTAATCACATCATTGTTTTCTATTTCACTCATTTTCAAGGGGAAGTTAATCCCGTCATTGTTTTCTATTTCACTCATTTTCAAGGGGAACTTAATCCCATCATTGTTTTCTATTTCACTCATTTTCAAGGGGAACTTAATCACATCATTGTTTTCTATTTCACTTATTTTCAAGGGGAACTTAATCCCATCATTGTTTTCTATTTCACTCATTTTCAAGGGGAACTTAATCCCATCATTGTTTTCTATTTCACCCATTTTCAAGGGGAACTTAATCCCATCATTGTTTTCTATTTCACTCATTTTCAAGGGGAACTTAATCCCATCATTGTTTTCTATTTCACCCATTTTCAAGGGGAACTTAATCCCGTCATTGTTTTCTATTTCACTCATTTTCAAGGGGAACTTAATCCCATCATTGTTTTCTATTTCACCCACTTAAGTGAAACTTAAACACATTATTGTTTTCCAAGAGCGCCAATGCTCCTAATATGGCTGCTGGAGCCATTTCTGTGTCTGTGTAAAATCAATTTTTTTGAGTTCGGGAATGTAAACTCATAATGTCAAGCATTATCGTGACATTTTATAATGTAAGCAATGTAGCAATGATTGAGTTAATGTGCCCCTAACACATTTTGGGTCAGTAAAAATCCAATAGGAATGAAAAGAGAGTGGGGGAATGTTTTTGCGGTGCGCTCTCTATTCCTTCTTTGATAAATCTGCCCCATAATCTTCCATCAAATCGTTCATCGCAGCAGAGGCCCGTCACTTTACAGCTTCTATATTTTTTAGGGATGCACTGAATCCCGGATTCGGTTCAGGATTCGGGCCCAACCCAGGCTTTTTTTGGAAGGATTCCGTTTCGGCCAAATCCGCGGTCCCGGCCGAATCCGAATCCTATTTAGAATAAATTAGCAAATGCTAATTAGCTTTCGGAAAGGGTTAATGGTGCGGGGAAATTTTTTTTCGCCCTTCCGATTCAGTTCGAGATTCGCCCGAATCGCTCAGGGTGGTTTCTGGGGTTTAAGCCAAACCCAAAAAAGTGGGTTCGGTGCTTCCCTAATGAATTTTTGAATTTTATGCCTTTACAAAGATCTGCAAGAGTTGCCAAGAGAAATCCAGTCGTCCATCAGTCATTACCGACACGTCGCCCCGATACCTCGCGCCGCCGCACTTCGATCCCCGTAACCATCCTGTCAATAGGGAAATATCCAGACTGAGGGAAAGCAGATGTCTTTTTTTGTTTTTTCTATTCCCGTTTTACTAACATACGGAGAATTCCGACAGTTAAAGCGCCATTCGCGCTGCAGGCTTATACGCTTGGGTGGAATCAAACCAAACTCATTAATTCTGTTACTAGTTTCTAACACCACCTTAAAAATGTAATTGCTGCAGAGCTTTAAATCCCAATTTCCTTTCAATTTTTCCTTAAGTACCTGTTAATTGCTGGACTACATCTCGGTTTTGGCACCGTATCTAACCCTTTTTTTTCCAATCATTTTTATTTATTTATTATTTTTTTATAGCAACTGGGATCGGCGAAACAGTTGGAGAAGGGGTATATTTTTCCAAGTGTGGGATTATGACTTTTAAACTTTCCCCAAAAGGTTAGAGGCTCAAAAGGACACCGGCTGCTCCGTCGGTACTTTCCCTGGCGCGAGAGAACACCCTCTCCATTCACTCGCTGCTTTTTCTAATTAAGTCTATTAATAGCCAAGGTGTTTTTGGAACAATGTTAGACAGTTCCAGGTAATTATTTATAGCCAAGGTACTTGGAAAAAACATCCCATTTTGTAAGTGCAGGTTTTTTCGGCATCCATCAGCTTTAGAAGGGCAAGTCGAACCAAAGCAGGAAACGGTCAATAAAACCCAAAATGAAGAATTGCAGCGGAGGCTCGACGTGATGGAGAGGTTTATATCTGGCAATTGTTCCGCTGAAATTCTGGGCCCCGGTTGAAAGCTGAAATATGATTATTATTTTTTTTTTTCCCTGTGTGTGCATCTAATGGAACCATTATATAAGTCTCAGGAGATTGAGTCAATATATACTCAGCAGACTGGAATATATAAAGAATCCATCCAATGGCTTCCAAGTAGCTTGGTGCCAGCTGATTCCCGAACTGCGTTTAGTTTTCTATGGCCCGGACATTTTATTCTCATGGAGTAATGAAGACTTTGGCTACCGAGTAAAACCTCAACGCACATGGATAATTAATCCTAGCGCAAATCCAATGAGTGATATCCTTTTGGAGATTGATTCAAGAGTTTTTTTGTGAACTTATGCCCTTTAGATTCCAAAAAAGAAGCAGAATGGCTAAATCTATTTTTGTGCGTGATTTTAGAATCAGCCAAACTGCACAGTTTGCAATTTCTCCTTGCTTATGTTATAGAATATAGAATATATACACTGGGGTGTAGTTGAGTAACTACAGACCGTGGCAAAGAAGAAGAAAACATGTATATGGAATTGGCCAAATAAAATAGTTTAGACTGGTTAAGGGGTCATTTGTTTCGAGCACAATTTGCTCATCAGCCGTAAAATGCAGAAATAATTGCTGACAACATTTATTAAGACTGAGGGAAATATTCAACTCCCACATAATACAGGTATAGGACCTGTTATCCAGAATGCTCGGGACCAAGGGTATTCCGGATAAGGGGTCTTTCTGTAATTTGGATCTCCATACCTTAAGTCTACTAAAAAATCAATAAAACATTAATTAAACACAACAGGATTGTTTTGCATCCAATAAGGGTTAATTATATCTTAGTTGGGATCAAGTACAGGTACTGTTTTATTATTACAGAGAAAAGGGAATCATTTAACCATTAAATAAACCCAATAGGGCTGTTCTGCCCCAATAAGGGGTAATTATATCTTAGTTGGGATCAAGTACAGGTACTGTTTTATTATTACAGAGAAAAGGGAATCATTTAACCATTAAATAAACCCAATAGGGCTGTTCTGCCCCAATAAGGGGTAATTATATCTTAGTTGGGATCAAGTACAGGTACTGTTTTATTATTACAGAGAAAAGGGAATCATTTAACCATGAAATAAACCCAATAGGACTGTTCTGCCCCAATAAGGGGTAATTATATCTTAGTTGGGATCAAGTACAGGTACTGTTTTATTATTACAGAGAAAAGGGAATCAGTTTTAAAATTTTGAATTATTTGATTAAAATGGAGTCTATGGGAGACAGGCTTTCCGTAATTCGGAGCTTTCTGGATAACGGGTTTCCGGATAAGGGATCCCATACCTGTACAGGGGTTTCAAGAGTCAAGGTCTTCTATATCTGTTTTATTTGCCCCCTGGAGTGACGTCACTTTACCTTCATATGGGTTAATGTAATATGAGGGGCAAAATTTGCTGCACTTCTTATTACTAGTGATGGGCGAAATGTTTCGCCAGGCATGGATTCGTGGTGAATTTCCGAGTTTCGCCATTGGCGGATTGTTTCGCGAAACGGATGAAAATGTTCGCTGCAGAAAAATACGCCACATGTCCAAAAAATTTCACCCGCGTCAAAATAAATAGTCGCGGGCATCAAAATAAATAGTTGCACGTCAAAAGAATAGTCGTGTGTCAAAAGAATAGTCGTGGGCGTCAAAAGAATAGTCGTGGGCGTCAAAAGAATAGTCGTGGGCGTCAAAAGAATAGTCGTGGGCGTCAAAAGAATAGTCGTGTGTCAAAAGAATAGTCGCGGGCGTCAAAAGAATAGTCGTGGGCGTCAAAAGAATAGTCGCGGGCGTCAAAAGAATAGTCGCGGGCGTCAAAAGAATAGTCGTGGGTGACAAATTTTTTTTGACGCCGTTTCACAAATCTTTTGAAAGATTCGCAAATTTTTCGGCGAAGCAAAACGGAACAGTTACGCTCATCACTACTTATCACCTGTAGTGATAAGAGCATTTTTTCGACAGGCAGGGATTCGCAACGGAATTCTGCATTTCGCCATCTGCAATTTCTTTCGCTAAACTGCGGGCAAAAAAGCAGCGTAAAAAATTTCAGCGAGACAGAAAAGTCGCAGAGACAAAAAAGTCACCAAGAGAAAATGTTGTTGAGACAAAAACGTCACCACAAAAAAAAAAAACCCCCATTGACTTCAATGCATTTGGAGTAAGAAAAAATGTTGCACGTAATAAAGTCACCTATTGACTTCAATGTGTTTTGGAAATTTTTCTCGTTCCGTGAATTTTTTTACCAGTTTTGCAAATTTTTCAGCAAAGCAAAACGGTACAGATTCCCTCATCACTAATCACCTGTAGCGACCAATCAGCAGGCAGCATTTACTGGTCACCTATTTGAAAGCAAGCATCTTATTGGTTGCTATTGGTCACTATTGTGGGTTATTTGTGTGGGTCCATAGGCAACATGAGAGGCAACTACAGAGTTAGCCAATCGTGATAGGAAAGGCTTTTGAAGGTAATTATCTTTAGATTGAGGCAACACAAGATTACATAACAGAATTCTGGCTGCTTCTTTGTCTGTTAGCCTTCTGGGTACTGTCATCTCTTCTGTAAATAAATATTACATCTTCTGTGGAGGCCTGTATTTGGGAGTATGACCTGTTCCGGTCATGGCTTTTACAAATAAACACACATTGAGAGATGCATTGCAGTTGCACAAGATAAGCAGTTTTGGAAGCCGAGTTGTATGTTATAGAATGGGTCATAAAGCTAAAGGTATCCATCATGGTAAACTGTAAGCCAAAGAAGTTATGTATAGAGCAAATATTAAAAAGTAATAGTTTATAATTGCTGGGAGATGTTTGGAATCCCTTTCAGATAAGAAATAATAACCTCTCAGCCAACCGGAAAAAAGCCCACTTCAGAATAATAATCCTGTATTGTTTATACAACGGAGAAAGTCAACCATTGGCTCTTCGTTATGAGCTGTCTTGGTGCATGATGAGTTGTGGTTGACACGTACATAAAGGGGAAAGGGTAATTGTACAATATCAAAATGGAAATGGGATTTCATATGACGGAGGAATATCTATCCATCTCTACTAAGGGCAACTATGGGGCAAAATCTGCTGAAAAATATCAGAAAACATTTATTGGTGGATTTTACACAGGATTCAGTTCCACCCAGAAACATCAATAATTGGCTCAAGAAGCCCCTCAGAAATAGGTTTTGAAGAGCTGATAGTGGAAAAGACTGTGAGCTAGAGAACTCTAGAGAGAGCTAGAGAATCCTGGGTTAATTGAGGAAGACCAGAACCTTCTCACTTCATAGACAACAAAGTCTACCAACCATTGGTGGTTTTCTGAGGTGAAAAGAAGTTAAGTGAGTGCAGCCATGGCTAGAGGGTGTTTCTAGACACTGTTGACCCAGAATTTTATAGGATTGCTGGATGTCAAAATGCAAACACACTAGAAAGACAGTGGCCTCAGTATCCCAGTGGTCAGGTATAATGTATTTCAGGACAGTACATGACCAGTTTATGAGGCAACTAATGACTTTCCAAAGCAAATAATTCTTAGAAATGGACCACTGAGGTGTTTAAGTCAGTTGTCCACTGTTCAACACAGGCAGAACCATCACAAAACACTTATGTAATTGGAAAATACTTGTGTATAGGACTGAGAGTTTTGTGGCAACAAAGACCTTACCTACTGAAGAAGACCTCTTAGAATAAGCAGGTTATGTAGTAACTGTTGCTATATACAGCTAAGTTCAATATTCACTAAGTACGGAGAAAGTTGCTTTCACTATATCGCACTTTGTGTAGCATAGGGTGCCACTGCCAGGGGTAAATGATGATTCACACAATGAAATATGGTGCAGCACTCCGAAATGGTGAAAAAGGTGAATTTTTCTGTGTGCCAAAGAATAGGCTCCATATTTCACTTTATATACGGCTAAGTGTTCCCAGCCATGAAGCTCACAGATGCTGAGAAACTCTGACTGTTTTAGAGAGTGATGGAAGAGTGAGTGGCCTTTCTACAAGGGACTGAAATCTTTTTAAAGATTAGCAAAATTTTCGCCAAAGGGAAATGGGACAGATTCACTCTGCTTGTTATGCTCGTTGCTTAGCTTCTTAGTCCATATTTCTTGGTCTTGATGACCTGCAGCTCTGACCATGATGTCTCCTTGGTAAAATGAGTAGTGATCATCCTGCCCTTTACTCTTACAATGTAGTCACTTGTAAGAGTCACTTGAGCTAAATGTATGATAGCTGAGGGGCACGCTTGCCTGGGGGCTACTACATTTTGCATTAGGGATAGCAACAGGGCTGCAGTGACTCATTATGTTCATTGTTGCTTCAAGTCAAAACATTCAGTGCACAAAAAGTGTAAAACAGAAAGTGCAAAGAAGTGCTCTACAGCTCTCTTTAAAAAGGAACATTCAACTGGTTGGCAAAAAAATTCCCGACCCCCAAGCCAAAAGACCTAATGGGCAGGGGTCTTCGCTTAGGGTCAAGGCTTAGGGAGACCCCTTTGGCCTTTAGACTTGCCATTCTGCAAGTACTTGAGCGTTCCTTATTCCAATCCCTGCAGCCAAAAGGCATTTAAGAGGAAGGGCACCTGTCCTGGACCTGAAGGTTCCAACTTGTGTGACCATGGTGAGGCCAGGGTCTTGGGAGAGGAGCCTAATGGCCATACATTCCCCCCCCCCCTCCCTCCCCCCTGATCAAAAAGCACCTTGATCCAAAGAAAACACAAAAATAAAGTCAAATTAATGCAATTATTATTAATGAACTAAATAAGAAATCATAGTGCATAGACCATGTACATCCCCAGTCTGTTGGATGAAAAAAGGAACATTTAATTGGTTGGCAAAAATAATCCTGCTCCACAGCCAAAAATGCTTATGAGCAAGGGTCTTCAGCTATCTGGAAGCTATAATTCTTAAGGAGACCCCTTTGGTCTTTAGACTTGCCATTCTGCAAGTATTGGAGAGTTCCATATTCCAATTCCTACAGCCAAAAGGCATTTAAGGGAAAGGGCTCCAGTCCAACTTGTGCACCCATGGCGGGGCCAGGACTTGGGAGGAGGAGCTAAGCGGCCATGCATCCAACCCCTCCAGATCTATAGGAGCCAAGCGCACCTTGATAAAAACAGTAAAGTGAAAGTGATTCACTAAAGTGAATAAATAAATAAAAGAGATCATAGTGCCTACGCCAAGTTCAGTCCCAATTTACTAGCCTCAGCCAGAAGGCGTGGCTTAAATGCAGTGCTGCAGATACACTACTTCGACTCGCTCACCCATGTAGCAGTTGCAGAATTAACACGATTTTGCTTATGGAGTGTCGGTTTTGTCAACATGGGCATATCTATTAAGCACTACATATGGGGCAGACACAGACTTCAGCTGGTCCTGTGTGGGTCAGTATTAGCTGCCCATCATGGCTGCTCCAGACAGAGTTGGTGATTTATTCACCATATACTGTCTGACCAATATCTGATATCTAAAGGGCTCTTTGAGGGAGGTCTATATCAGCCCTAACTAGCTTTTATAGGCTACAATTACTCGGCCCAATTTGTAATGTGGCCAAATGTATCTCCTCCAGGAATCCATGTATGTAATATGTCCGGGTGTAAGTAAGATGAAGGCTGCAAATGGTAGATTCTTCTTATTTTAATTCAGGAACAGTTGATGAGGTCTCTGCAGTCTCGGTGGGCAAATCCATAGACTGACTAGGATAAATGTTCCTGATAATTGTTTATATATTGTACATAAAGGTTCCTAATATGAAGCCCTTCAAACGGCAAGATATTCTCCCCTTTCTCACGGAATTTCTTGTATCAGATGAGATCTTTGCAGTTTTTCATTACAGACACAAGGTGGCTCATTTTGTCCATCTCTGAGCAATCTGTAGACCTGTGTCTGTTCTGCAATAAATACTGTTCCTTTACTGGGCCACGGGTGTGTGTGACCAGCCCCTTAGAGACAATTATATCCTCGGCAGAGTAAAAACGGGTGCAGACTAATTCTCGTACCTAGAAGCCGTGTAGACTGGGAGATTTATGGAGGTGGTACAAACGGACCAGTGTGCCAGTGCCCTATGTTTTTACATCTCCGGTTGTTTAGCCACAGTCATAGTAACACTATGACACAACTTTTACCCCCCTTCCCCCCCAGTTGCTATTGGAACACATGATGGGGCTACAATTTGGACCTCAATAAATAATGCAACCTCTCAAAGTGTCTTTTGCTCCAGGCCCCTTCCCCTGCCTTTAAAGATGGCCTACCAAGGGCCCAAGCCCAGGGCAGAAGCATCATGGGAGTAGACAACAGGTGCCTTTATTGACAAAATGTGCCCCCTCTCTTTTCTGTGAGCGCTCAGGCCGCCGCCAGACATTTGCTAATGGATCTGTACATGGGCACAGGTTATTGTGGTATACTATTGCCTTTTTGTCTGTGCTTCTTATAGGGTTGCCACCATTTTTCTTTCTTTGATTATAGGCCTTTAGGCTGGGGGCAGGCAGCTGCTTCACTTGGGGGCAGGGAAATGGCAGGCTAGGCAGGGAAATGGGCAGATGGGTAGGGAAATGGACAGGGCAGTGGCTGGCCTCTATATAAAAAGGAGGGATCTGCTACAGTAAGGCAGGGAGGGAGGCATCATAAGTAGTGAAGGGACCTTTAGCAGACATGGACAATCCAACTAAAACTCAGTTCAAAGTAAAGGGTAGGGGGAAATGCTTCTACAGACGCTGTTTTAGGGTAAGATATCCAGATTCCGACAGCAGGAAAAGCATATTTTTGCCATCTTCCCAGGAGTACTGCAAATTTCTGTTATTTATTATGGACTCACTAATTTACTAAAAAGGAGGTACCACCAATACTGCACCACAAAAAAGTATGTATAAATCACTTCCATTTCCTGGTGCTACTGGCCTCTCGTGTCAGACATCTAAAGACTGCCAGTATGATTATTAGGGGTTTCATTTATTCAGAGTAAGGGTTGGACTGGGAAAAAATCTGCTGGGCCCTTGTCCACCAATGACCCAGTCCACCAATTGCAGGCATTGGTGCATCTCCTCCTCATCTCAGGCACAAGGAGGAGGTGCAGTACTCAGTGGGGGGAAGGGGATTTTACACCGCAACTGGGGTGGGGGGCCCTGAGGCGGCACCCCCCTTGGGCCCCAGACACCCCAGTCTGACCTTGTCCAGAGTAACATGTGCAAATCAAATAGTGGCACGTTAGACAAAACCACAATCAAGCCCCGTAATGCCCAGACATGCAGCCAAAGCCCTGCTACTTTCCAGTAAGGTTCACAACTGTTCTGCCTCAACCAGGGCCAATGTGGGTGGTGGATAAAGGGGCGCTGGGCACCCAAGTATCAGCATCCAAGCTACTGATGACCTTCATAGCTAAAGTGCCTTAGTGTTTCCAAAAAATTGGCATGAAGAGTGGACACTTATGGCATTAGGTAGCACTATGGGCTGGCTGCAAAATGTCCCCTGTCATGGCTTAGTAGATGTTGCAAGAAGGTTCCCAGGGTAAGGCGATGGCAGTAGAATGCATGCACACCGGCACACACAGGTCCCCAAAAGCTCCTCCCAATGGGCTTTAATTTGGGGGTATTGCCTGCATGGGAACTGACTGTGCACCTTACATGACTTATGTATAGAACTGGTCACCCTGAACCTTTGAGGGACGACCAACTGGCTTGACACTGCCCCTTTAATGGGATTTAGCCGAATATGATAGATTCCATCGCGTTGCTTGCATGATAACTGTGTCCCTATTGCTCCCTATCCCCTTCCTCTACCTCCTCTGCCAACATCCATGTGGTTAAAATAAGAACTCTATTTTGTCAAGTCCAAATTTATGAGGTTCGAATTTTCAACCAAAAATTTATTTGTGCGGAGGCGTAAGAGCTGAACGGTCGCGCGCCAGCTGAACTGTGGAGGAATTTAAGCTGTAGTCGCCTCCAACCCAAACATTCAGGCCAAGAGTTGCCAAACCTTTTTGAAGGCAATGTCCAAAGAACATTTGTAAAGTTAATATAAAGGTCCATGAAAGCGATGATGTACCACACATAGTGCCAACGTTTAGGTCTCCATGGAGCTAGCAGTTAGATCCCAATGGAGCCAGCAGTTAGATCCCCATGGAGCCATCAGTTAGATCCCCATGGAGCCAGCAGTTAGATCCCCATGAAGCCAGCAGTTAGATCCCCATGGAGCCAGCAGTTAGATCCCCATGGAGCCAGCAGTTAGAGCCCCATAGAGCCAGCAGTTAGAGCCCCATAGAGCCAGCAGTTAGATCCCCATGGAGCCAGCAGTTAGATCCCCATGGAGCCAACAGTTAGAGCCCCATGGAGCTAGCAGTTAGATCCCCATGGAGCCAGCAGTTAGAGCCCCATGGAGCCAGCAGTTAGATCCCCATGGAGACAACAGTTAGATCCACATGGAGCCAGCAGTTAGATCCCCATAGAGCCAGCAGTTACATCCCCATGGAGCCAGCAGTTAGAGCCCCATGGAGCCAGCAGTTAGATCCCCATGGAGCCAGCAGTTATATCCCCATGGAGCCAGCAGTTATATCCCCATGGAGCCAGCAGTTAGATCCCCGTGGAGCCAGCAGTTAGATCCCCGTGGAGCCAGCAGTTAGATCCCCGTGGAGCCAGCAGTTAGATCCCCATGGAGCCAGCAGTTAGAGCCCCATGAAGCCAGCAGTTAGAGCCCCATGGAGCCAGCAGTTAGATCCCCATGGAGCCAGCAGTTAGATCCCCATGGAGCCAGCAGTTAGATCCCCATGGAGCCAGCAGTTAGAGCCCCATGGAGCCAGCAGTTAGAGCCCCATGGAGCCAGCAGTTAGATCCCCATGGAGCCAGCAGTTAGATCCCCATGGAGCCAGCAGTTAGAGCCCCATGGAGCCAGCAGTTAGAGCCCCATGGAGCCAGCAGTTAGATCCCCATGAAGGCAATAGTTAGATCTCTATGGCACCAGTAGCTGGATGAGAAGAAGGGCTCACATTTTACAGCAGATCCTGGTGTAGATACAGTAAACTGGGGAAATACTATGTGCTGGATTGTGCTTCCCTCAGTTTGGCTAGTTCTCTGCTGATGTGGCTAATTCTATTATTACAAGGTAAAACTGCTATTTGGAAAAGTCTGTGCTCCAAAAGAAAATGAGCTTTTCTTGTTTTCCATCCAGTAAATAAAAAGGTGACACCTTCACCCTGCAGGACAGATGGGGCAGGCTGGCTGAGCAGAGACCATATTAAAGTGATTTAATGACCAATCATGGATTTGGAACAGAAGGCTGTGTACTGTGGGACTTCAATAACAGCTTAAAAACAAGAATATAATAATAATATAATAATAATACTTTTTACTTTTTTTACTTTATTTTTTTTTACTCCCATCTGTGTTTCTCTCAATGTTGCAGTGAAAAATTTGCTTTTCTGTGTTCTGTTAAGCTCCAAAATATGGTTTTTTGATTAGTTTGCAAAAATTGCTGTGAGATAAAGGGAAAACATGCTACACGTTGCATGAAATGCAGAAAAAAATGAATTGTTACCAATAACATTTTTCAGACCTACTGTCTCCATCTTGTCCTACTGTCTCCATCTTGTCCTACTGTCTCCATCTTGCCCTACTGTCTCCATCTTGCCCTACTGTCTCCATCTTGCCCTACTGTCTCCATCTTGTCCTACTGTCTCCATCTTGCCCAACTGTCTCCATCTTGTCCTACTGTCTCCATCTTGCCCAACTGTCTCCATCTTGCCCTACTGTCTCCATCCTGCCCTACTGTCTCCATCTTGCCCTATTGTCTCCATCTTGCCCTACTTTCTCCATTTTGTCCTACTGTCTCCATCTTTTCCTACCGTCTCCATCTTGTCCTACTGTTTCCATCTCGCCCTACTGTCTCCATCTTATCCTACTGTCTCCATCTTGTCCTACTGTCTCCATCTTGCCCTTCTTTCTCCATCTTGTCCTACTGTCTCCATCTTGTCCTACTGTCTCCATCTTGCCCTACTGTCTCCATCTTGACCTACTGTCTCCATCTTTTCCTACTGTCTCCATCTTGTCCTACTGTTTCCATCTCGCCCTACTGTCTCCATCTTGTCCTACTATCTCCATCTTGTCCTACTGTCTCCATCTTGCCCTTCTTTCTCCATCTTGTCCTACTGTCTCCATCTTGTCCTACTGTTTCCATCTCGCCCTACTGTCTCCATCTTGTCCTACTGTCTCCATCTTGTCCTACTGTCTCCATCTTGCCCTTCTTTCTCCATCTTGTCCTACTGTCTCCATCTTGTCCTACTGTTTCCATCTCGCCCTACTGTCTCCATCTTGTCCTACTGTCTCCATCTTGCCCTACTGTCTCCATCTTGCCCTTCTTTCTCCATCTTGCCCTTCTTTCTCCATCTTGTCCTACTGTCTGCATCTTGCCCTACAGTCTCCATCTTGCCCTACTGTCTCCATCTTGTCCTACTGTCTGCATCTTGTCCTATTATCCTACTGGCTCCATCTATTCCTACTAATTCTAATGTACCATAGTTTGTCACCTTCTCAGAATATTTCTGTCTTGCTCTACCGTCTTAATTTTTTCCTACTATGTCCAACTTACTCTACAGTAGCCATCTATTCCTACTGTCTCCATCTTCCCCTACTGTTTCCAAGATCTAATCTTATTGGTTCCATCTTTCTTTTCAGTCATCATCTTGATCAACTATCTTTGTTTTGCTCAGCTATTACAATACTTATGAATAGGGTATAGTTTTATTTTAAAGTCAAAATCCGTGATGCTGTTCTCTTTACTTCCATATAAATATCCTGAAATAAACACCGTTAGAAAGTGACAGCTCTGCGGGGCCCCTGAGCAGCCTAGAAGTTTTGTCTTTTAAGTCTCCATCTGGAGGTTTATATGTGGCAGGAACAATCCTCTCTCACACGTGGAAAGGAGGGGGGGGGAGATACAGAACCTGTTTAAGCAAATAGAGAGTTATGAAGATTCCGGACATCTTTAAAAAAAAGTTTATCGTAATTCCATTCCTCCCATCTGGGCCACAGAGACCTGTATGATGGATGGCTCCGGAGTGATATTCTAAGCACAAAACATCATTTAGCTCACTTAAGGAACAGGCACGGTGCCATAAATGACACTGCTTGTCATGCGAGGCTGTAAAACTCTGTACAAGGGTTTCTCTTTGGGATGGTGTTTTCTCAAGTTCAGCTGCAGTTCATGAGTTCAAATTCAGACAGAGAAAAGCTAATGGCATTAACCGGTGTCAGGGGGGAATAATACAGTCATAGGTTGAGCTCTCGGTGCTTCCCAAGTTGTTTAAATACTCCTCGGCCTACTCAAATACCCCCATCAAGTGAGGCAAATTAGGTAAAGTGAGGAGGGGAGGGGGCAGATTTCCTTAATAGATGAGGAGCAGAAAGAAGAAGATGAAACTAGAGTTATGCCCCCAAAAATGTTTGATTTTTTTTATTTTTAAATCATTTAGTATCTCTAAGATGATATTTTTTTTTTTAATTTGAAGTTTTTATTGATTTTTTAGGAAAGAAAAGGACAATCAACAGGTCGGCTGTACAAATAAAGAGCCCTGAGGCCGCCCCTGCAAGTTGCGCCCCACCTCACCCTGCGAGTGCGCATGCGCGAACAGTGGGTCACCGCACGCATGAGCGGAAGGCCACACTTGCATACGGAGCAGTGGGGAGAAGTCCCCATTGCTCCGTATGGGAGCAACATTTAAAGATTTTGGTGCGTCGGGGCGGCATGCCGCCCCCAAATTTGTGCCGCCCTAGGCCCGGGCCTTTGTGGCCTCTCCACAAATCCGGGCCTGTGTGGACTTTAAAGATGGTAAGTCGGTAGTTTTATACACTTTACTTTTGGTATCCTGGTTGTTGCACATTTCTATCATGTTGCAGTTGATTGCATAGGGAAAATTGGTATATTAGGCAGGATAGAGGTAGAGGAATAGAATAGATGGGAGAGGTAAAGGGAGAGAGGGGGACGAGGAGAGTTAGGAATTTAAGATGATGTTTTTTAATTGCAAATATGCAGTTTCTTTGCCCTTTCCAGGTTGGAAAAAAATTGAATAGAAAGACAAGACTCCCCTAGGCCCTGGGTATTGAACCCTTGTGCAGTTGCAAGAAACCAAGGGTAAGTAATACAGGGCTAGTGTGAAAGTGATATATGTGTGGGAAGGTTATGTTCGGCAAGAGGAGACTAGACATAGGCAGGGCCTCCATCATATAGAGAGATCTACTGCCCATTTTTTTGGACCAAAGGTGCTCTCTATGAATAGGTAAGTACTGAGCTTTGTTATTGATGCTTCTCTTAGCTCAGTCCCTGCCTAGTCCTACCTGGTCCTGCTGTAGTCTGTCCTGCTTCTCCGCCCAATCTGTCCTGTTTCTTCACCCACTCTGTCCTGTTTCTTCACCCACTCTGTCCTGTTTCTTCACCCACTCTGTCCTGTTTCTTCACCCACTCTGTCCTGTTTCTCCACCCACTCTGTCCTGTTTCTCCACCCACTCTGTCCCGCTTCTCCGCCCAATCTGTCCTGCTTCTTCACCCGCTCTGTCCCACCACAATTTGTCCTCCTTCTACACTTGGACCGTCCCACTCCATTCTGTCTTTTTGCTACCATTACCAATGTCACATGATGAGTTCAAGAAACAGCTCCTATACCACATGACCTTTTTATAATATAGCATATATATATATATATATTTATCTATAGAAGTCATATGTATCCATGGATTTCCTATATTATCCAAACAGCTATAATAGGTGTTATATATCTTTATCAGGGAGACAAGAAGGTCCTTTTGCCTCCACCAATCATTAATCACTAAAGCCCTTACACCCCCCACCACAAGTCGCATTCTACATTCCACAAGTCCAGAGAAGGGCAACTAAGCTGGTAAAGGGTATGGAAAGTCTCGGTTATGAAGAAAGACTGGCCAAGTTGGGTCTGTTTACACTGGAGAAGAGGCGCTTAAGAGGTGACATGATAACTATGTATAAATATATAAGGGGATCATATAATAACCTCTCTAATGTTTTATTTACCAGTAGGTCCTTCCAACGGACACGAGGGCACCCACTCCGTTTAGAAGAAGGGAGGTTCCATTTAAATATTCGGAAAGGATTTTTTACAGTGAGAGCTGTGAAGTTGTGGAATTCCCTCCCCGAATCAGTCGTACTGGCTGATACATTATATAGCTTTAAGAAGGGGCTGGATGGATTCTTAGCAAGTGAGGGAATACACGGTTATGGGAGATAGCTCTTAGTACAAGTTGATACAGGGACTGGTCCGATTGCCATCTTGGAGTCAGGAAGGAATTTTTTCCCCTCTGAGGCAAATTAGAGAGGCTTCAGATGGGGTTTTTTGCCTTCCTCTGGATCAACTTGTAGTTAGGCAGGTTAGGTATAGGCATTATGGTTGAACTTGATGGACGTATGTCTTTTTTCAACCCAACTTACTATGTTACTATGTTACTATGTTACTTCCTGATCCCAATGAGTAAATTCACACAAAGCAACGTCTTCTGAGAAGTCTCAATATAGATAACTCTCTCCCTTCTTTTATTTTTTTAGACAAAGAGCAGGTTATTGTAGAAAAGCTTCTCAGTGATTGGTTAATTCCTTATGACTTTGCTCTTTGGGACCAAGAAGAAGAATTTGATATTAGTTTCACTTTCAAACAAAACCCGTAACAAAAAACATTGATATGTCCTATTTAAAACAATAGGCAACACAACCTTTACCTTCCTGCCACCAGAAGGCATTTTGGTCCACCTGGGCTTCCATTCAAAAACAAAAACAACAGACTTTGCATTTAGTTAACTTATTCAATTTAGAATAAATAGAAATTGCTGACGACAGAGAACATGTTCCATCTCATCTTCTTCTACGAAATAAACCGGGATCAATCAACAAAGCCTGGAAACTGTCACCATCTTTAGAGCAAGTGAAGCTCCTACTTTGCGAGTCACCTGGCCACCAGATGTCTCTGTATCTGCCAATCAACATTCTCTTCGATATGCATCGGGGCGTAATTACGGGCCATTACCAAATTACGGCTGACATTTTCGTTGAATACAATTATGGACGTATGGTATGCTCTCTATTTAAAATTAGGTCAAATTGTCATCATTAAGGAAGTTTAAAATGGTTTACTCGAAGCCCCCTGTCTAACATATCAGTAGGAGCAATTACGCTTGGTGGTCTGCTGTCGATTTTGGGCGCTCTTGATATTTTACTCCACAATTCAACGATATTAACCATCAACAATATTAATGGGTACACTGTGCCTACTGAACTAACAGCAGGAACCGCTTAGCTATGGCTGAAATTACATTACGACTACATATCCATGTTAAGATTACATTGAGTATGGGTAGAACATACAATGGGCACCATTTGTTGCATCCAAAACTGTTCCTTGTGTTTCCCTATAGCTGCATTTGGTGCCAGTGCATACGTCCCCCATTTTGTTCCGAATCACACCTAAGTGCATGTATTAATGCCCAGGAGCCCTGGAGCTGCCCCAACCTTCAATCTGGGCATAGCTTGGGTGTTCCTACGGCTGCCAGAACCAATCCCCATGGATGACTTGCGTAAAGAATTATACGGAGAAGTCGTTGTTAGTGATGAGCGAATCTGTCCTGTTTCGCTTCGCCGGAAAATTCACAAATCTGTCAAAAGATTTGCAAAACAGCGGAAAATTCGTGAAATGGCGAAAATGTTGCACGTCAAAAAAAAAATTGTTGCCCGCGGCTATTCTTTTGTCGCACGGCTATTCTTGTGTCGCCTGCGGCTATTCTTTCATCGCGCGGCTATTATTTTGTCGCCCACGGCTATTCTTTCGTCGCGCGGCTATTATTTTGACACGGGCGACAATTTTTGGACGTGCGGCGAATTTTTCCGCAGCAAATTTTTTCATCCGTTTCGCGAAACAATCCGCCAATGGCGAAACACAGAAATTTGGCGGAAAATTCGTGAAACAGCGAAAATGTTGCACGTCAAAAAAAAAATTGTTGCCCGCAGCTATTCTTTTGTCGCACGGCTATTCTTGTGTCGCCTGCGGCTATTCTTTCATCGCGCGGCTATTATTTTGTCGCCCGCGGCTATTCTTTCATCGCGCGGCTATTCTTTTGTCGCCCGCGGCTATTCTTTCGATGCGCGGCTATTATTTTGACATGGGCGACAATTTTTAGACATGCGGCGAATTTTTCCGCAGCGAAAAACAATCCGCCAATGGCGAAACGCAGAAATTCAACGCGAATCCATGCCTGGAGAAACATTTCGCCCATCACTAGTTGTTGTATCTGGCTCTTTGTCACAGCCGTAATTATGAAGGAATTGTGGGGAAAAAAGCTGTGAACACAAAATACATTGTATTGTAGATCCATGTCTATGGCTAGCCCCATGGGAAAAACAGATTACAATGCAGGATTCTGCAGGAGAAGCTCTATTAACTGATGGGTTTTGAATTAAACATGTTTTCCCATGTCAGTATTGCTTTAAGAAGTTAGGAGCAGTGTCAGACTGGGGCACTAAGGACCAACCAGAGAACTTGATATTAAGGGCCCACTCTAAAACGTTTTATTCTTGCTGAGAGAAATACCGGTATCCCCATGTTTGAGAAATATATTGTTCAATTATAACTGCTTATAAAGCCAAATAAGCACCATTTTTGTTTCTTCTGACTCTTTGCAGCGTTCAAATGGGGGTCACTGACCCCGGCAACCAAAAAACTTTTGCTCTGTGAGGCTCCAGTTTTATTGTTATTGTTACCTTTTATAATGTGATTTTCTGTTCAGGGCCTCTTCTATTCATTTACCATCCTCCCATTCAAACTGCTCCCTGGTCGCTGAGGTATATTGGACCCTAGCAACCAGATAGCTGCTGAAACTCCAGAGACCTTAAACGTAAAGTGAAATAACTAAAGAACTAGAAATAATAAAAAATGAAGACCAATTACAAATTGTCTCAGAATATTACTCTCTACATCATACTAAAGGTCCCCATACACGGGCTGATTGTAGCTGCCGATATCGCTCCCTTGGACAGATTCGGCAGATTATCGGCCCGTGTAGGGGCAGAAACGAGGGGCCTGCCTGACCGATATCTGGCCTGAAATTGGCCAGATATCGATCGGGCAGGTTAAAAGATTCAGTCGGATCGGGGACCGCATCGGCTCTTTGATGCGGTCCCTAAACCGACTGCCCCATTGCCGCCAATATAATAGAATTAGCCTACACGCTCCCCGATAGCGCCCACCCGTAGGTGGGGATATCGGGTGAAGATCCGCTCACTTGGTGATCTCGCCAAGCGAGTGAATCTTAACATGTATGGGGTCCTTAAGTTAACTCAAAGGTGATCAACCCCTTGATCAACTGGCTTCTGTTACATTGTTTCATGAGAAAGTAATTTAGAGAATATAAATAGACAGACAGGAGGTGCTTTCAATAGCAATTATATGTAGGGATGTGTTTATAACCATCGACAATTTGTAATAAATGTATATGGGGAGGTTGCAATTTCTATAATAATGCAAAACACAGTTCTTGGTTGGAGTTCCCCTTTAAACCGCGGGGCAATGCTGTCCAGGAATAGTGAATTCATCGGTAGCGGCTGAATATCTGCTTGAAGAACCCGCGAGAGCCGAGCCTACGGGAGCTGGATGTGACTTTCCCCCATTGTGTCCTGCTTTCCCTCCTTCCCTATTGTAGCAGGGTAACCGGACGCCTCTAAAGAGGACGACGAGACAAAGCCAAAAAGGTTACTTAGGAGATAAGAACTGGCTCCACTCAGTAAATAGATCCCGTGTTTTGCAAATGAACTGTCTCTTTACCTTAATTACACTTTCAAACAACTTTGTTCGTTAAACAGTAATACTTCCTTCCAAAAGCCTCTTGGCAATGCCAGACGGGTCTTTTCTTTCTCTCTCTCCTTTATAAACTGCCCGGTTTCCCCCTCTAAACTGGTATTGACCCCGTTCCCTTGTTGCTCCAGGGTTCGCTGGAAAGGTGTGGTGAGAAAAGGAGACGCTTAACCCCCGAGGTGCTTGGGAAGCAAGGAGTGACGATTGGCTCAGTAGGAACCTTCTAAGCCGAGAGATCCGTGGCTTCTACAGGATAGGGAATGGGGCCATTAACATCTCCATGCTGAAATAAAACTCAAAAATATTCCCTTCATACCCCTTGATATACCCATATAGCTTGTCATTTAGATCTTGCCTTGAGACACCTTCACGTCCCACCAACTGGTGGGGTCTCTGCCCCTACTTTACATGACCCACACATGGACCTACACTCGCTCACCTCACTCACCAATAAAAACTGCGTGACGATATCCTTGTCGGAATGATAATGGCCACAGCTTTATTTAAGAATACAAACAGTGCAAAATATTGAATACAAATTGTAAACATGTATAATCATAACAATACATCAATGTAATAAGTGCAGACCATACCCAAAACACTGACCCCAAGCCCCTTGCCAGTCTGCCCTTCCACAACCACCCTGAGCCGTGATATCCTCCAGCCGCCAAATCCCTAGCTCAGAGGATACCCGTCGGCCAATCCTGGACCTATCCGGTCCCCTTTCTCAATTGGCCATGTTCAGTACCCACCCAGCGCTTTATAGTGCACCTTTAGTATTCCGTCCACCAATGGTCACCCACCTTAGGGGTTAAACCATCCACTCTACCTGATCTGGCATACCTGAACACTCTTTCCCCCCCCCCAGTAGACTGACAAGGACCCGCTGTGACAACTACCATGACGCGGATAATCTGTGCCACTTTACCAGCTTTTCCCCCCAAATTCTCTTGCTAGCTAACTCTAACTAGTGTACCCCTCAACCCTCAAGGCTACATATGTGACAACTAGAAAAACAATAAACCAAAATAATAAAACCAACCCCCAACTAGGAGAAGTTGGGTGGGGACCTTTCCTCTGCTACTATGCACACAAAATGGTGGAGCCTTCACTACAGCTCCTATATGCCCTCTCCACCCCACCTTTTCTCTCCCCCCCCTTTACTTAAATCTGACCTACCCCCACTAGTGATGCTGGGCTGGGTCATGCAGCCCCTCCTCTGACCCTGCTGCTCCAGTGCTAACATTATTTATATATTGTTGCCCTATGGGGTTTGGGTTCTGTGTATACATCATAAAAACAATATGAGATGGGTATTGTGTCACCGTAAACAGGGTAAAATAACTTCTTATTTAAGTGATACCTTCATTTGCTTGTAGAAATAAATTTGTGTTACTCTAATGGGAAGTCTAAGTCCTATGGAAAGTAGATGTAATATACACAACTCCAACCATAAGGAACGGCTCCCATTGGGGGCAAAAAGAGTAGCCTGAAGATGATACATTTATTCCTATGGAGTGCATAATTAGATAGAAGAGCACAAAGTGCCCCCAACCCCCAATTGCGGGGGGGGGGGAGGATCTTAC
Organism: Xenopus tropicalis; assembly: GCF_000004195.4. Classification (NCBI taxonomy): domain Eukaryota; kingdom Metazoa; phylum Chordata; class Amphibia; order Anura; family Pipidae; genus Xenopus; species Xenopus tropicalis. The sequence continues at coordinate 15,105,776 of NC_030677.2, read as the reverse complement.
CCCCAACTAAAATGGACTAGCAGGTTAGAAGTAGTCTGAGGTTCTAACCTTGAAGCATAGATGAGATACCAACCGGACACCCTTGCCCCCAGCACACAAATTGTTGGTCTTTCTGGAAAGCCAGTGGCATTGAGGCTCTGATTGGTTAGGAAAGTTTGGGGCGGGCCCCGGCACAGTTATACCCAATGTACTCCTGATATTTAAACTTCTACCCATTTGCCTCAATAGAGCTGGGAGCATAGACACAGAAAGCAGCCCACGGGGCAAAAAAGCCTCTGCTGAGTAGTATAACCAAGTTATTTAACCATTACATTATCCGGAAACCTGTTATCCAGATAGTTCTGAATTACAGGAGGACCATCTCCAATTGACTCCGTTATAAGCGAATACTTTTTGAATGTTATTACCTTTTTCTTTATAAAAATAAAACAGCAGCTTGTACTTGTTCCCAACTTAGCTGCAGGGATCTATATATATATATAGGAGGCAACGCAATCCTATTGGGTTTATTCAATCTTTAAATGATTTTAGCACTAAAAGTGCGGAGATCCAAAGTACAGAAAGATCCCTTATCCGGAAAACCCCAGGTCCTGAGTCTGAATCTTATACCTCTACAATAAATGAATTTATTGCATGATTCACTAAGTAAAATTCACACCATTGGACGAGGCTAAAATTCCAAATAAATATTTGGCAACAAAACAAACAAACAAAACGGGGCTGTTTATTACAGAATCAAAAGTTATTTAGTTTTTTCCGTTTCTGGTTTTATTCTATATTTTTAAATTAGAATTTGTCAAAATAAATGGAATTATTTTCAAAGCTTTTATGGTTTTTTGTTTCTCAATTTTATTGATATGGAGACGGCTCTGCCTTTCTCATTCTTAAATGTAATTAGCAATATCGCATCTTAGAAATAAGTAAATATCAAACTTTATTGAATCAAACTAATTCACTTTTTTTCCATTATATTAATATTTTGAAAACTTTTTTGAAAAATACAAACATTATTACAGGTATGGGATCTGTTATCCGGAAGCCCGTTATACAGAAAGCTACGAAATTATGGAAAGCCCATCTCCCATAGTCTCCATTTTAATAAAATAATTAAGATTTTTAAAACATATTTCCTTTTTTCTCTGTAATAATAAAGCAGGACCTTGTATTTGATCCCAACTAAGATATAATTACCCCTTATTGGGGCAGAACAGCCCTATTGGGTTTATTTAATGGTTAAATGATTCCCTTTTCTCTGTAATAATAAAACAGTACCTGTACTTGATCCCAACTAAGATATAATTACCCCTTATTGGGGCAGAACAGCCCTATTGGGTTTATTTAATGGTTAAATGATTCCCTTTTCTCTGTAATAATAAAACAGTACCTGTACTTGATCCCAACTAAGATATAATTACCCCTTATTGGGGCAGAACAGCCCTATTGGGTTTATTTAATGGTTAAATGATTCCCTTTTCTCTGTAATAATAAAACAGTACCTGTACTTGATCCCAACTAAGATATAATTACCCCTTATTGGGGCAGAACAGCCCTATTGGGTTTATTTCATGGTTAAATGATTCCCTTTTCTCTGTAATAATAAAACAGTACCTGTACTTGATCCCAACTAAGATATAATTACCCCTTATTGGGGGCAGAACAGCCCTATTGGGTTTATTTCATGGTTAAATGATTCCCTTTTCTCTGTAATAATAAAACAGTACCTGTACTTGATCCCAACTAAGATATAATTACCCCTTATTGGGGCAGAACAGCCCTATTGGGTTTATTTCATGGTTAAATGATTCCCTTTCTCTGTAATAATAAAACAGTACCTGTACTTGATCCCAACTAAGATATAATTACCCCTTATTGGGGGCAGAACAGCCCTATTGGGTTTATTTAATGGTTAAATGATTCCCTTTTCTCTGTAATAATAAAACAGTACCTGTACTGGATCCCAACTAAGATATAATTACCCCTTATTGGGGGCAGAACAGCCCTATTGGGTTTATTTAATGGTTAAATGATTCCCTTTTCTCTGTAATAATAAAACAGTACCTGTACTTGATCCCAACTAAGATATAATTACCCCTTATTGGGGCAGAACATACATACATACAGTATTTATGCACAAAACCTTTGTTTACTTATATTTTATGTGTTAAAAAAAAGTATTAAAAAGTATACTGTATTTAATATTTGGTTATTTAAGTGAAGACACAGACCAACTTACCACTGTTGGGTTATCTGTACTGTATACAAATATGAGAAGAGTTCACCATTTCATAAATACCCTGATAAAAATCTCAAAGGAAAGAATAGGATGTGGGTGAGCTTTTATTTATTAAGTTCTAAACTCACATTTTGCTAAATCTGCCCCTTAGTATAATATATCAAGTCTTAAATGGGGCCTGTTGAGTTCTCTTTCAAAAATACAATAATAATCAGGCAGAGAACTCACAGAAGGAAATACAAGTGACATTGCTCATAGAGGACTCACCGTAGCTTATAACATACACCTTGCCTTCCTGCAGTGAATCAAGTGTCAGGAATGTTAAAGCTTAGAACGAACTGATTAAATACATTTGTATTTCCTTCAATTATTTTTTTTTTAAATAGTTCCAGAATGGCCCCTTGGAAAGTGTACATTTTAATTATGAGAAAGGCATTGCTATCAATCTGTATCCAAAAAGGTTATAAGGAGTTATGTACAGACACATACATTCAGTATTTCCTTATCTCAACTGTTATTTTCTGGGGATATTGTGTATCCTCTGGGAAGGGACTGGGGCTGTGGGATAGCAGGTATAGTAGGGAGAGATGGTGCCTATAGTAGCAGTGGGATAATAGCCTCTGGGAAGGGACTGGGGCTGTGGGATAGCAGGTATAGTAGGGAGAGATGGTACCTATAGTAGCAGTGGGGGGATAATAGCCTCTGGGAAGGGACTGGGGCTGTGGGATAGCAGGTATAGTAGGGAGAGATGGTGCCTATAGTAGCAGTGGGGGGATAATAGCCTCTGGGAAGGGACTGGGGCTGTGGGATAGCAGGTATAGTAGGGAGAGATGGTGCCTATAGTAACAGTGGGGGGATAATAGCCTCTGGGAAGGGACTGGGGCTGTGGGATAGCAGGTATAGTAGGGAGAGATGGTGCCTATAGTAGCAGGGGGGATAATAGCCTCTGGGAAGGGACTGGGGCTGTGGGATAGCAGGTATAGTAGGGAGAGATGGTGCCTATAGTAGCAGTGGGGGGATAATAGCCTCTGGGAAGGGACTGGGGCTGTGGGATAGCAGGTATAGTAGGGAGAGATGGTGCCTATAGTAACAGTGGGGGGATAATAGCCTCTGGGAAGGGACTGGGGCTGTGGGATAGCAGGTATAGTAGGGAGAGATGGTGCCTATAGTAGCAGTGGGGATAATAGCCTCTGGGAAGGGACTGGGGCTGTGGGATAGCAGGTATAGTAGGGAGAGATGGTGCCTATAGTAGCAGTGGGGGGATAATAGCCTCTGGGAAGGGACTGGGGCTGTGGGATAGCAGGTATAGTAGGGAGAGATGGTGCCTATAGTAGCAGTGGGGGGATAATAGCCTCTGGGAAGGGACTGGGGCTGTGGGATAGCAGGTATAGTAGGGAGAGATGGTGCCTATAGTAGCAGTGGGGGGATAATAGCCTCTGGGAAGGGACTGGGGCTGTGGGATAGCAGGTATAGTAGGGAGAGATGGTGCCTATAGTAGTAGTGGGGGGATAATAGCCTCTGGGAAGGGACTGGGGCTGTGGGATAGCAGGTATAGTAGGGAGAGATGGTGCCTATAGTAGCAGTGGGGGGATAATAGCCTCTGGGAAGGGACTGGGGCTGTGGGATAGCAGGTATAGTAGGGAGAGATGGTGCCTATAGTAGCAGTGGGGGGATAATAGCCTCTGGGAAGGGACTGGGGCTGTGGGATAGCAGGTATAGTAGGGAGAGATGGTGCCTATAGTAGCAGTGGGGGATAATAGTCTCTGGGAAGGGACTGGGGCTGTGGGATAGCAGGTATAGTAGGGAGAGATGGTGCCTATAGTAGCAGTGGGGGGATAATAGCCTCTGGGAAGGGACTGGGGCTGTGGGATAGCAGGTATAGTAGGGAGATGGTGCCTATAGTAGCAGTTGGGGGGTAATAGCCTCTGGGAAGGGACTGGGGCTGTGGGATAGCAGGTATAGTAGGGAGAGATGGTGCCTATAGTAGCAGTGGGGGGATAATAGCCTCTGGGAAGGGACTGGGGCTGTGGGATAGCAGGTATAGTAGGGAGAGATGGTGCCTATAGTAGCAGTGGGGGGATAATAGCCTCTGGGAAGGGACTGGGGCTGTGGGATAGCAGGTATAGTAGGGAGATGGTGCCTATAGTAGCAGTTTCCAGCAAATATAACATTGGATTGGGGACTACATTGGCTCATTGATGTGGTCTTCAATCTGATGGCTCTTATACCTGTTGTTGTAATTCAGTCATTTGGCCCTAGGGCCAGACTCTAGAATTAGCCTGATATCGCCCACCTTATGAGAGCATATGAGAAGAAATATCTGGTTGTTTGGCAACCTTACCAATGAGCAAATTTTACTGTGTATGGCCAACTTTACTAACATTCTGGTAAGGGACAGAGACTGTAAATAATATGGAGAATTTGTGATTTATTCAAAAAAGAGAAAGATACAACATTGTTTCCCGTGGCCTCAGCCAACACCGAACTCTCTTCAGAGCTACGTACTCTCACCCTGTTATATTCTATTTCCCTGCCCACATCAGTTACATAACGTGCCCTTTAGACGTTCTTCATTAAAAGAAAAAACAAACAAGGCCCAACAGTAGAAGCCAAGTTGGACATTATCAGTACAAAACCCAGAGCAAGATTCCTGTTGGGCAAACACAGCGCAGCCTGTCCCTGCCTGCCCTGCCCGCCCTGCCCGCGGCGTAGCTGGAAATTTACATCAAATATTAGTCTTACCTAACATCCCAGATCTCTATCTTCCGCCGGATCGATTTCCAGCCCAAGATATCAGCACAATGGATAAAGAAAGAAGCACCATTAAGGTAAAATTCTTCAGCTATCTCATTTATACCCCAGTTAGATCAATTTAGCGCATAGGCACAAAAAGCGTGTTGTCTGTTTAACAGTCGTGGAATACACAGGAGAATTCCGGCACTGTTCTGCGGAACCCCATTCTTCCTGAGAAGCGAAATTTCCCAAGGCACTAGGGCAAACCTATTCTGTTGAAACCTCCTTTCAGAGGATCGTTAGATCGAGATAAAGGCCCCCGGTGCTTTTTAACGCTCTCTTGTGCTTTTGGCAAGCTCCGCTTTTCCTTGCCTGAGCCTTTGGTGGCTGAGAAAAGAAGTCCTTGTAAGTGTTTTTGCTATAATTCCAGGTAAGACAGAGTCCCCATAGCTCCGTTTCAACAATGTTTATCTGATTAAATCCGTCTTATCTCGCTCCTACCATTTTTTTGTTCCCCCCCCCCTCCCTCCTTTGTTGGAAGGTTTATTTTCTCTTCACTCTGCTCCACCTGGTCTTTGGAGACCGTGAAACTTAGACCCAAGTGGCTGGGCATGGAACTGTTGACAGGGCGGACAAAGGGGGCATCACTTTCAGCATAATAACTAGCATTCTTTGTTTTCAATGGAACACTGCATCCATAGTTTCACGCTGCCTTTTAGGCTTGTTGCAGAGCAAGCCCATTTTCTTCTCAGTTTTGTAGGAAATAATGAGAGTCAATGCAGTTGCGGCTCTGTTGACTGCACATTCATAGGCTCGTTTGTTTCCTCTTCATTTTCATTTTAATTCCTTGCAACCTGAAGCCCGGACCTCGACAGGTAACCGAAGACCCTGGCTGTGCCCTGCTCTCCTCTATTAGATGTGTGATCATTGCTGTAGTTGATCAACATGGCTTAAAACGATGTTTTCCCAGACATAAGTTTATCCTCAGAGCGCACACTATTTATTACCTGCTCTATAGGCCGGTGCTGACAGAGGCCTGGAAAGGAATATCCAATATCTTCTTTTTTCTCACCTAATGCGCAAGCAAATTTTTTTCAGAAGATAAGGGAGGATCAGAGGAAAGCTTGAGAACTGACTGGAGACTTTCTTGCTGCTCTGTGGTTGCAACCAGAATAGCGAGTGTCAGCTGAGGAACTCATTGAGCTCCGGCCAACAAGTCCCTTCAGCTAGAGCCCATTTTTGTGTATGGATAGCATTTACATGACCTCTGCCTTGCCTACTGCTGCCTTTACTAACATGTAGCTTCAGTGGTTGTCCTCTTCTCTCTTCTCTTCTTTCAGTCTCATTCATCTCTTCATTGAGCTTTTGCTCAACCGATGCTCAAAATACATTATACAGACTGACTTTCCCTATATTTCTTCTCAGCATCAAGGTTCCAAGAGGGATATTATCATCATACCCGATAACCTTTCCTATCTTCTCAAGGTTCCAAGAGGGATATTATCATCATACCCGATAACCTTTCCTATCTTCTCAAGGTTCCAAGAGGGATATTATCTTCATACCTGATAACCTTTCCTATCTTCTCAAGGTTCCAAGAGGGATATTATCATCATACCCGATAACCTTTCCTATCTTCTCAAGGTTCCATGAGGGATATTATCTTCATACCTGATAACATTTCTTATCTTCTCAAGGTTCCAAGAGGGATATTATCTTCATACCTGATAACCCTTCTTATCTTCTCAAGGTTCCAAGAGGGATATTATCTTCATACCTGATAAACTTTCCTAACTTCTCAAGGTTCCAAAAGGGATATTATCTTCATACCTGATAATTCAAGCCTACAGTGTTGTTCCTACACTGCTACCTTCTATAGAATTAAATGGCTAAATTATTTAGACCGAACCATCCAAACACTTCTAAATCCATAATTTTATTTCCCTTTCCTACAAGCCAGACTTCACGATCTTTGCTTAATACTCCATTGTTTTTCACATGTTCCCTGACAGCATTTCAGATCAAGATTTCTAGTTGTTTTCTTTGTATTATTTTGTGGCTTGATTAATACCCCAGTAGTGTAAAGGACACAGTGTATGAAGATGTTGGAAGAAAATAAACCCACACAATACCAGCCTAGACATCACAGTTCCTCCATCAATTCTCAATGAACTGGGCCCAAAACATTCAACTTCTGTGTGACAAAAAGTCACGTGATTTGATTTGGTTTGGCCAGGATTGTGGACTCAGAGTGGATCCAAATCCTGGATTCGGTGCATCCCTATACACAACAAAATCTAGGCCTTATATACTCCTGTTTCCTTTACTCATTTTGTATTGACTAGGGATAGTGCTAGGGTTTCCAATCCACCAGAGAACCTGATGCACTGGGTCCATATTTACATCAATTAGATACGGTAAGTATAGTGCCAAATAGTTATATAGGCCCATGGTGGATGAGTAAGTATTGGCTGATGGAAATTGTCCTAGGCTGGGGCATACTTTGGCCTGGTCCCACCAGGAGATCTTGTGGTACTCTGGTAGGCCAGTCTGACTCTGATTGGTAATTGACCAGGAGTATCTTCTACATATTTAGGAAGGATATCAAGAAGCTAATGTTATTTTTGCAAACCGTATGGCCAATTGATACAAAAAAGACCCAGTTTCTGTGCCAGCCAATCATATGAGCACCTGATTTCATGTACCAGACCAAGACCATTGTTTCTTGACAATTAACTGTACTGAATAAGGTTCCTCGTGTCTCAGACATTGGTGAATTCATTGTTTTAACCAACATTCCGTACAAACATTCCCAATAAATATTGTTATAGATCAGAGAGTTGGGTTTCTGACACACATGCCTGACAGTTACTGGGGTCTCTTTCTCCGGCCATGGCAGCTGGAATATTAGACTACTGACTCCTTGTTTCCAATAGGAAAAACCCCCATGGAACCAGTATAGTTTTATCCCTCATTTACTTAAGTGTTTCCTTTCTTCTGTGAACCTGTTGCCCGTTAGGGGCTTATTCCTATTCTACTTATTTAACCCTCTACTAAATGAGCCTATTGTTGTGCCGTTTATTCCTTGAAAGGCCCGGCTCTTAAGGAATCACTTTCTACACATTCAAGCACTTAATTGCTTGGCCTTGAATTAAAGAGGAATTCTCATTTTCTACCCAAAGGATTAAATTATAATGAAGCAATAGGGGCGTCCCAGCGGATGAATTGTTTTCATGCTGTCAAGTTCAGAACCCCTTGTCCGGTTCATTGGATTATCCTCCCGGGAGCATTCCAACCCATTAAGCACATTCAGAAGGTCAGGCAAAAGGCATGACTGAAAACACTCTCAGAAGGGCATTATGCGACGACGGAACGTTTGGAAGGAATCTACCTTGTTTATACATTTCCCACTGTATACAGACGGCAGGGGCTGCCTCTGCTGAGCAGCTTGGGTTTAATTACTCATATCAGATGGATAGGAATAACAAGCATTGAGCTTCAGAACGCTGTAAGGGTAACCGAGATGCCAGGGATGGACCTGCCTTTACTAATATATCAGCTTGGTGCCTGTAGAGTCGTTATGGGAGTGGGGGAAATTAGATACACGGGGGTAGGGAAGGATTAAACCCAATATGTAAAATGTCATAAAACTCATCTACATTAATAAAATAAATAAGGGATTGGAAGAAAGACCATAACTGTATGTCGGGATAGTCTCTGTGTCCCCCTAATTGCTGTTTATTTATATTTATGGGTACAGTAATGGTTATATGCAACGTACTTTGTATACAGTGTTGGACTGGGGTGCCAAGGGCCCACAAGAAAAGCTTAGACCTTCAGCCCACTCTTAATTACTTCTTTTTACATACTACTATCTATCCTTTCCTCCATTTCTTCAGTTCCTTCTCATATAGAATTGAGTGATGGCCATGGTATTAGGCATACAGGGCAAATGGTTGGGTGAGCAGGAGGGCCCACTGACCCCTGGGCCCACTGGGAGTTTTCCTGGTATCCCTGTGGGCCAGTCCAACACTGTTTGTATATCAGACTCATAGGGGTATATTTATCTTGCTGTGCTCATAGCAGCCAATCAGATGCTTTGCTTTGGGTTTCTAACTGTTGAATAGCGATCTGTCCCGTGAATCTGTCCCGTTTCGTGAAACGACCAGAAATTCCGCAAAACAGCAAAAAATCCATGAAACGTGTTTGTCATGTGACTTTTTGTCACCCTCGTCTTTTTTTGTCACCCATTTTGCCACAATCATGCCTATTTTAACACGCCCACACCTATTTTGACACAACCGCACCCAATTTAATGCAACTGTTTTGACGAGCGATTAATTTTTCCACATCGAATTTCCATGGATGTTTCATGGAACAGTTCGCCAATGGCGGAAATTCACTGCGAATCCATGCCTGGTGAAAAAAAATTGCTCATCACTACTGTTGAAATCTAATTGCTGATTGGTTGCCCTGGGCAACATCACTAAAAAATGCTTCACTTCACTTTTTACACCCCCTAGAGTCTATTAACCCAACAGAAACCAATCAGCAGGGGGCATTTATAGAATTTAAACATCTTATTGGTTATTATGAGTTGCTGTATCTGGGGCCAACATTGCATGTTACCCAGTTTAGATTAGATACTGTGGTATGCGCATCGTATTGCACATAGCTTCTTGGCTGGATTCACCGCAGAAAAATTCACTGCGCATCCAAAAATTGTCACCTGCGTCAAAAGAATAGTTGCGTGTCAAAAAAGAATAGCCGCGCGACAAAAGAATAGCCGTGGGCGTCAAAAGAATTGCCGCGGGCGACAAAAGAATAGCCGCGGGCGACAAAAGAATAGCCGTGGGTGACAAAAGAATAGCCGAGGGTGACAAAAGAATAGCCGTGGGTGACAAAAGAATAGCCACGGGCAACAATTTTTTTGCTCATCACTACTGCTCAGTACAATGATGCTTTTTGAGAGATTCCTTCTATGATGAGCAACCTATTACATGTAGCGGGCTGATTATTAGCGATGAGCAGGTATGGATTCGCTGCGAAATTCTGTATTGCGCCATTGGCAAATGTTGTAATGAAACTGATGCAAAAATTTGTAGCGACGTGTAGTAAGGAAAGTCGCAATCGCATCAAAAAGTTAAGGTCGCGTAAAAAAACAAGTCCACGTAAAAAACATGCTCGTATAAAATGGTGTCTTTCGCCATTTTTTCAGCAGTTTCACAAATTTTTCATCAAATCGGGACAGATACGCTGATTATACGTCCTATGTATTCAAGGGCCAATAAAATAATAGTTATACAAAGAAGTCTTTGGAGCTTTTAGGCCATAAACAATTCTTGAAGGGCCACATAAAGTGACCAGTTAGTCCACAATGTTCTGTGAGTTTATTGGGCAGCTTATTGGGAACCCTTTAGATCAGGGCTGTCAAACTCAATCACATAAGGGGGCCGAAATCTAAAACCACAGGCTAAGTCGTGGGCCACATTTTTTATTAATATACTTAGTAAGATACTAAGGGGTATATTTATCACAATGTGTAAAAAGTGGAGTAAGACATTACCGGTCATGTTGCTCATAACAGCCAATAGATGCTTTGCTACTGTTGAAATCTGATTACTGATTGGATGCCTTGGGCAACATTACTGGTAATGCTTCACTCCACTTTTTACACAGCATGATAAATATACCCCTTAGTCTTAGTTACTATGTGAAGAGAAAGGAAATTGATCAGGCTGGATGGTCAGACACACTCACCAAGGGCCATATAAACCAGCCAGGTGGACCGGATTCGGCCCCCAGGCCTTGTGTTTGACATATATGCTTTAGATGCTCCGCCCAACTGATATCTGCCCAAAACTCAACCAGGTATCTTTCAGGCAGGCTTGAAAATCTAGTTGGACCCCATCAATGCATTGTTGCAGTTCCTCTCCCAGTGGATTGCCGAAGGCCCCCATTATGATCTGATTGTTAGCCAGGGAGGACTCAACGTTCATCTCATCCTGATTCGGTCTATCCTGTTGGTGGCCATATTGGGTTAAGATCTGATTGTTTGGTGGTGCCCTCGCCAAATGATCTGCTCTTAAACTATTTATGGGGGTTTAAATGAGCAGAAGATTCGCTCATCACCTGAAGTCCAGGCTTGAATTTGGAAGGAGAGGTTCCTTTGTAGACTCTGTAATGGCATATAAATACTTTCTCCAAATACAGGAGATGCACGGGTCACGGGCAGGTCCCCCTATTACAGATCTGATTAGAAAGCTCCTCAGCATGGGTCCAACTGAACTCTGTAACACAGGAAAGAACTCAAGCTGGGAGAGTTTTTTGAAGCTAAATGAGCATAGCGCATAAAATTGTTTCCAATCCCCATTTTTTTTTTATCTTTCTCTTTATTTTCTCTCTGAAGCTACAGGAGGACGGGTCATTAGAGGGGAATCTGCCAGGTTTCAACGATTTGTACCGCTGATCATCTCTTCTCCCTCGTACACGTGAACTGCCTTTCACGCAACCAAATGGACACGTTATTCATAGCCGCCCGGAACTTCAAAGGAAACCTTTCTTTATGTATAGAGGCTTCAAGATAAATGACTGCCTGATTTCAACTGTATAAATAATATTGAACAGAAGGGCGGGGGACGAAGGTAACATTAAAGCGGGGTCTATGGTTATTTTTAAGACTGTTTGAAGGCCAATCTGGAGATATATGTCAGGTTATGGCAGATACATAGTTAGTTACATAGTTACATAGGGTTGAAAAAAGACCAGAGTCCATCAAGTTCAACCCTTCCAAGTAAACCCAGCACCCACAGCCTATACTTACCTATCTATACACTCACATACATAAACTATATATACAAACACTAATACTAACTGTAGATATTATCACAATAGCCTTGGGTATTCTGCTTGTTCAACAACTCATCCAGGCCCCTCTTATAGGCATTAACAGAATCTTCCATTACCCCATCACTAGGAAGGGCATTCCCCAACCCCCTCACTGCCCTCACCGTGAGGAACCCCCTACCCAACATCCCCCGGGAAGGGCATTCCCCAACCCCCTCACTGCCCTCACCGTGAGGAACCCCCTACCCAACATCCCCCGGCAGGGCATTCCCCAACCCCCTCACTGCCCTCACCGTGAGGAACCCCCTACCCAACATCCCCCGGTAGGGCATTCCCCAACCTCACTGCCCTCACCGTGAGGAACCCCCTACCCAACATCCCCCGGCAGGGCATTCCCCAACCCCCTCACTGCCCTCACCATGAGGAACCCCCTACCCAACATCCCCCGGCAGGGCATTCCCCAACCCCCTCACTGCCCTCACCGTGAGGAACCCCCCACGCTGCTTAAAATGGAAGCTCCGTTCCTCTGGTGCATTGATTGTTTTTATGGGAAAAAAGAACCCCCCCTATCTGCCTATAATCTATGCAGCCATAAATGCATTTCTCTAGATACTTACTGTATTTAGGTTGCCTGATTTTCCATTTTTGGGATAACATTGGCTGCATATTATCGACCTATTATTTAGAATCTATTGAGTGAGTCCTGTTCTGTCTGGAGATCCGAGTACCTAGAGTTGAAATGTCTCCACGTTTCCCAGAAGATATGGGAATGACTCTGCATTCCCTCTTTTGATTGGTTTTACAGGAAAATCCGATGACTGGCACCTTCCTGACCCCTTTCCGCACAGCTAAATGCTGAAGTATGTGCTACTACCGGCCCTTTTGCAATAACAGATGCCGGCTTGGCACCCGGTTCCTCAGACCCAACGTCTACCACTTCTGCTGAACTTTAAACTATTAACCGCATTACAAAGGAATCTCAAAGTCTTATTTTGTTGGCATCTGAGGAACTTATTGTTCAACGGCAGAAGGTTTTGCATCCAAGACTGAAAGTCTGGCCCCTAGTTTGCCTTCGCCAAATGTTGGAACGTACGACTATAGCGGCTCCCCATTCACAAAATCCACTTCAGTTTAATGGGCGACGCTATTGCTGCCAGCACAGCTTTTTTTTTTGGAACCTACGGGCCTGGTATCCCCTTATTGAATTCATTTGTTTCCAGTTGTTTAAGTTTAACGTTTAAGTTATTCTGAGGCCCTGTTGCCCGCGTAAGTCTAAACAGAATTCCTAAGGTTGAATTTAACACTCTCACATGTGGTACGGCACAATTTATAGTGTATCGATGACAAGTCCCACGCGTGTACCAAACCTACTAACCAATTAGGTGCTTGAAGAAGGAATTTTCAATAATAAAAAAGAAAAAAAAAAATTTCAGGACGGTATAAAGTTTTATGTTCCAAAAAGGGCTTTTATAGAAAGATGTTACATGAGGTTTGAGGTGAGACAGATGAAATCGAATTAAACCATGATGTTTTCATTTGCCAGTGCGGGTTAGTATATGATGAAAACTCACCAAGATAAATAAAAGGTGGCTTCGAAAAAAAAAATGTCCGTACTTTCCGTTGGGTAGCGCACAGCATCCATACAGGTAATGGCCCGATAGGTACAGATTTACAGACTAGTGACTTATGGGTAAACCAATTGCCCCCAGCCCATCTCCCCACCGACCTCTCCCTGCTTTTCCAAGAGCCAACAAGTCATGGGTTGTCTTTGTTTATTTATGTGCACTCACCCTCAGCAGTCTTCTACCCTTCCCCACTCTATGGCCAGAGCAACACTAGTCATTCTTTGTATTCTTTGACCATAACTCCAACTATGATCTGTATTACTAGGCTATTGTTCCTTGTATCCAACTCTTTTTATCCTGTTCCTTATATGCAGCTCTTGGTTGTTTCTGATATCCTGCTCCTGCATCTCTCTTGACCTTGATCCACTCTGTCCCTATGCAGCTCGTGCACTCTGAACTTCACCCACTCTGCCTTTGTCCAACCTGTTCACTCTGAACTTCAGCTGCTCCATCTCTGTCCAACCTACTTGCTCTGACCTTTACCTGCTTCATCTTTACCCACCCAGTGTCTGTTCAACCTACTCGCTCTGACCTTTACCTGCTCCATCTTTACCCACCCAGTGTCTGTCCAACCTACTCATGCTGACTTTTACCTACTCCAACTTTACCTACCCAGTGTCTATCGAACCTACTCGATCTGACTGTTACCTGCTCCATCTTTACCCACCCAGTGTCTTTCCAACCTTCTCGCTCTGACCTTTACCTACTCCATCTTTACCCACCCAGTGTCTGTCCAACCTACTCGCTCTGACCTTTACCTGCTCCATCTTTACCCGCCCAGTGTCTGTCCAACCTACTCGCTCTGACCGTTACCTGCTCCATCTTTACCCACCCAGTGTCTTTCCAACCTTCTCACTCTGACTGTTACCTGCTCCAACTTTATCCACCCAGTGTCTGTCCAACCTACTCGCTCTGACCGTTACCTGCTCCATCTTTACCCACCCAGTGTCTGTCTAACCTACTCGCTCTGACCTTTACCTGCTCCATCTTTACCCACCCAGTGTCTGTCCAACCTACTCGCTCTGACCTTTACCTGCTCCATCTTTACCCACCCAGTGTCTGTCCAACCTACTCGCTCTGACCGTTACCTGCTCCATCTTTACCCACCCAGTGTCTTTCCAACCTTCTCCCTCTGACTGTTACCTGCTCCAACTTTACCCACCCAGTGTCTGTCCAACCTTTTCGCTCTGACCTTTACCTGCTCCATCTTTACCCACCCAGTGTCTGTCCAACCTACTTGCTCTGACCTTTACCTGCTCCATCTTTACCCACCCAGTGTCTGTCCAACCTACTTGCTCTCACCTTTACCTGCTCCATCTTTACCCACCCAGTGTCTGTCCAACCTACTTGCCCTCACCTTTACCTGCTCCATCTTTGTCCAACCTACTCATGCTGACTTTTTCCTGCCCAGGCTCAGTTCGCTATCACAGTTATGCCCAGAAACATAAATTTGCTTGTGTCCCACAAAGCTCATACAAAACAGATTAAAACAACTACATTTAGGTGGCAGTAGGTTGACATTAAGTTTCCCAGTATCATCTACAAAAATTAACTCAGTCCGCACCTTATATAAAACTAGTAACTAAGCTTAATTACCCTGCTCATATATCTTTCATCAATATAAAGTTAAACAACTTAGTATGTCCCTTTTGTACTTCTTTGGGTCTCCCAAAGGGATCTAGCCCAAGATTTGGATTTGGAAACCACTACTTTAACCATCTGACAGGGTAATGGAGAAGCCATTGATTCTTTACTGGTCATACCCAGCATTCAAGGGAATTTGGGGTATTAGGGAAAATGGAGTTTAGAGGCATGTTTTCCTCTTTTTGCCAAATAAATTTAGTATTGCACCCTATTGAACCTTATATAGAGACCTGGACAGCCTGTTTTTTTTTTTATTAGGGCTGTTTAAAAAATCTCAATCCCTTCATTTACTTATCTCTATACAAAATGCACGAGATGTCAGAGCAGAAAGAAATAATTATTTGTATGTTTTCGGCAGAAAGTCCTCCCCCGGGGACACACGTGGGCTCCGAAATAACAAAGGGGTTTTTATAAATGAGCAGTAAACAGTGAGAAAAAAATGCAATTTTGTTGCACGTTCCCTTCCAATTCCTCTGCAATCTATGGGCTGTCAGCAACAAGTTTAATGTTTGGGATTAGAATGCAGTTAAAAATGACAAGATAGTGATTCCATAAAACTTTAATGAGTAACAAGAGATGAGAATTGGTGGGGAGTGCGGAGAATGGGACCTGATGGGATCAAGATGTTTCCCAACTACACAAGTGACCGTTTGTTTTGTGCCTCGGCCCACGATACATTGGATATTGTAGCGAAGCAGTAGGACAAACCCAAGTTATGATATTCAGGCTTGATAGTTATTATTCAGGGCCAAGTCACATAGAACATTCCAACTGGATGTTCGACCAATATTAATAATTACTGGGTGCCGGGAAGGGGCTAAATAACTTGAATAATTTAATCAGAAGGACGTTGGCTTTGTTATTAAGGCCAGACAGTCTGAATATTAACATTAGCCCCTCTAGCAACGGACACAAAGTACTTTTTGGTTGGTGGGTCCATAGTTACATACTGTTAAGGTCCCCATACACGTTAAGATTCGCTCGCTTGGAGAGGTCGCCAAGTGAGCGGATCTTCACCTGATATCCCCACCTACGGGTGGGCGATATTGGGGAGCGTGTAGGCTAATTCGATCATTTGGCCCTGGGGCCAAACGATTGAATTATATTGGCGGCAATGGGGCAGTCGGTTCGGGAACCGCATCAATGAGCCAATGGGGTCCCCGATCCGACTGAATTTTCTAACCTGCCTGATTGAGATCTGGCCAATTTCAGGCCAGATATCGGTCGGGCAGGCCCGTCGGTAGTGCCCATACACTGGCCGATTAGCTGCTGAATCGGTCCGAGGGACCCATATCGGCAGCTACAATTGGCCCGTGTATGGGGACCTTAATATGATCTTGTATCTGCCTCCATACTTTATAACTCCATAAGTTGGAAGTTTACCTTTTAATTAACTTTTGTTATGGATATAGAGCTATTCTACACATTTTTTTCAGTTGGTCCTCATCAGGGTTGGACTGGGGTGCCAAGAGTCCACCTCAAACCCAAAAGGCAAACTTTCTAATAGGGATGCACAGAATCCAGGATTCTGTTTTGGATCAGACCAAGATTCTGCAGGATACGTATTTGGCTGAAAATGCGCTGTTTGCACTTCCGTATAATATAGATAAATTGTAGACGGAGCACATCCTTCCATAAAATATCACTTTTATTCAAACGATTAAAACCATCACGGAGTGAGGCACCCACAGCTTTACGCATTTCATGGCTTCTCGCCGCTTCATCAGAAGCTTGCACTTCCGTATAGTTGCACTTGGCGCCCCTCAGTAGTGATGAGTAAATCTGTTCCGTTTCTTTCAAAAGATCCGCGAAATGGCAAAAAATTCGCGAAACGGCAAAAATGTCATACAGCAAAAAAAATTGTCGCCCGCAGTTATTATTTTGTTGACCGCAGCTATTATTTTGTCACACGGCTATTCTTTTGTCGCCCTTGGCTATTATTTTGTCGTACGGCTAATCTTTTTTCGCCCGCAGCTATTATTTTGTCGCGCGCCTATTATTTTGTCGCCCGCGGCTATTATTTTGTCGCACGGCTATTCTTTTGTTGCCTGCGGCTATCATTTCGTCATGCGGCTATTCTTTTGTCTCCTGCGGCTATTATTTTGTCGCGCGGCTATTCTTTTGTCGCCCACGGCTATTATTTTGTCGCACGGCTATTATTTCGTCACCTGGATATTATTTCGTCACCCGGCTATACTTTTGATGCCCGCGACAATTCTTTTTTGATGCCCACGACAATTCTTTTTTGACGCCCGCGACAATTCTTTTTTGACGCCCGCGACAATTTTTGGACGTGTGGCAAATTTTTTCATCCGTTTCGTGAAACAATCCGCCAATGGCGAAACATGGAATTTCACCGCGAATCCATGCCTGCCGAAACATTTCACCCATCCCTACCCCTCAAGAGTGATCAGCGAATTTTTTGTCAGGCATGGATTTGCAGCGAAATTCCACATTTCGCCATTGGCAAATTGTTTAGCGAAACTTCAGCGAAAACCTGCCACAAAAAAATTTGGCGCATGTCAAAAAAAGTCGCGGTCACGTCACAATGCCCATGGTCCGGTCAAAAATAGGTGCAGGCGCATCAAAATGGGCACATCAAAAATAGGCACTGCCACCTCCTGATCAGGGGATAGTTCCAGGGTTCCGACAGCACCTTGTTCCAATTGCCGCAGCGCAGTTGCGCCAAATACGGTGCGCACAATGACGCTGGCATTTTGGGTAGTGATGAGCGACTCTGTCCCATTCCGCTTCATAGAAAAATTTGCGAAACTTCAGAAAAATTCGTGAAACACAACTTTTTTTTGACGTGCGGAATTGTTTTTTACGCCACTGTGCCCAATTTGACGCGACCACAACTTTTTTTTTTCCCGAATTTTTTATCGGCCCTTTCGCACAAAAATGAAATCACTCATCACTAATTCTGGGAAAAAATGCTGTGGTGATTGTGCTAAAAATGGTACTTGGGTTCGTAAATGAGCCCTAAAAAAAAGGATTTTTTTTTATAAATGCAAAATAAAGAACTTGTATTTTCTTTTTAGATTTTTTTTTTTTTAAAAAGTAGAAAAATGTAATGTAATTCCATGTTTAATCTTCATTAACCTGTGTAGGTGTTTCCACCATTTGGCTCTCAGCTAATCAGTTGTATCTGACTGACAGTTGGGCGGCTGCATTAACTCTTCCCTGACCGAAGGTTTCTAGGCTTCCCAGTGCCCTTAGTTGTCACATCCGGGGCTAATACTCAGGGTTATATAGCGTACAGAATAGTTTTCCCAGTCCATTCAATCTCACCAGCCAATCAGATGACTTCTTTCATTACCTTATCTGTAGTGATGAGCGAATCTGTTCCGTTTCGGCGAAAAATTCATGAATCTTTCAAAAGATCCGCGAAACGGCGAAAAATTCGCGAAACGGCAAAAATGTTGTGCGGCAAAAAAATTTGTTGCCCGCGGCTATTATTTTGTCACCCACTGCTTTTATTTTGTCGTACAGCTATTCTTTTGTTGCCCGCCGCTATTATTTCGTCGCCCGCGGCTATTATTTCATTGGGCAGCTATTATTTTGTCGCACGGCTATTATTTCGTCGCATGGCTATTATTTTGTTGCACGGCTATTATTTCGTCACATGGCTATTATTTAGTCACATGGCTATTATTTTGTCGCACGGCTATTATTTCGTCGCATGGCTATTATTTTGTCTCACGGCTATTATTTCATTGCGCTGCTATTATTTCTTCACACGGCTATTATTTTGTCTCACGGCTATTATTTCGTCGCATTGCTTTTATTTTGTCACCTGCGGCTATTATTTCATTGCGTGGCTATTATTTAATTGCGCGGCTATTATTTCGTCGCACGGCTATTATTTCGTCGCATGGCTATTATTTAGTCTCACGGCTATTATTTCGTCTCACGGCTATTATTTCGTCACATGGCTTTTATTTTGTCACCTGCGACTATTATTTTGTTGCGCGGCTATTATTTCATCACACGGCTATTATTTTGTCACCTCCTATTATTTAGTCGCATGGCTATTATTTTGTCGCCCGCCGCTATTTTTTCGTCGCGCCTATTATTTTGTCGCCGGCGGCTATTATTTCGTCGCACGGCTATTATTTCGTCGCCCGGCTATTCTTTTGACGCACGCGGCAAATTTTTTTCACGCGTTTTGCGAAACAATCCGCCAATGGCAAAACGTGGAATCCATGCCGCGAATCCATACCTGCCGAAATATTTCGCCCATCACTACTTATCTGCCGTACCCTGTTTTCCCGAAAATAGGACATCCTCCGAAAGTAAGGCACCCCCCCGATTTTTCACCCCCCTCAGAAAATAAGGCACCCCCCAAAAATAAGACACCCATCTAGGGCTGGGCAATAAATCTCGCCCAAACGATGGAATAAATGTGTACTGTATTCTTCTTCATGGAAAAATAAGACATCCCCTGAAAATAAGACCTAGTGCATATTTTGGAGCTTAAAAAAATATAAGACAGTGTCTTATTTTCGGGGAAACACGGTAGAACAATTAAAGAAACCTTCTGATTTGCTGCTACTGGTTCCCACAGAAAGTTCTTTATACCAAATATAGCCCACATCGGCCAATAACTGCGCTTATATATTCCAGGTGCGCAATCTGCGGCCAATATGGGCATTATCATGTAAATAATTGACTCCCCTGAGTCCTTTCCTTGGTTTAAATCTGGACAAATCCACCCTCCGATGACTCCATATTAAAAATAACTTGAAAGTTACACATAACACACGTTAATAGAAAGAGTCTGTGCATATGTAGCGGGCCTGTCATCCTCGTATGATTTACAGAGCGAGCGCTGGGGTCGGGCTCCTTTCAACTGCGCGGCCCCTGGAATTCACTACAGTTTACACATTGGCAACACAAGATGTATTTTGGGATGAAAAAAAAAAATATTCAACAATTAGCTTCACACCACGGGATCTGCCCCTAAACTCTCCTTGAACTGAGCCCCCCACGTCCCAGCGTTACACAGAGTAAATAAAACAAAAACAGGGATTCACATTCGGCAGATGGAAGTTTCTCCCTGTGCTTCTCTGTTGCACTGCGCCTACATAGTAACGGCTTTTATATCATTGCCCTCATGTTTTGGCCACATCGGCCATTTCCCCATCAATTGCTCCTTTATTTTGCCTTGGAACGTGCTCACTCCGATGCCAACGTGCAACTTATCTAGAGTTGGTTTGAAACATCAACTGATTAGTCTATGGCTCCTGTGTGAGTACGGCCACAAGCATTCACTTACTGCCCTATGGGTTAAAGGGGAAGTAAAACTTAACATAATATGTTGTGCCCTGGGTACCCCTGGAACTATAGCAGGGTGACTGTTACCCCAATGTTTCTATATATCTGTAACCTTGTTATGGGCTAAGGGGGCCCAGCCTGAAGGCCAGTTAGGGGGGGATTTGGGGTGAGTGCTTATTTGTGCCCTGGGTACCCCTGGAACTATAGCGGGGTGACTGTTACCCCAATGTTTCTATATATCTGTAACCTTGTTATGGGCTAAGGGGGCCCAGCCTGAAGGCCAGTTAGGGGGGATTTGGGGTGAGTGCTTATTTGTGCCCTGGGTACCCCTGGAACTATAGCAGGGTGACTGTTACCCCAATGTTTCTATATATCTGTAACCTTGTTATGGGCTAAGGGGGCCCAGCCTGAAGGCCAGTTAGGGGGAGATTTGGGGGTGAGTGCTTATTTGTGCCCTGGGTACCCCTGGAACTATAGCAGGGTGACTGTTACCCCAATGTTTCTATATATCTGTAACCTTGTTATGGGCTAAGGGGGCCCAGCCTGAAGGCCAGTTAGGGGGGGATTTGGGGTGAGTGCTTATTTGTGCCCTGGGTACCCCTGGAACTATAGCGGGGTGACTGTTACCCCAATGTTTCTATATATCTGTAACCTTGTTATGGGCTAAGGGGGCCCAGCCTGAAGGCCAGTTAGGGGGGATTTGGGGTGAGTGCTTATTTGTGCCCTGGGTACCCCTGGAACTATAGCAGAGTGACTGTTACCCCAATGTTTCTATATATCTGTAACCTTGTTATGGGCTAAGGGGGCCCAGCCTGAAGGCCAGTTAGTGTGGGATTTGGGGTGAGTGCTTATTTGTGCCCTGGGTACCCCTGGAACTATAGCAGGGTGACTGTTACCCCAATGTTTCTATATATCTGTAACCTTGTTATGGGCTAAGGGGGCCCAGCCTGAAGGCCAGTTAGGGGGGGATTTGGGGTGAGTGCTTATTTGTGCCCTGGGTATCCCTGGAACTATAGCAGGGTGACTGTTACCCCAATGTTTCTATATATCTGTAACCTTGTTATGGGCTAAGGGGGCCCAGCCTGAAGGCCAGTTAGGGGGGGATTTGGGGTGAGTGCTTATTTGTGCCCTGGGTACCCCTGGAACTATAGCGGGGTGACTGTTACCCCAATGTTTCTATATATCTGTAACCCTGTTATGGGCTAAGGGGGCCCAGCCTGAAGGCCAGTTAGGGGGGATTTGGGGTGAGTGCTTATTTGTGCCCTGGGTACCCCTGGAACTATAGCGGGGTGACTGTTACCCCAATGTTTCTATATATCTGTAACCCTGTTATGGGCTAAGGGGGCCCAGCCTGAAGGCCAGTTAGGGGGGATTTGGGGTGAGTGCTTATTTGTGCCCTGGGTACCCCTGGAACTATAGCGGGGTGACTGTTACCCCAATGTTTCTATATATCTGTAACCCTGTTATGGGCTAAGGGGGCCCAGCCTGAAGGCCAGTTAGGGGGGATTTGGGGTGAGTGCTTATTTGTGCCCTGGGTACCCCTGGAACTATAGCGGGGTGACTGTTACCCCAATGTTTCTATATATCTGTAACCTTGTTATGGGCTAAGGGGGCCCAGCCTGAAGGCCAGTTAGGGGGGGATTTGGGGTGAGTGCTTATTTGTGCCCTGGGTACCCCTGGAACTATAGCAGGGTGACTGTTACCCCAATGTTTCTATATATCTGTAACCTTGTTATGGGCTAAGGGGGCCCAGCCTGAAGGCCAGTTAGGGGGGGATTTGGGGTGAGTGCTTATTTGTGCCCTGGGTACCCCTGGAACTATAGCGGGGTGACTGTTACCCCAATGTTTCTATATATCTGTAACCTTGTTATGAGCTAAGGGGGCCCAGCCTGAAGGCACACTGCACTATAAGATAGGAACCAATCAGCAGCTAGGCTGACCTGATAGGGAACTGAAGCCTGTATTTGCTTGTGTGACTGCAGGACTATGATTGGCTACTCCCCTCCTACTGTGCTTGTGGCAGGGACCCTTAGGAGGCCCCACCCCTTATTTGACCTGAGAGGATCTATAGGGAGCTCCAAAAATGGGGACATTTTTACAGACAGTATTAATGTTTAGAGCAAAGTAAAACCAGCACCATATTATTCACAATTGCCTACAGGATTAGAGGTTTTTTTCATGTATTCAATGTCTCCTTTAATAAACTCCATTCCATTGAAAGCTGGTAAGAGGTTAAACCCATTGCTCTCTGGACTTTACAAATAGACCCCTAAATTGCAGCCTTAATTGTTGCCCCGGTGAGCGTGGGACCCCCCAGTTGTTCGGCTCCGAGCTTGTTTTGGATGGCTGCACTTATGAGATTATAAGGAGACTCGGGGATCTGAATTGAATGAAAATAAACAACGGAGCGGCGTGTCTTTGCTCGCGCTCTGCAGACATTCTTACACCACAGGTAACAGCGTTTGCGGATGCCTCGTCGCCAGCAATTTACCCCCCAACCGCCCCCCAAATTTCAACTATTTGCCGCCTCCTGTGAACAGTTGGACTTTTCGTTATTTTGACGTTTGTATCAAAACAAGTGTTTGTATTTATTATTGTTATTGCCCCGGGCGAGGCGTTAGTGCGCGTCTGTGCATGGATCCACGCAGCGAGTATTACGTGCAGGAGATTTGACTCTTTCATGGGATTATTAATGGGGTTTTGTTTCACTCAAATGCTAAGTGATGACATCTGTCACATTTTGCAAAATACATAATAATAATAATAATAATAATAATATTGCCATCGCTGCTGAGGGCGCCATATCTTTCTACACGAGCCTTTAATGTCAGAACTGAAGGAGACTGAACTGGGTGAAGCTGTGCGGGTTCATGGGGGCAGCTAGAGCTGTATAGATACCAATAAATATCCCAGCTTTTGGCTATAAGTAACAATATATAATACATATAATATAAGTATTAGCACCCTGCAGAGGCATCAGTCTCAGGCTATAAGGGTCATATACTATATCCCCGAGCAGAAACCCCGCCCCTGTCTACGCTCATCAACCCCACCCCTGTCTCTGCACATCAACCCCGCCCCTGTCCCTCCACACATCAATCCCGCCCCTGTCTCTGCACATCAATCCCGCCCCTGTCTCTGCACATCAACCCCGCCCTGTCTCGCACATCACATCCCGCCCCTGTCTCTGCACATCAATCCCGCCCTGTCTCTGCACATCAACCCCGCCCCGTCTACACACATCAATCATCCGCCCCTGTTCTCGCACACACCCTCATCAACCCGCCCCTGTCCTCTGCACATCAATCCCGCCCCTGTCTCTGCACATCAATCCCGCCCCTGTCTCTGCACATCAACCCCGCCCCTGTCTCCGCACATCAACCCCGTCCCCCCTGTCTCTGCACATCAACGCAACATCAACCCTGCCCACTAGTCTTCTGCACATCAATCCCGCCCCTGTCTCCGCACATCAACCCCACCCCTGTCTCTGCACATCAATCCCACCCCTGTCTCCACCCCTGTCTCCGCACATCAATCCCACCCCTGTCTCCGCACATCAACCCCCCTGTCTCCAAATCCCACCCTGTCTCTGCACATCACCCCACCCCTGTCTCCGCACATCATCCACCCTGTCTCTGCACTCTGCACATCAACCCCGCCCCTGTCTCTGGCCCCTGTCTCCTGCACATCAACCGCACACCCCTGTCTCTGCACATCAACCCACCTCCGCACATCAACCCCACCCCTGTCTCTGCACATCAAACCCGCCCCTGTCTCTGCACATCAATCCCGCCCCTGTCTCTGCACATCAATCCCGCCCTGTCTCCGCACATCAACCCCTGTGCCCCTGTCTCTGCACATCAACCCCGCCCCTGTCTCTGCACATCAACCCCGCCCCTGTCTCTGCACATCAACCCACCCTGTCCCCATCACCCCCCCTGTCTCCGCACATCAACCCCACCCCTGTCTCCGCACATCAATCCCGCCCCTGTCTCCACACATCACTCCCGCCCCTGTCTCCGCACATCAACCCCGCCCCTGTCTTTGCGCATCAGCCCCTCCCCTTCCTCCGTGCAAACTTCCGTTTTTGGGTAAGGAGCATTGGGTAGGACAGACTTCCCCAGTGTGTTATGTATGTGCTTAAGCTGCGTTATGTTTTATAAAGTTATATGCTGTTGAATGTTGCAGCCTTGGGAAATAGTGGGAGGAGACTAGTAAATCTCTGTGTGTAAGAAATAAAGAACTGTTAACAACCTGCCTGCATTACTGTCCAGCATCACTGATATAACCTATTGTACAGCGCTGTGGAATATGTTGGCGCTTTATAAATAAATGTTAATAATAATAATTATATAACACAGTGCTTTGTACCTAATACAGTTGCAGCTGGGCGACTTGCTGCCCCCAAAGACCTGTCACCCTAGACCCGGGCCTTTGTGGCCTGAAGGTACTACGAGGTCCCTCACCACTCACTAAATTGTGTGTCTGAATAACTAGCAAGTTGGGCGATGGGAAGCGGTGGGAGGGGAGACACCAATAAAAATACAATGAGAGATAAAGGCAGACGGCAAAATGCAACTAAATGGCAGATTGCACCAAATTTCTGCACTTTCCAGTCGTAGATGAATCCCTAAGCTACTAGGGAACTCCTTGCATGTGATTGGGCACAATTTTTGTTTGTTGATATATGGAGAGATATTCCAATAGACCCTTCAGAAAGGGACCCATCTCCTCCCCCCCCAGGTGGTACATAGGGGAACACACAAACTCAATGTTCATTTAGACAGACTCTATTGGCTACTGGCCGGTTAGCTCAGGTTAGCAAGGTGTAACTTTCCAACATCTGTGGGGTAAGGTTTGCCACCCACTAAATCACTAAGCCAGGGCCAACATCAAGCCTGGATTTGAGGAGAGGCCACAAAGGCCCGGGCCTAGGGCGGCACAAATTTGGGGGTGGCATGCCACACCAATATTTTGAAATTTAGCTCCCATATGGAGCAATGGGGACCTCTCCACTCATGGGGGGGAAGGGGTGCTGTTCATGCACGCGTAGGGGGGGAGAAGGGGGCGACAAATGGGGGTGGCCTTGGGGCACCTGGATTACAAATCTGGTGCTGGCTGGTAGTGATTAGCGAATGTGTCCCGTTAAAATTCGATTTTTTTTTGTTGCCCGCGTTTTTTTTGTCGCCCGCATCTATTTTTGTCACCTGTGTCTATTTTTTTGTCGCCCGCACTTTTTTTGACGCGACCGCTCCCAATTTTGACGTGCCGAAAAGCCAATGGCGAAATGCGGAAATTCGCATTTTCTGCCACCATATACCTTTCACCCACCCTACCTATTTAACCCACCCACACTGAGACACTTGTGCATTAGCTGCCTCATCTGCTCATAAGCCAAGCTCCAGCCGACATCAGAAGATGAGAAGAGACATTTTCAAACAGGAGAGATCACAGGATGTCAGAGCTCAGCATCTACCCGGCATAGAGGCCAAAATGGTCTTCAACGTGTTCAAAATCAGCCAACCTGCCACTAAACCTGGACCTGTTCAGCTAGATTTACCTTCTGTGGCACACTCAGGGGTTATCACAGGCTTTGCAGTGGGGTTTGAACTCTCAACAGTTGCAGAGATCACATCCTGGACAATGGGAAAACTCTCAGAAGGTTAATTAGTCATTCCTATCTGGGCTAGAGCTCTATTCCTATGGTCATGGTTGAGCTCTGCAGGCCAAGTACATTCTTGTCTTCTTGTAAGGTCTCCGCTGGTCTCCCCTTCCTCTGTGCAAACTTTCATTTTTGGGTATGGAGCATTGGGTAGGACAGAACTTGGTAGGATAGGACTGCAGCTGGGCAGCTTGAGCTCTCTGGGGCACACTCAGGGGTTATCTTAATAACAGGCTTTGCATTGGCGTTTGAACTCTCAACAGTTGCAGAAATCACATCCTGAGCAATGGGAAGACTCTCAGAAGGTTAATTAGTCATTCCTTTCTGGGCTAGAGCTCTATTCCTATGGTCATGGTTGAGCTCTGTAGGCCAAGTACCTTCTTGTCTTCCTGTAAGGTCTCCGCTGGACTCTACTAGCTCTCCACGTGGTGACGCTCTGCCAAGTTGGTTCTCTCCTGCAAATGTCCTCTTGTTCTTCTCTTTTCCAATGTTTTATCTCCAACTGAGCTGCTCATCCCAACACTTGGTTGGTACTAAGCGTTATATCTACTGCTATTCACACTGCTCCCCAAACCAACCTGCAGTTCTACAGGGGATCCTGAGAACAATGCAGGGACCTACCCAAGAACCTACCACCTACTACCTACGGAAACTTTCATCAGGTACAAGGAAGCAAATAAAGCGGCAAAAAAGCTATCAGGCAAGCTAAAATAGAAATGGAAAGGGATATTGCAGCTAGGAGTAAAAAGAATCCAAAATTATTTTTTAATTATGTGAATAGTAAAAAAATGAAGCAAGAAGGGGTGGGAACTTTATTATCACGGGGGGGTACGTTGGTTGATGAGAACGGGGAAAAAGCAGAAATTTTGAACTCTTATTTTTCATCTGTCTATACATCTGAGGAGCCAGATAATGAAGGCTTCCCTTGTAATATACCCAGTTCTAGTAATTTAGCTACTGACGCATGGGTCACTCGGGAGGAAATTCAAAAGAGACTTGAACATGTAAAGGTAAACAAAGGTCCAGGGCCGGATGGGATTCATCCCAGGGTATTAAATGAGCTGAGCGCTGTGATTGCCAAACCTCTTCACTTAATTTTTCAGGATTCATTGAGGTCTGGCATGGTGCCGAGAGACTGGCGGATTGCTAATGTGGTGCCGTTATTTAAAAAGGGATCTCGTTCTCAGCCTGAAAACTATAGGCCTGTTAGTCTGACATCAGTAGTAGGAAAGCTTCTGGAAGGGGTAATAAGGGATAGGGTACTTGAATACATTGCAGTTCACAATACTATTAGTTTGTGCCAGCATGGTTTTATGCGAGACAGATCTTGCCAGACTAATTTAGTCGCCTTTTATGAGGAGGTGAGCAGGAACCTTGATGCTGGAATGGCAGTTGATGTCATCTACTTGGACTTTGCTAAAGCGTTTGATACAGTACCTCACAGAAGGTTAATGATCAAATTGAGGAATATTGGCCTAGAACATAATATTTGTAATTGGATAGAGAACTGGCTGAAGGATAGATTACACAGAGTGGTGGTAAATGGAACATTTTCTAATTGGGCCAGTGTGGTTAGTGGGTACCGCAGGGGTCAGTCCTTGGTCCTTTGCTTTTTAACTTGTTTATTAATGACCTGGAGGTGGGCATAGACAGTACTGTTTCTATTTTTGCTGATGACACTAAATTGTGCAAAACTATAAGTTCCATGCAGGATGTGCCGCTTTGCAGAGCGATTTGACAAAATTGGAAAACTGGGCAGCAAACTGGAAAATGAGGTTCAATGTTGATAAGTGCAAAGTTATGCATTTTGGTAGAAATAATATAAACGCGAACTATCTACTGAATGGTAGTGTGTTGGGGGTTTCCTTAATGGAGAAGGATCTGGGGTTTTTGTAGATCACAAGTTGTCTAATTCCAGGCAGTGTCATTCTGTGGCTACTAAAGCAAATAAAGTGCTGTCTTGTATAAAAAGGGCATTGACTCAAGGGATGAGAACATAATTTTGCCCCTTTATAGGTCCCTGGTAAGGCCTCACCTTGAGTATGGGGGGCAGTTTTGGGCTCCAGTCCTTAAGAAAGATATTAATGAGCTGGAGAGAGTGCAGAGACTGCAACTAAACTGGTAAAGGGGATGGAAGGGTTAAACTATGAGGTGAGACTGTCAGGGTTGGGGTTGTTTTCTCTGGAAAAGAGGCGCTTGCGAGGGGACATGATTACTCTGTACAAGTACATTAGAGGGGATTATAGGCAGTTGGGGGATGTTCTTTTTTCCCATAAAAACAATCAGCGCACCAGAGGTCACCCCTTTAGATTAGAGGAACGGAGCTTCCATTTGAAGCAGCGTAGGGGGTTCCTCACGGTGAGGGCAGTGAGGGGGTTGGGGAATGCCCTGCCGGGGGATGTTGGGTAGGGGGTTCCTCACGGGGAGGGCAGTGAGGGGGTTGGGGAATGCCCTGCCGGGGGATGTTGGGTAGGGGGTTCCTCACGGTGAGGGCAGTGAGGGGGTTGGGGAATGCCCTGCCGGGGGATGTTGGGTAGGGGGTTCCTCACGGTGAGGGCAGTGAGGGGGTTGGGGAATGCCCTGCCGGGGGGTGTTGGGTAGGGGGTTCCTCACGGTGAGGGCAGTGAGGGGGTTGGGGAATGCCCTGCCGGGGGATGTTGGGTAGGGGGTTCCTCACGGTGAGGGCAGTGAGGGGGTTGGGGAATGCCCTGCCGGGGGATGTTGGGTAGGGGGTTCCTCACGGTGAGGGCAGTGAGGGGGTTGGGGAATGCCCTGCCGGGGGGTGTTGGGTAGGGGGTTCCTCACGGTGAGGGCAGTGAGGGGGTTGGGGAATGCCTGCCGGGGGATGTTGGGTAGGGGGTTCCTCACGGTGAGGGCAGTGAGGGGGTTGGGGAATGCCCTGCCGGGGGATGTTGGGTAGGGGGTTCCTCACGGTGAGGGCAGTGAGGGGGTTGGGGAATGCCCTTCCTAGTGATGGGGTAATGGCAGATTCTGTTAATGCCTATAAGAGGGGCCTGGATGAGTTTTTGAACAAGCAGAATATCCAAGGCTATTGTGATACTAATATCTACAGTTAGTATTAGTGGGTCTATATATAGTTTATGTATGTGAGTGTATAGATTGGTTAGTATAGGTTGTGTGCTGGGTTTACTCGGATGGGTTGAACTTGATGGACAATGGTCTTTTTTCAACCCTATGTAACTATGTAACTACTTGCATCCCTATAGGAGCAACAGAACCTCAATAGGGGAATGATTATACAATGACATCATGAGACAAATACACAAGGAATATGTGTTATTTTTATTAATTGTTTTAATTATAATTCATTTATTGTGGTTAATAATCATTATAAGGGCCACACATTATTCTGCCAATACTTTATGCGTTTGTAATGCTCCTAAAGCTCCGTATCTGGATGTATTTGCTCCTGCTCTCGACACCTCCTGCCCCCATTGGTGGAATTGTGCTTACTAATACACATTTTTGCTTCGCAATCCCAAAAAAATAATCCACATTTTTGCCAACCGCAAGCTTCAAGAACTCTTGCCCCATCCGTGACCCAAATGAACGTCCCGTGCATCCTCTTTTGAAATCCCCGGAGTGTGGCACGTTTCTGTGCCTGCAAACAGGGGGGGAAACAAGCGGAGGAATTTGTTTCTTGGAGGCAACCATGAGCGCAGCCAGTTATGTTATTTTATGTCATTCTTGTATACAGAGATAGAGCCAGGGAAAGTTAACTCCAGCCGGGCCATGCTGGGTCCTCTTGTGCCTGGTGTTTGAGAACCCACGACAATACAGTATTTATTTTATCTTTGCTAAACTGAACTTAACATGCACCGGACTCGAGTATTTGTCACAGGGGGAAAGTATAATAACACATTTTTGCCCAAGGTTTGGAAGGGATCAAGTACAGGTACTGTTTTATTATTGCAGAGAAAAGGGAATCATTTAACCATGAAATAAACCCAATAGGGCTGTTCTGCCCCCAATAAGGGGTAATTATATCTTAGTTGGGATCAAGTACAGGTACTGTTTTATTATTACAGAGAAAAGGGAATCATTTAACCATTAAATAAACCCAATAGGGCTGTTCTGCCCCCAATAAGGGGTAATTATATCTTAGTTGGGATCAAGTACAGGTACTGTTTTATTATTACAGAGAAAAGGGAATCATTTAACCATGAAATAAACCCAATAGGGCTGTTCTGCCCCAATAAGGGGTAATTATATCTTAGTTGGGATCAAGTACAGGTACTGTTTTATTATTACAGAGAAAAGGGAATCATTTAACCATGAAATAAACCCAATAGGGCTGTTCTGCCCCAATAAGGGGTAATTATATCTTAGTTGGGATCAAGTACAGGTACTGTTTTATTATTACAGAGAAAAGGGAATCATTTAACCATGAAATAAACCCAATAGGGCTGTTCTGCCCCAATAAGGGGTAATTATATCTTAGTTGGGATCAAGTACAGGTACTGTTTTATTATTACAGAGAAAAGGGAATCATTTAACCATGAAATAAACCCAATAGGGCTGTTCTGCCCCCAATAAGGGGTAATTATATCTTAGTTGGGATCAAGTACAGGTACTGTTTTATTATTACAGAGAAAAGGGAATCATTTAACCATGAAATAAACCCAATAGGGCTGTTCTGCCCCAATAAGGGGTAATTATATCTTAGTTGGGATCAAGTACAGGTACTGTTTTATTATTACAGAGAAAAGGGAATCATTTAACCATGAAATAAACCCAATAGGGCTGTTCTGCCCCAATAAGGGGTAATTATATCTTAGTTGGGATCAAGTACAGGTACTGTTTTATTATTACAGAGAAAAGGGAATCATTTAACCATGAAATAAACCCAATAGGGCTGTTCTGCCCCAATAAGGGGTAATTATATCTTAGTTGGGATCAGGTACAGGTACTGTTTTATTATTACAGAGAAAAGGGAATCATTTAACCATTAAATAAAACCCAATAGGGCTGTTCTGCCCCAATAAGGGGTAATTATATCTTAGTTGGGATCAAGTACAGGTACTGTTTTATTATTACAGAGAAAAGGGAATCATTTAACCATTAAATAAACCCAATAGGGCTGTTCTGCCCCCAATAAGGGGTAATTATATCTTAGTTGGGATCAAGTACAGGTACTGTTTTATTATTACAGAGAAAAGGGAATCATTTAACCATTAATAAACCCAATAGGGCTGTTCTGCCCCCAATAAGGGGTAATTATATCTTAGTTGGGATCAAGTACAGGTACTGTTTTATTATTACAGAGAAAAGGGAATCATTTAACCATTAAATAAACCCAATAGGGCTGTTCTGCCCCAATAAGGGGTAATTATATCTTAGTTGGGATCAAGTACAGGTACTGTTTTATTATTACAGAGAAAAGGGAATCATTTAACCATTAAATAAACCCAATAGGATGCTCTAATTAAATGTTACACTGAAGAGGAATAGTGCTGAGTGAACTTTTCGGCATTGTGCAGTTGGTAAATTTTCTTTATGTTTCTTTATGTTTAGTCTCTTGGTCCCTAGAGAAATAGGGAATGACCATGAAACAGGCCAAATGGTTAGAGGCAGGAGGGCCCCCTGACACCTGGGCCCCCGGGAGTTTTCCTGGTATGCCTGTGGGCCAGTCCGGCACTGGCTACCTGGATTTTGCCCGAAACGCGTGACCAAAGAGGAACACTAATAAACCATTTATGTATCCAAAACAATAAAAACTCACTTCCACTCCAGTTTAGTGGATTTAACAACCTCAAAAGGCATGTTGACCTTAAAATGGGCGGCCATATTCCAAGATCATTTGCAGTTGGTCCTTATCGTATGAATGTTTTCACTACCGTTTAAAATTTCAACTGTTATCCATTTTCTTCCACCTTAGCACCCAGGCCTAGTGATGGGCGAAATGTTTCGCCAGGCATGGATTCGCTGTGAATTTCCGCATTTCGCCATTGGTTGATTGTTTCGCGAAACAGATGAAAAAATTTGCAGTGGAAAAATACGCCGCAGCCAAAATTGTCGTAACAATAGTCACGGCGTCAAAAGAATAGTCGCGCGTCAAAAAATTGTCGCAAGAATAGTCGTGGGCGTCAAAAGAATAGTCGAGCGGCCAAAATTGTTTCAAGAATAGTCGTGGGTGTCAAAAGAATAGTCGAGCGGCCAAAATTGTTTCAAGAATAGTCGTGGGTGTCAAAAGAATAGTCGAGCGGCCAAAATTGTTTCAAGAATAGTCGTGGGTGTCAAAAGAATAGTCGAGCGGCCAAAATTGTTTCAAGAATAGTCGTGGGTGTCAAAAGAATAGTCAAGCGGGCAAAATTGTTGCAAGAATAGTCGCGGGCGTCAAAAGAATAGTCAAGCGGCCTAAATTGTTGCAAGAATAGTAGCACGTCCAAAAATTGTCGCAAGAATAGTGGTGGGCGTCAAAAGAATAGTTGAGCGGCCAAAATTGTTGCGTGAAAAGTCGCACGTCCAAAAATTGTCACAGGAATAGTTGTGGGCGTCAGAAGAATAGTCGAGCGGCCAAAATTGTTGCAAGGATAGTCGTGGGTGTCAAAAGAATAGTCAAGCGGGCAAAATTGTTGCAAGAATAGTCGCACGTCCAAAAATTGTTGCAAGAATAGTCGCACGTTCAAAAATTGTTGCAAGAATAGTCGCGGGCGTCAAAAGAATAGTCGAGCGGCTAAAATTGTTACAAGAATAGCGAGCAACAATTTTTTTTTTTATGTGCGTCATTTTCTCCATTTCAAAGATTCGCGAATTTATTGGCGAAGCGAAATGGGACAGATTAGCTCATCACTACCGAGGCCGGGGATTTGAACCATGGGCAAGAAAGATACGCAATAAAAAGATAATGACGCCAATAAAAATGTAGCCTGGGAAGGAATCTACGTTCCAGTTGCCGGGGTCGCTGACCCTAGCAGCCCTTTACATGTGAGGTTAAGGAGGGGCTTTAATGTGCGAGGGATTGTGTTCCACCTTGTGCAGAAGGAGCCGGATTGGCTCTAAAGCTTGTCCTATTGACCTCGTCCGTTTTATCTGCGCTTAATGAATCTCAGAAGCTGGAAGCGTGAGAAGGAACGGGCCATGTGACTGCTGGTATGCCATGCGCCTTTCTGGGGAATTCTAGCGGCGGGGGGGGCGGGGGGATATATTTTACAAAACCATTTCCTCAATTACAAACCCTGACACATGTAAGGGATTGATTAAAATGTAGGGTTTTTACAGGCAGCGAAACGACGCGACTCGTGGGAAATGAAATCTGCGAATCCCGCGCCCTCCGTTGCACTTTATACCGTGAGTCACGTCCCACTCGTCCCAGTAAACAAATGCGTTTCCCATTAAACACTTATAACTTCTTAATCAAATCATTTTGTTTTATTCCGTGACCTTTCTTTGCTTCTGTTCCCCACTTCCCGTTCCAACGCTGACTGTTTCAGTTTAAAGGGAAAGTAAACTAATAGAAATGAGGGATTCGGTTCGGTATTCGGGCAGGATTCGGCCATTATTGGCAGGGTTCGGTTTTGCCCGATTCCACAGTCCTGGCCCAACTGAATTAGGATTCCGATTTGGTTTCGGTATTCGGACGAATCCATCGGGGTGGGTTCAGGGGTTCGGTGCATCCTAATAGAAATGTTATACATTGTAGTGTAAACCTTACCTACCCATCCTATTGCACCAATAGCCCCAACATGAGTGTTCTACCCATGGCCGCTATGGGAATTATATGCCCGTGACCTGTGAGATGATATAACTGGGATCTAGTCCATCCTCAGCTTCCGTTTGAGACTCTCTGTCCCTCCTCCTGTAAGTTGCTATGAGACTCATCTAATCCCGCCCACTTCGTGATAAAGACCCCATGCCCCTCCCTGTAAAAGAGCTCTAGACAGACCCACCATTTGAGTTACCCTTTCCTTAGGCCTACTCCTGTAAGCTGCCATTAAAGTATTCTAGCCTAGCCCAATGTTTAATGTATATACTCCCTGCCCCAACCCATGTATAATAGTGTTCTAGAGTTCTAGTCTGGCCAATTGCTTGCATTACAGACTTTCTGCCCCTCCCCTATAAGCTGCCATCAGCCATCAGAGTATTTTAGTTTGGCGAATTGTTTGAGTTACAGACTCCCTTCTCCTCATCTAACCTTCCATCATAATGTTCTAGCCCAGTCCACTACTTGCATTACAGATTCCATACCCCTCCCCCTGTAAGCTGCCATCAGAAGGTTCTATTCCAGCCCACTGCTTGCATTACAGACTCCCTGCCCCTCCCCCTGTAAGCTGCCATCAGAGTGTTCTAGTTCCACTCACTGTTTGAGTTCCGCAGTCCCTGCCCTCCTCCTGTAATCTTCCATTAGAGTGTTCTAGTCTAGAATGTTCTTGAGTTATAGCCCCACCCCCCATAAGCTGCCATCAGAGTGTTCTTGTTCCACTCACTGTTTGAGTTCCACAGTCCCTGCTCTCCTCCTGTAATCTTCCATTAGAGTGTTCTAGTCTAGAGTGTTCTTGAGTTATAGCCCCACCCCCCATAAGCTGACATCAGAGGGTTCTAGACCCCCACTGCTTGAGTTCGGATTTCCTGCCCCCTTTCCACTGCAAGCTGCCATTGCTGTTTTCTGTTTCCACCCACAACTAGTTAATCACTCCTTACAGTTGTAGGAGACAGAAGGTTTTGCCAGACTTTAATTAGACCCCAGGAGGGATTTGGCCAAGTTTGGGCGTATATCACAGTTGGTAAGGGGGAGTATGTCCCATGGCAGTTCAATATTTGACCATAGGGTGTCAGGATTTCCATAGTTTATAAAAAGGGAAACCCCATGTGTGCGGTCTCATTAGGTCCACACTTGCTGGAGAATGTGATGCTGAAGGTCCTAGGACAGACATACGAAGGTTCTGGTAGGTGAAGTAGATGCCAAGAAAGTCTTGCTGGATTTAGAAGGGAGAGGCAGGATCAGGTAGTCAGTAGGGCAGCCAGAGGCTCCAACGAGGAGACCAGGAAGGGTAAGCATCCTGCGATGTAACCAATCAATATAGAGACTCAAGTGGTTAGGATCAGGAATATTTACACCACTGTGAGCTTCACCTAGTGCTGGGGATTGTTTCTCCAAGGCAGTGAGTACTACCCCTGGGGTGTTAGTTACACAATCTCAGCTGTAGTGTTCACAACACCTGATGTAAGAAAATACTTGAAGCATTTCCAAATTTATGAGCCTGTACCATCTGCACCAACCTGTACCAACCTAAATTTTGTATCACCTGCCCAATAAAGTGATTAATTGGTTAATAAATAACCACTGGTGCCCAAGTCATTAGAAAGATCTGCTTTGTGATTAGATACAGGGTGGTTAATCTTTCCTCCAACAGTAAAGCGAGGGTCCAACTGAGAAAAGAGTGGCATGTCACACGTGTGCCCTACCAGGAGTTGCTGGGAGTTGAGAACAATTTGGCCAGGTCTGAGGTAATCCATTTGGGGTCATTGAGATCTTAGGAACTCCCGTGTCAAAAACCTATTAGACAGTATTAATATTAGACAAGCAGGTTAGGGACTACACCATCTATGGAGGCTACAAGGCTCCTCTATTCCAATGATCCCCAACCAGCAGTTATTTCTCCCAGTGGCCTCAAAGTAGGTGCCCATTTTTACATTTCTGACAAGTTTGGAGGCATGAAGACCATGTATAATGCCAAACAAAGCCTCCTGTAGTCTGTCAGTCCACATTAGGCTACCAGCTAACCAATCACAGTCCTTGTTTGGCATCTCCAAAGAACTTTTTTCATGCTTTCGTGACTCACCAACACTTTTTACATCTGAGTGTGACTCACGAGTAAGAAAGGCTGGGGATCCCTGGTCTATTCCAAGGGACAACCGAAATAGAACGTGATTCACAGTGTAGCAATGTTCTCGCTTGTCCCTTGTCCCTGGGGACTCCCCATCCTGACTCTCCTACTTGCTCTTTTTTCTCTCACTCTTCTTCCTGTCCTTCTTTGCCAAGGCCCTAGCCTTCTTCTTTCCTTTCCCCTCCTCCTACCGCAGCCTCTCCTCCTCTTCCTCAGTGAGATCCCCCCAGCTGTTACCATCTGGCAGGACAAACCTGTTGTCTGATGAAACCGCCATCTTTGGGGGAAAGTTTTTCTTTTTCTCTGAGGATTCCCCCCCCCCCCCGCCACTCACCAGTACTCCTCTCCTCTAGGCTTACTGACCCTCTGCTCTCCCTCCTTTTCCCCCACGCTCCCCTTGGGTAACTGCCCCACCCACCACCTTAGAACATGGGGCAGAGGATTCAGGCTGCACAACCTCCCTCTTTGGTTCCACTACCTCTGAGGTTTGATTCTCTTCTTCCAGAAGTTCCATTGCAAGGCTCATTTCCTCCTCCAAATTAGAACATTCCACAACCATATTGTGCCATGCGTCAGGGCAAGAGTTGTGGGGAAGACCATATATAATGCACAACAAAACCTCTTGTAGTCTGTCACTCCACATTGGGCTACCAGATAACCAATCACAGTCCTTATTTGGCCTCCCCAAAGAACTTTTTTCATGCTTGTGTGGCTCCTAAGTAAGAAAGGTTGGGGATCCCTGGGCTGTTCCAAGGGACAATCGAAATAGAACATGACTCCCAATGTTCTCTTTGGCTTGTCCCTTGGAACAGAGGAACGTTCTAGACTCCATAGATGGTGATAGACCTACACTATGGTGTGATCCCAAAACAGCATCTCAGTTGGTTGACCTTATAATTCAAGGGTGAAAAAGTCGCCGGAGCAAGTAGAGCCTTCACATTGCCGTGACCCGTAGCCACTTCTTTCCAGTTATGAGTAACAGGGGCAGTGTTCCGTAAATGCAAATAAAACTGAAAATAAAGACAAGTCACTATTGAGTCAGAAGCCCGAGCCTATGTAGCCCAGTGTTCTGCCTGCCGCCCCGGCTCCCGGTGGCTGTAAATAGTTGTCGGCATATTGCAAACAGATGGAGCTTATTTCTGACAGTGTTTAGCAACATCTGATGTGTTTGCATGTCAGGAAGTCATATTACAGACTGTGCCGTCTGCCCTGCGCCTCACTGCCACCGGGTCACTGCTGTGTCACTTGTGTCACTTCCAAACATCCTCACATACTCAGTATTAATCATCACCAACAGCAAGAGAACATTCCTTCTCTGTATATTTGTATTTATACATATGGGTAGGGGGTGCCATAGTGTTTCCCTTAGACAGTACAGTATGGGGGTACAGCTTATTGTGTGCCCAGAACATTCCCTCTCTGTATATTTGTATTTATACATATGGGTAGGAGGTGCCATAGTGTTTCCCTTAGACAGTACAGTATGTGGGTACAGCTTATTGTGTGCCCAGAACATTCCTTCTCTGTATATTTGTATTTATACATATGGGTAGGAGGTGCCATAGTGTTTCCCTTAGACAGTACAGTATGGGGGTACAGCTTATTGTGTGCCCAGAACATTCCTTCTCTGTATATTTGTATTTATACATATGGGTAGGGGGTGCCATAGTGTTTCCCTTAGACAGTACAGTATGGGGGTACAGCTTATTGTGTGCCCAGAACATTCCTTCTCTGTATATTTGTATTTATACATATGGGTAGGAGGTGCCATAGTGTTTCCTTTAGACAGTACAGTATGGGGGTACAGCTTATTGTGTGCCCAGAACATTCCTTCTCTGTATATTTGTATTTATACATATGGGTAGGAGGTGCCATAGTGTTTCCCTTAGACAGTACAGTATGGGGGTACAGCTTATTGTGTGCCCAGAACATTCCTTCTCTGTATATTTGTATTTATACATATGGGTAGGAGGTGCCATAGTGTTTCCCTTAGACAGTACACTATGGGGGTACAGCTTATTGTGTGCCCAGAACATTCCTTGTGCAATAACCTGTAAAGTCTTGGCCCACACACACATAGAAGGCCTTGGCTGTAGACTGTATTTAACAAGATGTAAAGCTGCCAGTTCTGCTCCACAAACCATAGAGACTAAGATACTCTCTAGCTGCTATAGAAGGTGCCCCCTAATGTCAGCAGTGCTGCATAGGGATAAACATTTGAGTTGAATTTGAGTTTGAACACTAAAAACAAACATTTGATTGGCCAGCATTCTACCCAGCTACAAACTTGCCCAGTGTTTAGAAATGAGTATATATATATATATATATGAATCTTCAAATTCTGTATATAAAAACAAAAGATATCTTTATTAAAAAATAATAATAATAATGTTTCATCTCCATTTATTGCACCTACATTTACAATCTTTGAAAACCTGCACCATCAGCATTAACTGTGTGTTGCACCATGGTGATTGGACCACCGTGAGGCGCTGTCACTGCTTCCTTACTGTATATTAGTGTGTGGCTCCCTGTGCTGTACTGTACATGATGGGACAATAACTGATATCCCCTACTGACAGCTGTACTTCAATTATATATTAGCAATTGTGTGCCCATATAAAGGCACAAGGCTGCAGGCTGAGTTATACAGGGAACTCTGAGTATCACTCATGTATTATAAGGGATAATGTACCCCCTACTGTAAATGATAAGGATATTAGCAGTCACTGAGGGGTTCTGTGCCCATATAAAGGCACAAGGCTGCAGGCTGAGTTATACAGGGAACTCTGAGTATCACTCATGTATTATAAGGGATAATGTACCCCCTACTGTAAATGATAAGGATATTAGCAGTCACTGAGGGGTTCTGTGCCCATATAAAGGCACAAGGCTGCAGGCTGAGTTATACAGGGAACTCTGAGTATCACTCATGTATTATAAGGGATAATGTACCCCCTACTGTAAATGATAAGGATATTAGCAGTCACTGAGGGGTTCTGTGCCCATATAAAGGCACAAGGCTGCAGGCTGAGTTATACAGGGAACTCTGAGTATCACTCATGTATTATAAGGGATAATGTACCCCCTACTGTAAATGATAAGGATATTAGCAGTCACTGAGGGGTTCTGTGCCCATATAAAGGCACAAGGCTGCAGGCTGAGTTATACAGGGAACTCTGAGTATCACTCATGTATTATAAGGGATAATGTACCCCCTACTGTAAATGATAAGGATATTAGCAGTCACTGAGGGGTTCTGTGCCCATATAAAGGCACAAGGCTGCAGGCTGAGTTATACAGGGAACTCTGAGTATCACTCATGTATTATAAGGGATAATGTACCCCCTACTGTAAATGATAAGGATATTAGCAGTCACTGAGGGCACCATGATCCCCCCTAAAATGATTGTGCCCATGTACCATTCTTGCCTTTATAACAGCCCTTAATGTAATTTTGCAGCTTTTTAATTTGAATCATTGGTAGAACAAAAATCGAAATAACTGAAAAACCATAATAAATGACAAACAAAGACCAATTGCAAATTGACTCAGCATATCACTGTCTACATCATATTAAAATGGAATATAAAAGTAAATTAACCCTTCAAAGGAAAATGTTCTGGTGAACGGAGGGGATATATACAGTATACCTGTATATGCAATAAAAACGGAGTGGCTTTGGTGGGGGAGATTTGCTCAAATTTCATACATGGTAGGAGGCCCTTTAGGACAGGAGGAAAGTGGAGTGACAGGGCAAGGATGAGGACCCAGGAAGTGTTAGGTGCAAGGGCTCATGGGGCTTGTAGTCCAGGCAGTGATTGGTAGATGGTAGGGGAGGTAATAAAAACGGCAAGTGGAGGGGGGTTTGGCGCCAATTTTACTGAACAGCCCCACCCACACACCCTATTGAGAGGCACTAGTCACAGCTATTGGTTGAGGAATAAGTGGCAGGAGTTAGTCAGTAGGAGCCATGGCGAATATTGTGCAGGTCAGAGGCTAGGGGTGGTGGTGATTAGCCAATGGTAAAAGGGGACATAAGATAAGGGGAGGAGTCTCTGGAATTTGTTATGCTGGTTAACAAAGGATCTCCATAGGAGCAGCCTTCAGCGGCTAGGGGTGGAGATCCCGCTGGATAGTGATATATATTAATGTGTTGGCATTGTAAAGTTATATGACTATTATTATATGCAATAAACTTGGCTGCGGCCTTTTCAACCCACACGGAGTCTGAGTGTTAGTGAGACGGGGGTGAGAGGTTTGGGGGAGGAAGGCTCAAGACTTGACGTTGCCCATGTCAAGCAAAATGAAGGGTTTATATGCCCTTTACAGTGGGCACACCAGCCATATAGTGTTTAATCCATAGAGATACAAACTCTGAGGCCGCTATCCCAGCGACTGCAGTTCCCCCCATACTAAAGAATATTGATGAGCGAATCTGTCCCGTTTCGTTTTGCCGAAAAATTTGCGAATCTTGTCTCGTGTCAAAAAAAAAATTGTTGTTCGCGGCTATTCTTTTGTCATGCAGCTATTCTTTTGTTGCCCGTGGCTATTCATTTTGTCGCTCACCTATTCTTTTGTCACCCGCGGCTATTCTTTTGACACCCGTGGCTATTCTTTTGTCGCCTGCGGCTATTCTTTTGTCGTTCACCTATTCTTTTGTCACCGGCGGCTATTCTTTTGTCACCCGCGG
Source organism: Xenopus tropicalis (assembly GCF_000004195.4). NCBI lineage: Eukaryota > Metazoa > Chordata > Amphibia > Anura > Pipidae > Xenopus > Xenopus tropicalis. The sequence continues at coordinate 15,065,215 of NC_030677.2, read as the reverse complement.
CAATTTTTTTGTCGCCCTCGGCTATTCTTTTGTCGCCCACGGCTATTCTTTTGTCGCCCGCGGCTATTCTTTTGTTGCACAGCTATTCTTTTGTCGCCTACGGCTGTTCTTTTGTCACCCACGGCTATTCTTTTGTTGCCCGCGGCTATTCTTTTATTGCACAGCTATTCTTTTGTCGCCCACAGCTATTCTTTTGTAGCCCACGGCTATTCTTTTGTCGCCCGCGGCTATTCTTTTGTCACCGTCGGCTATTCTTTTGTTGCACAGCTATTCTTTTGTCGCCCGCGGCTATTCTTTTGTGGCCCGCGGCTATAAGATGAAGCTCAATTTCTTATCGAATTCCCCCCGAGCGTTGCTGGCAGCCTGCGAGTGTCTCGATGGCACTGGAAGTTTAGCTGACAGTAATGACTCCGTGTCACAACAGATTACAAACAGCTTTCAGCCGCTCTCCTTACAGTACGTCCCAGCTTTAACCTATCAAACAGCCTTGGATGCATTTTAACAATTCACTTTTCCTCTGGAAAAAAAGAATAATAATAAATAATAAATTCAGCGTTTATCTTGTTTTACTGGAATTTTTTAAGATGAACTCTGCGCGAGCTTCCAGTTGGAGAGGAGCCACATTATTACTAAGGTGTCTGGCACAATGGCAAAAGGAGGCTAATAAAACAAAAAAAAATTCTGTTATTAGAAAATGATGTTTTTCTGCCCAACGCCAAGTCATGGGATTTATTCATAGGCGCGTTGATTGTATAAGAATTAAGTCCTAATGGGTTTGGAGCCTCTAATGTGACTCTAATCTGAGATAGGTCTTATAAACGTCTAGGATCTTAAACCAAGTCTTCCAAGTGTCTATCAGGTAGGGAAGGAGAAACAATAGGATTACCTGGCTCGAGATGTTTTCCACTACATTAGCCAAAAAGGCAGGTTTATCCAATTGGCCTTCCATGGAGGAGATCAAATGCTCGCTTTAGTTGGGGATTACACCAGGAACAGAATGTGAGAGCGAGCAGAAGAACGGGGGGAACGTGCCCATCATCTCCTGCCTCTATTAAGACCCACTGACTGGCTCTACACACGCCATGTAAGCTCGGCGCATCCAGGCAAAGCGCGAGGAGACTCTACGGGCTGTGAGCTCACACTTCATAAAATAGGGTTTCCATAAGCCATCACTTTATTTAATAAACAACAGTAGCTTCCAGTTATTCTGCCGGGAAGCAGCCAAGGTTTTATGTTCTTTGTGCAGCGGGATATTCTCTCGCAGACCCTCCCTACTGTAGAAAACAGAACCGTGTAAGATTTCCCCAGAGCCGACTCACTAGAGCACATTTTACTGCACTCCAAATTTCTCAAAGCAGACACACTGACTCCACTTTTCTTTATTCCCCCCCCCCTTTATCTGACACCGACCAATAGGAACGGCTCCCGAATATATGTTTTCTTGCCTGTTAGGGGGAAAAAAATAAATAAAATAGTAGTAAATTGAGGGTATATAGAATTTTCCTCTCTGTACTCTCCGTAACATTCCGGCCCACTGGGACCTCATTAAGCGAGATACAAAACTCTCCGGGTTGTAACATGTTTTTACAATAGTTCAAGGGGAATGATGGGAAAGAAAAGGAAAAGAATGCCAAGGAGGTACAGAAACAGAACATTTCAGGATTCATTATTCTTTGTCTTCAACAGATTAACTGAATGAAATAGGACGGAGCGCAGTTTGAAAGATTTGGGCAATTTTTTTAGCTGTTAGCAAAAAAAGGTATATTTTTTCCACAAAGATGGGGGGGCGTCGTATGGCCTCGTTATTTCTTTCCTCATTCGGCAGGGGAAGGGGTTCCTGATGGCTTTAATAAAGAAAATAAACATTTTCATGTAAAATAGTTCAGAAAACAGTTCCAAAAACTTTTGCAATTTACATACATTTGTTTCTAGTTTTCAAGATATTAGCAGTTTTATAGTTGTATTTTTAGATATTATTTCATTAATTTTATGGTATTAATTATATTTAATTACTTAGTAGTAATAGTAGGAGTGGTGTATATTCCCTCTAGACTAATTCATGTAACATTGTTCAGAGCACAATTCCAAAAACTTTTGCAATTTACATACATTTGTTTCTAGTTTTCAAGATATTAGCAGTTTTTATTTACATTAGATATTATTTCATTATTTTTATGGAATTAATTACATTTAATTACTGTGTATATTCCCTCTAGACTAATTCATGTAACATTGTTCAGAGCACAATTCCAAAAACTTTTGCAATTTACATACATTCATTTCTAGTTTTCAAGATATTAGCAGTTTTATAGTTGTATTTTTAGATATTATTTCATTAATTTTATGGTATTAATTATATTTAATTACTTAGTAGTAATAGTAGGAGCGGTGTATATTCCCTCTAGACTAATTCATGTAACATTGTTCAGAGCACAATTCCAAAAACTTTTGCAATTTACATACATTCGTTTCTAGTTTTCAAGATATTAGCAGTTTTATAGTTGTATTTTTAGATATTATTTCATTAATTTTATGGTATTAATTATATTTAATTACTTAGTAGTAATAGTAGGAGCGGTGTATATTTCATGTAAACTGTACATACATTTTTTCTAGTTTTCAAGATATTAGCAGTTTTATAGCTGTATTGTTATATATTATTTTAGTAATTGTATGGTGTTGATTACATTTTATTACTTAGTAGTAGGAGCCGTGTATATTTCCTCTAGACTAATTCATGTAAAATTGTTCAGAGCACAATTCCAAAAACTTTTCCAATTTACATATATTCGTTTCTATTTTTCAAGATATTAGCAGTTTTTATAGTTGTATTTTTATATATTATTTTATTAATGTTATGGTATCTTAATTACTTATTAATTATTTACTTAGTAGTAGTAGGAGCAGTGTATATTTCCTCTAGACTAATTCATGTAAAATGTGTATATATCTTTTCTAGTTTTCAAGATATTAGCAGTTTTATAGTTGTATTTTTATATATTATTTTATTAATGTTATGGAATCTTAATTACTTATTAATTATTTACTTAGTAGTAGTAGCAGCAGCAGCATTGTTTTTTTTTTTCATTATTAGATAAAAAAACTGCAAATATCATAAGAACTAGAAAAAAAAGAATGGAAATTGCAAAAGTGCTTAGAAGGGTTAGAATGCTCTGAGTAATTTTACATGAATTTGTTCAGAGTATTACCATTATTTCATTTAAATGGAGTACATTAAGGGGCATATTTATTAATATTGGAGACAAACATCACCGGTGATGTTGCTCATAGCAACCAATCAACAATTAGATTTGAAAAGTCACCTACAAGCTAGAAAACCAAAGTCACCCCTCAGTTGCTTTCAGGGTTTACATGTTCTACATGTTTTATTCAAAGGTTCCACATATATAAGCCCCACACATAAACCCCCATATGCAATAAAAGGTACTAAGTTTGCCCAGTAGAAGTAACCTATAGCAACCAATAAGATGTTAGTTTTAATCAGGTGACCGGTAAATGTCACCTGCTGATTGGTTGCTATGGGTTACTGCTCCTGGGCAAACTTAGTGCTTTTTATGACATAATCATTTAACCATTAAATAAACCCAATAGGGCTGTTCTGCCCCAATAAGGGGTAATTATATCTTAGTTGGGATCAAGTACAGGTACTGTTTTATTATTACAGAGAAAAGGGAATCATTTAACCATTAAATAAACCCAATAGGGCTGTTCTGCCCCCAATAAGGGGTAATTATATCTTAGTTGGGATCAAGTACAGGTTCTGTTTTATTATTACAGAGAAAAGGGAATCATTTAACCATTAAATAAACCCAATAGGGCTGTTCTGCCCCAATAAGGGGTAATTATATCTTAGTTGGGATCAAGTACAGGTACTGTTTTATTATTACAGAGAAAAGGGAATCATTTAACCATTAAATAAACCCAATAGGGCTGTTGTGCCCCAATAAGGGGTAATTATATCTTAGTTGGGATCAAGTACAGGTACTGTTTTATTATTACAGAGAAAAGGGAATCATTTAACCATGAAATAAACCCAATAGGGCTGTTCTGCCCCCAATAAGGGGTAATTATATCTTAGTTGGGATCAAGTACAGGTACTGTTTTATTATTACAGAGAAAAGGGAATCATTTAACCATTAAATAAACCCAATAGGGCTGTTCTGCCCCAATAAGGGGTAATTATATCTTAGTTGGGATCAAGTACAGGTACTGTTTTATTATTACTAATATTATTTTTTAATTAATGTTAATAAGTCTTAGAAACAGTTAAATAGCAGAGTGCTTGATAATTCAGACTCCTGTATGGCACCAATCCAAGCCATTGTGCCTAACAAGTAAAGAGCAGTTTGAGATGCACGCTGCGGAACCAATTATATCCATGTCCATGATACTTAATGCAGGTGATTCCATAAATCCAAGGTTCTATCTAAGCCAAGATGCAGTTTCACTGAGTTGTAGCCAAACCTCAACTGGTTCCCTTGGGAATATCCAAGAAAACAATCACATCCCTGAGTGCTGCATTAAATCTTCCATTCCTGCTGACTTCACAAGAATTACCTCTAGCCTTCTAGCCCTCAAGAACAGACCTCTCCATGCAAAAGCAATACAAAAATATATATATATTTATATACACAAACACACTTCATGTCTTTTAGTCTCATTCTTTATGAGAAAGCAACAATGGATTCCCAATCTAAGGGTATAGATAATTACGCAAGACACTATTCTTTGGAATAACCAAAGAGGTGATCTAAAGAGGGTTACCAAGATCATGTGATGGGACGTAGACTGGTCATGGAAGGAACGGATCTTTATTTGTTTGCATATAAAGGTCCCCATACACGGGCCGATTTTAGCTGCCGATACTGGTCCTTTAGACTGATTCGGCTGCTTATTTGCCCGCGTATGGGCAAGAACGATCTGGCAAGTTTGATTTTTAGATCGGATCGGGGCCAGCAAACCAATGGCGCTTATTAGGGACAAACGACTGAATTAGCCCGATATCGCCCACCCGTAGGGAAATACAATGACGAAATAAATGATGAAATACAATGAAATGCTGTTCTGATAGGATATAATAAATCCTTCCTTAAGTATTACAATGGAATGTTCGTAAGTAGTGATGAGCAAATCTGTCCCGTTCGCGAAACGCATTTGTCACGTGATTTGTTTATTGTCACCCGTGTCTATTTTGTCACCCGCATCTATTTTTTGTCGGCCGTGGATTTTTTGACGCGACCTCACCTTTTTACGCGACCACGCCAAATAAGATGCAACCGTGCCCATTTATACACAACGCGCCCTTTTTTGATGCAACCGCGCCTAATTTGACAAGACCATGCCCTTTTTTGATGCAACCCCACCTAATTTGACGCGGCTGCGCCAAATTTGATGCGCGACAAAAAACATTCGGTGCAACAAATTTTTCAGCGGTGAATTTTCACAAAAGTTTCACAAAACAATTCGCCAATGGCAAAATGTGAAAATTTGCTGCGAATCCATGGCTGCCAAAAAAATGAACTCATCACTATTCGTAAGAACTTGGGTGAACTTCTTTTGGTTTCCTTACGTTGGTGGGTCCCAGCAGGGTCCGACTGGGCCGCCGGGACACCGGGAAAAATCCCGGTGGGCCCTGGCTCTAGTGGGCACCGGCGGCCCAGACCCAACCTTGCTGGCGCTCACCCTCCCGAACGCTCCTCCCCTGACGCGTCAAATTTATGCGCTCGGGGGAGGATATCGGGTGGGGGCCCTGCGAGGGAGGTTAGGGGGGTCCCTATGGGGGGATTAGAGGATGTGCCCGCAGGGCCCCTGGGACAGGAACCCCGGTGGGCCCTTCACACCCCAGCCCGACCCTGGGTCCCAGTACCCCAGAAATGTGTATTTTGCCATCTGTTTTTGTAGTGGAAATCTACCCACTAATATAACATTCAGTATATTGCTATTGTTATGGCTTATTCATGATATCGGGGGTCTCTACCCAAACGGACCCCTTTCATTCTCCTGCCCACAGCTAAATTACTGTTATTACACTGAGTCTTTCATTTTTTCCTGCTTTTTTTTTTTACATTACGATGGCTTCAGCCAACTAGACCATTAAACGCGATTACAGCTGATTACTGCGCTAATACTCTGGTTTGTGTCTCAAAAGTCCATTTATTCTGCATTAAAAAAAAAAAAGTAAAGAATAAATAAATCTACTCAAGGATAATTTAGGGATGTGAAACTGGAGAACTGGACAAAGTCGGGAAAATAATAATATGAAATGGGCTTTGTAGCAGAACCGAGAGACTCGGAGTGGGAGCCATTATACTCTATTGATCCAGGCTTATTGTTTGCATAGAACATTCTTGGCTTTGAAGCTGGCATTGCCGTACTACTGACCCCCCCCACCACATCAAACCTTATATCATTAAGAACAGCACCTCTGGTGGTTATATACCAATGTTCCTGATCCTTTGCTATTATTCCCCTTGTAGGATAGTTCTCATTGCTGATGGATGGTGTTTTTTGATGAAGCAGAGAAACCATCACAGTTAAGCTGAGTGGGCTAAAAGGAGCCAAGGAACCCTTCGCAATGCAAGACATAATTTTGCATTTTGGCATCTGTACATTTTTTGAAAAACCTCCAAAGAATTTTTGCAGCAACAAAACGCCCATAGACCCAAATGTAATTTGTACCAAAAAGTCCTACATTTTTTGGCAAAGTGAAACGGGACAGAGATGCTCATCACTAGTGCAAAATACAAATGAATCCATGTTCCTATATCTTGCACTGATCACAAATGAAAGTAAATGACCAAAGCTCTCACTATTTGGTTGGCCGATGTAATAAAACAGTACCTGTACTTGATCCCAACTAAGATATAATTACCCCTTATTGGGGGCAGAACAGTCCTATTGGTTTTATTTAATGGTTAAATGATTCCCTTTTCTCTGTAATAATAAAACAGTACCTGTACTTGATCCCAACTAAGATATAATTACCCCTTATTGGGGGCAGAACAGCCCTATTGGGTTTATTTCATGGTTAAATGATTCCCCTTTTCTCTGTAATAATAAAACAGTACCTGTACTTGATCCCAACTAAGATATAATTACCCCTTATTGGGGCAGAACAGCCCTATTGGGTTTATTTAATGGTTAAATGATTCCCTTTTCTCTGTAATAATAAAACAGTACCTGTACTTGATCCCAACTAAGATATAATTACCCCTTATTGGGGGCAGAACAATCCTATTGGGTTTATTTCATGTTTAAATGATTCCCTTTTCTCTGTAATAATAAAACAGTACCTGTACTTGATCCCAACTAAGATATAATTACCCCTTATTGGGGGCAGAACAATCCTATTGGGTTTATTTCATGGTTAAATGATTCCCTTTTCTCTGTAATAATAAAACAGTACCTGTACTTGATCCCAACTAAGATATAATTACCCCTTATTGGGGCAGAACAGCCCTATTGGGTTTATTTAATGGTTAAATGATTCCCTTTTCTCTGTAATAATAAAACAGTACCTGTACTTGATCCCCACTAAGATATAGAAGATTTAGATGGAGAAGCTTCAGATATTTTACATTATAGGGGGCATCAAGTGATTTATAAAGAGGGGCATAAGACGTTATATTAATTATTCCCTCGCTACGAGCGCCGTGTCCCTAAACGAACCCTACTCCCAGCTCACACACAGCCTTCGCTCCATGTCCAAGTTGGGGCTTTTCAGATGTTTTTCTCCATTTTTAAATGTCTACATAGGATTAACAGTGAAACGGTCTAGGAAAGGGGAAGGGAAAAAAACTGATTTTGATTTAAAGATATGCCACAAGGGCCTGGCTCTAATTACTGAAGAAGTTCAAAGCAAATATCTCCGGCTCACTACGGTATGTTCCGCCGCTGCTGCTGCTGCTAAAATCAATACCATTACGGGGAGAAAAAAAAATCTTCTTATAGAAAACACATGGTTTTGCTTTCCCACCGCCGCGACTTGAGCTGCCTCACCTCATTGATCACTGCACAATAAGACAATGGCTTGAACCTGAAAATATCTCTGCGCCATTCCTCTCGGTCTCGCCCAAACGTCTCGTCGTTATTTGATAAGCGAAATTATTTTTTGACGTTTGCTGAAAGGGCCGATTGAAACCGAAGAACAAAATGGACGATCTATTTTCTGACATTAATGTACGTCGACTTCTACGGGAAAACAGAATCGGAATTTGAGCGCTTTTTTCGCCAGGCATGGATTTGCAGCGAATTTCCGCATTGCGCTATTGGCGAATTGTTTCGTGAAATTCGCACAGTGGAAAATTTTTCAATTCCGGCACGGTCTCGTCAAAAACAGAGCGTGCAAATTCCAGAGCAGTTGCGTCAAATCAGGTGCGGTCGCGTAAAAAAAAAAAAGAATGCGTCAATTCCGGCACAGTTGCGTCAATTCTGTTCGTGGTCACATCAAATCGGGTGCAGTTGCATAAAAAAAACAGTGCATAAATTCCAGCGCAGTTGCGTCAAATTGGGTGTGGTCGCGTAAAAAAAATAAGAATTTTTTTCCGGCACAGTTGCATCAATTCCGACGTGGTCGCGTCAAATTCATCGTGGTCACGTCAAATCGTGCGCGGTTGCGTCAAATTGGGTGCGGTCGCATAAAAAAAAAGAACTAGTCAATTCCGGCACAGTCGCGCCAATTCCGGCGAGGTCGCGTAAAATTTGTCATGGTCGCATCAAATTTGGTGAGGTTGAGTGAAAAAAAGAGCGCGTCAATTCCGGCACGGTCGCATCAATTCCGGCGGGGTCGCGTGAAATTGGTTGTGGTAACGTCAAATCAGGCGTGGTTGCGTCAAATCGGGTGCGGTCGGGTAAAAAAAAAGAACTCATCGATTCCGGCACAGTCGCGCGGTCGCGTCAAATTGATTATGGTCGCATCAAATCGGGTGCGATCGAGTCAAAAAAAGAGTGTGCTCGCGTCAAAAAAGTGCGGGCGACAAAAAAATAGACACGGGAGACAGAAAATAGACGCGGGCGACAAAAAATCGTGTGACAAATGCGTTTCGCAAATTTTTCGCGAATTTTCTTACCATTTTGCGAAATTTTTAGGGCGAAGAGAAACAGGACCGATTCACTCATCACTACTTTTAATTGTTTACTATGGTGATAGGAAGCGGCCATCTTGCTTATTACTAGTCTGAAGGGAGGAAGGAGTGGCCAAAGGAAAAATTCATAAGAAACATGGACTTATAGCTTCCTGTCCCCTCAGTATTGCCAGCTATCTACCTGGTTTTCGAGTTATTTGCCTTCTTCTACCCCTTTCCAGCTTCCAAATGGGGGTCACTGACCCCGGCAGCCAAACCCTATTGCTCTGTGAGGCTCCAATTGTATTGTTATTGTTACTTTTTATTCCTTATATTTGTATTCAGTCTCTCTCCTATTCATATTCCAGTCTCTTATTTAAACTACTGCCTGGTTGCTAAGGTAAACAAGACCATAGCAACCAGATTACTGGGAGAGCTGCTGGACAAAAAGCTAAATAACTTAAAAACCACACAAAATAAAAAAATGAAAACCAATACCAGGATTCGGCCTTTTTTTTTAGCAGAATTCGGGCAAATCCACACTCCTGGCCGAACCGAATCCGTCAAATCATGTGATTTATTTTGCAACATAGATACAGAAGTTGAAAATTGTTCTCTTTAACCCTTTCTTTTCCTGATTTACAAATGCAAATTAGTATTTGGAGTCGCTTCAGTATTCGCCAGAATGTTTCATGAAGGATTCAGGGTTTGGCCAAATCCCGACTCATAGAATATCAATTAGTGATTAGTCCCATTTTGCTTCGCCATAAAATTTTCACGGAAGTTTCGCAAAACAATCCAATGGCGAAATATGGAAATTCACTGTGAATCCATGCCTGGCGAAACAATTCGCTCATCACTAGTGATGAGCGAATCTGTCCCGTTTTGCTTCGCTGAAAAATTAGCGAATCTTTCAAAAGATTAGCGAAACAGCGAGAAATTTGTGAAACGGAGAAAATGTCGCGCGTCAAAAAAAATTGTCGCCCGCGGCAATTCTTTTGTCGCTCCCGCGCTATTATTTCGCCGCCCGCAGCTATTATTTAGTCGCCTGTGGCTATTTTTTCGTCGCCCACGCTATTATTTCGTCACCCGTGCTATTATTTTGTCGCCCGCGGCTATTATTTCGTCACCCATGGCTATTTTTTCGTCGCCTGCGCTATTATTTCGTTGCCCGCGCTATTATTTTGTCGCCTGCGCTATTATTTCGCCGCCCGCAGCTATTATTTAGTCGCTCACGCTATTCTTTTGTTGCCCGCGCTATTATTTCGTCGCCCACGCTATTATTTCGTCGCCCACACTATTATTTCGTCACCTGCGCTATTATTTTGTCGTCCGCGGCTATTATTTCGTCGCCTGTGGCTATTTTTTCGTCGCCTGTGCTATTATTTAGTTGCCCGCGCTATTATTTTGTTATTTTTGGACACACAGCGAATTTTTCCGCAGCAAATTTTTTCATCCTTTTCGCAAAACAATCCGCCAATGGCGAAACACGGAAAATCGCTGCGAATCCATGCCTGGCGAAACATTTCGCCCATCACTACTCATCACTAATCTATTTCATACTAAAGGTCAATTTAAAGGTAAACAAACAACCCCTTTAAAATGTAAAAATACGAATTCAACCATTCGACCGTTCATTTCAACATGGCTGCCAAATTTCAGACTATTTTACTCTTCAACACTTTTAATTGAAAAATAGCCTGAAGTGTGAAAATACAAGATTCTTTGGCTTCTACTAGTGATGAGCGAATCTGTCCCGTTTCACTTTCTCCAAAAATTTCTCAAATCTTTCAAAAGATTTGCAAATGGAAAAAAATTGTTAAGCGCACATCATTTTTGTTCACGAAATCAGCAAAAAGTTTTTACTCAGGCAACAATTTTTTTACTTTTTCGTCACGTGGTGAATTTTTACTTGGCGCATTTGGACGCCCATTTCGTGAAACAATCTGCCAATGGGGAAATGCAGAAATTCACATGAATAGCGATGGGCGAAAAAATTCGGCAGGCATGGATTTGCATAAAATTTCCGCGTTTCGCTATTGGCAGATTGTTTCACTAAACGAGTGAAAAAATTTACTGCAGAAAAATTTGCTGCACGTCCACAAATAGTCGTGAACATCAAAAGAATTGTCTCTCATGTCAAAAAGGATTGTCACGTGTCAAAAGAATTTTTTTACACACAACAATTTCGCCGTTTCGCAAATCTCCATCTTGCCCTACTGTCTCCATCTTGTCCTACTGTCTCCATCTTGCCCTACTGTCTCCATCTTTTTCTACTGTCTCTATCTTGCCCTACTGTCTTCATCTTACCATACTGTCTCCATCTTGCCCTACTGTCTCCATCTTATCCTACTGTCTCCATCTTGTCCTACTGTCTTCATCTTGCCCTACTGTCTCCATCTTGCCCTACTGTCTCCATCTTGCTCTACTGTCTCCATCTAGCCCTACTGTCTCCATCTTGCCCTACTGTTTCCATCTTGCCCTACTGTCTCCATCTAGCCCTACTGTCTCCATCTAGCCCTACTGTCTCCATCTTGCCCTAATGTCTCCATCTAGCCCTACTGTCTCCATCTTGCCCTACTGTCTCCATCTTGCCCTACTGTCTCCATCTAGCCCTACTGTCTCCATCTTGCCCTACTGTTTCCATCTTGCCCTATTGTCTCCATCTAGCCCTACTGTCTCCATCTAGCCCTACTGTCTCCATCTTGCCCTACTGTTTCCATCTTGCCCTAATGTCTCCATCTAGCCCTACTGTCTCCATCTAGCCCTACTGTCTCCATCTTGCCCTACTGTCTCCATCTAGCCCTACTGTCTCCATCTTGCCCTACTGTTTGCATCTTGCCCTACTGTCTCCATCTAGCCCTACTGTTTCCATCTTGCCCTATTATCTCCATCTTGCCCTACTGTCTCCATCTAGCCCTACTGTCTCCATCTTGCCCTACTGTCTCCATCTTGCCCTACTGTTTCCATCTTGCCCTATTGTCTCCATCTTGCCCTACTGTGTCCATCTTGCCCTACTGTCTCCATCTTGCCCTACTGTCTCCATCTTGCCCTACTATCTTCAGCTTGCCCCACTGTCTCCATCTTGCCCCACTGTCTCCATCTTGCCCCACTGTCTCCATCTTGCCCCACTGTCTCCATCTTGCCCTACTATATCCATCTTGCCCTACTGTCTCCATCTTGCCCTACTGTCTCCATCTTGCCCTACTATCTCCATCTTGCCCTACTGTCTCCATCTTGCCCTACTGTCTCCATCTTGCCCCACTGTCTCCATCTTGCCCCACTGTCTCCATCTTGGCCATCTCGCAAATTTCCCGGCGAAGCAAAGCGGGACAGATTCGCCCATCACTAGCTTCTACATGTACTTGCCAGTTTTTAGACGGCAATTTTTTTAAAAATTTCCGTGCTTAAAACATCTCAAAAGATTTTGGAAACTCAAATCATGAATTTTACTATGAAAAACTTGAATTGCAGTAAAAGGTCATATTCAAATATAAATAATCTGTTGAGTTGAAAGATTATTTTTGTGAGTGAGAAGCTGAATCCTGACTCCAGAAATTGGGGGAGGAAATATGTCTGGAATTTATAAACTGTCGGTCAGTGTGAAGGACTGAGGGAAATGACACACAGGGGAGTGTGAGCCAATCAGATTGCTGGAGGCGTGGCCTTGCTCCTCTCACTGTTACACATTGTATAAAGGGGTCGGTGGTCAGTTCAGCCAATAAAAGCAGCACATTTGCCAGAGAAATGCAGATTTACCGGTCAAACAAATATATTTTAGGTGAAAACTGTTTTATCTTATGGGCGAAAATCCTGCAAAATCTGCTCCAACAAACTCAGCCGACTGAGGTGAAAAGTCACGTCGAGTTCTCGAGCTGCGAGAAAATGTAGCGCCGATAGGAAAATGACTCAATGCGTTTGTCTCACACACTTTTACTCCCAAGAAAATGCTACGGAACGATCCGCCCAGGAACGAATAGAAAAGAAAGAAAATGTTTCCTGCCATTCGATAAATGTGCCCCTTTCTATGATATTGGGGGTCAAATTCAAACCAAAAGGGCAACGCTCTGTTATATTCACTTGCCCTTAGAATGGAACACTTAGGGGTATATTTATCTACTGTGTAACAGTGCAGTGAAGCATTACCGGTGATGTTGCCCAGGGCAACCAATCAGCAATTAGATTTCAACAGTTAGAAAACCAAAGCAAAGCATCTGATTGGCAGCTTTGAGTATTGATGAGCGAATTTTTTTCGCCAGGCATGGATTTGCAGCAAATCTCCTCTTTTCGCTATTGGCGAATTGTTTCGAGAAACTTCCCGTGAAAATTTGCCACGGAAAAATTTGTCGCGTGGAAATGTTTTTGTCGTTCGTCAAACCGGGGCGCGGTCGAATAAAAAAAAGGGTGTGGGCGCGTCAAAATTGGGCACGGTCGCGTCAAAAAAAAGCATGGGCGACAAAAATAGATGCGGTTGACAAAATAGATACGAGTGACAAAAAAAAATCATGCAACAAATGCGTTTCACCAATTTTTCTCCATTTCACAAATTTTCTTGCCGTTTCTTGCTGAATTTTTGGCGAAGGAAAACGGGACAGCTAGCAGCAACCTCACCGGGAAGGTTTTACTCCAATTTTTACACAGTATGATAAATATACCCCAAAGAGTTTGGTCTTTGCCAGTTCTACATCCCCAGTAGGTGGAACATGGATGAGCCTTGAAATGCCCCCAACTCCCCCATCATGTAGAAGCCCAGTCTGGGCTGCTTCATAGCGCAATGTTGTGCTGCTTAGGGTTCCACCAACCCTGGGATTGTTAAATGACCCTCCTTTTTTATTATATGAGTTCACTGATCAGTTCAGTCAGGAAAAATAGCACAAATCTAAAGAGTGGGTGCACGGGGGCCCCTGGAGGGAATACAGGTGACACGGCCATGGAGCAGTAGCGCCGGTTGGCCCTATACCCCCCAGTCCGACCCTGAAGAGCAGTATCTGTATTTGCCTCGGAACAATCAGACCGGCCTCCTCTCCCCCTGCGCTGAATACAGTTGGACTCTCCCAGACGGCAGCAGATATTTTCCTCAATTTTCTTCATTGATAAAATTGCAAATAATGAAGCAATTTAAGTGGAAAGTATCTTTGTGGCTTCTCCCCCCTCGGCCAGATGGGAAGCGCTGGGTTTGGCCAGGTGTTTTTGTTTTTTTTTACTGATCTTCACTTTTGATTAATATCCAAATTGTATTAATCCCACAAAACGTCCTTATTACTCTCCAAGTTGGAAAAAAGATGGGACTGTTCCTTTATTCGCTCTGTAAACAAACAAAGAATGCTTTATTTGCTATTAAAATTTAAAAAAAACAAAACAAAAAAACTATTGAAAATGTAAGTGCATTATATGTATTTATAGGGAAATCATATGGATCTAGTAGGAGATCTGTTCTTGGGGATTGTCTATAACCAGTCACTTCATGCCCATGGGGTTGAGTTCATTCCAAGAGGTTTCAATTATTACCATTAAGCAGAGATGCACCAAATCCACAATTTTTGGACTTGGCTGAACCCCCAAACCTTTCATAAAAGAATGTAAATTAGGATACGGAAGGGTTAAAAAATGAAAAATATTCAACTCCCTTGTTTATGTAACAAAAAGTCACATGATTCTATGGATTCGGATTTGGTTCAGCCAGGAGTGTGGATTCAGCCAAATTCGAATCCTGCTGGAAAAGGCTGAATCTTGGCCGAATTCCAAGCCGAATCCTGGATTTGGTGCATCCCCACCATTAAGTATTATTAGTGATGAGCGAATCTGTTCCGTTTCGCCGAAAAATTCGCGAATCTTTCAAAAGATCCGCGAAACGGCAAAAAATTTGCAAAACGGCGAAAATGTCGTGCGACAAAAAAAATTGCCGCCCACGGCTATTGTTTCGCCGCCCGCGGCTATTATTTTGTCGCGTGGCTATTGTTTCGTCGCCCGCGGCTATTATTTAATCGCGCGGCTATTGTTTCACCGCCCGCGGCTATTGTTTCGCCGCCCACAGCTATTATTTTGTCGCGCGGCTGTTGTTTCGTCGCCCGCGGCTATTATTTCGTCGCCCACGGCTATTATTTTGTCGCGCGGCTATTATTTTGTCGCGCAGCTATTGTTTTGTCGCCTACGGCTATTATTTTGTCGCCCGTGACTATTATTTTGTCGCACGGCTATTGTTTCGTCGCCTGCGGCTATTATTCCGTCGCCCGCGGCTATTATTTTGTCGCCCGCGCCTATTATTTAGTCGCACGGCTATTCTTTTGACACCCGCAACTATTCTTTTTTTCCGCTGCAAATTTTTTCATCCGTTTTGTGAAACAATCTGCCAATCGCGAAACGCGGAAATTCACCACGAATCCATGCCTGACGAAACATTTCGCCCATCACTAAGTATTATGGCTGAATTAACACTACCTGGCTCAGATAATGCAGGCTATTCATAAACCCTATATCATTGTAAAATGACTCTCGGTGCTGAACACTTTTTCAATCTAATTTTCGAAATATTAGCAGTTTTTACACTGAAATGAATATTCCTTAGCTGTGAGGCCGACTGGCAGAAAATGAAGTTAGTGAGCAGAGGGGAATCTTTGGTTACTCTGCTTAGGATAGGACTCATCTCTGCTCACTGACTTCATTTTCTGAGCAATTCATTTTATTCTACATATTCATTCATAAAAGGTAACAGACTAAATGTACAGCTTTAGTGCAAGTCCCAGGCAGCAGGTTTTCCTATTTCCTACAAAAATAGGCATCAATTGTTTGCAATACTTACACTGCCAATACAAGACTTGCACCCCTAACCTTTGAATTTAAAAGCACACAGGGTTGGACTGGGGTGTATGAGGCCCACTAGGGCTGTTACCCCAGGGGCACCCACACTCCTTTTGGGACCCCCACCCACTCATCCACCACCAGCCCATTTCTCCCCTGCACAGACCTTATTTATTTTTGCCGCTAGAGGGAGGGTAGTGAGGGGGTAATGGGGAAGGGCAGGCAGGGATTGGGTCTGGGTTAGTAGGGCCCGCCGGGTTTTTTCCCTGTGTCCCACTGGCCCAGTCCAACCCTGACAGCACATTCTCTGCAAGGGTGGGTCACTGTCTTACTGCACCTTAGTTTTATTGAATTAGGACCCCATTCCCTATGATACCCCTACTATCGGCTAAACAAGTGCCTCTCTACCTGCATTTCTATAAGTAGTCAGGAAACTAACTAGCTAACTAACAAGCTAACTTACTAACTAAGAGCCCTGTCTCCTACCATTGGATCCCAGGGAGATCAACATGTATCAGTATAGGGCAGGGGTCCCCAACCTTTCTTACTCGTGAGCCACAGTCAAGTGTAAAAAGACTTGGGGAGCAACACAAGCACCATAAAAGTTCATGGAGGAGCCAAATAAGGGCTGTGATTGGCTATTAGGCAGCCTCTATGCACCCTATCAGCTTACAGGGGCTTTATTTGGTAGGAAATCTTGTTTTTATTCAACCAAAACTTGCCCCCAAGTCAGGAATTCAAAAATAACTCCCTGGTTTGGGGGCACTGAGAGCAACATCCAAGGGGTTGGGGAGTAACATGTTGCCCTGAGCCACTGGTTGGGGATCACTGGTATAGGGCACCATTAATAACAACATAATAAATAAAAGCACAATAAATACAGTTTATAGCACACCAAGCTGTTCTGTATACTGTAGGAGACACTAATACTGTATATATCCCAGTCAAATAAACCCTAGCAACCAATCAGATGTCTGTTTTTATTATTCTAACCACCACAAGAAATCAGTAACCCATAGCAGCCAATCGGATGTGTGCATTATTCCAGCTGCACTAGCTCAGTAACCCGTAGCAACAAGATGTTTGCAATCAGTATTCTAACTGCACTTGATCAGCCGCCCATAGCAACCAGATGTTTGCAGTCATTATGGTACCTGAGCTGGATCAGTAGCCCATTTTAAGCAGACAGATGTTTGCATTCATTAGCAAAGGAAAATGGAATTCAAAGAAGCATTTTCCGCCAATTTTCATCAAGGCTTCACTTACCATTGTTGGTATCCAGGCCTGAGGCATCTGGAGAATCAGAGGCGAAATACCGAAATTACCGCCAGGGTTCCAGCTATCAACATTATTGACTTGTTTCATCTCTCCAAATAAAGTATTATTATTATTATTTATACAGTCTCAACGGAGATCATTTTCATAGGTCACTTTAGATCAGTGATTGTCAAATGTTTTCAGTTGAAGGCCAACTAGATGGTCTGAAGGCCCATCCTTTGGTCAATGGCCCCTTTTAGCTCATGAAAGGAACACAGGTATGTAAGTAAATGCCAGTGTTTCGGTCGCTCAGTAGTATATCTAAAAATAGCAAATACACACCCCAAACCTCACTATAGCTGACCCTCAAGCTGGGCCTTCAAGTGTATTTAGGAGACTGAATGCACATTCTTCCCATGTCTCATCCTAACTGGCCTTCAGGCCCAGTCCATCCTGTAACTGCTCCAAGTTCCCCCCCAGCAGGGCCATCCCCACAGTTTGGGAACCACTGCTTTAGGTTCTGGAGTCCACTCCTGCCTCCCCACCAATCATTCTCACAAATAAGGTTGGCTGTCCTCACTGGGAAGTACTGGTTAAGCTCTGATCTTCTCAAACTGTGATGGCAACTTCTCAGATGAGATTCTCTTTTAATAAAGTCCAACTCGATTTTTAGCTCCTATATATGGCAAATACACACCCCAAACCTCACCAAAACTGTCCCTCAAGCTGGGCCTTCAAGTGTATTTAGGAGACTGAATGCACATTCTTCCCATGTCTCATCCTAACTGGCCTTCAGGCCCAGTCCATCCTGTAACTGCTCCAAGTTCCCCCCCAGCAGGGCCATCCCCACAGTTTGGGAACCACTGCTTTAGGTTCTGGAGTCCACTCCTGCCTCCCCACCAATCATTCTCACAAATAAGGTTGGCTGTACTCACTGGGAAGTACTGGGTACTGACTTCTCAAACTGTGAGGGTAATTTCTCAGATGAGATTCTCTTAGTAAAGTCCCACTCGATTTTTAGCTCCTATATGGGGCCCCTTACTTTATACATTATACCAGAATGTTGAGTACAAAAGATTTTTATTGTTTCAACCATGAAATGTAGAATTCAAATTGTTATGGTTGTACATTGTTTTTTTCTTGGAGGCAATGGAACTCTTCAACCCCAGCTGTCATAGTAGTAGTGACATTGGAGATCATGGAAGGGGCCTGGGTGGAATAAGCTTAGAAACCATAGATCCTGGAAATAGCATCAGCAAGTTTTCTGACAAAAAATCAGTGAGAATAAATATGTTATTGACCATGGAAGACTCCTACAAGTAGTGTAGTTATACTGAATGGCACAAAGGTGAAGACGTACTTAAGTTCAAGTTAATGGGAGGTAGCCATGATATCTTGGGCAGTACAGAGCATTTTGTATTAGCAGTTCAATGGGCAGTTGCAGCTAGTTATTATACAAGTGAATGAGAATGATTTGGGGCATTTTGACTATGGGAGGTACCAAAAGTCCTGAAAACTGTAGCAAACCATAAACTGGGAGGTACCAAAGACTTCTGATAGCACAAAGGGTATTACAGAGCAATGTGTAGCTCAGGAGATTAGTAGTTCAATGGGCACTTGTATTTGATTGCCATGCAATGTGGGCAGCATCATGAATTGGCGATGAACATTGGCAATAACCATGACTACTAATAGGAGATAAAGCAATACAGAGCATTTTGTAGCCCAGGAGTGATGCCTAATGGCACAAATGGCCATACAGAGTATTGTGCAGCTCAGGAGATTAGTAGTTCAATGGGCACTTGCAGTTGATTGCCATACAGTGTGGAAAATGTCATGAATTGGCGATGACCATTGGCTATAACCATGACAGCTAATAGGAGATACGGCAATACAAAGCATTTTGTAGCCCAGGAGTAGTTCAAAAGGTTGATTGCCGCACAACTAAATGTGGGTGAATTAGAACATTTTGACCGTTTAGGCGGGTACCCATGACTTCTGATAGCACAAAGGGCAGCACAGAGCATTTTGTAGCTCAGAATATTAATAGTTAGTGGGCACTTGCAGCTGATATGAGCATTTTGACCATGAAGGGAACCCATGATGCCTAATGGCACAAATGGCCATACAGAGTATTGTGCAGCCCAGGAGATTAGTAGTTTTGCAGTTGATTGCCATACAAGTGAAAGTTGACAATTTCTAAAATTTTGACCCTGCAGAGAAAAAAAACAAATGTTCTGCGTCCTGTCGCCCTTAGAACATATTGTAACACAAACGTTATTATGTTTTTGTGGCTTGTAGCCTTTACTCATTCCTTCTGTAGAGAAGTCCTGGCAGATAGCGAACTCTAAGGACCTTTTTCCAGCCCTCGGAGCGCATTTATGTGTTCCTATCCGGACCCTACGGTGCAATCCACCTACCTCAGCAAAACGACGGAAGAAAAACAGGCAAAGGACTTAACATGTGAGGAGCGATGCCAGCAGAAGATAAATGCTGCTTTTGTTCCCCATGGCTCGGAGCTTGAAGGAAGTTTTACTAGGTATAAAAATACAATTATTTGACAATGTAGGGCAGTAAAATGCTACTGTAACCTTTCCATGACTTGAGTACACAAACCATTGTAAAAGCAAGTCCACATTGCTGACATTTCTGGAACGTTTTTCTGTTTCTTAACCACCTCAGAGAGACTTAGAGGAGTTCAGCGCCAGAGCGCATATGGCTGCCATCTGTGTTGTGAGTCATGTGTTTTCTGCCTCGAGTCTGTAGGAGGCTAAAGCCGCAGAGAAGCGCAACAGAAGTCAACGGAGACAAGTGTCACAGGCGGGATTCAATGGAACTGGGGGGGAAATTTCCAACATTTCATCAGCTTGTGTATATTTAGCATCTACCCATGAAATATTAACACTCTCTAATATATCACATTTTATTAGCAACTTAGAAGCAGATGAACTTAGACCACAGCAATAAGATGGTTGGGATAAAAGTATAGGGCTGTACAAAGCATTTTTGTTGCCTCAGTCTGATTGGCTAGAACAGGGATCCCCACAGGGAGCCACACACAGATGTAAGAAGTGTTGGGGAGCCACACAAGCATGAAACATGTTCTCTGGGGGGGCCAAATAAGGGTTGTGATTGGCTATTTGGTAGCCACATGGGGACTGCTGGCCTGCAGGAGGTTCTACTTGGGGTAAAGCTAGGTCTTTGGGCTTCCAAAACTTGCCTCCAAGCCAGAAATGTAAAATTAGGCACCTACTGGGGCCACTGGGAGCAACATCCACAAGGGGGTGGTGAGGAACATGTTGCTCCCGAGCCACTGGTTGGGGATCACGGAGCTAGAAAAGTAGGTAGATATAAAGGCTCACAATGAAGCTGGAATTGTGGGAAATAATGCTGTATTGTTGGTAAAAAAACTGCACTATGCACACTTCACTTGAGGTCATAATTAAGTACTAGTACAAGTCTGGGATCCGTTATCCGAAAACCCATTGCCAAGGAAGCTCCGACTTATGGGAAGGTGGTCTCCCATAGACTCCATTTTAGTAATTCTGCTTTTATCTGTAATAATAAAACAGTACCTGTATTTGATCCCAACTAAGATATAATTACCCCTTATTGGGGGCAGAACAGCCCTATTGGGTTTATTTAATGGTTAAATGATTCCCCTTTCTCTGTAATAATAAAACAGTACCTGTACTTGATCCCAACTAAGATATAATTACCCCTTATTGGGGGCAGAACAGCCCTATTGGGTTTATTTCATGGTTAAATGATTCCCTTTTCTCTGTAATAATAAAACAGTACCTGTACTTGATCCCAACTAAGATATAATTACCCCTTATTGGGGCAGAACAGCCCTATTGGGTTTATTTAATGGTTAAATTATTCCCTTTTCTCTGTAATAATAAAACAGTACCTGTACTTGATCCCAACTAAGATATAATTACCCCTTATTGGGGGCAGAACAATCCTATTGGGTTTATTTAATGGTTAAATGATTCCCTTTTCTCTGTAATAATAAAACAGTACCTGTACTTGATCCCAACTAAGATATAATTAGCCCTTATTGGGGGCAGAACAGCCCTATTGGGTTTATTTCATGGTTAAATATATTTTTTAGCAGACTTAATATATGGAGATCCAAATTACAGAAAGATATATTATCCCATATATCCCAAGCATTCTGGATAACAGGTCCCATATCTGTTAGTGTCTTTGTGTTAGGGTAATGTAATAAATGGAGGAAAGTTTGCCCAAGTCTAGTAACCCATATCAACCAATTGGATCCTTACTTTCACGTTGATGAACGTTAATGCTACCTGTTCATTGGTTGGTATGGGTCTGATTCTGCCCCATAGTTCTTTAAGGTCAATAAGTGAAAACGTGAATCCCCATACTGTATGTTTAACCCTACGAACCCTTATTGTATGAATCAAATTCTTTCTCTTTGCGAGTATTCTGAGTTACACCACTAACCGCACAGAGAATATTTTATTTAAACAAATATAATTAAACTCTCCATATGATGAAAACACACGGCAACGGAGGAATGGAGTTAACGACCCTAGCAAAATATAATTAGCACGTCTGCTGCCCGCGACAGGTCATGACTGTTTGTTATACATTCCTGGATCACGTCAGTCATTTCCTCCCCATTTATGGAAATGGACTGTTCCATCTTCTCCTAACCTGGATCTCTGGGCAATTCTATTAGTCAGTGTTTACAAAACTAGCCAATGGACAATGTACAATGTTGACCTGTAGGCTACAAGTCCACATAGGGGCTATGAATAGCCAATCACAGCCCATATTGGCACCCCCGCCT
The DNA here is from genome assembly GCF_000004195.4 of Xenopus tropicalis. NCBI lineage: Eukaryota > Metazoa > Chordata > Amphibia > Anura > Pipidae > Xenopus > Xenopus tropicalis. The sequence continues at coordinate 15,043,255 of NC_030677.2, read as the reverse complement.
TGTGTTGCTCTTCAACCTTTTTTTACATTCAATGTGGCTCTCAGTTAAAAAAAAAGATTGGGGACCCTTGATCTAGAACAGCGGTTCTCAACCCATGGATCGCAACCCCTTTGGGGGTCAAACAACCATTTCACATGTGTCGCCTAAGACCATGGGAAAACACATGTTTCCGATGTTCTTAGGAATAATTTTATGGTTGGGGGTCACCACAACATGAGGAACTGTATTAAAGGGTCGCGGCATTAGGAAGGTTGAGAACCACTGATCTAGAGGATTATAGATGATCTTTACTGACCAATCACCTTTGAGTCAATGTATTGAGCTAGAGAGAATGTATATCTTCCCATGATTCTATATCTACAAGTGTGGAGGAAACTGTTTGGCTAAGCATCGGTGTACCGCATGTTCTAGAGCATCCAATTAGAACAATGTAAGCTTTAACGGAATAGCTATGACCCATGCGTGTGTAGATGGTCACGTAGTCAGAGAACCTCAAAGGTTTCATGGAAAAAGTTTACAAGCAGTTGTTGTTCAAGACCTGAATTGCCAAGATATTAGTTTTACTACCCTTTCCTTCCGGTACATGTCCTTGTATCGTTCCAGATGGTCTCGGTTGCTCCTCTGATTGCTTTCATGTTGCCTGACTGTCATGAGTCTTGGGGGAAAACCCAGAGGAACCGTAATTGTATTTGGCAATAGGTCATGAACAGTTCTCCATTAGATCTATGAAACATTAAATCTACATAGATCTTATGCCAATGGGTAAAACAGCTTCATTTTAGTTTGGTGATGCAGTAGAACACTTTAATTCAGCCAATGGACAAACATGGGTAAACTTGGCTAAACTTGGCACACCAGTGCAGGAACGGCTGCCCCCGGGGCTACACAGCGAGGTATTTATATAAACTATAGTAGGGTTTCTGTAGCAAACACCCCAGCTGTACCAGTGCAGGAATGGCTGCCCCCGGGGCTACACAGCGGGGTATTTATATAAACTATAGTAGGGTTTCTGTAGCAAACACCCCAGCTGTACCAGTGCAGGAATGGCTGCCCCCGGGGCTACACAGCGCGGTATTTATATAAACTATAGTAGGGTTTCTGTAGCAAACACCCCAGCTGTACCAGTGCAGGAACGGCTGCCCCCGGGGCTACACAGCGGGGTATTTATATAAACTATAGTAGGGTTTCTGTAGCAAACACCCCAGCTGTACCAGTGCAGGAATGGCTGCCCCCGGGGCTAAACAGCGGGGTATTTATATAAACTATAGTAGGGTTTCTGTAGCAAACACCCCAGCTGTACCAGTGCAGGAATGGCTGCCCCGGGGCTACACAGCGGGGTATTTATATAAACTATAGTAGGGTTTCTGTAGCAAACACCCCAGCTGTACCAGTGCAGGAACGGCTGCCCCCGGGGCTACACAGCGGGGTATTTATATAAACTATAGTAGGGTTTCTGTAGCAAACACCCCAGCTGTACCAGTGCAGGAATGGCTGCCCCCGGGGCTAAACAGCGGGGTATTTATATAAACTATAGTAGGGTTTCTGTAGCAAACACCCCAGCTGTACCAGTGCAGGAATGGCTGCCCCGGGGCTACACAGCGGGGTATTTATATAAACTATAGTAGGGTTTCTGTAGCAAACACCCCAGCTGTACCGGTGCAGGAATGGCTGCCCCCGGGGCTACACAGCGGGGTATTTATATAAACTATAGTAGGGTTTCTGTAGCAAACACCCCAGCTGTACCGGTGCAGGAATGGCTGCCCCCAGGGCTACACAGCGGGGTATTTATATAAACTATAGTAGGGTTTCTGTAGCAAACACCCCAGCTGTACCGGTGCAGGAACGGCTGCCCCCGGGGCTACACAGCGGGGTATTTATATAAACTATAGTAGGGTTTCTGTAGCAAACACCCCAGCTGTACCGGTGCAGGAATGGCTGCCCCCGGGGCTACACAGCGGGGTATTTATATAAACTATAGTAGGGTTTCTGTAGCAAACACCCCAGCTGTACCGGTGCAGGAATGGCTGCCCCCGGGGCTACACAGCGGGGTATTTATATAAACTATAGTAGGGTTTCTGTAGCAAACACCCCAGCTGTACCGGTGCAGGAACGGCTGCCCCCGGGGCTACACAGCGGGGTATTTATATAAACTATAGTAGGGTTTCTGTAGCAAACACCCCAGCTGTACCGGTGCAGGAATGGCTGCCCCCGGGGCTACACAGCGGGGTATTTATATAAACTATAGTAGGGTTTCTGTAGCAAACACCCCAGCTGTACCGGTGCAGGAACGGCTGCCCCCGGGGCTACACAGCGGGGTATTTATATAAACTATAGTAGGGTTTCTGTAGCAAACACCCCAGCTGTACCAGTGCAGGAATGGCTGCCCCCGGGGCTACACAGCGGGGTATTTATGTAAACTATAGTTTACACTTTAATTTTTTGGTGTTACTGTTCCTTTAACATTTCCTAATGGGATATGGGAATAACGTGACACACAATATATAACAACCTCTTTCTATAAACAATCATATTGTTTTAATCAATCGCTTATGAGGGCAGAAGTTTTTCTTCTAGAAGCTTCGTTCGCAGGACAATTTGGGTTTCGCCAGTACTCGGTTCTTGTAACAAAACAAAACTATATTTTCAAGTCCATTGATATTTTTTTCAGTTCCCATTTTCCCTCGTGCCTTTCAACACATGCAGCTCTGCAATCAATCAACAGCTTTTTCTGTAACGAATGTTGCCTTTGTCCATGTGGTTTTAGAGTATGTGATTGTTTATGTTCTAATATTTTAGCAGGGTTGTCCAAAGCACATGTCCAAAAGTTTATAGTGGAAGTTCAACTGAGAATGAACTCTGAGCGTGTCGCAGACAGTAGGAACCTTTTGCTCTTACTCCTTTTACTGTGTGGGTTATAGTTATGAACACAACTTAAATAAAATGTTTTATTGACCAGATTGTGACATGATTACTAAAGTGTAGCATAAACACAGGTACACCAAGATGTGATGTAAAATATAAAAGGACTGGTAATACATGCCTTAATAATATTAAATACTAATAATTACTAAAATAATTTGCCAGTTCTTGAATGGAAACAGTGGGGAAGTAGCAGGGAGAAGGCACTGGAAAGAGGAGGATTTTAGAGAATGAAGAAAGAAGATACAGTTTCTATTGCACAGAGATTGGAGAAGGAAGAGGAGGGTTTTAGTAAAGAGAGAATGGAGAAGGAAGAGGAGGGTTCTAGCAAAGAGAGAATAGAGAAGGAAGAGGAGGGTTTTAGTAAAGAAAGAATGGAGAAGGAATAGAAGGGTTCAAGCAAACAGAGAATGAAGAAGGAAGAGGAGGGTTCTAGCAAAGAGAGAATGGAGAAGGAAGAGGAGGGTTCTAGCAAAGAGAGAATGGAGAAGGAAGAGAAGGGTTCAAGCAAACAGAGAATGAAGAAGGAAGAGGAGGGTTCTAGTAAAGAGAGAATGGAGAAGGAAGAGGAGGGTTCTAGCAAAGAGAGAATGGAGAAGGAAGAGGAGGGTTCTAGCAAAGAGAGAATGGAGAAGGAAGAGGAGGGTTCTAGCAAAGAGAGAATGGAAAAGGAAGAGGAGGGTTCTAGTTAACAGAGAATGAAGAAGGAAGAGAAGGGTTCTAGTAAAGAGAGAATGGAGAAGGAAGAGGAGGGTTCTAGTAAAGAGAGAATGAAGAAGCAAGAGCAGGGTTCTAGCAAAGAGAGAATGGAGAAGGAAGAGGAGGGTTCTAGTTAACAGAGAATGGAGAAGGAAGAGGAGGGTTCTAGTTAACAGAGAATGGAGAAGGAAGAGGTGGGTTCTAGTAAAGAGAGAATGGAGAAGAACGAAAAGAGTTCTAGTTAACAGAGAATAGAGAAGGAAGAGGAGGGTTCTAGCAAAGAGAGAATGGAGAAGAACGAAAAGGGTTCTAGTTAACAGAGAATAGAGAAGGAAGAGGTGGGTTCTAGTTAACAGAGAATGGAGAAAAAAGAGGAGGGTTCTAATTAGCAGATAATGAAGAAGGAAGAGGAGGGTTCTAGCAAAGAGAGAATGGAGAAGGAAGAGGAGGGTTCTAGCAAAGAGAGAATGGAGAAGGAAGAGGAGGGTTCTAGTTAACAGAGAATGAAGAAGGAAGAGGAGGGTTCTAGTAAAGAGAGAATGGAGAAGGAAGAGGAGGGTTCTAGCAAAGAGAGAATGGAGAAGGAAGAGGAGGGTTCTAGCAAAGAGAGAAGGGAGAAGGAAGAGGAGGGTTCTAGCAAAGAGAGAATGGAGAAGGAAGAGGAGGGTTCTAGTTAAAAGAGAATGAAGAAGGAAGAGAAGGGTTCTAGTAAAGAGAGAATGGAGAAGGAAGAGGAGGGTTCTAGTAAAGAGAAAATGAAGAAGCAAGAGCAGGGTTCTAGCAAAGAGAGAATGGAGAAGGAAGAGGAGGGTTCTAGTTAACAGAGAATGGAGAAGGAAGAGGAGGGTTCTAGTTAACAGAGAATGGAGAAGGAAGAGGTGGGTTCTAGTAAAGAGAGAATGGAGAAGGAAGAGGAGGGTTCTAGTAAAGAGAGAATGAAGAAGGAAGAGGAGGGTTCTAGCAAAGAGAGAATGGAGAAGAACGAAAATGGTTCTAGTTAACAGAGAATGGAGAAGGAAGAGGAGGGTTTTAGTTGACACAGAATGGAGAAAAAAGAGGAGGGTTCTAGTTAACAGATAATGGAGAAGGAAGAGGAAGGTACTAGGGTACTAGTTAACAGAGAATGGAGAAGGAAGAGGAGGATACTTGTAAACAGAGAATTATCCTCCTCTATCCCACAACCACAGTCCCTTCCCAGAGGCTATTGTCCCCTACTGCTACTTTAGGCACCATCTCTCCCTACTATACCTGCTATCCCACAGGCCCAGTCCCTTCCCAGAGGCTATTATCCCCTACTGCTACTATAGGCACCATCTCTCCCTACTATACCTGCTATCCCACAGCCCCAGTCCCTTCCCAGAGGCTATTATCCCCCCACTGCTACTATAGGCACCATCTCTCCCTACTATACCTGCTATCCCACGGCCCCAGTCCCTTCCCAGAGGCTATTATCCCCCCACTGCTACTATAGGCACCATCTCTCCCTACTATACCTGCTATCCACGGCCCCAGTCCCTTCCCAGAGGCTATTATCCCCCCACTGCTACTATAGGCACCATCTCTCCCTACTATACCTGCTATCCCACAGCCCCAGTCCCTTCCCAGAGGCTATTATCCCCCCACTGCTACTATAGGCACCATCTCTCCCTACTATACCTGCTATCCCACAGCCCCAGTCCCTTCCCAGAGGCTATTATCCCCCCCACTGCTACTATAGGCACCATCTCTCCCTACTATACCTGCTATCCCACAGCCCCAGTCCCTTCCCAGAGGCTATTATCCCCCCACTGCTACTATAGGCACCATCTCTCCCTACTATACCTGCTATCCCACAGCCCCAGTCCCTTCCCAGAGGCTATTATCCCCCCACTGCTACTATAGGCACAATCTCTCCCTACTATACCTGCTATCCTACAGCCCCAGTCCCTTCCAGAGACTATTATCCCCCACTGCTACTATAGGCACCATCTCTCCCTACTATACCTGCTATCCCACAGCCCCAGTCCCTTCCAGAGGCTATTATCCCCCCACTGCTACTATAGGCACCATCTCTCCCTACTATACCTGCTATCCCACAGCCCCAGTCCCTTCCCAGAGGCTATTATCCCCCCACTGCTACTATAGGCACAATCTCTCCCTACTATACCTGCTATCCCACAGCCCCAGTCCCTTCCCAGAGGCTATTATCCCCCACTGCTACTATAGGCACCATCTCTCCCTACTATACCTGCTATCCCACAGCCCCAGTCCCTTCCCAGAGGCTATTATCCCCCCACTGCTACTATAGGCACCATCTCTCCCTACTATACCTGCTATCCCACAGCCCCAGTCCCTTCCCAGAGGCTATTATCCCCCCACTGCTACTATAGGCACCATCTCTCCCTACTATACCTGCTATCCCACAGCCCCAGTCCCTTCCCAGAGGCTATTATCCCCCCACTGCTACTATAGGCACCATCTCTCCCTACTATACCTGCTATCCCACAGCCCCAGTCCCTTCCCAGAGGCTATTATCCCCCCACTGCTACTATAGGCACCATCTCTCCCTACTATACCTGCTATCCCACAGCCCCAGTCCCTTCCCTTTGTTCTTATCAGCATAGCATCATTCACTATGAGTAAGGCCCTGGACAATGTCATTTCTTGGAGCCCCATAAAGACAGCTCTGAACTCGGATTAGTGAGGGTTAACAATGTACAATAAACATTTGCATTCTACGATGACTTATTTCAGATACAGTACACGGAGTCATCACAATCCTTGAATCAACTGAGCTGAAGCTGAATAAACATTTTTGGGGTTTAACTCATCAGGCAAGCTTTGGTTTAATTTTCATTTGTATGACAAAGATCTCTGATTTGTTTAAGTCTTGAAAAACATATCGTTTTCAAACAAATCTGATTTGTATCTGCGGATCCAATCATCTGGACTTGTTCATTTAGACGTTTTCTGCCCCGAAACCACCAAAGAGATTCCATCTATTATCTAGTCAGTGACGGAAGTGCTGCCTGACCAACAGAGATTCTAAACAGAAACAGCTTGACTTCCAGTTGCGATATTGGCTAAAACATTTCAGATGTCACTCGTGAACCTTCAGGATTCTTCTTCCGCAATTTAGAAGGAGAAAACATAAGGGAGCTTGTAGGCAATGAGAGCACAATGGGGGCCATTTATTCAGGAGGCACCGCTCAAAATGCCACCTCTGTGCTGTCTTGGTTAAACCAAGGCTCCACTGGTTGATACTGTCGTACTTCATGGCTGTGCTCACACCACAAACCCCTAGTGGCCAATTATATATCTACATGTAAATAAACAAAGCAACCGCTAACTGAATGGCCATCTTTGGGGTGGCACTGGGAGCACGTGGTGTCAATGACCTTAGCAACCAGAGGGTGGTTTGAATGACTTGTTAGTTGTCTGCTTGCATGTGTGCTTTATTTCATACCTGGAACCGCTGCACTGTATCTGTCTCTACTGCACACCAATCAACTGGCGACCGGAGTAACCCCCTTCCCTCCTGCAATGTGGAGCATAGACTAATGCCCTGTCTGAAGCTCACAGTAACTGCTGATTTTTTTTAGACATAACGTGTATGTTGGCAAATTTCATGTTTGTGTTTCAGATGGCCATTGGCCAAGCGTCTCTGCTTGGAGAAGACTTCTGGGTGATAGGACCCTTTGTTATTATATACTTCATGGCTATTCAAATGTAATGTTCATTTCAATTTCTAATTATCATCTGAGTGTAGCCGACTACCAAGTTGGTAGCATGATGGATACTTCAAAGCCAGTCCTACATCGGAGGGCACTGGGAAATTGTGAATGACTTTGACACTGTATTTGTCTTGCTGTATGTTGGGGTCATTATATACATGGAATCGGCACTGTATTTATTCTTCCATGTGTTCTAGGGTATTATACATGGAACCTGCTGTGTGTTTTGGGGTCATTATATATGAAATTAGCACTGAATTGTCCTGCCATTCTGGGGTATGATACATGGAATTAGTGCTGTATTCATTCTTTCGTTTGTTCTGGGGTATTATACATGGAATTGGCACTGTATTCATTCTTCTGTGTGTTCTGGGGTATTATACATGGAATTGGCACTGTATTCATTCTTCTGTGTGTTCTGGGGTATTATACATTGAATTGGCACTGTGTTAATTCTTCCATGTGTTCTGGGCTATTATACATGGAATTGGCACTGTGTTCATTCTTCTGTGTGTTCTGGGGTATTATACATGGAATTGGCACTGTGTTCATTCTTCTGTGTGTTCTGGGGTATTATACATGGAATTGGCACTGTATTCATTCGTCTGTGTGTTCTGGGGTATTATACATGGAATTGGCACTGTATTCATTCTTCTGTGTGTTCTGGTGTATTATACATGGAATTGGCACTGTATTCATTCTTCTGTGTGTTCTGGGGTATTATACACGGAATTGGCACTGTATTCATTCTTCTGTGTGTTCTGGGGTATTATACATGGAATTGGCACTGTATTCATTCTTCTGTGTGTTCTGGGGTATTATACATGGAATTGGCACTGTATTCATTCTTCTGTGTGTTCTGGTGTATTATACATGGAATTGGCACTGTATTCATTCTTCTGTGTGTTCTGGTGTATTATACATGGAATTGGCACTGTATTCATTCTTCTGTGTGTTCTGGGGTATTATACATGGAATTGGCACTGTATTCATTCTTCTGTGTGTTCTGGTGTATTATACATGGAATTGGCACTGTATTCATTTTTCCATGTGTTCTGGGGTATTATACATGGAATTAGCACTTTATTCATTCTTCCCTGTGTTCTGGGGTATTATGCATGGAATTAGCACTGTATTCATTCTTCCATGTGTTCTGGGATATTATACATGGAACCTGCCATGTGGGTATTGTCTGGGGTATTAAGCATAGAATTGGCACTGTATTTATCCTGCCGTGTATTTTGGGGTCATTATATATGGAATTAGCACTGAATTTTCCTGCCATGTTTTCTGGGGGCAATATACTTGTAAATTTGAAAACAAAATATCTCTGAAGCAGAGTTCTGCCTTTTGCTCCCACACTACTTCCTGTTAGAGCTGCATTATTTCCTGTCAGGTGACACAGCCCAGCACAAAATGGCGGCTCAAGGGAAATGATGTAAAAGGGCAATATTTACTGATAAGATTCTTTAATAGGCCACTTAATATGATATGTTGGTTAAGTATTCATTCTGGGGGTGTAGTTTTCCTTTAATGACTTGTTGAACTGCTGTATTTTTAGTGGCGCTCTGACTCATCCCGGCCTGGACATTTGCACTTGTTGAGAGCAGGGTGAAAACAAGGCTTCCATATCTGATTCCAAGGTGGTTTGCAACCAACATTTATGGCTTTCGAAAACAGCTCGAAATTACAGGGAGAATTTAGTGGCCAACATTCTTGAGCAGTTTGTTAATCCAACTCAGCATTAATCCAATTGAGCTGGGAGGAATAAAGGAATCCTGCAGTGGAAACTGAATCGGAACAATGTTGTGAATGCAGCTCAAACATATTCTTCATCATAACCGCAGGCTTATGAGATAATTGATAGTTGTGAGGAACACAAAGTCTCGGGCCTACAGGGACCATGAATGGTGAAGGACCGTCCTGCGCGCTGACAGATGAAAGGACTTGTTGGGATCTCTGATAAACACCCTTGAGAAATGCACAATTACTTTTATTTTGTTGCCATTTTTATAACATGAGGTTGCAGATATCTGTGGCCCAAAGGTCTCACTGTTCTCGAGAACGTGGGAAAAACATTATAATAGAGAAAGGAAATCAGAATAAATGGGTTTGTCAGGTGTTGCACGATTTGCTGCTGCAGAATCATGTGACTCGTGCAGATAGAATCATGGGTAAATATTGTGCCTAGGGTGTTCCGTATATCTACAGGTATGGTGGGAACTGATAGTTACACCATGTGATATAGGGAAGGGGCGGGGCCCAACAAGTTGTGTAAATGAGGAGAGAAAATTTGTGAAACACATTAAAGTCAATAGGTGTTTTTTTTCATGGCATTTGTATGTATTGCAGTGAATGAGCATTTTTGCAATTTTTTAACGTTTTTTTTTTTGCACAAAATACATTAAATGCAATGAGCCTTTTTTGCAGATTTTTTTTTTCATGGAAAGTGCATTGAAGTCAGGGTTGGACTGGGCCAACCCAAATCTGTTCCACTGCCCAGGCCTCCCCCAATCCCCTGAGCCTGCTCCCTCTGGCCAGGCCTCCCCCAATCCCCTGAGCCTGCTCCCCTGGCCAGGCCTCCCCCAATCCCCTGAGCCTGCTCCCCTGGCCAGGCCTCCCCCAATCCCCTGAGCCTGCTCCCTCTGGCCAGGCCTCCCCCAATCCCCTGAGCCTGCTCCCTCTGGCCAGGCCTCCCCCAATCCCCTGAGCCTGCTCCCTCTGGCCAGGCCTCCCCCAATCCCCTGAGCCTGCTCCCCTGGCCAGGCCTCCCCCAATCCCCTGAGCCTGCTCCCCTGGCCAGGCCTCCCCCAATCCCCTGAGCCTGCTCCCTCTGGCCAGGCCTCCCCCAATCCCCTGAGCCTGCTCCCCTGGCCAGGCCTCCCCCAATCCCCTGAGCCTGCTCCCCTGGCCAGGCCTCCCCCAATCCCCTAGCCTGCTCCCCCTGGCCAGGCCTCCCCCAATCCCCTGAGCCTGCTCCCCCTGGCCAGGCCTCCCCCAATCCCCTGAGCCTGCTCCCCTGGTCCCCTAGCCAGGCCTCCCCCTAGCCCACTAGCTTGCCCGAGCTGCCCCCTCTCCCCTAATCAAAGCCGCAATCTTAAGGAGGTAAAAGGGACGTGGTGTAGAAAGGGGTGGGGGCAGATCTTGGGAGGAGGGGCCTGTAACGAGTAGTTTATATAAAGGGTTCCCCATAGCTTGGTGTGTTTCCCATCACTAAATCATTTATACCATGTGATACATTCACACAGAATGATGGGTAAGTGGGAGGGGCCTGTAACTAGCAGTTTATAGGAGGAGCTCCTCATAGCTAGGTGTGTTTCCCATCACTGATTCAGTTATACCATGTGATACATTCATATAGAATGATGGGTAAGTGGGAGGGGCCTGCAACTAGCAGTTTATAGGAGGAGCTCCTCATAGCTAGGTGTGTTTCCCATCACTGATTCAGTTATACCATGTGATACATACACACAGAAAGATAGGTAAGTGACCTTCCATTTATCCACATTAAATCTCATCTGCCACTTAGCTGCCCAGATTGCCAGTTTGCCCAGATCCTGCTGCAAGGATGCCACGTCCTGGGTAGAACTGACTGGGCTGCAGAGTTTTGTGTCATCTGCAAACACTGATACATTACTCATAATACCCTCCCCTAAGTCATTTATGAACAAATTAAACAAAAGTGGACCCAGTACAGAACCCTGAGGGACCCCACTGAGAACCTTATTCCAAGTAGAGAATGTACCATTAACAACCACCCTCTGTACCCGATCCTGTAGCCAGTTTTCTATCCATCTGCAAACGACTTCACTAAGACCAATAGACCTTAGCTTAGAAAGCAGTCATTTGTGGGGAACGGTATCAAATGCTTTGGCAAAATCCAAATAGATTATATCTACTGCATCCCCACTGTCCAGCTTCTTAGCAACCTGATCATTAAAAAAAACCATGCTGATTACTGCTCACAATGCCATTCTCTAGAACATAATCTTGAATGTGGTCCCTTAACAAAGCCATCACAGATGTCAAACTTACCGGCCTATAATTGCCAGGCTGAGATTACATCATCTTTCCTACAAACCCTTTGTACCATACCAGATAAAAGAGATTCTGAGAAAATCAGAAATAGAGGCCTGGAAACTGAACTAAGCTCTCTCAGTACCTGAAGGTGTATCCCATCTGGCCCTGGTACCAAATCCTGCACCAACCACTGACTAGATTGATCTGTGTCCCTATTGGTTGGGACTCAAAAATCGAACTCCTTAGGCTAATGTCCCATGGAGCGATTTAGTTGCCCGTGATAGATCTCTGCTACCTTGGGTGACTAATTGCTCCGAAAATGCCTTTCCACCAGCAAAAAAAGCCATCACTGATGGAAAGGCCTATGCATCGCTTTGGTTTTGTAAAGTCACACAACATTATCTCCTGCAGGCTACTTCACGCAACTTTGGAAAACCGAATCGCTGTGCAGCCCTTTCCATCAGTGACTGCCTTTGTTGCCGATGGAAAGACATTTTTAGAGCAATTTGTCACCCACGGTAGCAGAGATCTATCACGGGCAACTAAATCGCTCTGTGGGACATTAGCCTTAAGGTGCCCGAACACCTTCAGTTCCGCTCGCTCGGTGATGTCGCCAAGTGAGCGGATCTTCTCCCGATATCCCCCACCTACGGGTGGGCGATATCAGGAGAATCCAGGCTAATTTGATCGTTTGGCCCTATAACGACGGGCATAGGCAATGTCAGTTCGGAAACCGCATCAACGAGCCAATGGGGTCCCCAATCCGGCTAGATTTTCTAACCAATTTCAGGCCAGATATTGGTCGGGAAGCCCGTCGGTAGTGCCCATACACGGGCCGATTAGCTGCCGAATCTGTCTAAGGGATCCATATCGGCAGCTAGAATCGGCCCGTGTATGGGGACCTTTAGTTGTATACACTGACGGAAACAACTGATTAACTACATATTATGGTGAAATTTGTTATCCTATCCTATGAACTTTGGTAAACAGCAATGTTTTTGCCACAAATCCGGGGCCTGTCCGGGACAGACTCGATCTTAAAGAGACACTAAACAAAGAATATCGGACTCATTACTGCCGAAGCCAACTCTAGGGGTGAGACGGGGCACTTCGCTCCAGATTTATGCACTGAAGTCTATTTTGCTCCCTGTTGCCTTGTGATTTATCCGCTGCTCCCTGGGATGTGTAGGCTGCTAATCATAACACGGCTTTCTAAGCAAACAGATCTGTGGAAATTTCTATCATTTGTTTTTCATGAACTTCAAAGAAAGTTTGAACAGAAATGTCCTAAGAGGATAAAAAAAAACCTGGATGATTAAAATAACATCAAATCACCATAAATCCCAGTTAATACTGCAGCCTGGTAGCACTTCATCTCTCTAACAACTTCCATTTGGAAAGGGAAGCGGCAGTTTGACACAGAACTTATCATTTATGCCCAATCGTGTATTTGGAAAGTGGCAGTCAGTCGTGTGTTTGTGTAGCGCGTTTACTTTGAGCAGATATCTGTGGCTGTGTCCGTATTCACTAAGCCACACTGAGGGGGCACAATATAGTGTCATTGTAGCGTTCCTGGGAAAATGTCCAGGAAATTTCACCCCATAGAGATTATACTCTTATTACTTGTGCCTTCCCATGGTCAGCGCCCTACTCCTTGGGCCGGAAAAAAAACCAATTGCAAGGCAGAGATTCTAGTGCTGAATGGGCATACAAGAGCCTGAGCCAGCAGTAAGAGCAGGGTTCTCTTGTGCACTGTGTTGCCCCAAGCACTCTTGCCAAGACTTGTCTAATCAACTGTGTTCCCAATTTGGGCTATGTTGGTGGGGCCCCCTAGCCTAGGTGTTACTGACAGGCAGGCAATTGAGGCTTCGGGTCGGGTGGGTAAATGGTTCTTGCTTCTTCTTCTCTGCTGCTGCCTCTGCCATGTTCCATTGGCCCCCAAGCATTTCATGGCATACTTTGGCCCCCAAGTGTTTCATGACACAGTGAAAGCCCCCCTCCCCATGCTCTGGCAGACTTTTTAAGATTTATACAATGTGGGAAGTAATGTAACAGTCTCAACTCACAAGGTTGCCACAAGCTCTTCAGATGGGTGCAACCAGCACTGGAAGGTCCTCCACTCTGCAAGACGCCCATGGCTCTCTTGTGCCCTGCGTCGCCCCAGCACTCTTGCCAGGGCTTCTCTAATAAACTGTGTTTCCAATTTGGGTTATTTTGTTGGGGCCCCCTAGCCCAGGTGTTACTGACAGGCAGGCAATTGAGGCTTCAGGATGGGTGTGTTAATGGTTCTTGCCTCTTCTTCTCTGCAGCTGCCTCTACCATGTTCCATTGGCCCCCAAGCATTTCATGGCACACTGTGGCCCCCCCAAGTATTTCATGACACAGTGAAAGCCCCCTGCCCCATGCTCCGGAAGACTTTTTAAGATTTATGTAATGTGGGAAGTAATGTAACAGTCTCAACTCACCAGGTAACCACAAGCTCTTCAGATGGGTGAAACCAGCACTGGAAGGTCCTCCACTGTGCAAGACCCCCATGGCCACAAACATGTTCTATTGACCTAATGCTAGCTCTCCAAGTCCTTAATGATGGGCAAGTTAGGTGCTTATGTTGAGTGAAACTGGCTTGTTGTGCTTTGCCGAAAACAGTAAAAGTTTGCCGAAATGCAATGAATTTAGTGGTAACGCAACATTAACATTGCATTTTTTGTACTGATGAGCACATTTTTTCACCAGACATGGATTTTGTCTGGCCTTGTTAGAGAAGCTTCTTTCCACTATGCTACAACTGTTCTTCATAGATAAAAAAGCTCCTATGTGACAAACCGCATAAGTATTATAAATCCTCTCTTTGTTATGATACTGGGTGGGAGTGGGTGGGGTTCCTGGGAAGGAGAAAATACTGTTATTCTTTAATTGTCTAGAGTATCTTGATCAATGTTTACGTACTTATGGCTGTTGGGGTCGGGCCAAGGAAAGTGTGCAGGCCAACCTTCATTCCCTTATATCCCCCTACTTATTGTTGTATTCCGTTATATCTATAGTAATAAGTCAAATCAACTGGATTTGCTGTTTTATTTTTTTTTCTTGAAGACGTTTCACAAGTCATCCAACTGGCTTTCTCCATTCAGAATGACTTGTACAAAGATCTTCCTGGAGTTAAATACCCTGGAATCTTGCTCCAATCGGCGGGATTGTGTCTTTTGGGTGAACCAGTTTCTGTCTCAGTGTGTTGCTGGGCTTAAATGCAGTCAGGGATGTGGCCGCTCATCAACTACATGTGGAAGGACCAAGTTCTTTCGTCTTTCATGCTTTCCACCTTCACACCTAGTTTTGGTGTTATTGCTTCTCTATCTCCCGGCTATTACAAAGGCCCAATCTGGATACCCATAAGTTGTAAGGGCCCCTCTGAGATATTTCAAATCTTTCACCTAAGCCTCTGTTCTGGTGGGGATCTTGTCTGCTCTGTGGCGTAGGGTTCTGATAACCCCCTGTTTGTGATCTCTTGGATGGTGGGGTTAAAATAGAAGTACAATTCTGCTTTGGCACCTCCCCTGGATGGTTTAATAACACCCTATAGCAAGAGTCCAAGGTAGCTAACTCCAGAAAGATCTCTGTACAAGTCATTCTAAATGGAGAAAGCCAGTTGGATGACTAGCAAAACAAAAATTCAGCAGGTCCGGTTGATTTGACCCTTTGTCCAGACCAAGGTTCCTATGTTGCACCTTTTTCCACAGTGGCAGACGGCTCCCTATATAGATAGGGGGAGGCCTTGGGGAGGGCTTCCATCCCATTGGCTGTGTAGTAGGCAAGAAATGCATAATAATGAGGCCTAGTGATGAGCGAATTTTTTCTCCAGGCATGGATTTGCAGCGAATTTCCACCATTCGCCATTGGCGAATTGTCTCGTGAAACTTCCGTGAAAATTAGCCACAGAAAAATGGCGAATGGTGGAAATTCGCAGCGAATCCATGCCTGGAGAAAAAATTTGCTCATCAGTAGGCCTCATTATTATGCAGTCGCATCAAAAAAAGATGCGGTCGCGGCAAAATTGGGCATGGTTGCTTAAAAAATGGGTGCGGTCGAGTCAAAAAAGGTGCCGTCGCATAAAAAAACCCGCCAGTGACAAAAAAAAATGTCTGCGGGCGTCAGAAAATAGACGTGGGCGACAAAAAAGACGCAGGAGTCAAAAAAATTGTGCGACAAATGCGTTTCGCTAATTTTTCCCCGTTTCGCGAATTTTCTTGCCGTTTCGTGAATTTTATGGCGAAGCGAAACGGGACAGATTGGGTCATCACTAATAAGGCCCAAATTCCATTGTAAAATTGTACTGAGAAAAAAAGTCCACTCATCTCTAGTAGGTGAAACTCATTGCGGTACATTCTAGAAGTGCAAAGGGTTGTGTCTAAAAACGGACGGCTGAACTCTAGTGTGGCAAGATGCATTGTGGGCAGAACTGGTGACACTTGGCCAATATTTGACACTTCGCACCTTATCTTGTCTATAGTTTTTGGAAACACATCCCATATTTCTATGAAATGCAAAGCTTTATAACTAGTGATGAGCGAATCTGTCCTGTTTCGCCATAAAATTCGCGAAATGGCAAGAAAATTTGTAAAATGGTGAAAATTTGACGAAACGCATTTGTCACTCTTTTCTTTTTTGTCGCCCGCACTTTTTTCATGCAACCGCGCCCAAATTTCGTTGCAACTGCACCCAATTTTATGTGACTGCGTCCAATCTGATGTGATCGTGCCTTTTTTTTTGACGCGTGGCGAAAAAAAAATTTACGCACAGCAAATTTTTCCGCGGCAAATTTTCACAGAAATTTCGTGAAACAATTCGCCAATGGCAAAATGTGGAAATTCGCTGCAATCCATGCCTGTCGAAACAATTCACTCAGCACTATTTTTAACTAGATTCCTGGTCCATTTAGCTACAGTAGGTTCCTCCTCAATCGGGTCTGTACTAAACCCCCACTGCCAAAGACGTGGAATAGCACAACTACACTATGATAGATGAATTGGGCAGAAAAAAAACAAGAAAAATACCTCAACTTTAAGAACAAACTAAGATTAAAGTTAAGAAAATAGTAAGAACTCGGAGGAGAACAACGTCAAGAAAAGGTCCTTCTGCTCCTACTCCGGAAAAGGCACTCACACAGGGAATCCGCACGGAATTCACCGTCTGCCTGACCCCAGGAACATAGGCTGTGATTTGTAGTCTGCACCTGAGTAATACATTTATTTTATGAACCGGCCCATAAATCATTGATCTTCCATGAAAAAGAGAAAGTCAGCAGAAACACAAAAAGAAGTTGCGTTCCCGGCGACAGTTCCCTCACTCATCGTCTCCTACTCGCCCTCCTCAGCCTCGGAGTGAGCTTTGACGCCTATGGTTTGTAACATAAACACTCAGAGGAAATTTGTCTTAGATTGAATAATATGCGTAACCTTTCCATTAAACAAACACGACTGGTGAGTAAGAGCTCCGAGTCTGACGGCAGGCAGATCCCCCGCTGTTTCACTGGTTTCTACGTTAAACAGTTCACAGAAAACCCCAATCCCTGACCAACCGCAAGCGAAGACTTTGACAGCTCCCCTCAGAGCCTTTATTCAGTTACACATTGAAGGCAGAGCTGTTCTTTCAGCCGCCTAATCCCACGCCGTAATTTGCTTTATTTCAGATTCTCTTTCCTTTTTTTTCTCTTGCTTTGATTGGCCTTTCATGAGTACCGTATATACTCGAGTATAAGCCGATCCAAATATATGCCGAGGTACCTAATTTTACCTAAGAAAACTGGAAAAACGTATTGACTCGAGTATAAGCCTAGGGTGGGAAATGCAGCAGCTACTGCTAAGTTTCAATAATCAAAATAAATACCAATAAAATTACAATAAATGAGGCATCAGTGGGGTATAGGTTTCTAATTATTTTGTACAAAGAAAACTAGTTCTGTAAGTGGAGAAGAAGGTCAACAAAAACAATATGGTATCAACAATGATACCTTAAGAATACTACCCCCCTTAGCTCAATCAGCAACCAAGCGAAAACACAAAGCGTTAAAATCCTTCAAAACTATGGTTTATATAGAATATAAAGTGCAATGTATAGTGCAGAATGGGACAGGTGAGGATGGTAGATGAAGATAAATTTGGGAGCGGGCCAGGGCACTGGAGGGTCTGGTTGCGGGGGGGCCTAATTTGCACACAAATGACAGAAGGTGCTAGTCTGGAGGGACCCATGGCACCCAATTCTGGGGTGCTGAAAAACTAGGCTTATACTCGAGTATATACAGTAATCTCAGTATGCTGTGCTCGAATGAGCATTTCCTATTATTGGAATGGGAGGTTATGGCTGCGGCTTGAAGGAAACACTATAACACTAACGATCAGCGAAATTTTTTGGCAGATGTGAATTCGACGGGAATCTCCGCATTTCGCCATTGGCAAATTTTGTTCACGAAATGGCATAAAAAATTAGTGAGGCAAGTGAGGAAAAAGTTATGTGATGAGTAGTGATGAGCGAATCTGTCCCATTTCGCATCACTGGAAAATTTGCAAAACGACAGTAAAATTTGCAAAACGACTTTTTTTGTCGCCCACATTTTTTTGTCACGTGTGTCTTTTTGTTGCCGTGACCACAACTATTTGGAAATTTTTCCAAACAATTCACCAATGCTGAAATGAAAAAATCCACTGTGAATCCATGCCTGGCGAAAAAATCACTAGTGATGAGCGATTTTTTATTTTACCAGGCATGGATTTGCCGCAAATATCCATATTTCGCCATTGCCAAGAATTTAAAAAAGTCACATGAGTCAAAAAAAAGTGCGGTAGCCACATTTTTGTTTTCCCGAAAACAGAACAGATTCACTCATCACTATATACGACTCGTTTTCAGTTGGTAGGCACAAAAACTGACATATTAGAACTAGCGATGAGCGAATCTGCTGAAAAATTAGCAAAACAACGAAAAATTTGAGAAATACACAAATGTGATGTGTGTGACTTGTATGGAAATGGCCATGAATTTTTTGATGCCCCGGCCCTGGTGGGACCCAACCCGATCCCTTTTACCACTGCCCCGGCCGCTGGTGTCTTCCCCTGACGCGTTGTCAGGATGTTGGGCGGGTGGTGGGGGCCCCTGTGGGAGGAAAGGGGACGTGGCCAGCGGGGCACCCCCCCAGTCCAACCCTGGAAAATGCCCTTTTTTGCCCATCGCTAGTTTTAAGTCATAGCTAATGGTGATCTAATTTGCTTCATAGTCTATTTTTTGTCTTATTATTCTCTCAGTCTTTAAGGAGGATGCACCATAGTCTGTTACGTTTCTTTCCTTTTTTTTTCATTTCAAGCAACCAGATAACTGAATGCTGATTGGTTGCTTTGGATCATTGGGACAGGAAAAATGGATCTTACTTTAGCAAAGGATTCTGTGAATGTTACATTGCAATTGCCTCAAAGCTTCAAAAAGTTGGACAGAAATGAAGTAGGTATCAATAATATTGATGAGCGAATCTGTCGCGTTTCGCTTTGCTGAAAATTTTGTGTAACTTTTTTGACAAAACCGCAATTTTTTTTTTGACACAGCTGCTACTTTTTTTGCCGCAACTGCAACTTTTTCTCTGCCAATGGCATAGTTGTGTCATGAATTATCCACGGTGATTTTTTTGGAGCTTTTTTAAAGCGACCACAACTTTTTTCTCAATCCACCAATGACAAAATGTGGAATTTCGCCACAAATCCAAACCTGAAAATTTCACTCATCACTAATCAAGTATAAAAATGTCTTTGAGACCCCTAATATGGATGACTTGTATTATAGTTGGGTCATGAAGTATCCATGGTGTCTTCTCTCAATTTCTTATTTAAAATTATTGGGATTTCAGCTGCTCTTAAGTCCCGTTAAGACGTTCTTTACAAATAGAGCAACCTGAGCGACAGCAGGTGGAGTAGAAGCTGTGTCTGTCAGGCAGATTTAATAAACTTGTTTCCACAAATGTCTGGCATTTACTAAAAAATCTGAAATGAAAAAGTCTGCCCAGGAAAAGTCGTAAAAAAACATCAAAAATCCGAAACCTCGAAAGTGTCTAAGCAAAAGAAGGATCCTCCAGTAAAGGGACATCTGCCATTGACTTCTACAGGATCTCAGCAAACTTTAGCTGGAGAATTGTCAGATTCTAGCCCATTCATTAAAACACAAGTTCGAATCCCGAATGGGATAAATTCAGATTGGATACGATAATTTCTGAAGATCGCAAATATCATGAAAATACTTAAGAAAAAATCGTATTAGTCACGATAATATCGTATTGGTGATCCGAAAGTCATGAAATTTTCGTACCAAACGATTGTAAACAGTGGCAGAACCTTTCCGAATTTCTTGTGCAAGTGTACTAAAAAGTCGCGCAAGCGCGAAAAAATCGGCGAAAATACGCTCGGAGCGTTCATGTCTTAATAAATCTCCCCCCTTGTGTCTCAACCCTTTCTCCTTGTAGATTGTAAGCTCTTTTGGGCAGGGCTCTCTTCACCTCTTGTATCGGTTACTGATTGCTTTATATGTTACTCTGTATGTCCAATGTATGGAACCCACTTATTGTACAGCGCTGCGGGATATGTTGGCGCTTTATAAATAAATGTTAACAATAGTAATTCTTAGACGTTTTGTCATATAGTAAATCTCAGAAAAGTCTAAACTTTACTTTTTCTGAAACTTTTAGTGCTAAAAATATGAATCGGAATCGGACATCTTTAAATAACTAGTGTTTGCCCCATTGCTGTGGTGAGGGAAAATGCAGCAAGATGTTGTGCCTTTGTGTGCTGCGGGGTTTGCTCCATCTGTAGCACTGTCATGTTTCTCATGGTTTATTGGAGCTGAGACAGCCTCTCCTTCACCTCCCACAATGGAACCTGGGTGTGATACAGAACTGGCCACATGGAGGAGAAGTAAAGTAGCAACTGGAACTTCCAATGCAAAGTACGGAAAACATCAAAACAGAGTCAGGAACAGGCCAAGTTCAGGGCAGGCAGCAGGGGTCCAAACCAGAAACAAGGTCAGCAGGGATTCATCAGGCAGAAGAGTCCAGAAATCAGGCTGGGTTTGGTAACAAGTCCTGAATACAAAGCTTAGGCTGGTAGGCAACGATCACTGTACGAGGAGTTGAGGGCCTCCATTTAGCACAAGTGCGTTGAATTCAACTCACGGGAGCAGTGGATGTTGCAACACAAACACAATGTAAGCACGCATGAGCGTCAGATATGTGGCCAGGGCAGATGGACCTATGCAGCCTTTGCACCTTACAAGCACCAAGATAACATAAGGTATCACTGACCAGCTCCATCTGTGTTTCATCAAACATAATAATATTACATGTTTTTAGTTTTGTTATTTTGTTTTTGTCTTTATCTCTAGGAATGAAAAATGACATCTCAACCATCACACATTTCTAAGGAAAGGCCAATCAGCAGCTGGACAGCTCCCAACCCTCATCTCCTAACGTTTCTCCAGATACTTCCCCGATATCTTGAGACTTGTGAGGTTTACACTCGTCAGAATGCAAGCCAAAGATTTAGCCAATCAGAATATTACAATGCATGCTATATACCCACATCACTATGCTGTTGGAGGACACTGGAGCAAACCAACACAACAGGGGGAAAGCACAAAAAGTCTATGCTGACCATGGTCACGGTGGATTCCACAATCCCAGCAGCACTTGGTGGTGGTGTGGTGAACACCTTCCAGAACTCCCATAAAGAGCTGCTATTTACATTATACTGGCAGAGAATGAGATACAGTTGTAACTGTCCCACCTACTTGACCTTCCAACCTCAGCTGCCTGACGAGCTCCATCATCAATCAGTGTTTTATCAAAGGCTCCCATAAGAGTCCTCGTAAACTTTACAATGCTGCGTTCCACAGAAGAATTTGGAATTTCTTTGTATAATCTACCAATATGTTCCATAAGCATCAACCTTTATAGCAGCTATCTTTTTTCTTTTTTTGGGTAATAAGAGCCATATGATGAATTTCCACGTAAGGCATTATCTCAGTGCTTCTGATGTTGAACCTACATATGTAACTAATGTTTCTTCTATCATCCTTATCTCAAATGGAAAGTACTTCAAGGGGCAAATGACACCAAGAGGTGAAATTGCTGCGAAAGCTTTTGCTCATGTTTTTGGCTTAGACCGGCCTTTTGAGCATTAGGCAGTTCCAGCGCTATGGTCAGCGCTTTGCACTCAAAAGACTTCATTTGGCTTCGCTTCAGGAGACAAGGGCTACCATCAGTCAATTTCCTGCCGCAGTAAAAATCAGATTCTTCCCTTTGCTCTCTTTCCTTCCAAGTCTTAACTCTGCCCCACCCATTGAAACAGGCCAATGTATGACCAGATGAGAAGTCAACATTGCAAAAAAATAGTCAAACATTCCTTCCAGCAGCCTTATCGGTCAGTTCTTCCCCAACCCCAATGTCTAATGTTACAGCCAGATATCCATATCGGATCATTTTTCTCTCTTTTTGCCCTGTGTACTTACTTTGATCCTCAAGGGGGGTTCCTCAGCATCTCCAACCTTCTCCTTCCATCCCTACCAATATCACTGGGTTCTTGTATCTGTAGATACCATCAGGACCCATTATCCTTGAGTGTTCCCTTACTTGCCTTTGTCTAACTCCTGCAGAATGACACGTAGACCTTTTCATTTCATTCGCTCTTCAAGCACTTTCAATATGGGTATCTAGCTGTAACATTAGACATTGGGACATTCTAAGTCCCAATGTCTAATGTTACAGCTAGATATCCATATTGGATCATTTTTCTCTCTTTTTGCCCTGTGTACTTACTTTGATCCTCAAGGGGGGTTCCTCAGCATCTCCAACCTTCTCCTTCCATCCCTACCAGTATCACTGGGTTTTTGTATCTGTAGATACCATCAGGACCCATTATCATTGAGTGTTCCCTTACTTGCGATGGTCTAACTCCTGCAGAATGACACGTAGACCTTTTCATTTCATTCGCTCTTCAAGCACTTTCAATATGGATATCTAGCTGTAACATTGGGACATTCTAAGTCCCAAAGTCTAATGTTACAGCTAGATATCCATACTGGATCATTTTTCTCTCTTTTTGCCCTGTGGACTTACTTTGATCCTCAAGGGGGGTTTCTCAGCATCTACAATCTTCTCCTTCCATCCCTACCAGTATTCCTGGGTTCTTGTATCTGTAGATACCATCAGGACCCATTACCATTGTGTTCCCTTACATGTGATGGTCTGACGTTTTCACTTCATTCGCTCTTCAAGCACTTTCTCTTTGGGAGCTGAATAATGGAAGAAGCAAGCGTTACATATGGGGATTTAACAGCAGAAGCCCCGGAGGCTTTACAAGAATATACAGTATATGGCTTCAATCAAGTTTGTTCTTCACAAGAATATATTAAGCTAAATAAAGAAATTCCAGATACTTCTGTTGAGCACAATGTTGTAAAGAATAGAAGTACTTTTATCAGGGGATCGGTTGGGTTTGTGGTAAAACTCATCAAAGAACAGAGGTTGAAGATTGAGGTGGGTGGGAGAGGTACAGCCGTATCTCATTGGCTGCCAACATAAGCCAATGCTTTGTTCACTGGACTATTACACTCATCTGCTCTAGGTTGTGAACCTACCTCCTCCATATTCCTTGATGAGATTCTACTGTAGGTCCAGCTCTTCGTAGTTCTTGGGAGGTCGGTTGATCCTGCTTGTCACATGGTGTTATACTTAGAACTCCCATACTGCACTTCCATAATGAGAGCTCCCATAATGCCTACGCCAGGGAAACATACATCATGTAATGTCTAAACTTCCCATTGCACAGAAATTGATAGCTGTTAAAGGGTTGGTTACCTTTGAGTTAATGTTTAGCATGACAGCCAATAGGAGTTAAGTTTGCTGCTAGTACTATGCATGACATCATATAAGGAAGTAAAAAAAGTAGGGATGTGCCGAACCTAGTTTTTTGGGTTCAGCCGAACCCCCGAATCCACCCCGATGCATTCGGCCAAATATTGAACCAAATCCAAATCCAGAATTCGGTATTCAGCCAGGATTCGGCCTTTTTTGGCAGGGATCAGTTTTGGCCGAATGGGGAGGACAGTGGAATTCGGCCAGGACAGTGGATTCGGCCAAAACCGAACCCCGCCAAAAAAGGCTGAATCCTGGCTGAATACAGAACCGAATCCTGGATTCGGTGCATCCCTAAAAAAAGTGACTGTAGTTTTTATAGGGGTCACTGACCCCCCCCCCCCCAAGCACAGAGTCTGTGCAGAGGCAAACACTTAGCAGAGGGATGTCTCTGATAGTTTTTGTTAGTAGGGTTTCCACCTTTTTAATGTAAATTTACTGGCCAGCAGGGGGGGCAGCAACAAAAGGGGTGGGCTGTCTCATAGAAGGGGGCAGGGCAGTGGCAAAAGGGGCGGGGATATGACGTTATGAACGTTGCAAGGAGGATCGGGGAAGGAGAAGAAGGAAGAGGAAAGGTAAGTTTGGGGTGGGCTGTGGGCGGATTGAGGGTTAAGGGGGCGGGCCAGGGGCTGAACTACAGGATTTACTGGCTACATTGCTGGTAAATTTGTAATACTGGCCCCGGCCTAGGCAGGTCCAACTATGTATGGGGCAAAGATTGTTCTATTAATGTGAACTGTTAGATTGGAACATACAAAGATGAACAACCCCTTTAACATCTGTTGCATTTAATATAATGATATCTCAGATTCCAAGTTAAGGCCAGATACCAACACATAACCAGGGTGAATAATTCGGCACATTCCCCTCCTGTACCTATAGGAGAGGGTGAGCCTTCCCTGCAGAAATTCCAGCTTCTCTCTCCAATAGGAACTTGGCAGGAGCGCGGAATGCAGCCATCGCCGGCTGTGATGAGGTATCCGAAGAGCCGCGGACGCACGCCGACGTATTCCAACTCCAAATAAACCCTCTGTTTATAAAGTCCTGGGGAAAAAGGAAATTTGACCTTTCACCGCGTATCCTCGAGAAACAATATTTACAAAGACAATATGAATCGTGCGCCGTATGGGGGGTGGGGTTGGATCAAGCCGATCATTTGGAATTTGGTCTCTGAGCCCATCCACGTGTTCTTTGTTTTGACAAATAACAGTTTAAAAAAAAAAAACGGAGAAAAGAAAAATCGGTGACCTCCGTTTGCCAAATTCCTCGCAGATACAAATGAGCAGCCCTTCATCAGGCGCGGCGCTTGGCTGCCCCGTGGTGACCCCCACAAGCAGCACGCCAAGCTTTTCTTTCAATATTTTGAAATGATCTGCTTCAATGCAAATCAAAATTTGGAAAAAAAAAACTGAAGAATTTAAAAAAAAGTCCATATGTCCTCTTAGCTATAATGTGAATCTCCCCAGGGACATCTCTGATCCACCAAAGCTATTTCTGGGCCGGCAGCCAGCTCCATTGGAGCCTTAGAGATATATTACTGTACGGGGCAAACTCACCTTCTTTTCCTGATTTGTCCTTTGCTTAGTGACATAGTGGCATTACTACCATTCAATGGCTGTTCTGCCCCCAATAAGGGGTAATTATATCTTAGTTGGGATCAAGTACAGGTACTGTTTTATTATTACAGAGAAAAGGGAATCATTTAACCATTAAATAAACCCAATAGGGCTGTTCTGCCCCCAATAAGGGGTAATTATATCTTAGTTGGGATCAAGTACAGGTACTGTTTTATTATTACAGAGAAAAGGGAATCATTTAACCATTAAATAAACCCAATAGGGCTGTTCTGCCCCCAATAAGGGGTAATTATATCTTAGTTGGGATCAAGTACAGGTACTGTTTTATTATTACAGAGAAAAGGGAATCATTTAACCATTAAATAAACCCAATAGGGCTGTTCTGCCCCAATAAGGGGTAATTATATCTTAGTTGGGATCAAGTACAGGTACTGTTTTATTATTACAGAGAAAAGGGAATCATTTAACCATTAAATAAACCCAATAGGGCTGTTCTGCCCCAATAAGGGGTAATTATATCTTAGTTGGGATCAAGTACAGGTACTGTTTTATTATTACAGAGAAAAGGGAATCATTTAACCATGAAATAAACCCAATAGGGCTGTTCTGCCCCCAATAAGGGGTAATTATATCTTAGTTGGGATCAAGTACAGGTACTGTTTTATTATTACAGAGAAAAGGGGAATCATTTAACCATTAAATAAACCCAATAGGGCTGTTCTGCCCCCAATAAGGGGTAATTATATCTTAGTTGGGATCAAGTACAGGTACTGTTTTATTATTACAGAGAAAAGGGGAATCATTTAACCATTAAATAAACCCAATAGGGCTGTTCTGCCCCAATAAGGGGTAATTATATCTTAGTTGGGATCAAGTACAGGTACTGTTTTATTATTACAGAGAAAAGGGAATCATTTAACCATTAAATAAACCCAATAGGGCTGTTCTGCCCCCAATAAGGGGTAATTATATCTTAGTTGGGATCAAGTACAGGTACTGTTTTTATTATTACAGAGAAAAGGGAATCATTTAACCATGAAATAAACCCAATAGGGCTGTTCTGCCCCAATAAGGGGTAATTATATCTTAGTTTGGGATCAGTACAGGTACTGTTTTATTATTACAGAGAAAAGGGAATCATTTAACCATGAAATAAACCCAATAGGGCTGTTCTGCCCCAATAAGGGGTAATTATATCTTAGTTGGGATCAAGTACAGGTACTGTTTTATTATTACAGAGAAAAGGGAATCATTTAACCATGAAATAAACCCAATAGGGCTGTTCTGCCCCAATAAGGGGTAATTATATCTTAGTTGGGATCAAGTACAGGTACTGTTTTATTATTACAGAGAAATCACTTTTAAAAATGTGAATTATTTGATTAAATAGAATCTATGGTAGATGGCCTTTCCATAATTCAGAACTTTCTGGATAATGGGTTTCTGGATAAGGGATCCCATACCTGTACTTCTTTTATTGTTCTAACCTTACTGGGCCAGTAAAAGATACTTCTGGGTAACTAGAACAGAAAAGCTCTATATTCAGGACCCTTTTTTATGAGGCACCTGATTGGCCATTTCTAGGGCAGCAGCTTTGGGGGGTGGGGCAAAAGTTCCCCCAGGCTGTTTCCTGATACTTGCAACTAAAGGTGGTGCCCAAGCTGAGGGGGGGCATCAGGGAGAGAGTACTGGTGTTCTGGACCTCCTGCTACAGAAGGGTCCGCGTCTCAAAAGTCACATAAATTGCTTAAGTTACATATGAAGTAACTTCCTCAGAAACTGCCTAAAAATTATGTAACTTGTGTAGTTATTTTTGAATTCCTGACTTGGGGGCAAGTTTTGGTTGAATAAAAACAAGATTCCCTACCAAATAAAGCCCCTGTAAGCTGATAGCGTGCATAGAGGCCCCTAATAGCCAATCACAGCCCTTATTTGGCTCCTCCATGAACTTTTATGATGCTTGTGTTGCTCCCCAAGTCCTTTTACATCTGACTGTGGCTCACAAGTAAGGAAGGTTGGGGACCACTGATCTAGAACATATATTATTTACTATCTAGAACAGAGATCCCCAAACTTTTGTTTTTTCAACTCTTTATATGTATTTTGTAACAAGTTATACAGATTATCGCAATTCTGTAGATTGCTGAGGTAGGAAATAAGGAAAGAGAGGTGCACAGAGGGAAGGGGAGGTAGAAAGGAGAGAGGAAAAGGGGGAACAATACAAATAAAATCTGCATTGACAAAATATAGGATATCAAATATTTAGGTTTATATGTAGGTCCGGGGGTCCATTTCTACTTTGGCTGTAGTCGGTTTGTTCAAGAGGGTGTTGTTTGTGATAGGGTCGTGCTCACCTATTTGTGTCTTTGTGGTCATTTCTCTATTCAAGATGAAGAGTCTGAGGTGTCTGTTTGCCCAGCTAGTGGGTATAGCAAGTCCCATGGTAGCCAAATTTTGTTAAAGATCACAGTTTGGGATGGATGGAGGGCTGCTATATGTTTCATTTGGCATATGTCCCAGATTGCAGCTTCTAGTTCTGTTATTGTTGGAGGGGCTGTTTTCTTCCAATTCCGGGCAAGTCCCAACCTTTTTTACTTGTGATCCAAACAAGTTCTTTAGGGAGGCCAAATGAGGGCTGTGATTGGCTATTTGGTAGCCCCATGGGGACTGCTGGCCTGCAGGAGGCTCTGCTTGGGGTACAACTGTGTCTCGGAGCTTCCAAAACTTGCCTCCACTGGGAGCAACATCAAATGGGGTGGTGAGCAATAGTGATGGGCGAAATGTTTCGGCAGGCATGGATTCGCGGCGAATTTCCGCGTTTCGCCATTGGCAGATTGTTTCGCGAAACGGATGAAAAAATTAGCCGGGGAAAAATTCACCGCACGTCCAAAAATTGTCGCCGGCGTCAAAAGAATAGCCGCATGACAAAATAATAGCCACACGACAAAATAATAGCCGCGGGCGACAAAATAATAGCCGCGGGCGACAAAATAATAGCCGTGCGACAAAATAATAGCCGCGCGACAAAAGAATAGTGGCTGGTGACAATTTTTTTGTCGCACTACATTTTCGCCATTTCGCTAATTTTTCCCCATTTTGCAAATCTTTTAAAAGGTTAGCGAATTTTTCGGCAAAGCGAAAAGGAACAGATTCGCTCATCACTAGTCAGCAACATGTGGCAGCTTTTCTTATGCCCAAGGCATGCAGATCTTTTAAATGACTGAAATAATCAATGAAAGCATGAAATATGACTAGATATATTGTCATAAAGGTGACTTTTCAGTAGTGTAGCCTCCACTGTTTGTTCATATAGCCCTAATAGACCCAATCATGGGTATTTACCTGCACTATGCACAATTCTGCAGTGAGTTTTGAGGGCATCTCTTTTAAATATGAAGACTTTTCTCGTAGAATTCAAACTAAACATTAAACAATGTTTCTCAAAACTGCAAAGAAGGCAGCAGTGTGTCCTACAATAAACACAACAGTAATTTACTGCCTTGTATCCGTGCCCTAATGGACATCCCTGTCTACCTTCCACCGGGGTTGATGTAATCTCCTCTCATGTTGTGCAGTCACGTGGCTCCTTGGCCGGCCTGCCTGGGAACATTATTAATAATTCTAACCGCACTGACCTCTGCTTCAGATAGCGGAATGAGTCAGTATACAGAAGCCGAGCCCGGAATGATTTATGAAACGGAGAAGCCATTGATTTGTTTAACATTTGTTCATCTTTGTTATGTGCGGTTTTGCTGTTGGGAGAGCAGGAGATACCAGCGGAATGATGTCATTTCTCAAATAGCCCAATGGAGTCATTCTAAAGACAAAGACCTGCTGGAAAGAGCATCCAGGCTTTAATCCAGGTTATTATCTCTGATAAAAGCACACAGCCTTACTTAGAAGGAAGAACAAACAATGAATCACTCGTACAGCAAGAAATGTCTATATATCTAATAGATAATTGTGAAATTTAACACCAAAGTTGCTGTTTATGGCAGCTACAATTGGTTTCCTTGGGTAAAGGTTACATGAGTAGATCCCCTAACAGCTGAATGGGTAGATCTAAAGCCAATCTGGTCACACTCAAGGCATTGCACTGATTCTGTTTTCTGGCATTCAACTGAACTCTTAAGGTCCCCATACACGTTAAGATTCGCAGATCTTCACCCGATATCCCCACCTACGGGTGGGCGATATCGGGGAGCGTATAGGCTAATTCGCCCTGGGGCCAAACAATTGAATTATAATGACAGCAATGGGGCATCCGGTTCAGGGACTGCATCAACGATCCGATGCGGTCCCCGATCCGACTGAATTTTCTAACCTGCCCGATCGATATCTGGCCAATTTCAGGCGAGATATTGGTCAGGCGGGCCCATCGTTTGTGCTTCTACATGGGCCGATAAGCTGCCGAATTGGTCCAAGGGACCCATATCAGCAGCTACAATCGGCCCGTGTATGGGCACCTTTACAGCCCAATGGCCACGTACACTAGATAAATTATTCATCACCTTGAAAAGATTTGACTGTTGTCCTTCAGCAAAACTGGTCGCCGTCCCATAACAATCACCCATTTGTTCCAGGGGCCACATTGACTTACAGACGGGCTGGGCCAGCATCACGCCCAGGGCCACCATCAGAAATCACGGGGCCTCTCAGCTCCTCCCCAGCATCCTCCAGCTCCACTCCCCAGCATCCTGCAGCTCCCCACCCCAACATCCTCCAGCTCCCTCCCAGCATCCTCCAGCTCCCCCCCTCAGCATCCCACCCAGCATCCTCCAGCTCCATTCCTCAGCATCCTGCAGCTCCCCACCCCAACATCCTCCAGCTCCCCCCCAGCATCCTTCAGCTTCCCCCTCAGCATCTTCCAGCTCCCCTCTTACAATCCCACCCAGCATTCTCCAGCTCCCCCCTCACCATCCCACCCAACATCCTCCAGCTCCACTCCCCAGCATCCTGCAGCTCCCCTCCCAGAATCCTCCAGCTCCCCCCCAGCATCCTTCCCCGCATCCTTCCACCAGCTCTCCCACAGCAATCTACAGCTTCCTGCAGCTCCCCCCAGCTCCATCCTCCAGTGACCTCCTGCTTCGCCTGCTTCTTCCGTCCTTCAGCTGGGTCCGTACCCCGGCTCCCCGCTGCATCAGAACACTTTTATACGGTTTCACCCCGTGCGTACTGACATCAGGAGTCAGTGGGTTGGATTAAAAAGGCCAACGAGCCGGACGTGGCCCGCAGGCCGTAGTTTGCCTACCCCTGATGTAGAGGCTAGCCTTTCACTGGACATCTCCAGCAGGTCTTTCTGTTTCTTTTGGTTACCAATGCCCTCATATGTGTTGCCTTAGTTGTCCAATAACTCTTGACTGTAGACTTCTTTGCCTTATCATAGTCATACATTGGGCAGGATTCAAGTCAGTGAGATAAAGGTTTATCATGTGAAAACTCATGGAGATGGTAGAACATGGGGATTGAGAAACATGGCAGCAGATGTACCTTATCCAGAGAGATATGGAGAAGGAGAATGTATGGGTGAGTAAATGGCATAAAGGCGTTCTGTGTAGAACAGATTGGGGAGGAAGGCTGAATCTCAGGTATTAACTAATCTCAGGCAATATGAGCCCAATCAAATGCACCAAAGGGGTGTAAATGTAGCAGGGCAAGGTGCAAAGTGAAATCCACCATGTTTTTTATACTTTCTGTCTGCCCCACCCCAGTGAAAAGAGCGTTGCCTGCATTCAGCAGCACTGTATTCATAAGAGTTAGAAGAGGGGAGACATGTTGGCAAGCTCCCTCCTGTTGCCTCCTCATCTCCTAACTTGCACACCATTGAAATGTGCAAATTAGTAAGTGCTGGTGGGAACAGACCCCAATGGGGACCAGCACATAGCCCCTGTTCTATGGCACACCGTAGGGACACAGGGAAGCCTCGTACATTGCATTTTGCACCTTCTACAAGGTTTTATATCTGGCTTAAGACACTTTACATGAACACCAAAGGGTTGAGCTTTTGTGCTACTTTCTTGCTCTCAAAACAGAAAAACCTTCATGTTTTGTTCTGGGGTCCTCAGTGTCGGACTGGGGTACCAAGGACCCACCAGAAAACCTTAGACCTTAGGCCCAGTCTGCCCTTCTCTGTTCACTCACTTTCTTTAATCTCTGAATAACTTCTTCTTTACGTACTATTATCTATCCTTTCCTCCATTTCTTCAGTAACTTCTCATGTAGAATTGGTAATGGCCATGGTATAGGCATACAAGGCAAATGGTTGGGTGAGCAGAAGGCCCCACTGACCCCTGGGCCCACCGGGAGTTTTCCTGGTATCCTAGTGGCCCAGTCCATCACTGGGGATCCTTGATATCAGAAATATACTGGTGTATGGGGGTCTTATAGACAGTCAACAGATTTCTCATGAGCACACACACGGGTCTGTGATTGGCTAAGATTGATTGCATCCTCAAAAAGGAACCTTCAAGAAATCACAAGCAAGAGAGAAGAAGAGATGCTATTACTATACAGTAAGTACGAGAAGATGACATGGAAAAGGGGGGTTTATTGTATAAGTCTAAGACTTGAAGTTCATCATTTTCAATGGTAGCCTACTGAATGCCAACCAACACAAAGCCTCCTTTGATTCAACGTGCTCCATAGAAGGTCTCCTTTCTCCATGTTGGTGCCATTTGATAACAGTGCCGATGTTATATCTATGGAAATGAGAGCGGTTCAGCATGAGTATGACTTGTTAGCGGAATGTGTGAATAGGACATCGCCTGACAAGCGTCCGTCAAGTTGAAAATGTGTTAAGTTGCCTTTTGAGCCCTGTATTTATTTCTTTGCCGTATGAATAGTCTTCAGAATGTGGGAAAACAGGGATTTGCATATAGGATGTTTTCTGAGACTTTGAGGAAAGAAAGCAAATAGTAAAGTTCCTTTTCTTACTCCTGCAGGACACAATGTCCATCTGTTTGCATGAAACGCATTGAGAAGAACAATATTGGCTTTATGGCTCCCTTACACGCCGTGCCTCTATACTAATATAGAAACTTGCCTTAATAGCCCCTTTGTCTCTATCGCTCTCTTCTCAATATAATATTTAATGGGGATCATTTACAAAACTGTTTGGATATTTCAAGGTAGGGTCAGACTGGGGTGCATAAGGCCCACCAGAGCTGCTATCCAAGGGGCCCCCAAACCCCCTATGGGGCCCCTGCTGCCTGCCTGCTCACCCATTGCAAGCCCCTTCCCACCCAAGCATGCAACTTATATTTACTTATGCCTTGATCAGGGGAAGGCAGTTAAGGAGCAATTGGGGAAGGCAAGTGGGGATTGGGTCGAGTTTGTCAGAGCCCACATGGGCTGGGGACCACTGGGTTTTTTCCCGGTGCCCTACCAGCCCATCCCAATCCTGTTGGCTGCTACCCAAGGGGCCCCCAAACCCGCTCTGGGGCCCCGCTGCCTGCCCGCTCACCCTCCACCAACCCCTTCCCCCCCAGCATGCAACTTATACTTACTTTTACCTTGATCAGGGGAAGGCAGTTGTGGAGCGATGGGGGAGGGCAAGTGGGGATCGGGTCTGGTTCGGCAGGGCCAAGAGTGCCCGGGACCACTGGGTTTTT
The DNA here is from genome assembly GCF_000004195.4 of Xenopus tropicalis. NCBI lineage: Eukaryota > Metazoa > Chordata > Amphibia > Anura > Pipidae > Xenopus > Xenopus tropicalis. Next base: position 15,010,779 of record NC_030677.2, on the reverse strand, counting down.
TTCCCAGCCCATCCCAACCCTGTTTCAAGGCAAATATTCATGTGTGGGGCTGCATGAATGGCTTGACTACATCCAGGGATTGAAAACCTAGAGTTGGGGTGGGGGGGGGTTCACTTTTATTGATCTTCAAGTTTGAGTTTTTTCCATTATTCAAGAAAATTGTGAAAAAAACCTGAACTTGAATGTCCAAACTCAAATTTTGAGATTTATCAATCGCCATCTTGCAATAAATGGGAAAATCTGGCAGCTAACTGGGGGTTTATTTAGTAAAAGAAACAATGAAATGAATGAATTGCTGTCATTTTTGAGTTTTTCACAAATAAATGTGATCAAAACTCTTTCTATCTGTATTTTATTTAAAACTCGAAGTAGAAGATTGTTAAATCTGCCCCCATGGGGAGATACATAAAGAATAGAGCTTGTAGATTGTAAGCTCTTTTGGGCAGGGCTCTCTTCACCTCTTGTATCGGTTATTGGTTGCTTTTAGTGAGGAGCGAATCTGTTCCGTTTCGCTTCGCCGAAAAATTCGCGAATCTTTCAAAAGATCCGCGAAACGGTGAAAAATTTGCAAAACGGCGAAAATGTTGTGCGGCAAAAAAATTGTCGCCGTGGCTATTCTTTTGTCGCCCGCGGCTATTATTTTGTAACACGGCTATTATTTTGTCACCCGCGGGTATTATTTTGTCACGCGGCTATTCTTTTGTTGCCCGCGGCTATTCTTTTGTCACCCGCGGCTATTATTTTGTCACCCGCGGCTATTCTTTTGTCGCCCGTGGCTATTATTTTGTCACACAGCTATTATTTTGTTGCCCGCGGCTATTATTTTGATGCCCGTGACTAATTTGCCGCGAATCCATGCCTGGCGAAACATTTCGCCCAACACTAGTTGCTTTATATGTTACTCTCTATGTCCAATGTATAAACCCACTTATTGTACAGCGCTGCGGGATATGTTAAATAAATGTTAATAATAATAATAGAACGGAATCCAAGTTCAGGAACTTCAGATGTAAGGGCGTTATGTACAAGGGTGAAGACACACGGAGCTACTTAGTAGCAGCTTCTTGCCCAGTTGGGCCTTGACAAGTGGAGAATTAGGCCAGAAGAAACAACATCTCTATTACAAAGACACAATTACTAAACTGCCCAGATTACCCATAAATCAGAGTTCCTCCTTGTGTATCTCCCTATGTCCCTCACACCAGCCAATCGTGCCAAGGGGCTACACGCTATGGCCATGACTTACATATTAAATACACACTGGTTCAAACTTCTATTATAAAAAAACATATATGGAATGATAATTGTTTTAATACCAACTTCTGTAGGTTGGTTGGAACACGATGGTTTGTATGGTGGAGACATTCCAGATGAACCGGCGGTGGGAGCCGCAGACCAAACAATTACTGTTGCCAATCAATATACAAAGAAACTATTTCAATGTTCTGACGGAACGAGACCAACCAGCCCTTCATTTCTGATTTGTTGCTATTGGCTCCTGAGCTGGAACATCATTTCCCTGTTACTAAATGAGGCAAAGAATTTCTCGAAATTTCTGGGTATTTGCAATGCGTTGCTCCTGGCCAATCGTATTGTGCCTTCTGGTCTCAGAACGTACAGCTAGAGCCCCATTTCCCTTACACTGTAGTAAAGACAAGATATATATAAGGGAAATAAATAAATAAATTGAGTTGTTAGAGACAATTCTCACTGACTTCTATTAAACCTAACAAAGGGTTTTTTTCTTTAATAAATACCGGCTATTCGTGTTTCTTAAGAATATTCTTGAATAAATTTGGGGGGGGGGGATAAGGATCACTCATATATTATAAGAGATAATGTACCCCCTACTGTAAATGATAAGGATATTAGCAGTCACTGAGGGGTTCTGTGCCCATATAAAGGCACAAGGCTGCAGGCTGAGTTATACAGGGAACTCTGAGTATCACTCATGTATTATAAGGGATAATGTACCCCCTACTGTAAATGATAAGGATATTAGCAGTCACTGAGGGGTTTGTGCCCATATAAAGGCACAAGGCTGCAGGCTGAGTATACAGGGACTCTGAGTATCACTCATGTATTATAAGGGATATGTACCCCCTACTGTAAATGATAAGGAATTAGCAGTCACTGAGGGGTTCTGTGCCCATATAAAGGCCACAAGGCTGCAGGCTGAGTTATACAGGGAACTCTGAGTATCACTCATGTATTATAAGGGATAATGTACCCCCTACTGTAAATGATTAAGGATATTAGCAGTCACTGAGGGGTTCTGTGCCCATATAAAGGCACAAGGCTGCAGGCTGAGTTATACAGGGAACTCTGAGTATCACTCATGTATTATAAGGGATAATGTACCCCCTACTGTAAATGATAAGGATATTAGCAGTCACTGAGGGGTTCTGTGCCCATATAAAGGCACAAGGCTGCAGGCTGAGTTATACAGGGAACTCTGAGTATCACTCATGTATCATAAGGGATAATGTACCCCCTACTGTAAATGATAAGGATATTAGCAGTCACTGAGGGGTTCTGTGCCCATATAAAGGCACAAGGCGCAGGCTGAGTTATACAGGGAACTCTGAGTATCACTCATGTATTATAAGGGATAATGTACCCCCTACTGTAAATGATAAGGATATTAGCAGTCACTGAGGGGTTCTGTGCCCATATAAAGGCACAAGGCTGCAGGCTGAGTTATACAGGGAACTCTGAGTATCACTCATGTATTATAAGGGATAATGTACCCCCTACTGTAAATGATAAGGATATTAGCAGTCACTGAGGGGTTCTGTGCCCATATAAAGGCACAAGGCTGCAGGCTGAGTTATACAGGGAACTCTGAGTATCACTCATGTATTATAAGGGATAATGAGGTTATTCAGCTTCTCATTGGATAGTCCTTTAGAACATTGTTAAGAAGACTCTGTGTTCCTGACAGAAATGATTGGGAAATAGCTTCCCTTAAGAGAATCCTGTGTGTGTGTCTCCGTTTTATTTTTTGTTAATAATGTGGAAATTGGTAAAACGCTACAGGCTACTCATCAAAACCTCAGTTCAAGCAGATTTAGAAGCCAGTGAAGCTTTTCTCCCAGGGTTCCACGTTTAGCGGAATGGCCAGTTGGCCCAAAGGCACCTTGGTTAAGTCTTGATCAGCTCTTGTGGTGACAGGAGGCTCTGAACTTGGAAGAACAAACCCCTAAGAGTCGAGTCAAATCTCTCTCCGTTGGACTGAAACGTATCCATCAGGAATTCCGCGCTCCTCGACTTTCTAGAACACATTCGTGGCAGGAGAGAAATAATTGAATGAAATATTGTGCTCGGAGTCAGAGATTTATGAACTGCCGGCGCTGCACATATTTTTATTATTTGTTCTCAGAGTTATTAAAAAGGGAATAAAAGTTGGATTAAAAAATCCCGAGGAATTCTAATAAACGGATGTACGTGGAAACAGGGGGCTTTCTCAAAAATTTTTTAATTTCGCGTCCAGTTTTTACAAATGTGCTATAAAATTGGGAAATATGGATTTAATGCGGAGAAGTTGGCATCCACCAAAAGCTCCATAAAAACTCAGGCTCAGGAGAGGCTTTTGTAGCCCCATTAAGAGGTGGTGCCTTCCTGAGAGTATTAACGTTCTGGTGGAACTGGCATAACAACGTCCAGTTTGGCCCCTCCAGGTGTTGTTGATCCTCAGCCCCCAGACAGCAGCCTCCGGCTGGAAGAAACTATTGGGAGAACTTCTGGTCAGATCTTTAAAGGGGTATTTGACCTCAAAATCAATCAATTTGCAGTATTATACAGCAAAAAAATAACTGAAGAATAAAATTGGATCTTTTTGTTGGTTTCCCAGGGTTGCATCAATGGTTCTTCTGGACATTAGAGGTAATTCCCTACCTAACTGATTGTCCTCTCCTCCCAGCTTCTTTTGCTTGTGCCCGTCCCCCCCATACACTTCATTCAATGCTCTTCATCTCTGTAGATCACCCCTTTGGCTGTTAGAAGGGATGCTGGGAGCTCAACTCCAACAACTGCTGGAGAACCAAGCATTGGATAAATGAAACAAAAGGAACAATGTAACTATTAGACCATGGAGCTCTAGCTGTCTCCCTCGACAGTGGTTGACAGTGGAATCTGGGAAGCAAACCTGGGTTTGATATCAAAACTTGTACCATATATTAATGATGTCCAATAACCTATGCTCTCTGTGATGGAAGCTTCCTGACTGGCCAAGGGGTAGCGTGACCAGTTCCTGTCCCTAGTTTATATAAGGAGAACACATGGTTCATTCTCTTTGGTCACCACCTAGTACCTGGGGTGGATTTGCTGTGAGTCTTGGGCAGAAGGTCCCATTACCAAGCTTTGAGCTCATCAATCATAGTAAAGCTGGAAAGTAGGGACTGCCCCCCATGAATAAGACATAATTTCTGTAATAGGGACTCAGTGCTGAAGTTCAGCTGGCCAGACCCTTCCTCTAACACCCCTGTGAGGGTCCAGCTCTGAAAGGGAGTCACCGTGGAACAGGTGTTCTAGTAGCCAGCGGCTGGGGAAAGGAGAGATTTCACGGGACTCCTCCTCTTTTTCATTATAAATATATATGTATTAAACACGCCAGGGATACTCTAATGTACATATTAACAAAAAGAAAGGTTCATTTATCAATGGAAGGGTTGAACTTGATGGACTCTGGTCTTTTTTCAACCCTATGTAACTATGTAACTATTTATGTCCACAGGTGCAAGTGCAGCGCGTAAAAAGGATTCCAGGGTCCCCACAGTTTGTGCCAGTAGACACAAGCGCATCGCACACTAATGCCATTATTAAAGCTGGGCACGTGGCCATGCCAGAACTCCGATAATCCTACCCGGCACAATTGTGGTGGAGCCAACTTAGCACCCAACCAGAATGATGCTGGAATCCAAGGGGGGGAATACTGCATTGTGGGAGAAAAAGATCATTTGTGTGAACTTCCCTTTGTACAATGCGATCCCATCATTAATGAGGGTCCTTGCATCCAATCTCTGTCTGAATTTGCTGCATACAAAATACAAATGTGGCTGAAAATAAAAGCTTATTTACTGTGTAAATTATAGATTGGACAAGGCCACACTGTGCTACAGATCGTAGGTGAGACTTGTTCATCTCTGCCCCCACTTTCTATAATATTAATGGCCATTGCTAATTGCTATTTATGTTTTATACCAAGCACACAGCACTCGTTAAGGCTGAACAGATGTTTTTCTGGTTGGCCTGGGTGAGTGAGGCAGAAGGTTGGGTGTACCTGGGAAATCAGCCTGTGTCTGGGTGCATTCCAGCTAACATGAGGTTCATCCTGGATATAGGCTGCTTATGCTGTACCTACCTACATGTGAAGCATTTATATACCCTTCCCTCTATTCATAGGGTTGATAGCTGGTTGGTATTTTACCGGGAGATTGGGAGAAGGGTGAAATTCTTGAGGAACATTTGTTAGGAGACACAGGGATGAAGATGGATGAAGGGAGAGATGTCCAACTTGCTGATGTATCATGTGGATCAGTGGGGGTTGGTGTGGAAATCTGAGGGAAAGATTCCATCTTCTAGAGGAGATGAGGCTCCATCAACAGGTGGAACTGGGCCACTAAGCACATAGTTCTATGCACTGACCCAACACGGACAGCAGAAGGATACAAAGAAGCTAAATTTGTTGTCAGCTTTCAATATTGGTTTGATGGATCTCTACCAACAGATCAATCTCTGTGATGTTTTAGCAAATGCTTGAAAAGGGTGATTTACTCATGAGGTTGCATATTATAGCGTTAGTGCATACTACTCTGGATGGGAAATGTTTTGCCTTGAATCAAAGCTGGACCATGTAGTAATTGTGTCCAAGGCAATATTACCTTGCCCGGGGCAATGCCTGCCCATCTGTACCCCCTGTCCTGATACCCAAACCTTCTTCCTTCAGCTCAACTCAACCCCTCTGTCACACTTGACTCTCACCTTGCCCACACCCCCACCCCCAATTTCCCCCTAGGGTGCCACCATTTTGGGATGACTATTCTGTAGGAAGTTCAGCTTGAGAAACTAAAGAAAATCCAACATTTCAAGAGTTCAGTTGAACAGTAGTTTGTTATTTTCCATTGTTTGGTTGAAGTTACAAAGAAAACAACCAGATTCCCGTTGTTGTAGTGACACAAAGTGCGGGTTATTGGCTTATCTCTGACTCAAGGCTCACTCATAGGGGTCAGAACTTGTATTTATGACATCACAGGATTGCACATTCATCACAGGGAGGAAGATGGATGAAGGGGGAGATGTACAACTTGCTGATGTATCATGTGGATCAATGGGGGTTGGTGTGGAAATCTGAGGGAAAGATTCCATCTTCTAGAGGAGATGATGCTCCAGGTGGAACTGGGCCACAAAGCACATAGTTCTATGCACTGACCCAACACGGACAGCAGAAGGATACAAAGAAGCTAAATTTGTTGTCAGCTTTCAATATTGGTTTGATGGATCTCTACCAACAATTCAATCTCTGTGATGTTTTAGTAAATGCTTGAAAAGGGTAAATTACTCATGAGGTTGCATATTTTAGCATTACTCTGGATAGGAAGGGAAATGTTTTGCCTTGAATCAAAGCCGGACCATGTAGTAATTGTGTCCAAGGCAATATTATCTTGCCCGGGGCAATGCCTGCCCATCTGTGCCCCCTGTCCTGATACCCAAACCTTCTTCCCTCTCCTCAACCCCTCTGTCACACTCTTGTCTTCTCACCACCTTGTGCACCCCCCCAATTGCCGCCTAGGAACTTTGCCTTTGCTGCCATTTTTGGTGCCACCATTTTGGGATGACTATTCTGTAGGAAGTTCAGCTTGAGAAACTAAAGAAAATCCAACATTTCAAGAGTTCAGTTGAACAGTAGTTTGTTATTTTCCATTGTTTGGTTGAAGTTACAAACAAAACAACCACATTCCCGTTGTTGTAGTGACACAAAGTGCGGGTCATTGGCTTATCTCTGACTCAAGGCTTAGTCATAGGGGTCAGAACTTGTATTTATGACATCACAGGATGTAAGCCCATCTTGCACATTCTGGACATGCTCATTAACGAACTGACCAATAGGGAATCAATATAGAAATACATAACTAGACACAAGAGCCGTTGGGAAGAGCAGAGGGATAACATGACACAAACATCGGCTGTTAAATGATCCTAATCCTCCATTTCAACACGCAGTCGCTTCAGAACACGTCTGGAATACAGAGTTCCAAATAAACATCCCTCCTACTCAGTTTATAGAATGGGTCACCCCGAGGGGATATTTCACAACCCTCCCAATACCTTGGACTAATAAGGATGTAGGATTGGAGCCATGTGAGTAAACTCTTTCTCCATATTAATTGCTTCTACCTTGCAACATGTTCCCTAATCCTGTCCCTATTGATCTGCCCACATTCTCCATTTAACTGCAAGCTCCGCTTATAAATAAACAGATAACGCCGCTTGTAGCACATTTATTGTACTGTGTTGGGCAATGACGATAATGGATTCATGGGAATTAAATGTGTGCTTTCCATATGGGCACTCGGCTACCTTAGTACCATTGGCCTCTACAGTAGAGAGTATGGCATATGGGTCCCTTCTTGGACGGCCCTGTTATAGTGCAAAAGCCTTTTTAGGGGGCATTGCTAGGCCTTCGGTTTTACATATGGCAACATAAAAGATGTTCCATGGGGTTGTAAAGGGAATGTTACACTTAACAGGTGGACAAAGGCCAGTGGGTTGTACTGGGCTTCCTGGTGTCAACACCATAGCATGTGGCCAAAAACTGCTGTCCTTTGGTTATATATATATATATAGAGAGAGAGAGAGATGTAAGGTGCGGTTGCCCCAAAAACACATGGCACATGGTACAATAAATATAAAGTAGTACATATACATCAGTATAATAACCTCCCCCCCCACCAAGAACACATGGAAGAACAAATGCTGAGACATCGTTATGTATAATAGTTCCATTCTGTTTGTAGCAGGACATTCCTTCTTCTTGGCTTGAGAAAGCTTAGCCCCCCCAAAGCCTTCCTTAAAATCCCCCCATGGGGTAAGATCTTCAGTGACTAGTGCATTCCCTATGACTTTTTTTATGGATGCAAATTTGCATCCAACATTTTCTTTATGCTACAGGGCAGCTTGATAAACGACACCCCCCCTATATGTTATAGAAGTGGAAACGCAACATTTTCACCATTAATGACCAACAGGTGGAGCACACACTTAACCCTGCATCTCTTTTGGGGGGCGGGGGTAGGGCATCATACCAACTAGATATGGAAGAATTACTTTCAAAATGGGGTATGTCTTTTAGGCTGATGCCACACGTGGTGTTTTTACGCTGCGTATTTTCGAATTCTCTCGGTGGCTGAAAAACCCCTGATATCATCATCCATAGAAATAACTTGAAAAGACTCGAAGCAAACCACACAATGCGGAAATACGCTAGAAAACGCCTTAGCACGGATTTTTCAAGCGTTGGCTGAAATATACGAGTATTTGCACAGCAAGCTATTCCTATGTATACACAAAGGCAGCTGCCAGACCTAGCGGAAATACGCAGCGTTTTTTACTATTTCGCACTATTAGCACCATGGAAACGGGATTTGCTACGCCACCAGTACTAGGCTGAAAAACGCCATAGTCAGGGGATGTGTGGCTTGTGTGGCATTTTTAGGCTGAGAAAAAATGCAGCGTAAAAACGCCACGTGTGGCATCAGCCTTATTGTTAAGGGAAGGGTTCCAATAATTCTTTGCACACCAACATGGAGCCAGCGTCAGCAGGAAATGTCTTATGGCAAAAAACATGGTATTGACATATGGAAGGACACTGGTAAGGCCCCATCTAGTGCACACTAGGGATGAGCTAACACATTTTTTCATCCGTTTGGCAAAACACGGAAATTCCCCGCAAATCCACGCCTGGCTAAACATTTCGCCCATTGCTATTGCACACAGTTCATCAAAGAAGTTGACGCCTTTTGAGCATATGATAAAATACAAGGCTTCTATAGTAAAACTTACAGTATAATGTTGATCCAAAGCTAGACCTATGGCCACTGAAGGAAAGGCTGAGGAATAAGAAGCAGACCTGCAAAATCCTGAGCGGACCACCTCTAAATTAACCACACAGGCTTCACACTACGGCTTCATGGTGGAATCTCCTTCTTCCCCCATCAATATATGCCTCAATAACCCCCCTCTCTTAGTGAGGAAGTCTATAAATTGACTGCCCTTAGAATAAAACAAATTCTACAAACATAGCAATGAAGAGCAGTCTGTTGGCTGCGGCCAGAACACACAAGAGTTGTTGGTTCTACCTGTAAACAAACAACATGTCCCATCTGCGGCTGGGTTAATAGAGCCTACTGAAAATGAGTAAAAAGCCCCTTTAGTACGTTTAATGATTGGTTGCCCTTCCATTGTATCGCTGAACGTCCTTCAACTTAGACACATGAGGCAAGTGGGTTTAAGAAATTAGCTTCAGATTATTTAAGCAAAGGGTTCGTAAAACCTCATGAACAGAATATTATTCTAATAACAAAAACACCTAGAGGCAGTCGAGCCAATGCCTAAACTATAAAGGTTGCGCTTTCCAAGCTCTCTATGATCTTAACTACGAATTACGCCAACGATCCTTGCGGGTTATAGGTTGTAACAAGTGTGCCGTACGGAACAACCACAATTGTGCGATTGTCTCCAGAAGCAAAAAACCTACAGAACCATTTAGTCATCAGAAACAGAACTGCTTTTAATTGCCTCCAGTACGACATCCCCCCGGGGAGATCGGTTGACCACGCTTGCTGGGAAGAAAGCAGAAACATGCAGAAGGCACTAAAACCCGAAAAGGTGTGATTTATATAAAAATGTAAGAATCAATATAGCCGTTTTCCCAAAGCGAATAAAGTCAGCGGCTTTGGTAAGTCAACATTTGAGGTGAGAGTGTTTTTGAATGTATTTCACAGATCACATAAAAATTAGGATCTGCTAAGCACTCCGATTAAGTTGCTACTCTGGGTTTTCAGCCGCCGTTGGTCTTCGGCAGGGGTTAAACCCACTGGACAGGATCCAGTCTTCTCATCGCAATGATTTTTTTTTCTTTTATAAAATAATGAGGAGTTCCTGTGTAATAGCCTGTTGGGCGAAATGTTTCGGCAGGCATGGATTCACGCCGAATTTCCGCTTTTCACCATTGGTGGATTGTTTCGCGAAACGGATGAAAAATTTGGCCAAAAATTGTTGCCCGCATCAAAATAAAAGTTGCGGGCATCAAAATAATAGTCGCGCGTCAAAATAAATAGTTGCGGGCGTTAAAAGAATAGTTGTGCGTCAAAAAATATAGTCGCGGGCCTCAAAAGAATAGTCGTACATGAAAATAAACAGTCGTGGGTGTCAAAAGAATAGTCGCGCGTCAAAATAAATAGTTGCGGGCGTCAAAAGAATAGTTGCGCGTCAAAAAAATAGTCGCGAGCGTCAAAAGAATAGTTGATGTCAAAGAAATAGTTGCGGGCATCAAAAGAATAGTCGTGCGTCAAAAAAATAGTTGCAGGCCTCAAAAGAATAGTTGTGCATCAAAAAAATTGTCGCGGGTGTCAAAAGAATAGTTGCGCATCAAAAAAAATAGTTGCAGGCATCAAAAGAATAGTTGTGCGTCAAAAAAATTGTCCCGGGCCTCAAAAGAATAGTTGCATATGAAAATAGTTGTGCGTCAAAAAAATAGTCGCAGGCGTCAAAAGAATAGTTGTGTGTCAAAAAAATAGTCGCAGGCGTTAAAAGAATATTTGTGCGTCAAAAAAATAGTCGTGGGCGTCAAAAGAATAGTCGTGCGTCAAAAAAATAGTTGCAGGCCTCAAAAGAATAGTTGTGCATCAAAAAAATTGTCGCGGGTGTCAAAAGAATAGTTGCGCATCAAAAAAAATAGTTGCAGGCATCAAAAGAATATTTGTGCGTCAAAAAAATAGTCGTGGGTGTCAAAATAATAGTTGTGCGTCAAAAAAAATAGTCGTGAGTGTCAAAAGAATAGTTGTGCGTCAAAAAAATAGTCGCAGGCGTCAAAAGAATAGTTGTGTGTCAAAAAAATAGTCGCAGGCGTCAAAAGAATAGTTGTGCGTTAAAAAAAATAGTCGTGAGTGTCAAAAGAATAGTTGTGCGTCAAAAAAATAGTCGTGGGCGTCAAAAGAATAGTTGCGCGTCAAAAAAATAGTCGTGGGCGTCAAAAGAATAGTTGTGCGTCAAAAAAATAGTCGTGGGCGTCAAAAGAATAGTCGTGCGTCAAAAAATTGTCGAGGGCGTCAAAAGAATAGTCGTGCGTCAAAAAATTGTCGAGGGCGTCAAAAGAATAGTCGTGCGTCAAAAAAATAGTCGTGGGCATCAAAAGAATAGTTGTGCGTCAAAAAATTGTCGAGGGCGTCAAAAGAATAGTCGTGTGTCAAAAAAATAGTCGTGGGCATCAAAAGAATAGTTGTGCGTCAAAAAATTGTCGAGGGCGTCAAAAGAATAGTCGTGTGTCAAAAAAATAGTCGTGGGCATCAAAAGAATAGTTGTGCGTCAAAAAATTATCGAGGGCGTCAAAAGAATAGTAGTGCGTCAAAAAAATATCCATCCCCTTTACCAGCTTAGTTGCCCTTCTCTGGACCCTCTCTAACTCAATAATGTCCCGTTTGAGCACTGGAGACCAAAACTGAACAGCATATTCTAGGAAGAATAACCCCCTCCTCCCGTGAATCTATACCCCTTTTAATACAGCTCAAAACCCTGTTTGCCCTATAAAATTAATGTTAATAATAATAATAAAGGAGTAGAATGTTTTTAGTGGGTTTGTTTTTTCAAATTTTGCAAAAAAACTCAAAAATGCTCATTTGGATAAATCTGTAGGGTTGGCATAGTATTGCGAATTTTTCGTCGCCGTTGCGATTTTTCGTATTTGTCGCAACTTTTTCATCACCGTCGCGACTTTATCGTATTTTGTGCAACTTTTTCATCGCCGTCGCGATTTTTTCATATTGAACGATTGTAAACGGCGGAAAAAACCAATCCGATTTTTTTCGCAACGACGACGAAAAAGTCACGGAAAATATATACGAAAAAGTCACGACCGCGACGCAAAAAATCGCGGGACATGCGAAAAAGTCGCAAAAATAGTGATCAAAACGCGTTTGGACGCTTTCGGTCCGTTCGTGGATTAGTAAATCTGCCCCTAAATGTCATTGTTGTCATTAAAAAGACTTGTAAGATTTACTTATAATTATCCCAATTAAATCATAACTTTTTTTTTTCATTGCGATAATGAAATCACATGAAAATAACGAACTGATTTTCGCGGTGAATTTCAGCTGAAATCGCCATTTCAATAGCCCCTTTTTCTTCCTCTCCCTTCAGACATTCGCTGAACTCCAACGAGCACTAAAATAAGGTCACGCCGAGGTGTAGGAGTAATTCAGACTTAGAAATGTCTAATTAAATCTCTGCTATTTTATAGTCCGGTAAACTCTTTACATCTGCCAGACACAGTAGATGTGAATAGAAGCATTGACGTGTGAATGGCACTTAGAAACTGCCAGGGAATGGTCGGTGTTTAATACCTGATTTTTTTTTTTTCATTTGGCAACTGAAAGCTCAGGGGCACTTGTTATATTTCCTGCAGAAGGTTACGGAATTTTCTCATTTGTTACAGACGAGGTAAAGTGATCAGCTGTAAGTATTCATGTTGCTATGTGGCACGTCTAACAGAAACAGTAGGAAGTAACGAGCACAACCCTAGTGTCCCCGGGGCGACATTATAGGGTGCCCTTTCCTTGTGGTTCCTTTGGATCCATGACTAGTGATGAGTGAATCTGTTCCGTTTCGCTTCGCAGAATAATTCGCCCATCTTTCAAAAGATCCGCGAAATGGGGAAATGTTGTGCGGCAAAAAAAATTGTCGCCCGCGGCTATTATTTTGTTGCCCGCAGCTATTATTTTGTCGCCCGCAGCTATTATTTTGTCGCCCGTGGCTATTATTTTGTTGCGCAGCTATTATTTTGTCGCCCGTGGCTATTATTTTGCCGCCCGCGGCTATTATTTTTTCGCGCGGCTATTATTTTGTCACCTGCAGCTATTATTTTGCCGGCCACGGCTATTATTTTGTCGCGCGGTTATTATTTTGTCACCCGCGGCTATTATTTTGTCACACGGCTATTATTTCGTCGCCCGGCTATTCTTTTGACGCCCGCGACTATTCTTTTTTGACGCTGGCGACAATTTTGGACGTGCGGCAAGTTTTTCCGCGGTGAATTTTTTCATCCGTTTCACAAAACAATCCGCCAATGGCGAAACGAGGAAATTCGCTGCAAATCCATGCCTGGCGAACTATTTCGTCCATGACAACTCTTTATGTCATCACAAGAGTAGGGGTAAACCATCAACGGTCGAGGAAATGGTTCTCCACGGAGCCAAAAACACGTCGGAGCAGCTTGATAAAGGCACGCAACGTCGTTCCGAGATGCTTTTGAACCTCAAAATTAGCTTTTCAGTTGTATCGGTAAAACGGCAACACAAAAAGGGGGACCTGTACTTTGCATAATATATTTATCTTGGAGTCCTCCGTCCTATTCAAGCTCTCCAAGAATTCAAGTGCTGAAAGTAACACTAAATCAACAGCACTTTTCGTAATGAAATAAATTCTTTATAAGAGGGACGCGGAAGGGGTTGACAAGGGTTTCAGATGGCTTGTTTTCATTCAAATTCTTTCATTCTCCGAGCCCGTATTGTCTGTGATTCTTGGATATGAGCGGGAGGAGGAATAGTGAGCTCTCTGTGCCGCTATTTATTTAGTCTGCCTGCCTGCAGCATAGAAAAACAGAATGCTTAATAAAAGATTTCCTTTTGTGGGCGACCTAGCAAATTTTCGGATCGCGGGATGAAAAGGTACGCAAGCTATTGACGGGCTATTGAGGATCGCTCCCCCAAATGGAATACACTAATAAGGTTCCGTTATGGCTGGCTTGCTGTTCCACCATCGTATTTCAGAAGCCGTATATTTCAGCAGTTCAGCCCAGAAATGAATAAAAACGTCATTTACTGTTACTTTACACACCTACATGAACTCTAACGCCATGCTAGTTACCCTGACCTTATGTCTCAGCCCTCCCTTTTAGAATGTAAGCTCTTGCGAGCAGGGCCCTCCCCCTAGTGTCCTCCGATCCTCATCCAATTGTAACTGCAAACCATTTTTGTGAATTGTTTATATGTACATGTTAACTGTTCTGTCTATTCTGTAAAGCGCTGCACAAATTGATGGTGCTATATAAATAATTATAATAATAATATTTTTTATAGAACAGGTAAAATCAGTTAAACGACTTTTCATCCGAATGTGTGAAATATAGAAAGTTCCCGGCAGCGAATGTATTTTCTGCTATAGGTGGGACGTTAGGTCTGGTAAAGGTCGCTAATAATAGACAAAGTAGAAAGGTTCAGCATTAGGTTTAGGGTTAACACCTTAAGGCCCCCATACAGGTGAAGATTCGCTTGCTTGGCGAGGTCGCCAAGCGAGTGGATCTTCACCCAATATCCCCACCTACGGGCGGGTGATATTGGGGGAACATGTAGGCTAATTATAATGGCGGCAATGGGGCAGTCGGTTCGAGGACCGCATAAAAAAGCCAATGTGGTCCCCGATCCGACTGAATCTTTTAACCTGCCCAATTGATATCTGGCCAATTTCAGGGCAGATATTGGTCGGGTATGGCTGTTGTTTCTGCCCCTACACGGGCGATAAGCTGCCAAATCGGTCCAATGGACCCATATCAGCAGCTACAATCGGCCCATGTATGGGGACTAGTGATGAGCGGCAAGCATGGATTTGCAGCGAATTTCCGAATTACGGCATTGGCGAATTGTTTCACGGAAAAATTCATCGGGCGGATTTTTTTTTTTTGTTGCACGTCAAATTGGGCGCGGTCACTGCAAAAAAAGGGCACGGTTGCGTAGAAATTGGCACGGTCACGTCCAAAAAAAGCGCGGGCGACAAGAGATAGCTGCAGGCGACAAAAAAATTCACCATTTCGCAAATTTTCTTGCGATTTCTCAAATTTTATGGCGAAGCAAAACGGGACAGATTCGCTCATCACTTATGGGGACCTTTAGTCTACACCACTGTAGAATACAGGGGTCATTTAGTGAGACCTCAGACACAAGTATAAGTACACAAGTATAAGCACACTAAGGGGCTCATTTAAAAAGCACTTGCGTCCAACGCTGGTTGCCATAGGGCAGGAAGTGAGTAGACAGCTCCATGGCTGTGCCCACTTGCCTAACATGCACCGATCTTGCAAATTAGGGGGTGAGTTTGGGGCAGGAGAAGGTCTCCCCCATGATCTCCCAGCACTGTATTCAGGGAGTGAAGCTGGTTTATGTGCTCTGTTTTGGAATGTGGGGACCTTCAGCAATTCTCCTATGTGCAGTTATGAAGGGCAGAATGCAAAGTACAAAAAACATGGTGGAATCATTTGCACGTAGTAAATGACCTCTCTACAAGACAACTGATTTCAAAGAGGCATGAATCACGGCACTTATGTCGTGTCCGGCGATGTCGTGACGCGTATGTTGACACAACGCAAGCCGTGATGCAGTTCACATTTAGATGTGGGTCCAGCCTATTCAATGGGACCTTCTCATTGGCTACTTGTGTTAAACTCTCTTGTTTAGGTTACAGCTTCCACCTGTTTGACTTTCCTCGATTGCTGCCTGACCCGCCCTTCTGCCTGAATCAGTTCTGTGCTGCCTGTCTTGACCTCACCTGGTCCAACCAACGCTTGTCTACTCCCTTGTACCCTGTTTGAGACCTCACAGGCTCTCTCCACTCCCCCAACTTCCTGTACCCCCTCAGGGACAGCTTGGCGTCAGGGTGGGCTTCTTGTGGGTCGATATCTATGACTGATTCACTGCCTGGCCTGATACTGTCTCAATAAGTTTCATGCTGCCATGGTTATTGGATTATTGCCATTTCATTTGCACCTCCAGTCATATAACCACAGTGACTAAATTGTGGGAACTCTTTTACCCCTATGGGTTTAACTTCTGGCTAATTTCCTACCACAACACTCAAACTTGCTTAGAACCAATGGCTCGGGGGCAACATGTTCCTCACCAGCCCCTTTGATGTTGCTCCCAGTGGCCTCAAAGTAGGGGCCATTTCTAAATCTCTGGCTTGGGGACAAGTTTTGGAAGCACTGAAGCACCATTTTACTCCATGCAGAGTCTCCTGCAGGCCAGCAGTCACATGGGGCTGCCAAATAGCCAATCACAGCCCTAATTTGGCATTCTCAAAGACCAATTCTCATGCTTGTGTGGCTCACCAACACTTTTCACATTTGAGTGTGGCTCATGTCCGGTTTTACACTTTAGAACTGTATTAGATATATTGTAAATGTGAACGCTTTTTCATAGGGAAGGGAGATGAATAATGTGGTGAAGATCAAAGACACAAAATTAATGCAGATCTTCTCTTCGATAATCTAGGGTTGCAGTGCACTTATTGCCACTTTTTATATATTTTAGAGAAGAAAACTCTTGCATGTATTATTCATCACAGCATCTAGAACAGTGGTTCTCAACCTATGGGTCGGGACCCCTTTGGGGGTCGAACAACCCTTTCACAGGGGTCGCCTAAGACCATCGGAAAACACATATTTCCGATGGTCTTAGGAATAATTTCATGGTTGGGGGTCACCACAACATGGGGAACTGTATTAAAGGGTCGTGGCATTAGGAATGTTGAGAACCACTGATCTAGAACCTTCGTAAATACTTGGGGTTGAAGAGTGAAGAATTTAATATGACATCTTATAGATAAATATATCACAAGATGAATTCTGGTTTTAGCTGGGGATGCACCGAATCCAGGATTTGGTTTGGGAGTTGGCCAAGATTCTGCCTTTTTTTTTTTTGCAAGATTCGGATCCGGGCGAGTCCAAGTGCCTGCCCAAACCGAATCCAAATCCTTAAAATCACATGACCTTCATGTAGCCCTTCAGTAGCCCTTTACAAAGGATTCAGGGTTTGGCCAAACCCAACAATAGAACATTCGATGCATCCCTTCGTCCCACGTCAAAGGTCTCAAACTTGGGAGCTTCCTAAATCCCGTTATAATTAATATGTCATCGTTATCATCTTGATAAATATTCCTTGACATCTCACCAAAACCAACCGAACGTTGTTAAATAATAACAAGAAAGGGCTATTTACAAAGTGATGGGAAACTCTGTCTGAGCGGAGGGTAATGAAGTCTAAGCTTCGCCCTGGGGACCCGTAAGAGCTAATTGCATTTATTATTCGCTTTCTCCTGCATGATATTCCGCCAGTTGCGTTTGCCAAGTAAAGGAGGCTAATTTCCCACTTCTTCACTGTTTCCAATGCTCCGTGCCATTACGACTTTCTCACACCGACGCCTTTATAGCTGAGTGACTGTCTCTCCATCATCCTAAGCACGTGTAAATTCTGCTCGTAATGAAGAAGCCCCAGGGTCATTACCTATTCCGGCGCGGGACATCACAAATCCTCAAGTAAATGTTGTCGGAGTAAAGTCACACCATATGTATTACAGTCTGCGAAACCCGCTCTATAGAATACAGCATTAGGCTCCCTAACACCTCCTGGCAAGATAAAAAATATTTATATAAATCTCTTTTCTGCTCCTTGTTTACAACAAATATGAATATTTTCAATACCGAATAAAATTCGCCGTGGAAAAATTCGCCGAACGTCCAAAAATTGTCGCCGGCGCCAAAAAAGAAAAGTCGCAGGCGTCAAAAGAATAGCTGTGCAACAAAATAATAGCCGCGGGCCACAAAATAATAGCCGCGCGACAAAATAATAGCCGTGCAACTAAATAATAGCCGCGGGTGACAAAAGAATAGCCGTGCGACAAAATAATAGCTGCGGGCAACAAAATAATAGCCGTGGGCGACAAAAGAATAGCTGTGCAACAAAATAATAGTCGCAGGCGACAAAATAATAGCCGCTAGTGACAAAATAATAGCCGTGAGACAAAATAATAGCTGCAGGCGACAAAATAATAGCTGCCGGTGACAAAATAAAAGCCGCGGGCGACAAAATAATAGCCGCTGGCAAAAAATAATAGCCGCGGGCGACAAAATAATAGCCACAGGCAACAAAAGAATAGCCATACGACAAAATAATAGCTGTTGGCGACAAAATAATAGCCACGCAACAAAATAATAGCCGCGGGCGACAATTTTTTTTGCCACACAACATTTTCACCGTTTCGCAAATTTTTCGCTGTTTTGCAGATCTTTTGAAAGTTTCGTGAATTTTGCAGCGAAGCAAAACGGAACAGATTCGCTCATCACTAGTTCTCAACCTTCCCTTTAATACAGTTCCTCATGTTGAGGTGACCCCTAACCACAGAGGGGCGGTGTCTCAGTTCCTAAGACCATTGGAAATATGTGTTTTCCGATGGTCTTAGGTGACCCCTGTGAAAGTGTCGTTCAACCCCCAAAGGGGTCCCGACCCACAGGTTGAGAACCACAGGGGTGGAGCGACAGAAAACCAGACTATAAGACGCTGGGGGCCTAACTCTTCCCTGTCTTACAAAGAGCAATGAACAGTGATGAGCGAATCTGTCCCATTTTGCTTTGCCAAAAAAATCGAGAAACTTTAGAAAAATCTGCAAAACAGCAAAAAAATTGCGCAATGCATTTGTCACGCAACTTTTTTTTATTTGACCACACCTATTTTGATGTGACCATGCCCATTTTTACATGACCATGGCTATTTTGACACAACAGTGCCCAATTTGACACGACCGCGACTTCTTTGACGCACAACAAATTTTTTTGTGCCGAATTTTCATGGAAGTTTCGCAAAACAATTCACCAACAGCGAAATGCAGAAATTCGCTGGGAATCCATGTCTGCCGAAAAAATTTGAATGGATTTGCTGTGAAATTTTTCATTTTGCCATTGGCAATGACAGGTATAGGACCCGTTATCCAGAATGCTCGGGGCCAAGGGTATTCCTGATAAGGGGTCTTTCCATCATTTGGATCTCCATACCTTAAGTCTACTAAAGAATCAATAAAACATTAAGTAAACCCAATAGGGCTGTTCTGCCCCCAATAAGGGGTAATTATATCTTAGTTGGGATCAAGTACAGGTACTGTTTTATTATTACATAGAAAAGGGAATCATTTAACCATGAAATAAACCCAATAGGGCTGTTCTGCCCCAATAAGGGGTAATTATATCTTAGTTGGGATCAAGTACAGGTACTGTTTTATTATTACATAGAAAAGGGAATCATTTAACCATGAAATAAACCCAATAGGGCTGTTCTGCCCCAATAAGGGGTAATTATATCTTAGTTGGGATCAAGTACAGGTACTGTTTTATTATTACAGAGAAAAGGGAATCATTTAACCATTAAATAAACCCAATAGGGCTGTTCTGCCCCCAATAAGGGGTAATTATATCTTAGTTGGGATCAAGTACAGGTACTGTTTTATTATTACAGAGAAAAGGGAATCATTTAACCATGAAATAAACCCAATAGGGCTGTTCTGCCCCAATAAGGGGTAATTATATCTTAGTTGGGATCAAGTACAGGTACTGTTTTATTATTACAGACAAATCCCATATCTCTATATAGATATTTTTATACAGTATATGATACTTTTCCTTTGTTTTGCCAGATCTTTTGAGAACAATCAACACTGTAACCACAATGAAAAATCCCAAATCCCATTGCTATATCAAAGAAAGTCATCTTTGCGTGACTACATTCTACAAGCTGAGAACAGCAGGTCCTTTGTTAATTGGGTTCAGTGTTCTTCTACCCTCCTCCTCCTCAACGGTTTGTTGCAAATAGTATTTCTTTATTGACCATTAACAAGCAGATCCAAGTCATAGTGGATTTGGCCCCTCACCAGAGACTTACGGGTTCCCCCCGCCCGTGTTTTCGGTAACACCTTTACCTTTGTGGATAGTCTAAGCCCAACCTTGTCAGTAGTCCTGACGGCAAAGCCCATATTTCAGTTCTTCTTACAAACTGATATTAACTATGTTTTTTGGTAGAAGATCAATGGCTTCCGTTCCGAGCTACTCTAAGGATCCGTTTATATGTCTCTGATGCAGACTGAGCATTGGAACAGCCAGTAGTTTGACTTGGATCCTTCACTTGACTCTTTTCCTCTTCTCACATTATAAACCCCCCTGTACGTTCTTTCATCCATCAGACGGGAAAGGAACACTGTCACCCTTTCTATTTGTTTTTCATCCTTTCCCCACCCCGCTACCTCATTCTGAAACCTTTACTCCAACGCTCTTGGCTCCGGAATCCATCTGGCCGCATTGCATTGTGGTACTGGAAATACTTTAAAGATATTAAAGACTTCCATATGGCAGAAAGGACCAGGGGATGCTAAAAGGGCTGACAATTTCAAATGACCGATATGAAATTCCATTTGTTTTCATGTAGAGTTCACGTTGGACTCTCTGCCTCCCAAGAACCGCAAAAGGCAAAGAACAAACGAGAAAAACTCCAAGTGTAAAACCATCAAAATATGAAAACTTCTATGTACAAAGTACAGTTTTATTTCTGAATATGTGTAGCTTGAAAACCCATTAGTGAAAGCGGAGAGTCCTGGCCGGAGTAAGGAAACCACATCACTGGGAGTCGCGCTAACATATATTTTACTCGCCGATAAATAAATTCTATTCGCTTGCGAGAGAGAGGGGTTACATCACAGAACTATAATGTTTAACCATCTGTGCAAATTATTTAAGAGCAACATAAACGCAGGAGAAACAGAAGCTTTAGGCTCAATAGTAAGTGGCTGCAGGCTGAGTTATACAGGGAACTCTGAGTATCACTCATGTATTATAAGGGATAATGTACCCCCTACTGTAAATGATAAGGATATTAGCAGTCACTGAGGGGTTCTGCGCCCATATAAAGGCACAAGGCTGCAGGCTGAGTTATACAGGGAACTCTGAGTATCACTCATGTATTATAAGGGATAATGTACCCCCTACTGTAAATGATAAGGATATTAGCAGTCACTGAGGGGTTCTGTGCCCATATAAAGGCACAAGGCTGCAGGCTGAGTATACAGGGAACTCTGAGTATCACTCATGTATTATAAGGGATAATGTACCCCCTACTGTAAATGATAAGGATATTAGCAGTCACTGAGGGGGTTCTGTGCCCATATAAAAGGCACAAGGCTGCAGGCTGAGTTATACAGGGAACTCTGAGTATCACTCATGTATTATAAGGGATAATGTACCCCCTACTGTAAATGATAAGGATATTAGCAGTCACTGAGGGGTTCTGTGCCCATATAAAGGCACAAGGCTGCAGGCTGAGTTATAGGTAGGGGGTTCCTCACGGTGAGGGCAGTGAGGGGGTTGGGGAATGCCCTGCCGGGGGATGTTGGGTAGGGGGTTCCTCACGGTGAGGGCAGTGAGGGGGTTGGGGAATGCCCTGCCGGGGGATGTTGGGTAGGGGGTTCCTCACGGTGAGGGCAGTGAGGTTGGGGAATGCCCTGCCGGGGGATGTTGGGTAGGGGGTTCCTCACGGTGAGGGCAGTGAGGGGGTTGGGGAATGCCCTGCCGGGGGATGTTGGGTAGGGGGTTCCTCACGGTGAGGGCAGTGAGGGGGTTGGGGAATGCCCTGCCGGGGGATGTTGGGTAGGGGGTTCCTCACGGTGAGGGCAGTGAGGGGGTTGGGGAATGCCCTGCCGGGGGATGTTGGGTAGGGGGTTCCTCACGGTGAGGGCAGTGAGGGGGTTGGGGAATGCCCTGCCGGGGGATGTTGGGTAGGGGGTTCCTCACGGTGAGGGCAGTGAGGGGGTTGGGGAATGCCCTGCCGGGGGATGTTGGGTAGGGGGTTCCTCACGGAAATACCCTGCCGGGGGATGTCCAAGGCTGTCCAAGGCTATTGTGATACTAATATCTACAGTTAGTACAAGTGGTTGTATATATAGTTTATGTATGTGAGTGTATAGATTGGTAGGTGTGGGTTGTGTGTGCTGGGTTTACTTGGATGGGTTGAACTTGATGGACTCTGGTCTTTTTTCAACCCTATGTAACTATGTAACTATGTAACTATAATAACAAAAACAAATAAATACTACTAATAATAATAATAATATTATTTTTATTCTCAGTATATATTTTTTTAAATTCAAACAATAAAATACACCATTTTACGTAAGGGCAAAAACAGAGAATGGGCTTCGGTTTGGCAGGAATTCAGAACTCATGTCACAGTTGCATTGGAAAGATTTCCCCCCTCTCTCCGTGTGATTTCATTCAAGTCACACACACGATGGCTACCAGCGCCGGATCTTTGCCAGATGTCCCCCGGTTCTATCGGTGTCTCTATGAGATTGCTTTTCTCACTTGGCATGATTACATTGTTTCTAGAATGAAATGGGGGGCGAAATCGTTTAACGAGAAGGAGAGGTAAGGGGATATTCTACGCTAGGTGTTTCATATTAGGTTTAAGAGCTATTGGTTGTCCTAGCAATTTATCCCACTTGAGTTTCAC
This sequence comes from Xenopus tropicalis, assembly GCF_000004195.4. Lineage (NCBI taxonomy): Eukaryota > Metazoa > Chordata > Amphibia > Anura > Pipidae > Xenopus > Xenopus tropicalis. Next base: position 14,988,193 of record NC_030677.2, on the reverse strand, counting down.
AGGGCCTAGCGATGCTAAAATGTTATCATAATACCCCGAGTGAACCCAAGAGATCTGACCCTTTCATTAAAACCTTTGCTTTATTCCTAAAGATGCAATCAAATATATCGATATAACGTAGCGAGTTATTAGCCCAGCTGAAAAGCAAAGAACAGGCTCCCACGTGGGAATACGGCTCTTCTGATTGAACGTCTACCTCAACATCCGGATAAAACGTCTCAGGAAAATCCATCAGTAACGATACCGCTGAAAAAGAAAGTCATGGAAAATAGTGTCAATGTATGAAACGGTTAACCCCCCTCCAAAAAAAATAAAAATAACAGTTAATTACAGTACGTGGTCAAAAGCAAGAATATAAAATAAACTGTTGAGATAATAAAATAATACAGAATTAAAAAATAAATAAATAAAAAATATAAACTAATAAAATAAAAATATTAAACCATATATTTAACAACAAAAAAGAAAACTATATACTAATAAACTTTGTGTAAATAACACAAAATCGTGAAACTATCGATTTACCTTCCGAAAGTCAAATTTAATTACAGAAGAGTTAAAAACTGCTAGAATATATCCAATACAATAAAACAAATCATTGGAAACTGTTTGAAATAATAAAAATAAATGTATTCAATTATTTTATGAATGTATTATTCATCTGTTTCATTATCTTATTATTAATTCATTATTAAAAATTGATTTATGCATTAGAAAATTCATCTTATGTGGGTAAAGCAAGAGCAAAAAACAGCTAAAAAAAAAGTACAAATAGTTAATAACAACAAAAATGATTGTATTATTAATTAATGTATTTATTTATTATTATTTATTTGTAAAATTAATTTATCCATTTATGATTCAGTAATTTTTAAAGAACTGATTTATACAACAGTAGATTCGATTATTGTATTCATTTATTTGTCATGAATTATTATAATTATTACTAAGAGACGATTAATACAGAAAATAATAAAACCTTGAAAAAAGTTGAAAAATCTATTTACAAAAAAACAAAAAAAAGTATTAACAATAAAAATGAATGTATTATTAATTTATTTTTTAAATTATTTCATTTTTTCTTCATTTTATTAGTATTATTATTAGTAGTAGTAGTATTAAGAGCTGATTTATGCAACAGTAGACTAAACTTTAAAAAATAACATGTTATTAGCTTATGTGGGTAAAATAAGAGTAAAAAAACTGTTGAAATATCCATTTACAAAAAAAGCCAAAAATAGTAAAAATAAAAGATAATAGGGCTGATTCACTAAAGTGCTTTAAAGCGTGTGCTATTTGTAGCGTGCGTTTTATTGCGTCTAATCAACACCCGCGTATAGTCGCCGCAAATAGTCACCACATATAAATTGTCGCCACATATAAATGGTAGCATATAAATAGTGCATATAAATGGTAGCATATAAATAGTAGCATATAAATAGTAGCATATAAATGGTAGCATATAAATGGTAGCATATAAATGGTAGCATATAAATGGTAGCATATAAATGGTAGCATATAAATGGTAGCATATAAATGGTAGCATATAAATAGTAGCATATAAATGGTAGCATATAAATAGTAGCATATAAATAGTGCATATAAATGGTAGCATATAAATGGTAGCATATAAATAGTAGCATATAAATAGTGCATATACATGGTAGCATATAAATAGTAGCATATAAATAGTAGCATATAAATGGTAGCATATAAATAGTGCATATAAATGGTAGCATATAAATAGTAGCATATAAATGGTAGCATATAAATGGTAGCATATAAATAGTAGCATATAAATGGTAGCATATAAATAGTAGCATAAAAATAGTAGCATATAAATGGTAGCATATAAATGGTAGCATATAAATAGTAGCATATAAATCGTAGCATATAAATAGTAGCATATAAATAGTAGCTGCTTATAAATAGTAGCCGCTAGTGATGAGCGAATCTGTTCCGTTTATCTTTAGCGAAAAATTTGCAAAATGGCAAAAATGTCGTGCAGCCAAAAAAATTGTTGCCCGCGGCAAATTTTGTCCACGGCAAATTTTGTCATGCGTTTTGCCATTGGCGGATTGTTTTGCGAAACGCATGAAAAAATTCGCTGCACGTCCAAAAATTTGCCGCGAATACATGCCTGACGAAACATTTAATCACTTGTAGCCGCATATAAATAGTCGTGCAAATAGGACTAACCCCCGAACCTATCATGATGTAACTTCCTTTGTATTGTGGTGACAAAGCCAATCAGCTGCCAGAAACTTGCAGAACAATATAAGTGTATAGTTGCCCTTTAACTGGCCAGACTTCCCATATACATACAGTAGCTCATGAACACAAGGTTAGTTGAGAGCAGAATCATAGATCCAAACTGTCACTTCATTAAATATTCGTTTATATCGGCCTATGGCCTTTGTTGCACTATGGCTGAACAACCAGTCCACATAACTGATTTCAAACCACCCTGAAGTCAGGCCCGTGGCCAAGGGATGAAGTATATCCCTAGAGCAGCATTTCCTATAAGCCGGGGATGTAATAGTCGCCATGGCCTGTCCTAGCCTTGCAAGGGGTCGTCTTCAACAATAAAAAACACACACAGTGTGCAGGAATATAATGTGACCCCTACCATGGGAGACCATCAGGAACACAGAGTATTACATTACTGCAATTAAAAAGCTGCTGATTTGGAAAAGAAAGCAAAACATAATATGGACGAGCCGCAGTTCAACATGTTACATTTTCATTGTTGTGTTTTTGCGATTTTGGAATTCCTCGTTCCTTATTCACAGCACATGTTAATGTGTTTGTCTCCCAGGCTGCCAGTCTTCCATCTCAATGATTTTAGCTAAAAATTATAGGTTTCTCTGACTCCTACACAGATTTGGGAATATGTGGCTAAAAACTGTGAAATCAGATCTCCCAATCTGGCGCTCCGAAGAATTCTCTGACCAAAGAACTTTGACATTAACTAATGCTGACTGAGTTTGCTATAAATAGGCTCTGTTTGCTCAGTTTACAAAAAATGGACGTGTCAGGCAAAGCCTTCTTTCTATTTACCATGGATACATCTTGGTGCATTTAGTGACAACCATTGAGATATTGCTGATCATTCCAAAGGTACTGTAACATGTAAGGTTTGACTTATAGTATCAGTTGAAGAACCAATTATATTGGATCATCGCATGTGGGTCCTACCCAAAGGCACGGGCTCCCGATGCTCATGTGTCCAAGGCTTTCGCCAATGAATAGCATGGGCGGGTTCATCCACCTTCACCGAAGTTAGGGTGAGACCCACCAGGTCTTGGCCTGGGGTCAAGCCCAGAGGACTATGACACCCATCCAGGGTGCACAAATCAAACACAAAAAAGGTGCTGAAGTGTGTGAGTGCAATTCCATTGATTGCCTTGGTAAGGCTCCAGTTGAAGAACCAATGTTTGACATAAAACTTACATAAGGTGGCCCATACATGTGCCAGTTGGGTACTGTCTCTGACTCATTTGGCCAGAAGCTGAATGGACAGAGAGAGAGAGTACAATGGGCCATACATACAATCAGAACAGTAGAAAGAGAAGCTGCAGTTCCTCTTGACTTCGTTATTCGTTGATGCATTGTGCTCCCACCAACATGGTGCATTGAAGGTATTTCCGAACCTGCCTGAATCGACCAATATCCGTAAGATATGGACATCGGGTAGGATCAGCAGGTAGCTATGTATATTCTAATAATGATATAAAACTTCATATTACTGGTACAGGTATGGCCAGCTCTATACTCTGGACACCTGCCTGTCCAACATCTCATTCTCAAACCAAGGATACAAGTTTGAGTTCAGTTCTACCAAGCTTTCTACTAGATTTTAGAAGATTGTTGGAGGGATTTGCTTTTATTCATCCATAAGAGCATTAGTAGGGGTGGGCACAGCATTCAGATTTATTTCACAAGTGTTTAGTTGGGTTATGGTCAGGACTCACTCCCATTTGAGCAAACCTACTCTGCATGGACCTCAGTTTGGGGCATTATTGTGCTGGAGCAGGAAAGAACCTTTACCAAACAAAGTGAAGTGCAGACCAATGTTATTCTGAAGTTTTGCTTTCAGTGGAACCAGTGGCCCTAGCCCAAACAATGCAAAATGGCCCCAGACCAATGTTCCATCTCCATCAAATTACATTGTTGCCATTTTGCATCCAGACAGGTAGTGTTCTTCTGGCATTCAACAAATTCAGACTTTCCCCAACCAAATAGTTCTTGTGCTGATGTTGCTTCTGAAGGCAGACTGGAACTTTTAGGTGGAGGTCCAGATACTTTTGGCTAAAATGTTTCTGGATACTTTTGTCCATATAGTGTATGAATCAATACTTGCCATCAAGACCGACTTAGCATGAAAATTGGGGAGACTTTTTCTGACCCAGGACTACAATACAGGTCTGGTATATAAAGTACAACTATAATGTTACTAATGATCTAAAAACATCTTTATCCAGCTCTACCCACTGGAGGAGGCACATTTCACTTCTCCCCATGATAGTCCTTGTCTGTTGACACTGATGGCACGAAAGGTTCTCTTAGCGCTTTCTCCTTGTCTCAGAGCCAAAAAGTGTGACCTCTGGTCGAACTCAATAAAAGTATGTCTTTGGAACCCATTTGTGCAAATTCCACATCTGTAAGGACTTCTGGTTTAAATTCTTATTTCAAGGCGGAAATGAGAAGGGGGAAAGGGAATAGTAAAACTAAAGGAAAATAAAAAAAAAAAGTAAGGTCAAGATAAATCTCAGGATCAGTCAGATGTCAGCAGGTTATGGTACGACGTTAAGTAGGTGGTATGGGGCTTTGATAGTGCAAAATATTCCATTTTCCTACATGGTGTGAAAACACTGCATTCAGCCAAGCAAACGATGTTCATATGAATGACAATAGGGCTATTCTGGGCCTTATAGCATTAGTGGTCATTTTCATTTATTTCAGTTCTAATATAACATTTCTTTCTTGTCTCTTGTAGCAAAGAGAAGTATCTCAGGAGACATTTATCAAAGCACGATTGAGTCCAATTACAAAACACCAGTATTTTTTCTAATATCGTCAACTTTGCGACAAACTTTATGCGACAAATACGAGTATGAAAGTTTCGGATTCATTCAAGCTTTGGTATGGTGACTTTTCTTGGGCCAGGTTGGAGCTGCAGAGTGCCATTGAGCCCTATGGGAGACTTTCCTTGGGCCGGGTTGGAGCTGCAGAGTGCCATTGAGCCCTATGGGAGACTTTCCTTGGGCCGGGTTGGAGCTGCAGAGTGCCATTGAGCCCTATGGGAAACTTTCCTTGGGCCGGGTTGGAGCTGCAGAGTGCCATTGGCTATTAAGCCCTATGGGAGACTTTCCTTGGGCCGGGTTGGAGCTGCAGAGTGCCATTGAGCCCTATGGGAGACTTTCCTTGGGCCGGGTTGGAGCCTGCAGAGTGCCATTGAGCCCTATGGGAGGCTTCCTTGGGCCGGGTTGGAGCTGCAGAGTGCCATTGAGCCCTATGGGAGACTTTCCTTGGGCCAGGTTGGAGCTGCAGAGTGCCATTGAGCCCTATGGGAGGCTTTCCTTGGGCCGGGTTGGAGCTGCAGAGTGCCATTGAGCCCTATGGGAGACTTTCCTTGGGCCGGGTTGGAGCTGCAGAGTGCCATTGAGCCCTATGGGAGACTTTCCTTGGGCCGGGTTGGAGCTGCAGAGTGCCATTGAGCCCTATGGGAGACTTTCCTTGGCCGGGTTGGAGCTGCAGAGTGCCATTGAGCCCTATGGGAAACTTTCCTTGGGCCGGGTTGGAGCTGCAGAGTGCCATTGGCCTATTAAGCCCTATGGGAGACTTTCCTTGGGCCGGGTTGGAGCTGCAGAGTGCCATTGAGCCCTATGGGAGACTTTCCTTGGGCCGGGTTGGAGCTGCAGAGTGCCATTGAGCCCTATGGGAGGCCTTCCTTCGGCTGGGTTGGAGCTGCAGAGTGCCATTGAGCCCTATGGGAGGCTTTCCTTGGGCCGGGTTGGAGCTGCAGAGTGCCATTGAGCCCTATGGGAGACTTTCCTTGGGCCAGGTTGGAGCTGCAGAGTGCCATTGAGCCCTATGGGAGACTTTCCTTGGGCCAGGTTGGATCTGCAGAGTGCCATCTCAGTGCATTGTGCCTGAGTCTGAGCTTTCAGAAGGAGCCAGCACTACACATTAGAACTGCTTTCAGCTAACCTATTGTTTCTCCTACTCCCATGTAACTGGAGGAGTCCCAAGCCGGACTTGGATTGCTTACTATTGAGTGCTATTCTGATACCTACTGGGAGCTGCTATCTTGCTCCCTTCCCATTGTTCTGCTGATCGGCTGCTGTGAGGGGGGAGGGGGGGATATCACTCCAACTTGCAGCGCAGCAGTAAAGTGAGACTGAAGTTTATCAGAGCACAGGTCACATGGCTGTGGCACCCTGGGAAATGAAGAATATGGCTAGCCCCATGGGAAAAACAGATTACAATGCAGGATTCTGCTGGAGAAGCTCTATTAACTGATGGGTTGTTTCCCCATGACAGTATTGCTTTAAGTCAATGTAAATGTGTTTTACTGATACCAATAATGGAAGTGGAAGCCACATTGAAATAGAAATGTTATTAAGATAAAACTTTTATGGAATTTCATACATTTAGCCAATTTAATGACTTGAAATTATTTTGCCAAAAAACAAATTCTTCACTCAGTAGGAAATAACATTTTTCACAAGTTCTGGACCGGAGAACAAATTTCATCCACATTTTGATTAAAAAAATATGATGACATTTCTGTATAAATAAACTCCAATAATCTAAAGCAGTTACAATAAAAATGGGTCCAAAATAAAACATTTTTGTGGCATCAGGATATCCATAAGCGCCCAGAGCAGGAGAAGCAGGATAAAGCCACCGACATCTATCCTTTCCTACTTTATCCATTAATCAATAGATCTTCCAACCTCCAATCCCCAACTTTTTAAACCTAAAAAGGTTTAGTGATGAGCAAATCCGCCGCGTTTCGCCATAAAATTTGCGAAATGGCAAGAAGATTAACAAAACGGCAGAAAATTCCCAAAACGCAATTGTCACTGTTTTTTGGGTTTTTTTGTCGTCCGCGTCTTTTTTGGTCGCCCGCAGGTTTTTTTTTCACCCATGCTTTTTTGTTTTTTACTCGACCGCTCCTTTTTTACGTGACCCCGCCCATTTTGATGGGCGACAAAAATTTTTTACGCACAGCAAATTTTTCCACTGCAAGATTTTATGGAAGTTTTGCACAACAATGCGCCAATGGCAAAATGCGGAATTTCGCTGCGAATCCGTGCCTGGCAAAAAAAATCACTCATCACTATTTATTAATTATTAATTATTATTATTATCCGGAATTAGTGATGAGCAAATCTGTCTTTTGAAAGATTCGTAAAACAGCGGAAAATTGTGTGAAATGTAGAAAACAGTGCGCATCAAAAAAATTAGAAGACAGGTGCGTCTTCTTTTTACTCGTGCGTCAAAAAAAATGATGGGCGTGTCTTAAAAATGACGCGGGCAACTTTTTTTTGATACGGACGACAAATTTCTGAAGCAGACGACATTTTTTTTGATGCGTGCGACAATTTTTTACGCACAGAAAATTTTTCCACACCAATTTTTTTTTTCGCCCGTTTCGCCACATGGAAACTCACCGCGAATTTCGCCCATCATTATCCAGAATACCTGGATTTTCTGTAATTACGATGACCATTAGTGATGAGTGAATCTGCCCCATTTTACTGAAAAATTTGTGCCAACTTTCTTTTTTCTCTGTGACATTTTTCTTGGAGACTTTTTTGACTTGCCGACTATTTTGTCCTGGTGACTTTTTTGTCTTAGCAACTTTTTTTTCGCTACAAATTTTTGCCGCAGTTTTGTGTAAAACTTCGTTGGTGAAATGCGGAATTTCTCTGCAAGTCCATGCCTGGCAAAAATAATCACTCATCCCTAATCACCAGACCTGGTCTGCTAAAAACTAAATGTTAAATAAACCCAATAGGATTGTTTTGCCACCAATTTGCATTCATACATCTTTAAATCTTTAAACTGAATCATTTGCTTAAAAATGTGGGAGATGGCCTTCCTGTAATTTGGAGCATTCTGGTTATTGGTTCCCTGGATAAGAAAAGATGTCCAGTGCACAGCTAAGCCAATATGGAGTCCGGTGCACAGCTAAGCCAATATGGAGTCCGGTGCACAGCTAAGCCAATATGGAGTCCGGTGCACAGCTAAGCCAATATGGAGTCCGGTGCACAACTAAGCCAATATGGAGTCCGGTGCACAGCTAAGCCAATATGGAGTCCGGTGCACAGCTAAGCCAATATGGAGTCCAGTGCACAGCTAAGCGAATATGGAGACCAGTGCACAGCTAAGCCAATATGGAGTCCAGTGCACAGCTAAGCCAATATGGGGTCCAGTGCACAGCTAAGCCAATATGGAGTCCAGTGCACAGCTAAGCCAATATGGAGTCCGGTGCACAGCTAAGCCAATATGGAGACCAGTGCACAGCTAAGCGAATATGGAGACCAGCGCACAGCTAAGCCAATATGGAGTCCGGCGCACAGCTAAGCCAATATGGAGTCCGGCGCACAGCTAAGCCAATATGCAGTCCGGCGCACTGCTAAGCCAATATGGAGTCCGGCGCACAGCTAAGCCAATATGGAGTCCGGCGCACTGCTAAGCCAATATGGAGTCCGGCGCACAGCTAAGCCAATATGGAGTCCGGCGCACAGCTAAGCCAAATGGAGTCCGCGCACAGCCTAAGCCAATATGGAGACCGGCGCACAGCTAAGCCAATATGGAGACCAGCGCACAGCTAAGCCAATATGGAGTCCGGCGCACAGCTAAGCCAATATGGAGTCCGGCGCACAGCTAAGCCAATATGGAGTCCGGCGCACAGCTAAGCCAATATGGAGTCCGGCGCACAGCTAAGCCAATATGGAGTCCGGCGCACAGCTAAGCCAATATGGAGTCCGGCGCACAGCTAAGCCAATATGGAGTCCGGCGCACAGCTAAGCCAATATGGAGTCCGGCGCACAGCTAAGCCAATATGGAGTCCGGCGCACTGCTAAGACAATATGGAGTCCGGCGCACAGCTAAGCCAATATGGAGTCCGGCGCACAGCTAAGCCAATATGGAGTCCGGCGCACAGCTAAGCCAATATGGAGTCCGGCGCACAGCTAAGCCAATATGGAGTCCGGCGCACAGCTAAGCCAATATGGAGTCCAGTGCACAACTAAGCCAATATGGAGTCCAGTGCACAGCTAAGCCAATATCGGGTCCAGTGCATTGCTAAGCCAATATGGAGTCCGGTGCACAGCTAAGCCAATATGGAGTCCGGTGCACAGCTAAGCCAATATGGAGTCCGGTGCACAGCTAAGCCAATATGGAGTCCGGTGCACAGCTAAGCCAATATGGAGTCCGGTGCACAGCTAAGCCAATATGGAGTCCGGTGCACTGCTAAGCCAATATGGAGTCCGGTGCACAGCTAAGCCAATATGGAGTCCAGTGCACTGCTAAGCCAATATGGAGTCCAGTGCACTGCTAAGCCAATATGGAGTCCAGTGCACTGCTAAGCCAATATGGAGTCCGGTGCACAGCTAAGCCAATATGGAGACCAGTGCACAGCTAAGCCAATATGGAGTCCAGTGCACTGCTAAGCCAATATGGAGTCCGGTGCACAACTAAGCCAATATGAAGTCCAGTGCATTGCTAAGCCAATATGGAGTCCAGTGCACAGCTAAGCCAATATGGAGTCCAGTGCACAGCTAAGCCAATATGGAGTCCGGTGCACAACTAAGCCAATATGGAGTCCAGTGCATTGCTAAGCCAATATGGAGTCCGGCGCACAACTAAGCCAATATGGAGTCCAGTGCATTGCTAAGCCAATATGGAGTCCGGCGCACAACTAAGCCAATATGAAGTCCAGTGCATTGCTAAGCCAATATGAAGTCCAGTGCATTGCTAAGCCAATATGGAGTCCAGTGCACAGCTAAGCCAATATGGAGTCCGGCGCACAACTAAGCCAATATGGAGTCCAGTGCATTGCTAAGCCAATATGGAGTCCAGTGCACAGCTAAGCCAATAAGGAGTCAGATGTCTTTGAACTGTGATACTGTAGAAGACTTCTGCATGGGTGCTGAGTTGCAGTTTATTTGAGGTGAGTTGCTTCAGTAAATCTGTACAATTTGATTTTTTGCACCATTGTAGTCATCCAGAGATGTCCCACCAGAATCTTACCCATTTTACACCATCTGGTAACTTCTGGTGCCCACCCTCCCTAAATCATTCTCAGATCCAAAATAGCTTTATTAAAAATTGCCCAAATCCCACCCAATATCGTTCGTTTGGAGTAGACATATAGTGCAAAAGTGTCGTTATTGTAAAACGGGCAGATAGAAATGCGCCTCTCCATTCTTGCTGCCGGCTAACTAGGGACACCAGAGAGCTCCCTTGCCTTCTAAACATGAAAATAGGATTAGAGAAATAAAGCAGATGTACGATCTAATGGTCTAATGTAAAACCACAATGCTCGCAAATGTCAGAAAGTCGGAGAACCTTGGATCACCTACTAAACCACAGACTCTATTATCCCTCGGAGAAGCCAGCTTAAACATGTCTTATCCATGACTAATTTCCCCAGACATTTCCCTATCAGATTTCCTACAATACTTTTCTTCCATATTAATGGACAATGTACCGCTTTGCCTATTCCTCTCTTTGCTCTCCTCATTGGTGCTCCTGGAGGCTGAAGGACCAGGAAGACCCATAGATTTACGGATGCTCTTGGAGAAGATGACAGTTGGCCGAGAAACAAGGATCACATTTTCAGGCAGCGCCTCTGTATTTCTCTGTTCAAAGGTTCTCCAGAAAAAAAGAAATGTATGCGCTACAACCACTTTACTGCCGGCCATTGCCAAGCTCCTATTTGATCCTCTTCCCAGAAAAGAAAGATAGCAGACAATTATGAACCGGAGTGAGTTTTGCCAGATCCCAAAATTGTATGATTTGGGGATTCGGTTCCAGGGACCTCCTGCCTCTCTATATTGTGGTCAATGGGTCTTACCAGGCACTTTAAAGTTGTCTTGCATTATGCTAAAAAGTTCCAGTGTCTAATGTGGTCTAATGTGGTCTAATGTGGTCTGCCCTCAGATGTGATTGAATATGATGTGAAATATGTAGCTGGTTTTCAGAATTCCATCCTGTACTAAAGGCTGATATTCCAGTATAATGCTCTGGATATCGCTATAGACTTCAAGCGCATTATAGACAAATAATTTGATCCCAATCTTTTTTCCTAAAAAGTCTTCTCTTTGTCTATAAACCTGTATAAATATGGTATTTAGATATTTATCTTTCATCAGAGCCGGTTTAGCTTCTCACCCTAGGGGACCCATAGCATTGGATGGATGAGACCAAAGGCCATATATAATGAGATCAAAAGGAGTAAGATGCCTGGTACAGAAATGTGTATTTATATATATATATATAGGAATGACAAGTGAAGTGCAAGCTCATAGTACAACCAATCTGCATCTTCTGATGTTAAATGCCAGCCTGGGGATGCTGGGAATTGCCTGCTGCAGGTATCAGTGTAAATGCCAGCCTGGGGATGTTGGGAGTTATGTGCTGCAGATATCAGTGTAAATGCCAGCCTGGGGATGCTGGGAGTTATGTGCTGCAGATATCAGTGTAAATGCCAGCCTGGGGATGCTGGGAGTTGCCTGCTGCAGATATCAGTGTAAATGCCAGCCTGGGGATGCTGGGAGTTGCCTGCTGCAGATATCAGTGTAAATGCCAGCCTGGGGATGCTGGGAGTTGCCTGCTGCAGATATCAGTGTAAATGCCAGCCTGGGGATGCTGGGAGTTGCCTGCTGCAGATATCAGTGTAAATGCCAGCCTGGGGATGCTGGGAGTTGCCTGCTGCAGATATCAGTGTAAATGCCAGCCTGGGGATGCTGGGAGTTGCCTGCTGCAGATATCAGTGTAAATGCCAGCCTGGGGATGCTGGGAGTTGCCTGCTGCAGATATCAGTGTAAATGCCAGCCTGGGGATGCTGGGAGTTGCCTGCTGCAGATATCAGTGTAAATGCCAGCCTGGGGATGCTGGGAATAGTGTGGCTTTAGCTGCTCAACTGCAGTTTGTAAGTATTTTCATTTCTCTTACAATGAATGTCTGCGCTTTCCCTGGGGGCAGAAATGTGAGTAACGGATCCTATTTCCCAAGTAACTAGCGGAACCATCGTTTTGTCAGGGAATGATCTGAACTCGCCATGAAGTGCACCGCAGCCACTGCGGCCTCTTACCCCAAACCTTTCATTAAATTGCTTTGAGCGTATTCCATTTCGGGCAATGATAGGCCTGAGACTTTACGCAATGTCTTTCTAAACACCATATCCCATAAATACGGTATATACACAGCGCTAGTGATGTAACGTTACAGGAATGTAGTGATGCTGCTTTCATGTGGTGCTGCTAATACGACGCGCAAATGATGTCATGTCCCTGGCAGAACTGGGGCCAATCAGCACATTCCTACCATTCCTGCGGCAGTAACTGATTCACAGGCCACTAACTGATTCTATTTAGCAGTGGAACTAGAATATACTTACTGAGGTACAAGGCTATGGCTTGGGGCCAATCTGCTTTGCTAGTTTTCTAGAGTTCACAATAACTCCCACCAATGTGTCCCCAAACGGGTCTATCTATCCATATATCTATCATCAATCATCTATCTTCTATCTGCCTGTCTATCTATCTATCCATATATCTATCATCTATCTATCTATCTATCATCTATCTATCTATCCATATATCTATCTATCCATCTATCCATATATCTATCTATCTATCTATCTTCTATCTGCCTGTCTATCTATCTATCTATCTATCCATATATCTATCATCTATCTATCTATCTATCTATCAATCTATCATCTATCTATCTATCCATCATCTATCTATCTATCCATCTATCCATATATCTATCTATCTATCTATCTATCTATCTTTCTATCTATCATCTATCTATCTTCTATCTGCCTGTCTATCTATCTATTATCTATCTATCTATCTATCTATCTATCTATCTATCTATCTATCTATCATCTATCTATCTATCATCTATCTATCTTCTATATGCCTGTCTATCATCTATCTATCTATCTATCTATCTATCTCTTATTATGTCTGTCTATCTATCTATCTATCTATCTATCTATCTATCTTCTATATGCCTGTCTATCATCTATCTATCTATCTATCTATCTATCTATCTATCTTCTATCTGCCTGTCTATCTATCTATCTTCTATCTGCCTGTCTATCTATTCCTTCCTTCCTTCCTTCCTTCTTCCCTTCCTTCCTTCCTTCCTTCCTTCTTCCCTTCCTTCCTTCCTTCCTTCCTTCCTTCCTTCCTTCCTTCCTTCCTTCCTTCCTTCCGTCTTCCCTTCCTTCCTTCCTTCTTCCCTTTCTTCCTTCCTTCCTTCTTCCCTTCCTTCCTTCCTTCTTCCCTTTCTTCCTTCCTTCTTCCCTTCCTTCCTTCCTTCCTTCCTTCCTTCCTTCCTTCTTCCCTTCCTTCCTTCCTTCTTCCCTTCCTTCCTTCCTTCTTCCCTTCCTTCCTTCCTTCTTCCCTTCCTTCCTTCCTTCTTCCCTTCCTTCCTTCCTTCTTCCCTCCCTTCCTTCCTTCCTTCCTTCCTTCTTCCCTTCCTTCCTTCCTTCCTTCTTCCCTTCCTTCCTTCCTTCCTTCTTCCCTTCCTTCCTTCCTTCCTTCCTTCCTCCCTCCCTCTCCCTTTCTTTCTTCCTGTTTAATAAAGGGAACACAGATCCACGGTTGTGTTATTCCTACTGTATAGCAATGACTTTAGGGATGGGGGATAGAGAAGAAGTGGCCAAGAAGCCCGGAGGTTTCCCCAGTGTTGACCCAATGAGACGCAAGTAGTAACTTTCCTGGTAAAGCCAATGGGCAGCAGGGAAAGGGCTGGTGTCTGATACGGAGAAGTTTCTATAGAAAACTAGCAATGTCAGAACAGAAATATCTGTGGGGAAAGCCGAGTGGTGGAAAGGTCCGTATGTGCAAGCACTGGGGAAACTTTCCTGTTCAATCACTCGGCTTCCTGACCGAGGTCCCAATTCTCAGCCTCTTTTTACAGCCTGAAAAATATATGTCAGAAATAGAAGTGTCCCTGGCCGGGGTCCCTCTGGTTATCCAGCAAATGCAGCTAAAGTGTTTCTTGGGCCCAAATCTCAGCTCTGGTTCCAACATTTCCCTAATATTTGTTATGAATTTATTGTTCTCTATAGATTCTTTTTTTTTTTCTTTCTTTTTTTCATTTAGCTGCCTACACTGGAAAACCACATTTTATAGATATTGGACGGAGGCAGCCCCTCGCTCTCTCGCTCTGTGGCTTTTTGAACTTGGTTTTGCCTTAGCTCAGCGCTCTCTGTAACTCTGCGATGGGGAACGGAGGAGCGTCTGAGGTCCCACAGATACGGCACATTGAGTAATGGCAGTCTGTGAGAGTAATTGTTAACATTTTATTTATAGATCTTTATCTATCTATCTGTATAGAATGCTCTGTTATACAGCCATAAAGCAGGACAGGACTGCTGCTTACAATGGGGGGGATCAGATAGGATCTGTGCCACTGTGACAGAATGCTCTGTTATACAGATAGCTAGAATCTCAGCCATAAAGCAGGGCAGGACTGCTGCTTACAATGGGGGGATCAGATAGGATCTGTGCCACTGTGACAGAATGCTCTGTTATACAGATAGCTAGAATCTCAGCCATAAAGCAGGGCAGGACTGCTGCTTACAATGGGGATCAGATAGGATCTGTGCCACTGTGACAGAATGCTCTGTTATACAGATAGCTAGAATCTCAGCCATAAAGCAGGGCAGGACTGCTGCTTACAATGGGGGGGGGGGATCAGATAGGATCTGTGCCACTGTGACAGAATGCTCTGTTATACAGATAGCTAGAATCTCAGCCATAAAGCAGGGCAGGACTGCTGCTTACAATGGGGGGGGGGGGGGGGATCAGATAGGATCTGTGCCACTGTGACAGAATGCTCTGTTATACAGATAGCTAGAATCTCAGCCATAAAGCAGGGCAGGACTGCTGCTTACAATGGGGGGGATCAGATAGGATCTGTGCCACTTTGACAGAATGCTCTGTTATACAGATAGCTAGAATCTCAGCCATAAAGCAGGGCAGGACTGCTGCTTACAATGGGGGGGGGGGATCAGATAGGATCTGTGCCACTGTGACAGAATGCTCTGTTATACAGATAGCTAGAATCTCAGCCATAAAGCAGGGCAGGACTGCTGCTTACAATGGGGGATCAGATAGGATCTGTGCCACTGTGACAGAATGCTCTGTTATACAGATAGCTAGAATCTCAGCCATAAAGCAGGGCAGGACTGCTGCTTATAATGGGGGGATCAGATAGGATCTGTGCCACTGTGACAGAATGCTCTGTTATACAGATAGCTAGAATCTCAGCCATAAAGCAGGGCAGGACTGCTGCTTACAATGGGGGGATCAGATAGGATCTGTGCCACTGTGACAGAATGCTCTGTTATACAGATAGCTAGAATCTCAGCCATAAAGCAGGGCAGGACTGCTGCTTACAATGGGGGGATCAGATAGGATCTGTGCCACTGTGACAGAATGCTCTGTTATACAGATAGCTAGAATCTCAGCCATAAAGCAGGGCAGGACTGCTGCTTATAATGGGGGGATCAGATAGGATCTGTGCCACTGTGACAGAATGCTCTGTTATACAGATAGCTAGAATCTCAGCCATAAAGCAGGGCAGGACTGCTGCTTACAATGGGGGGATCAGATAGGATCTGTGCCACTGTGACAGAATGCTCTGTTATACAGATAGCTAGAATCTCAGCCATAAAGCAGGGCAGGACTGCTGCTTACAATGGGGGGGGATCAGATAGGATCTGTGCCACTGTGACAGAATGCTCTGTTATACAGATAGCTAGAATCACAGCCATAAAGCAGGGCAGGACTGTTTTATTTTATTGATTTTTGTTCCAGTTCCTGTCTCTGAAAAAGACACGTGCCATTAGCATTGGTGAATTGCACTGATTTCTGTCCCATTATTAAATCCCCCCACTGTTTGTACCAAGACTAATGGACTGATGAATTCATTTTGATGCATGTTTTTGTTTCCAGCGAATCTCCTGCCGCCTCTGATTTACGGCGCTATGACACGGAATCCTCCTATCACATTCCCTGTCTCAGTCCCAGGCCGAGGCTTAGCTAAATGAATGTAAATGTTGCCTGACAATATATTGGGAGGTGCCCTGTCCCCCCCCCCCCCACCCCGCCGGAGCCCCACAACAAACCCGTTCCAAGGCGCTCTCGCGCGGTTACTGAGAGAGGGGCCAGGAACTTGTCATCATTTGTCATAAAGATGAATCTGAATATTAAAAATAGATATACGGAGTATTATAAAACACTCAGGCGTGTAATGACAGTATTTGCTCAGTAGTATAAACAAAGGAACAGAGGAATGAATAAAGCCGAGGATGGGGGCTATTTATCATCATTAGGGCTCGTTTCGATTCCTTCTTCATGGATTTGATCCAAAAATGTTTTTTTTAAACCTCCTTTGCAGGTTCCTAATGGTTTTTTCTTTGGGGACTGAGTCCAGTTCTTATGCAAGTTGCCATAATTCTATATTAAAGCCCATGTATCCACCAATGGCAAAACCTTCAATATGTGTGTTATTCACCCACTTAGATTGTAAGCTCTGCTGGGGCAGGAACCTCCTTCCTACTGTGGGACTCAATCTCTGTATATTTATTACTTATTTACTATGTATTTTTATGTTTGTTCTCCCTATCTATTTCTTTCTACTAAAATTGTACAGCAATGAGTATTTATGTAAGTTATATATATATATATAAAATTAAAAAATACTTTCCTTATTCGCGTAAGGCGTAAGGATTAGCAGGCACCCTTAGGAAATTTTGGAAAGTATTTCAAGACACTGGGGCTCATTCACAAACACTGGGCAAATTTGCACCTAGGCACTAACCCATTAGAAGAAGTGGTGCAAAATCAAACATTGTGGCTACCAACCCTATAAACACAGATGCAGGTCTGTGTATGGTGCACATTGGTGTTTCGAGAAAGTGGCATGTTCAGGGATTAGCTTTTTTCAGTCAGCTGCAAGTAGAACCATGAAAGTTCACTTTTGATACTGCCTGGGTGCAAAGTTGCCCAGTGTTTCTAAATGAAGCCAACTGTTTGCCCAGGAGCAGTAAGCCATAGCGACCAATCAGCAGGAAGCATTTACTAGTCACCTGTATAAAAGCAAACATCTTATTGGAAGCAAGGTGTTTTGGTTACCTAGTCTCCCAATAGCCTCAAACATGGCAAAATGTTTCAAATGAATCAGCAGCCTATTTTGCCATCATAAAGTAGATTTCTAAATGATCTATAGCCATGGCTGATGTAAAGTGGTTTATTCAAGGCTTTAGGGGCAAAAGTTACAGGGGGAAAACTCAAGTCCAAGGTGCCATTGCCCTAAGTTGTATTTTTGTACCAGAACCTCTTTTGCTATCTACATGTGCGTTTTCTCAAAGTCATACCCTGGCTGTGACTTAAACAGATGCTCCACCCCCTCCCCATTGTTTTTTATCTGCTTACTTCCCTGAACATGCCACTTTCTCCAAACACCAATGTGCACCATACACAGACCTGCATCTGCGTTTATAGGGTTGGTAGCCACCATGTTTGATTTTGCATCACTTCTGGTTCCAGGCTCTATGGTGATGATTGAAGCCTGAGCGCTGGGATCCAAGCCTTGGAAAACTGTCACGGGACAATAGTTGACTTTCTGGCAGTAGCTGGCCTTGTTGATGTTCACGACCATCAACATGGGGGCTTGTTTAGGGGTCTAACAGCTCCAAAATAACAAGCTTCACTGGTAAGCTCAGTAGATTAGTAAATATTTGACCAGTATGGGGACCTAAATGATCAGATTAGAAGGAGACCTTTGCAGACATGATGGTAGTGGACCTCATTCACAGCTCAAAGTGGTCCATGAGGGTTTTGCATCTCTGCTCCCCAATCACTTATTAGCCAGGGCAGCTTTTGTTGGCCAATACACTCAATGTACTTGCACTTACTCTCATTTATTTGCTTAAGCAATTCTCCGTCTGCATCACCAGCCACTGCCAATTGTGTCCCTCTATATGTTATTGCCTGGCACCATTGGCTAAAGGAATCAGAACACTGTTTATGGCAATATTATCCAATAGCAAGGAGGACCTTAACAATCTCCTGTAGGACTAGATGTTTCCAGTGGGAGCCCAAGTGAAACCAATGTTCTATGAATATCATCATTACAGCTGTTTTGGGGCAAACCTCCTCTTTGCTGAGCTCCATACAGAGGAAAAGTTAGAAACTTGAGAAGACACATTTTTACCACAGGGACTTCTTGTTAGTAAAGTCTCAAGGTGTCCATCAGATTGTTTGGGAACAGATGGTTGCCTCATTCGACCTTCCAAGTGATGAATAAAAATTGATTGATCCAATGATTGGATCAGGCCCACCTATGGATCTTGTCCACAGTCCTCGATGGTCCTCAGCAGATGGAATTTTACACCTTGCCAATCAATACTTGAACAAGACCTAAGCAATCATTACTTGGGACCCAGGGGGGCATTAGTAGATAATGTTACCCACCTTTAGGCACCTTCGGTAGGAAAGTTCTATAGCACCAACAGGTAATAACCCTGAGAGAGGAGGGGTTTATACTTGCAATGAGTCCTTCATCAGAAGCTGTATCTCTGCCCTGAGTCTTATGGGTTTTGAGTCCATTATTAGCAACCAGAGCCATGTTCCTAAAGTCAGATGAAGGCAGAAAAGTCTGAATCATTGTGCGGTTATTCTGTGAAGCCTAAAGACTTCTTGCTAAACAATCCCCTGCATATAATTTGTTTTCTTAGACAACATTCCTCTTGGACTGAGCAGCAGAAGAGGAGGAATTTGTTTTCGGTTTGGGTCAAGGAATTTCAGTAACCTTCCACCTCCCTAGTGACACATTCTAATTCGGGTTTACAGAAGATCGTATCTACGTATTCATTTGGACGCATTTTATCCGCGGAAAATGAATACAAAATGCATTAAAGGGAAAGGTCACTTTTCAATAAACTTTTAGTTTGCACTCTGAATCTCATTCTGTGCTGTCGGGCCCTGTGAGTGACAGATGAGCGAGGGGGCGTTCCCGGGGATACCCATCCCCTGCCCAATCAGAATGTGGTGGAGATGAATAAAGGAACCAATGTACTCATTCTAGGAGCACACAGAGCTGAAGATGCAACCCACAGAAAACTCCCATTTTGCACATTGACCATTGCATGAGAAATGAGTCCCTAACACTCCTAAAAAGAAATATTCCTTAGCTTTGCTCATACATATACTTAGCCAAATTGGTGTTTTAATGATATAGAGAGACGCCAGGAAACTATTGCCCTTTACTAATTCAAAGTTTATAGTAGCAGCTTTAACAAAAGTATGGATGAGACCACTGTAGCGTTCTTCTGGGGGACCAGTTCAATCAATCTCATTGCCCCCTCTCTTGGAAGCCAAAGCAAGGGTTTGTGAGCAGTGACAGTCTCCCACTGTTATTTTAATAGGAAACAGTGATAGGACATTGAAGGTCATTGAGTGTCTTGGGTCTACGTTCATAGACTGGCCAGAGAGATACAATATATTATACCAGCATAGTCATCCCACTATTATTTTAATAGGAAACAGTGATAGGCCACTGAAGGCATTCTGACCACCCCAGTATCCCGACAGTGTCTTAGGTCTACGTTGGTTCATAGACTGGCCAGAGAGATACAATATGTTATACCAGTATAATCATCCTCTCTTTAATGATAATATCACAGATGCATCAGTGGTTTACATTAAGTAAAGTTGGGGGGGTCGCAATGAAACTGGACCAAATAGCACAAAAATACCGGCACAACAGGACTTGTTTAAGTGGGATAAATGGACATCATGTCTGACGAAGGGGCGTGCCGCTGAAACGTTATATGGTTTGCTTCAGGTTTATCCCGCTTAAACAGGTCCTGTTGTGCCGGTATTTTTGTGATATTTGGAACGTTATGGAGAGTGCGAAAGTCTCTCCAAATACAGTGAACCAGGTGAAACAGAGTGGAAAGGCCAGGGTGTGCTGGTGAGTGTGGATTGGCATAGAACTGGACCACCCTTCCCATCCTTCACAATCACTTACTCATCACCAAGAATAGAAATGGTCCCTTCCCTTCCAACCCATTCATTTCAGATAAATCAGTTCTTCCCTGTATCTTGTAGGGGACTCAGGGCGTTCCAGTGCTAATGGAGACAAATGTTCCTAATAGGAAACATAAGATGTTGTTCTCTCCTCTTTACTCCCCTGAGCCCTGTAACTGGACAGCATCGCATACCATGTTGGACGGTTGAAGCCAACACAAAGGAAAGGCTTCCTCATCTGTCCCATGTTTGGAGACAGGTGACCTTCTTACAACGAGAACACAAATAAAACTTGTGAGCCCGTGACCACCGCACACATGTTTGAACACAGAACACTTGTTTTCACACGTTTATTTTCATTCTGGGTCCCACCCATGTCGAGTGAGTCAACGGATTTTTCCGTACCCTGTCTTTTCCTCTCGAGCTGCCACTACCCAACTCTCCACGGGCCCCATCTGGGGCAGCGTTACAGGGAGGTGCGTGGCGCTCGGCTCCCCCCTTCTTCTCACTTATACACCCTGGAAACTTGAATCACTCATTGTCCCCAAGTATTCTTGCTGGCAGCGTAACATACTCTAGTCACCTCATCAAGGGTCAGGCCGAATCCACTTCAGCTCAAAAAAAAAGGGGAAAAAAAGCCACTTAAGAACAATATGTCATTGATTCATTTGATGGCGGAAATCCTCCATGTTTGGCAAACGTTCCCAGGGACAGATTTTTATTAGGCATGCAATCGTCTACAGCACTGTAGCTTTCGAACGGCGGACGGGGGTTAATTGCTGGGTACGAGGGATTTATCGCTGACTGGAATCCACCTTGAGTTCTGTAAGCGCCATCGTCTGATACGGTGTTAGTCTAAATTAAACACCGTATTCCGTCCACTCTCGTTCCAACGTATATTTTTACATTGGAAAACAATGTTATTGCAGGCCGTACTGCCACTCGCGGCACCGTATTCACATTCATGCCAGTTTAAGCACTTTAATCCATCGTCGGACCTTCCCAGACACGTGTTAAATGCATTTGGAAGGTTAATGTGCCATCGGGGCCCTAAACTCTGGGAGCTGCTTTCTACCTAATGGTGACACACGGGAAAGGGAATGATGTATGAAGGGAAGAACGTGTGTGTGAATGTTCACGTGTTACCGAAAAAAAAGAAATTGTGGGAATTAATAAAAGCTGTGGCCTGTGCTGGGCTGCGAGGGACCCCTTCCCAACGCCGGTTTTATGGCTTCCCCACTTATTCTGAACGCAGGTGGCCCACTCTGTCGTCTACATAAAATAACATCAAAGCCCCCGAAAGCTTGAGATCAGTTTTTAAAATTGCCCTTTTTTGGAAAACTTTTCAAGTAATATATCCCATATTTATCGAATTTCACATAAAAAAAATAACTTGTATCTCCTATTTTATCAAAATTAGCGCAGGGCAAAATGATTTGTCCCCATTCTTTCCTTTCTCCTTTCCTGTTTTTTGCACTATTTCCAATTTAATGTTCAATTTCACTGCAAATCCATATCTAGTGGAAAGTTTCGCTCATGACTAGTTAGTGCTTTTCCTTTGCAGTGTTGGGGCCCTGGAAATAAATGGGCAATAAGCTCTAAACTCTCATAGCTCAGTCAGTACTAAGACCCAAATGCCTCCATAGTTAAGGAAAACAATAGTTTCTAGAAATTATTCTTAATTAAAAAACAGGGATAGTGCCATGATTTTCATAGGGTACTTTTATTTCTAAATGAGTAAAATAATTCCCTCTGCCATTTAACCTTTTATTCTTGAACCAACAAATGTATTTGTAGCTGTAATATTGGTGTGTAGGCGCCATCTCAGTGCCTTGTGCCTGAGTCTGAGCTTTCAGCCAGCGCTACACATTAGAACTGCTTTCAGCTAACCTATTGTTTCTCCTACTCCCATGTAACTGGAGGAGTCCCAAGCCGGACTTGGATTTCTTACTATTGAGTGCTATTCTGACACCTACTGGGAGCTGCTATCTTGCTCCCTTCCCATTGTTCTGCTGATCGGCTGCTGGGGGGAGGGGGGATATCACTCCAACTTGCAGCGCAGCAGTAAAATGTGACTGAAGTTTATCAGATCACAAGTCACATGGCTGTGGCACCCTGGGAAATGAAGAATATGGCTAGCCCCATGGGAAAAACAGATTACAATGCAGGATTCTGCTGGAGAAGCTCTATTAACTGATGGGTTTTGAAAAAACATGTTTTCCCATGACAGAGCATAACAGTGTAGGGAATAAAAGAAAAAAAAGAGGCATGGCTGAAGGGAAGAGAGAAGAGAAGAGCATGTAAGGAGAGAAAAAAGCACGTCTCACTAGACATCTTCTTTAAAAGGTTCATTTGGTCCATTCCGATGTGCGTTGGGGCCTTTGACTGATTTAGCTACGACAGTTAGACACTTGCCCCCATAGATGGCTAAGGTGAATGGTCCAGATAAGAAAGAGCTGGTTAGACACCAATAAAGCTATGGATAATCCAGTCCTCTTAGACATTTTCCAATATGGTAATATACTATGAAAAAGTTATATGATACATGTTCCTCTTCATCCCGTTAGGCTTTTATATCTTCAGGCTACGGTCTATAAAGGCGCAGTTGCAGGCAGATGTAGACCAGCCAGGAGCAACATTTTCAAGCTAGAAGCAATTTAGATGACTCCTGACTGTTGCAGTGAGCCCATGCGTTGCCATAGAACCTGATTTGGTTGACTTGGGGGCGTCACATCTAATAAAATTGGACCTAAATTAAAACCACCTGGATACAATGCTTCAATATTTTTCTAAAAGATTGGGCTTTCAGAATTTCCCTTCTCCCCTGAATCAACGACCAATTATAGGCCTGGATCAGTTCTCCAAACACACTAGGTTTCTGGTAATAGCTACGAGGGTTTATGTAGCAAGGAACTGGAAATTCCCAAATCTCCTAAAAGGGCATGTTATTACAGCCATAAATCAATAGCAAATGTAACATTGGGAACCTGCCCTTCCAGATCAAATGCTCACTACCTATATGGGGAGCAGTTATAGAATCTAGCACTAAAAAATGATGGTGGGGGGGAGAAGAAGTGTCAGTTTTAGTCAAGTCAGGGCTTTTTGTGTTATCACAATAATAATAATATGCTTCATAATATGCTTATTTGGATTCTATTTGATCTTCTGTTGCCCTAGACACCCCTATTCTGTCACCTCTACTTTAGTAAGTCTTTATTTTTGATGTTCTAGATCTTGATAAAGATCCAAGAATGGAACTGGACCATTGAACTAGATACTGGTGAGATCTTCTGTCCCCCTCCATACTGCCATTCTATCACTTTATTCCCTTCTTCCCTCTGCTCTGGTAAATCTTTGGGTTTATTTTGCAATTTATTCTAAGTACATGGAGCTTTGGAGGGTCTAGGTCTTGATAAAGATCCAAGAATGGAACTGGACCATTGAACTATATACTGGTGTGATCTTCTGTCCCTCCATACTGCCATTCTATCACTTTATCCCCCTTTTTCCCTCTACTCTGGTAACTCTTTGGGTTTATTTTGCAATTTATTCTAAGTGCATGGAACTTTGTAGGGTCTAGGTCTTGATAAAGATCCAAGAATGGAACTGGACCATTGAACTATATACTGGCGTCTATTCTTTATCAAATTGTTATTGAAAACCTTTCAAAGGTGCGTTTATGGTTAATATTATGCACACAGGGTTTAAGTGGGCAGTTACCAACTTCCCCTTGGCTAGCTGTATGGTAGAGCAGGGGTTCTCAAACCCCTACCAAACATAATGTCCCCAGGCAGTAACCTATGCCATGTAGGAGGAAGGTGTTCCCCTTAGCTCAGTTGGAATGAGAATATTTCATGATTACCCACTTTATAAAGGGGAGGGAACCCATGCTTCCTCTTCACTTTTAACTCCATCTAATGAAGAGGTGGATATGCCAGAAGGTCTGAGTAAGAAGACCTCAACTCTTGTTGAGTAGGTCAAGCCCAAAGGTATCCATCCCCTTAGTAAAGTCAGAGGTTCAAGGATGCCATGAAGGAGGCTCAGAAGGTCACAGTACAGCCCAGGGGTGTTAGACAGTCAGGACTAGTCAGTAAGAACAGAAAAGAAAATTGTTCCAATGTACCAATGATCTATCATTTGATCTGCTGCCTCCACCATACTTATAGTCAGCTTCAGAAAGACAATGGTGTAGCTGTGCAGTGCAAGGCATAAGAATCCAGTGCATGTACAGTAACCGTGGCCATGTACAGATGCAGTCAGGTTCCTTTACCATGTTGTCGTTGTGTGTCTCTTCTAGTTAACACAAGGAAAAAAATTACCAAGATTTGCCATAGGTGATGCACGGTCTGTGGCATTCTCTGTTGTGTTTTCCTGGCAAATCTTTGCACTCTAGCAACATCTAGAGGCAGGATTTGACACTAACCCACTGGTGTCTGGACATGGTGAGGCAAAATGTGAAAACTTGCTGGCTGCATCTGTAAATGTAAAGTAAAGGTTTGAATTATCTAGGCAATAAACTTATTGTTGGACCCCACAGTGACTACCTGACAGCAGCTGGGAGCAAGTTGGTCATTTCTCTTATATCGACTAAGACCAAACGGGAGAGTTACACTCACTCCTATAACCATATACAGGTATTGGACCCCTTATCCGGAAACCCATTATCCAGAAAGTTCCGAATTACGGAAAGGCCATTTCCCATAGATCCCATTGTAATCAAATAATTCACATTTTTAAAAATTATTTTCTTTTTCTCTGTAATAATAAAACAGTACCCTGTACTTGATCCCAACTAAGATATAATTACCCCTTATTGGGGCAGAACAGCCCTATTGGGTTTATTTCATGGTTAAATGATTCCCTTTTCTCTGTAATAATAAAACAATACCTGTACTTGATCCCAACTAAGATATAATTACCCCTTATTGGGGCAGAACAGCCCTATTGGGTTTATTTCATGGTTAAATTATTCCCTTTTCTCTGTAATAATAAAACAGTACCTGTACTTGATCCCAACTAAGATATAATTACCCCTTATTGGGGGCAGAACAGCCCTATTGGGTTTATTTCATGGTTAAATGATTCCCTTTTCTCTGTAATAATAAAACAGTACCTGTACTTGATCCCAACTAAGATATAATTACCCCTTATTGGGGCAGAACAGCCCTATTGGGTTTATTTCATGGTTAAATGATTCCCTTTTCTCTGTAATAATAAAACAGTACCTGTACTTGATCCCAACTAAGATATAATTACCCCTTATTGGGGCAGAACAGCCCTATTGGGTTTATTTAATGGTTAAATGATTCCCTTTTCTCTGTAATAATAAAACAGTACCTGTACTTGATCCCAACTAAGATATAATTACCCCTTATTGGGGGCAGAACAGCCCTATTGGGTTTATTTCATGGTTAAATGATTCCCTTTTCTCTGTAATAATAAAACAGTACCTGTACTTGACCCCAACTAAGATATAATTAATCAATCCTGTTGGGTTTAATTACTGTTTAAATAATTTTATTAGCAGACTTAAGGTAGGAGATCTGAATTACGGAAAGACCCCTTATCCGAAAAACCCCAAGTCTCGAGCATTCTGGATAACGGGTCCCATGCTTGTATTGCTTATAACATGGAGGTGCAATAAGGGTGTGATAACTGGCAAATTGGATATAATATGATCCATACAGAGACTCCTAATATGTTATGGGCACGGTATAAAGACAATACCTACCTATGGGTCTGGGCGCTGACCCAGTCAGGGAGTCCCCAGCAGTTAGTATATCACACTTGGGTTGTATTTGTTCTCCTCATGTTCTATGTAGATGCAATGACCTCCTCGTTACCTTCCTTGCGCTAATTATAAATGACGTTTCACAGCTGCCTCGAATTGTCTTTCCAACAATAGAAAAGAAAGGGACTATTATTGTGTTGTTTGCATAGTTGCACTGTTGTTCTGCCAAACTTCTGCTGCGTTCCAATGGACTTCGGGTCATAATCTCAGCTTCCAGGCCTCTATGGGACATCCGTATTTTTCTTCTCTCTGTTCTTTTTTTAATTGCATTAATATAATATAAAGTTACAGAAGGATCTCGCCTTCCACATCTGTGTGCGCCCAAGTCAAGAAAAGTTCTCGCCACAGTTCAATAAAAGTAAATGGAGAAATAGGATTTATTTGGATTCATTATTGGGTTTTCTTGCTCAACCCAACACTCTTCCTACATCATAACATGGAATTAACTCTTTGAATGCTTATTGGATGCTCTTATATTAAATTGGTGCAAACTGATGGGAAAGTGATACATGAATCCTCAGCTAGGTCCATAACATCTAGCCAGTCATTGACGCCCCTAAGATTGACTCCTAACTAGTAATAAGCGAATTCGGCGAAAATTTCGCAAATCTTTCAAAAGATCTGTGAAACGGCGAAAAATTTGCGAAACGGCGAAAATGCCGCGTGGCCAAAAAAATTGTCTCACACGGCTATTGTTTTGACGCCCGCGGCTATTCTTTTGTCGCCCGCGGCTATTATTTTGTCGCACGGCTATTGTTTTGACGCCCACGGCTATTCTTTTGTCGCCCGCGGCTATTATTTTGCTGCCCGCAGCTATTATTTTGTCGTGCAGCTATTATTTTGTCGCCCCCAGCTAGTCTTTTGAGGCCCGCGGCTATTCTTTTGTCGCCCCCAGCTATTCTTTTGAGGCCCGCGGCTATTCTTTTGTCGCCTGCGGCTATTATTTTGTCAAATTTTTCCGCGGCAAATTCTTTCATCCGTTTCGCGAAACGCGGAAATTCGTTGCGACTCCATGTCTGGCGAAACATTTCGCCCATCACTACTCCTAACCACTCTACATGGTACTGTAGGTGCCAGGGCAACATACACAGTCGCTTAGTGGTGGATACTGCTACCTTCTAGCTCTAGACACCTGAATTCCTGATATATGCAACTTTGGTTCTCCTGGTCTCTGTGTGGGTGTTCTCCCACATAAATACTTATAAGCAGATCATCTGATCCTTAGCATTGACCTTAGTGGCTTTACAGTTATTTAGTTTTTTTGTTCAGCAGCTCTGCAATATGGAAATTAAGCAGCTTTCTTGTTGCTAGGGTCTTGTTTACCTTAGCAACCAGGTAGTAGTTTGAATCAGAGACTGGAATAGAAATAGGAGGGGTCCTGAAGAGAAAATAAGTAATAAAAAGTAACAATAATAATTAAATTATAAGCTCACAGAGCAATAGTTTTTTTTAGCTACCCTCATACTGTACTGTCTAAGGGAAACACTATGGCACCTCCTACCCGTATGTATAAATACAAATATACAGAGAAGGAATGTTCTGGGCACACAATAAGCTGTACCCCCATACTGTACTGTCTAAGGGAAACACTATGGCACCTCCTACCCATATGTATAAATACAAATATACAGAGAAGGAATGTTCTGGGCACACAATAAGCTGTACCCCCATACTGTACTGTCTAAGGGAAACACTATGGCACCCCCTACCCATATGTATAAATACAAATATACAGAGAAGGAATGTTCTGGGCACACAATAATCTGTACCCCCATACTGTACTGTCTAAGGGAAACACTATGGCACCCCCTACCCATATGTATAAATACAAATATACAGAGAAGGAATGTTCTGGGCACACAATAATCTGTACCCCCATACTGTACTGTCTAAGGGAAACACTATGGCACCTCATACCCATATATATAAATACAAATATAGAGAGAAGGAATGTTCTGGGCACACAATAAGCTGTACCCTCATACTGTACTGTCTAAGGGAAACACTATGGCACCTCCTACCCATATGTATAAATGCAAATATACAGAGAAGGAATGTTCTGGGCACACAATAAGCTGTACCCCCATACTGTACTGTCTGGAGAAAGTGCAGAGACTGCAACTAAACTGGTTAAGGGGATGGAAGATTTAAACTATGAGGTGAGACTGTCGAGGTTGGGGTTGTTTTCTCTGGAAAAGAGGTGCTTGCGAGGGGACATGATTACTCTGTACAAGTACATTAGAGGGGATTATAGGCAGATGGGGGATGTTCTTTTTTCCCATAAAAACAATCAGCGCACCAGAGGTCACCCCTTTAGATTAGAGGAACGGAGCTTCCATTTGAAGCAGCGTAGGTGGTTTTTCACGGTGAGGGCAGTGAGGTTGGGGAATGCCCTGCCGGGGGATGTTGGGTAGGTGGTTTTTCACGGTGAGGGCAGTGAGGGGGTTGGGGAATGCCCCTGCCGGGGGATGTTGGGTAGGGGGTTTTTCACGGTGAGGGCAGTGAGGGGGTTGGGGAATGCCCTGCCGGGGGATGTTGGGTAGGGGGTTCCTCACGGTGAGGGCAGTGAGGGGGTTGGGGAATGCCCTGCCGGGGGATGTTGGGTAGGGGGCTCCTCACGGTGAGGGCAGTGAGGGGGTTGGGGAATGCCCTGCCGGGGGATGTTGGGTAGGGGGTTCCTCACGGGGAGGGCAGTGAGGGGGTTGGGGAATGCCCTGCCGGGGGGATGTTGGGTAGGGGGTTCCTCACGGTGAGGGCAGTGAGGTTATGGAATGCCCTTCCTAGTGATGGGGTAATGGCAGATTCTGTTAATGCCTATAAGAGGGGCCTGGATGAGTTCTTGATCAATCAGAATATCCAAGGCTATTGTGATACTAATATCTACAGTTAGTACTAGTGGTTGTATATATAGTGTATGTATGTGAGTGTATAGATTGGTAGGTGTGGGTTAAGTGTGCTGGGTTTACTTGGATGGGTTGAACTTGATGGACACTGGTCTTTTTTCAACCCTATGTAACTATGTAACTATGTAACAATATGGCACCTCCTACCCATATGTATAAATGCAAATATAGAGAGAAGGAATGTTCTGGGCACACAATAATCTATACCCTTATGTTGTACTGTCTAAGGAGGGAAACAATATGGCCATTCCCTACCATGTGAATGAATAAAAATATATAGAGAGGGAATGCTCTGGGCTCAGACAAAATAGGGCTGAAATAAAATAACAATACTAAAAAAAAAAACTCAACACACTTCATGAATCCTGCCAAATTCTCAGTGAAAAAACTAAATTCTAGCCGTGTCTATCTTAGGACATCATCAAGTTAGAACACATGGCAAGGCCCTGACAATTAAGTTTTGTGATGCGAAGGGCTGGTAGGAGATGTTTTGGCCCAGGTCCAGGGCTTCCTGTCGAGTCAAAGATGAAGTTGAAGCTCTAGTGGTAACATGTGTCCCGGGAAGTGCAATAACATGTCATCCATCCTCTGCTACCAAAATATCCCTCCACTTGACCCGATCCATTCATTACCCGGCGCAGGGCTGTCAGGAGTCGCCTTGTGCATTGCAACATCTCAGCTTCCATATTTCAAGAGGTTTGTAAACAAGGGAGTGTTGGAAGCAAAATACTTCATTCCGCCTCTGACAGATGGACGGATGGTGCAAGCTTGGAGTTTCTAAGCCTCTTACAGCAGGAAGTTCCACTCAGGCGAGAGTAAAACATATTATTCAATAGAAAGTACGTTTCTAGTCTGAGGAGGAAGGTCGGCTACTTGCTATTATGGGATATTTCTACTGTGATTAGTGATGGGCGATAGGCATGGATTCGCTGCAAAATTCGCGGAAAAATTTGCCGCACGTCAAAAAATTGTTGCAGGCGTCAAAAAAGAATAGTCGCGGGCGGCGAAACAATAGCGCGCGACGAAACAATAGCCGCGGGCGACGAAACAATAGCCGCGCGACAAAATAATAGCCGCGGGCGACAAAACAATAGCCGCGGGCGGCGAAACAATAGCCGCGGGCGATGAAACAATAGCCGGCCGACGAAACAATAGCCACGCGACAAAATAATAGCCGCGGGCGACAAATTTTTTTGTCGCACAACATTTTCGCCGTTTCGCTAATTT
Source organism: Xenopus tropicalis (assembly GCF_000004195.4). NCBI lineage: Eukaryota > Metazoa > Chordata > Amphibia > Anura > Pipidae > Xenopus > Xenopus tropicalis. The sequence continues at coordinate 14,957,972 of NC_030677.2, read as the reverse complement.
TTCGCCGTTTCGCGGATCTTTTGAAAGAATCGCAAATTTTTCGGCGAAGCGAAACGGAACAGATTCGCTCATCACTAACTGTGATATTAACATTCTGACCTTATGTCTCAGCCCTCCCTTTTAGAATGTAAGCTCTTGCGAGCAGGGCCCTCCCCCTAGTGTCTCCGATCCTCATCCAAATGCAACTGCAAACCATTTTTGTGAATTGTTTATATGTACATGTTAACTGTGATGTCTTTTGTACCCCTCTATTCTGTAAAGCGCTGCGTAAATTGATGGCGCTATATATATAAATAATAATAATATTAATTTTGCATTCTGTTATGGCCTCTCCTTTAGTTTTTATTTCACCACCTTGCTTTCCTCTCTCTTCTCCTTCTTCCTACGTTCTGCAGCCGGCTCACCATCAGGACTTACAGGGCCCCATTCTACAATACTTAGTTACCAGAGCCTTCCCCAGAGGGACACCCCCTTATTAACCCATTAGTTACCTGGGCCCCTGGGCGGGTCTTGCCAAAACAAGTAAAATGGGGCCTCAATAGAAAAAATGCCCAAACACTCAGGACCCCGCCCACTCCCCCACAAGCCCTGCCCCTTACAGCCTTCAAATTATACTTTTTATGTCTCTTGAGGCCCATTCTGCAATGGATTGCCTATCTGCAGTACCCCCATACCCCTTTAATGGCCGCCTTATTCTGTAGTATCTTTTGCTCATCATGTCCTTTTATTAGCCTTCAGGTTAACATACCTGCATTCCCACCATGACTTTCTGCTCCCTTCTGTCCTACTCCCATATCTTCTGCTGAATGTCCTCCCTTCTAGAGGAGACCTCTTGTTCCTGCCACCCGTGCTTATGTTCAACATTCCCCCTTTTATTCTGCTGTACAGCCTTCCCTCACTTCTCTGCCTTATGGTGAATGTCCTACTGTGTGCCAAATGGGTAACTAAGGTCCCTGTACTACTGTTTAGTATACAGGTATAGGACCCGTTATTCAGAATTCTCGGGACCTGGGGTATTCCGGATAAGGGGTCTTTCCGTAATTTGGATCTCCATACCTTAAGTCTACTAAAAAATCAATAAAACATTAATTAACCCCAATAGGATTGTTTTGCATCCAATAAGGATTATTTATGCTTAGTTGGGATCAATTACAGGTACTGTTTTATTATTACAGAGAAAAGGGAATCATTTAACCATGAAATAAACCCAATAGGGCTGTTCTGCCCCAATAAGGGGTAATTATATCTTAGTTGGGATCAAGTACAGGTACTGTTTTATTATTACAGAGAAAAGGGAATCATTTAACCATTAAATAAACCCAATAGGGCTGTTCTGCCCCAATAAGGGGTAATTATATCTTAGTTGGGATCAAGTACAGGTACTGTTTTATTATTACAGAGAAAAGGGAATCATTTAACCATGAAATAAACCCAATAGGGCTGTTCAGCCCCAATAAGGGGTAATTATATCTTAGTTGGGATCAAGTACAGGTACTGTTTTATTACTACAGAGAAAAAGGAAATCAGTTTTAAAATTCTGACTTATTTGATTATTTGAGTCTATGGGAGACGGGCTTTCCGTACTTCGGAGCTTTCTGGATAAGGGGTTTCCAGATAAGGGGTTCGATACCTGTATATATATATATATTTATAAAGAAGCAGAAATCCGACGTTTCGAGCACCAGGTTTGTCCCTGAAGAAAAGCAACTTTAGTGCTCGAAATGTCGGATTTTTTTCAATAAATCCCTATGTGTGCGGCTCTCTGCTTCTTTATTATTACTTTTGCCAGCACCCAGGGCTTTTGATCTTTTATAGGGTGTTCTCCGTTTGTTCCTGTATATATGTATATATAGCTCTCTTCTAATATCATTCTGCATAGAGTGGCCAGACAATATTGAACCAAAAAAGGCTTTAACCCCCACATTTTGGGGGTACTAATAAGTGCAAAGTACACAAGCTCTAGTAACCCGCAGGAACCAATCAGCAGGTAGAATTTTCTGGTAGCCATGTAAAAACTAGATGGTTAATGTAGGTTACAATACCTAGAGCAAAATTTGAACCAGTTATTATATTGATCAGTTGGTGATGTAAAGATAAATTACAGTCTATAATGTTCAAGAAACCTATCTCTGCATCTTGATCCCTGAGGTTCAAATTGCCATTCGTCACGTGCACCAACAAACTGTATTGGCCCTAAGGGGTCCAGTTTTACTCCCCCTTTTTTCTCTATACACCTCTTTTACTTGTTCTCAAAAGAATAATGTTGCAGAAGAGAAAGCAGGTGGGAAAAGGATATGGTGGATAATGGCTGGTAACACTTTCATGTCCCAAGCCTGTTACAAAAAGAGCTTTTAGTTGTCCTTTATTTATGGAAGTAAAATCATCAAATCATAGTTTTTGGGGGAAGACCAGACACATGTTTATTAGCTGACCAAGTTCATATTTTTATAATGAGGGCAATAATGGCACGACTGGCTGTTAGCGGAAGCCATTGGCTATAGTAGGCCAAAATAACTAGTTGAAGGATTAGTCCTTTCCCTGGTTTACCAAACTCATTCCATTCTGAAAAAAAATATTTGGCATTATATGTGCAAAATAGCAGAACTGGGTGGTTTGCAGCAGGCACCAATTAAGATCTTAAAGTTCTAGGGAAAACGTGACACAATTTATTTTATTAAACATAAAGCTATAATAGTTACCCTTTAATGTAAATTGGGGAGATTACTATTGGTTTAAAAACAGAAAATAAAATAAATGACAGTTTATAAAAAGTATCATCTTAAGAACCTTATGAGGAAAAGTAAATGGATTTTAAGTGGGCACTATTCATGTCCTAATAATACACATATTAGGGCTCATTTACAATTATTAGACAAAATACTAGTACAGGTATGTGATCCCTTATCCGGAAACCCGATATCCAGAAAGCTCTGAATTACGGAAAGCCTGTCTCCCATAGACTCCATTATAAGCAAATAATTCAGATTTTTAAAATTGATTTCCTTTTTCTCTGTGAAAATTAAACAGTACCTGTACTTGATCCCAACTAAGATATAATTACCCCTTATTGGGGCAGAACAGCCCTATTGGGTTTATTTCATGGTTAAATGATTCCCTTTCCTTTGTAATAATAAAACAGTACCTGTACTTGATCCCAACTAAGATATAATTACCCCTTATTGGGGCAGAACAGCCCTATTGGGTTTATTTAATGGTTAAATGATTCCCTTTTCTCTGTAATAATAAAACAGTACCTGTACTTGATCCCAACTAAGATATAATTACCCCTTATTGGGGGCAGAACAGCCCTATTCGGTTTATTTAATGGTTAAATGATTCCCTTTTCTCTGTAATAATAAAACAGTACCTGTACTTGATCCCAACTAAGATATAATTACCCCTTATTGGGGGCAGAACAGCCCTATTGGGTTTATTTCATGGTTAAATGATTCCCTTTTCTCTGTAATAATAAAACAGTACCTGTACTTGATCCCAACTAAAATATAATGAATCCTTATTGGATGCAAAATAATCCTATTGGGTTGAATTTATGTTTAAATTATTTTTTAGTAGACTTAAGGTATGAAGATCCAAATTACGGAAAGACCCCTTATCCGGAATACCCTTGGTCCCGAGCATTCTGGATAATGGGTCCTATACCTGTACTATATGGGTACAGAATTGCACCCAGAATTTGGGTACATATGGGAGTCTTGTATTGTCAAAGGCTCTCTTTGCTTTTGGCATCAATAACTTTACATGAAATGGGCATAAAAGTAGATGCCCGTGTTGCATTTATGTGCTGCATCTTCCTTTGCAGGGCCAAGTTGCACCCATTTGCAAGACATTTACCAACCACCAACCTTGGTCCACATGTGACAATCACCCAGTCCTTGCCATAGGTTGGGGGGGGGGGGGCTTTGCCGAAGATTGCTGTGTAATTGGGATAATGGGGGTGTAGGGTTTCCTGGGGCAAGGGGTTCCAGGAGGGAGCTATTATGGTTGCCCACTCTCCCTTGCCCATCCTACACTGCTGCTGAAGGCAGAGGCACGGCGGGTAGCGCCTTGAGGTTGGCACGCATTACAAAGGTTGGATGTATTATTTACATTTCTTGCGGATATTATTGTTCAACTGTTATTGCCCTTTTTACAGCCCTATTTTCCTTGAAAGCCAAGAATAGAGCCATTGATGAGAATACTTGTGCCTGTTTGTTTCCCCTTTCTGCTGGAAGCTACCACTGTTATGAGCCCTGGCACAAAGCTGCCTGTCCCCCCTGCCAAAGCGTGAAACCAATTAGTACAGTCCCTAACGCCAGTTAGTAGAACAATGGCTTTGTGTGAGCTTCTATAGCCGACCTGGGAGGGGTTCAAATAAATAAACACGGGAATAGAATCACCATTCATTCTAAACCCCCCCCCCCAATCAAAGCTCATCACTGAATGTGAAGGTTTATTAGGGAATTTGAACTACTTCGTACAATAAATATCAAAATATACTCTGTATCCAGGCAAATGAATAACAAAAAAGGTTGCAGAATAGAAAGGCGGCTTCTCTTTGTACATTTAAAGGGCACTGACCTTTTATTTGGAATAACATAAAGGGGCACCAGCCTTAAAGGGGAAGTATGCACCACTTTTTATTATTTACTTTTTTATTGCCAAAGTTGTCCACCTTTGAGTTTACTTTTAGTATGTTATAGAATGGCCAATGATAACGAACTTTTAATTTGGTCTTCATTATTTATAATTTTTGAATTATTCCCCTTCTTCTAATTCTTTACAGCTAGAAAATGGGGGTCACTGACCCCGGCAGCCAAAAAACTATTGCTCTGTGGGGCTACACTTTTATTGTTACTTTCTGTAACTTTCTTTACTATTCAGGCCCTCTCCTAGCCATATACAGGTGTCGGACCCATTATCTGGAAACCCATTATCCAGAAAGCTCCAACTTATGGAAAGCCTGTCTTCCATAGACTCCATTTTAATCAAGTAATTCAGATTTTTAATATTGATTTCCCTTTTCTCTGTAATAATAAAACAGTACCTGTACTTGATCCCAACTAAGATATAATTACCCCTTATTGGGGCAGAACAGCCCTATTGGGTTTATTTAATGGTTAAATGATTCCCTTTTCTCTGTAATAATAAAACAGTACCTGTACTTGATCCCAACTAAGATATAATTACCCCTTACTGGGGGCAGAACAGCCCTATTGGGTTTATTTAATGGTTAAATGATTCCCTTTTCTCTGTAATAATAAAACAGTACCTGTACTTGATCCCAACTAAGATATAATTACCCCTTATTGGGGGCAGAACAGCCCTATTGGGTTTATTTCATGGTTAAATGATTCCCTTTTCTCTGTAATAATAAAACAGTACCTGTACTTGATCCCAACTAAGATATAATTACCCCTTATTGGGGCAGAACAGCCCTATTGGGTTTATTTCATGGTTAAATGATTCCCTTTTCTCTGTAATAATAAAACAGTACCTGTACTTGATCCCAACTAAGATATAATTACCCCTTATTGGGGGCAGAACAGCCCTATTGGGTTTATTTCATGGTTAAATGATTCCCTTTTCTCTGTAATAATAAAACAGTACCTGTACTTGATCCCAACTAAGATATAATTACCCCTTATAGGATGAAAAACAATCCTGTTGGGTTTAATTAATGTTTTATTGGTTTTACAGAAGACTTAAGGTATGAAGATCCAAATTACGGAAAGACCCCTTATCTGAAATACCCTTGGTCCTGAGCATTCTGGATAACAGGTCCTATACCTGTACCAGTCTCTCATCCAAACCACTCCCTGGTTGCTCAGGTAATTTAGACCCTAGCAACCACATAGCTGCTGAAACTCCAAACCAAGAGCTCCTGAACTGAAAATGAAATAACTAAAAAGCTACAAATAATAAAAAATGAAGACCAACTGCAAATTGTCTCAGAATATCACTCTCTACATTATACTAAAAGTTAAAGTGGTTGTTCACCTTTCAGTTAGCATTTTAGTATTATGTAGAGAGTAATATTCTGAGAAAATTTGCAATTGGTCTTTATTATTTATAGTTTTTTAATTTATTTCAGCTTTTTGGGGGGCAGCTCACCAGCTTGGCGTTTCAGCAGCTATTTGGTTGCTAGGATCCAAATTACCTTAGCAACCAGGGTGGGTTTGGAATGAAAGCCTGATATATGAATAGGAGAGGGACTAAATAGAAAAATAAGTACAGGTATAGGACCCATTATCCAGAATGTAGGGACCAAGGGTTTTCCGGATAAGGGGTCTTTCCTTATTTGGATCTTCATACCTTAAGTCTACTAAAAAATCAATAAAACATGAATTAAACCCAATAGGATTGTTCTGCCCCAATAAGGGGTAATTATATCTTAGTTGGGATCAAGTACAGGTACTGTTTTATTATTACAGAGAAAAGGGAATCATTTAACCATTAAATAAACCCAATAGGGCTATTCTGCCCCAATAAGGGGTAATTATATCTTAGTTGGGATCAAGTACAGGTACTGTTTTATTATTACAGAGAAAAGGGAATCATTTAACCATGAAATAAACCCAATAGGGCTGTTCTGCCCCCAATAAGGGGTAATTATATCTTAGTTGGGGATCAAGTACAGGTACTGTTTTATTATTACAGAGAAAAGGGAATCATTTAACCATTAAATAAACCCAATAGGGCTATTCTGCCCCAATAAGGGGTAATTATATCTTAGTTGGGATCAAGTACAGGTACTGTTTTATTATTACAGAGAAAAGGGAATCATTTAACCATTAAATAAACCCAATAGGGCTGTTCTGCCTCAATAAGGGGTAATTATATCTTAGTTGGGATCAAGTACAGGTACTGTTTTATTATTACAGAGAAAAGGGAATCATTTAACCATTAAATAAACCCAATAGGGCTGTTCTGCCCCAATAAGGGGTAATTATATCTTAGTTGGGATCAAGTACAGGTACTGTTTTATTATTACAGAGAAAGGGAATCATTTAATCATTAAATAAACCCAATAGGGCTGTTCTGCCCCCAATAAGGGTAATTATATCTAGTTGGGATTCAAGTACAGGTACTGTTTTATTATTACAGAGAAAAGGGAATCATTTAACCATGAAATAAACCATAGGGCTGTTCTGCCCCAATAAGGGGTAATTATATCTTAGTTGGATCAAGTACAGGTACTGTTTTATTATTACAGAGAAAAGGGAATCATTTAACCATTAAATAAACCCAATAGGGCTGTTCTGCCCCCAATAAGGGTAATTATATCTTAGTTGGGATCAAGTACAGGTACTGTTTATTATTACAGAGAAAAGGGAATCATTTAACCCATTAAATAAACCCAATAGGGCTGTTCTGCCCCCAATAAGGGTAATTATATTCTTAGTTGGGATCAAGTACAGGTACTGTTTTATTATTACACAGAAAAGGGAATCATTTAACCATTAAATAAACCCAATAGGGCTGTTCTGCCCCAATAAGGGGTAATTATATCTTAGTTGGGACCAAGTCAGTGACCCCCATTTGAAAGCTACAAAGAGTTGGAAGAAAAAGGCAAATAATTAAAAAACTATGAAAAACAAATAACGAAGACTAATTAAAAAATGTTCTTAGAATGGGCCACTCTATAACATACAAAAGGTAACGTAAAGGTGAACCCCCTGTTGGAACAGGTCTCTCCCTCCCAGGCTTCTACATACGGGCAAGTTTGCCATGATCCGGGTTAGTCAGCCATGGCACATGAGTGACATTTGGAAATCGGAAATCTCCGGATTTGTGATTCACAATTTGCTGTTGAGTCGGATGAATAATCCCAGCGCCGAGAGCCAACATAAACATGTCCTCACTTCTCCAATGTGTCACTTTCTTCATCAATATCTTAAGATGATTAGAATTTTCCAGGAGTTGCTAAGGGTATCTCGCAGCAAAGTGGCAAAGTGCAGTACAAAGACATCCGCCATCCCTTCTAGTTGTGAGGTTAACGCTAACGCCGTGATCTCATTGTGGTACCCACCCAGCAGCAAAGCCAAACGTGTGACGTCGCTATGGTAACCAAGAACACACAGCCGCTTTGGGGATCTTTTTCACTGCGTGCGTTATAGGGGATATTAATGTATTCATTTTCAGAAGGGATATTAAGGGGGGGGTTAGAGATTTCCAGATAATTCCCTGCACCTCGTAATACCTGCATAGGGTCTAAGCTACTTTATGGGGGTAATATAGAAGATGAGGGGCATACAGCTTATTCACTTACCATGGGTTTGTAAGAGATTGGGCCCAATAATTCCCCAACCTCACTGCTCTCACCTTGAGGAACCCCCTACCCAACATCCCCCGGCAGGGCATTCCCCAACCCCCTCACTGCCCTCACCGTGAGGAACCCCCTACCCAACATCCCCGGCAGGGCATTCCCCAACCCCCTCACTGCCCTCACCGTGAGGAACCCCCTACCCAACACCCCCCGGCAGGGCATTCTCCAACCCCCTCACTGCTCTCACTGTGAGGAACCCCCTACCCAACATCCCCCGGCAGGGCATTCCCCAACCCCCTCACTGCCCTCACCGTGAGGAACCCCCTACCCAACATCCCCCGGCAGGGCATTCCCCAACCCCCTCACTGCCCTCACCGTGAGGAACCCCCTACCCAACATCCCCGGCAGGGCATTCCCCAACCCCCTCACTGCCCTCACCGTGAGGAACCCCCTACCCAACATCCCCCGGCAGGGCATTCCCCAACCCCCTCACTGCCCTCACCGTGAGGAACCCCCTACCCAACACCCCCCGGCAGGGCATTCCCCAACCCCCTCACTGCCCTCACCGTGAGGAACCCCCTACCCAACATCCCCCGGCAGGGCATTCCCCAACCCCCTCACTGCCCTCACCATGAGGAACCCCCTACCCAACATCCCCCGACAGGGCATTCCCCAACCCCCTCACTGCCCTCACCGTGAGGAACCCCCTACCCAACATCCCCCGGCAGGGCATTCCCCAACCCCCTCACTGCCCTCACCGTGAGGAACCCCCTACCCAACATCCCCCGGCAGGGCATTCCCCAACCCCCTCACTGCCCTCACCCGTGAGGAACCCCCCTACCCAACATCCCCCGGCAGGGCATTCCCCAACCCCCTCACTGCCCTCACCGTGAGGAACCCCCTACCCAACACCACCCGGCAGGGCATTCCCCAACCTCACTGCCCTCACCGTGAGGAACCCCCTACCCAACCATCCCCCGGCAGGGCATTCCCCAACCCCCTCACTGCCCTCACCGTGAGGAACCCCCCTACCCAACATCCCCCGACAGGGCATTCCCCAACCCCCTCACTGCCCTCACCGTGAGGAACCCCCTACCCAACATCCCCCGGCAGGGCATTCCCAACCCCCTCACTGCCCTCACCGTGAGGAACCCCCTACCCAACATCCCCCGGCAGGGCATTCCCCAACCCCCTCACTGCCCTCACCGTGAGGAAACCCCCCTACCCAACATCCCCGACAGGGCATTCCCCAACCCTCACTGCCTCACCGTGAGGAACCCTACCAACATCCCCGGCAGGGCATTCCCCAACCCCCTCACTGCCCTCACCGTGAGGAACCCCCTACCCAACATCCCCCGGCAGGGCATTCCCCAACCCCCTCACTGCCCTCACCGTGAGGAACCCCCTACCCAACATCCCCCGGCAGGGCATTCCCCAACCTCACTGCCCTCCCCGTGAGGAACCCCCTACCCAACACCCCCGGCAGGGCATTCCCCAACCCCCTCACTGCCCTCACCGTGAGGAACCCCCTACCCAACATCCCCCGGCAGGGCATTCCCCAACCCCCTCACTGCCCTCACCGTGAGGAACCCCCTACCCAACATCCCCCGGCAGGGCATTCCCCAACCCCCTCACTGCCCTCACCGTGAGGAACCCCCTACGCTGCTTCAAATGGAAGCTCCGTTCCTCTAACCTAAAGGGGGGCCTTGATCATTTTTATGTGAAAAAAGAACATCCCCCAACTGCCTATAATCCCCCCTAATGTACTTGTACAGAGTAATCATGTCCCCTCGCAAGCGCCTCTTTTCCAGAGAAAACAACCCCAACCCTGACAGTCTAACCTCATAGTTTAACCCTTCCATCCCCTTTACCAGTTTAGTTGCAGTCTCTGCACTCTCTCCAGCTCATTAATATCCTTCTTAAGGACTGGAGCCCAAAACTGCCCCCCATACTCAGGGTGAGGCCTTACCAGGGACCTATAAAGGGGCAAAATTATGTTCTCATCCCTTGAGTCAATGCCCTTTTTTATACAAGACAGCACTTTATTTGCTTTAGTAGCCACAGAATGACACTGCCTGGCATTAGACAACTTGTTATCTACAAAAACCCCAGATCCTTCTCCATTAAGGACCCCCCCAACACACTACCATCCAGTAGAGAGCTTGTGTTTATATTATTTCTACCAAAATGCATAACTTTGCACTTATCAACATTGAACCTCATTTTCCAGTTTGTTGCCCAGTTTTCCTGTCAAATCGCTCTGCAAAGCGGCACATCCTGCATGGAACTTATAGTTTTGCACAATTTTGTGTCATCAGCAAAAATAGAAACAGTACTGTCTATGCCCACCTCCAGGTCATTAATAAACAAGTTAAAAAGCAAAGGACCAAGGACTGACCCCTGCGGTACCCACTAACCACACTGGCCCAATTAGAAAATGTTCCATTTACCCCACTCTGTGTACTCTATCCTTCAGCCAGTTCTCTATCCGGTTATAGAAGTGCAGTAGGGATGATTCTGAGGTAAATATCTCTTCAGCTGCACATTTTTTGTTTACTATGTACTGTATATGGCAAACATTGTTCTATTAATGCAAACTGTAAGATTTGTGCAACTGACTGGGGATTTGCTGCTGACAGAGGAGAGAACAAAAGAGCGGGAACACTGCGCACTGTGGCCAGAAAATAGTGCCTTGTACCCATAAATAAGCCCCTTCCAAACACACACATTCACTAACTACAATATAATTCCCCTTTGATGGGTTTAGGAGTAACAAGGCCATTTTTAAGAAATATATTTATTTATTTAACCGATTAAATATTCACTTGGACAAACATGACATTGTTCATGAACGTGTTGGATGAGGTAAAATGCAGACTGATTGCAGTTTTATGAAGCGGTTACATCAGCATTCTAATTCATTCTGTAAGGGGGTGTGTGTGTGCGTCTGTCTGCGCTTGACTTGAAAAAAAATACCCTCTTTAATGTGGAAAAACATCAGTTACAAATGTGTTATTTTATTGTTAGTTTAGTGCACATCACTAATGATGAGAAAGGATTTTCCATTAGACTTAAAGTCTATGATTCGTTCATCAAATTAAGCCAATTTCTCCACCTAAAAATATAACTCTTCTGTTCTAAAAATTGTCTTTAGCGCATAGAGGCACTGCTCCATTAGAGTAATCAACTGCACCCTAAAAACAGCAGCCTGACCAGTACTCTCTTCACCTCCTGTATCGGTTATTGATTGTTTTATACGTTACTCTGTATGTCCAATGTATGGAACCCACTTATTGTACAGCGCTGCGGGGTATGTTGGCGCTTTATAAATAAATGTTAATAATAATAATAATACAAGGGTTAGTAGGAGGAAGGAGGAGTTAAGGAGTTTAGGCTCAGTAATGTACCACAAGCACCCCTCGTGGCTGTGCAGGTAATGTAATAGCACCTATAGTAACAGTGGGATATTAGCCACTGGGAAGGGACTGGGGCTGTGGGATAGCAGGTATAGTAGGGAGAGATGGTGCCTATAGTAGCAGTGGGGGGATAATAGCCACTGGGAAGGGACTGGGGCTGTGGGATAGCAGGTATAGTAGGGAGAGATGGTGCCTATAGTAGCAGTGGGATAATAGCCACTGGGAAGGGACTGGGGCTGTGGGATAGCAGGTATAGTAGGGAGAGATGGTGCCTATAGTAGCAGTGGGGAGATAATAGCCACTGGGAAGGGACTGGGGCTGTGGGATAGCAGGTATAGTAGGGAGAGATGGTGCCTATAGTAGCAGTGGGATAATAGCCACTGGGAAGGGACTGGGGCTGTGGGATAGCAGGTATAGTAGGGAGAGATGGTGCCTATAGTAACAGTGGGATATTAGCCACTGGGAAGGGACTGGGGCTGTGGGATAGCAGGTATAGTAGGGAGAGATGGTGCCTATAGTAGCAGAGGGGGGATAATAGCCTCTGGGAAGGGACTGGGGCTGTGGGACAGCAGGTATAGTAGGGAGAGATGGTGCCTATAGTAGCAGAGGGGGGATAATAGCTCTGGGAAGGGACTGGGGCTGTGGGACAGCAGGTATAGTAGGGAGAGATGGTGCCTATAGTAGCAGTGGGATAATAGCCTCTGGGAAGGGACTGGGGCTGTGGGATAGCAGGTATAGTAGGGAGAGATGGTGCCTATAGTAACAGTGGGATATTAGCCTCTGGGAAGGGACTGGGGCTGTGGGATAGCAGGTATAGTAGGGAGAGATGGTGCCTATAGTAGCAGTGGGGGGATAATAGCCTCTGGGAAGGGACTGGGGCTGTGGGATAGCAGGTATAGTAGGGAGAGATGGTGCCTATAGTAGCAGTGGGGGGATAATAGCCTCTGGGAAGGGACTGGGGCTGTGGGATAGCAGGTATAGTAGGGAGAGATGGTGCCTATAGTAGCAGTGGGATAATAGCCTCTGGGAAGGGGACTGGGGGCTGTGGGATAGCAGGTTATAGTAGGGAGAGATGGTGCCTATAGTAGCAGTGGGATAATAGCCTCTGGGAAGGGACTGGGGCTGTGGGATAGCAGGTATAGTAGGGAGAGATGGTGCCTATAGTAGCAGTGGGGGATAATAGCCTCTGGGAAGGGACTGGGGCTGTGGGATAGCAGGTATAGTAGGGAGAGATGGGTGCCTATAGTAGCAGTGGGGGATAATAGCCTCTGGGAAGGGACTGGGGCTGTGGGATAGCAGGTATAGTAGGGAGAGATGGTGCCTATAGTAGCAGTGGGGGGGATAATAGCCTCTGGGAAGGGACTGGGGCTGTGGGATAGCAGGTATAGTAGGAGAGATGGTGCTATAGTAGCAGTGGGGGGATAATAGCCTCTGGGAAGGGACTGGGGCTGTGGGATAGCAGGTATAGTAGGGGAGAGATGGTGCCTATAGTAGCAGTGGGATAATAGCCTCTGGGGAAGGACTGGGGCTGTGGGATAGCAGGTTATAGTAGGGAGAGATGGTGCCTATAGTAGCAGTGGGGGGATAATAGCCTCTGGAAGAGACTGGGGCTGTGGGATAGCAGGTATGTAGGGAGAGATGGTGCCTATAGTAGCAGTGGGGGGATTTATAGCCTCTGGGAAGGGACTGGGGCTGTGGGATAGCAGGTATAGTAGGGAGAGATGGTTGCCTATAGTAGCAGTGGGGGGATAATAGCCTCTGGGAAGGGACTGGGCTGTGGGATAGCAGGTATAGTAGGGAGAGATGGTGCCTATAGTAGCAGTGGGGGGATAATAGCCTCTGGGAAGGGACTGGGGCTGTGGGATAGCAGGTATAGTAGGGAGAGATGGTGCCTATAGTAGCAGTGGGATAATAGCCTCTGGGAAGGGACTGGGGCTGTGGGATAGCAGGTATAGTAGGGAGAAAAAATACCCATAAAACTGGACATAGTCCCTGAGTAAGTGCTGTTGAAGAGTTAAAAGTTGGTGCATCTCTTTTCCTTATTTTCTACTTCCTTTCATGCCAGTTGACATTAGTAGAATGTTTCACATGGCAGCATAATAAAAGGCTCCACTGAGGCTCCAAATTTTGCTTTGTTGTTTGTATTCTGATGTAAATTTAAAAAAAATAAACAAAAACAATTCCATTGCAGTATTGCACTATATTATCCCTGAGCAGGGTGGGGTATATTTTACAAGCACCTGTATCAGGTATCACGGTAGTCTGATGATTAGTAGCCTCTCCTGCGCTTCCCACTGGACCTGAACACCGGATGTGGAGACAGTAACAGGCCCAGCTGAAGAATAGCAGTAGTGCCGTTGATGAGAAAGCCGGTAACAACAGTCTTTGTACAGTAGTAACGCAACAGGCACTATGAAGCAGGGGTAGTCGAGAAACAAGCCGAGGTCAAACCGAGAATCAGAGTCCGAAAACAAGCCAGGGGATGATCAGAAGAATAACCAGAAGCCGAGCCAAAATCAGAAGTCAGAAGAACAGTCAGGAGGATTCAGGAACGCTTAGTGTCAATTTGCAGGCAAAAGATCACTTCGCAAAGTGTGTTAGGCCTGGGCGTCCTTAAATCCGCAGGGAGCATGCGCGCAGCGTCAATACGCAACGTGCGTCAATACGCGGCGTGCGTCAATACGCGGCGTGCGTAATTTCGCGCCCCCGTGCGCGCACGCCTAGTCGCGCGCCCGCGCATGACACGCGTTTAGTCGCGCGCCTGCGCGTAACGCACGCCCAGACGCGCGCCCATGTGCGGCATCGTTCCGGCCGCGCGACCGCGCCGGCGCATATCTACGCTGGCGCTGCCGCGCGCCCGTGCGGACACACGCGCCACGGAGCACACGGAGCTGACATTGCCCTCCCCCAACACGCGACCTCCGGACGCGTGAAGGTGCTGGTCTATCTGGATGGTTACGATGAAACAGCCTCGTGAGACGTGAGGCATGAATATTGGCCATAGGCTCCCAAGAATTTTCTTCGGGAGGATATCCTTTCCATTTGACAAGATATTGCAAGCGACCCCTGTTGATTCTTGAATCCAAAATGGCTTCTACTTCGAATTCATCGACACCCTCAACGGACACCGGAGCAGGAGGATCAGAAATTCTGCCTGGAAAAGAGTTCTTGATTACAGGTTTTAACAAAGCCGAATGAAATACTGGATGTATCTTGTAGGAAGTAGGTAGCTTGAGTTTGAAGGCTACTTCATTTATCTGTTGGACAACGGGAAACGGACCCAAAAACCTTTGTCCCAACTTCTTAGAAGGACAAGGAAGTTTGATATGGCGGGTAGAGAGCCATACTAAGTCTCCAACACGAAACTCTGGATCCCTTCTCCGCTTACGATCAGCAAACACCTTGAAATTTCTTTGAGCTTGGGTCATAGCTTGTTGGATAACTAGAACATTCTTAGAGATGAATAAAAGACGATCTTGTACAGCAGGCACTTGAATCTCTTTTGGAAAGTTAGGGAGGATATGTGGGTGACAACCGAAATTAGCAAAAAATGGAGTCTGTTTGGTAGAAGAATGACAAGCATTATTGTATGAAAATTCAGCTAAAGGTAAAAGCTTGCTCCAATTGTCTTGTAAAAAAGACGAAAAACAGCGAAGGTATTGTTCTAAGGTTTGGTTTGTTCTTTCCGTCTGACCATTAGACTGAGGATGAAAAGCGGTAGAAAAGCCAATTTAATCTTTAATGAGTCACAAAGAGCTCTCCAAAATTTGGATGTAAATTGAACCCCCCGATCAGACACAATTTCATCAGGGACCCCATGAAGACGAATTATTTCTTTAATGAAAACTTCGGCTGTATAAGCGGCAGAAGGTGTCCCAGACAATGGAATGAAATGGGCCATTTTAGAGAGACGATCTACTACAACGAAAATAGTGTTAAAACCTTGAGAAGGTGGCAGATCAACGATGAAGTCTATTGAAATAGATCCCCAAAGTCTAGAGGGTATGGGTAAAGGATGTAATAAACCCAAGGGCTTAGTACGAGAGTCTTTGGAGCGGGCACAGGTTTCACATGAAGAAACATAAGTTTTGCAGTCCTTAGCCATGCGAGGCCAATGAAAAAATCTCCTAGCAAGATCCAAAGTCTTAGAAACTCCCATATGCCCAGCCAAAGGATGATCATGGACCATTCGTAGAGTCTCCAGCCTAAGAGACTCGGGTATAAATATCTTGTCCTTTAAAAAATAAAAACCATCATGAGCTTGTAAATCGTCTGGAGTGGGACAGAAGAAGAGACCTCCTTAATCTTAGAAATTAACTCACTCTGAAGCAAAAAAAAATTTTGTGGTCGTAAGATTGTATCAGGAATGTCAGTCTTTTCTTCTTCAGAGAACATCCTCGACAGAGCGTCAGCTTTTTTGTTTTGACATCCAGGTCTGTAGGTGATGTGAAAATTAAAGCGGGAGAAAAATAAAGCCCACCTAGCTTGACGAGGTTTAAGGCGCTTGGCTGTACGAAGGTACTCTAAATTCCTGTGATCGGAAAAAATAATAATAGGGTGGGCTGCTCCCTCGAGAAGATGACGCCATTCTTCAAAAGCTGCTTTAATAGCTAATAGTTCTCTATCCGAAACGTCATAATTTTGCTCCGAAGAGGTAAGTTTCTTGGAGAAAAAGGCAACTGGATGGAGAAAATCTTTAC
The DNA here is from genome assembly GCF_000004195.4 of Xenopus tropicalis. NCBI lineage: Eukaryota > Metazoa > Chordata > Amphibia > Anura > Pipidae > Xenopus > Xenopus tropicalis. Next base: position 14,941,590 of record NC_030677.2, on the reverse strand, counting down.
CAATGTCCCTTTGAGACAAGATGGCCCCCACAGCGATTTCAGAGGCATCAACTTCAAGGACGAAAGGTAAAACAGGATTGACATGTTTTAAAATTGGTGCCGAGACAAATAATTTCTTTAGGTGGTCAAAAGCCGTTTGAGCTTGAGTAGTCCATGAGAAAGGTCTGGAAGTACATGTCAAATCTGTAATAGGTGAAATGACCTTGGAAAACCCTTGGATAAATTTCCTATAGAAATTGGCAAACCCGATAAAGCTTTGTACTGCTTTTCGGGAAGAAGGAATAGGCCAATCAATAATAGCGGATACCTTTCTTTGATCCATTTGGACTCCCTCGGTCGAAATTATAAATCCTAAAAATTCGATGGAGGATTTATGAAATTCACACTTTTCCAGTTTTGCGAATAAGTGATGGAGCCGTAACCGCTTGAAAACCTTTTGCATATGAACTTGGTGTTCTGCCTCGGATGTAGAGAAAATTAGTATATCATCTAGATAAACGATAAGGAATTGGTCCAAAAAGTCTCTGAAGATATCATTAATAAAATGCTGGAAAGTTGCTGGTGCATTGCATAATCCGAAAGGCATCACTAAATATTCAAAATGCCCATAACGGGAGCGGAAGGCTGTTTTCCATTCATCACCTTCCCGTATTCGGACCAGGTTATACGCACCTCGTAAGTCCAATTTTGAAAAATCTTAGCTCCACGAAGATTCTGAAAAAGTTCTGGAACAAGAGGAAGTGGGTAACGGTTTTTAATTGTAATTTGATTTAAATGTCTATAGTCAATACAAGGTCGTAGAGAATGGTCCTTCTTCTCTACAAAAAAGATACCAGCTCCTGCAGGTGATGTAGAAGGACGAATAAACCCCTTTTCTAGGTTCTCATCAATATATTTCTTCAAGACATCGAGTTCAGGTTCAGACAGTGGGTAAATTCTTCCAAACGGAATAGCTGCTCCCGGTAATAACTCAATGGGGCAGTCGTAGACCCGGTGGGGAGGAAGAACATCTGCCCCCTTGGCATCGAAAACATCGAGGAAAACTTGCAGATAAGGTGGAATGGAATCCAATCGGGAATCTTGTAAGGAACATAAGGCCAAAGACTGGTTTTCCGAGCTACTGGAAATAGTATGGAAAATACAAGACTCGGAGGGAAATTTCATTACACCAGTGTTCCAATTTATTGTAGGATTGTGCAACTTTAACCACGGGAACCCAAGGATTAATGGAAACAAAGGTGAAGCAACAACATCAAAAGACAGAGTCTCAATATGATTAGTGTCAACAGTCACAGAAAGTGGCTCCGTCTCCATTGTCACTGGTCCAGAGGATATCTGTGAACCATCTGCAGTTCTTACAAGGAGGGACTGTTGCTTAGGACGTGTGGGAATTCTGTAAGTCTTGACAAACGAAGCATCAATAAAGCAGCCGCAGGCTCCAGAGTCAATGGCGACTTGATTCTCTAGATGACCTAGGGACCACTGTAAGGATATAGGAACGGTTAATAAAGGAACTTCCTTCGATGTAGCAGAAAAAGATTGTCTATGAGGCTTACCCGCAGGTCGGGTAGGACAGTCCTTCAGAAAATGACCCGAAAGACCACAATATAGGCACAAATTGTGTTGCCGTCTTCGAGACCTCTCCTCAGCTGAGATGGCAGACCTGATAAGACCAATTTGCATTGGCTCAGAGGGATCCATGGAAGTAGTGGGAGATCGAGGTCGCGGAGTCAAGGTAGCTTTCGGAAGGACCCAGGAAGGAGAAGCCAGAAGAGATCTTTCTGCACGCCTCTCTCTCAACCGTCGATCAATTTGAATCGTCAGATCGATGAGCTGTTCCAAAGTCTCAGGAATTCCCACACGAGCCAACTCATCTTTCAAGGACCCACACAACCCCAACCGGAACTGATGTCTTAAGGCCTTATCGTTCCATTCTGTATCGGTGGCGTAGGAACGAAACTCTGTGACATAATCCTCCACTGGGCGTTTGCCTTGCTGAAGTGTACTGATCATGGCCTCAGCCGTCGCAGACCTCTTGGGGTCATCATAGAGCTGAGCCAGTGCACCAAAGAAAGCATTGGAGTCACTTAATAGGGGACTTCGGGTTTCCAATAGTCGGTGTGCCCAAGTCTTTGGTTCTCCGGACAGCAAGGAGATTGTCACTCCCACCTTGGTTTGTTCAGATGCATACATCTGCGGCTTTAGTAGGAACAACAGACGACAATCATTTAGGAAAGCACGGAACTTCTTTCTGTCCCCAGAAAAAACGCTCGGGCAGTGGCATCTTAGGTTCGATGGCTGGAGAGGTGGTATGTACAGCATCAGGGGGAACTGGAGGAGCTACAGACGCGTCAGGAACCGGGGTTGACAACTGCATTTAGGCCTTGAAACTGAATCTGTAATTGCTGATAACCTCCTTGTAAGTCTTGAACCGCTTGAGTGAGTGTGGTTAACTGCTGGGAAATAATGTCCAAGGAGGCAGAGGCCGCTGGTTCATCAGGCTCCATGGCGAAGTGATACTATCAGGTATCACGGTAGTCTGATGATTAGTAGCCTCTCCTGCGCTTCCCACTGGACCTGAACACCGGATGTGGAGACAGTAACAGGCCCAGCTGAAGAATAGCAGTAGTGCCGTTGATGAGAAAGCCGGTAACAACAGTCTTTGTACAGTAGTAACGCAACAGGCACTATGAAGCAGGGGTAGTCGAGAAACAAGCCGAGGTCAAACCGAGAATCAGAGTCCGAAAACAAGCCAGGGGATGATCAGAAGAATAACCAGAAGCCGAGCCAAAATCAGAAGTCAGAAGAACAGTCAGGAGGATTCAGGAACGCTTAGTGTCAATTTGCAGGCAAAAGATCACTTCGCAAAGTGTGTTAGGCCTGGGCGTCCTTAAATCCGCAGGGAGCATGCGCGCAGCGTCAATACGCAACGTGCGTCAATACGCGGCGTGCGTCAATACGCGGCGTGCGTAATTTCGCGCCCCCGTGCGCGCGCGCCTAGTCGCGCGCCCGCGCATGACGCGCGTTTAGTCGCGCGCCTGCGCGTAACGCACGCCCAGACGCGCGCCCATGTGCGGCATCGTTCCGGCCGCGCGACCGCGCCGGCGCATATCTACGCTGGCGCTGCCGCGCGCCCGTGCGGACACACGCGCCACGGAGCACACGGAGCTGACACCTGTCACTGTACAAAGTGGACTGAATCTCTGGTTGAGCCTTCCAATCTAGAAGGGAAGCCAAGGTAAGTGCTTGTATCTGTGTTTGCAAACCTTTAGCCAAACTTCTATTATTGACACTCCATCCTAAGAGGCAGGATTTGCACCTGAAATATAGGGGTAAACTGTCCTCTAGAGTGAAATTCCGCCACTCTCCAGTCATTTCAATGGGATTTTTAAAAGAGTATTTATCAGTGATTGAAAGTGAAGGTCCACCCTTTCATAAATACTCTTTTTAAAAATGCCATAGAAATGAATGGAGAGTGGCAGAATTTCACTCTAACGGACCTTTGGCGAGCACTAACTCTAATGGCGAGCTTTAACTCTAATGGCGAGCTCTAACTCTAATGGCGAGCTCTAACTCTAATGACGAGCTCTAACTCTAATGGCGAGCTCCAACTCTAATGGCGAGCTCTAACTCTAATGGCGAGCTCTAACTCTAATGGTGAGCTCTAACTCTACTCTTTGATAAATAAACCCCATGGAATCCCAGAACGTTTGTTTGACCCTAGACCAGTGGTCCCCAAGCTCCGGGGCAATGGCTGGTGGAGGAGACAGTTATGGGGAGATTTGGGGAGAATATAAGCACAGCTTGAGGCTCAAGTAGAGTGAGGTTTGTGGTGAACTTTTTCTTTACTAGATTCTTGGAACTAGGGCGGAATGCTAGATGTTTCCATCTATGCTCAACTTTCGGGGCCCTGACCAAAGGCCTGAAGAAGAAAAAAGTCCATAAAAGCCAGCGCTGAAGACTAAAGGCAGCCCTGCTTAGAGCAGACACGGCCCTATTGGATTTTCATTACTTTCAGCCCCTGAAACTATTCATAGAGGCTGAAAATATATTGCCGTCTGTGTTCCGCCGCTACCGCCATAAAGTTCCGACTACTTCCCATCTGTCTGACATGCAGTCATTTATAAACAAGCTTAAATCAACAGATTACACATCTAAGTGGATATTTAACAAGCGCTAATTTAAAAGGCATTTAGCTATAACAAAAGCAATTATTGTATCCTTTTGTCGAGGCTTTGGCAGAGCCTGGCGCAGCTGGCACGCAGCGTTGTTGGACGGGGGCCATTTTGTAAACAATACGAGCTACTGTACAAATACTTGGGGCTACGTGACAGACTGGAGATTAGTGGGAATGGATGACAGAGAGGCTTTGGAAGTGGCACGGAGTGATACGCTGGCACGTTGCACGGCACTGGGGTTTTATTTAGTGTGACGTTATATGTGTCAGATGCAGAGAGTTCCTAGAATGTATTTTTGTCATGCATGCACTCACTTTACTGCACTAACGGGCCGGTGCCAGTGATTGGATACATGCTCGCCAGTTGGGAAACAATTGTTGTTATTAGAAGGAATGTGTCAGGATTTCATAAATGCTTTATAATAGTGATAGAAGGTGAGAGTCAGTGTTTTAGAGATTCAACGGTGTCCGGCTGATTTGCGTCCTGTTCGGTGCATGGCTGCGTGCATGGGGTGTCCTGCTCGTAACAGTGCACTATGACACGCTGCACTGGTCCTGGTGCATACCCCCTACGCACGCACAAAGCCCTTTCAAGGACGCTAGGCGCAGCAATTCCTTGCGAAGTAATCTTTCAGCCGAGCTCAGTTACTTAGCATGTTTCTTCATATTGATCTTCTGATTTTGCTGGTGTAAATACTGCCTGCTTGTTGCCGGCCATTAAGACCTTGTCTCCTCGCTGCCTGCCCAGACCCCTGCCTGTTTGACCACAAGACTGCCTGACATATTGGTCCTGCCTATTCTACTACTTTACCCCTGTTTCCACTCTGATGGGCTTTAAAGGAGAATGCAAGTCAAAATTGAAAAAGCATACTGCCCAATAGCCCTCCTATTGTTTAGTAAAAACGCCACACTTTTGGCTCACCTAATCAAATATTTACTCACTCACACTTACTTCACATTTTCTAGAACAGGCAGCCATCTCTAAAAAGGTATTTTCCCTTCCTTTCCCTCCTTGCTTCATACTGCACATGTGTTTCATTCCCTCCCCCCATCCCCTCTGCCAGATCCACTTCTGATTGGCTGGTGTGCATGTGTAGCTCAGAACAGGAGACAGGATCAAGTTACACACATGCTCAGAAAATAGGAAGACTGCCACTGGCAGCCTACAGGAAGGGGAGAGAGATTTCAGTGATGTCACTGTAGTCTTCACACTGCTGTAGGCTGCCAGCACCATATCTCAGAGAAGCAAGCAGGGATCTGGGAATATAGATATGCAGTAAGTACTTAAAAAGAATGCCTTTAGACTTACTTTTAATTTATATTAACCTTTCATTGTCCTTTAAGACCTGGTAGCCGTAGGGAAGTGTCCCTTGCCTCATGTGGCCTTCACTTTGCATCGTTGATACTGTGCCCTAATGGCTGAAAGTCTATAGCTCTGGAGCAGGGATCCCCAACCTTTCATACTCGGGAGCCACAGTCAAATGTAAAAACACTTGGGGAGCAACACGAGCACCATAAAAGTTTCATGGAGGAGCCAAATAAGGGCTGTGATTGGCTATTAGGGGCCTCTATGCACCCTATCAGCTTACAGGGGCTTTATTTGGTAGGGAATCTTGTTTTTATTCAACCAAAACTTGCCCCCAAGTCAGGAATTCAAAAATAATTCCCTGGTTTGGGGGCACTGAGAGCAACATCCAAGGGGTTGGGGAGCAACATGTTACCCCTGAGCCACTGGTTGGGGATCACTGCTCTGGAGTAATATCTGTAGTTCTGGAGTGATGTGTCTAGTTCTCGAGTAATGTCTCTAACTCTGGAGTGATGTCTCTAGTTTTGGAGTGATGTGTCTAGTTCTGCAGTGATGTCTCTAGTTCTGGAATGATATATTTATCTCTAGAGTGAAGTCTTTAGCTCTGGAGTGATATTTGTAGCTCTGGACTTAAAGGAATGAAAGTAGACATGCTTCAGGTAACCATGCATTTCTAAATAGTGCCCACAATTGCATACCCTTTTTCCCTGCATTCAGTCTCATGTAAATTCTGTATCACAAAAAGCTCAACTGCAGCTCTCTCAGCTACTTCCTAGTCTTGTTTGAAACTCTGCCCCCTTTTCTTTGCTGAGCTCTCCCTCTCTCTGACTGCGCAGATGGTTGAAGATGTGCCTACTGCGCATCAGACATCTGTACTATGAACCTCTTTGACCATTTTCACAGTCAGAGAGAGAAGGAGGAGCTCAGCAAAAAAAGAGGGGTGGGGCTTCACTGTGTAACACACAGTGACCAACTGTGCATACCACCAGGTGCTAATGGTCAAAAGAAGGTGTTCTCATATCATCAATGAACCCAGAAACACAACTTCTCCCAGCTCCTTTCCCTTCTGCTCCGTAGAGGATTATGGGGATTACCTTTCTATAACAGCAGGAACCATGGCAGGTCTTGTACCTCAGGTATCGCCTCGGTGATTGGCTGCAGCCTATGTTTCCACTTCTCCATGTGGAAAGAATGCACTTGGCATGTCTAGCTGACCGCTCACGAATTCCTTTTATGATCTTTTTATCTCTGAGCTTTTAACTATCCTGGGAAGTAGAGGGAAACCGACGAGCATATTCTAGATGCTTCTCTGTGGACAACAAATTTCCATGTTTATCCCTGTTGACACTATTTTGAAGAGTCCCTTGAGGGCAATGAAGGATGACATCACTGAATGCACTAAAATAACATCATCTCCCGAGTCCTGTCCATTTCTGACTTTAGCATAATTGGGTTATTAATTAGAGCTACTTGAACTGAGAATGGTCTAGAAAGCCCTGTAAATCCCAGAAATAAGCACATCTATGTGCCAAGCAGCACTGGGCCAGGACTGGAGACAGAGCAAAGCAGAGGGCTGCGGAGCGGCGGAGCATTTACATGGCAAACTGTGCAGCTGTTTATACTAAGGATAAACTCTCATGGATAACGATCACTGGGTCTGTGCTATCTGCCCCCGATATGGATTCAGAACTTGTTACAAAGCTTTACTTGACAGAAAGCTCTTGAGCTGTTTATAAAGTTGATTTGACTGAGGTTCCTCTGCCCTTATATAGAATATTAATATCTGTTAGACCTTATTTGGCACCCTGGTACTAGAAGAGCCTACTCTCAATTCCTACAGAAATAGGGGTTGGTAGCACTAGGCAGGTACCTAATATATAGGGGCAGAGACAGGGGAAAGTGTTGGAAGGGTTACTGCCTGCCCTGCTCTCAATTCCTACAGAAATAGGGGTTGGTAGCACTAGGTAGGTACCTAATATATAGGGGCAGAGACAGGGGAAAGTGTTGGAAGGGTTACTGCCTGCTCTGCTCTCATTTCCCTACGAAATAGGGGTTGGTAGCACTAGGTAGGTACCTAATATATAGGGGCAGAGACAGGGGAAAGTGTTGGAAGGGTTACTGCCTGCCCTGCTCTCATTTCCCTACAGAAATAGGGGTTGGTAGCACTAGGCAGGTACCTAATATATAGGGGCAGAGACAGGGGAAAGTGTTGGAAGGGTTACTGCCTGCTCTGCTCTCATTTCCCTACGAAATAGGGGTTGGTAGCACTAGGTAGGTACCTAATATATAGGGGCAGAGACAGGGGAAAGTGTTGGAAGGGTTACTGCCTGCCCTGCTCTCATTTCCCTACAGAAATAGGGGTTGGTAGCACTAGGTAGGTACCTAATATATAGGGGCAGATACAGGGGAAAGTGTTGGAAGGGTTACTGCCTGCCCTGCTCTCAATTCCTACAGAAATAGGGGTTGATAGCACTAGGCAGGTACCTAATATATAGGGGCAGAGACAGGGGAAAGTGTTGGAAGGGTTACTGCCTGCCCTGCTCTCATTTCCCTACAGAAATAGGGGTTGGTAGCACTAGGTAGGTACCTAATATATAGGGGCAGAGACAGGGGAAAGTGTTGGAAGGGTTACTGCCTGCTCTGCTCTCATTACCCTACAGAAATAGGGGTTGGTAGCACTAGGTAGGTACCTAATATATAGGGGCAGAGACAGGGGAAAGTGTTGGAAGGGTTACTGCCTGCTCTGCTCTCATTACCCTACAGAAATAGGGGTTGGTAGCACTAGGTAGGTATCTAATATATAGGGGCAGAGACAGGGGAAAGTGTTGGAAATAGGGTAGGAGTAGATTTCCAAGCCTTTCTTAAAGGAAAAGGCATTAATGAAATCTGCCATCACAACATCACCCGACAGGGCATTCCTCCACCTCACTGCCCTCTGAGTGACGATGCCTAGAGTTACACAGTTTGTTATCCACAAAATCCCCAAATCCATCTCAATTAATAATAACCCCTTAACACTACCAATCAGTGTATAACTTGCATTTATATTATTTCTACTGAAGTGCAAAACCTTGCATTAATCACATTGAACCTCAATTTCAAGTTTGCTGCCCAGCTTTCCTATTTAGTCAAATCTATCTGCAAAGCGGCAGCATCCTGCATGGAACTGTAACCCTATCAAACCCTTTTTCGGCACTTCTGACAGTGGTACACTCTAGATGTGGCGCTGACCTGTCCCTGATGTCTGGAACCTTTTTTCCCTTCCTCCTGGCTTCCTCTGCTAGGCCTTCCTTCTGGTAATTCCTAGGCTGCTTTGAAACTTTCTGCTGCCCTGAGCCCAAACATGTCGGAACCAAAAGAAGACTCAGGCTCAGTACCTGCTCCACCACAGGGGGTCAGTGCAGGAGGGTAGCAATTGCAGAAACCCAGCACTACCTCCCTACAGATCTTATACTTTTAGTATCATCAGTAGGAATAGAGACAATGCTTACAATTCCCACCTCCAGGGACCAGGGTTGGACTGGCCCACCCGGATAGCAGGCAAAATCTCAGTGGGCCCTGACCCTGTTGGGCCCTGCCACATTTCAGCAACCCTCTAGCCACCCCCAGCCACCAATGCTCTCCTACTTCACTGTTAAATAGTGATGAGCGAATTTTTTCGCCAGACATGGATTCGCAGTGAATGTCCACATTCCGCCATTGGCTAATTGTGTCATGAAACATCAGCCAAAATTGCAGTCACGGCATCAAAATAGGGGTGGCTGCGTAATAATTGGTGTGGTCATGTCAAAATAGGCGCGTTCACGTCATAATTGGTGTAAAAATTGTCACGGTCGCTCCAAAATAATCACGGTCACATCAAAAAAATTGCATGCAACAAAAAATCGCAAAATTTTCAATAGTTTCACGAATTTTTCAGCAAAGTGAAACAGGACAGATTCGCTTATCGCTACTGTTAAAAATTAAAGATGGTTATGCATTCCACAGTTGATGCAAGGAATCTTACATTTTTAACAGTTAATTAAGTAGCAGAGCAGAAATGACGTTGGCTGGGGGTGGAGCAGGAATGGCACTGGCTGGGGTGGAGCAGGAATGGCGTTGGCTGGGGTGGAGCAGGAATGGCACTGGCTGGGGGTGGAGCAGGAATGGCACTGGCTGGGGATGGAGCAGGAATGGCATTGGCTGGGGGTGGAGCAGGAATGGCACTGGCTGGGGATGGAGCAGGAATGGCGTTGGCTGGGGTGGAGCAGGAATGGCACTGGCTGGGGGTGGAGCAGGAATGGCACTGGCTGGGGGTGGAGCAGGATTGGCATTGGCTACGGGTGGAGCAGGAATGGCACTGGCTGGGGGTGGAGCAGGAATGGCACTGGCTGGGGTGGAGCAGGAATGGCATTGGCTGTGGGTGGAGCAGGAATGAAACTGGCTGGGGTGGAGCAGGAATGGCATTGGCTGTGGGTGGAGCAGGAATGGCACTGGCTGGGGGTGGAGCAGGAATGGCATTGGCTGGGGATGGAGCAGGAAATGGCGTTGGCTGGGGGTGGAGCAGGAATGGCACTGGCTGGGGGTGGAGCAGGAATGGCACTGGCTGGGGGTGGAGCAGGAATGGCATTGGCTACAGGTGGAGCAGGAATGGCACTGGCTGGGGGTGGAGCAGGAATGGCACTGGCTGGGGTGGAGCAGGAATGGCATTGGCTGTGGGTGGAGCAGGAATGGCACTGGCTGGGGTGGAGCAGGAATGGCATTGGCTGTGGGTGGAGCAGGAATGGCACTGGCTGGGGGTGGAGCAGGAATGGCATTGGCTGGGGATGGAGCAGGAAATGGCGTTGGCTGGGGGTGGAGCAGGAATGGCACTGGCTGGGGGTGGAGCAGGAAATGGCGTTGGCTGGGGGTGGAGCAGGAATGGCACTGGCTGGGGGTGGAGCAGTATTGACACTGGCTGGGCGTGGAGCAGGAATGGCACTGGCTGGGGGTGGAGCAGGAATGGCATTGGCTGGGGATGGAGCAGGAAATGACGTTGGCTGGGGGTGGAGCAGGAATGGCACTGGCTGGGGGTGGAGCAGTATTGACACTGGCTGGGGGTGGGGCAGGAATGGCACTGGCTGGGGTTGGAGCAGGAATGGCATTGGCTGGGGATGGAGCAAGAAATGGCGTTGGCTGGGGGTGGAGCAGGAATGGCACTGGCTGGGGGTGGAGCAGGAATGGCATTGGCTGGGGATGAAGCAGGAAATGGCGTTGGCTGGGGTTGGAGCAGGAATGGCACTGGCTGGGGGTGGAGCAGGAATGGCGTTGGCTGGGGGTGGAGCAGGAATGGCGTTGGCTGGGGGTGGAGTAGGAGAAGAGTGCTGCAGTGGCTGGGTGGTGGGCCCTTGAACTGGGTACCCCAGAAAAGTATTGGGCATGTTAATCACCGTTCTTCTTTCTCTCTACAGAAGGGAAGGTGGAAAGGCCTAATGTTCTAAAAGACCTTTAACCTGAAGTGTTTTACTCCAGCCCAAAGACTAAAGTCACAATTTAAATTGTGTTATTTGCCTAATTAGATCAAAGGTATTATTTTCGCCATGCAGAATATGCTTTCTGTTCTGTAGTGTGTCAGGGGGTGGGGATCCCTCTGCTGTACAGGCACTGACTGCCAGTTGCATCTTTCAAACCTCACAGCCTATGCAACAGAGAAAGTCCTGCCTTCCACTCTGTCCATCCAGACAAATATGAAATATCAGATGAATTGGGTCAAATATGGTGAAAAACGGAGGCTCTCATTGTGGCATCTCTATTGTGCATCTGACACGTTTCCCCTTGGTGTATTGGCAGGACCATGTACGTTAAAGTCACCCTCTGCTGTCATACACAATAAAGAACATCGTTTTGCCCTCCTCCATTCTTCTGAAGTCTTGTTCGCCTCATGCAAAACCCATTAAGGCTCATTCACGAACGGCGCTCTTCTGAGACCTTAGACATACTGTGGGTGAAAGAAAAGGAGACATTATTCTAGACGTCAGGAGCTGGCTTTCCATGCCAAAAATATAAATGCAACTGAAAGTCAAAAGAAAGAAGGTGCTAAGCCTTTTAAAACAAGAATTGGCCGTGGTCGTCCGCGTCTGCCTTTGCGCTTAAAATTAAACCGACAGCTCCCATTAAAGAGGCTGTAGCTCTGTTTGCCTTTGGTGCCTTATTTATTCTACCAAAGGGGTACGTGATAAATGAAAAGGTTGCTCAGATTTAACATGGCCGCTGAGAGTTGTGCCGGAGGGATGTTTTTTTCCCCCCTGTAGCGCTGGGAACACGAATGAAACACGAGTGACATGATTCCGCTAACAATGCTAATAAAAATGCCATGAAAGTGCTGAAAATCATCACCTTTTTTAATAAATCGCCCGAGTCAGACTGTTATATTATATGGTATGAGTGCAAGAAACACAGACAGGAGTTGCATGGAACAGTATCTTCATTGTGTGCTTGGTCGGACTGGCCAGCCGAGCTACTGGTGGGACCCATGCCAGCCAACGTAATTCCCACCAGCTATTCCTTATTTTCACTATTGATCATATGACACCTATTACATTTTGCGCTGTTGGTTGCGAGAGTGGGCTCTCTGTGTCTGGTACTCTGGTGGGCCCTAAGAGATCCAGACTGGGCCAGAGAGACATCGGGAAAAAACCTGGTGGGACCTGCTGACCCAGACCCAATCTGAGGCATTGGCGCTCACCCATTGACTTCCCTCCCCTTATCGCGGTGAAGTGGGCCCCTGGTAGGCCCCACACACCCCAGTCCAATGCTGGACCCATATAAGGGAAACACACTACATGAAGATCACTGTCTTGGCTTTTTCAGTAGAACCGGACTATTGTGACCCACTTCAGCATTGCACTCTGTAATGTTCTAGCCAAAAAATAGATAGAAGATAGAAGATGCACACAATGAGACTTTGATTGATTTGAGTGATGGAGGGTCCTAGGACTGCACAAAATTCTGTCCCAAATCCCAGTGGATCAAAATTCAGATTTACTAACTTGGATGTGGCATTTCTTTCCACCCCCCTCCACCCCAAGAATGCATACTGGCCAACCTTTGGATTCCATCATTGGGTGGTCTACGATCCAGTTGTCTTGCCTTCTCCTGAACATCACAAACAAGGGCTGAAATAGAGTTCTTCTTTTGCACCAATATGGGGATCATTCACTTGTGCTACAAGGAGCACTAAGAAAGCAGTTCTCAACCTGTGGGTCGGGACTCCTTTGGGGGTCGAACGACCCTTTCACAGGGGTTGCCTAAGACCATCAGAAAACAAATATTTCCGATGGTCTTAGGAATACTTTTATGGTTCGGGGTCACCACAACATGAGGAACTGTATTAAAAGGTCGCGGCATTAGGAAGGTTGAGAACCATTGCACGAAGAGGTGCAGAAGTGAGAGTGTTTCACATCCAACCTGTGGCTCAAGGTTCAGTGTGGGCGGGCCCCTTACCACCACAGGACCCCATTGCTGACCGTGTCCATTGCCGCTCTCTAACTTGCACATCCAAATGGCACGAAAGACACAAGTTGGATGTGACATTAGACGCCTATATGCCTCCCCCACCAACCCTCATGAATACATCACTGCTAAACGCAGGCAGAACTGTATTCATGGGGATGGCTGCATGTCTCTGTGCTCCAAAACAGAGCGTCAAGACCAGACGCAATTCTTCTAACACAGTGGTTCTCAACCTTCCTAATGCCGCGACCCTTTAATACAGTTCCTCATGTTTTGGTGACCCCCAACCATAAAATTATTTCGAAGACCATCGGAAATATGTGTTTTCCGATGGTCTTAGGCGACTTCCTGTGAAAGGGTTGTTAAATAGAGATGTAGCGAACTAATTCGCACGAAAATCGGGTGTTCGCAAGTTCGCAAGTTTGCGAACTTTTAGCGATGTTCGCAATTTTGGGTTCGCCTTAGCTGGAGCCAAATTTTGACCTCTCACCCCAGAGCCAGCAGATACATGGCAGCCAATCAGGCAGCTCTCCCTCCTGGACCACCCCCGGACCACTCCCTTCCATATATAAACCGAAGCCCAGCAGCCATTTTACATTCTGCCTGTGTGTGCTTGATGAGTTAGCATAGGGAGAGAGCTGTGCAGGGGTTTGAGGGAGAGTTTAGGTAGCTTTGCTGACTAGTAATCTACTTTCTACTGCTCTGTATGTAGCTGCTGTGGGCAGCTGTCCTGCTGATCTCATCTGCTGTAACCCAATAGTCCTTGTAAGGACTGCTTTTATTTTCTGATTACTGTTACTCTTCTTTTCATTGTGTACTGCAGCTCTGTCTGTGTGTGTTGGAGACAGGTGTGCTGCTCATAGTAGTGCACTAAGCACCAACCACACATTCACATCATTTTTTTTTATTTGTGTTTTTTTACTTTGCTACTGTAATTTATAGAGCCCAGTGCTATTAGTCTAGCTGTGGGGGACTGGTATGCTGCTCCTAGTAGTTCACCCCCAGCACCATTATTATTATTTATTTATTTTTTTAACTTACTGTTCTTTAATGTGTCCAGTGCTGTTTGCTGTTATTCATAGTAGTGCCCCAAACACGTTACACATAGTAGTGACATTGCATTGCAATAAAATCACCTGAGCGATGTTTTTCCACCAGCAATAATATATTCCGTATCCACTAACGCAGCGTTTTGTCTTTGCGTGTGAACCGGCTGTAACCATTACACAACTTGATTGGCATGTAGACGCCAGACGTTTTAAAGCAGTTTATTACACAAGTTTAGAAATGTAGTGTGATTTCTGCCCTTTACAGCACAAAACGCAATGCTGTATCAACAAAGTATTTTTCAGAGAAGTTTTTGCCCTTGATCCCCCTCCTGCATGTCACTGCCCAGGTCGTGGCACCCTTTAAACAACTTTAAAATCAGTTTTCTGGCCAGAAATGGCTTTTCTAGTTTTTAAAGTTCGCCTTCTCATTGAAGTCTATGGGGTTCGCAAAGTTCCCACTTTTTGGCGGAAGTTCACGAACGGGTTCGCGAACTTTTTTTGTGAGGTTCGCTACATCCCTATTGTTAAACCCCCAAAGGGGTCCCGACCCACAGGTTGAGAACGACTGTTCTAAGATCATTTCCGTTATGGAACTCCAGTTCAATCCTTCTGGAATTAGGATGAAAGAACATTCTTTCTGGGGGCCGTTTCCTAATACCCCAGTTCCAAGTGAACTTTTGCTCTAAACAGGCCAACACTGTACTCATTCCTAGTCCGTTTCTCTAGAGACCAAACTGCTGACCCCCCAGGGGCCCAATCATTAAGCATTTAAGGCACATTACAATGGCTGCCCATAAGACAAACGTCCTGTTGTGCAGTCCAACCTTCCGCCGGTGGCTAGGATTTCTGTCTTAGGGCTAGCTTGCAAGGGCTCTTCTTTGTTTGATGTCGGCTTTAGATCTCGGCGTTGGATTTCGTTTTAGTGGAAACAGAACAAACGAGAACACGTGTCCCCGGAGAACAGGGGGGGAGGCAGTAATCCGTAACAATAAATACAATGTAAGCAAACTTCCAACCGCAAAATGTAATTAGGTTCCTGTGTGTCATTATCAATATACATGCGCTAATTTGGCTCACATAAAATAAAATATACAGTCGGTTGCAGCTGTATCATAAAATTATATTAAATGTCTTTTATTTATTGGTGGGGGGGGGGGAGTAGTGGCAATACCCCTTGCTCTGTGCACTCAGTTACCTGTACTCTGTGCTGGGGCTTCCATTAATGGGCACTTTTTAATATGGGATTGAGGGTAATATCAGCAGTGCTTAATGTATTGGGTTATATGGGTCTCTAGGATTAGTATAATTGTCTGGTTATGCTGATTGAATTTGGACTTGGGAAGAAATTACCATTTCATTGTAGACTGTAGTGATCAAACAATGTCAATTTAAGGGTTATCAGAATTCTAATAAGTTACAAAAGGGAATACATAATCCTTTACAATATACAAGTGTTCCTCTAATATCATTTTAATTTACAAAAAATGATCCCTTATAATACATAAATAATATTCCTATGGTCACAGAACCCCTCAGTGACTGCTAATATCCTTATCATTTACAGTAGGGGGTACATTATCCCTTATAATACATGAATGATACTCAGAGTTCCCTGTATAACTCAGCCTGCAGCCTTGTGCCTTTATATGGGCACAGAACCCCTCAGTGACTGCTAATATCCTTATCATTTACAGTAGGGGGTACATTATCCCTTATAATACATGAGTGATACTCAGAGTTCCCTGTATAACTCAGCCTGCAGCCTTGTGCCTTTATATGGGCACAGAACCCCTCAGTGACTGCTAATATCCTTATCATTTACAGTAGGGGGTACATTATCCCTTATAATACATGAGTAATACTCAGAGTTCCCTGTATAACTCAGCCTGCAGCCTTGTGCCTTTATATGGGCACAGAACCCCTCAGTGACTGCTAATATCCTTATCATTTACAGTAGGGGGTACATTATCCCTTATAATACATGAGTGATACTCAGAGTTCCCTGTATAACTCAGCCTGCAGCCTTGTGCCTTTATATGGGCACAGAACCCCTCAGTGACTGCTAATATCCTTATCATTTACAGTAGGGGGTACATTATCCCTTATAATACATGAGTGATACTCAGAGTTCCCTGTATAACTCAGCCTGCAGCCTTGTGCCTTTATATGGGCACAGAACCCCTCAGTGACTGCTAATATCCTTATCATTTACAGTAGGGGGTACATTATCCCTTATAATACATGAGTGATACTCAGAGTTCCCTGTATAACTCAGCCTGCAGCCTTGTGCCTTTATATGGGCACAGAACCCCTCAGTGACTGCTAATATCCTTATCATTTACAGTAGGGGGTACATTATCCCTTATAATACATGAGTGATACTCAGAGTTCCCTGTATAACTCAGCCTGCAGCCTTGTGCCTTTATATGGGCACAGAACCCCTCAGTGACTGCTAATATCCTTATCATTTACAGTAGGGGGTACATTATCCCTTATAATACATGAGTGATACTCAGAGTTCCCTGTATAACTCAGCCTGCAGCCTTGTGCCTTTATATGGGCACAGAACCCCTCAGTGACTGCTAATATCCTTATCATTTACAGTAGGGGGTACATTATCCCTTATAATACATGAGTGATACTCAGAGTTCCCTGTATAACTCAGCCTGCAGCCTTGTGCCTTTATATGGGCACAGAACCCCTCAGTGACTGCTAATATCCTTATCATTTACAGTAGGGGGTACATTATCCCTTATAATACATGAGGGATACTCAGAGTTCCCTGTATAACTCAGCCTGCAGCCTTGTGCCTTTATATGGGCACAGAACCCCTCAGTGACTGCTAATATCCTTATCATTTACAGTAGGGGGTCCATTATCCCTTATAATCACCTAATAATAGAGAAACACCGGGGGTGGATTTTTGCAGAAACCAAGTAATAAAATGGATGGTAATGAAATCCCGCACTTGTATCATTTTACCGAATGCTAATTAATTTAATCTCCATTTCCCTAATTACGAATAGATCTGCCTTCCTTTTCAAAGAAGCAATCAATTATTTTCCATGGGAACTTTCCATTCTTCCATGAAACTGTGACCCTTCAATGATGAGGAATGTGGATATTTCCCTCTGACGATGAGGAGAATTCCATTATTCTGCTAAAAAGTGTGGAAAGTGACATTATACTTCACGTCTTATTGAAAGTTACATTAGTTTAATCAGTAGAACTACGGACAATTCCATGAGCGAGAAGAGGTTTCTCCACCATGCAGAGACATCTATTAGTTTGTTATATAGGTAACTCATTTGTTATTAAAGTGCAATGGCAGCAACTTGGGACCCACTGGTTGCATCTACAAGTCCTATAGGTCTACAAGACTTGGACCAGAAGGGAGGATCCTTGTTATATTACTGGAAGTCAAATTATCTCCCTCAGCTTCCAGCATTCCCACCTCCTTTCCATGTTTACTTAAATTCTCCGTCACTAGGCTGCCAGTAAACATTTTTCAAGATGAAAAGACCTCTTCCCCTCAACGACTATACATAGAAAATCCCTGTTTAGATGTCAGGTTCTGGGATAATTGGGTTTCGAGTAAGAAGCAGTTTGGTTTTCATTCAACCATCACAAGTCATAGGTCAATCTATCAACAAAATTCCATCTAAAGTAAGCATTGCTTCTCCGGCGCAGGCAGAGGTCCACGTCGAAGAATAAAAAGCTTGAATATGGGAATATCCGAAAGCCATGAACGGGTCAATGTTTTCCAAAACCGTCAGAATTGGACTTACCACCCACCTGAACTTTAAACAACATTCGAGGAAGCGACTGGTTTCAATAAGAGTCCTGTGTCCATCCAGAACCTTTGTTTACAATGGAATCGGTAAATGAGATGGTCTCCAAGTGAGGAATTATGGACAGGATGTGCTTGTATATCTGCGCGGAGGCCAACGAGGCCAAGCTATCAATATGTCAGAGGGGCCCCGAGGAAGCACAAATCAGGCTGTTATGATACTCAGTATCTTGTTATAAACAAACTGTTTATTTCCACTGCATTTTTGTTTTGATGTCAAAATTAAAATCATAGATGAGCTCAGCACAGAAACCAATTGTGGCTTTCAATAAAAGAATGAAATTAAACTCAGAGGTTGAACATGAAGATGCTGATGACTTGTCTACACTTTGGGGATATTGTTACCTTTCTGTGGATCAGCCATATCTGGTTGTACATTCAGGGATTGAACTGGACGGGTATGTGTCTTTTTGCAACTCAAAGTAAAGATGCAACTACAGAACGTAACTTTACATAGGCTTTTCCCTATGTGAAATGATATATAATCTTCTCACTTGGCACAGCCCTTGGCCAGGAGCTGGACATCTCTTCCCTTCCTTGAATAGAGTGAAGTGTCGGACTGAGATACCAAGGGCCCACCAGGAAACCTTAAACCACGAGCCCACTCTCCAAACTATTTTTCCTCCTGTCATCACTCAACCCCTTTATTCTACTAGTCTCCTTTCTATCCATAATATCATCTATCCTTCCATCTATTTAGCCTGTTTGTTCCCATACAGAAAAAGTATAAAGTAAGCTAAATGGTTAGAAGCAGGAGGGTCCATTGACACCTGGGCCCACCGGGAATTTTCCTGGTAATCTGGTGGGCCAGTCCGACACTAATAGAGCATTATGGTTTCAGTCATTTCTAAGATATTGGATGTTGACTCAATTGGTCAGTTATTCCTTGTATATTTGGACAGGTTGGCTTTCGCTGTTCTTCGTTTTTTTGTAAATAGGTGGCCAATTGTAACCTGTGTAGGGGGGAGGAGCAAAACAGTATTTCATCACTTGTGGTCCAACCAATCATTAATGCCTTGATACAACTTTGCTTGCATCCCTTTAATCAAACCGTTGCATTGTTTAGGGATTCTCAGCTACTTCCTGGCACTGAGAAGTCATATAGAGCAGGGGTCCCCAACCACTGGTCTGGAGACCAGTGCCGGGCCGTGGGCTGTGCTGAACCGGGCCACCTCTGGTCCCAGTTAACTGTGATCCCAACTCCCTGATGTGTTACACAACCATGACAACAGCAATGCAAAGCCAAGGAAGCTTTCTACTGATCAGGACAACGACCAAAGTACATTATTAAGCTGTATGTAATAATAATACTAATAATAAAGTGCATAATATAACATTTAATAATGACATCTACATTATATATGTAATAATTAAATAATATACTATGTACTAGTTGCGCCCCCCCATCCCCGGTCCTTGGAAAAATTGTCTTGCTTGAAACCGGTCTGTGGTGCAAAAAAGGTTGGGGACCACTGATATAGAGTGTTGGGGTGCATCAAGAAAAGTGTGGAACAGTGAATTTCCTTCTTGTGGTGATGGGTGGGTGGGGTTACAGGGCCTTCTCCTACAGCAGTGCTGTCCAACTTCTACGGTGCCGAGGGCCGGAATTTCTCTAGCATACATGGTGGAGGGCTGCTAATGGAAGCCAGTTTTGACCACTCCCCCTTTTGAAACCACACCCACTTCAAACCACACCTATTTTATCACAATGGTGGTAGCACAGCAAAATCCCAAATGCTTGGTCCTTACTGTGGGGATATCAACCATCATTCATATGTGAAAGAATTATGTCATATTAAGATATACCCTTAAATTCCATATGCCTCCTCCTCCCCTGTGGATAGCAGAGCAACCCCCAGTACATAATTACACACCTTAGGGACCATTTAATGGCTATTTCCAACTGCTAACAAACTCCCACAACAACCCCCTGCCTGCCCTCCCACAAGCAGCATAGGGCAAGCAGAGTATGGCACACACAGGCAGCACTCTGCCTGTCCTATGCTGTCTGTGTGTGCCATACTCTGCCTGTCCTACCCTGCCTGGGTGTGCCATACTCTGCCTTCCCTATGCTGCCTCTGTGTGCCATACTCTGCCTGCCCTACCCTGCCTGTGTGTGCCATACTCTGCCTGCCCTACCCTGCCTGTGTGTGCCATACTCTGCCTGCCCTACCCTGCCTGTGTGTGCCATACTCTGCCTGCCCTACCCTGACTGTGTGCCATACTCTGCCTGCCCTACCCTTCCTGTGTGTGCCATACCCTCCCTGACCTATGCTGCCTGTGTGTGCCATACCCTCCCTGACCTATGCTGCCTGTGTGTGCCATACTCTGCCTACAGTACCTATGTCTGAGGTGTGAAGAAGTGAACAATGGGAGTGATTACAGCCTGAGCTTGAGGTGTGAACACTGCAGGGGGTGAACAATGCAGGTATTAAAAGGTGTGAAAAACACAGGGGATTACATGATTAAACAATACAGAGGGATTACAGCCTGAATCTGAGGTGAGAACCATGCAGGGGGCCAGTTAATCTCAGTACTGATACCATTTAATGCTTACTCAAAGGTAAGCCATCAAAGCAGCCAGACAGAGGGTGGTCACGGGCCGCCAGTTGGACAGCACTGTCCTACAGGATAGGAGAGTCAGGAACCAGTAGATCAGGAAAGTAATTAAGGACACACTCAGGCTCTTGAACCTGTGTTTCTGGCGTCTTTTTTATTTTGAATTTTCTCACCAAAATGCCAGTAATGGCACACAGCTCCACTGCCGACCTAATATTGGGGCCATGGGTGCTGCCATCTTGGGATAGATCCTATCCAGAGCACTCCTGACAAAGTGCTGTCTACAAAGCCCATTACATGACATGTCCATTATATGTAAATTCACTAGGGATGCACCGAAGCCATTATTTTGGAATTCGCCCGACCCCTGAATCCTTTATAAGACATTTGGCCAAATACCGAATTTGAATCCTAATTTGCATATGTAAATTAGGACAAGGAAAGTTTAAAGAGAACTGTGCACGCAGCACGCGCTGAAAAATTTTCAACTTCTGTTTGGCCAGGTATTGGATCCGGCTGAATCCGAATTCTGCTGAAAAAGGCTGAAGCTTGGCCATATCCCAAACCCAATTCTGCGTTCGGTGCATCCCTAAAATTCCCATTTTGCTGTTTATTCAGGCGCTATCATGTCTCCATATGGGAGTTCAGGAGCACTCGTCACCATATATTTGAGTTCAAGCTCACACTCTGCAGATGCTGTTTATATTCACGTAGGAAGTGCACAACTCTGGCATGATGGGAATGACACACCCCGTGCCGCTAAGCGCTGAAGTACAAAGATAGAGAGATATATCATTGGTTTGCTAGTAGAAAAGTAAATATGCCTGCGCGGGTCTGTTTGCAGATGGGATATTTGTTTCCAGTCACTTTCCTCTTGGCGGTTCATGGAAAAGGCAGTAACCAGCATGACGACCACCCGCTACTAACTTAGGGCGAATGGTTTTTGTGAGTCCTTTTCAGCATCTGTATGCTGTGTAATTGTGCTGTTATGGGGAGCAGGCAGCATTGCCACAGTGCAATTTTCCCTCGGGCTGCACTGATAAACCCATTCCCTGATATGCCAAATCCCTGCCCTGCTTAGGTTTTAACCCCACCCCCTATGTCATCTCTATGTCATAACCACACCCCTGACATCATCACTCTATTTTACATCACCGTTCAGTTTGTGGGGGGTGAGGGAGTGTGGGGTTTGGGGAGAGGAAAAAGGGCGTAACTGTGGTGGTTTAGTTCTCCTTTAATCGGCCACTAAACACAATCTGCTACAGGCACAAACCCTACACTATGACTCCTTGGTGGAGCACAGCACTGCTCCTGCCCACTAGCCCTGACTTACACCCCTGGGTAGTACTATGTCAGTATGCTAGTCTGTTACTTGCTAACTTCACGGGGTCCCTGCTACCCCGACATTACTAAGGTAACTATGGTTACCTTAAGGTTAGAACCCCTCTCCTCAGATACTGACGCCTGCCTTAACCTCAGGCCCTCTGGCAGAACAACTTCCTACTATGGTAGAGTCCAGAAAGAGACTGACAAAATGTTCTCTTCTCGTAAGGAACTAGGGACTGAGGACCTTGGGGCCAATGAGGGATACTTCCCTCCCACAAAATATAGGTTACTGATCAGGGACTTGACCTGGACACCATCAAAAAGTAGCCCCATCAGTAGCCTAAATATAGAGATAATATAAAACAATGACAGCATAAACACCCCCTAAGTTTGCTCATAGCCTGTACAGAGAGATACCATAAAACTATGGCACATAGGGATTCCCCTGTACTAAGCACAATTCAGCAGGAACAGCCCCCTAAGTTTGCTCATAGCCTGTACAGAGAGATACCATAAAACTATGGCACATAGAGATTCCCCTGTACTAAGCACAATTCAGCAGGAACAGCCCCCTAAGTTTGCTCATAGCCTGTACAGAGAGATACCATAAAACTATGGCACATAGGGATTCCCCTGTACTAAGCACAATTCAGCAGGAACAGCCCCCTAAGTTTGCTCATAGCCTGTACAGAGAGATACCATAAAACTATGGCACATAGGGATTCCCCTGTACTAAGCACAATTCAGCAGGAACAGCCCCCTAAGTTTGCTCATAGCCTGTACAGAGAGATACCATAAAACTATGGCACATAGGGATTCCCCTGTACTAAGCACAATTCAGCAGGAACAGCCCCCTAAGTTTGCTCATAGCCTGTACAGAGAGATACCATAAAACTATGGCACATAGGGTTTCCCCTGTACTAAGCACAATTCAGCAGGAACAGCCCCCTAAGTTTGCTCATAGCCTGTACAGAGAGATACCATAAAACTATGGCACATAGAGATTCCCCTGTACTAAGCACAATTCAGCAGGAACAGCCCCCTAAGTTTGCTCATAGCCCGTACAGAGAGATACCAAAAAACTATGGCACATAGGGATTCCCCTGTACTAAGCACAATTCAGCAGGAACAGCCCCCTAAGTTTGCTCATAGACTGTACTGGTATTACTGCAATTTCTCAGTCTGCATAGCAAACAAGGTTCTCCATGTCACTGATACATAGCTATAACTACGTCTCATTTACATCTGTGTAGAACATGAAAGAACCAGGATAAAGTAGAAGTAAAATAAAACAAATACCTTTAATCCCGCAATGTTTTCGTACATTTAGCCGCAATATATCAATATTTTCCAAGTTGCTGCTCTATTTAAGGGTATTTAAGAAAGTCTAAATGGCAGCAAATCAATCACAGTTTTCTAACAACAATATATTGTGCAAGTGTTTAATAAATCAGTGGGAAAAGAGAAATAAATGAGGAATATATTCAGGGGGCACATTACTAAATAAATAAACGCGGCGTTTGTGTGACAGCCAGCACATTTGTACTTAATTGGGATTTATACCGCGCGTCTCTTACGTAAAACCAATCCATTTTCAGGGAAATGAATGGCTGCGGAACTGGCGTTCCTGTTGGTCTGTACAGAACCCCAATGTACAAACATAGGGCTGAGAACCTACATAAGGATCTACGGGAGCCGACGCGGGAACGTGGGAACGCAGGAAAGGGTAAGTACAACAACCTGTAATGAATCTGGAGTTGCTCCTTGGTTAGAAGGTGGGTGGCCCCAGAATATTTAATTACCATTAGTAATTGGTGATAAGCAAAGTTTAGGGTCGGACTGGGGGGTGAAGGGCCCACCGGGGGGGGGGCCCTGCAGGTGTCCCCTAACCCCCCCTAACCCCCCTCACAGGGCCCCCACCCGACGTCCTACCCCGAGCTAACGCGTCAGGTCAGGAGCTGTCGGGCAGAGGGAGCGGTGCAAGATTCGGGTCTGGGCCACCGGATCCCGCTAGAGCCGGGCCCCCGGCCCAGTCCGACCCTGGCGAAGTTGTCCCCGTCCCATTTCGCTTTGCCAAAACATTTGGTGGCATTTTTTTCGCGCAACTTTTTTTCTTACTTCAAAGGCAACAGTTTTGTTTTACCGACTTTTTGTTGCAGGTTCGTGAAACAATTTGCAGATGGGGAAATGCCGAATTTTGCTGCAAAACCATGCCTGCCGAAAAAAAATTGTTGCGTCTGCTTTTGACACGGCCGTGAAGTTTACGGCTGTTTTGCTAAAAAATGCTGAAATGCGGAATTTTGCCGCAAATCCATGCCTGGCAAAAAAATCAACTCATTAGTGATGTGCGGGTTAACTCTTTGTCGATTCCTACCCGACCCTAACCCTCTTCTTCTCCATCTGCACCCAACCCGGGCGTCTTTTTAAGAAACCCATAACAACCAATAAGATGTTCACTTTTGAACAGGTGACCAGTAAATGCTTCCAGCTTATTGGGTGATATGGGTTTTTGCTCCTGGGCAAACATAGTACCTTTTATTACATGGATGATATCATTTTTGTCCCCCTGAAGCTCATTTCTGGCTCAGTATGTAGAAAATAGCTGGTCAAAAAAAAACAATTAGTAGTCATACCTATAAAAAGACCTCAGACAAAAAACATTACAATAATAACGAAGAACGATGCAGTCCCACAGGAAGATATCCTTATGTGATTAAGGCAACATTGCACTATATTGACACCTTTAGTTAAAGCTTTTGATAAAGATAATGTTAGGGCAGGGGTCTGGAAAACACAGGTAAAATTGAACAATGTGCCGGATCAACTGTCCAACTCTTTCTTCATAGAAAAGGAGGGAGGTATGTGCTTCTATGTGGGGTAGGTCACGAGGCAGAAAGCTGCAACTGCATAAGGTGCAACCTTTGTAATTGGATGGGCCATATGCATAGCAAGTGTCCCGAGGCCTATCACAATGTAGTCAAAATCTTTCTAGAGATAGACAGGGAGATGATGAAGGAAATGTTACCACCAATGAAAGGAGACAAGGGATAGAGTAGAGGTCTAAGGGTCACAGTTAGAAGTAGTGTCTAAGAGATCAATGACCAGAGTGCCTAAACTTAAAAAATAAAGAGAAAAAAAGCAAAACGAATGCTGAAGAAAGGTGTAGGGGGCGTAGTAACTAGTGATGCAGGTGGTGATAAGGTTTACCTTGAGGCTGATGGGCAGGTTCTATCAGGTTCTTCGGCAAAGAGATCCGGAGAGGTAACAGATCAGCTGGTGAAAAAGTCAAATTTGTCAATCAGGATTCATGATGGTGCAACTCTAAATTAGTATCTTATCATCAAATGTCCGTAGCATTTAATCGGAACAGGCATGGTCCTTGGCTTATATGAATTTGTCACGCTCGGATGCCCAACTCACTACTAGGGCGGATCTGAGAACATAGTAACATAGTAACATAGTAAGTTGGGTTGAAAAAAGACATACGTCCATCAAGTTCAACCATAATGCCAATATATAACCTGCCTAACTACTAGTTGATCCAGAGGAAGGCAAAAAACCCCATCTGAAGCCTCTCTAATTTGCCACAGAGGGGAAAAAAATTCCTTCCTGACTCCAAGATGGCAATCGGACCAGTCCCTGGATCAACTAGTACTGAGAGCTATCTCCCATAACCCTGTATTCCCTCACTTGTACTGAGAGCTATCTCCCCTACCCCTGTATTCCCTCACTTGTACTGAGAGCTATCCCCCCTACCCCTGTATTCCCTCACTTGTACTGAGAGCTATCCCCCCTACCCCTGTATTCCCTCACTTGTACTGAGAGCTATCTCCCATACCCCTGTATTCCCTCACTTGTACTGAGAGCTATCTCCCCTACCCCTGTATTCCCTCACTTGTACTGAGAGCTATCTCCCATACCCCTGTATTCCCTCACTTGTACTGAGAGCTATCTCCCATACCCCTGTATTCCCTCACTTGTACTGAGAGCTATCTCCCCTACCCCTGTATTCCCTCACTTGTACTGAGAGCTATCTCCCCTACCCCTGTATTCCCTCACTTGTACTGAGAGCTATCTCCCCTACCCCTGTATTCCCTCACTTGTACTGAGAGCTATCCCCCTACCCCTGTATTCCCTCACTTGTACTGAGAGCTATCTCCCCTACCCCTGTATTCCCTCACTTGTACTGAGAGCTATCCCCCTACCCCTGTATTCCCTCACTTGTACTGAGAGCTATCCCCCCTACCCCTGTATTCCCTCACTTGTACTGAGAGCTATCTCCCATAACCCTGTATTCCCTCACTTGTACTGAGAGCTATCTCCCCTACCCCTGTATTCCCTCACTTGTACTGAGAGCTATCCCCCTACCCCTGTATTCCCTCACTTGTACTGAGAGCTATCTCCCCTACCCCTGTATTCCCTCACTTGTACTGAGAGCTATCCCCCCTACCCCTGTATTCCCTCACTTGTACTGAGAGCTATCCCCCCTACCCCTGTATTCCCTCACTTGTACTGAGAGCTATCCCCCCTACCCCTGTATTCCCTCACTTGTACTGAGAGCTATCTCCCATAACCCTGTATTCCCTCACTTGTACTGAGAGCTATCTCCCCTACCCCTGTATTCCCTCACTTGTACTGAGAGCTATCTCCCCTACCCCTGTATTCCCTCACTTGTACTGAGAGCTATCTCCCCTACCCCTGTATTCCCTCACTTGTACTGAGAGCTATCTCCCCTACCCCTGTATTCCCTCACTTGTACTAAGAGCTATCTCCCATAACCCTGTATTCCCTCACTTGCTAAGAATCCATCCAGCCCCTTCTTAAAGCTATATAATGTATCAGCCAGCACGACTGATTCGGGGAGGGAATTCCAGAACCTCACAGCTCTCACTGTAACAAATCCTTTCCGAATGTTTAAATGGAACCTCCCTTCTTCTAAACGGAGTGGGTGCCCTCGTGTCCATTGGAAGGACCTACTGGTAAATAAAACATTAGAAAGGTTATTATATGATCCCTTTATATATTTATACATAGTTATCATGTCACCTCTTAACCGCCTCTTCTCCAGTGTAAACAGACCCAACTTGGCCAGTCTTTCTTCATAACTGAGACTTTCCATACCCTTTACCAGCTTAGTTGCCCTTCTCTGGACCCTCTCTAACTCAATAATGTCCCGTTTGAGCACTGGAGACCAAAACTGAACAGCATATTCTAGATGGGGCCTTACCAGCGCTCTGTAAAGGGGAAGAATAACCCCCTCCTCCCGTGAATCTATACCCCTTTTAATACAGCTCAAAACCTTGTTTGCCCTTGCAGCTGCTGCCTGGCATTGCTTGCTACAGCCAAGTTTATTATCTACAAGGACTCCAAGGTCCTTCTCCATTATGGATTTGCCTGGTGCAGTCCCATTAAGGGTATACGGGGCTTGCATATTTTTACATCCCAGGTGCATGACCTTACATTTATCCACATTAAATCTCATCTGCCACTTAGCTGCCCAGATTGCCAGTTGGTCAAGATCCTGCTGCAGGGATGTCACATCCTGGATAGAATTGACTGGTCTGCAGAGTTTTGTGTCATCTGCAAACACTGATACATTACCCATAATACCCTCCCCTAAGTCATTTATGAACAAATTAAACAAAAGTGGACCCAGTACAGAACCCTGAGGGACCCCACTGAGAACCTTATTCCAAGTAGAGAATGTGCCATTAACAACCCCCCTCTGTACCCGATCCTGTAGCCAGTTTTCTATCCATGTGCAAACGGCTTCACTAAGACCAATAGACCTTAGCTTAGAAAGCAGTCGTTTGTGGGGAACGGTATCAAATGCTTTGGCAAAATCCAAATAGATGATATCTACTGCATCCCCACTGTCCAGCTTCTTACTTACCTCATCATAAAAAGCAATTAAATTGGTCTGACATGACCTGCCCTTCATAAAGCCATGCTGATTACTGCTCATTATGCCATTCTCCACTACATAATTTTGTATGTGATCCCTTAACAAGCCTTCAAATAACTTGCCCACCACGGATGTCAGACTTACAGGCCTATAATTGCCAGGCTGAGATCTTACTCCCTTTTTAAATATGGGAATGACATTCGCCTTCTTCCAATCCCTAGGTACCATACCTGATGAGAGCGAGTCTGAGAATATCAGAAACAAGGGCCACTGCAATTCTGCCCCTAGCTCTCTCAGTACCCGAGGGTGTATTCCATCTGGCCCAGGTGCCTTGTTTACATTTATCGTGTGTAACCCTTTAAGCACCATATCCTGTGCCAACCACTGTGTAGATGGAGCTGAGGCAACAGTGCAGCTATTGGGTGGGACTTGGCCCACTGGCTCCTCTACTGTATACACAGAAGAAAAGAACTGGTTAAGCACATCTGCCTTTTCTGTATCCGCTGTAACCATATTGTTATTATAACTCAATGGGGCCACACCCTCAACCTGCATCTTTTTACTATTAATATACTTAAAAAACTTTTTGGGGTTAGTCTTGGCCTCGGCCGCGATGCGCTCCTCATTTTCTATCTTTGCCTTCCGGATTGCTGTTTTACACACTTGTTATAGTGTTTATAATCATTAAACGCAGCTACTGTCCCCTCTGACTTATATTTCTTAAAAGCTTTCCTTTTTTTCCCTATTAACTTCTTTACCTCAGAGTTAAGCCACATGGGGTGATTCTTAACACTTCTACTTTTTCTTATTAATGGAATAAATTGAGAACAGTAATGATTTAATATCATTTTAAATGACAACCATTTCTGCTCTGTGTTTTTATCAGAAAACATAATGCCCCAATCTATGCCCTGAAGCGCTGCCCTTAAGGAGCTAAAATTTGCCTTCCTAAAATTCAGTGTCTTTGTTGCCCCCGTGTAAATTTGTTTCCTGCACCAAACATCAAATGAAATAACATTATGGTCACTATTACCCAGGGGTTCAACCACTTGCACATTTGCTATACGTTCTGGGTCATTAGAGATCACTAGATCTAGTATAGCATTGTTCCTGGTTGGCTCCTCAACAACCTGTGACATAAAGTTGTCGTGCAGCAAGTTTATAAACTTGTTCCCATTTACTGTCCTGGCAGTACTATTGCCCCAGTCAATATCAGGGTAATTAAAATCCCCCATTATTATCACTTGCCCCAAACTAGCAGCCTTTTCTATTTGCAACAGGAGCTGGGCCTCCTCCTCTTCGCTTACATTAGGGGGTCTATAGCATACCCCTACAATTAGTTTGGTAGATTCTTTACTATCTGTGAGAAGCTCAACCCATAAGGATTCAGCTCCCTCTGTTAACCCCATCATTTCCTCCTTAATATTTGCTTTTAATTCCTGCTTAATGAACAGACACACTCCTCCTCCTTTTCTATTGCCCCTGTCCCTCCGAAACAATGTATACCCCCCAATATTAACTGCCCAGTCATGAGACTCATTCAACCAAGTTTCAGCAACACCAATCACATCATATTTCCGCTCCAACGCCGGTACCTCCAGCTCTCCCATTTTACCAGTCAGACTCTTTGCATTGGTAAACATACATTTAATACTGGTTCCGGCGTGAGAATGACGTGTAAACAACTTATGGGCCTCCCTGCCATTATCAATATCCCGAAGCAAGTCTCCTCCCCCATTTTCCCTTACTATGCCCACTACCTCATCTATCCTGTCTACCACAGAATTTCCCACTGCACCCTCCCCCCCCACTCCTAGTTTAAAATCTCCTCCAACCCGCTAGCCATCTTTTCCCCCAAAGCAGCTGCCCCATCATCATTGAGGTGCAGCCCATCCCTGGCAAAGAGCCTGTAGCCGATTGAGAAATCAGCCCAGTTCTGGAGAAACCCAAAGCCCTCCTCCCTGCACCAATCTCTCAGCCACGCATTAATCTCCCTAAGCTCCCGCTGCCTTCTTAATGTTGCTCGTGGCACAGGTAATATCTCTGAGAAAGGCAAAGGCTGACTGGCAACATGGGCCTTCCTTCTGGTCCACAGCTGAGGAGCCATGTGGAGGAGTAGGGATACTGTTGGGATACTGTTGGCCTCAGTAGCATCTCCTCGAGATCCATTGTGGACCATTGTTTACTGTTAGATGTTACATTAAATGGAAGGCAATTTCACTATGTAAATGTTTATGGGCTGCAGTCTGTCAGGTAGGAGGGTGTTGCAGGCTGAGATCAGGCACTTTCTGCACTTTCCACTCCCGGTCATATTTGCTGGTGTTTTCAACCAGGTCCTTTAGGCCAGAAGATCATTCTGGAAGAATAGAGAAATCCGAGGGCTATTTTTTGAAATATTCTTATATAGCAGCATTGACTGGTCAATGTCGCTTCCCGGGTTGGCCAGAGAAAGCAACACAAATAGGAGCAGCCATTTGGACATGAGTTTTATTGGGGGGATGAGGAGTTCACCAATGTCAGGGAGGCTGTGACTGAGTACTATGACCCCCTGATGCTTTTCTTCACAGTGGGGGCCTCGTCTTCTCCACTGAAGGGTAAGGACCTCTGGTGCCTTAGTGTGGGGCTTCTTACTCACCGGACTCCCTTTTAAACTGTTGAGAGAATGTTGGGCGGAAGCTTGTCACCAGTCTGATCAATCCCAGGGGTGCGTTGCAGACATCCAAGGAGATCATCTTTGGCATTGTGAAAGACTTCTGTTCCGGGCCAAGGCTGTGGATAATGGAAAATCCAGGGCCTGATGTAATGAATGTGGACTTTGAGATGATGAAGGACAAGGTCAAAGCTGCGATTGACTGCCTTGCCAAAAGAAAGTTTCAGGACCAGATGGCCTTACAGACTACAGTTCTGGCTCTTGTAGAGGTCCTTAGAGACTGCCTGGAAGCGGGTATCTTACCCTCCCTCTATGAGAGAATCCATTTTGATCTTGCTGTCAAAAGGCAAAAATGCAAAGCAGGTTGAGAATCAAACCAAAGGGAACATCCATTAAATGGCCCTCAGCTTTGTACAAGGGACCATGAGCTGGAATCTTATAGAATCTTAGGGCCGTGGTCGATGGGAGATTAGTCTCTGCTGTTAATCTCGGCTTCCACGGGCGACTGATCTTCCTGAAATGCCTTTCTAATCACCAGTGGGAAGGCATACACATTTCATTACTGAAGTTACACAAAGTTTACACAAAGGAGGAATGTGAAAATCCCAGGCAAAAAGACCACTTATAAGATGTGATGATCCAAACATTGGAATGGCGGGTCTTAGGGGCTGCAATACCTAACCACTACTAGGGTTGCCACCTCTCCTGCGTGGAACCTGGGCGGGTCAGTCACGTCCCAGGGATGGGCCGCAGCGTCTCGGGGGACCGATCACCGATTAGCCAATCACGGTATCAATTTTCAAGAATCCTGCCTGGTTTTCCAAACTGACCCAGACAGTCGGTTTTCTTTTGGGCTGTCCGGGTCAAAACTGGACAGGTGGCAACCCTTACTGTTACTACAGGTATGGGACCCATTATCCAGAATGCTTGGGACCTAGAGTTTTCCAGATAAGGGATCTTTCCATAATTTGGATCTCCCACCTAAAGTCTGCCAAAAACAGTTGGGATCAAGTACAGGTACTGTTTTATTATTACAGAGAAAAGGGAATCATTTAACCATGAAATAAACCCAATAGGGCTGTTCTGCCCCAATAAGGGGTAATTATATCTTAGTTGGGATCAAGTACAGGTACTGTTTTATTATTACAGAGAAAAGGGAATCATTTAACCATTAAATAAACCCAATAGGGCTGTTCTGCCCCAATAAGGGGTAATTATATCTTAGTTGGGATCAAGTACAGGTACTGTTTTATTATTACAGAGAAAAGGGAATCATTTAACCATTAAATAAACCCAATAGGGCTGTTCTGCCCCAATAAGGGGTAATTATATCTTAGTTGGGATCAAGTACAGGTACTGTTTTATTATTACAGAGAAAAGGGAATCATTTAACCATTAAATAAACCCAATAGGGCTGTTCTGCCCCCAATAAGGGGTAATTATATCTTAGTTGGGATCAAGTACAGGTACTGTTTTATTATTACAGAGAAAAGGGAATCATTTAACCATGAAATAAACCCAATAGGGCTGTTCTGCCCCCAATAAGGGGTAATTATATCTTAGTTGGGATCAAGTACAGGTACTGTTTTATTATTACAGAGAAAAGGGAATCATTTAACCATTTAATAAACCCAATAGGGCTGTTCTGCCCCAATAAGGGGTAATTATATCTTAGTTGGGATCAAGTACAGGTACTGTTTTATTATTACAGAGAAAAGGGAATCATTTAACCATTAAATAAACCCAATAGGGCTGTTCTGCCCCAATAAGGGGTAATTATATCTTAGTTGGGATCAAGTACAGGTACTGTTTTATTATTACAGAGAAAAGGAATCATTTAACCATAAATAAACCCAATAGGGCTGTTCTGCCCCAATAAGGGGTAATTATATCTTAGTTGGGATCAAGTACAGGTACTGTTTTATTATTACAGAGAAAAGGGAATCATTTAACCATTAAATAAACCCAATAGGGCTGTTCTGCCCCCAATAAGGGGTAATTATATCTTAGTTGGGATCAAGTACAGGTACTGTTTTATTATTACAGAGAAAAAGGAAATCATTTTTACAAATGTAAATTATTTGATGTCTATGAGATTTGTAACTTTCTGGATAATGGGTTTCTGGATAAGGTTTAGATACCTGTACTAACTAACTACTACATGCACAGTGTTTTGGGTTTCACCATGCCTCAAGCCCTGTGCACTTTCCCATATACTGTGTATAACTCTATGTATTCCTTAGGTTCTGTGCAGTAGGACAGGCCAAAGGCGAATGCAATTTTGCAGCAATGCTGCGCTGCGCCGTTGCCGTATGTCCTGCCTGGAACCGTGGGACCAACAGAGTGAAAGTGCTGTGGGGGCTACAGGGCTATAGGATCAAAGAGACATGTCCTAGAAAACCAGCCCGTCCACTGATGTAATGTCTGCATTGTGGGAACCTGCTCTTAAATCTTAGTTATTAGGTAATGACAAGAAATGGCCGGAGACTTCTTCTCTATTTCTTATTCCCTATCAATTACTGACATGTCAGTCTGTTTTATTATCATTCCCCGCTATTAATATCCATCATGACAACAGATTTTGTCCGATTTCTTCCTCTTTTAGGTTTAACCCTTTGTGATCCTTGACAACAATGTAAAGGGACGCTAAGGGAGTAGCCTAAAACTCAAAACACAGTAGTGTTAAAGAAACAGTAAATAAAGCCTGTAAAAAGTGATGGCGATATTGTAGAAAAATGCTGTTCCTTTAATAACTGATAGATTCATTTCCGCCGGCAGTTTGTAGGGCCCATTCCCACAGTTCCCGTAACAAACGTTATTTTTGCTTCCAGTTCGTCTTTAAGCTGATCATTTCCATATGGGACTCGGACGAGACTCTCAGGGATTAAATCCAAAATATTTGTTGGAACGAAGGTTGAACTTCCCAAACGATTCCAGTAAAGGTGGGCATACATGTGAAGATCCACTCGCTTTGCGATGTTGCCAAGCGAGTGGATCTTCTCCCGATATCCCCACCTACGGGTGGGCGATATCGGGGAACATGTAGGTTCATTCGATTTTTTGGCCCTGGGGCCAAACGATCGAATTATAATGGTGGGGCCATGATGCCACTGGTTTGGGCTATGGCACTGTGATCAGAGATTGGCTGATTGCCGCATCAGTCTCAATAAGTCCTGCCCATTTTTCCAAATTTTTGAACTGAAAACCTGGCTGTCCGGGTTAAAACCAGACTGGTGCCAATCCTAGAGCTAATACAAGCAGCACCTAAAGATGCATCATGTTATTACCATTTACCAGACCAAGCTGGCAGCTTATGGGCCCATGTACCAGGGCCAGGACTAGGGGTAGGCAGAAGTGGCACGTGCCTAGGGCGTAATGATGAGGGAGCACCAGGCAGGTTCCTCTCCTACCTACCCCTAGTCTGCCCTTCCTTGTCATTGGTTGCTAACCGGGTTGTCTAAGGCGCCTGGTTGGTTTGTCCTGCCCCTGTACGGCCACCCATTGTTGCTGTATGGTTGCTGTATAAAGCCTTTCTAATGGTCAAAAATCACCATGAAATATCAGGCAGGTTAAGAAATCCTGTTGGACATGGATCACATTGATGTATTTCTTCCTGATGGGTCTCCCCCATTATAATCCCATCATTGGCCCGAGAGCCAGAAGATAAGATTACCCCCTATTTGGCCTATTGCATTGGGGCCCAAATAAGCTAAAGATCCCCTTGCCTAAGGCTTCTTCCCAGAGCCCTTTTAGATCCCACCTGATTGCTGAATCCACTGTGGGAAGATCATCTACCTTGATTTATATGCGGCTGCTGTAATTATACATTAGCCTTATTGTCTGTTTCACACAGGGTGGATTTTGCTAGGGGCTTCTTTACCTTAGCAACCAGGCAGTAGGTTGAATGAGAGACAGGAATATGAATAGGAGAGGGACTGAATAGAAAGATAAGTACAAATATTAATACAATTGTAAGATCACAGAGCAGTAGTTTTTGGCTGCCGGGGTCAGTGACCCACATTTGAAGTCTGTTGAGGTTCATGTCTCCAGAAGTTCCATTGAACTGAGTGTCTGGCAGTCCTTCAATCAATTACTGATAATGGGGGGGCCCAATGTACTTACTCATCCTACTCGTATCCCTGGGAACAGCACAAGCTCTGGGGGCAGTTATTGTTTCCCTCAAGGGAAATCAAATGTCCAAAATACTAAAACTTCTCACAGACAAAATATGTTCCATCCAGTGTTCCCACAGCGTCTTTATATGGAATCCTTAATGGAATCTTCCGCGCCTTAATAATGGTATAATCTGGCTGAATGGAGCGTACAGTGAGGTGACTCTGCCCCTCTATAGCCACTGTGCCCAGGGTGGGGGAATGTACATTGTACTTGTGGCCCCCAGGGCCCCCAGGGCTGCCATCAGAACCCCAGGGCCCCATGCAACATTCCTCTTCATTATTTATCTTTTACAGTTTTTTTTTTTTAATTATTTCCCTTTCCAGCTTTCAAATGGGGGTCACTGACCCCGGCAGTCAAAATACTATTTTATTATTAATACAATTTTATTATTATTGTTAAGTTGCATTACTTATCTTTCTATTCATGTCCTCTCCTATTTATCTATACCATCCTCTCATTTAAACCACTGCCTGGTTGCTAAGCTAATTTGAACCCTAGCAACCAGAGAACTGCTGAAATCCCAAACTTGACAGTTCCTGAACAAAAACGTAAATAATAAAAAAATAAAAACACAAATAATGAAAAAATGAAGACCAATTGCAAATTGTCTTAGAGAATATTATTACTATATCATACTAAAATTAACTCAAAGTTGAGCAACCCCTTTAAAGCACAAGTCAGACCTTCCTTATACCAGTCGGCCCCAAAAGGCGGCATTTACTGGGGCCCTTCTGTTCCATTGGCCAACATGAAGCACCCTTGACTTTCCAGTTCAGCCTCCTTCCAGTGACTCCCAGGCTGCTTTGCAACTTCCTGCCGCACTGGGATTAGTGTTTAGCCTGTTGCTATGCTACAGGAAACTATCATTCACATTTAGAACACATTACTCCATTAATACCCTGGCTTGTAGGTGAAGCTTACTTCCTGGTAATTATGTGTCATTAATTAAAATTAAGCAAATTAATCATAATTTGCTGTCTGGTCATACATAGCGATCACAGGAGTACCGACAACAATATTTTAGTGAGACTCCATTTAGCAGAGTGCTCCGTTGATTTTTATTGGTGGTAGTGGGAGGGGGTGGGGTTATAGGTTTGTTGGAATTATTGTGTGTCGCACACGGGGTGCAATACTAGGAAATAATTCACAATTTAAAAAAATATTTCCTTTTTCTCTGTAATAATAAAACAGTACCTGTACTTGATCCCAACTAAGATATAATTACCCCTTATTGGGGCAGAACAGCCCTATTGGGTTTATTTAATGGTTAAATGATTCCCTTTTCTCTGTAATAATAAAACAGTACCTGTACTTGATCCCAACTAAGATATAATTACCCCTTATTGGGGCAGAACAGCCCTATTGGGTTTATTTAATGGTTAAATGATTCCCTTTTCTCTGTAATAATAAAACAGTATCTGTACTTGATCCCAACTAAGATATAATTACCCCTTATTGGGGCAGAACAGCCCTATTGGGTTTATTTAATGGTTAAATGATTCCCTTTTCTCTGTAATAATAAAACAGTACCTGTACTTGATCCCAACTAAGATATAATTACCCCTTATTGGGGCAGAACAGCCCTATTGGGTTTATTTAATGGTTAAATGATTCCCTTTTCTCTGTAATAATAAAACAGTATCTGTACTTGATCCCAACTAAGATATAATTACCCCTTATTGGGGCAGAACAGCCCTATTGGGTTTATTTCATAGTTAAATGATTCCCTTTTCTCTGTAATAATAAAACAGTACCTGTACTTGATCCCAACTAAGATATAATTACCCCTTATTGGGGGCAGAATAGTCCTATTGGGTTTAATTACTGTTTCAATAATTTTGTTAGCAGACTTAAGGTAGGAGATCCAAATTACAGAAAGATCCCTTATCCAGAAAACCTCAGGTCCCGAGCATTCTGGATAACAGGTCCCATACCTGTATATAATATATATATATAAATAAAACAATATATATATTCCTTTGATCCCACCCAGGCAGCCCCTCTCCTATCATGGCAGGTATTTAGGAATAGAACTTTGGAAGCCAATGATGCTCCTTGTTCTCGTGGCTGCAGGAGCCGTAAGGATTAAATGAAATGGGAGGTTTATTCTCAGAATATTCTTAGTGTAATTCCGTCTGTTACATCCCCAGTATTAATGGCGAGGCTATTAGGCCACCTGTTCGGTACCTGCTAGATTCATAAAACCTGCCTTTCCATGCAAAGTTAAATGGGAAAGAAATGATTGAAAACAAGCAAAACAAACCACTAATGTTTTTTTTTTTTTTTTTTAAAAGTTTAAAAAAAAGAAAGAAAACAAAATTCAAGTCAGTCGTAAAGTTCCCGGAGCTTTTAAGCCTAATTATTGCGGCAATGAAACCCTAATGGCCTGTGAGTACGGTACATTATCAGCTTTCCCTATGTTCTCACAGCCCATGGGAAGGATAATAATGCGCCCGGATCGACGGAGAGCCTTCGGTTAATGGCAATTAAATTTGATGCCGACTGTAGCAGTCACTTTCAATTGGTAGCGCCCTGTGCCAGGCCGGCAGCAGCATCCATAATTTGCTATTTACAATGTGACTGGGTCACCGTGGCCAACCCAGGAGGCCAAAGCTGAAACTCCTCTCTGGGCATGACCGCGTTACTGGGGCTCGGAGTGAGTGGCCTCTCGGGGTGCAACAGGTATTTGGCGACTTCTGTTTCCAGTCTATACGGAGCTGTTTTATGATCTGAGAGATTAATAAGGGAATGAATCATGCACAGTCCCTCTCATTCCCATGGTCTCGCTCCTGCCGACGGAACTTTCCAAGGACGAGCTGAAACGGCGCCACTGGACATTTTCCATGAGTTAAATCTCAGCGGCCGCGGCTCACACCTATATGTAAGTGTTATGCTTAAGGCACTGGCAACGCTTACCCGGTGTTATGTGCCATTTCATCCTCTATATGCAAGGGGTATGGATTTACGGGAAATTTATACGCACAACTGAGACCCCTCAAAAAGGGGATTCCATCGCCCCGGTTCCATGCAGCACCTCTCGTTTATGAACTGTTATTCCATCCCGGACTCGTTTGGCATCGTTGGACTAGATGGCATTTAATTTCTTCTGACCTCCTGTTGTTTAAATGGGAAGAAACTGAAAATTGGCATAATTGTTTTTGCACACCCATAAAAGTGCATATTCTCAAGCTGCACAGTGAAAACATACATAAATATACATTAATTTAAGAAGATTTTTGCTTTTTTGTACATAGGCAATCATGTAATGGGCTATAATAATTCAGATATGCTCTTTAGATTTTGGGCCTCTTTCACCACCTTCAAGGAATTGGGAAACCAATGAAATTAATTCTCAGGCTTTCAAATGTCGCAATAGGTCAGAGTCAACACATTGGGGGGAATGCACAAAAGTGGAGGTAGCCATTTTTTGGAGTAAAAGTGGTGGAAAAACTGGTGGAAAACACTTTCTCCAGATTCACAAACAGAAATCCGCTTAAATTCCAACTCAACCGCCACTTTTCCGTTTTTGGTGATAGAAAGACGGTTAACAGACACTTTTGTGAATTTGTCGTTTTAACGACATTTTTTCCCGACATTTTTTCCCACCATTTTCAAAATGGAGAAAAGATCAGTGTAACTGTGTTAGACCAATTCTAAGCTTTCATGGGAAAATCAAAAATTGAAGCGGGCAGGCACTCCGGTTTATTTTCTTCAAAAAGTGGAAGAAGGCAGCCAAAAAAGTTTTACATTAAAAAAGTATAAATTTTATTTTATCCATATGTAAAAACAAGAAGCCTTACGCGTTTCGTACCACGGGGTACTTAATCATAGGCTGAATACACTAGGCACAATACACATTATTTAAAGACAAATTGACCAATAGGTAAAGTTCAACAATTAGCCAATCAAACCAAAGAGGTCTTGTGGCTAGGGATAGTGGATAAAAAGTCACTAATTCACATAAGGATACATTAAGCACAGTATAAGTTAAGATATTATAATACAAAGGCTAGATTATTTCACACATAGCAATTAAC
This sequence comes from Xenopus tropicalis, assembly GCF_000004195.4. Taxonomy (NCBI): domain Eukaryota; kingdom Metazoa; phylum Chordata; class Amphibia; order Anura; family Pipidae; genus Xenopus; species Xenopus tropicalis. The sequence continues at coordinate 14,903,085 of NC_030677.2, read as the reverse complement.
ATCATAATCAAAGTTTAAACCTTGTGGTTGTCTAGTTTTTAAGTAGAAAATCCATTTGGTTTCTTTTCTAATTAGAACCGAAGAGATATTTCCCCCTCTAGGGTTAGGAATTACTCTGTCTATTCCTATAACCTGTAGGAAAGATGGAGATCTATTTGAGCATTCATGAAAATGTTTTGCAACAGTCGTATGGCTGTTGGCATTAGTAATATTCAACATATGTTCTCTAATCCTGTCTTTAAGTTTCCTGCCTGTTTGACCAACATATTGCTTCATGCATTGGGTACAGGTGAGTAAATAAATGACATTTTTAGTGTTACAGTTCATGAAATGTTTTATCTGATATTTTTTCGAAGTAATGGATGAAGTGAAAAAATTAGTTTTTTGTATGTAGTTACAGGTAATACATTGTCTAGTTCCACACTTAAAACACCCTTTTGTAGACAGCCATGTATTGGTGGTTTCATTGGTGTGGATTAAACTAGGTGACAGTAAATTACTCAAAGTTTCAGTTTTCCGGGTGACAAATCTATGTCCATATTTTAGACAAGCTTTGCTGTTTTGTTTCACCCAGTCTCCATTTCACACCTCTGGTAGGGGCCCCATTGGGGGATCATTAACATGTTAACTGGGATTAGCAGACTCATTGTTAGGGAACAAATTTCTGTTTAACCCTAGAACAATAGGTGCAAAAAGCGTCATTAATATTTTATAAACAAGTGAAACACTAATTAAAAATATGTTATATATAAAATGACCCTTCAGGAAATACCCCCAAAATGAAATGACAAATCCTGCTGGTAAAATTCCTTCCCCCGAGGCTCCTGTAGCTGTGGAACTGAGTTTGATGGCACCGACAGATTTACTAAGAGCTAAAGGCAAATTCATAAAAAAAAATGTCAGTAAAATGACAAAATCTGAAACCAGTATTTTTAAAAGACAAATTCACAAAAGTGTAGATAGAGGTTTGTGAATAAAGTGGAAAATCCGACAAATCTATCTCCACTTTTATTTTGTCTCAATATCAGCATCTCTATGCAGAAAATGAATCTGTCCCGTTTCGCCGAAAAATTCTCGAATCTTTGAAAAGATTTGCGAAACGGCGAAAATGTCACGTGTAAAAGACAATTTGTTGCCTGCGACTATTCTTTTGACGCCACGACTATTTATTTTTCCGCCGCGACTATTCTTTGACGCACGCGACTATTCTTTTGGCGCCGCAACTATTTATGGCTGTATATGGGCATCACTTCCCCCACTAGGTTGTTGTTGCCATCAACTAACCTGCACCACTCTACACCCAGTTTAAAGGAAAACCATACATGATGAAATTCCACATTTTGTCATCTGGTAATTTTTCAGCGGAACGGGCGTAAAATTACATACCGTGTAAAAAAAAGCACACCCGGGTCAAAAAAAAGTTGCAGTTGTGTAAAAGATGTGGTGGCCGTGTCAATTTTGAAAATGTAAGCTGAAAAAACTCAAATTCCATAATATTCAAATTCATGATTTATTTGTGATTTTCTCAAATTGTAAAATAGAATTTTTTTAGAATTCATTCCCAGAATTCCTTTTGTTTAGAATTTCAATAACTTTGCCACTAGTGATGAGCAAATCTGAATCTCGTCAAAAGAATTGTCTCTCTTGTCAAAAAAGAATTGTTGTGCATCAAACAAGTTGTCGCGCGTCATTGTCGCCGGTTCAAAATTTTCGCGTGACAATTTGTTTGACGCACAACAATTCTTTTTGACACGAGAGACAATTCTTTTGATTGGGGCAACAATTCTTTTGACGCAAGTGACAATTCTTTTGACGCGGGCGACAATTCTTTTGATTGGGGCAACAATTCTTTTGACGCAGGTGACAATTCTTTTGACGCGGGCGACAATTCTTTTGATTGGAGCAACAATTCTTTTGACGCAGGTGACAATTCTTTTGACGTGGGTGACAATTCTTTTGACGCGGGCGACAATTCTTTTGACACGGGCGACAATTCTTTTGATTCGGGCAACAATTCTTTTGATTCGGGCGACAATTCTTTTGACGCGGGCGACAATTCTTTTGACGGGGTGACAATTCTTTTGAAGCGGGCGATAATTCTTTTGACGCGGACGACAATTCTTCTGACGGGGTGACAATTCTTTTGACGGGGTGACAATTCTTTTGACGCGGGCGACAATTCTTTTGAAGCGGGCGACAATTCTTTTGACGGGGGTGACAATTCTTTTGATGGGGGTGACAATTCTTTTGATGCGGGTGACAATTTTTTTGACGCGGGTGGCAATTCTTTTGGACACGTTGCAAATTTTTTCACAGGGAATTTTGTTGCCTGTTTTGCGAAAGAGTTCACTAATGGCAAAACATGGAAATTCACCATAAATCCATGGTTGGCAATTTTTTTTGCCCACCACTATTTGCCACTATGTCAACAGGTCGGACTCAGCTGATAAGAGGAAACACACAGAGAATAATAGTTATTCTTATGGCTCAACATCATTTCTAAGAAGAGATTGGTTCATCCCTACTAGTAATGGCTGGATGAAAATGATCTCCTTGTAGACCAGCGATTCTCAACCTGTGGGGCGGGACCTCTTTGGGGGTGTTGCCTAAAACCATAGGAAAACACATATTTCCAATGGTTTTAGGAATAATTTTATGGTTGGGGGTCACCACAACATGAGGAACTGTATTAAAGGGTCACGACATTAGGAAGGTTGAGAACCACTGTTCTAGACCATATTAAAGAAGGACCTTACCAACTGAGGATATCTACAAAATAAGCCAATCCTTCTATACTTCTCAATCTCATAAATTGTTATATTTTATAGAGGAGAACAGTGAATTGAGGTTTTTCCTGCTCCCTATTGAACGACAGGACTTTTTGGGGTCTCAGAACTTTGTGTCTGGGTTGTATATATGTTGGACAGTTCTCGCAGTTGTACATTTCTCATGTGTTCTCGTTCTTTTTTCCGTATCCATTAAACATTTACAGTTGAAGAAATTCCTTCTGCTTCTGATATAATTTTTTTTAGAAATGTTGATATTTGAAGGTAGCTTTGGCAACATTTCCTGAGTGAGAGACTTTCCACCACTCTACGATTTCACTCCAGTTTCTTGTTTCGAAACCCTTGATTTTCCTGTTCCAGAATTAAGAAACATCAATAAGCCGAGCTCAACGCCAAACAAAGGATTTGCTAAAAACAACACAGAAATATACAAAGGGATCAAGCTTGGAAATCTAGGACCACATGTCTACAGTGGCCAGAAATCACAGATCAGAGCTATAATGCACTGAGTAAACACTGGAAACTTGAGAGATGACTGGAACGTTCTCCTGAAAGAGCAACAAACAGAGATTTCAGTGTGGTCAATGGCCAGAAGTTCTTCAAGACATTTACATTCACTACAAACAGCGGCTATTATTGTCCCATTGTAGAACCTACCCCGGGAGGCACTGAGGCTACAGGCTGAGTTATACAGGGAACTCTGAGTATCACTCATGTATTATAAGGGATAATGTACCCCCTACTGTAAATGATAAGGATATTAGCAGTCACTGAGGGGTTCTGTGCCCCCCATATAAAGGCACAAGGCTGCAGGCTGAGTTATACAGGGAACTCTGAGTATCACTCATGTATTATAAGGGATAATGTACCCCCTACTGTAAATGATAAGGATATTAGCAGTCATTGAGGGGTTCTGTGCCCATATAAAGGCACAAGGCTGCAGGCTGAGTTATACAGGGAACTCTGAGTATCACTCATGTATTATAAGGGATAATGTACCCCTACTGTAAATGATAAGGATATTAGCAGTCACTGAGGGGTTCTGTGCCCCATATAAAGGCACAAGGCTGCAGGCTGAGTTATACAGGGAACTCTGAGTATCACTCATGTATTATAAGGGATAATGTACCCCCTACTGTAAATGATAAGGATATTAGCAGTCACTGAGGGGTTCTGTGCCCATATAAAGGCACAAGGCTGCAGGCTGAGTTATACAGGGAACTCTGAGTATCACTCATGTATTATAAGGGATAATGCACCCCCTACTGTAAATGATAAGGATATTAGCAGTCACTGAGGGGTTCTGTGCCCATATAAAGGCACAAGGCTGCAGGCTGAGTTATACAGGGAACTCTGAGTATCACTCATGTATTATAAGGGATAATGTACCCCCTACTGTAAATGATAAGGATATTAGCAGTCACTGAGGGGTTCTGTGCCCATATAAAGGCACAAGGCTGCAGGCTGAGTTATACAGGGAACTCTGAGTATCACTCATGTATTATAAGGGATAATGTACCCCCTACTGTAAATGATAAGGATATTAGCAGTCACTGAGGGGTTCTGTGCCCATATAAAGGCACAAGGCTGCAGGCTGAGTTATACAGGGAACTCTGAGTATCACTCATGTATTATAAGGGATAATGTACCCCCTACTGTAAATGATAAGGATATTAGCAGTCACTGAGGGGTTCTGTGCCCATATAAAGGCACAAGGCTGCGTTATACAGGGAACTCAGCCTTCAGTCTCGAGCTTTTATATGGTCATGGAACTCCTTCGCAACTTATAATATCCTTATATTTTACAACAGGGGGTACATTGTTTGCTGTATCTTGCTGTAACTTCTTGTCTGATGCAAGGGAAGTATTTTAATTAACTTAGTGGGAATTGTTTGTAGCCTACACCCCTACAAGCCCTGGACTGGCATTAGCTTTAGTCGGCCATTTAGCAGATTAGTGTGCAGTGTTTTTCAATAGAAAATGAGTTGCATCTTGTGAGTTAGACAAAGTCCATTGTGTAACAAAAGAAACAACGCATTTTACATCAATGGGCTTATTAATTAATTTTGTTAATTTGCGTTTGTTTTTCTAAATTGAATAAACTTGCATATTGAACACTCGCTTATTTATTAATAGGGCAAACTTGTCCGAATAAAGAAAACTCGAATACCTTGAATATCAGTACATTATATATATATATAAGTACATTAGAGGGGATTATAGGCAGTTGGGGGATGTTCTTTTTTCCCATAAAAACAATCAGCGCACCAGAGACCCCCCCTTTAGATTAGAGGGAAGGAGCTTCCATTTGAAGCAGCGTAGGGGGTTCCTCACGGTGAGGGCAGTGAGGGGGTTGGGGAATGCCCTGCCGGGGGATGTTGGGTAGGGGGTTCCTCACGGTGAGGGCAGTGAGGGGGTTGGGGAATGCCCTGCCGGGGATGTTGGGTAGGGGGTTCCTCACGGTGAGGGCAGTGAGGGGGTTGGGGAATGCCCTGCCAGGGGATGTTGGGTAGGGGGTTCCTCACGGTGAGGGCAGTGAGGGGGTTGGGGAATGCCCTGCCGGGGGATGTTGGGTAGGGGGTTCCTCACGGTGAGGGCAGTGAGGGGGTTGGGGAATGCCCTGCCGGGGATGTTGGGTAGGGGGTTCCTCACGGTGAGGGCAGTGAGGGGGTTGGGGAATGCCCTGCCGGGGGATGTTGGGTAGGGGGTTCCTCACGGGGAGGGCAGTGAGGGGGTTGGGGAATGCCCTGCCGGGGGATGTTGGGTAGGGGGTTCCTCACGGTGAGGGCAGTGAGGGGGTTGGGGAACGCCCTGCCGGGGGATGTTGGGTAGGGGGTTCCTCACGGTGAGGGCAGTGAGGGGGTTGGGGAATGCCCTGCCGGGGGATGTTGGGTAGGGGGTTCCTCACGGTGAGGGCAGTGAGGGGGTTGGGGAATGCCCTGCCGGGGGATGTTGGGTAGGGGGTTCCTCACGTGGAGGGCAGTGAGGGGTTGGGGAATGCCCTGCCGGGGATGTTGGGTAGGGGGTTCCTCACGGGGGGGCAGTGAGGGGGTTGGGAATGCCCTGCCGGGGGATGTTGGGTAGGGGTTCCTCACGGTGAGGGCAGTGAGGGGGTTGGGGAATGCCCTGCCGGGGGATGTTGGGTAGGGGGTTCCTCACGGTGAGGGCAGTGAGGGGGTTGGGGAATGCCCTGCCGGGGGTGTTGGGTAGGGGGTTCCTCACGGGGAGGGCAGTGAGGGGTTGGGAATGCCCTGCCGGGGATGTTGGGTAGGGGGTTCCTCACGGTGAGGGCAGTGAGGTTGGGGAATGCCCTTCCTAGTGATGGGGTAATGGCAGATTCTGTTAATGCCTATAAGAGGGGCCTGGATGAGTTGTTGAACAATCAGAATACCCAAGGCTATTGTGATACTAATATCTACAGTTAGTACTAGTGGTTGTATATATAGTTTATGTATGTGAGTGTATAGATTGGTAAGTATAGGCTGTGGGTGCTGGGTTTACTTGGATGTTTTGAACTTGATGGACACTGGTCTTTTTTCAACCCTATGTAACTATGTAACTTAAAAGCACGGCTTGACTTGGCCTGGGGCAACTCCCACTGACCGATATAGTAACTCGCAAGCGTTTAGATGGCAAATTTTTACTAGGGATGCACCGAATCCCCGAACCCACCCTGACGGATTCTGGTGAATCCCAAACCGAATCCGAATCCTAATTAGCATATGCTAATTAGGATCGTAAGGGTGAAAAGTTGGCGCGAGCTAAGCACATCGCGAAAAATTTTTCCCCCTACCATTTAACCCTTTCCAAGTGCTAAATAACATATGCTAATTAGGATTCGGATTCAGTTCGGGATTCACCAGAATCCGTCAGGGTGGGTTCAGGGATTCGGTCAAACCCAAAAAAGTGGGTTCAGTGTATGGAAACCGAATCCATCGAAAAAAGCCTGGTTTCAGCCTGAATCCCAAACCGAATCCGGGATATTATGAATCCCTAATTTTTATATTTTTAAGATATTTGAGTTTTTAAACCATAATTCCATTTTTCGACTTTTTTTCTAGCGCAAAAAAATTTAAATCGTGGCTTAATCGAACACGAACGTTGATCAATCTCCCCCCAAATGTAGACTGTGGAGACTTATTCCCTCCCTTCCAACCTTACCCAGACATACCCCGCTAACACAAGAAGAAACACCATTAAACAACACCAGATATTAAATGGGACTATCACCCGCCATTTGCTGTGACAAACCAAATAAATTTACAAATAGCTGTATTTTTTTTAACAAAAGATCCTGAAAAGAAAACATAGCATAAAAGGTCAGAGAAATTACGGACCTACAGGTCACAAGCTTACTGCGCCTAAACAGGGAGGGGGGGAGGGAGATGCCACTCCGTATGCTGCCGGAAGTGGAGGTGGGACGCTGCGCGGGAGCTGCAGGGAACAAAAGGGGGGAGGGGGTGAGCGAGGAGGCTGCTTCTTCCCGCTGAGTTGGGCCCCTGACTGGCTCCACAGTCCCTCCGCACTCTCTCTCTAGGAGTTAAACTCTCATTATCCCTAAAAGCCTGGGAAATATTTTGCATATGGAACGTTTTTCCCCAGACGGGTTTTCCTACGGACGGCAAATCTCCAGTTGCATTAGGTTTAAACCTCTTGCTCATTTTTTTTACAGCATGTTCTTTTTATTGTGTTATTGTCAGCTCAGCAATTTCCCACTTCCAAATGGCGGCTACCCTACGGCCCCCGGCCCTTGCCAAATGGGCTCGTCTGCGCTGAAAGAGGAGTCAGTGGAACCTCCGTGAGTGCTCGACTGTTTGTATTTATTTTTATTAGAAGCAGCACTAAGAGGTTTTCATTGTCTCCCCGCTCTTTGCCCAACTGGCCCGGAACCAGCGCAAACAAAACTCCCGGCCAAATTACTTATCAGATATAATATTGGAAATGTGTTTTAGGCCTTAACACTTGGGAGAAACATTTGCACAAGGATTATATATGGTGCAGCTTTTACTTGTCTTTCATAGCTAGATAATAATGGAAACTATATAGTATTAATGAGTAAGGATTACATTAGGTTCTACGTACAGTCAAACGCATTAGCATGCCTTAGTCAGCCAAGATAACCTTACATATACAGGTATGGGATCCCTTATCTGGAAACCCATTATCCAGAAAGTTCTGAATTACAGAAAGGCCCTCTCCCATAGACTCCATTATAAGCAAGTAATTTTTAAAAATGATTTCCTTTTTCTCTGTAATAAAAAAAAACAATACCTTGTATTTGATCCCAACTAAGATATAATTACTCCTTATTGGGGGCAGAACAGCCCTATTGGGTTTATTTAATGGTTAAATGATTCCCTTTTCTCTGTAATAATAAAACAGTACCTGTACTTGATCCCAACTAAGATATAATTACCCCTTATTGGGGGCAGAACAGCCCTATTGGGTTTATTTAATGGTTAAATGATTCCCTTTTCTCTGTAATAATAAAACAGTACCTGTACTTGATCCCAACTAAGATATAATTACCCCTTATTGGGGCAGAACAGCCCCATTGGGTTTATTTAATGGTTAAATGATTCCCTTTTCTCTGTAATAATAAAACAGTACCTGTACTTGATCCCAACTAAGATATAATTACCCCTTATTGGGGGCAGAACAGCCCCTATTGGGTTTATTTCAATGGTTAAATGATTCCCTTTTCTCTGTAATAATAAAACAGTACCTGTACTTGATCCCAACTAAGATATAATTACCCCTTATTGGGGGCAGAACAGCCCTATTGGGTTTATTTCATGGTTAAATGATTCCCTTTTCTCTGTAATAATAAAACAGTACCTGTACTTGATCCCAACTAAGATATAATTACCCCTTATTGGATGCAAAACAATCCTATTGGATTTAATTAATGTTTTATTTATTTTTTAGTAGACTTAGTGCCAACTCCATGTAGGAATACCTCCCCAAGCCTTCATTACAATACCCACGATTACTTCCCTCAGTTCTAGATCTGTGAAGCATTTATGGCAGATTCAGCCTTACGTAAGTCACCATTGTTCTTCCAGTCCTGATAATAGGAGGCATCCCGTAGGTATTGCCCTGTACCAAGCCCAGTTCAGCAGGACCCCAGAGGTTACAGTTAGAGTTAATTGGCTGTTCAGCACAGAGAGACATGTTACTGTATGTCAGCGAGGAGGCCCCTTAGCTTGTTATCCCAGTCCCAGCGCTATAAAGCGGCAGTCATTCTAGCAATGGAATTTGGCAGTGGGTCATGCAAGCCTATCTCTCCGCTCCCTGCCAGATCCCAGCGTCTTGTTATCCTCAAATTACTCCCGGGGTTTATCTTTGAATTCTTTCATTCACTTGCAAATCGTATCCCTGCAGCAGGACGGCGATTGCGTGTTGAATGCAAACTGTCATCTTCTGATCAGCCAACCGCATCTTCTCGACATGAAATAAACATGCATTATTACATACGGCTGCAGAGCAAACAGAACCCCCCCCGGGGGATAGGAATGAGCCAGTGAATGGCAAATTTAGCCTGGAAGCCTCTCTGCTGGGTAATACAGTCCAGTCTCCTCCAGAACAGGCAGCCGGTGCTGGGTATTTAAAGAGCCAGAAACCTTTTTCAAAACCAATTGCCTTTATAAATTGCAACCCAATGGTCTTCAGCTGAAGCTCCTGGAGTTACTGGTTCAATTATTGCATGCATTGTTATTAGAAATGTCCTTTCTAGGCTGCCTTACCTTTTCATGTGACCAAGTGCAGGTTGACTGCATAAAGGTGCAACTTGCAGATGCACAATTCAGCAGGAACAGCCCCCTAAGTTTGCTCATAGCCTGTACAGAGAGATACCATAAAACTATGGCACATAGGGATTCCCCTGTACTAAGCACAATTCAGCAGGAACAGCCCCCTAAGTTTGCTCATAGCCTGTACAGAGAGATACCATAAAACTATGGCACATAGGGATTCCCCTGTACTAAGCACAATTCAGCAGGAACAGCCCCCTAAGTTTGCTCATAGCCTGTACAGAGAGATACCATAAAACTATGGCACATAGGGATTCCCCTGTACTAAGCACAATTCAGCAGGAACAGCCCCCTAAGTTTGCTCATAGTCTGTACAGAGAGATACCATAAAACTATGGCAGCATTGGGATTCCCCTGTACTAAGCACAATTCAGCAGGAACAGCCCCCTAAGTTTGCTCATAGCCTGTACAGAGAGATACCATAAAACTATGGCAGCTTTGGGATTCCCCTGTACTAAGCACAATTCAGCAGGAACAGCCCCCTAAGTTTGCTCATAGCCTGTACAGAGAGATACCATAAAACTATGGCAAATAGGGATTCCCCTGTACTAAGCACAATTCAGCAGTAACAGTCCCCTAAGTTTGCTCATAGCCTGTACAGAGAGATACCATAAAACTATGGCACATAGGGATTCCCCTGTACTAAGCACAATTCAGCAGGAACAGCCCCCTAAGTTTGCCCATAGCCTGTACAGAGAGATACCATAAAACTATGGCAGCATAGGGATTCCCCTGTACTAAGCACAATTCAGCAGGAACAGCCCCCTAAGTTTGTTCATAGCCTGTACAGAGAGATACCATAAAACTATGGCACAAAGTGATTCCCCTGTACTAAGCACAATTCAGCAGGAACAGCCCCCTAAGTTTGCTCATAGCCTGTACAGAGAGATACCATAAAACTATGGCACATAGGGATTCCCCTGTACTAAGCACAATTCAGCAGGAACAGCCCCCTAAGTTTGCTCATAGCCTGTACAGAGAGATACCATAAAACTATGGCACATAGGGATTCCCCTGTACTAAGCACAATTCAGCAGGAACAGCCCTCTAAGTTTGCTCATAGCCTGTACAGAGAGATACCATAAAACTATGGCAGCATAGGGATTCCCCTGTACTAAGCACAATTCAGCAGGAACAGCCCTCTAAGTTTGCTCATAGCCTGTACAGAGAGATACTATAAAATAATACCAGGTAATCCCCTGTATCAGCCACGCAGCGTCCCAGTTCCTCCGCATTCCATCCCTGTAATAATCCCCTAAGGTATGAGAGAAATTCCATGTTGTGGGTGTGACTGTCTGGGGACAGGGGAGCTGATATAAAGCCTGTGAGACAGATTCTTAGTAATGACCAGGAAAGCTGTGAGGCAGCAGATATCTGATTTATTATGAGTTCATGTTAATCGCTGCTGAGCAATGGCAGAAACATCCCTAATAATTGCAGCCTTGCTCGCAGTGATTTGCCCTTGTTACTACATAACCAATTAATTAGGGTAATGTAATAACAGGTGTAACGTTTGCACCAAGTCTAGGGACCCATAGCAACCACTGCAATGTTTGCTGCCAAACAGGGGATCAGGGTATGCTATCCCGACTGGTTGCTATAGGTTACTAGGCTTAAAACAAACATTGTGCCACTCAATACATGGATCCTGGTTGGTTACACAGTAAATTGGAGATATGTCTGTTAGGGAGTAATTTTACCTAAAGCAGATTAAATCTGAACCAGTAAGGTAACAAAAATGAATAGTTTGGAAACATGTAAATGATTAAAGCATCTAAAAGGTACAGGTATGGGATCCCTTATCCGGAAACCCGATATCCAGAAAGCTCCGAATTACGGAAAGCCTGTCTCCCATAGACTCCATTATAAGCAAATAATTCAGATTTTTAAAATTGATTTCCTTTTTTTCTGTAAAAATTAAACAGTGCTATGTATTTGATCCCAACTAAAATATAATGAATCCTTATTGGATGCAAAATAATCCTATTGGGTTGAATTTATGTTTAAATTATTTTTTAGTAGACTTAAGGTATGAAGATCCAAATTACGGAAAGACCCCTTATCCGGAATACCCTTGGTCCCGAGCATTCTGGATAATGGGTCCTATACCTGTACCATAATTAATAGCAAAAGGGGCCCAGCCTGAAGGCCAGTTAGGGGGGAGATTTGGGGTGAGTGCTTATTTGTGCCCTGGGTACCCCTGGAACTATAGCAGGGTGATTGTTACCCCAATGTTTCTATATATCTGTAACCTTGTTATGGGCTAAGGGGGCCCAGCCTGAAGGCCAGTTAGGGGGGGATTTGGGGTGAGTGCTTATTTGTGCCCTGGGTACCCCTGGAACTATAGCGGGGTGACTGTTACCCCAATGTTTCTATATATCTGTAACCTTGTTATGGGCTAAGGGGGCCCAGCCTGAAGGCCAGTTAGGGGGGGATTTGGGGTGAGGGCTTATTTGTGCCCTGGGTACCCCTGGAACTATAGCGGGGTGACTGTTACCCCAATGTTTCTATATATCTGTAACCTTGTTATGGGCTAAGGGGGCCCAGCCTGAAGGCCAGTTAGGGGGGGATTTGGGGTGAGGGCTTATTTGTGCCCTGGGTACCCCTGGAACTATAGCAGGGTGACTGTTACCCCAATGTTTCTATATATCTGTAACCTTGTTATGGGCTAAGGGGGCCCAGCCTGAAGGCCAGTTAGGGGGGGATTTGGGGTGAGTGCTTATTTGTGCCCTGGGTACCCCTGGAACTATAGCAGGGTGACTGTTACCCAAATTACCCCTATACATCTGTAACCTTGTTATGAGCTGATGGGGCCCTGACCAAAAGTTGAACCTCCAGGGGGAAACTTGAGTTGAAAACGTCTGACAAACATTGCATTAGGGATCCAGTCCTGGTTATTTTACACCTAATTTTTCATCACACTAAATAGTAACATGAAATAAGGTCTAAAAATACCTGAAATTAATCAATAGCCCCCTAATGACACGGGGTTAGGTGATGTCTCCGTAGAGAGACGTCGTTGTAGGACATGATTAACGCTGTTTAGGAAAGCAATTCTAGATGTCTGATAAGCTCCTAATCCCTGTGTTCCACCGCGCGACCAGGAAACCATCCTGTGTTGTTTCTCATTATTATTCTAATTTTAATGTAATTGAAAACTGCCCCGAACACGTTCACTAACACGCGGGACATCTGGTTCTTATTGGCATGGTTTGCTTTCCTGCATGGAGCTTTCCATCACCATCACAGCCCCATGGATTCCCACATCATGCCTCGTCTTCTTGTTCATTTTTTCCGAAAAAATGAAGTTCCGCTGAGCTCTCAGCTCCGCAGAATAAATGGAAGTCGGGGGGGGGGGGGGGATTAATTTGTTTCTCAGCGTATGATTCTGGCTACACGGGCTTATTGGTTTACTGGAACGTACAAATACACCCAGTGTTGGACTGGCCCACTAGGATACCAGGAAAACTCCCGGTGGGCCCAGGTGTCAGTGGGCCCTCCTGCTCACCCAACCATTTGCCTTGTATGCCTATACCGTAGCCATTACTAATTCTATATGAGAAGGAACAGAAGAAATGGGGGAAAGGATAGATAATAGTATGTAAAAAGAAGTTATTAAGAGACTAAAGACAGTGAGTGAACAGAGATGGTAAGGGCCTAAGGTCTAAGGTTTTCTGGTGGGCTATTGGCACCCCAGTCCGACACTGAATACACCAATTCCATTTGCACTGGGATAGCTCTTTTAGCAGTAATTTATAAGCCAAAGGATAGCTGGATGGCTTTGCCATATAAGACTCTATTCTCAGATGTCATAAGGTCCCCATACACGGGCCGCTTATAGCTCCCTTGGACTGCTTCGGCAGCTAATTGGCCCGTGTATGGGCACTACCGACAAGCCTGCCTGACCGATATCTGGCCTGAAATTGGCCATATCTCGATCGGCCAGGTTAGAAAATTCAGTCGGATCAGGGACCGCATCGGCTCGTTGACACGGTCCCCGAACCGAATGCCCCATTGCCGCCAGTATAATTCAATTATTCGGCCCCAGGGCCAAACAATCGAATTATATTTTTTTTTAACTACACGCTCCACAATATCGCCCACCCCTAGGTGGGGATATCAGGTGCAGATCTGCTCGCTTGGCGATCTTGCCAAGCGAGCGGATCTCAGCGTGTATGGGGACCTTTAGATACATCAGTGTGCAATAAATATCTTCCTTCCATCCATGTGTAACTATGGGGTACAGTACAACACCCACTTCCATATACTCAAACCCAAGGAAGCTCCAAACCATAATAACATAGTAACATAGTGACTTTTGAAATGAGATAGTCCATTCAGTTCCAAAACGCTCTACAAACTGATTCAGAGGAACTCAACATCAGGTCTTCTGCCCATTCAGTTTCACTGGTAGGAAATTCCGCCCCTCCCACACTAAGAAGATCAGTTACTAGGTTAAACTTTTTAACATATATTTGGAATTACCTCCTTTATTTCATTAAACCCAGGATATAGGTTACATTTCACGTAGGATCAACTTAATTCTGGAGGGAAACAGTTCTCAAACACCTCTCAAAGCAGGTCCAAGCCAGACAGGGCCCCCCAAGGCAGCGACAGAGTCTTGAATGAGATACAAGGAATATATAACTTGCCCTATGGGGGTCGGAAATTAATAGATAAGTTATGACCACTTAATATGTATATATTAAGTGGTCATAACTTATCTATTAATTTCCGACCCCCATAGGGCAAGTTATATAGTTGAAGACCTACTTTTCATAGGCAGGGAATAACACATTCTCTTATGGAATCTACAGAGAGAGTCTGTTCACATGCCAATACCAATATGGATCATTTTAATTGCAGGAATGGGTTTGTCCTTTATTTATACACCGCACCCATTGGAGAAAAAATGGCCTAATTGCATTAAGACAAATTACACCTGAAGGTGTGTGTGTGTGTCATCCTATATCCCAGGTTAATGGTACCAATGATGATTGAGAATTAAGGATGGGAGTTAACCAAAACATGTTGTGTATATTTTAGCTACAGCGTTGAACCATTCACCCTATGTTCCAGCCAGTGGGCGTCTCATTGGTTGATCCAATTTTTATTGTAGATGGTCTCGTCTTCCTGCTTCTGTTTCAGATTACAAGTCAAAACCATGTCTACAATTTCTCTAGTTATATATCTAGGCAATAAAAAAAGACCAGAGGTGTTACTTAATAAAAAGTAATATATCTATGTTTGCTGATGACACAAAACTATATTGGGTAATTGGGTTGACACAACACATGCCACCATTGTTTACATCTGGACATGTTGATGGTTACTGCCCTAAAACTGACCAAACAACTAGCCAGGCTGTGTTGGGATCTTTATGGAGGGAACCCAATGTCCAATGTCTAAACCGATTACCAAATTTACTGAGAGCATGGCTGCCAAAGGGAGATACCCAGTAGGTAGGTCAGGGACAGGCCAAGTCAATACAAACAGATCACAGAAACTAAATTAGCGAGTAACCACACAAGCAGCAACTAGCTTCACAATGTAACCAATTCTACTGGCAACTGGTTAGTGTGCAGAAGGACTATAAGCAGCCTCCCACTGCTGCTGGTTGGCCAGTTGCCTCACAGGCTGTTAATTGATTTTTCCCTTGGGCCAACAAGTTGACCAGTTTACCACAATGATAACTCAAGTAGTAGGCAGGATTTTCCATCATGCTCTGTTAAGGAATAGTTTTGGGCCTGTACATCAGCAGTTCTCAACCTGTGGGTCAGGAACCCTTTGGGGATCGAACAACCCTTTCACAGGGGAAACATATATTCCCGATGGTCTTAGGAACCGACACACCACTCCTCTATGGTTGGGGGGTCACCACAACATGAGGAACTGTATTAAAGGGTTGCGGCATTAGGAAGGTTGAGAACCACTGCTGTACATGGACAAATAGATTGATGAATCTGTCAAAAGCAATTCACTTGTCCAGACCAGCTAGTTGTAGGCCACAATGACAGCTCAAGTGGTAGACAAGGGATAGATTTTAAACTACGCATGGACCAATAGATTGCTTAATCTGTCAAAAGTAGACAAGTTGACGGACAATTTCTGCTCATGTATAGACACCTTGCCTTTTATATATTTAAATAAAATGTCAATATTTAACAGCAAGAACCAAAACAGTATCATCCTGCATTGATAAGGGAGATGGCACGAGCAATGTGAGATGAATTGATCTTTGAAGGCGATACAGAATAAATCAGAAAGTGTCCATAGGTAGGTAGGTTTGTAGGTAGGTATGTAGGTTGGTAAGTAGGTAGTTAGGTAGGTTGGTAGGAAGGTAGATTGTTAGATAGGTAGGTAGATTGGTAGTTAGGTTGGTAGGTAAGTAGGTTGGTAGGTAGGTTGGTAGGTAAGTAGGTTGGTAAGTTGGTAGGTAGGTATGTTGGTGGGTTGGTTGGTAGGAAGGTAGATTGGTAGGCAGATTGGTTGGTAGGTAGATTGGCAGGTTGGTAGGAAGGTAGGATGGTAGGTAGATTGGTAGGTAGGTAGATAGGTTGGTAGGTAGATTGGTAGGTAGGTAGATAGGTTGGTAGGTTGGTTGGTAGAAGGGAAGGTAGGTAGATAGGTTGGTAGGTAGGTAGCAGACTTTTTTGGAAGCCCCAGCTGCATACTGTCCAATTCTCTACTTCTCAGTATAGTGAAGCAAGATTTCTTCAAAAGTTTAAAAAACGGTGACCTATCCATAGAATTCATATCATGCTGAATTGAATGTGATGTCAAAGCGCCAAAGTCTAATCATATCCCAATTAAGAATTTCTTAAGTTATGTAAGTTTGGAAAATGGACCAATTATGCTACTAATTACATTTTATTAATGGGCCCTCGGTATAACCCCTGGAAATTCCTGAGAAATAATGACCTTTCTAAAAAACTAGATTGTTACTCTACATTCCATGGAACTGGCCGTCCATTTATATCCATGGAGTCCAAGTGCAAAGTCAAGAGTTCCCTGTTGTTTATTTTGGAACACGAGGGTGGAATATCGCGCAGACAAATTCAGGGCTCCTGTACAGATTCCATTCCTGACTGATGGACATCTAGGGCTCATTTATTCAGATATCAGTCAGGGTGGAACAGTGTGGAAACCAATGTTCTCTCTAATTCCTTCTCAGCTATGGAAGCCAGTGCGCCTTTTTAAAAGCAGTGTGCTCAGGTCAGAATAGATACAAAATATTGGTGGAAACCCTTATCAACTAAATCAGTCATAGATATGTTTGTTTGCTAACTGGTTTGCAAGGTCCCCTTATTGGTTTGTGCTGGTCATGGTCTGCAGTACAATGATGAAGTGTGTAGGAACCCTTGGATTGTTAGCATGGTCTTCCACCATCAAGCTCCAGGTTGCTCAGGTCAGAATAGATACAAAGTATTGGTGGAAACCCTTATCAACTAAATCAGTCATAGATATGTTTGATTGCCAACTGGTTTGCAAGGTTTATTATTATTGGTTTGCGCTGGTCATGGTCTGCAGGACATTGACGAAGTGTGTAGGAACCCTTGGATTGTTAGCATGGTCTTCCACCATCAAGCTCCAGTGTTCTCAGGTCAGAATAGGTACAAAATATTGGTGGAAACCCTTATCAACTAAATTAGTCATAGATATGTTTGTTTGCTAACTGGTTTGCAAGGTCCCCTTATTGGTTTGTGCTGGTCATGGTCTGCAGTACAATGATGAAGTGTGTAGGAACCCTTGGATTGTTAGCATGGTCTTCCACCATCAAGCTCCAGGTTGCTCAGGTCAGAATAGATACAAAGTATTGGTGGAAACCCTTATCAACTAAATCAGTCATAGATATGTTTGATTGCCAACTGGTTTGCAAGGTTTATTATTATTGGTTTGCGCTGGTCATGGTCTGCAGGACATTGACGAAGTGTGTAGGAACCCTTGGATTGTTAGCATGGTCTTCCACCATCAAGCTCCAGTGTTCTCAGGTCAGAATAGGTACAAAATATTGGTGGAAACCCTTATCAACTAAATCAGTCCTAGATATGTTTGTTTGCTAACTGGTTTGCAAGGTTTATTATTATTGGTTTGCGCTGGTCATGGTCTACAGTACAATGATGAAGTGTGTAGGAACCCTTGGATTGTTAGCATGGCCTTCCATCATCAAGCTCCAATAGAAACTTCTTTATCTGGTCCACAGGCACATAATCTATCCCTAATGTTTCATATTTGAGTGTCTACACCATGTTATGTTATTATGATGTTCAATGATGTTGTGCGCTTACTGATGTCAATGATTGTGAGCTTTTCTGCCTAGAAAAGTATGGACTGACCAAGAAGGACACTACAAGGGCACTGCAGGTACTTATACGCATCTGTACAAATATCCAGGTACAGGTATGGGACCCCTTATCCGGAAACCCGTTATCCAGAAAGCTCCGAATTACAGAAAGCCCGTCTCCCATAGACTCCATTATAAGCAAATAATTCAGAATTTTAAAACTGATTTCCTTTTTCTCTGTAATAATAAAACAGTACCTGTACTTGATCCCAACTAAGATATAATTACCCCTTATTGGGGGCAGAACAGCCCTATTGGGTTTATTTCATGGTTAAATGATTCCCTTTTCTCTATAATAATAAAACAGTACCTGTACTTGATCCCAACTAAGATATAATTACCCCTTATTGGGGGCAGAACAGCCCTATTGGGTTTATTTCATGGTTAAATGATTCCCTTTTCTCTGTAATAATAAAACAGTACCTGTACTTGATCCCAACTAAGATATAATTACCCCTTATTGGGGCAGAACAGCCCTATTGGGTTTATTTCATGGTTAAATGATTCCCTTTTCTCTGTAATAATAAAACAGTACCTGTACTTGATCCCAACTAAGATATAATTACCCCTTATTGGGGGCAGAACAGCCCTATTGGGTTTATTTCATGGTTAAATGATTCCCTTTTCTCTGTAATAATAAAACAGTACCTGTACTTGATCCCAACTAAGATATAATTACCCCTTATTGGGGGAAGAACAGCCCTATTGGGTTTATTTCATGGTTAAATGATTCTCTTTTCTCTGTAATAATAAACCAGTACCTGTACTTGATCCCAACTAAGATATAATGACCCCTTATTGGGGGCAGAACAGCCCTATTGGGTTTATTTCATGGTTAAATGATTCCCTTTTCTCTGTAATAATAAAACAGTACCTGTACTTGATCCCAACTAAGATATAATTACCCCTTATTGGGGGCAGAACAGTCCTATTGTGTTTATTTAATGTTTTATTGATTTTTTAGTAGACTTAAGGTATGGAGATTCAAATTACAGAAAGACCCCTTATATGGAATACCCTTGGTCCCGAGCATTCTGGATAACGGGTCCTACACCTGTACTTTATAACATGAAAGTGTTTACATTCACATCTCTATGGATAGCATAAACATCTCTCTGAAGTCAACCTTCACCTACTCCAGGGATAGCCCAACCGCATCATTGGTTTTGATTGATGCACAGCAGACATTTCAAGGAGTTTCCCCACATGCAATTAGAAGGGTGGCAATTAAACACCTAAAATAGCATTTAACAGCGCTGAGAAAAGTTATGGGAAAGTGTCTACTGATTTGGAACATGAGGGTGTGTTAATTTCTGTCTGTGTCCTATCATTAAGTACATGGGAAATCCATCCAATAGAGAGGGCATGCCCTTTTGGGCTACGGAGATGCCAACCATTGTGTGTAAAATGTCCCAAGGCAGCCAGGTGATCCCAAACTTGTGAGGGAGTTGCAGAGCTCAGGGCACACCTAGGAGGGTGCGGCGGTCATAAACTTTTGCATGAGTGCAGCCATATTTTTGAAGCCATCAAAATTCATCTTAAGTATTATATTAATTGCAAGCTTGGTTTAGCTAGGGGCAATTTGAGCGAGTTAATCACTTCTTTACATCGCTTTGCTAGTGATGGGAAGGGAGATAAGTTTAATTAAGCTTATTGGAGAAAAAAAGTCATGCACAACATAAATGGAGCAACGATAAGGAATTTTATTTCAACCTGCGTTGGAATCTGATAATAGCATAAATTATTATTATTATTATTAACATTTATTTATAAAGCGCCAACATATCCCGCAGCGCTGATCAGCTGTATCAGAAAACTTCCTGTGGGGTTTAGGTATTGTTTTTATTTTAAAGTGTTCTGGAGATAATGAAGGTGCAAAATCCGTACCAGTTCTATTATGTCATAGCGACCAATCAGCGGTTAGTAATTACTGGTCTAAAACATGCTAAAATGATTGAGGAAAGCGCCCCCTTTAGTTTGTTTGTGAATCCACACTCCTGGCTCTACCTAAGCTGATCAGAAAACCCTGCACTACACTGATGAACCCCAAGAAGGGTGAAACCGGTCTGTAGTTGGGAATCTGATCAGCTATTATCCCAGCTTTTGCTTTAAAAACCCAGTGGGTGAGCTTTAGCCTATAGGGTAAACCCATGTAAATGAAATTTTTCTAAGAGCCCTAAGGAATTTGTTCCCAGAATCCCTTTGAAAGAGGAATTCACGACCAAAAGACATTGAACACTGCAATCATCTTGTGTTCAATGCTACTAAAAGCTTTCAAATATGAAAACAGGCAGGCACTCCGGATTATTAGTTGCAAAAAGTAGAAAAAAGTAGAAAAATGCAGCCAGTAGAGAATAATTAAGTTAAAAAAGTATAAATTTTATTTTATCCATATGTAAAAGCAAATAGCCTTTACGCGTTTCATACCATGGGGTACTTAATCATAGGCTGGAAACATTAAGCACAATACACAATATTTAAAGGCAAATTAACCAATGAAGTAAACTTTACAATCAACCAATCAGACTAAAAGGTCATATGGCTAGGGAAGGTGGATAAAAAGTCACTAATTCACATAAGGATATATTGAACATTGTATACAATAAATTGGTGTATAACCATAAAAAGGCTAGATTTTGGTAATTATACATAACAAGTAACATCATAGTCATAGTTGAGACCGTGTGGTTGTCGAGTTTTAAGGAAGAAAATCCATTTCGTTTCTTTTCTAATTAAAACTGAAGAGATATCGCCCCCTCTAGGGCTAGAGATTGCTCTGTCTATCCCTGTAACTTGTCAAAATGATAGGGATCTATTGGAGCATTCAGAGAAATGTTTCGCAACAGTAGTATGACTGTTGACATTGGTAATATTCAGCACGTGTTCCCTTATCCTGTCTTTTAGCTTTCTGCCGGTTTGACCAACATATTGTTTCGTGCACTTAGTGCAGGTAAGGAGATATATAACGTTTCTAGTGTTGCAATTGATGAAATGTTTTATCTGATATTTTTTTATAGTCATAGAAGAAGTGAATGAATCCGTTTTTTGTAAATAGTTGCAAGTGATGCATTGTCTAGATCAGGGATCCCCAACCTTTTTTACTCTTGAGCAACATTCCAATTTAAAAAGAGTTGGGGAGCAACACAAGCATGAAAAAGGTACCTGGAGGTGCCAAATAAGGGCTGTGATTGGCTATTTGGTAGCCCCTATGTAGACTGGCAGCCTATAGAAGGCTCTCTTTGTCTTTACACTGGGTTTTATGCAACCAAAACTTGCCTCCAAGCCAAGTATTCAAAAAATTAGCACCTGCTTTGAGGCCACTGGGAGCAACATCCAAGGGGTTGGGGAGCAACATGTTGCTTACCAGCTACTGGTTGGGGATCACTGGTCTAGATCCACACTTATAACACCCTTTAGTAGATAACCATGTGGTTGTGGGTTTATTAGTGTGGATTAAACTTGGTGACAATAGATTGCTCAAAGTTTCAGTTTTTCGAGTGACATACTTATGTCCTTTGCTAAGTATTTGTCTCAGAATGGGATCTGTTTTTAAGATGGTTAAATTATTGTTGATAATTTTTTCTATCATTTTTTGTTGGGGACTATAAGTCAAAATACATGTCAAGGGTTCATTATCCCTACTACTAAAAGCTTTGCTTGCTTCACTGGTAGTCTATGGTTCATTTTTCAGAATGTTAGCCTCATTCATCAAAAGAACGTTGAGGAGATTTAGATAATTCGTAACAAAACTGTTTATATGTGGTCTATTGTGTGGAACCCTTGGGACCTGGGGCTTTTCCTGGTAATGGATGTGGAGCACCATACTTTAAGACACCATACTTTACAGTTTAGAATAGTTAACTGTGAAAAAAAACATGTTTTTACTCACTAAGAAGTCTACAGCTCTGGCGCAAATGTATCAGGGCTACCCAGACATGTGTGTGAAATGTAACCTAGAGCAGGGCAACTATTTACATGTGTTCTGGGACTATCCTAAAATCCAACAGTTCTGGACCATGATACTTACCTATGTTAACTCAACCCTGGGACTTCCAAACATCCGGACACCCACATTCTGTCTACTGGGCCATACTGAAGGCCTTACCCTGTCCTCAAGTGACAGGCTATGCCCGCAACAACTCCTACATTATGCTAGAAAAGCCATCTTACTGTCTTGGAAAGGCACAGAGCCCCCTACCTTGGGTTTTGCATTAAGTCAGTGGATGACACACTCCCACGACAGAAACTCGCCTACCTGGCCCGAGGATGTCCAGCCAAATTCGAGAAAATCTGGAGTCGCTGGCTAGCAGACCCACGGCCCGAGCAACATGACAGATCGACACACCAGTTGAGTGTTTAAGAAACCTTAGTAACACAGTCACATAATAATAACCTAGGCTGTAACTGGGAAATTGGGACGCCGACCGCCACCTTTTTCTATCTTTCCTTCTACTCTTTCCTACTCTTAATATTTTTGTTGTTTGTAAAAAATCAATATAAGAAAGAGAATCTTTAAAAAAAAAAAAAAAAAAAAGAAAGAAGTCTACAGCTATCCAATTGCCCCATGTGTCATTGGCTTGAGATAAAGCTTCTCACTGGGTAACCCCATAGATCCATTTTATACAAAATCCTGAGTTCTTGCCAGGCCAGGACCCCAAATACATAACACATTCAATGCTGCAAACATAGGTGCTGTTGGCTC
Organism: Xenopus tropicalis; assembly: GCF_000004195.4. NCBI lineage: Eukaryota > Metazoa > Chordata > Amphibia > Anura > Pipidae > Xenopus > Xenopus tropicalis. Next base: position 14,880,441 of record NC_030677.2, on the reverse strand, counting down.
ATTGTTTAATCCCAAAACCAAGGCATTATTGTCCTATGACGAGCTGACTAGAGATCCCAAGAAACAACACATCCCCCATTATTTTCGGATGGTATCATACACCCCTTTTACTTTCATGGCTTTTCCCAACCACCTTAGAGGTGTGCTGGAGATGTGGCTCAGATATAGGCATTTGGTCCTGTCCAGATTGACACAATTTTGGGTCACAGTAATGGGACACAGTACGAAACTGGATGAAAACGGTAACCTTTATAGGTATCTCATGGTCCCCAATGGTCTGCATCCTGGTGTCCATAATGCAGCTCAGTGCCTAAATAATAGTATTATTAACAGCAGATAGAGGGGCAGTTGCAAAAGCCTGGTAGGCTAAAACACCTCCTATGGAGACAAGAGAATAAGGTACAGCCACAGAATGGATTATCTCATTGATCGTAAACATGATATTATGATAAACTTCCATAAAGTTTGGAATTGGGTATATGTGGATAATGTTCATACTCATGGAAAAAGATCTTGAAACTAAGATATAAGTTATAATATAATCCTGAGGCAATCATTTCATACCTGACATAGGATCCAGCTAACATGACCCAAGACCTTGGATGCTTGAATTCTGTGACTTTTATTTATTCTTATTATTCTCATCCTTATGTTTGTTATGCTTTTGCTGTTTTTTCATCTTTTCCTATTTGCTCTCTTTATTACATAATCCTGAGTTGTATGTATATTATGTAGAACTCTTCTATCTTTTGTATTCTTTCTAGCTTACTGCCCATAAGTGCTATTTGTAGGCAGAAACGATACAAGATGGTTAACTCAATAATATATTCAGTTCTACTCAACCAGGATGCCCATCCCTGATGTTCAAAACCCTTGCAGATTAGTAACATATCTACCCCCCACAACCAAAGAGCTACCTCCTATCTCATTCTTCCATGGAGTTTCAGGCTTGCCAGGATACTGAACCCAACCTTGATTCTACACAAGCTACACAAATAACCAATCAACCTACAATGGATCCCAATCCACCCGATCCACATCACTCAAGATTTTGCTCATTTTAAAATTCTCTAGTAATGCCTGTTTTCTTCTTTTTCTATAGCAGGACTCCATCCCCTTACTAGGCAAACCGTACTCAAAAAATATGGGATATATATTTTTATTCATCCAGGTCATGATATACAGTATCTAGTAGAGTTAGGTCTAAATCAACTGGACTTTCTGAGTTTTCTTCAGAAGAAGCTGCTCAGATGAGTGGTAAAATGTTTTCTAGACTTCAGAAAGTCCAGTTGCTTTAGCTTCAATGGAGAATGGTTATTCCATTGTTTATCCCCTTGACATCAAAAGTAATTTTTGTTCATTTGGGTTCTTGCATCTCCATATTATATGTTGTTTGATCATTTTGATCTGATCAAAATGTATTTATTTGTCACGGCAAACCCAAGTAATTAGTCCAGACATGCCTACCACCTCGGAGCAATTGTTTACCCATTTAATGGAAGCCAAGAAAAATGAAGGTAATTTTGAGCAATGTTCTCCCCCCGAGACAATTAGCAGATTGTGACAAATCAACAATCAAGTCCAACAATTTAATGCAATTTTGTATAATTAGCAAAACCTCATCGGCACAAACAAACACTGCGGGATGTGAACTCTCGCTCTAGTCGGTGGCAACGATTGTTTATTCACTGAAGAAAAAAGGAAAGAATTCTGCACCCGGTCTTCTATGGGAATCCTCACACCTCTCCAGTCCCATAATCCTGCCAAAAAATATCAAACAGCTTTCCTGAAACGCGGGTGCCAAGAATAATTTTACCTGAGATGCACATTTTTTTTCACTTGTCTGTTGGGGAAAAAAAATGAAATATTCAATTTTTTCTAATGAAGAACCGATGATCAGACTGACAAGGTTCTTCCTCTTCCTATCGGCCTTTCTGCCTTGTGTCTATTATGAGGATTAAGCTTAGTCCTTTTCTCCAGATCAGATGCACAGTAGAGATGTTCTGCCTCCATGCTTTCATTTACCTTGGAAAGCTTCATTTTGATTTAGTGAAAGGCTCCTGCGGTAAAAACCAAACCTCGGAGACAAAATGTACCCAAGAGCAGAACATCTGTTCATATATTCTTCTCATTAAAGAATAATAATAAAGCTATATTTTAGGCTTTCAGATAGAACTTGCCAGAATTTTGCTTCTCTCAATAACTTTTCCTAGGAATGAATGTCTGCAGCTTTTTCCGCCGACAGACATGTCCTCTGATGCTGGATTAACACTGGAGAAGAAGGTCATGCCAATGGAACCCAGAAGGCAAATAAAGCTCTATCTGAAGTGGTGAGGGGCTGCTGTCTGTAAGAAGACAGTTCATTTGGATTATTTGACTCCCCTTTTATGTCCCCTCATCTTTGTTAGACAGAAGTTATGGGCGAAATGTTTTGGCAGGCATGGATTCACTGCGAATTTACGCATTTTGTCATTGGTGGATTGTTTCACGGAATGGATGAAAAAATTTGCCGCAGAAAAATTCGCAGTGCCTCCAAAAATTGTTGCCCGCGTCAAAAGTATAGTCACGCGACAAAATAATAGCCGTGCGACGAAAGAATAGCCACGGGCGGCTTTTTTTTTTTTGACTCATGACATTTTTGCTGTTTCACGCATTTTTTGCTTAAAAATTCGCTGCGCGTCCAAAAATTGTTGCCCGTGTCAAAAGTATAGTTGCGCGTAAAAAAGAATAGCTGCGGGCGTCAAAAGAATAGCCGCGGGCGACAAAAGAATAGCCGCGGGTGACAAAAGAATAGCTGCGGGTGACAAAAGAATAGCCACGTGAAAAAAGAATAGCCGCGGGCAACAAAAGAATAGCCACGTGACAAAAGAATAAGCGGGGGCGACAAAAGAATAGCCCTACTGTCTCCAGCTTGCCCTACTGTCTCCATCTTGCCCTACTGTCTCCATCTTGTCCTACTGTCCCCATCTTGCCTTACTGTCTCCATCTTGTCCTACTGTCTCCATCTTGCCCTACTGTCTCCATCTTGTCCTACTGTCCCCATCTTGCCCTACTGTCTCCATCTTGTCCTACTGTCTCAATCTTGTCCTACTGTCTCAATCTTGCCCTACTGTCTCCATCTTGCCCTACTGTCTCCATCTTGTCCTACTGTCTCCATCTTGTCCTACTGTCTCCATCTTGTCCTACTGTTTCCATCTTGTCCTACTGTTTCCATCTTGCCCTACTGTCTCCATCTTGTCCTACTGTCTCCATCTTGCCCTACTGTCTCCATCTTGTCCTACTGTATCCATTTTGCCCTACTGTCTCCATCTTGTCCTACTGTCTCCATCTTGTCCTACTGTTTCCATCTTGCCCTACTGTCTCCATCTTGTCCTACTGTCTCCATCTTGCCCTACTGTCTCCATCTTGTCCTACTGTCTCCATCTTGCCTAACTCTTATAATTAACTGTGGACATCTTGCACTACTGTTACCTTACTGCTGTCTTAGTCTTGCACTACTATGCCCATATTGCCCTTACTGGCCCTGCTTCCTCCATTGTTGCCTTCACTTTCCATTTTCCCCTATAATACCTGCTATCCAGCTATGTGTAGAATAAGGTAGTTACCCCTATTTGGACACTGGAGAAAGATAGCCTTTGGCAGTGAACATGGAGCCCCAAATCCCTACAATATTAGAGACTGGTTTTCATGCCGGGATCCATAAGGCTACATGGAGCAGCTCCCTATATTAACGTGTGATTGCTAAAAAAGAACTTTCTTCTATTTACAGTATCTTGGTACTTACATGAGAGCCCTGTGGGGATATGAATAGATTCCAGCCCAGATGCCTCCCATTAGGCCCGCGCCGCGCACAAGCAGCGGTACTTACTAACCGGACGCTCACATCGCAGCCATTTTTAGACACTTGAAAAGATTTACTTTCCAGAATTCTCTTTGTCACTTTTTTGGCAATTATTTCTCATTTTCCCCCAATACAAAACCTTTCCGAAATAATCAAAGCCACATGTTTTGCACTGAGCCCCGCGCGCTGTCGCACCGTGTCAGGGGAGGCCGCACAGACGCCGCAATGTGCAAAAATGCTGGAATTTGGGTTTTCGTCTAAGAGCCGGCAGAGAGGATAAAATAAGCCGGCAACTGTTTTATATTATTTTTAATGTATTGCAATTTAAAAGGTTTTCTTGAGGGATATGAAAGAGGGAAAAAAATCACAGGGAAGTTTTAACAACATTGGCCCTTTCTGGGGTCCTATTTACTGTAAAGGAGTGTTTAACTCTTTAACCTCTGTATACCTAGGAGCCTGACAATAGTTATCTGCACTTTGCTGCCCAAATACAGACTGGGTTACAAGGCACTTACTAACGGGCAGTAGAAAAAGTTCTGTTTTTCCTGTTGGACCCACTATTCGTTGGTTTCATTAACAAGCCCCTTTATTGGTTAAATGATTCCCTTTTCTCTGTAATAATAAAACAGTACCTGTACTTGATCCCAACTAAGATATAATTACCCCTTATTGGGGCAGAACAGCCCTATTGGGTTTATTTAATGGTTAAATGATTCCCTTTTCTCTGTAATAATAAAACAGTACCTGTACTTGATCCCAACTAAGATATAATTACCCCTTATTGGGGGCAGAACAGCCCTATTGGGTTTATTTTATGGTTAAATGATTCCCTTTTCTCTGTAATAATAAAAAAGTACCTGTACTTGATCCCAACTAATATATAATTACCCCTTATTGGGGGCAGAACAGCCCTATTGGGTTTATTTCATGGTTAAATGATTCCCTTTTCTCTGTAATAATAAAACAGTACCTGTACTTGATCCCAACTAAGATATAATTACCCCTTATTGGGGCAGAACAGCCCTATTGGGTTTATTTCATGGTTAAATGATTCCCTTTTCTCTGTAATAATAAAACAGTACCTGTACTTGATCCCAACTAAGATATAATTACCCCTTATTGGGGCAGAACAGTCCTATTGGGTTTATTTCATGGTTAAATGATTCCCTTTTCTCTGTAATAATAAAACAGTACCTGTACTTGATCCCAACTAATATATAATTACCCCTTATTGGGGCAGAACAGCCCTATTGGGTTTATTTCATGGTTAAATGATTCCCTTTTCTCTGTAATAATAAAACAGTACCTGTACTTGATCCCAACTAAGATATAATTACCCCTTATTGGGGGCAGAACAGCCCTATTGGGTTTATTTAATGGTTAAATGATTCCCTTTTCTCTGTAATAATAAAACAGTACCTGTACTTGATCCCAACTAAGATATAATTACCCCTTATTGGGGGCAGAACAGCCCTATTGGGTTTATTTCATGGTTAAATGATTCCCTTTTCTCTGTAATAATAAAACAGTACCTGTACTTGATCCCAACTAAGATATAATTACCCCTTATTGGGGGCAGAACAGCCCTATTGGGTTTATTTCATGGTTAAATGATTCCCTTTTCTCTGTAATAATACAATCTGGATAACAGGTCCCATAACTGTAACTGGAACAATGGTTTAATGGCGGCTTCACCAGTGATCCCCCTGTCTCTGTACCTCGTTATGAACCAAGAAGCAGAAGCCAAAGATTTCTCCGTTAGTCTCACTGAGCAGTACCGGGGCCGGGGCAGTTAACAGGATTCCCAGTTGGGATATCAGGTAAGTGGTTATAATGACTGCAGTGTGCCTAACACCCCCCAACCCAGAGATTTAACCTTTCCTTCTCTTTTAAAGAGAGGCAAGAGTCAGAAAATGGACTACTACTGACCTGAAGGACCATGACCCTTGTTTGATGACTCCCTCAAAATATGGATTGACAGATTGGCTCCCATTAATTGGAACAACCATAATATCCAATGGGAACAGTTTGTAAAAGGGCAATAGCACATTTTTTAATATCACTACAAAGTCGGACTTGAGTCTCAGGGAATCTCCTTTGGGGCCACACTACAATTCCCATCAACTCTCTTGTTAACACCACAGATCCATATCATACTAATAGTATTAGGTACCTTTTAATCCATTGGTTCTTATTTTTTTTTTTTTTATTATACTGGCCTTTGGGTGAGGGGAGAAGGCAGGGTCACATGGGGCGGGGGAAGGGGTGGGCGGAGTATAGGCAGGTCTGGCCATATAAGGGGAAATCCATCAGAGGCTCAGGGAAGGGAGAGATTCATGGGGTATTACAACTTTACAGGCAATTATGGCTGGGACGGTCAGATACTGGCAGGGCCATAGAGTGGTTATGGGATGTTATGTTCCCTGGGGGGCTCTAGGAGGCCCAGTCTGATGTTGTAACATTGTGCTCCAATATGGCTGCCTGGGTATGCACTGATGCTTCTATATAGTCCGGTACACCCTCCCTCTACATCTACCCACTCTGGACACCTGCCCTGGGAGATACCGTACAACAGGCCGGCCTACAGTATGTTCTTCGGAATTCTCATAATATAAAAATGACGTCTCTCCAATGTTTCATAAGAAGCACTCCATGTACTTTCAGGTGTGACACAACTGGCACCAACACCCTGCTGGGTAAATTCCCAGATGCTAGGAAATTGCTGCTTTTATCAGATCCAGGTCTAGTAGCCCACAGCAACCAATCAGACGGCAGACCAATAAATGCTACATGCTGATTGGTTTCCGTGGGTTACTAGAACCAGAGCAAGAACTATTAGTACATTTCTCCAATGAACGATCCCCTTAATGGCTGCCTTTGTATATTTATATTCAACATGATTTCTCCCTCAGTTGCTAAGGGCTCGCTAGTTCTCCCTGTGTATCAGAGTGATAATAAGCTGATGAGAGCTGCGCGTTTCGCAGCCAGAGACACGCAGTTTGTGCACCCAGAGGAGAAGCTGACTCTTTGGCCAAGTTTTTACTATAAACACATTTTGTGCTGCGTGACATAGCGATGGTCTCGTTCTTCGGCAATCATGAAATCCCTGTGCGTTTTGCGCTCGGCACAGAGTCAGGCTGAACTTACCTGGGGCAGAGACGGAGTTTAGGAAATAGTGGGAAATAGTAGTCGTAGCATTATTATCTGAGGATGTAATAATAGGCAAATACACATTGCATGTTACTGGAGGTAACTAGATCTCTTTTTAGTAAAAAAAAGGGGGCCCGAACCCACACAATCTCTGGGCGCACTTTCCTGTTCCCAGAGGTATCAACTTCCCAGGATGGAAATAATAGAGCTGTTAGCTCCCCTCACTGCACAGTAACCTGCCCGCTCCCAACCCAACCTCTACCCGACCCGCCTTCCTCACTCTATTTATAGACCCACGCCCGACCCTAACCTGCCCGCTCCCAACCCCAACCTCTACCCGACCCGCCTTCCTCACTCTATTTATAGACCCACGCCCGACCCTAACCTGCCCGCTCCCAACCCAACCTCTACCCGACCTGCCTTCCTCACTCTATTTATAGACCCGGGCCCGACCCTAACCTGCCCGCTCCCAACCCCAACCCTACCGACCCGGCTTCTTCCCTCTATTTATAGACCCACGCCCGACCCTAACCTGCCCGCTCCCAACCCAAACCCTACCGACCCAGCTTCTTCCCTCTGTTTATAGACCCACGCCCGACCCTAACCTGCCCGCTCCCAACTCAAACCCTACCGACCCAGCTTCTTCCCTCTATTTATAGGCCCGCGCCTGACCCTAACCTGCCCGCTCCCAACCAAACCCTACCAACCCGGCTTCTTCCCTCTATTTATAGACCCACACCCGACCCTAACCTGCCCACTCCCAACACGAACCCTACCGACCCGGCTTCTTCCCTCTATTTATAGACCCACGCCCGACCCTAACCTGCCCGCTCCCAACCAAACCCTACCAACCCGGCTTCTTCCCTCTATTTATAGACCCACGCCCGACCCTAACCTGCCCGCTCCCAACCAGAACCCTACTGACCGGCTTCTTCCCTCTATTTATAGACCCACGCCCGACCCTAACCTGCCCGCTCCCAACCCCAACCCTACCGACCCGGCTTCTTCCCTCTATTTATAGACCCACGCCTGACCCTAACCTGCCCGCTCCCAACCCAAACCCTACCAACCCAGCTTCTTCCCTCTGTTTATAGACCCACGCCCGACCCTAACCCGCCCGCTCCCAACTCAAACCCTACCGACCCAGCTTCTTCCCTCTATTTATAGGCCCGCGCCTGACCCTAACCTGCCCACTCCCAACCAAACCCTACCGACCCAGCTTCTTCCCTCTATTTATAGGCCCGCGCCTGACCCTAACCTGCCCGCTCCCAACCAAACCCTACCGACCCGGCTTCTTCCCTCTATTTATAGACCCACGCCCGACCCTAACCTGCCCGCTCCCAACCAAACCTTACCAACCCGGCTTCTTCCCTCTATTTATAGACCCACGCCCGACCCTAACCTGCCCGCTCCCAACCAGAACCCTACTGACCAGCTTCTTCCCTCTATTTATAGACCCACGCCGACCCTAACCTGCCCTCCCCCAACCCGAACCCTACCGACCCAGCTTCTTCCCTCTATTTATAGACCCGCGCCCGACCCTAACCTGCCCACTCCCAACCCAAACCCTACCGACCCGGCTTCTTCCCTCTATTTATAGACCCGCGCCCGACCCTAACCTGCCCACTCCCAACCCAAACCCTACCGACCCGGCTTCTTCCCTCTATTTATAGACCCACGCCCGACCCTAACCTGCCCACTTCCAACCCAAACCCTACCGACCCGGCTTCTTCCCTCTATTTATAGACCCACAACCGACCCTAACCTGCCCGCTCCCAACCCAAACCCTACCGACCCAGCTTCTTCCCTCTATTTATAGACCCACGCCCGACCCTAAATTTGCCAATGGCGCAAATCCATGCCTGGCGAATTTTTCTGCCCAACACTAGTGTTAAAGTTTCACTTGAAAGTGGGTGAAACTGGAAAACAATGATGGGATTAACTTCCCCTTGAAAATGTGCCAAGGACAGGCTGTCACTGACTATTCTAATCCTCTACTATTCTAAGCCTCCATAGGACTTAATGGTACTCGACAGAGCAAACCTGTCAAATTTTGTTTTCCAAAAGTTAACTAAACATGAATACATCACAAATTATAGGAGCTATTTTCAAAAATAAATTTTTCAGGGAACAATAACAAAAAAAATGAATTCTGGTGAAAACCCATCTCGAAAATTATCTAGAAATAAGACAAAAATCTAACTTTATCTCAAAATTGCTTAGTAAATGTTCCCCATAAGCACTTAAAGCTTCTCCTTTGCCCAAGGCTGAAACAATGCAATGAATAGCACTGGCTATTACTAGAGTAGATTATTAGGCATTAAAGGTCCTTCAGATGTTCTGGGTCAGTGCCACCCATCTGGGCTAGGACGGGCCCTGTCTCAGTGAGCAGACAAATGACTAACACGTTACGTTCCCAGTGATCTCATCTGGGTTATCCCAAGGAAGCAGCGGCTGTCACTAAATTACCCAGAATGCAGTGACACATCCAAGTATTTCACTTTCACACCAGGCTTGGTAGGGAAACCCCACAGTGTCCGATGCCGCTATGGGCAAAGAATGGATCTGGCGCTTCCTTCCAAGAAACACACTTCATACCAAATGTTCTTTTCTTGTTTTTCCAAGGTTAACCGAGACCCGTTCAGATTCATTTCTACAGGAAAAAAAAAAAATGAGCCTCGCATCAAATCTCTCAGCATTCTTGTGTGTGGCTTCTTCAGGCCGACCACCGAGGTTCCCAACGCATTTCGCCTTGGGATTATCCTGCGCTCTGAGGGCAAATTCCTTGGGAGAACCTCAGGCCCAACAATAAAAAAAACTGTCCTGGGGGGGGCAGGAACACAGTGAGAAATACTTCTTAATAGTAAAAGGAAATGTCTTTGAAAAACTTGCCTATTTTGCATTTTTTTTAACAAAGATATAAATATTCTATACGAAGGGAAGTTGTTATTGAGCTTGAGGGATATCTTGGTAAAATAGGTAAGACTTTAGTCAAATGCAAACTTCTTTGATTGTAAGGGGGGGCAATTACTAACATTAAGATACATAGACTGGCAGTTACATAAAATGGCAGTTACATAGACTGGCAGTTACATAGACTGGCATTTACATATACTGACAGTTACATAGACTGACAGTTACATAGACTGGCAGTTACATAGACTAATGATACATAGACTGACAGTTACATAGACTGGCAGTTACATAGACTGGCAGTTACATAGACTGGCAATTACATAGACTAGCAGTTACATAGACTAATGATACATCGACTGACAGTTACATAGACTGGCAGTTACATAGACTGGCAGTTACATAGACTGGCAGTTACATAGACTGACAGTTACATAGACTGGCAATTACATAGACTAGCAGTTACATAGACTAATGATACATCGACTGACAGTTACATAGACTGGCAGTTACATAGACTGGCAGTTACACAGACTGGCAGTTACACAGACTGGCAGTTACACAGACTGGCAGTTACACAGACTGGCAGTTACACAAACTGGCAGTTACATAGACTGGCAGTTACATAAACTGCCAGTTACATAGACTGGCAGTTACATAGAGTGGCAGATACATTTTCCACAGCATTAAAAACGTTTCACGACTTTTCACCTCGGCCGACCTACTGAACTTGGAGCAGACGTAAATGTTTTCAGCCCATGAGATAAAATGGTTCTTGTCTGCTCAAAGCAAACTCTTGGGCAATTTCAGATGAATATAACAGGAACTGGAGAAACGAAGGGACAATGGAACCAGATTGGTACAAAATGTTAAAATTTTTTCAAAAATCTTTCAGAATATTGTGAAAAAAAAAGTTTTTTATTAAACATCAAAAAAATATAGAGTGAAAACACAATATTCTAAAAAGAATTCAATTTTGAATAACTCTTGCACTTAGACTTTCAGGTTCAAGAGACAGAACAGAAAGGCCAATAAGTCTAACAAATAAAAAAATAAAATAAAATTAAAAAAACTTGAATTCCAGTGATGGTTTGAAAACGGTACAAAAACCCTGAAAACTCGAATGTAAAAATGTCACTATATAAAAGCTTGCGAGTTTCTATAGAAGTCAATGGGAGTCGAGTCATCGAGTCATTGAGGCCGTATTCTCAAACTCAAATTTTTTCCAGTTTTTAGAGCTCGTAAAATCGAAAAACTTTTTTTTATTTGAACGGGTTTTCCTTATCAATAAATAAGTGACCATTCTATACGCGAGTTCATTCATTTTAGAAAAGCAAACTCAATATTAATGATGGGTGAATTTCACCAAACGGGCGAGAAAATTCGCAAAAGTGTAGCCGTGTAAAAAATGCTGAGCAACGTTTTTTTGCTGTGCGTGACCTGTAGAGGATTCTGGGTACATCATAATCATACACAGCGTCGGACTGGGCTGCTGGGGCATCGGGAAAAAACCTGGTGGGCCCCCGGTGGGCCAGACCCTAGGTTTCCCCAGGGTGCTCCCGCGATTCGCCGGTCTCCCTCCCCTAATGAGCGGCAGGTGAGTATCATTTAGGCACGCTCGGGGGTGGAAGGGAGTTGGGGGCTCCTGTGGGGGCGGGTGAAGGAGGTGGGGGCCCTGGCGGCCCAGACCCAACCCTTGTCGGCGCTCCCCCTGCCTGACCGTTCCTCCCCTGACGTGTTCTAGGGAGGAACGGTCGGGTGGGGGACCCTGTGGGGGGGGGGTAATGGGACACGGCCGGCGGGGGCACCTTCAGGGCGGGAACCCCAGTGGGCCTTGCACCCCCCCAGTCCAACCCTGATCATACAGGAAAAATCATTTGGAGCAGGAAATAATGAGTCCGTGTATGTTATCGGCTCAGTCAGCAGTTTTCAATTCAGTTGTTTTGGGCAACGGAGTCACTAAAGTGCATTCCTAGTTCTCACTCCATTAAGTTTATGAGTGTTAGATAATTAATCAGGTAACACAAGTAATTATTAGTTATATTAAGCTGCTGACATTATAGTCCTATAAAAATGTGGCGCACCCACACAGGTACCCGCGGGAGCACAGGCAATTCCCACCCCCCCGGAACACAAAAGTACCATTTGTCCCATGAATACAGCTGCCCCCCTGTATCACAAAACACACAGGAGCCTGGATGCAACGGAGTCGGATTTTGTTTATATCTTTTTTAATTTATCATAAATATCAGTGTTAATAAATGTGTTTTCTTTTAATACCCACTCTGTATCTCTTCTAAAAAATGTTTTAAAATGATTGGGGTTGTTTTGTTTGGAAAAAAGGCGCTTGCGAGGGGACATGATTACTCTGTACAAGTACATTAGAGGGGATTATAGGCAGATGGGGGGGACAGGGTTGGACTGGGGGGTGCTGGGCCCACCGGGGTCCAAGGTGCCCCACCGCGCCCCACTAACCCTCCGCATGGGCCCTCGCCACCTGCCCGACATCCTCCCCTGAGAGCAAAACGTACTTTTAATGCATCTGGGGAGGGACACCGGCAACCAGGGGAGTGGCAACAGGGATCGGGTCTGGGCCGCTGGCCCGGCGGCCCAGTTTGACCTTGGGGGGGGATCTCTTTACCTATAAAAATGATCGGTGCACCAGACCCCCCCCCCTTTTAGATTAGAAGAACAGAAGTTTCATTTGAAGCACTATAGGGGGTTGAACTTGATGGACATTTGATGGTCTTTTTTCAACCCTATGTAACTATGTAATTGAAAAGTAACAGTGCTCCTAAGCCTATCTTTGCCATATCTGTGTTATCAGGAGGGGGCGAGCAATTAATGGAGTAATATCTGTTGCAGAGAAACAGTAAGTTATTGCAATTGGCCGGCAACAAGGAATGTGACCAATGAATGTGGCCTAAAATGGTGATGTCAAGGGAGTATTTATCTGGGGCAGATTTATCATAAGTTCAGAGCTTAATACATAGGGGCAGATTGATCAACATTCGGATTTTCTTGGTTTTATAGGTTTTTGTAACCATGACTAAACTAATTTCTAATTAATAGAGGTGGAGGTAGTGAGCGGGAGTAAAATTAAGAATAGCATTTTGCCTCGTTGCTGTCCAACTGCATCCCACCCATCCCCAACTCTTCCCCAGCCATCTGGAGTCTTTCAGATAAACCTTGTCACAACTTTGTCTGGGGAATACTTGCCAAATGGGCCTCGGCCCGAGCGGTAAAATGGCAGCAATACGGCGGCCATGTTTTATGGGAAGTTTCAGTGGGGGTGAATCTCAGAAAATGGGTGTAATTAGGGTGCCTACACCCTAGTCTCTAGCTGAGGCAGCTGCTGAGAGTCTTATGGCACTGCGGGTTGCCCCCTGGGTATTGGTTTACATCAGTGATCCCCAACCAATGACTCAGGGGCAACATGTTGCTCCCCAACCCCTTGGATGTTGCTCTCAGTGCCCCCAAACCAGGGAGTTATTTTTGAATTCCTGACTTGGGGGCAAGTTTTGGTTGAATAAAAACAAGATTTCCTACCAAATAAAGCCCCTGTAAGCTGATAGGGTGCATAGAGGCCCCTAATAGCCAATCACAGCCCTTATTTGGCTCCTCCATGAACTTTTATGGTGCTTGTGTTGCTCCCCAAGTCTTTTTACATTTGACTGTGGCTCACGAGTAAGAAAGGTTGGGGGACCCCTGCTTTACATTATTGAGTATTTATGTTGCAATTTAGTGGATAGATGATCAGGGGCAGGAGGTTGCAGTTGCCCTTGGGCCAGGCAGAAGGAAGGACACAAGGTGCCCGTGATTTGCCCACACCTGTGAGTTCTATTAAGCAACCATTATGGATCTGCTGCTTTAACACAAACCCTGTCTAGCGACTTCTCCGCATAAACATTTCATCACAACATATTAATAAATATACAAATTTGTTTTCTGTCATTTATCAAGCCATTTATCAAGCACCCAGTAAATGTTGTAAAACCACCAGCCGTGCCAGGTAATTTATGGGGTTCTCGTAAAATCGTTCCCTGTTTTTTTTTTTAAATCGCCGGAAGACAAATGTACTTGGCACCTCAGCCGTATATTACAAACTCCATATTCTTACAAAATCGTAAATCATACATGACAGAAATTACAAAAACGTTGCTTGCAATTATATGCCAGGGACCTAGTTGTACTACTCCTCTTTTGGTTTAATGGGTGCCTGAGCTTTGCAGGAATGGGGAAAGTGTTTCAGAACATATCTGTGCCTATGCAAGGATGTATTTCTTCCAAAAAGTTGCACAGAGTTGTGCACAACTTGGTAACAAATGGGGGTAAATGGGGGTACAGTGACCTGCTATTATGGGAAGCTAAAAATAGGGGGTTCCAGAATGACATTGCTCCTTAATGATGTTCACATTTAATAGCAGCTGAAATAAGACATGGTTGCCTTGACCTCAAGATCCCGTTGGGAATGGAACCAAAGACTTTGGGTATTAACCTGTATTTCACTCTTTATGGAGGTATGGAATCTTCTAAATCCCTTGGCTAGACTCAATCTCCTTAATAGTGTATGGAATGGCCAATGTTCCCCATAGTAGACAGTGTGCCCAGATATTAATAAGACACAATAGAGGTATAGTGGAGAAACTTTAGAACCTTGTACAACCTATTAGATTACCCTACATATAAGTAATGATAAACCTATCAAAGGAAGGTCTTAGCACTGGGAAGAGACTGACAGGTTTAAGATATAGATTCAACAATTTTCCAGCTCACTTGACAATGACTCTGGCTCTCTGCACTATTTAAGCTTGTATCATCTGTATCTAGTGAAGTAGAAGGTATCAAATAAGTATATTCATGTCTAACACAACCTGTTGTTGGTACAGGGTCTGAAGGGCCTGAGAAGGAACCAGGGTTTCCACCAGAGGGTTATATCCGATCAAGGATTTCTTATTTCCACCACTGAGACATCTACCACCCATGTTACGTAGCATGGCTGTCAGATTCTCTGGTGACCCTCTGGAGGTCCAATCTGACACTGTGTAGCTGACAATGAACTGCTGGCCAAGATATAGAAGATGTCATTGTAAAACAACCATTGGCTTTGGGTGGCATTTGATTTAGTTGTAGATACACCAGAGACAGTGCAAAGATGGAGCAGTTGGGTTCTATATAGAAGTAAAAGCTACAGAGGACATATTTCCAATGGAAATCCCCACAGCTTCATCAGAATCAATAGCTGAGCTGAGACTTGGTTACTTACTGTAGCATCTAGGTCTGTAGGAACCAATGAAATTTAAGATCTAAATGTACTGCAAAGTAGGTAAATGTTGAATCAGTAAAATACTGAGACTGCGGGAGAGTCGTACAGCTCATGATAAGTAAGACCTAGGCTATAGTGATCCATATTTTTGGATCTACCAATGGGTCCTTATTAGTTACTCATTCCCTCCAAGCACAGTTATTTTTTACTCTTTTTTTAAACATTAGCCAATCACAGCTCATTTAGAAATGCAGGGGCAGTTGTGGTCATGCAAATAAATGCATTTGTTGTGCAAACTGATGCCATTCATTAACGGCACCTAAAGATGTTCATCTCTACAGCTGCTCCCGGCACTGCTACATCCCTTCCAAAAATGGACATTTTCCAGTAGCGATGAGCAAATCTGTCCCATTTGCAGAAAAATTCTCCAAACTGTTGATAAAATTCACATAATGGTGAAAAAAATTGCCAAACAGGAGAAGAATTGGACTTTTTTGACGACGCACGCAACTTTGACGTGACCACAACTTTCTCCTCACTTGGTGACTTTTTCTCATGCTGAATTTTTGCACCAGTTTTGCTTTAAAAAATTCGCCGAAATAAGCAATTTCTCTGCAAATCCGTGGCTGCCAAAAAAGTTCACACTACACTTCAGGGTTCTACTCTGTTCCCATTACCTTATGCAACAAAGTAGGTGCAATGGGAACAGTTTTGCTCTTTGCAGTTCCACATGCTGGTAAATAAGCCCTTGGGTGTGGGTAAAGCCAACAAGGAATAATCTGTGCCCAGAATTTTAAAATTTTGCTTTGTTCCTCCCCTTCATGTATTTTAATGCTCCGTGCGAAGCGCCGTTTGATGGTTCTCTTCTAAATACCATGTTTCTCGTTGCACGTGAACTAGAAACCACACGGCTAATATTATGCAATGCTTGAAACACTGTGAATAGAAGTTTGTGGAGGTCAAAAGGCTCCTTCCCTTCCGTGCCAGCGACGTGTGCTCAAGAGAGCGATTCATGTTAGCAGGTAACATTTCTTGCTGATGAATGGCGCAGTGTTGCACAGATCATGGGAGAAAAATTCATCTTTTTCCAAGAGGAAAATACAGAAATATTCCCAGACTCACAATTCTTAAGTAGATGCGCAGAGTGGCATCTAAAGCTTCGCACAATTTCTGGAAAGATTTATTAACTGCGGGGGGGAAACAAATCTGCGGCACATGATCAGTCTGTCGTACATCAGTAGGATTAGATCGGGGCAGTGTTCCCTTAGGGAGTAAAGTTGGAGAACTAGCGTCTTGAGCCTGAAATTGGTGAAGGATCCCTGGATCAGAGGCTTATCCTTTTGTCTTTGTGGGACACTCTTGCACAGAACAATGAAAAGTTCAGAATATTAAATAAAAAAATCAGGTTGAGTTCAAAGAGGAAAACGTATGTCAATGATATCTCATGGAAACGCCATTGTAGTTTGTGGCAATAATGTCCAACCTTTGGGCTAGAAAAAGTCTTGAAAGCCCCATAGAAGCCATGGCAGAGTCTGTCTATCATTTTAGTGCATTCCGACCCACAAACATTTAGTACATAACTCACAATGGTCCTGAAACAAAAATAAGTGCTAAAAGGACTTTCTATGTATTCAGGTTTTAATATAAAGGCCTAATATATATATGTATATATAGCCATCTCCAGCAATCTCCTCCTCACCCTGGATCTGCACATCTCTGATCTTGTTTAGTTCTTTTACTATTTTCCAATAAATTTTGACCCACAAAATGGCAGCATTGTCTTCTCCTCCTCCCCCTGGATCTGCACATCTCTGATCTTGTTTAGTTCTTTTACTATTTTCCAATAAATTTTGACCCACCAAATGGCAGCGTTGGCTTCTCCTCCTCACCCTGGATCTGCACATCTCTGATCTTGTTTAGTTCTTTTACTATTTTCCAATACATTTTGACCCACCAAATGGCAGCATTGTCTTCTCCTCCTCATCCCGGATCTGTACATCTCTGATCTTGTTTAGTTCTTTTACTATTTTCCAATAAATTTTGACCCACCAAATGGCAGCGTTGGCTTCTCCTCCTCACCCTGGATCTGCACATCTCTGATCTTGTTTAGTTCTTTTACTATTTTCCAATACATTTTGACCCACCAAATGGCAGCATTGTCTTCTCCTCCTCATCCCGGATCTGTACATTTCTGATCTTGCAAAGTTCTTTTACTATTTCCCAATACATTTTGACCCACCAAATGGCAGTGTTGGCTTCTCCTCCTCACCCTGGATCTGCACATTTCTGATCTTGTATAGTTCTTTTACTATTTCCCAATACATTCGGACCCACCAAATGGCAGCGGTGGCTTCTCCTCCTCACCCTGGATCTGCACATCTCTGATCTTGTATATTTCTTCTACCCTTCCAGTTTGTGCCTGTATGTTACCCAACCACTTAGATTGTAAGCTCTACGGGGCAGGGACCTCCTTCCTACTGTGTCTCATACCACATGGCACTTATATATATATATATACATATATGTATTTATTGTATTTATTTATTATATCACTCGTCCTCCCTGTGTGTAATTGTGTATTCTGTAAGACTGTACAGCACTGCGTACCCTTGTGGCGCTTTATAAATAAAGTTATACATACATACATACATACATACATACTATTTCCCAATACATTCGGACCCACCAAATGGCAGCATTGGCTTCTCCTCCTCACCCTGGATCTGCACATCTCTGATCTTGTATTGGGAAATAGTATAAGAACTATGCATTCTACTATTTCCCAATACATTTTGACCCACCAAATGGCAGCATTGTCTTCTCCTCCTCATCCCTGATCTGCACATCTCTGATCTTGTATTAGGAAATAGTATAAGAACTATGCATTCTACTATTTCCCAATACATTTTGACCCACCAAATGGCAGCATTGTCTTCTCCTCCTCATCCCTGATCTGCACATTTCTGATCTTGTATTGGGAAATAGTATAAGAACTATGCATTCTACTATTTCCCAATACATTTTGACCCACCAAATGACAATGTTGGCTTCTACTCCTCATCCCGGATCTGCACATCTCTGATCTTGTATAGTTCTTCTACTATTTCCCAGTACATTTTGACCCACCAAATGGCAGCATTGTCTTCTCCTCCTCATCCCTGATCTGCACATCTCTGATCTTGTATTGGGAAATAGTATAAGAACTATGCTTTCTACTATTTCCCAATACATTTTGACCCACCAAATGACAACGTTGGCTTCTACTCCTCACCCTGGATCTGCACATCTCTGATCTTGTATAGTTCTTCTACTATTTCCCAGTACATTTTGACCCACCAAATGGCAGCGTTGGCTTCTACTCCTCAACATAGTTCAGCATATCTCTATTCTTTTAGGAGATGAACCTTAGCTATAAACGATTGCTGTGAATTGCAGAATTCCATTTCTGTGTCTTTCAGACTGACTCAAGCTCCAAGCAAAACACTGAAGGTGCAATATATGTCAGTTTATCACCATTATGTGGACTGTTCTGTACGTTCTTGGCTTGGCTCCTAGTAAAGAAGCCTTTTGTCCATTATTCCCTGAATCAAAACCAAGTCTCGCCCAATCACCAGATGTTGAAGACATTCATGCAGTGCTATATAAACTTCTGCCATCCAGAAAATAATTCTCTTCAGTCTCGAAAGAAAACCCCTATTAATTCTTGATGAAAAATGTAATGATAGGACAAAAGCAATAAACAAGTTCCAATGCTGGAGCCGTGCCGGGCCTTGCACTTGGCTTCGTAAGAGCACCATAACTTCATAATTAGCATTTAATAATTACCTTCATCTCATTGCTTCATAGTTTAGCCGTACATGAAAATAAAACTGTTGGCAGCCGGTAACATTTTACAAGTTGCATAAGAACATAAGCTTAATTTAATTTACCTAATTAGGACTTTCCCAAAGTCTAACCAGGAAAAGCGCTTGGAATGTGTTTTCCTTGAGTTTTTTGAGTCAGAACTGGAATTATCGAGCCTCGGAGCACAGCGAGGGGGTTCGGCAGCTGACGCTTGTGTTTTTGTGGAAAATGTATTAACTGGGGTTTTTAGCCAGAGCAAGACTTCTGCTGGGCTGTCCCATCATTTAGCAAAGGATAATATTTAAAAATCTCTTATGAAAACACTGAATTCAAGTGCAGGTGTCTAACCTGCTTCCTCTGACCTGGTGAACCTGTCTGTAGACAGAATTACTCTAGCGCTAGGTTGGAAAGGTTTTCTGTGAGTAAAAACACTGCCTACCTCAAAGCATTTGGTTACAGCCAAGAGAGACACCCATAATTTCCTACAGAGAGACACCCAGTTCAGTTCATGCCAAGAGAACATTTTCCTGGGATTCTGGGACACGCA
The DNA here is from genome assembly GCF_000004195.4 of Xenopus tropicalis. Lineage (NCBI taxonomy): Eukaryota > Metazoa > Chordata > Amphibia > Anura > Pipidae > Xenopus > Xenopus tropicalis. The sequence continues at coordinate 14,860,881 of NC_030677.2, read as the reverse complement.
GAACTGTCACTCCATTCCTGTTGGGTGCTGAGTTTAAATTATAAATGAGTAACTAATAAAATATAGAATTCATTATAAAAAATATTATACATACCCTTATAATTAAAAACGTCATTGTAGAGAGAGATGACGGGAAGAAGAAAAAGTAGATTTGGGCGCAGATTGTATGGGCTGCCAAACGGTAAGCATTGCCCAGAAGAGGTCACTATGAGAGCATTAGAGGTCACTATGAGGTTTTGTAGGATGTCAAAATGTAACCTCGTTATGGGAGCAATAGATATCACTATCAGCGAAGAAGTCACTATGGGAGCAGTAGATATTACTATCAGAGAAGAAGTCACTATGGGAGCAGTAGATATTACTATCAGAGAAGAAGTCACTATGGGAGCAGGAGATATCACTATCAGAGAAGAAGTCACTATGGGAGCAGTAGATATCACTATTAGAGAAGAAGTCACTATTAGAGCAGTAGATATTACTATCACAGAAGTTAGTACAGAAGCAGTAGATATTACTATAAGCGAATAAGTCACTATTAGAGCAGTAGATATCAGATATCAGAGAAGAAGTCCTTATTGGGGCAGTAGATATCACTATCAGAGAAGAAGTCACTATGGGAGCAGTAGATATCACTATTAGAGAAGAAGTCACTATTGGAGCAGTAGATATCACTATTAGAGAAGAAGTCACTATTGGAGCAGTAGATATCACTATTAGAGAAGAAGTCACTATGGGAGCAGTAGATGTCACTATTAAAGAAGTTACTATTGGAGCAGTAGATATCACTATTAGAGAAGAAGCCACTATTGGAGCAGTAGATATTATTATCACAGAAGTTAGTACAGAAGCAGTAGATATCACTATAAGAGAATAAGTCACTATTGGAGCAGTAGATATCACTATCAGAGAAGAAGTCACTATTGGAGCAGTAGATATTACTATTAGCGAATAAGTCACTATTGTAGCAGTAGATATCACTATCACAGAAGTTAGTATGAAAGCAGTAGATATCACTATAAGAGAATAAGTCACTGTTGGAGCAGTAGATATTACTATCAGAGAAGAAGTCATTATTGGAGCAGTAGATATCACTATCAGAGAAGAAGTCACTGTTGGAGCAGTAGATATTACTATCAGAGAAGAAGTCATTATTGGAGCAGTAGATATCACTATCAGAGAAGAAGTCACTATGGGAGCAGTAGATATCACTATCAGAGAAGAAGTCATTATTGGAGCAGTAGATATCACTATCACATAAGTCACTATGGGAGCAGTATATATCACTATTGCAGATAAAGTCACAGATGAAGTGAACAGATAGTGTGTGCTGCCAAAATGTAACCACTGCACAGCAGAATTAAGGAACCACCATAAGCAAATGTTCTGAGACAGTTTGTTGATCTCTGTATCATAATGGCATAGAGACTCTAACACCTGACCCAAAAAATGGCAGAAAACCGTTTATGTTTCAGTATTAGCTCCAAACCCCGGGCTCCCTCTTCCTTTCCATTAGCCTTCTACACTCTCAAGATGGACTTGTTCTACTTTATGCAGTACATTTTCTTTAATAAGCATTATCTCGGCTTCAATTCTTCTACAACCTATACAGTTAAACTGCCGTATGGTTCTTTAGGTGCCTATTTATGCAGCCCACAGTGGGATCCCTGGTGTTACCATGATGGTCAGGATGGCAAAAGTGATGCCCTAGAGCAGTGATCCCCAACCAGTGACTCAGGGGCAAAATGTTGCTTCCCAACCCCTTGGGTGTTGCTCTCAGTGCCCCCAAACCAGGGAGTTATTTTTGAATTCCTGACTTGGGGGCAAGTTTTGGTTGAATAAAAACAAGATTTCCTACCAAATAAAGCCCCTGCAAGCTGATAGGGTGCATAGAGGCTCCCTAATAGCCAATCTTAGCCCTTATTTGGCTCCTCCATGAACTTTTATGGTGCTTGTGTTGCTCTCCTAGTCTTTTTACATTTGACCATTGGAGGTCAAATGAATGTATACCCAGTTTATTTGTAATCTTTAATTCTTATTGCAGTATTCTACTGCAGGTCTAAGAGAAACTAAGCCTTAAGGTCCTCATACACGGGCCGATTCTAGCTGCCAATATGGGTCCCATGTGATCTGAAATCAACTAGCTCTCGATCGGGCAGGTTTGAAATTTAGTTGGATCAGGGACGCATCGGCTCGTTGATGCCGACAGATGCCTATACCCGTTGTTCTAATTCCTCCCAGGGCCAACCGGCCGAATTAGCCCAATATCGCCCACCCATAGGTGGGGATATCAGGAGAAGATCCGCTCACTAAGCAACCTTGCCAGAGAAGCAGATGGCCACCTTTAAGGTCCCCGTACACTATAAGATCCACTTGCTTGGCGATGTCGCCAAGCGAGCGGATCTTTACCTTATATCCCCACCTACGGGTGGGCGATATCGGGTAGCAAGTAGCGTAAAAAAAAATAATCTGATCGTTTGGCCCGATTACATTTGCGGCCATGGGGCAGTCGGTTCGGGGACCGCATCAACGAGCCGATGCGGTCCCCGATCTGACTGGATTTTCTAACCTGGCCGATTGAGATCTGGCCAATTTCAGGCCAGATATCAGGCGGCCAGGGCGCTCGGTTCTGCCCATACACGGGCCGACTAGCTGCCGAATCAGTCCAAGGGACCCATATCAGCAGCTACTATCGGCTCATGTATGGGGACCTTTAGGCAACAATCACAGGACCTTGGCTACCAGCAAGCAGAGCTCAGCCTGCACACAAGATATCAGTAATTACAGCACCAAAAATCATTTCCCATCATTCCAAGAATTTCCTAATGGGATTAAATCGAACCGTCTCTTATACAAATTAGCATTTACTATTGTCCTACAAATTGCCTGCCGTAACCAAGTTGTTATTACGGAACCAGTCACGGTGTTTGAGTCAAGGTCAAATCATCCTAAATGATTCAATTTCACCAAACAATTCCCGCGTCGCGCCTAGTGACAAACTAAAAATAACGCCAGTCGAGGAGATGGTGGAACGGGAGGGAATTCTCGGCCGGCGCGAGCAGAAACCCATAAGGCCAACGTTGCTTTTTTTCCCAACATTCCAATAGAAGGAGAGACGTTGGTTTGAACTTTTGACTTTTTAATACATTTATTTTATGCAACGTGCAATGTTGTGCTGTTGGCGCAATCTCTCATTATGCTCCCCGTCACACCTGTAATTACCTGCCTTCCTACGGCACCTCTCAGGCAAACACCTCGGCTTACGAGAATTCCGCCGCCCAGCCAAGAATATCTACCCTTCATTAGCACATTAAAAACAAAACGCGTCTGAAATGTCAGATTGTCAGATGAATATTAATGGCCGCGTCTCACGAGAACCACAAAATCCCCGTTTGCTTTCAGCCCTGGCAAAAAGTCATTGCACCAGTTGAAAAAACTAGAAAAAATTAAAAAAAATATTACCAAAAGATGACATAAAAAGAGAAATCTAATTTATTAAAATTTTCAAACAAGAAAAAAAATTACAAAAGTGGGATGGGCTTGGCCCACAGGCAGGAAGTAAACCACAGAGCGTCGTATTTCCTTATGTTCGGCATCCAGCTATTTGTCGCTTAACGGCTACAGTTATACTGATAGGTTTAATGCAAAAATAATTTCAAGGTAATTGACCCATAGGGATATTTTCCCTTTGAATGGGGCTTTTAGTATCTGTGCAGCCCTTTCTTTACTCATTCTAGATTTTCTACTTTGATTTTTACTCCTTTTGGGCTTTCCACCGCTGGAGCATTGTGTTTGATGAAAGAGAAGTTTCGTGATTTACTGTGTTTCTGACAATGGTAATTAGTACTGCTCTGCCCTCCCAATTTATTGGTTGAATGTTATCAGAGGAAGTTTGATCTAGCTAGTTCGCCAAGACAAATCTTGTCTATATCGCTGGCTGCATACATGATAAACTTTATATTAATGTTAAGTGCTCCCTGTCGCCAGCCCATTCCTCATTGGCTATCTTAGTAATTCCCTTCTCGGCAGCTTGAGGAGCGCCCGTCTTGTTGTCGCACATAACTCGCCCTCCTATCCTTGGCTTTTGTAATCTACTGGCCTGTGGAGACCTTGGTTGTCCAATCCTCTCCTGGGCCTCATCCACTTCGGCTTTTTCTCACGTCCTACTGCGCCTGCGAAGCACCTTGTGTTGGCCAATTTCTTCTGGGCTACACTCGTCCTCCATCTCGAACTTCTTATCGCTACTGGCTGTGCAGCAACATGTTCGTTTGTGACCGAGTGTCCTCCTACCATTGGCACGTTTCTTATTGCGGTGCTGTGAAGACCTTGTCCTGTATCCATGTTCCCTTCATTGACCTTTTATCTACTCTGGCGTGGAGACCCTTTTGCTTGTCCATCTCCTCATTGACTTTTTTATCTAACGACATGGACACCTCTTGCTGCACTAACGCCATCCTCCTCCTGGCTAGTTTATTCTACACTGGTCTCTGTGATATCGGGTTGCTGTCCATCTCCCCTATCGGCTAGTTTATCTAGCTGGCTGTGAGCACCTTGCTGCTCACATCTCTCTGTCCTTGGCTTTTACTACCTAACTGGTGTGACGATCCGGTGTTGTTCCCATCGCACTTCCTCATTGGACGTTTTTTATGCTACTCGAGGCTGTGAGACCTTGCTGTCGCAGTTTCTCTTGACTCTCTTTATATCCACTGGCTGCGACCTTGACTGTCCGAGTCCTTCCTATTCTCTGAGGCTTTTTATCTACTGGCTGTGAGACCTTTGTTGCACACTTCCTCATGTTGGACTTTTTATCTCTGCGACTTGAAGATGTCCTTGTGCTTGTCTACTCATCATCCAATTTGACTTTGTTATGGCTTACCTGGCTGTGAACCCTGTAGTCCATTTCTCATCCTGATTTTTAATCTCACTCGCTGTGAGCACCCACACGTTTGCCTGTCACATACTCCTTGGCATGATATTAGGGTCACCTTCTCGCGTGTGACCCAAGCTCGGCGCATTGCTCGTCACATTCCTTCCCTTATGACTGAGTGTTCATACAACCTGACTGCGTGAGTAGTGTGTTTGCTCAGCTCATTCTATTTCGCACTTTATATTCGTAACTGGCAAATGCTGAGATCCCTTTCTGTCCATTCCTCATTGACTTATATTCACCTAACGGCTGTGAACACCCCGCTATTGAGCTGCTCCACATTATCCTAGCTTGGACACTACTTATCTAGCGCTGGCGCTGTGACAACCACCAGCTTGCTGGTCCTATATCTCTCTCTTAGCTTTCTTCATTATCTAACGTGGCTGTTGGACATGCCTTGCTGTCCATTCCTGCCTTACCGTGTTTACTACTCGGCTGTGACACTCCAGGGCTGCTATTGATGTCGGCATAGATCCGTCCTTGGCTCATTTATCTACTGCTGTGAGCCGTTGTGTACAGTACATCTCCCTCATTTGACCGTTTTATCATTCATGGCAGGTGAGGAGACCGTTCTCTGTGCCAGTTCTCCTCGTTGGACTCTTTGTTTATCTCGCTGACTCTGGCTGTGACACCTCCTTTGCTGTCGATCGATTTGTTACCATCCTTTGTGCTATTCTATTCTCTACTTGGCTGGCACCTTGCTGTCCATTCCTCCTTGGCTTTTTATCTACTGGCTGTGAGACCCAGAGGTTATGCTGTCGCCATCACTCCTCTCTTGGCTTCTTCTAGCGTGACTCAGAGCGTGTGACGCGATCGCGCGCTTGCAGCACGATAATTCCCTGAGCTAATGTTAGTGCTAATAGCATACAGCATGCTGTACACATTGCTGTCCATGCCTCCTACTCACCTATGGCTTTTATCTTAGCGGGAACTGAGGCAGCGGATGGCATCGATTGTCTATTGAAGACAGGACAGAGGCCAACTTTTCAAGTATTGATTTTTTGCCCAGACTCTGATACCTATCGTGTCCATCCAAACTGCACACATTCAGTCACATTCATCTGGTTGCTTCTCCCCAAGAAGGGTTGAACCTACCCGCCCCGAAGGTACCCTCGCACCACAGTTCAGCATGAGCTCACTTCTACCTTGTGCCCAGCACAAACTCAGGGACATCTTGTGTTCTCTTACGAAGTATAATCATCCCACATAAATAGAGTCCGACATAAATATATTTTTTCTTCATATCTCTCTCTACTCCGAGCAGGTGACACTTAACTGTATTACACAACTTTGTCGAGTAAGAAGAAATTCAGCCTGCTGGAGTTACACAAAATTCCCTGAGCATGGAGACCTGCACCTCCATCTGTATACAGTCATTTGTTTTGTCTTTTTGAGAGTTATTTTCTTTTTTATTTCGCGGTATTCAGCTCGAAATGTCAGCTTTTCAGCCACACCAAGTTGCCCTCGTTGGGGTGGGGGCAGCATAAGAGGAGGCCAAGTCACTGAATAAAAAACACAAAAAAGCCTATGCCTCATATAGGGGCTACAGGCCGAGGCATACATATGGGCTTTCTATTATATAGGCTCTGGACGGGACTAAATTTAAGCACAAGGTTCCCACTTTTCTGTTGAGTTGACCTTTTGTCTGCTAAGGTGGCTATTTCTTGGTGAGTTTGGCTTCTTTGGGGTGTCACCTCACTGAGAGAGCTCGGAGAAGGATTAAGCGCGCACGGGCAATACAAACAGAGTGACAGATCGAACATGTCCGGGGAATGTATCTCTATCCCACGTGGCGCGGGATGCTTGAGGCTGTCATGGTATTAACGCTCTGACAATGAGCTCAGGTCTTTTATGTCTAGTATATAATGTCCTATTTTAGGGTCTGCTCGCTATGGTACCCGCGGGCTATGGTGGGTTTAGATTCACTCGGGGAGGGCCTAAATAGTGCAGGGGCTGCGGAGGAATTCATGGTTTCTTTTTTCTTAAGCACCTGTGGGTTACTATCGCCCATAATAACAAAAATCGTAGCGTAGAGCGAGTAGGTCACAAGAAAGGTCCTTGAAATGGTACTTAGCCAGCGTAGAGAACCAGCGACGTGCCGGCCGACCACAGACCAGTGAAGTCAAGTTCGGGGGTGACACAGACAGGAATGAGTAAAAATCACGTTTGAGTTCGATGATCGGTAGGCGGTCACACAGCCAATGCAGTTTATTAGTGTGGTGGCAAACCGAAAACTATGCTTGTTTTTTAGGTTTTGTCTAACGTTTAAGAGTAAGTCATCATGGTGAGTCCGAGTCAGGCAGTAATGTGTGGTTTACAAAGAGACGCTAAGTCAGCAGGAGTAATCGTCCTAATGTTCCCAGAGAGTGGGAAAATGAGGAGAGAGCTGACCACATTTGCTTTCGACGTTGCATGATGATTATGCTTTTTCAGCGAGAGTGAGGAGAGTGCTAAGGGTTTGAGTTTAGTGTTGGCGCTTTCCCCTGGCGTGTGATGCTTGCGTGCAGAGGATTGGGAAGTGGCATAGGGTTGCCGAGAAATCAAAGTTCGCGAGAGTAAGCTGAGAGCTGTGTTTCATCTAAGGATGTAGGTTAGTGACGATCTATGGTGTAGTAGCTCCGATTAGTCAACTGTAGGCGATCGATAGTTTAGATAGAGTGCGAGGTATAGTGAAGTGACTTAAGTCCATCACGCGCCAGTCAGTTAGCTAGTCGCCTTGACTGGTTGAATAAGTATATCTAGCCGATCTAGTGAGCAGCATCATGTGGGGCCGTTAGTTTTATCAACCACAGAGGTGTGGAGGAGAGAAGTAGGGGAGGAGTAAGGACGTGGCGAAATTAGTGAGAGCAGGCATTGGATCGGGCACGAGGTGAGAGACAGAAATGTGTAGACAGTGAGGGAGGCAAACGCAGTGGTGACGCACAGTGCACTCAAAAGAGATGACGTAAATAGGGCATACAAGACTGAAGTCACGGTTAGAGGCATAATCGCGACTGTGGTGGCACGCACCAGTATAGGGCAAATCGGCTGGTGCAAGCCAGAAGGTGGACAGAGATGGTGCAATAATAGAGCATCAAAAGATGGGCAGACAGTAGAGCAGATGGAGACAGATAGGGCAGAGGATGGAAGACAGTAGGACTACCACAACCGAATGGAGATCCGTAGAAGAGAAGAAAATGAGATCAAGTTCAAAGGGCCAAGATGGGGAGAGACACAGTACGCGCAAGGGATGGAGACAGAGGGAAGAGCGCAACGCGTTGGAAGACCACGTAGAGACCAAGATGGTGACAGTAGGGGCAAGATGGAGACAGTAGGGCAATACGAGATGGAGACAGTTAGGACAAGAATGGTGAAAAAGGTACAAGATGGAGCACAAGTAGAGCAAATGGAACAGTAGGGCCAAGATGGAGACAGTAGGGCAAGATGTAGACTAGTAGGGCAAAATGGAGACAGAGGACAAGGTGGACAGTCAGTAGGGCAAGATGGAGACAGTAGGACGGATCCGCTGAAAATAGTGGACGAGAAGTTGGAGCGTGAACAGGTGGAGGCAAAAGGGCAGAGATGGAGACAAAGTAGCAGGAAACAGGGCTTCGGAAGGAAAGGAGACACTGGCAGAGATGGCGAGAGGTAGAAGCTCGAAAAGTCTACATACGATGAAGACATTAGAAACGACGAACACAGAGACACACCCAAGAAGTAAATGACAGGGCGGCGAGGGAGAGGCACAGAGTGAACTAGAGAGAGCAGCAGTAGCGACAACTGCATGGAGACAGTCAGGGGCAAGATGAGACAGTAGGACAAGATTGCAGAACAAGTAGGGGCAAGAATGGAGACATGTAGGCGGGCAGATGGGAGGACAGTAGGGCGAGATGAGAGTACAAGGAGATAAGACGACCACTTAGGACCCAAGACATGAGGAGCTACGTAGAGGCAGGCGAAGATGGAAGGACAGTAGAAGACCAAGTAGGAGCGAGGTAGGCCACCAAATGAAGCAGACTAGGATTTCGCGCTCCTTATGCTATAACTCCCCTCCCGGCACATCCAGCCGGCTACCAAACACATTAAGAAATCTGATCCCTGAACTGCTAATATTGATTCTGTTGAGATGTGTTACAATATGTCGATCAGGGTAAGGCTACGATACCATATGGCAGCACTGATGACATAGTATACACCGGGGGCCCAAATTGATCGCCAAAGTTAGTAATGAAGGGTATTAACCTGGATAACACTATGTCCCTTTCATGAAGTGCTTGCGGCAGACCAACGCATTCAATGAGAGCACGAGATATGTGGAAGAGTCCCCCCGAGCTACGATACCGACTAGTCTTTATATGAATCAGTAACACTGACACTGACTTCAGCCGTAATCTGCCAAGCTGTTCGTGCGCAAGAGAGGACCACCAAGCAACGTATCCGGTTCTAGGGTAAGAAGTGCACGGGTAGTAAAGTGGGACCCGCCATTTCACCTAGAAACTGCTCTGCGTCAAGTATCTACGTACTGGCCCCGGACCGACTGCAACAGTACAGGCAAATCGTCAAATAGGTGGCAGTCGTCTAAATATCGGCTACTACTACATGCGGCAGCCAAGCGCCCAGCGACCTCGAAACAGGCTAACGGACAGTGAGCAATGCTTGCGGTTCTCGGCTTCCAGAACGCTCCGACAAGGCAATCGCACGAAAAGTTCATCGAGACATCCTGCGGCTTGATAGAGTGATTGGGGGCGGATAATATAAAGTAAGCAATTTGGCAGGGAATTCAGATCAATTAATAATAATAATAATAATAATAATAAAATATCACAATAAACTTTAAAAGAGCAAAAATATTGTGGGATTGTGGCAGCAGTCAGACAGGCAAGGTACACGCACTCGCATTTGCTCACAATCGCCCAATCACAAGTGCAAGCTCAGTCTTTGGGTGGTGGCATCAATAAGCAATGTAAGGAGCTATTTGAATGTGATAGGACCATGTGTCCCAAAACATCTCTGCTTTTCTTTAAAAGATCAAAAATACTTCCACCCCTAATATTACAAGGAATCGCGGCAGCGGTCGGAGAGGCAAGGTGCACGCAGTTGCGTAAGTCGTTTTGCTCACAATCGCCCATTCACACGCGGAGGCTCAGTCCATTTGGGCGGTGGCATTAATATGTAACGCCGGGGATAAAAGGAACCATTGGAACATGATAGGGCCGTGTGTCTGTTTGGCATTCCCAGGGAGCAGGCCGTGCCGTTTCAGGCGCCACACATCTTGCTGGGGAAGGAGCGCGAGCAAAGAAAACATCTTCAGTCTGAACTGACGGTGACCTGCTGAAACGATGTTGCATTTAGATTTTCCCATACTGTGCTGGAAATTTGCTCCTTATTAGAGGGACGTGTTTGCCTCAGCCCAGCGGTGGAAGCAGTGAAGGTTTCTGCGGCTGAAGATGTGGTCATTTTTTTTTTTTATTTCCATATCCTCCAACGGGAGCCTCGCTCCAATGTTTTCAAGTTCTTAAGTGTACGGGAAAGCTCAGCGTTGTGGGAACGGCCGGGGTGTTAGTGGGAAAGGCGACTTTCCTCTTGGACTTTCCCATGCTTAGCGCTCACGTCTCTATTTGGGCAATTATTAGAAAGGAAAAAATGATCGGACGAAAAATAGCTCCAAAAATAGTCGCGGCAGGTTATTTTTTTTTATCTTCTCTCTAATGATTGGAATGTTTTTATCTTGAGGCCTGGTCATTTAGCTGTACAGGAACATACTGTAGGTACAGGAACATACTGTAGGTCCAGGAACATACTGTAGGTACAGGAACATACTGTAGGTACAGGAACATACTGTAGGTACAGGCACATACTGTAGGTACTGGCACATACTGTAGGTACAGGCACATACTGTAGGTACAGGCACATACTGTAGGTACAGGAACATACTGTAGGTACAGGCACATACTGTAGGTACAGGCACATACTGTAGGTACAGGCACATACTGTAGGTACAGGCACATACTGTAGGTACAGGCACATACTGTAGGTACAGGCACATACTGTAGGTACAACATACTGTAGGTACAGGCACATACTGTAGGTACAGGCACATACTGTAGGTACAGGAACATACTGTAGGTACAGGCACATACTGTAGGTACAGGAACATACTGTAGGTACAGGAACATACTGTAGGTACAGGCACATACTGTAGGTACAGGCACATACTGTAGGTACAGGAACATACTGTAGGTACAGGCACATACTGTAGGTACAGGAACATACTGTAGGTACAGGAACATACTGTAGGTACAGGCACATACTGTAGGTACACATACTGTAGGTACGGACATACTGTAGGTACAGGCACATACTGTAGGTACAGGCACATACTGTAGGTACAGGAACATACTGTAGGTACAGGCACATACTGTAGGTAAGGAACATACTGTAGGTACAGGCACATACTGTAGGTACAGGCACATACTGTAGGTACAGGCACATACTGTAGGTACAGGCACATACTGTAGGTACTGGAACATACTGTAGGTACAGGCACATACTGTAGGTACAGGCACATACTGTAGGTACAGGCACATACTGTAGGTACAGGCACATACTGTAGGTACAGGCACATACTGTAGGTACAGGCACATACTGTAGGTACAGGAACATACTGTAGGTACATACTGTAGGGTCAGGCACATACTGTAGGTACAGGCACATACTGTAGGTACAGGCACATACTGTAGGTACGGAAACATATACGGTACGGGTGCACAGTAACTGTAGGTACTGGAACATACTGTAGGTACAGGCACATACTGTAGGTACAGGCACATACTGTAGGTACTGGAACATACTGTAGGTACAGGCACATACTGTAGGTACAGGCACATACTGTAGGTATGGAAACATACTGTAGGTACGGGCACATACTGTAGTGATACACACGTACTGTAGGTACAGGAACATACTGTAGGTACAGGCACATACTGTAGGTACAGGAACATACTGTAGGTACAGGCACATACTGTAGGTACAGGCACATACTGTAGGTACTGAACATACTGTAGGTACAGACATACTGTAGGTACAGGCACATACTGTAGGTACTGGAACATACTGTAGGTACAGGAACATACTGTAGGTACAGGCACATACTGTAGGTACAGGCACATACTGTAGGTACAGGAACATACTGTAGGTACAGGCACATACTGTAGGTACTGGAACATACTGTAGGTACAGGCACATACTGTAGGTACAGGCACATACTGTAGGTACAGGCACATACTGTAGGTACTGGGAACACTGTAGGTACTGTAGGTACAGGCACATACTGTAGGTACTGGAACATACTGTAGGTACAGGAACATACTGTAGGTACAGGCACATACTGTAGGTACTTGAACATACTGTAGGTACAGGCACATACTGTAGGTACGGAAACATACTGTAGGTACAGGCACATACTGTAGGTACAGGCACATACTGTAGGTACGGAAACATACTGTAGGTACAGGCACATACTGTAGGTACAGGCACATACTGTAGGTACAGGCACATACTGTAGGTACGGAAACATACTGTAGGTACAGGCACATACTGTAGGTACAGGCACATACTGTAGGTACATACTGGTAGGCACATACTGTAGGTACAGGACATACTGTAGGTACAGGCACATACTGTAGGTACACATACTGTAGGTACAGGCACATACTGTAGGTACGGAACATACTGTAGGTACAGGCACATACTGTAGGTACAGGCACATACTGTAGGTACAGGCACATACTGTAGGTACGGAAACATACTGTAGGTACAGGCACATACATTAGGCAGACTGAGTAGTGATGAGCGAAATTGGCAAAATTGTTTCACGAAACTTCAGTGCAAATTCGCAGCAGAAAAATTCGGCACCCGGAATGTGTTTTTGTCACTCATCAAATTGGACGCGACAAAAAAATAGATGTGGGCAACAAAAAATAGATGTGGGCGACAAAAAAAATTGTGTGACAAATGCGTTTCGCGAATTTTCCACCACTTTGCAAATTTTCTTGTCGTTTCGTATCAAATTGGACGCGGTAGCGACAAAAAAATAGACGTGGGCAACAAAAAAATAGACGTGGGCGACAAAAAATTAGACGTAGGCGACAAAAAATAGTTGCAGGCAACAAAAAGACGTGGCCGACAAAAAAAATTGCGTGACAAAGTGTGTTTCACGGTTTATTTGCTGTTTCGTGAATTTTATTGCCGTTTTGCAAATTTTAGGGTGAAGCGAAGCAGGACAGATTCACTCATCACTAATACTGAGCCTCCAGAAACCCTCAAAGCATTAACTTAGATTGTAAGCTCTATGCAACAGGGACTTCAGTTTGCTTTCCTATTGCTGTAGATACAATACAACAGTATCTATTAGGGTCCCGTTCACAGAGCACATATGCCCAGGTTGTGGCAAGTGGCCTTCTCCACTCTGATTGGCTGAAATGAAAAGCTAACCTTCTCCACTCTGATTGGCTGAAATGAAAAGCTAACCTTCTCTAATACTACACCACGTACAGTTCCATCTTGATAGTCATTTTTTACACCCTGCCAGTTGGATCAGTATAATATTGACATTGTGGCTGTGTATTCGGAGAACGTTGCAGTTGAACCCTGGTCTATAGCCGTATCTGAGCCTGGAGTTTGGAGCACGTACATCTGTCAAAGGAGCTTTCTTTCCAAGGTGCTTTAAGGATTTCTGCATATTTCTGGCTTTCAGTAAAACCTTTCAGAGATAGCGATCTTATTGGCAGTCAGGAAAAATATGGTAATTTCCTACAGACAAAAAACCGCCCGAAGCAACGCACATATTTCTGCCATTAACGGGGAATCCTTTCTTTTTTTTGTTTCTTACCAATAATAATTTGTCTTGGAGGGAAATGACATATTTTCAGTAATTTTGTATTTTGCAAGTCCTACCTGGAAGCTGGGGGATTTTAGCTTACATGAATAGTATGCAGGCATGAAAAAGTGATTCGCTGCCTTAAAAAAGATATTGCCGTTTGTAAATACAGTAATTGCACAAACGCTCTAATGAGTAAAGCTGATCCCTTCCCCCCTCAGATTATACTTTGTCCATTAACAGCTCACAATGTTTTTCTGTTGGGCTCCGATATGTTTTCTGGACCACAAGATTTGGAAGGAGGAAGAGTAGGGGGAGCAGAGGCGGGTATGGGCATGATGGAGACTGTAGCACAAAAAGATGACAATCAGATGAGGTAGTAAGAGTAGGGCAAAAGGCAGACAGAAGTAAAAGATGTGAATAGTTAAGGAAGGGTGAGAAAAGTAGAGTAAGACTGCAATAGTAGGGCAAGATGGAGACAGTAGGGCAAGATGGAGCCAGTAGGGCAAAATGGTGACAATAGGGCTAGATGGAGACAGTTGGACAAAATGGTGACAGTAGGGCAAGATGGAGACAGTTGGACAAAATGGTCACAGCAGGGCAAGATTGAGACAGTAGGACAAGATGGAGACAGTAGGGCAAGATGAAGACAGTAGGGCAAGATGGGGACAGTAGGGCAAGATGAAGACAGTGGGGCAAGATGGGGACAGTAGGGCAAGATGGGGACAGTAGGGCAAGATGGAGACAGTAGGACATGATGGAGACAGTAGGGCAAGATGGAGACAGTAGGGCAAGATGGAGACAGTAGGACAAGATGGAGACAGTATGACAAGATGGAGACAGTAGGGCAAGATGAAGACAGTAGGACAAGATGAAGACAGTAGGACAAGATGGGGACATTAGGGCAAGATGGAGACAGTAGGACATGATGGAGACAGTAGGGCAAGATGGAAACAGTAGGGCAAGATGGTGACAGTAGGGCAATATGGAGACAGTAGGGCAAGATGGAGACAGTAGGACAAGATGGAGACATTAGGACAAGATGGAGACAGTAGGACAAGATGGAGACAGTAGGGCAAGATGGGGACAGTAGGGCAAGATGGAGACAGTAGGACATGATGGAGACAGTAGGGCAAGATGGAGACAGTAGGGCAAGATGGAGACAGTAGGACAAGATGGAGACAGTATGACAAGATGGAGACAGTAGGGCAAGATGAAGACAGTAGGACAAGATGAAGACAGTAGGACAAGATGGGGACAGTAGGGCAAGATGGAGACAGTAGGACATGATGGAGACAGTAGGGCAAGATGGAAACAGTAGGGCAAGATGTAGACAGTAGGACAAGATAAAGACAGTAGGGCAAGATGGGGACAGTAGGGCAAGATGGAGACAGTAGGACATGATGGGACAGTAGGGCAAGATGGAGACAGTAGGGCAAGATGGAGACAGTAGGACAAGATGGAGACAGTAGGGCAAGATGTAGACAGTAGGACAAGATGAAGACAGTAGGACAAGATGGGGACAGTAGGGCAAGATGGAGACAGTAGGACATGATGGAGACAGTAGGGCAAGATGGAAACAGTAGGGCAAGATGGAGACAGAGGGACAAAATTGTGTCAGTAGGGCAAGATGGTGAAAAAAGGACAAGATGGAGACAGTAGAGCAAGATGGGGAAAGTTGGACAAGATGGAGACAGTAGAGCAAAATGATGACAGCAGTGCAAGATGGAGACAGTAGGACAAGATGGTGAAAATAGGACAAAATTGAGCCATAGAACAAAATAGTGAAAATAAAAGTATCACAAGATGGAAACAGTAGAGCAAAATTATGAAAGTAGGACAAAATGGAGACAGTAGGGAGTGTGGTAAAACTAGCGCAAGTAGGAGACAGTAGAGCACGATGGTGAAAGTAGGACTATGTGGAGACAGTAGAGTAAGATGGTAAAAGTTGGGTAAGATGGCCACATTAGGACACAGTGACCACAAAAGGAAAAGATGGGGCAAGGTGGTATCAACAATACAGCAACAGTAGGGAAAAAGGAGATGGTCAGGGAAGGTTGTTATAGTAGTAGAATTTAGGAATAATATGGACAACTAGAGCCTTTCCTAGGCATGGGACCCTGCCGACAAGTAGAATGGTCTAGTGCAGGCATGTCATACTGCGTAATTAGCGCATGTACCAGCATATACCGCATTGAAATAGTCTTCGCGAGTTAAATAACGCATGCAATATCGCGCGTAAAAAAAGCGCGAGTATGCTTATAGTGAATCGTGCGAAAAATTAAGCCGCGGTAAAAATTTTAGCGCACAAAAAAAATAGCGCACCTTTTATCGCCCCTTTAGTGAATCAGGCCCATTATGTTAAAAACTCCACCAACAATCCATTCATTCACAATTCTTGAACCTCTGATGTTAAGGGGATGTCCAGCCCGATTAGAACCTGAGCTTATTTGTATTAATGTCTTCCTAGCTTGACATTGAGTTAAAGAACCACACCTGTACCTGAGGTAAGTACAGGATTTAACCCTATTATTGCTTCTATCAATATTTCTATAAAAGAAAACCCAGAAACAGAGGTTACAAGGGTGGAGAAGATGACCAGAGTTCTTGATAGAATGCAAAGTTCTTCTCTGTTGTATTAAAGAGACTCTTTCTAATGCAGTGGACTTTCTATGTTTGACACACTTGGAATGGGATATACTTGCATCAATGGGCACTTCTTTACTGAAAACATTTCCTTGTTGGACAGATTGGCGTCTTTATCTTGCTTCAAAAATATTTCCAATATGGCCGGATTTCTTCTTCTTCCCCAACAGGGAATATTAAGGAGGGCAAAGGTTTATCGGTGACAAGATCTGTTCAGTAGTCAATTCAAAGAACATTTGTTGTGCATGTACCGGGCGTGATCCCTGTCAAGAAAATATCCATGTCGGCCTGACTTTGATTTCCTTTCAAGTTACAGATAAATGACAATAACAAGGGCAGGCAAGTTGAAAGAGCCTTTGATTATGTTTAATGAGATGAAGATGGAACACGGGGAAGGGATGTAAATCACCTCCCTGCACGATGCGTTTGGCATGTACTTGCTTTGCCTGCTACTGGTGTTATACTGAATGTATACTGGAGCTGGATCAGAGCTAGATTGGAAACATCTCCACTCAAGGAATCAACATACATCAATATAAATATAAGGCTACCCTTTGATCCACCCAGGTTATCACTGGAACTCCCAGGACTCATTGAAAGCCTTCTATGGGCTATAGTTAAAAAATATATTTACCTTCACGGTTGTTCTGTGAACCCTAACCCTAATACACTAACACTAACCCTACCCATATCCCTAACCCTAACCCTAATATACTAACCCTAACCCTAATACACTAACCCTAACCCTACCCATATCCCTAACCCTAACCCTAATACACTAACCCTAACCCTAATACACTAACCCTAACCCTACCCATATCCCTAACCCTAACCCTAATATACTAACCCTAACCCTAATACACTAACCCTAACCCTACCCATATCCCTAACCCTAACCCTAATATACTAACCCTAACCCTAATACACTAACCCTAACCCTACCCATATCCCTAACCCTAACCCTAATATACTAACCCTAACCCTAATACACTAACCCTAACCATATCCCTAACCCTAATACACTAACCCTAACCATATTCCTAACCCTAATACACTAACACTAACCCTACCCATATCCCTAACCCTAACCCTAATATACTAACCCTAACCCTAATACACTAACCCTAACCATATCCCTAACCCTAATACACTAACCCTAACCATATTCCTAACCCTAATACACTAACCGTAACCATATCCCTAACCCTAACACTAGCCCTATCCCTAACACTAACCCTAATACACTAACACTAACCCTAATACACTAACCCTAACACTAATACACAAACCCTAATACACTAACCCTAACCCTGCTCCTAACACACTAACCTTAACACTAGCCCTAACCCTATCCCTAACACTAACACTAACCCTAATACACTAACCCTAACACTAATACACAAACCCTAATACACTAACCCTAAAACTACTCCTAATACAATAACCCTAACATTAACCCTAACCCTAATACACTAACCCTAACTCTAATACACTAACCCTAACACTAACCCTAATACACTAACACTAACCCTAATACACTAACCCTAACCCTAATATACTAACCCTAACCCTAATACACTAACCCTAACCCTAACTCTAATACACTAACCCTAACCCTAATACACTAACCCTAATACACTAACCCTAACAATAACCCTAACCCTAATACACTAACCCTAATACACTAACCCTAACAATAACCCTAACCCTAATACACTAACCCTAACAATAACCCGAACCCTAATACACTAACCCTAACAATAACCCTAACCCTAATACACTAACCCTAACCCTAATGCACTAACCCTAACAATAACCTTAACCCTAATACACTAACCCTAACCCTAATACACTAACCCTAATAAACTAACCCTAACCCTACTCCTAATACACTAACCCTAACCCTAACACTAACCCTAACACTAAGCCAATTATATGTTTGTTTAATACTCTAGATTTAGAGCAGAACAGGTCTGTCTTTATCAAGTGGGGGGGAACAATATTGTCTATTTTGGTTGGGCCCCCTTAGATATAAAGTGACACTGTGGTTGATTAATTACTAGTTGGTACCTGGGGGGGGGTGACCCATAAAGCAGCATAACCTGTCAATCACCATAGGCAGATCAATGCATGATGTGAGCCCTACAGAAGATGGGAACCTATGAGAGGAGCTTGACAAACTATGAAACTTTATGAAACCTTCTTTCTCTTTACCCAGGAACTCCTTCCATTCAATATGGCGGGCTGGTGGCAGCACCCAGAAACAAGTTGTTGATGCTGAACCTACCGGCTAAAGAAACGTTTTTCTGCTTTTCCATCCAAAGTCAACATATGGCTTGAGATCTTAGCAACCTGTCAGCAGTAGTACGGCCCTTCACCCATGATTTAAATTCAGCCTGGACCAATTACCTAAATTGAAAACGTACCTCCCTCGGGCACTTACATAGCAAGTGTCTTACAGGAGATGGAATTAACACAGGATTAGCATTAAATCTATTTACATACTCTTCAGCTCCTATTCCGGTGGCTTTAACTCCGGGGCACAGAATGTCTGAGAGAAACATTTTGGCAAAATCTCAACAGTTGATTTTTTTTTTTTTCCTTTCTCAAACTCCGTAGAACTTGGACTTAATGTGCCAAACGGCATAAATGCCAGTCAGCAACAATCGCTAAGGATTCTAAGGAACGTTTTCCGTGTCTCTATTTGTTTTTTGTTGTTGTTGATGTTGTTGTCATTGTATGCCATTAGCCTGAGTTTTGACCAAAGTGTGTACAGCACAGCTACTGGGATCTGAAATTAGTTCCAGAAGGAGCAGAGTTTTAGCTTCTATGAACCAATAGAAATAGGAGAATGTCGCATGTGGAAATTGCTTCAAATCTGTCAGTAAGCTCTATGCCAATTGAGGAGACCCTACTGAGGTAGAACATCTTGGGCAGACAAGGTGGCACAATGTACAAGTATTCTAATGTTTATTCAGAGGGTGCCTTGACGTGTACATAAAAAAAACAACATATAGGATGTAGTTCATAAAGGATTATAAAAAGTAAAACTGTCTCCATTGTGTCCTACTGTCTTCATCTTGTCCTACTGTCGCCATCTTTCCCTGCTGTAATCATCTTGCCCTACTGTCCCCATCTTGTCTTACTGTCTCCATCTTGTCCTACTGTCTCCATCTTGCCCTACTGTCTCCATCTTGTCCTACTGTCGCCATCTTGTCTTACTGTCTCCATCTTGCGCTACTGTCTCCATCTTGCCCTACTGTCGCCATCTTTCCCTGCTGTAATCATCTTGCCCTACTGTCACCATCTTGTCTTACTGTCTCCATCTTGTCCTACAGTCTCCATCTTGTCCTACTGTCGCCATCTTTTCTTACTGTCTCCATCTTGCGCTACTGTCTCCATTTTGCCCTACTGTCGCCATCTTTCCCTGCTGTAATCATCTTGCCCTACTGTCACCATCTTGTCTTACTGTCTCCATCTTGTCCTACTGTCGCCATCTTGTCCTACTGTCGTCATCTTGCCCTACTGTTTCCATCTTGCCCTACTGTCTCCATCTTGCCCTACTGTCTCCATCTTGTCCTACTGTCTCCATCTTGTCCTACTGTCTCCATCTTGTCCTACTGTCACCATCTTGCCCTACTGTTTCCATCTTGTCCTACTGTCTCCATCTTTCCCTACTGTCTCCATCTTGTCCTACTGTCTCCATCTTGTCCTACTGTTGCCATCTTGTCTTACTGTCTCCATCTTGCCCTACTGTCTCCATCTTGCCCTACTGTATCCATCTTGTCCTACTGTCTCCATGTTGTCCTACTGTCTCCATTTTGCCTTACTGTCCCAATTTTGTCCTATTCTTGCTATCTTGTCCTACTGTCATCATCTTGCTCAGTACTAGCCATCTGGCCCTACTGTCTTGACCAGTGTCAGACTGGGATGCTAGGGGCCCGCCAAAGAACCTAGACCATAGACTCTCCACATATTTTTCTCTTCTACTTACTCATATTCCTTATTTTACTAGTCTCTTCTCTTTACCTTCTATCATCTAACCTTGACCACTGGTCTCGATCTTGTCCTACTGTTGCCATCTTCTCTGCAGTTTCCATCTTGTCTAACGGTCTCTATCTTAATACCTAATACTGTCATCATCATTTCCTGCTTTCATCATCTCGCCCCACTTTACCTTTTCAACCCCACTCTTCCTATCTACAGCTGCTACTCTTTTAGCAGGGTCCATGGGCGTGAATTCTTATTTTTACCCAAGACTTTTGTTTTGTCTTTGTTCCTAATGTACAAATCACAATTGCCCCATCAGTAGATACCTAAGTAAATTCCCACTTCTCTTGCTGTTACAATCTGAATGTCAAAGGAGCTTTCTGGAGGTTTTAGGTCTTAGGCTGACGATAGCAACATATTGTCTCTGTGTTGGGTCTCCAGCAGAACAAGTAGCTTTCATGGAGCAGCTCTGGAACTGAAATGATAATAAATCCCTAAAGCAGTGATCCCCAACCAGTGGCTCAGGGGCAACATGTTGCTCCCCAACCCCTTGGATGTTGCTCTCAGTGCCCCCAAACCAGGGAGTTATTTTTGAATTCCTGACTTGGGGGCAAGTTTTGGTTGAATAAAAACAAGATTTCCTACCAAATAAAGTCCCTGTAAGCTGATAGGGTGCATAGAGGCCCCTAATAGCCAATCACAGCCCTTATTTGGCTCCTCCATGAACTTTTATGGTGCTTGTGTTGCTCTCCAAGTCTTTTTACATTTGACTGACTGTGGCTCACGAGTAAGAAAGGTTGGGGACCCCTGCCCTAAAGAATGTTTTTAGATTTCATTTATTTATGCATTGGTATGTTGGGTGGTATCATCAAACAGAGAAGAAATTAGATTATCCTACATATCATATCTGTATTGTGCCAAATCTGAAGGGCTTATTTTTGGAAACAGGCCTGGACTTGTGGCTCGACTTGCCCAAATTAATAAACTGGCTCTGTTTTCAGGGACGTAGTAAGTGCTTCCAAGTTACTGAAGTAGCCACTCTTGGCCTTGCAGTTATAGTCAGCGTACACTGAGGGAGTCTGGGAAGACTTGGCACTCTTCTGCATAGGTCCTAATCTTTTCCAAGGATTAAACTGCCAGTTGGGTGCAGTTGGCCTGTAGAAATCTAGGCCTATATGAAGGTGTGGGTGCTCTGTACCAGTTATACATTTGCACAGCAAAGTCATCTGGAAATGGAAATGATTTGTGTGCCGAGTTGCACTGACTATGAAGAATAAAGTGTCTCTCACACAGCGTTTCCCTACTGTATTCTGTCATGCACAGACCCTGCCAAGTCATATTCGTCCATGTGATGTCATCTTCTTCTCATCTGCCAGCTTACTGAGGGAACAAGTCTAAATAACTTGCTAGATTAATGGATACATACTACTACTACTATTTGAGTAAACGTTGGGTTCAGCCAATTATTTACTACTTTTATGTGTAAGAATAGGTGAGTCAGGGTGAACTAGGGTTACTGCTGGAACTTAGTTGATACCATAGTTGATATCTTCCACCTGTGGAACTCCTTTACAAGGTCAACCTTAGAGCTGCAGGAGCTGTAGTTTGTGGTTGGTGACCAGCTGGTTATTAGGGTGCATACAGTTAGTTTTAATGAATGAAATATGAGAAACAACAATTGGGGCTCATTTATCAACACTGCGCACATTTTCCTGTAGGCAGTAATCCATAGCAACCAATCAATGATTTGCATTCTTTAGCCAGTTGCAGGTAGAACAATGAAAGCAACAATTTTATCGGTTGCCATGGAAAAATGCCCGCAGGCAAATTTGTCCAGTGTTGATAAATGACCTCCAATGAGTCTAGTGAAACTGTAAGCTTTACAGGAAATAGTAGCTATACACTAAGGGGCACATTTATCAATGTACGAATCAGTACGATTACAAAAAATTTGTATTTTTTTTAACTTTTAGAACTGTGCATATTTTCTGCAATTGTTTCTTTAATTTCCGTGACAATTGTTGTGACAAAAACGTATTTGTCGCGCCGAGTACGAAAGTTTTAGATTTCGTCAAAGCTTCGGTATGGTGACTTTCTTTGGGCCAGGTTGGAGCTGCAGAGTGCCATTGAGTCCTATGGGAGACTTTCCTTGGGCCGGGTTGGAGCTGCAGAGTGCCATTGAGCCCTATGGGAGACTTTCCTTGGGCCGGGTTGGAGCTGCAGAGTGCCATTGAGCCCTATGGGAGACTTTCCTTGGCCGGGTTGGAGCTGCAGAGTGCCATTGAGCCCTATGGGAGACTTTCCTTGGGCCGGGTTGGAGCTGCAGAGTGCCATTGAGCCCTATGGGAGACTTTCCTTGGGTCAGGTTGGAGCTGCAGAGTGCCATTGAGCCCTATGGGAGACTTTCCTTGGGCCGGGTTGGAGCTGCAGAGTGCCATTGAGCCCTATGGGAGACTTTCCTTGGGTCAGGTTGGAGCTGCAGAGTGCCATTGAGCCCTATGGGAGACTTTCCTTGGGCCGGGTTGGAGCTGCAGAGTGCCATTGAGCCCTATGGGAGACTTTCCTTGGGCTGGGTTGGAGCTGCAGAGTGCCATTGAGTCCTATGGGAGACTTTCCTTGGGCCGGGTTGGAGCTGCAGAGTGCCATTGAGCCCTATGGGAGACTTTCCTTGGGCCGGGTTGGAGCTGCAGAGTGCCATTGAGCCCTATGGGAGACTTTCCTTGGGCCGGGTTGGAGCTGCAGAGTGCCATTGAGCCCTATGGGAGACTTTCCTTGGGCCGGGTTGGAGCTGCAGAGTGCCATTGAGCCCTATGGGAGGACTTTCCTTGGGCCAGGTTGGAGCTGCAGAGTGCCATTGAGCCCTATGGGAGGCTTTCCTTGGGCCAGGTTGGAGCTGCAGAGTGCCATTGAGTCCTATGGGAGACTTTCCTTGGGCCAGGTTGGAGCTGCAGAGTGCCATTGAGCCCTATGGGAGACTTTCCTTGGGCCGGGTTGGAGCTGCAGAGTGCCATTGAGCCCTATGGGAGACTTTCCTTGGGCCGGTTTGGAGCTGCAGAGTGCCATTGAATCCTATGGGAGACTTTCCTTGGGCCAGGTTGGAGCTGCAGAGTGCCATTGAGCCTATGGGAGACTTTCCTTGGGCAGGGTTGGAGCTGCAGAGTGCCATTGAGTCCTATGGGAGACTTTCCTTGGGCCGGGTTGGAGCTGCAGAGTGCCATTGAGCCCTATGGGAGACTTTCCTTGGGCCAGGTTGGAGCTGCAGAGTGCCATTGAGCCCTATGGGAGACTTTCCTTGGCAGGGTTGGAGCTGCAGAGTGCCATTGAGTCCTATGGGAGACTTTCCTTGGGCGGGTTGGAGCTGCAGAGTGCCATTGAGCCCTATGGGAGACTTTCCTTGGGCCAGGTTGGAGCTGCAGAGTGCCATTGAGCCCTATGGGAGACTTTCCTTGGGCCGGGTTGGAGCTGCAGAGTGCCATTGAGCCCTATGGGAGACTTTCCTTGGGCCGGGTTGGAGCTGCAGAGTGCCATTGAGCCCTATGGGAGACTTTCCTTGGGCCGGGTTGGAGCTGCAGAGTGCCATTGAGCCCTATGGGAGGCTTCCAAAATCATGCACTGAAGGATCAGAAAGGATCAGAAAGTCAGAAAGGGTTTCCCGCTGCTTATGATCGTTCAAATATGAAAATTTATTGACTTTTGGATTGCCAATACGATATTATCATGACTACTCCGATGTTTTCGTAAGCATTTTTGTGACATTTCCGATTATCAGAAATTACCGTATCTAATCCGAATTTTACCCATTTCGGGATTCGAACTCGTACTTTGATGAATCAGCCCCTAAATGTGTATTTTTTGTGCTTATTAGTCAGAACCACAGCAGAAATAGTAACATACCCAAAAGCTTATGCTTAAGGCAAAGTAGCCAATTCATAGATAGTTGTAAGAGAAAATAACATTGCACTACAATGGTGTATGGAAAATAAAAAAAATAGATCATATACAGTATATATGCTTACAGTATCCCTATAACTTAACTGGAACCAGCCCCTCCCCTCTCGTTAGTGAAACCCCATCCCTGCCAGCTAACGAGCGCTTACTCATTGTGGTACTTAATGGCCATTCCTGGTACAAACTTTGACTTTAACGCATCGTTTTTCCAGTGTTGTTGAGCATCTTGGGCAGAAGAACTCACTTTGGTGGTTATTTTATTCTCTAGTGGTGGTTATTTGAGAGGCTTTCAGGTCATAATACGTGTCTGGAAATGTGAATCCTGCGCTGAAAACATTCAGAATTTTAGCAAAGGCGGGGGGGGGGTTGGGGGTTTAAATTGCCAATCTTCAGTTTGATCCAGAAGGAAAACAACACTCACCTTTTCCCACTCTCGCTCTGTGATTGATGTCCCACGCAGTGTCCGTTTACATTAGCGCTAATCCTAACCAGCCCACCTTCTATAAAGGGTCCATCCAACACAAGCAGGCTGCTTTCCTTCAAGCGATGTCAAAGCCTTGATGGGAAAAAGGATATGTTTTAGAGTCAACTGTCTTCAAAGTCATTTGTTTTATCATTTGTTTCAGTAAAAAATTCTGCACCAATAAAATAGGCAATAGGCAATGTAGCTATCTTTATTCCTTACCAGCAGGGTCACTATTCTAGATGTTAAACTGGATTACAGCTTAGATGTTATGGCCCTTCTCTTGTGAACATCTCCAAGGTCAGATTCTGCAAGGACCAGGTACTTGGTCAGTGATAGGCCAAGTCAAGTTATCTCAAAGTCAGAGATCTGGCAGAAACCCAAACTGAATTTCAGATTCTATTCAGAATTAGTGATGGGCAAAATATTTCTCCAGGCATGGATTTGCAGCGAATTTCCACATTTCGCCATTGGTGGATTGTTTCGTGAAACAGATGAAAAAATTTGCAGCGGAAAGATTTGCCGCCCATCCAAAAATTGTCCCGCGTCAAAAGAATAGTCACGTGACAAAAAACGAGCCGCGAGACAAAAGAATAGCCGTGGGCGACAAAAGAATAGCCGTGGGCGACTAAAGAATAGCCGTGCAACAAAAGAAGGCTATTCTTTTGTAGCCGCGGGCGACAAAAGAATAGCCGTGGGCGACAAAAGAATAGCCATGTGACAAAAGAATAGCCGCGGGTGACAAAAGAATAGCCGTGCGACAAAAGAATAGCCGCAGGCGACAAAAGAATAGCCACGTGTGACAAAAGAATAGCCGTGGGCAACAAAATAATAGCTGCGTGCGACAAAAAACGAGCAGCAAGACAAAAGAATAGCAGCAGGCGACAAAAGAATAGTTGCGGGCAACAATATTTTTCTTGACGCGCGACATTTTTGCTGTTTCGCAAATTTTTTTGGCGGAGAGAAACTGGACAGATTCGCTCATCACAATTCAGAATAGTCTAGCCCAGACATTTCTGAGGGGCGTCCACCTTACCACAAATAGTTTGTCTACGTCCACCTTACCACAGACACATCTGCTTCTACCTGAGTATGACGGCAATCAAAAGACTCCATATGCAATAGGTCTTAGAATGCATTTCAGGTTAAAAAATGAATGCCTAGTCGTAATCCAAAACCTTAAACGAGACCCAATAACATCTAGAGCTGCAACTCTTTGGTCAGGGAAACACAACAAAAAAAAGCAGTTAAATGAATCATGAAATCTATTCAAGAATATAATTTTTTTTATAAAATTTACATTATAGAGTAAAGGTGGCCATACATGGGCTGATTGTAGCTGCCGATATCGGTCCCTTGGACCGATTCGGCAGCTTTTCGGCCCGTGTAGGGGAAACAATGACTGGCCTGGCCGACCGATATCTGCCCTGAAATCGGGCAGATACTGTATCGATCGGGCAGGTTAAAAAGTTCAGTTGGTTCAGCTTGTTGATGCAATCCCCGAACCGACTGCGTCTATTGCAGTCGCTATAATTCGATCGTATGGCTCCAGGGCCAAACTACCAAATTAGCCTAAATTCCCCTGATATCACCCACCCGTGAGTTGGGATATCGGGAGAAGATGGCGAGGTCGTAAAGCGAGCAGATCTTTACTTGTATGGCCCCCTTAAGTTCAGATATTAAAAGGAGTCATCTTTGATTTTTGGAAGGAACCCTGCATAAGCATGGAACAAAAACCAAGTATTTTGTTCCAACCAGAACACAAACATAAAGTATGCTAAAAGAAAACTTTAATTAATGCCAAGTAATTTGATATGAATTCTTTTACAAGATCTTCCTATGTCATCAATCAGGCAGTATCTTGTCAAGGAAGGTAGTTTAGAGGACCTAACGTGTAACTTCCCCTACTGTTCAGGAAGTCCTGGTTCTATTACTTATGTCCTCTGGGAGTTAGATTTCCTGGTTGGTCTAGGAATATAGTGACTTTTTCTTGTCCGTAGTTTATACAAGGTGAGGGGGCATATGGCTCATCTTCTTTGGCCTCCAGAAAGTACCAAGGATGGATGTTCTGGGAGCCTGGTGTATAAACAAGCTTGCACAATCCTTCAAGAATTCAGGGATCATGGGACCCCATGAATGAGGTGAAGTCAATGGATAGCAGTTTCTGTCATAACACACTCCCATGAGTTGTGTGCTAGACAGGACAGCTTAGCAAGAGTGGCTTTCATTTTATTGAGGAGTTAAATCTCCCCAGATGACCCTCGCCTAAATGTAGGAACCACAACCAATAAAGGAACTTGGGCTATTTTCTTCCCCGAGAGGCGTCCACTGAAGAAGATCCTACAAATATATACAAATGCAGATGAGATCCATAAAACTGTGGGTTCTGCTCTCTAAATGGAAGTACGAGTTCCCACAAAGGCCTTGCAAGATATTCCTCTGCAGGGGGACGTACTCTTGGTTTTTCAACTATTTTATGTGCTTGAGGCTCATCTTCTTTGGCCTCCAGAAAGTACCAAGGATAGATGTTCTGGGAGTCTGGTGCATTAACAAGCTTGGAACCCTATGGAGAGCAGAATCATTTGAGAATTCAGGGATCGTGGGACCCCAAGAATAAGGGGAAATCATTGGATAGCAGTTTCTGTCATAACACACTCCCATGAGTTTTGTGCTAGACAGGCCAGCCTAGCAAGAGTGGCTTTCATTTAATGGAGGAGTTAGATCTCCCCAGTTGACCTTCGCCTAAATGTAGAAACCACAACCCATAAAGGGCTATTTTCTTCCCTGAGAGGCGTCCACTGGAGAAGATCCTACAAATATAGACATGCACATCAGATCCATAAAACTGTGGGTTCTGCTCTCTAAATGGAAGTACAGGTTCCCACAAAGGCCTTCCAAGATCTTCCTCTGCAGGGGGACGTACTCTTGGTTTTTCAACTATTTTATGTGCTTGAGGCTCATCTTCTTTGGCCTCCAGAAAGTACCAAGGATGGATGTTCTGGGAGCCTGGTGCATTAACAAGCTTGGAACCCTATGGAGAGCAGAATCCTTTAAAAATTCAGGGATCGTGGAACCACATGAATGAGGTGAAGTCAATGGATAGCAGTTTCTGTCATAACACACTCTCAGGAGTTGTGTGCTAGACAGGCCAGCTTAGCAAGAGTGGCTTTCATTTAATGGAGGAGTTAGATCTCCCCAGATGACCCTCGCCTAAATATAGGAACCACAACCCATAAAGGGCTATTTTCTTCCCTGAGAGGCGTCCACTGGAGAAGATCCTACAAATATAGACATGCACATCAGATCCATAAAACTGTGGGTTCTGCTCTCTAAATGGAAGTACGGGTTCCCACAAAGGCCTTCCAAGATCTTCCTCTGCAGGGGGACGTACTCTTGGTTTTTCAACTATTTTATGTGCTTGAGGCTCATCTTCTTTGGCCTCCAAAAAGTACCAAGGATGGATGTTCTGGGAGCCTGGCGCATTACCAAGCTTGGAACCCTATGGAGAGCAGAATCCTTTAAAAATTCAGGGATCGTGGAACCACATGAATGAGGTGAAGTCAATGGATAGCAGTTTCTGTCATAACACACTCTCAGGAGTTGTGTGCTAGACAGGCCAGCTTAGCAAGAGTGGCTTTCATTTAATGGAGGAGTTAGATCTCCCCAGATGACCCTCGCCTAAATATAGGAACCACAACCCATAAAGGGCTATTTTCTTCCCTGAGAGGCGTCCACTGGAGAAGATCCTACAAATATAGACATGCACATCAGATCCATAAAACTGTGGGTTCTGCTCTCTAAATGGAAGTACGGGTTCCCACAAAGGCCTTCCAAGATCTTCCTCTGCAGGGGGACGTACTCTTGGTTTTTCAACTATTTTATGTTCTTGAGGCTCATCTTCTTTGGCCTCCAAAAAGTACCAAGGATGGATGTTCTGGGAGCCTGGCGCATTACCAAGCTTGGAACCCTATGGAGAGCAGAATCCTTTGAAAATTCAGGGATCATGGAACCACATGAATGAGGTGAAGTCAATGGATAGCAGTTTCTGTCATAACACACTCCCAGGAGTTGTGTGCTAGACAGGCCAGCTTAGCAAGAGTGGCTTTCATTTAATGGAGGAGTTAGATCTCCCCAGATGACCCTCGCCTAAATGTAAGAACCACAACCCATAAAGGGCTATTTTCTTCCCTGAGAGGCGTCCACTGGAGAAGATCCTACAAATATAGACATACACATCAGATCCATAAAACTGTGGGTTCTGCTCTCTGAATGGAAGTACGGGTTCCCACATGTGCCTTCCAAGATCTTCCTCTGCAGGGGGACGTACTCTTGGTTTTTCCACTATTTTATGTGCTCGAGGCTTATGCTGTTAAGGAAACAACATTTTAGTAGCCACTTATAAAATAATTCTGAAAGTTTATACTTGAATTCTTTTCAAAGCCGTCTTGTTAAATTTATAGATGATATGACACTGGGCACGGTTTCAACTGGGCGTCGTCTCCATAAAACTGCTTGACTTACGCTACAAAAACGTCTTACAAGTAAGCTAGTAGAAGCCTGTAGATCCTCCGGTATAAATAACTGTAACATAGCGTTCTTTTTGGCACAACAATGTTGGCAGCGGAGGAACTTTATGTCGTACTAATGTTGCTTGATGTGCCATTCAGCAGAGCACTAAGCATCAATATAATATATTCCTAAACGTAAACAGAGCCAGGGCCTTTGTTTTATAAAAACCAAGCAACGAACACGTAATTGTAGGAAAATTAGATGCATCTGAGGTTTTTTTCCCACTGAACCTTTAAAGAGAAGTATTATGTGAAACGGGCAAGGGATCCAGAATTTGTCAGACACATTGACACTAGCAGACGCTTAGCCAGGCTGGTAAGTAAAAAAAGAACTTATCTTGGCTCAGGTTAGTTATTATTTTCTTTTTCTTTCTCTCTCTCTTTTTTTTATAGAACGACTGTTTATCCATGGATCTGCACTCCAAAAACCAAAGCTCTCAATGATGCAATTTAAGAAACTACTCGTCTGTGCCCAATTTTTTTCCAGGAATAGCAACAATATGCCTTCCCTTGCCTTGTGCCCAGCAGGATTATATTTTATGAGCATAACAAGCAAAATTTACAGGCGCTGATAGAGACAATGGGGTACAAAAAGCCATTTGTTACGATTAAAGCCAAAGCGTTTTGCGATGAAACTGATTGGCCATTATGGAAGAACTCTTGAAATTTGACCATTCTGATGAATGCATTTTATAATTACATATCCAGTCTTTCAGAGCTCAGTAGAACTAGATTACTGAGAAAACAGAGGTGGATTTTGGTATAGTCTAGGTTGGCGGATCAACTAGTAAGGATGGTCCCTGACTCGAGCATGAAGGGGGGGGGACAGTTCAAGTGGTAGCATCTATCCAGCTTCTCCAGATTTTTTCGTATTTCTGGGGACATCCCTTGCAGTATACGTAATTTGGAACAGTGGTAACAGAGTTTTGATAAGGTTTAGCCATCTATCTACTGTATTGTGGATGGGGGGGGCTGGGCCATCCAGTGCAGGAGTATACATTTCCTAGCATAAAACAGTAGGCTACGGTAGAGGGTTCTTATATGGGCTGTCGGGGTAAGGTCATCAACTACTCCCAGTTGGCAAACCTTAGGTGTTAAGAGGTTAGGGAGGGAGGTTTTGTCCTGGATATACTTCATTACTTGGGCCCAGTAGGACTGAACGGCCTGGCATTGCCAGAGGAGATGTATATAATTTGCCTCTGGGGCATTGCATTTAGGGCACTGGGATGAGTTGCACCTATTCACGCGGTGTAATCTCAGTGGGGTTAGGTGGAGTCTATGAATGATCTTGCATTGTATCAATCTGTCTCTAGTTGAGACAAGATAATCGTAGGCTCTATCCGTGGCTTCATCCCAATCATCATCGTCTATCTCTGGAAAGTCTCTCTGCCACATTGTGTGGGCTCTTTTGAAGGGGGACTTAACTGCCGAGAGGAGGAGCGCATACAGGGTTGTACTGGGCTTTTTGTTTGAGGGGTTTTGAAGAGTTAGTTCTATATTGGATGTGGTCAATCGTGGTTCAGTTTCCCCGAATTGTGCCCGGAGGGCGTGTTGCAGTTGGAGATACCATGGAAGTATTGTTTGGGTTTGTGAGTGCCTATATTGGTCTCTTGGGGTACAATAAACATTTAACAATAGAATTAGGGGTAGAGTTCCAGCCTCTGCCATTTCATGATGACCAGGGACCTCTAGCACCAACAGGTGTGATCAAGTATAATAACTTTCTGCCTTCAAACAACTAGTCAAGGGCCCCACAGAGATCCAAGCTTGATCGGTTTTGCTTAAAGCTAATGATCCTGCCTTATCTCTCCATGTCAAGTTTAAATGAGTAAATAGATATTATACTGTATAAGGCTCCATATGGCGCAGTATCTTTAGACCCATCTGTAAATGATGAACTCTGGGCTGCCTCAGTTTATTAGAACAATTCAGTTGAAAATGCAGATGATGTCAATTCCCATGAAAGATCAAGCATCATCGCAATATAACCAGGCATGTAAAATATGTTTGTTAAACTCTATAATTGATTTGGTTTGTGGATCAAAAGGTCCCGGATGCTTCACAGCACACAACGAGATTTGGCTCTGTCTCTGCCCGTCACCGGGAGTCAAGCAGAGGAAACATGAAGGCCCATGGTCAATTTCAAGGCAATGTATCAAGACAGTCATGGGTTGGATCAGCCGGCGTTTGATTCATCAAGATGTCGCATTCTTTTAGGAATGCCCTGATTTTCCCATTGTAGGGCAAGCGGTTTACATCCTCAGTGTTCAAAATGGGGGCAGTCAGGGATTCTAAGATAGGAAAACAACTTCTCATAAGGTTATAAGTACAAATAATAGGCAATAATAATGTTCTCTATGGAAAATGCTCTACAGGTGTCATCTACTGCCCACCACTGATCTGGTAGGTCCCAGTCTACTTACTTGGCACCACTATTATTCCAATAAATTGGGTTCATTACATATAGTACAGCTCTTATAATCACGAGTGACCTAATTAATATCTGGTGATCCAACAAAATAGTTTCAGTACTGTCCAAGTTTAGAGTCGGTTTTGGCTTCCAAACAATAAAAATAACCAACTGTGGCTTTTTTATTCTTTTTTATTTAAGATGCTTCCTTATACCCCGGGCTGAAGTGGTCTGTTTGATGCATAGACCGAAAGAAATTCATCTGTTCTGACATCTGCGGAATTGCGCAAGAGGTTAAACTCCAGGCCACGAGATGTTACATGATAAAATGCACACCAGGCTTCCAATCATTACTAAAAACAGGATCTGAGATATTGCTTATATTAAACACAAATAGGACATTTTTTTGTCATTTCTGGGCTGCGGATATGGCTCACCAAGCTCTGATTTAGTGCATTATTCACTATATGAGATAAGTAATGAACTCGCTCATTTCTGTTTATGCCAATGATTGACCTTAAGGTCCCCATACACGGGCCAATTGTAGCTGCTCATATTGGTCCCTTGGACCGTTTCGGTAGCCTATCGTGCCGTGTAGGGGAAACAACGACTGGCCTGCCCGACCGATATCGGCCGGATATCGATCAGGCAGGTTAAAAAATTGGGGACCACAACGGCTCGTTGATGCAGTCCCTGAACCGCCTGTGCCTATTCCAGTCGTTATAATTCGATCATTTGGCCCCAGGGCCAAACGACTGAATTAGCCTAAATTCCCCCGATATCGCCCACCCATAGGTGGGGATATCGGGAAAAGATCTGCTCACTTGGCAACCTCGCCAGGCAAGCGGATCTTTACATGTATGGCCACCTTTAGTCTCCCTCATCTTCCTCCATCGTCTCTTTGCCACCTTACTTTCTCCTGTCACCTTGTCATATTCTGCCTCCCTTAGGGAGAAGAGAAATCACAACTGGGACTATTTAATTCATCAGGAACAGCTGCCTAAGATTGCTCATAACATAAAAAGAGGAGCATAGGTACTAAGTTCCGTAAGGCTTAGGCTTAGAGAGGGTCCAGAGAAGGACAACTAAGCTGGTAACGGGTATGGAAAGTCTCAGTTATGAAGAAAGACTGGCCAAGTTGGGTCTGTTTACACTTGGGAAGAGGCGCTTAAGGGGGGACATGATAACTATGTATAAATATATAAGGGGATCATATAATAACCTCTTTAATGTTTTATTTACCAGTAGGTCCTTCCAACGGACACGAGGGCACCCACTCCGTTTAGAAGAAGGGAGGTTCCATTTAAATATTCGGAAAGGATTTGTTACTGTGAGAGCTGTGAGGTTGTGGGATTCCCTCCCCGAATCAAGGTGATTGGGTGTACAAGTTGAGTCAGGGACTGGTCCGATTGCCATCTTGGAGTCAGGAAGGAATTTTTTCCCCTCTGCGGCAAATTAGAGAGGCTTCAGATGGGGTTTTTTGCCTTCCTCTGGATCAACTTGTAGTTAGGCAGGTTATATATAGGCATTATGGTTGAACGTGATGGAGGTACGTCCTTTTTCAACCCAACTTACTATGTTACTATGTTACTATGTAGCATAGTTGGCCTTTGATTGATCATGTTCTGGTCGCAATATCAGTATTTTGTGCCACATACTTAACTGTATTTTCCCATCAGAGTAAGGTTACACCCCTCAATGTTGAGGACTTTTAAGTTAATGCAAACCATTGAGGTCTGAATCTCAGTCCTGAATTTTTTTTAAAAAAAAGGGAAAAAAGAATAAATCACATGGAAGTGCCAAGAACAAATGTATCAGTTACGGAGACAGAGGCGCAGATTAAACATATTTTCTCCCAAACGGTTGACATGTAGATCTCACACGGCGCAACTCAACTGTTCCAAAGTGGTGTCGGGAGGAGGATTTATGCTTCGGTATCTGAATTGTGACATTTTTATTCATTTTGAAATGAAAGGAGGATCTGGATGTTTTTCCTCCCTGTATTTATCCCAGAATGTAAATGTGAAATCAGACGGTTGCCATGTAAAGTGCAAGGAATCCAAGTGAGGGGCAATACAGTTTCACAATTGAGCATGAATCTTGAAGGACTATTTCTGTGACCCACTCACTCCCAGTGTGGATATTTATTGCAGTAGCATCCTTGACTGAGTCTGCTGTGGGAACTCCCAGCCATAGGACTATCAGCCCCCTCTTCTGTGGTCCTCAACATATTGGGTAGGTACCTGCTCCAGAAGATCAGGAAGTCATATAGACCCTGTGCCACCACATTCATGCTCTCCTTCTTCTAGTCTAACTCTGACCTTCCTCCTAGCTATCATTGGAACTTTCTGCTATCCTCTGATTGTTATGAAACTAACTAAGCTCAAGATGGTGGCATCCCCGACAGACGTCTGGCATGGTGTTTGGGTTTTCCCAAAACCATGCCATGCCTATATTGCTTCCCTTGGTTGTAGGAAGGGCAGTGTGCTCAACTCTTGATTTTGCCTTCCTCTGTGCAGCCAGAATAAGACCCCTATAATCAAGCACCACCCTAAGGGATGGCCCTTAGGCAAACCAAGGGGTTGGTATTTCTAATCTCAGCCTTTAGGAGGTAGTACTGAAGCATCAAGCACTCAAATACAGTAGTGGGCAGAACTGCTACAAGGACAAGTACAACTGCCCCCTACCAAAAGTAGTGCAGAAAGAGAAAACCAAAGCCCCTAGAACAGTGATCCTCACCTAGTGGAAACATGTTAGTCACCAACCCTTTGTATGTTGCCCCCAGTGGCCTGAAGGAAGGTTCTTATTTTTAAGTTCCTGGCTTGCAGGCCAGTTTTAGTTGCAATAAAACCAGGTGTAACTGCCAAACAGAGCCTTCTGTAGGCTGCCAGTCCATAAAGGGGCGACCAAATAGC
Source organism: Xenopus tropicalis (assembly GCF_000004195.4). Classification (NCBI taxonomy): domain Eukaryota; kingdom Metazoa; phylum Chordata; class Amphibia; order Anura; family Pipidae; genus Xenopus; species Xenopus tropicalis. The sequence continues at coordinate 14,826,160 of NC_030677.2, read as the reverse complement.
CAACCATAGCCCTTATTTGGCACCCCCAGGAACATTTTTCATGTTTGTGTTGCTCTTTTTACGTTTCAATGTGGCTCGTGGGTAAAAAAAAGGTTGGAGATCCCTGCCCTAGAAGGCACTGTCACATAAACAAAAAGAGGATTACACAAGTACTGGGAGTTTACTCAAATGGTACAGCACCAACAGTAAGCCCTGATATACCCAACAACAAGTACTGGGAGGTTTACTCAGATGGTACAGCTCCAAGAGCAAGCCCTGATATACCCAACAACATCCCCACAGGACACAAAGAAGCACTGAATAAAAGCACAGTTCATCAATATAACAACCCTTTAATGGGGTGCTCTGCAGAAAGAACATTCATTGCTGTCTCACCAAATTACAGGAAGGAAAACATTAACATTCCCCAATTAAAGCAAGATTAAGCTCTAAAACACTGCCACTTTGGGGAAAACCCAAACACCATGCCTAATCTGTGAGGCATGCCACCATCTTGAGCTTCGTTAGTTTCATAACAATCAGAGGAAAGCAGGAAGTTCCAGTGATAGCTAGGAGGAAGGTCAGAATTAGACTAGAAGAAGGAGAGAATTAATGTGGTGGCACAGGGCCTATATGACTTCCTGATCTTCTGAAGCAGGTATCTACCCAATAAGTCGAGGACCACAGAAGAGGGGGCTGATAGTCCTGTGGCTGGGAGTTCCCACAGTAGACTCAGTCAAAGATGCTACTGCAATAAATATCCACACTGGGAGTGAGTGGGTCCCAGAAATAGTCCTTCAAGATTCATGCTCAATTGTAAAACCATATTGGTAGACTGAAGGGCACCAGTGGAGCCAGTGTGTTGTATCAAACTTTAATATTCCAGTACAAAATCGTGTATCTTAGATTTTCTCAAGCTTAAAAGGGAAGCCCTTGTTAGAGATTTAATACCCCTAAGAGCATTGTGGGAATGGTGTCAATGTTCCTTCTTAGTTACAAGTAAACCCTGCATGCAAACAGTATTCAAATAACCCCTGATGTTCTCAGGGCTGCTCTGATGAGCCTGCTAACGAGGTGCTGTAATGACTAATTGTATCCAAAGGGCTCGCGTTTGTTTACCGAGTATGGGAAGTATTTAATATCAGTGCATGAGAAAGGCTCTTGCCAAGGAAACCGGATTGAGCAATTCATGTTGTTTTAGTTTAAAACAAATTCCCCTTGATCGTATCGAATGTGAGCACGAGTTCTGCAGGGTGCAAGATACGCCTCAGGGCGAAGGGTGGAGGGGTGTCTAATGGGGGGGAATATTATCTGAAACACGCAGGTGGTTCCCAGGTCTCTGAAAGTAGACTTGGACCGTTGACAATACCCGGATAAACTTACTTCCAGTATAGAAATGCAGTTTTCTGCCCACAACTCTATCCCAGCCCTAGGAAGGGATTCTGTGTATGAACAGAAGGAAAGGCACCACCAATAGTCCATGTTCTGCCAAAAAATTCCTCCAGTGGGATTGAAGAAATATATTTCAGTCCAAACAGAGCTTCTTGGCTTCTGAGTTCTGCATGGGATGTTAGCCTTGGGGGGGTGGATCAACCCCAGGACTCTTGGGGTAGGGTTGCTCTACCCCAGGACTCTTAGGGTAGGGTTGCTCTACCCCAGGACTCTTAGGGTAGGGTTGCTCTACCCCAGGACTCTTAGGGTAGGGTTGCTCTACCGCAGAACTCTTAGGGTAGGGTTGCTCTACCCCAGGACTCTTAGGTTAGGGTTGCTCTACCCCAGGACTCTTAGGGTAGGGTTGCTCTACCCCAGGACTCTTAGAGTAGGGTTGCTCTACCGCAGAACTCTTAGGGTAGGGTTGCTCTACCCCAGGACTCTTATGTTAGGGTTGCTCTACCCCAGGACTCTTAGGGTAGGGTTGCTCTACCCCAGGACTCTTAGGGTAGGGTTGCTCTACCCCAGGACTCTTAGGGTAGGGTTGCTCTACCCCAGGACTCTTAGGGTAGGGTTGCTCTACCCCAGGACTCTTAGGGTAAGGTTGCTCTACCCCAGGACTCTTAGGGTAGGGTTGCTCTACCCCAGGACTCTTAGGGTAAGGTTGCTCTACCCCAGGACTCTTAGGGTAGGGTTGCTCTTACCCCAGGACTCTTAGGGTAGGGTTGCTCTACCCCAGGACTCTTAGGGTAAGGTTGCTCTACCCCAGGACTCTTAGGGTAGGGTTGCTCTACCCCAGGACTCTTAGGGTAGGGTTGCTCTACCCCAGGACTCTTAGGGTAAGGTTGCTCTACCCCAGGACTCTTAGGGTAGGGTTGCTCTACCCCAGGACTCTTAGGGTAGGGTTGCTCTACCCCAGGACTCTTAGGGTAAGGTTGCTCTACCCCAGGACTCTTAGGGTAGGGTTGCTCTACCCCAGGACTCTTAGGGTAGGGTTGCTCTACCCCAGGACTCTTAGGGTAGGGTTGCTCTACCCCAGGACTCTTACTGCAGCCCATGTATATTTAATATAACTATTTTTTCAACAGGGACCCGGTGAGAATATAGGTCACCTATGATTAAGAGTCAGATGCACACAAAATGTGTCAGGCTTCATGAGATGAGTAGAGTGTAAGCTCTTTTGGGCAGGGCTCTCTTCCCCTCCTGTATTGGTTATTGATTGCTTTATATGTTACTCTGTATGTCCAATGTATGAAACCCACTTATTGTACAGCGCTGCGGGGTATGTTGGCGCTTTATAAATAAATGTTAATAACAATAATGAGTGTATAATAAAGGTTTATTCTTGTTTAACTTTTGGAATGATCTGTTTTTGGATTTCCAGAGTGACTTTTTTCCTCTTTTTTGTCTTGAGAATATAGGTCACTATCACAAATATAAGCAGATGTAATACATAGAAAGGGCAGTGCATCCACACCAGGCACTTCATTGCCCACCTTCGTTCCATGCTCCCCTAAGACATGGCTGTTGTTTTTCAAGACCCATTGAGAAGAAAGAGCAAGGGACCATGTCGATACCTCCTGTCATTTTAGACGATGGGAATCTTTCCCAGCATCTTTTCTCACAAGTTCAAAAGATTGTGACGCCATGTATGAAATTAATTATCTATTTTGGAAGGAGCATAAATAAAAAAAACATGCTTAGTAGATTTATGCATTTTTCGCATCCACTTGAACCAGTGTAAGAAGGCTGCCCTATTACATAAGGAACTTGAGTTGGTAGATGCTCTAAGACTCTACGACTTAAGATCCCCATACACGTTAAGATCCGCTCGCTTGGCAACCTGCTCCCAATATCCCCACCTACGGGTGGGCGTTATCGGGCTAATGTAGGCCCTGGGGCCAAACTATCGAATTATAATGGCAGCAATGGGGCAGTCAGTTCGGGGACCGCATCAACGAGCCAATGTGCCAACTAAATCTTTTAACCTGCCCGACTGATATCTGGCCAATTCCAGGCCAGATATCGGTCGGGCATGACCCTCGTTCCTGCCCCTATATGGGCCGATTAGCTGTAGAATCTGTCCAAGGGACCCATATCAGCAGCTACAATTGGCCCGTACACAGCCACCTTTAGGGTAACATGTCCAATACATTCATATGTATGTTGTGCTTAAGTACGAAACGTGTAAGGCTTCACCAATAGGGTTATTCTACTTAATACTCATACTTACTTCATTTCCTGTGCTTATCTCTTCCTTATAACTGAGGGTCCAGGGATTTGCACCTTGGCTCCATGGGATTACTAGTGAGTGTATTACATTGAGCTTATCATTGATATCTAAATTGTTGCCATATGGACACTTTGTAAAGGGAAAACATTAAATATTTTGCTAGTTTATGGTGGAAACTCCAGTGTGGGACATTAGGGCCAAAGGTACCATAGATTATTGGAATCAAAACACATTTATCTACTGTAAGTATCTAGATAAAAGAGAGTACAAAATACTCTGATATAGAGATAGGCATGAAGTCAATTATGACCGAGGTTCAATAAATTATCTCCTTACTCAATTCCAGATTGTCCCATAGAGCCAAATGCTCTAGTGAAGTCTATGGGAAAGAAACTGGACCTAAATTAGGAGAAAAGTTTTCTCTACTCAAATTAAATCTCGCCATAAGGAAATTGGACCTGCTGGAAGGCAATGTAGGAGATTCCCTACTGGAGATACAGTCAAGTTATGGAAATCCCAACAGAGAGTCATCGTTCATTGTTGGGGTTCACAATGGGGTTGTTTGATGTCTAGCAAAAACAATATAGCATATAGAATGTAATTATCAGTACAGGTATATTTAGGACCCGTTATCCAGAATGCTCGGGACCAAGGGTATTCCGGATAAGGGGTCTTTCTGTAATTTGGATCTCCATACCTTAAGTCTACTAAATAATCAATAAAACATTAATTAAACGCAATAAGATTGTTCTGCCCCCAATAAGGGGTAATTATATCTTAGTTGGGATCAAGTACAGGTACTGTTTTATTATTACAGAGAAAAGGGAATCATTTAACCATTAAATAAACCCAATAGGGCTGTTCTGCCCCAATAAGGGGTAATTATATCTTAGTTGGGATCAAGTACAGGTACTGTTTTATTATTACAGAGAAAAGGGAATCATTTAACCATGAAATAAACCCAATAGGGCTGTTCTGCCCCCAATAAGGGGTAATTATATCTTAGTTGGGATCAAGTACAGGTACTGTTTTATTATTACAGAGAAAAGGGAATCATTTAACCATGAAATAAACCCAATAGGGCTGTTCTGCCCCAATAAGGGGTAATTATATCTTAGTTGGGATCAAGTACAGGTACTGTTTTATTATTACAGAGAAAAGGGAATCATTTAACCATGAAATAAACCCAATAGGGCTGTTCTGCCCCAATAAGGGGTAATTATATCTTAGTTGGGATCAAGTACAGGTATTGTTTTATTATTACAGAGAAAAAGAAAATCAATTTTAAAATTCTGAATTATTTGATTAAAATGGAGTCTATGGGAGACGGGCTTTCCGTAATTCGGAACTTTCTGGATAATGGGTTTCCGGATAACGGATCCCATACCTGTATATATATTTAAGACTCCCGTGTCATTGATCCACTTTTACAGCACCGTTTTCGTCTCTCAGTGGAATTCACCAACGACGATTGGAATTCCCCAAGGCATGAGAGCTCAGAATATGAACAAACGTTGGTAGTGTTGCCCTTTCCTCAATGAAGCACATTGTTTTTCAAACGCAAATAACCCCGTTTTTTTTTGTTCTTTGATGGCCGTTTCCATTTAAAGGCCCCATTTGCAATAAAAATAAAATCACAGAAAAGCTTCTGATCAACCTTTTCCCGAGGGGACGTTACTGACGTTAAATCAAAGGCAATTTGGTCGGCCTGTTGATTTTAAACTGACGTCCCGACAATGCAACTGGATTTTGTAGGGAAGGGGGGGGGCAGCGAACATTTAAACATTGAGCAGAAGCCAAAATTACAGAAGCCAAAACATCTTCCTCCCTCGAAAATCCAAACAATCGCCGCAAACCACGGATAGAAGTCGGCGAAGCGAAATGATGACTTTGGCCCAGAATCTAAGGATATAATGTATGTATTTATTGACAAAGGGCTGTAACGGTGCCGGCACATTCAGGCGGAATAGGACTTAGCAGGAGAAAAACCGCGCGGTTTAAGTAATAAAGATATAGTTTGGGATGTTTCTATACGTGAGATCACTTCCTTCCAACATTTCCCACTGCAGATGCCTCATTTATCCACTTCCCGCTGACATGGAACATATTTCATTTCCATTTCTTGCTTTTCTTTTTTTTACGGTAAATTTTAGCTAAAAGAAAAAAATTCCGGCAGAATTTTTCTTTATTAGTTTCCATTTTTTATCGCAAAAAACTTTCTTTCTTCTTCGTCCGTTCCATGTCAGTACGCACGGGCAGTATTGCCCCCACAGCTAGGAGGTAGGACCTATATACCAAAGCCAATCAAAATTAGCCCTTACCTATAAGACCATGTGACTTCCTCCTCACCACTGTTATTTTTTGTCCTACTGAACAGGAGGTAGGATCTCCCTCCTCACCATTTTGTGATTTCACAGTTTGATTTTTCTTTTGTTTTTGTCATTTTATTTTTTACCTCTGTGTATACATAGAGGGATGATTCCCAGGTAATGGAGAAGATTTTACCTGATGCCCCAATAAGTAAAGTAATCAAACTTTCACCTATTGGGAAGAAATGCAGGTGTGGGCATACCCATGGCCCTAGCCTTGTGCTAAAATAGCCCCCTGCTCTATTCCCATGTATGCACAGTATGCAAACAGCTGCTTAGTGGGAAAGTATACAGGCGTGGGTATTTCCACATTCCTGCCTGTGATCAATTGAGTCTCCTTTTTCCTATGGTGTTTTGAGCCTTTGAAGACATTTCGGACTAAAGGGCCATGGGTATGGATATGGGCTAGTGATAACTAAGCCTGAATCTGGTGAGTAGGAACCTTCAGTCTCCACTGTGTGTATGAAATGCTCAGGGCACTGAGAGGCCTGGATACTAATGAGCTAATTATGTACCTCAGCTGAAGGCTGTCTGGGTTCTTGTGGGAGTTTCCATGCTGCTGACTACTCACTGCTAGTGATGGGCGAAAAGTTTCGCCAGGCATGGATTCGCGGCGAATTTCTGCGTTTCGCCATTGGCGGATTGTTTCGCAAAACGTCCAAAAATTGTCGAAACAATAGCGCGCGACAAAATAATAGCCGTGGGCGACGAAACAAGAGCTGCGCGACGAAACAAGAGCCGCGCGCGACGAAACAATAGCCGTGCGCGACGAAACAATAGCCGTGCGACAAAATAATAGCTGCGGGCGACGAAATAATAGCCGAGCGACAAAACAAGAGCCGCGGGCGACGAAACAAGAGCCGCGGGACGAAACAAGAGCCGCGGGCGACGAAACAAGAGCCACGCGCAACGAAACAAGAGCCGCGGACGACGAAACAAGAGCCGCGGACGACGAAACAAGAGCCGCGCGACGAAACAATAGCCGCGCGAATAGCCGCGGGCGACGAAACAAGAGCCGCGGGCGACGAAACAATAGCCGCGCGACAAAACAATAGCCGCGGGAGACGAAACAATAGCCGCGCGACAAAATAATAGCCGCGGGCGACAATTTTTTTTGTTGTACGACAGATTCGCTCATCACTACTCACTGCTATCTGGTAAGGTGTAAGTGCTCCTTTAGGGCACTTTGCTATTGATATCTTTAGTGTTTTTACTTTAAGCCTGAGTCCTCTGTGCAGACACAGCAGGTATGGGTGCAGGTATGTGTGCAGGTATGGGTGCTCATTTACACCAGGTGCTTCCCAAGACTATTCTAGGAGTTGCACTGCTGTAGCAGTATGGTATCTCCTTTTCTTACGGGGAGTCTGCACCTTATAACCAGCCTTTCTCCAGGGTTCTGACTGGAGTTTGCATTTTGCCTACAAGCCAATTTTATCCTGTAAGGTGTTTGTGTGCTTCTAGGCCTCCTTGCTATTGCTGTTTCATATTGTTAGCCTTTCCTGGTGAGTCGAGTCTGCCATGCAAACTCTGCAGGTATTGGGGCTCATTATTACACTGGGTACATCCAGACTGGCTGGGAGTTGCACTGCTGTAGCAGTATGGTATCTCCTTTTCTCGCAGGGAGTCTGAACCTAATAACCAACCTTTCTCCTTGGTTCTGACTGGAGTTTGCATTTTGCCTACAAGCCAATTTTATCCTGTAAGGTGTTTCGGACTCTGCAGGTATGGGAGTTCATTATTACACCAGGTGTGCCCAGACTGGCTGGGAGTTGCACTGCTGTAGCAGTATGGTATCTCCTTTTCTCACAGGGAGTCTGAACCTTATAACCAGTCTTTCCCCAGGGTTCTGACTGGAGTTTGCCTTTACCTACAAGCCAGTGTTATCTTGTTAGGTGCCTGTATGCTTCTTGGGCTCCTTGTTATTGCTATTTCATATATGTAGAATTCCTTGTGAGTCAAATCTACTGTGCAGACACGGCAGGTATAGCAGCTCTTATTTCATCAGGGGCTTCCTGGTTTAACTGGGGTTTCTGCTGTGGCAGTGTTGTACCTTTTCCTGCTTATTTTATTTCTGCAGGCCCTGGTTGGGTCTTTGGCTTAAAAGGCAGTCTTTTCCTACCAGGTATGAACAGAGTTGTAGTTCAACAACTCCTTTTTCTTTCTGGTGTGTTTACAGGTATATTTCTGTCTGCTAGCATGATAGGAGCCAACATTAGTAAATGTTTGATTGCTCTGTGACTGTCATTTTGCATGACTGCCGGCTTGTGCTATGACCTTTGCTTACGTGCCTGTTGGTCGTTGTCCTGGTTATGGCCTTTGGTCAGCGTGACCGCTGTTCTTGGTCCCTGTTAGCCAGTTTTTTGCTATGTCTCTGGCTTGCATGACTGATGTTCCTTGTTTTGGGCTCTGCCTGTGTGCCTGTTGACCCTGGCCGTGATTATGGTTTTTGGCTTGCTTGGCCGTTGGTTCTGTCTATGGCCTTTGCCTCACTTGGCTGCAGTTCCTGCTTATGGCCTCCGGCTCATCTGTCTACTGCCTCTGACCCCTGGCATCAGACTTTCTGCTATAGCCTTGACTTGCTTGGCTGCTGGTCCTTTTCATGGACTTTGCCTTGTGTGTCTGTTGGCCCTGATTATGGTCTTTGGCTTGCTTGGCTGTTGATTCTGTCTATGGCCTTTGCCTAACTTGGCTGCAGTTTCTGCTTATGGCCTCGAGCTCATCTGTCTACTGCCTCTAACCCCTGGTGTCAGACTTTCTGCTATAGCCTTGGCTTGCTTGGCTGCCGGTCCTTGTCATGGACTTTGCCTTGTGTGCCTGTTGGCCCAGATTACGGTCTTTGGCTTGCTTGGCTGTTAGGTCTGTTTATGGCTTTTGTTGCCCTTGGCTGTGGTTCCGGGTTATGGCCTTTGGCTTGCTTTGCTACTGCCTCTCACCCCTGGCAGCAGAATTTTTGCTATAGGCTTGCCTGCTGGTCCTTGTTTTGGACTCTGGCTTGCTTGCCTGCTGGTCCTTGTTGGCTTGAGTGGCCACTGGTCCTTGGTTTGGCAGTTTTCTTTGCTTGGTCGCTGGCCCTGGTTCTGGCCTTAACTCACTTGGCTGCTTCTTCCATTCTGGCTTTTAGCTCACTTGCCCGCTGGTTCTGTCTTCTGGTTTGCTTGGCCGTTTTTCCCAGTTCTGTCCTTTGGCTTGCTCGGCAGTGGGATCTGATTTTGGCCTTTGGCTTGCTTGCCCATTGGTTCCAGTTTTGACCTTTGGCTCGCTTGGACATTAGTTTAGTCTTTGACTTGCTTGTCCATTGGTTCAGACCTTTGGCTCTGGTTTCAGCCTTTTGGCTCTGTTTTGGGCCTTAGTTTGCTTGGCCATTGACTCTGGTTTTGGCCATTGGCTCCAGTTTTGGCCATTGGCTCCAGTTTTGACCTTTTGGCTCACTTACCCATTGGTTTTGGCCTTTGGCTGGTGTGACCGTTTGCCCGGTTCTGGTCTTTGGCTTGCTTGGCCATTGGCTCTGATTCTGGCCTTTGGCTTGCTTGGCTCTGGTTCTGGCCTTTGGCTTGCTTGGCCGCTTGGCTCTGGTTCTGGCCTTTGGCTTGCTTGGCCGCTTGGCTCTGGTTCTGGCCTTTGGCTTGCTTGGCCGCTTGGCTCTGGCCTTTGGCTTGCTTGACTCTGGCCTTTGGCTTGCTTGGCCTTTGGCTCTGGTTCTGGCCTTTTGGCTCAGGTTTTGACCTTTGGCTTAATTGGCCTTTTGGCTCTGTTTTTGGCCTTCAGCTTGCTTGGCCATTGGCTCAGGTTTTGGCCATTGGCTCCAGTTTTGACTTTTTGGCTTGCTTGCCCATTGGTTTTGGCCTTTGGCTTGCTTGGCTGTTGGCTCTGTTTCTGGCCTTTGGCTTGCTTGGCCGTTGGCTCTAGTTCTGGCCTTTGGCTTGCTTGGCATTTGACCAGTTTTGGCCTTTGGTCCTGGTTTGTGGCTCATTTGACCCCGGTTTTAGCCTTGGTTTGCTTGCCAACTTGCCCTGTTTTCTGTCCTTTGGCTCCCAGGTAGACTGGCCCTGGTTAGGAGCTTAGGCTCATAGGATGCTGGCAATTGTTTATGAGGCTGCCAGTTTTGGTGTGCTCCTTGGCGCAGGTGGCTGCTGGCCTTGGCTTAGTCCTTGGCGTATATGGTTGCCAGTCATGCTGTGGTCCTTGGTGCAGGCATGTGGTTGGCTGCCTTTGATATGGTCTTTGGTTCATGTCATGGTGGGCCTTGGCGCTTGCGGCTGTCTACCTTAGCTGCTTTCTTGGCATGTGTGGGTGCTTGTTTTTCAACTTGTATTCCACTCCTTACTAGCAGTGGCTAGTTTGGGGAGCGGTTTCTTTGCAGTTACAGTATCTGAACAGTCCATCAGTGGTTGCAGTGTCATGTATTGCAAGCACAGCGCTAGTTTTTTGCTATTGCTTGTGTGTTAGCTGTCTTTCACTCTGGGCTCTTGCATGCAGGGATGGCAGCTGGCGTGTTCTCCAGTGCTTTGCTTGACATGTCCACCGCTGCTTTCTGGCAGGGTGTTGGTTTGTCCGCTGGTTGTTTAGCATGCATAGTATATGGCGCTTCTGACTTTCATGCAGGGTGGCTAGATGGTACATTGAGTATGGGCTGGCTGTGCACCAGTCGTTCCATGCATGTTTTCCAGTTGATTCCAGTCATGTTTTACTGGTTAGCTGATCTTCCATCTGCAGGTCGTGTACAGTTCCTAAACCTGGCCCTAACATTGCTGGTTAGGTAGCCTCTCAAGGTTGGTAACTACAGTGAGTGGTAGGAAGTTGGGTTTCAGCCTGTCATGCTCTGTTACAGGCTGGAGTCCCTAGCTTGTTTGTGCCATAGGGGGGCTTGATGGCTAGTGTGCCCTTTCACTGTTCGTTGCTTCAGATCTGTGCTTGGATTATCTTTGGCTGATCTCTGGGGGTTGTTGAGTTTGACGGCTGTCAACACCAATTTAAGCTGATACCGGTATGCTTTGGAGCTAGAGGCTTGTGTGTCAATTATTTTTCTAGGGCCCCAGGTTAGTGCTAAGGATCGGGGGCATAGAGGCAGCTGTAGCGGATAATGCATCAGAGTTGTGGTTAACTGGTCGGTTGCTGCGGGGCTGGTAACACCAGTGAACTGCCCAGTGTCAGTTATGATTGTGACCATTTTCTTCTTGTTGGCAGAGGATCCTCCCGAGCCGGGCTTGGATGTTTATGGCAACCATAGTGTGGAAATCCCTCTGGTCCCTGAGAGGATTCTTGTAGCCGGGAATGGTCCGTTTTTTCTTGTGATGCTTGATTTGTTTTTAGCATCTGTTGATATTATTGTTCCCACCCCTTATATTTTAGGGGCATGGCTTGGTAGATCCCATGCGTACTGACATGGAAGGGACGAAGAAGAAAATGAGAATTTCTCTTACCTCTTATCGTAAATTCCATTTCTTCTAGTCCCGACATGTCAGTATGGGGTTTCCCATCCCAATTATTTGCTTCTTGTATTGCTTGGCAAATGTATAACAGTGGTGAGGTCACATGGTCTTATAGGTAAGGGCTAATTTTGATTGGCTTTGGTATATAGGTCCTACCTCCTAGCTGTGGGGGCAATACTGCCCGTGCGTACTGACATGTCGGGACTAGAAGAAATGGAATTTACGATAAGAGGTAAGAGAAATTCTCATTTTCATTCTGACAAGTCCATAGTTAGTGATGAGCGAATTTTTTCGGCAGGTATGGATTGGCTGCGAATTTCCCCGTTTCGGCATTGGCGAATTGTTTAGCAGAAAATTGGGCACGGTCGCATCAAAAAAAGGGAGCTGACGTTTGCAAAAAAAGTGAGCAGTCGAGTCAAATCAGGCGCGGTCGCGCCAAAAAAGGGAGCGGTTGCGTCAAAAAAGGGGAGCAGTTGAGTCAAATCAGGCGCGGTTGTGTCAAAAAAGGGTGCGGCCACATCAAAATTGGGCGCGGTCGCGGCAAAAAAAGCGCGGGCGACAGAAAAAATAGCCGCGGGTGACAAAAAAAACACACGACAAATGCGCTTCGCAAATTTTATGGCGAAACGAAACGGGACAGATTCGCTCATCACTATCCATAGTATGAAACTGGGTTTTCACTGGACCAGCTCAGCTTTTCCATCCCTCTGCATAGAGAGATATCCGAGATTTGCTGCACCATGGTGATGAACAAATGGAAGGGTTAGTCTCTGTTCTGCCCTGCATGCTGAATTGGGGGCAGGTTGGGGACATTTTGGAGCAATATTCTTGGGGTGGAATTTCTCCATTTTGCCATTGACGAATTGTTACGCCAAACTCCGGCAAAAATTTGATACGAAAAAAATTTTGTTGTGCATCAAAAATGGGCGTAAAATTAAAAAAGTTGGGCCTGAGAAAAACATCTGCGTTTCGTGAATTTTTCTGAATAGGGACAGATTCGTTCAACACTATAAGGACATTAGTATAATGTTGGCTTAGTTATGAATGACACAAAAATGTATTTTTTTCATACTTAATCTCATTTGTGGAATCTGCTTACATGGAGGGTAATGAGAGAATCATTGGTGGGGTTGGACACAATCAGTAGTAACTGTCCCCCCCCTTCCACGAGTAGCTCAGAGAGAGGGTAATGAGAGAATCATTGGTGGCATCAGACACAATCAGTAGTAACTGCCCCCCTTCATGAGGTTGTAGAGTAGCTCAGATAGAGAATAATGAGAGAATCATTGGTGGCATCAGACTCAATCAGTAGTAACTGCCCCCCTTCATGAGGTTGTAGAGTAGCTCAGATAGAGAATAATGAGAGAATCATTGGTGGCATCAGACTCAATCAGTAGTAACTGCCCCCCTTCATGAGGTTGTAGAGTAGCTCAGATAGAGAATAATGAGAGAATCATTGGTGGGGTCGAACACAATTAGTAGTAACTGCTCCCCTCCATGAAGTTGTAGAGTAGCTTAGATAGAGAATAATGAGAGAATCATTGGTGGGGTCGAACACAATTAGTAGTAACTGCTCCCCTCCATGAGGTTGCAGAGTAGCTCAGACAGAGAATAATGAGAGAATCATTGGTGGGGTCGGACACAATAAGTAGTAACTGTTCCCCTCCATGAGGTTGCAGAGTAGCTCAGACAGAGAATAATGAGAGAATCATTGGTGGGGTCTGACACAATAAGTAGTAACTGTTCCCCTCCATGAGGTTGCAGAGTAGCTCAGGCAGAGAATAATGAGAGAATCATTGGTGGGGTCGGACACAATCAGTAGTAACTGTCTCCCTCCATGAGGTTGTAGAGTAGCTCAGATAGAGAATAATGAGGGAATCATTGGTGGGGTTTGGACACAATAAGTAGTAACTGTTCCCCTCCATGAGGTTGCAGAGTAGCTCAGACAGAGAATAATGAGAGAATCATTGGTGGGGTCGGACACAATAAGTAGTAACTGTTCCCCTCCATGAGGTTGCAGAGTAGCTCAGGCAGAGAATAATGAGAGAATCATTGGTGGGGTCGGACACAATCAGTAGTAACTGTCTCCCTCCATGAGGTTGTAGAGTAGGTTGTAGAGTATTTTTAGAAAGACTGAACTATTAGTTGGCTGAACGTGATTGTTGAGATGGACATGGCAGTAAAATCTCTGTAACACGGAATACAAAGTTGCCACCTTATTCCCTAATTCCGTGCTCAGGGATTTCACAGAGCCCTAATTATAAAGTGCGCTGCATTCCCAGACAAATCAATCACCGCCAACAACTCGATTCATCTTGTCCAAAGCCGTGCAATAAACGCTGCTACCGTCTGTGTCTACAAACTAGAAGACTTCCTCTCCCTCCGTTCCTATAATAGCGCAATCTTCCTGGCTCCATTCAGCCCAAGGCCCTATGTATTTTCCTTGCGTTCTGACATTTACAACTACTTAAGGGCCATTTTAGGTTTCATTTCCGCATTGCGGAAGGCGGCACGGAGCCCACTTTCCTAGGGGCTGCCATGTCTGTCCTCGTCTGGTGGCGTATTTAGCCTTTTGACAATGCGTTGAGCACAGCGGGCCTTCGCTAGCCTCCAGCGTGTTGATCTAACTGCACCTGACCTTAACATTACAGTCGGCTCAGAGTCTACAATTATTTGAAGGCCTGGGTCTAAGAAAGGAGAAACAATAAATTTACAGGGGTTGGTGGGGGGGGGGGGGTTGGTGCTCGTTGCCTTTCCCAAGACTGAAACTTCAGGAAGCTTGCTAATTGCTTCTTGAATTACCCCACTGTTACAGACACTAGCAATGTGGCCATTCTGTGCATTTATGGTTCCACGGGCTTCCTGCCATCTGCTTCCAATTTTGCTTCTCCTCAGTTTCCTCGTGTGTCCTACTGACCTTTTACCTGTTTGGAGGTGAAAATAATAACATAAGCTGACACGTCTCTGCATCCCTCTGGTTTTGCTTGTTTCTACCAATAAATCTTTTCAGTCTCCACGTAGGATTATCCCTGACAGCTTTGCTGTAACTCCAAGCAAAGCAAACGTCATTGGGATGGGGATCTGTTGCCTAAAGACCCCATCATCGCTTTCAGTTCTACATTCAATTACTTTGTACGGTTTCCTACAGAGCTGCTTTTGTTTCTGTTGATGCAAAGTTGTCATGTTTCCATTGTTGCTCATCTGTTCCCTTCCAAGGCATAAACACAAAAGTGCCTACAGTGTTAGTATTTTGTGGCAACATTTTTATATAGGGCAGTGGCTCTTTCTGCCCGTGACCTCCACCTGATCCCCCCCACCACTCTGTCACTCTGGTGACATCAGATTAGTAAAGTGGTGATGACATGGTAGGTCATCTCCACTTGACCGGCCTGATGTCACCAGAGTGGTAGGTCATCACTGCTTGACCAACTTGATCCAACCCTACCACTCTTATGACATCAGGTCAGATAAGTGGAGATGACATGGTAGGTCATCACCTCTTGACTTACCTGATCCAACCCTAGCACTCTTATGACATCAGGTCGGATCAGAGGAGATGACATGGTATGTCAATCAAGTGGTGATGACATGGTAGGTCATCTCCACTTGACCGGCCTGATGTCATCAGAGTGGTAGGTCACCACTATTTGACCAACTTGATCCGACCCTACCACTCTTATGACATCAGGTCGGATCAGTGGAGATGACATGGTAGGTCATCTCCACTTGACCGACCTGATGTAACCAGAGTGGTAGGTCATCCCTACTTGACCAACTTGATCCAACCCTACCACTCTTATGACATCAAGTCGGATAAGTGGAGATGACATGGTAGGTCATCACCTCTTGACTGACCTGATCCAACCCTACCACTCTTACGACATCAGGTCGGATCAGTGGAGATGACATGGTATGTCAATCAAGTGGTAGGTCACCACTATTTGACCAACTTGATCCGACCCTACCACTCTTATGACATCAGGTCGGATCAGTGGAGATGACATGGTAGGTCATCTCCACTTGACCGACCTGATGTAACCAGAGTGGTAGGTCATCCCTACTTGACCAACTTGATCCAACCCTACCACTCTTATGACATCAAGTCGGATAAGTGGAGATGACATGGTAGGTCATCACCTCTTGACTGACCTGATCCAACCCTACCACTCTTACGACATCAGGTCGGATCAGTGGAGATGACATGGTATGTCAATCAAGTGGTAGGTCACCACTATTTGACCAACTTGATCCAACCCTACCACTCTTATGACATCAGGTTGGATCAGTGGAGATGACATGGTATGTCAATCAAGTGGTGATGACATGGTAGGTCATCTCCACTTGACCGGCCTGATGTCACCAGAGTGGTAGGTCACCACTATTTGACCAACTTGATCCAACCCTACCACTCTTATGACATCAGGTCGGATAAGTGGAGATGACATGGTAGGTCATCATGTCTTGACTGACTTGATCCAACCCTTCCACTCTTACAACATCAGGTCGGATCAGTGGAGATGACATGGTATGTCAATCAAGTGGTAGGTCACCACTATTTGACCAACTTGATCCAACCCTACCACTCTTATGACATCAGGTCGGATCATTGGAGATGACATGGTATGTCAATCAAGTGGTGATGACATAGTAGGTCATCTCCACTTGACTGACCTGATGTAACCAGAGTGGTAGGTCATGCCTACTTGACCAACTTGATCCAACCCTACCACTCTTATGATATCAGGTCGGATCAGTGGAGATGACATGGCAGGTCATCTCCACTTGACCAACCTGACGTCACCAGCGTGGTAGGGGTGGATCAGGTCAGTGAAGTCACGATAACATGGTAGGTTGGATAGAAATATAGCGGGTTGGGTCAGGATGTGTTTAGGTCAGACATAAATCACTATACAGTATATATAAATAAGACAGTGATAATAAAAACAAACGGAGCATCAAAGATCTTACAATCTATCAGTTTTTTTAGTGTTTGACAAAATTTTACAAAGTTCTTGGAAATTTATTTGGCTCCATATTGGTAAATGTTATAATTCATAGAACTACTTGCTTACAGAATTTCCCTCAATTCTAAAGACAGGATTTTTCCCTAAAGACGAGGCATCTGTTACCCTTACTGAACCAGGGACTGAGCTCTACACACATACAGAAGGCAATTATGAAAAACAGAAGCAAAATCAAATCTCATTACGTGCCCCTTTGGGTTCAGCAATGTCATGGCGTAAGTCCCATTCAGCCTTGTTCTCTAACCAAACAATGTGCTTTGAAGGAACCTGAGCCCCACAGCTGTATTTTTTTAGCTATAAATGCTGCAGTTCATGACCCAGTGGGCAGATTTGAGCGTAGGAGAAATTCCACAGCCAGCCGGGATGTTAGGAAGAAAAAAAACCACACTCCGGACTCGTCTATGTCGGCAGTATTCCTTCAAGGCTGTGGCCTTTCAACGTGAACCATCACCTATACTTGGCTTTCAATGACCTGGGGTGGCAGGCAGGGGATTAAAAGGGAAAACTAGAGCTAAAAAAGAATTTTATTAAATAAAAGAGCTGTTTTTATGACAAAATATATGAAGAAATTCCTATTAATTTTTCCAAACTGAGCATATTTGAGGCAGATTTTGTTCCACAAGGGGAGTCATTTTTTATTTTTATTTACAGAAAACGTAAGGACTGCACAATTTATTGTAGAATCCTTATACACTCATTAAATTGGTACCAGGGTTGGGCTGGGCCATCAGGAACCAGGATTAGTGATCGCCAGGCATGGATTCACAGCGAATTTCCGCATTTGACCATTGGCGAATTGTTTTGCAAAACTTCCGTGAAAATTCGCCGCAGAAAAATTCGTTGCGCGGAAATTTTTTTTGTTGCACGTCAAATTGGACGTGGGCGCATCAAAAAAGGCGCGGTGGCGACCAAAAAAAACACGGGCGACAAAAAAAATAGATGCGAGTGACAAAAAGAGACACAGGAGACAAAAAAACTGCGCTAATTTTTCGCCGTTTGTGAATTTTCTTGAAGTTTCGCGAATTTAATGGCGAAGCAAAATGGGACAAATTCGCTCATCACTAACCAGGATAACTCCTGGTGGGCCCTGACCTGGTTAGGCCCTGCCTAGTATTGCCACCTGTTCAGTTTTGACCCGGACAGCTCGGCTTTTGGTAGGCCTGTCTGGATCAAAACTGCCTACCCGGTTTTCCCAATTTGGAAAATCATCCATATCATAGCCCTGCCCCCATGATGGCAGCGGGCTTCCCCGTGACATCACTGCCCCACCCAGCGATATCACACCCCGCCTCCCTGCCCGGGGTTCCTGGGCATGAGAGGTGGCAAGCCAGCAGCCCTCAGCCACCACCATTCCGCTGCCGTGCGTTCCACTGTGGAAAGCACGGCCATCGTTCATTTTTCACAGCAAAGTAAGTAGTGGAGTGAAAGTGGTGGTGGCGGAGCGGGGAGTGGCAGTGGCTGGGTGGTGTGTTTGAGGAGGCTAAAACAAGACATTTACCACACAGATGCCTTCATTTTACCCCAGGGACAGCTCATTGTATAATAGCCCAGAACCCATGGCAGGATAAATGCAGAGGCAATCTCATGTAAAACACCTTGTAGGATAAATGTAGTGTTCATTTCATATACAATACCCCAGAGCAAATGGCAGGATAAATATAAATACAGTCCCAATTCAATATATATAATGCCCCCAGAACACCTAGCAGGATTACCGTAGTGCCAGTTCCATATATAATGCCCTTAGAACACATGGGAACACAATGCCCCCAAAACACACAGCAGTATAATTACAGTGTCAGTTTCATGTATAATAACCCCACAAAACCAGACAGAATACAAGCAGAGCCAATTGCTTACAATATAATAGCTACATGCTGTTAATTGTAGGTAATTCCACTGATGTTGATTTGGGTAAACTTATCCTTCATTAAACTCCATGTCTGTGTTGCAGGCTGTGAAAAAAACAGAAAATCGCTTATATTTCCTTGTGGGGGGGGGGGGGGGGGGTTGTTTGTCCATTAAGGTTCATGTGAGCTTTTGGTAAATCTGCAATTTCCATATTTTCCATCCCGATCTTCCACAGGAAAGGCCCACCTAAATTCCATTTTGCTACTGACAGCAACCCACCTTAAAGAAATGCTGCCACTATTTAGAAAAATATACTGTACAGGTATGGGATCCCTTATCCGGAAACCCGATATCCAGAAAGCTCCGAATTACGGAAAGCCTGTCTCCCATAGACTCCATTTTAATCAAATAATTTAGAATTTAAAAACTGATTTCCTTTTTCTCTGTAATAATAAAACAGTACCTGTACTTGATCCCAACTAAGATATAATTACCCCTTATTGGGGGCAGAACAGTCCTATTGGGTTTATTTAATGGTTAAATGATTCCCTTTTCTCTGTAATAATAAAACAGTACCTGTACTTGATCCCAACTAAGATATAATTACCCCTTATTGGGGCAGAACAGCCCTATTGGGTTTATTTAATGGTTAAATGATTCCCTTTTCTCTGTAATAATAAAACAGTACCTGTACTTGATCCCAACTAAGATATAATTACCCCTTATTGGGGGCAGAACAGCCCTATTGGGTTTATTTCATGGTTAAATGATTCCCTTTTCTCTGTAATAATAAAACTGTACCTGTACTTGATCCCAACTAAGATATAATTACCCCTTATTGGGGCAGAACAGCCCTATTGGGTTTATTTAATGGTTAAATGATTCCCCTTTTCTCTGTAATAATAAAACAGTACCTGTACTTGATCCCAACTAAGATATAATTACCCCTTATTGGGGCAGAACAGCCCTATTGGGTTTATTTCATGGTTAAATGATTCCCTTTTCTCTGTAATAATAAAACAGTACCTGTACTTGATCCCAACTAAGATATAATTACCCCTTATTGGGGGCAGAACAGCCCTATTGGGTTTATTTAATGGTTAAATGATTCCCTTTTCTCTGTAATAATAAAACAGTATCTGTACTTGATCCCAACTAAGATATAATTACCCTTATTGGGGCAGAACAGCCCTATTGGGTTTATTTAATATTTGATTGATTTTTTTAGCAGACTTAAGGATCCCAGAAAGACCCCTTATTCGGAGCACCCTTGGTCCTGAGCATTCTGGATAACGGGTCACATACCTGTATATATATTCTGGGTTTTTGTTTGTTTTTAGACAATTTTTAATAACATAATAATAATAATAATAATATAATAAAATAATAATAATATTTAGAGAATTGTTTTCATGGTGGTTTTCTTTGCCCAAGTGTCCCATTCCCCTTTTGTAACTTTTTGCACATTTTTTTTTATTTAAAAAAACACTATTTTTTTTTGGAAACTCTCTTTAAAAATTCCCAAATCCTCCCCCGCAATTCTCCGCGCCGTAGAACCCGCGCGGGTTCCTTCTGTATATTTTCCCAAGCCTGTGAAAGCAGGCCATAGATAGGACACATTTGTGCAATCTCAGCCCGGCACAGAGCAGCTATTTCTTGTCGAGGCGCTGATGATAGCGATCAGACGTTCGCTCGCTCTAGTAAAACATGTGCCACCCCCTTCCATTCTGGCTTCTTAAACAGGCTTTTATCTGCTTCCAGACACGCTGCCCTTGGGCCCGGCCAAAACCAACAGAAGTTCTTAGAAAAGTATTCATAGTGCAAAGTCCTCCATAAGTGGCTCCGTTGTCTCCTTATCGGCCGGATTGTGTTAGTGCGCGGGGACTGGAAATTTCATATCGTGCAGAAGAACTTTCCGCAACTAATGGGAGAGAAAGAATGCTCCGAAAAACCCACAGGCAACCACATTGTTTACAGTCGGGTTACCAAGGACTTGTTATTCTTAGTGCCGCGTTACAAGCAGAATTGGGGCTCGAGGCCTCAAGGTGAATGTGTTGGTGTTGGTCGTGTTTTCTTAACATCTGACGGGACCATTAGTGCCTCTGCTTAGTGTATCTGCGAATGGCACGGCCAATGGACCACCTATTGTGACACAGATTAATGCGTCATCTAATTGGAGGATGAGGGCTTCATCTGTACATGTCAAGGGAGACCCTCCAGCCCACATTAAGGCCGCTGCTTCAGGTGGGAAAGTGACAAAGTGCCGTGTTGAGTAACGGATCTGTAGACGGTGGCAGCGAGCAAAACCGCCCCGACTGTATGAGAGAGAGCAAAGGCAAAACGTTTGGTATCACATCTATTAAAAGGAACCCAGGGATTCCTCAGGGATTCCGCACGCTGGATTGGGTGTTGGAAAAACAAAGGGAGGTTTTGTCAAACTGTTTTTCTCTAACTCTAAAGGAAAGGAATGCACGTTCAAGCATGCCAAGGTCTTTGTTGGCCAACAGCTTAGCTCTCAATAAGATTGCATATAAAAAAATATACTGGTAAAAAAGTTGCCCCTTTATAGTTTCAAAGGTACCCAGCACTTACCCCAAATCCCCCCCTAACTGGCCTTCAGGCTGGGCCCCCTTAGCCCATAACAAGGTTACAGATATATAGAAACATTGGGGTAACAGTCACCCTGCTATAGTTCCAGGGGTACCCAGGGTACAAATAAGCACTCACCCCAAATCCCCCCTAACTGGCCTTCAGGCTGGGCCCCCTTAGCCCATAACAAGGTTACAGATATATAGAAACATTGGGGTAACAGTCACCCTGCTATAGTTCCAGGGGTACCCAGGGCACAAATAAGCACTCACCCCAAATCCCCCCTAACTGGCCTTCAGGCTGGGCCCCCTTAGCCCATAACAAGGTTACAGATATATAGAAACATTGGGGTAACAGTCACCCTGCTATAGTTCCAGGGGTACCCAGGGCACAAATAAGCACTCACCCCAAATCCCCCCCTAACTGGCCTTCAGGCTGGGCCCCCTTAGCCCATAACAAGGTTACAGATATATAGAAACATTGGGGTAACAGTCACCCCGCTATAGTTCCAGGGGTACCCAGGGCACAAATAAGCACTCACCCCAAATCCCCCCTAACTGGCCTTCAGGCTGGGCCCCCTTAGCCCATAACAAGGGTACAGATATATAGAAACATTGGGGTAACAGTCACCCCGCTATAGTTCCAGGGGTACCCAGGGCACAAATAAGCACTCACCCCAAATCCCCCCCTAACTGGCCTTCAGGCTGGGCCCCCTTAGCCCATAACAAGGGTACAGATATATAGAAACATTGGGGTAACAGTCACCCTGCTATAGTTCCAGGGGTACCCAGGGCACAAATAAGCACTCACCCCAAATCCCCCCCTAACTGGCCTTCAGGCTGGGCCCCCTTAGCCCATAACAAGGGTACAGATATATAGAAACATTGGGGTACCAGTCACCCCGCTATAGTTCCAGGGGTACCCAGGGCACAAATAAGCACTCACCCCAAATCCCCCCCTAACTGGCCTTCAGGCTGGGCCCCCTTAGCCCATAACAAGGTTACAGATATATAGAAACATTGGGGTAACAGTCACCCTGCTATAGTTCCAGGGGTACCCCGGGCACAAATAAGCACTCACCCCAAATCCCCCCTAACTGGCCTTCAGGCTGGGCCCCCTTAGCCCATAACAAGGTTACAGATATATAGAAACATTGGGGTAACAGTCACCCCACTATAGTTCCAGGGGTACCCAGGGAACAAATAAGCACTCACCCCAAATCCCCCCTAACTGGCCTTCAGGCTGGGCCCCCTTAGCCCATAACAAGGTTACAGATATATAGAAACATTGGGGTAACAGTCACCCTGCTATAGTTCCAGGGGTACCCAGGGCACAAATAAGCACTTACCCCAAATCCCCCCCCAACTGGCCTTCAGGCTGGGCCCCCTTAGCCCATAACAAGGTTACAGATATATAGAAACATTGGGGTAACAGTCACCCTGCTATAGTTCCAGGGGTACCCAGGGCACAAATAAGCACTCACCCCAAATCCCCCCCTAACTGGCCTTCAGGCTGGGCCCCCTTAGCCCATAACAAGGTTACAGATATATAGAAACATTGGGGTAACAGTCACCCCGCTATAGTTCCAGGGGTACCCAGGGCACAAATAAGCACTCACCCCAAATCCCCCCCTAACTGGCCTTCAGGCTGGGCCCCCTTAGCCCATAACAAGGTTACAGATATATAGAAACATTGGGGTAACAGTCACCCTGCTATAGTTCCAGGGGTACCCAGGGCACAAATAAGCACTCACCCCAAATCCTCCCCTAACTGGCCTTCAGGCTGGGCCCCCTTAGTGGACTAGGTGCCAAGCAACCCAAGAGGAATATGCCATGGCTGAGCATTGCCCAGGTGTGAGGCCTGCAGCGCCACCAGAAGTCTGACCAGTGTACTGACCAAGCTGCCTGAAGCCCTAAATGTAGCTCAGACTGGTAATGGAATTGTCTGCTCTTTTAAGCTGGATCAATGAGTGTGTCCTAGCGAGTAACCCACTAGTGGCAGGTTTATTAGCTGACAGTAAAAGCTTTTATCCCTCGGGGCTATGGTTCTTTGGGAAAGGTAGTAGGGTTTGAACTTTGTGCGCTGCCTTTACAATTTCCCTTGTGAAGTCTCGGAGGCTTCTGTCCCATTCACCGGATTTGGGTGAAACCTCCGTTGCTTTGGTTCCGTGGCTGCTTCCGTGTCAGATAATCCAGCCGCAATGTTGCTGGGTTTGTGTTGTTTCCTGGATACTGTTCTGTTTATTATAATGCCCATGTGCTGTCATATTGCTGACCCCTCATTATTCCATAATAAAGGTTCTTTCCATGGACCAATAATCCCGAGGGGGCAATATGAAAGTAAAGTAGAAAAAAAGTTTCCATATACTAAAATAATGGATTGACATAAATGAACAATTTTTTTTTTAATAAAAAGCACTAGAAGTAACATTTACTGGATGAATGTTTTGTTTCTGTAATTAATATTTACCTTTTTATTGTATATATTCTATATATTATAATGTTTTGTATCATAATATCACCATACTGCATAAAGCCAGAGAGAGGGCAGGGGCAGTTATTGCTTCCATTACATGGACAGGTTTGGCCCCACCTAATGCCAAATAAGACCCCCCCTCCCCAGGCAGCATTATGGGTGAGCTCATTAGCAACAAATGATGGGTTTCCTTTCTGTATTATAAGAGCAATAGACCTGGGAAAGCTAATTATGATTGGTTGCTATGGGTCAGGGGGCTAGAATGTTTTCTTCTTTTAATCAGATCCTGGTTCACATATTTTGGGTGGCTTTCAATAGAGCTGATATTAAAGGACATGTAAACCCCCCACAAAAAAAAAATTATCAGCCTTTTTTGTTCATACGTTAATCGTAAGGCTGCAGCATCCCCTAAATCACTGAGGATTCCTTCTCCTCCTCTGACCCACTCAGCCCCTCCCTTAGGAAATGATTTTGGCTCTTGGCTACTGAGCATGCTCATTTTTTCTCAACTCAGGTCACCAAACACACCCTCCAGTCTAGCAGCCAATGAAGAGATGGCATCACTGGTTCCTATAGAAACTCTGCTCTAGCTGTGCACTCTACTAGAGAAACATGTTTTTCTGCTAACCGCCTGTCCTGAGCTCAGCTTACCTATTACAGGGCTCAATCCAAACAAAACTTGTTATCAAAGTAATTTCTGCCTGTGTAAGCCTGCATTCTTGATTGCTTGAACTTTACAGCGCGCACAGAGGCCGCCGGGTGAAAATTTAGGAAAATGTGATGGTGTTGGTGAATGGAGGGGATATATGCAATACAACAGGTGTGGTTTGGGTGGGGGAGATGTGGCAGGAGAATATAGGGTTTACATGTCCTTTAAAGGGATCTGAATATGGTACCCTTTTTCTGCAACAGAAATATGTTCCAGCTTGTTTCAATAAAGGTGACCATACATGGTGGCAAGGTCGCCAAAAGAGCAGATCTTCTCCTAGTATGACTAGTATCCGAGTATGCCTTCCAGAAGTATTTCATAATGGCAAGTCCATCAGTTCTTGTTGCCAACGAGTGAACACTCCTACTTTATATAAATGAGGTGATTTAGTCAGTATTGATAAACCCTAATGACTGCCCTGGCTTCATGGCCCACCTCCATGATATGGTGCTACCAGAACTCAAAGCTTCATGGTTGAACATACAAATATTTATCTTTTGATTCTCAATTTTTTATTTCCATCTTTTCTAAAGTCAGGGTCATTGTTAGTAGAAGTAGGAAAATCGCCCACCAAAACATGATAGTCTATATTGGGTTTCTGAAGGTTTCGTTTTCAGTTGGAAGTCATAAAGGTTACCAAAGGTTCCTGAATTGCACGCCATGGAGAACACCTGCTGTGCTTCCTATTGATTCTGGATTTGGCCCCAGATGTGAATTCATTTCCATATCTCGGCTGCCTGAGAAATGGGAAATGGGATCAGAGCCTGTGGTTAGGCACTGGAGAGCAACAACTCAACAGCCCCCCGTCTGCGGTGTCAGCCAACACACTCACTTCAACAACAGTCACTTTGTACTTGCTCCATCAGACATCTTTGGAAAATTGTTGCTATAGTAATTAAAATGCAAACTGGATGAGGGCAAATACTAGGCTATTTGCTTAGGGATAGACAAGAAGGTTTGGGAAAAGTTCAGGCTACTACGCCATACATCCCTCAAATAACGACCCAGTGAAGAGCAAAGAGATAGCAAATCCATTTAGCAATGAGTTAGGTTGTGCAATCTTGACCTCACTTGACCTAAATATGAAATAAACAAATTTAGTGCATTCATTACCAATATTTCAACATCTGAAAATAGCCTAGAACTATTGAAGATTTAAGGAATTACCTTGGGTATTTTCACTAAGTTGGGTGAGTTTTTATAAGTAGCTTAGGGTGAAAAGGTTTGAAACATGGGTTATCATATTATTAACCATACATTTTATGACTTTCTCATATGTATATATATATATGTGGACATTAATATCTGGCTCAGATAAGTAAATAGCACAGTAGATGTGGTAAAAGTCATAGCAGGAAGACAATAAAATCCACCCCTTTCAGTTTTTCCCAACCAGGGATCATTTCAGTGTGCCACTGCATTTTCACTTTTATATCTTCTATGTTTCCGGTGCTTCTGCTCCTCAACCACCATGTGTTGGGTGGTGTTGGTTTTCCCAGAAAACTTTTCACAGTCACACAATGAGTGCAAGTACATGTGCAAGTAGGGGAACTTAGGGATGTAGGACCTTGAGCCTCTAGAGCCTAATTTCCAGAGTAAAGATGGCCATACACGGGCAGGTTCAGCTGCCGATTTGGGTCCTTCAGACTGATTTGGCAGCTTATTTGCCCATGTACGGGACCACCTGACGATATCTGGCCTAAAAGTGTCCAGATCTTGATCAGGCAGGTTTGATTTTCCATTGGATCGGGGACCACGTCAGCTCATGGATGCAGTCCTCAGTCCGACCTATGCCCATCATTTTTATTCGAATTAGCCCGATATCACCCACCTTAGCTGAGCATATTGGTAGAAGATTTACTCATTTGGCGACTTCACCAAACAAGTGGATGGCAATGTGTATGGCCTCATTAAGAGAATCTCTTTAATAGATTGGGAAAAGAGTTGTCAAGCCTGTAGAGAAGACCAACAAGTAGTTAACAACAAAAATAGTAGTCATTATAATAGTGCTTCATGAACACAAAACTTCCTTGAAATATACCACACTAAGCAATTCAAGAAGCCCAACAAGATCACTTGCAGATAAAAAGCTGGTCCTGCAAAGATATCTGAGCAATTCATAAAGGGTCTACCAGTGTTAAGTGAGGACTCTTGGATTAGAACAATCTCTGCATGGTCAAAATAGTCCTGTTTATAGCTTGTGGTCCAACTGTGTCTAAGTATAGTATGCCTGCCCGCTGAGGGGGTACAGGCAGCTCCCAGAGGGTAATGTTGTCTGATTCATGTTGATGTAGAGCCATCTCCCTAAGGATGCCCCTTAGGTCACCAACATATTGGTCAGGGCCCCCTAACTCATAAAAAGGTTAGAGATATATGGAAACATTGCTGTATCATTCATTCAGCCATATTTCCAACAATATCTCACCATAAATATAGTCATCTAGGAGTATTTAGAAAAGCAAATTGTCATTCTCCCTAAATCTTATCTAAAGTGTCTTTTGTGGTGGGCCCCAGCCACTGTGCACCATCCCTGAGAGTGTAGATCATGTTCCTTCAAAGAAGATGTTGCTCCCAGTGGCCTCAAAGTAGGTGCTTATTTCTGAATTCCTGGCTTGAAGACAAGTTTTAGTTGCATTAAAACCATGAGTAGTGCCAAAGACAGAGCTTCATGTAGGCTGCCATTCTACATAGGGGCTACAAATAGCCAATTAAAGCCCATATTTGGCACCCCAGGTTCGTTTTAAATGCTTGTGTTGCTCTCCAGCTTTTTTTTTTTTCATTTGAATACGGCTCAAGGGTAAACAAAGTTTGGGGACCCCCATCTTAGAGTATTAAACATACTGTTTGGAAGTAGAGTGTCTAATCCCCAAGGAAATAGAGTGTACAAACATTGTAGAGAGTATTGTATTTCCTGTTTTACTGCCACCGCTGAACCATTGTATCATTTTAACAAAATGGCGACCATACCCAGGACTATTCACAGTATCTTGGCTTGGGATTTTAGCTCAACCAATCGACTACAACCATCATAATAAAACAAGGATGCTCGAAATTTTATATTTTATAATATTTCTGGCACATTCATATTTGGAACAGCCTAATTCATAGACATA
Organism: Xenopus tropicalis; assembly: GCF_000004195.4. Classification (NCBI taxonomy): domain Eukaryota; kingdom Metazoa; phylum Chordata; class Amphibia; order Anura; family Pipidae; genus Xenopus; species Xenopus tropicalis. The sequence continues at coordinate 14,798,958 of NC_030677.2, read as the reverse complement.
TGCCTTAGAATTTCTACTTACTAAAGGGCCCATTTACTAACCCTTGGATTTTTTTTTCCAATTTGAATTTTTAAAGCTAAAAGTCCCAGAAAAAGTCACAACTTTTTCAAGATTTACTATTCCAAATGGATAAAAATCCGAATCCAGCAATTCGCCAGCTAAAACTTGCTGAGATCATGTAGAAGTCAATGAAAGATGTCCCTTCTATTTCCTGAAAGACCCTTCCTTTGCCAAGATTTTGGATTTTTGACGCTGGTTTTTCTGCAACAATTTGAAAAAATGTAAGTTTTTGGAGCGACAAATCGGAAAAGTCACACTTTTTCCCTGCACTGACTTTTTCAGTTCGAATTTTTGAATAAATATCAGACATTTGTGGGAGTTTAGTCAAATTTTTAAAACCAAAAATGGTAAATCTGCCCCTATATGACCAATTTTTTTTTTATAAATGTTTTCTGAATTTAAAAAAATATTTAATTCCAAAAAGTTGAATTTTTTGGTAGTCAAGAGGGTTAATAAAATTTAAAAAAATAAAATCAGACATTTTTTATTTCCTTTTATTATGGAAGTCTATAAAATTGCCATATTGAGTATTTCATTATCTCAAAATACACAATATTCATTGTTTTATAAATTTGAAAAAAATATGTAATTCCAAAAAGTTGAATTTTTTGGGTAGTCAAGAGGGTTAATAAAATTTAAAAAATAAAATCGTACATTTTTATTTTTTTTCCTTTTATTATGGAAGTCTATAAAATTGCCATATTGAGTATTTCATTATCTCAAAGTGCACAATATTAATTGTTTTATGAATGTTTTCTGAATTTAAAAAAATATTTAATTCCAAAAATTTTAATTTTTTTGGGTAGTCAAGAGGGTTAATAAAATTAAAAAAATAAAATCAGACATTTTTTATTTCCTTTTATTATGGAAGTCTATAAAATTGCCATATTGAGTATTTCATTCTCTCAAAATACACAATATTCATTGTTTTATAAATTTGAAAAAAATATGTAATTCCAAAAAGTTGAATTTTTTGGGTAGTCAAGAGGGTTAATAAAATTTAAAAAATAAAATCGTACATTTTTATTTTTTTTCCTTTTATTATGGAAGTCTATAAAATTGCCATATTGAGTATTTCATTATCTCAAAGTGCACAATATTAATTGTTTTATGAATGTTTTCTGAATTTAAAAAAATATTTAATTCCAAAAATTTTAATTTTTTTGGGTAGTCAAGAGGGTTAATAAAATTAAAAAAATAAAATCAGACATTTTTTATTTCCTTTTATTATGGAAGTCTATAAAATTGCCATATTGAGTATTTCATTATCTCAAAATACACAATATTCATTGTTTTATAAATTTGAAAAAAATATGTAATTCCAAAAAGTTGAATTTTTTGGGTAGTCAAGAGGGTTAATAAAATTTAAAAAATAAAATCGTACATTTTTATTTTTTTTTTCCTTTTATTATGGAAGTCTATAAAATTGCCATATTGAGTATTTCATTATCTCAAAGTGCACAATATTAATTGTTTTATGAATGTTTTCTGAATTTAAAAAAATATTTAATTCCAAAAATTTGAATTTTTTTGGTAGTCAAGAGGGTTAATAAAATTAAAAAAATAAAATCAGACATTTTTTATTTCCTTTTATTATGGAAGTCTATAAAATTGCCATATTGAGTATTTCATTATCTCAAAATACACAATATTCATTGTTTTATAAATTTGAAAAAAATATGTAATTCCAAAAAGTTGAATTTTTTGGGTAGTCAAGAGGGTTAATAAAATTAAAAAAATAAAATCGTACATTTTTATTTTTTTTTCCTTTTATTATGGAAGTCTATAAAATTGCCATATTGAGTATTTCATTATCTCAAAGTGCACAATATTAATTGTTTTATGAATGTTTTATGAAGTTAAAAAATATGTAATTCCAAAAATTTGAATTTTTTTGGTAGTCAAAAAGGTTAATAAAATTAAAAAAAAATAAAATCAGACATTTTTTATTTTTTTTCCTTTTACTATGGAAGTCTATAAAATTGCCATATTGAGTATTTTATTATTTTAAAATGCACAATATTCATTGTTTTGTGAATGTTTTATCAATTTGAAAAAAAATATAATTCCAAAAATTTAAATTTTTTTGGTAGTCAAGAGGGTAAATAAAATTAAAAAAATAAAATATTTTTTTTCCTTTTATTATGGAAGTCTATAAAATTGCCATATTGAGTATTTTATTATCTCAAAATGCACAATATTCATTGTTTTGTGAATGTTTTATGAATTTGAAAAAAAATATAATTCCAAAAAGTTTAATTTTTTTGGTAGTCAAGAGGGTTAATAAAATAAAAAAAATCAGACATTTTTTATTTTTTCTCCTTTTATTATGGAAGTGTATAAAATTGCCATATTGAGTATTTCATTATCTCAAAATGAACAGTATTAATTGTTTTATGAATGTTTTATGAATTTAAAAATGTCATTCCAAAAAGTTGAATTTTTTGGTAGACAAGAGGGATAATAAAATAAAAAAATAAAATCAGACATTTTTTTTCTTTTTATTATGGAAGTCTATAAAATTGCCATATTGAGTATTTTATTATCTCGAAATACACAATATTCATTGTTTTATGAATTTAAAAAATATGTAATTCCAAAAAGTTAAATTTTTTGGTAGTCAAGAGGGTTAATAAAATTAAAAAAAAAATAAAATCAGACATTTTTTATTTTATTTTTTTCCTTTTATTATGGAAGTCTATAAAATTGCCATATTGAGTATTTCATTATCTCAAAATGCACAATATTAATTGTTTTATGAATGTTTTCTGAATTTAAAAAAATATTTAATTCCAAAAATTTGAATTTTTTGGTAGTCAAGAGGGTTAATAAAATTAAAAAAATAAAATCAGACATTTTTTATTTCCTTTTATTATGGAAGTCTATAAAATTGCCATATTGAGTATTTCATTATCTCAAAATGAACAGTATTAATTGTTTTATGAATGTTTTATGAATTTAAAAAATGTCATTCCAAAAAGTTGAATTTTTTGGTAGACAAGAGGGATAATAAAATAAAAAAATGAAATAAAATCAGAAATTTTTTTTCTTTTTATTATGAAAGTCTATAAAATTGCCATATTGAGTATTTTATTATCTCAAAATACACAATATTCATTGTTTTATGAATTTAAAAAATTTGTAATTCCAAAAAGTTAAATTTTTTGGTAGTCAAGAGGGTTAATAAAATTAAAAAAATAAAATCAGACATTTTTTATTTTAGTTTTTTCCTTTTATTATGGAAGTCTATAAAATTGCCATATTGAGTATTTCATTATCTCAAAATGCATAATATTAATTGTTTTATGAAATTAAAAAAATATGTAATTCTAAAAAGTTGAATTTTTTGGTAGCCAAGAGGGATAATAAAATAAAAAAAATGAAATAAGATCAGACATTTTTTTATTTTTTTTCCTTTTATTATGGAAGTCTATAAAATTGCCATATTGAGTATTTCATTATCTCAAAATACACAATATTCATTTAATATAGGACACATAACATTACATACATACATCATAAACCACATTATTGAAAAAAGTAAGACGTCCACGCGGCACCATTGTATAAGAGAAAAAAAAACACAAGTGCTTCTCTTAATATTACAAATGACAGCGATATAAACATTAATATTTGAACCATGTTTACAAATAAAGTACAATTCATATTTTACTAAATAACATTATTTAACAGCAAAAGAAAAAAAAACACTTTATACTAAATATCTATTTGAAATATAACAAAAATAGCACTTACTATCGTCTATAAAGTCGAACAAAAAAAAAAAATAACAAATGAATTTCAGCGACGGTCGTATATAAAATAATATAGTGAATTTGTCCGATATGGGACTGCACTAAAACAAATTCTGACATTCAAAGTGCTTTTTCTGCAAATCTATTGCAGGACGCTTTTATATATCTTTTTTTTTTCTTTCTTTTTTTTTCAACTCAAGTTATACGGTAAGGAATGGCGTTTGAAGCGTTGTGTGGGAGAATTTCTGAGACAGTTCCCTGCTAAGTAAATATTTTTTTATTTTATTAAGGGAAAGACCTGCGTGCTTTGATATCTATTGGCTTCAGAAGCACCTACGATGTAGGTTCAATATATATTTTAGACTTTTAGCAGATTCAGGGTGGTATGAACCATCTTGACCAGCTATTGTTCCACCACCAAGTTATTATGGAACATATGAGTCTCATTCCTACATTATGGTCCCAAGTTCTCATAGCCAGATGTTTGAGAGCTTCTGCTAGGTTGTCCTTCAAAACGTACTTGTCCAAGAATTGATGTAACCCACATTAGCATCTGATAATGATTTATTTGTCAAGACTTTTAGCAGATATAGGGCGGTATCACCCAGCTATTGTTCCACCATGATTCCACCAGGGTCCAAATAACAAGTTATTGTGGAACATAATTGTCATAATGTTGACTTACACCCATTTTCTAAAACTCTCAGTGTTATTAAAGGAAAGTTATGGAAGATATGAGCCTTGTTCCTACTTTATGGTCCCAAGTTCTCATAGCCAGATGTTTGAGAGCTTCTGCTAGGTTGTCCCTCAAAACGTACTTGCCCAAGAATTGATGTAACCCACTATAGAATCAGATAATGATTTATTTACCAAGACTTTTAGCAGATTCAGGGTGGTATGACCCATCTTGCCACCACGATTCCACCACCAAGTTATTATGGAACATAATTGTCATAATGTTGACTTACACCCATTTGCTAAATGGGTGTAATGGAAAGTTATGGAATACATGAGCCTCATTCCTACATTTTGGTCCCAAGTTCTCATAGCCAGATGTTTGAGAGTTTCTGCTAGGTTGTCCTTCAAAACATACTTGTCCAAGAATTGATGTAACCCACTTTAGCATGTGATAATGATTTATTTACCAAGACTTTTAGCAGATTCAGGGTGGTATGACCCATCTTGATCAGCTATTGTTCCACCATGATTCCACCAGGGAATAAATGACAAGGTATTGTGGAATATAGTTGTCATAATGTTGACCCATTTGCTAAGACTCTCAGTGTTTTGAATGGAAAGTAATGGAATATATGAGCCCCATTCCTACATTATGGCCCCAAGTTCTCATAGCCAGATGTTTGAGAGCTTCTGCTAGGTTGTCCCTCAACATTTACTAGTCCAAGAATTGATGTAACCCACTTTAGCATTTGAGAATGATTTATTTGTTATAAGACGCTTGGAAAACCATAATATCATGATTACGGAATACTGTAAGATTGTCCTTACGATATGTATTCAACTTCAACTTTTCAGTCAAGAGTTCTTGATAAAAACATATAATTTGCACAATAGTTTTACTGGTTGGTATCTGAGTCTGCCAATCAGGTGTACCTTGGTGGTTCAAGGTGGGTGGGAGTTTTCTCCACCAGCTAATGGAGCCATTGTGAATTCATACTCTTGCTTCCAAACACTGGGCCTTTATATACAACATACAGCAGGCTCGCTAGGTGCCCTAATTGTATTGCTAATAACTGTGTTATATTCCTCCAGGCTGCTGGAATATAATCAAGTAGCAATATGCAACATACTTTGAGGCAAGAGATACATACGTAAGTCTACCAAGGACTCCCATCTACTATAAAGTAAATAAATAGTATATAAATAATACACAGGGTAGCATAATGTTTGCACTCCAGTGACTGCTTAATTTTTATTCCCATTCATCATGGGGAATTTTTACTTATAGCTTACTTTTTTTTTGTACTATTTTATAGTTAGAAAATATTCACAAGGAAAGGAATCCAAGCTAGTTCTGACAAAAGACGTCTGAAAGGTACTTTCTTGGATAAAGGGGTATATACCATGTAATTGGTGTTACAATGCACTGCCCTCTTATGAAATACTTATGGGGTATAAAAATATCCTTCTTACTATATTGTCTATGCTTTGTACAGGGGAATCCCTATGTTGGCATAGATTTATGGTATCTCTCTGTACAGGCTATGAGCAAACTTAGGGGGCTGTTCCTGCTGAATTGTGCTTAGTACAGGGGAATCCCTATGTGCCATAGTTTTATGGTATCTCTCTGTACAGGCTATGGGCAAACTTAGGGGGCTGTTCCTGCTGAATTGTGCTTAGTACAGGGGAATCCCTATGTGCCATAGTTTTATGGTATCTCTCTGTACAGGCTATGAGCAAACTTAGGGGGCTGTTCCTGCTGAATTGTGCTTAGTACAGGGTTTACCTATATTGGCATGGATTCATGGTACCTATCACTGAAATCTAATGTGGACCCATTTAGAACCAAAATGTGACCCAGATATTCATCCAATGGGAAAGACAGTTTGTAATTCTGCTAAGCAAAGGTCATAAATAATTTACTTTTTCAATTTCAGCCTGCCCAATACTAGGGTCAATGACTACAGATGACACTGGAAGATGAACAAATAAGGTTCTGAACAAAAAAGACAAGAAACAAAAAGGTCGATATGAAAAAAGTACTATAAAAAGAAAATTCAATGAAATCAGATGAATCCCTATGAATTTAGGCAGTTTTGAGGGAATTTTGCTCAAATTTGAACATGGAAATCTTTTCTTGATTCAATATTTAGCTACAATTTTAGATGAAAAATGTAAATATTCTTGAAAAATAAAAAGAGTTCTATATGAATTTTGGCAATATGTGACATTTAGAATGGATGGGGGATTCAAAAGTTTTTTGGGGGGGTGGAGATTTTTGCTTGAATTTGAATTTGGAAATCCGAACTGGATTCTTTTCAATATGAGCACAACATTCTAGTTGATCAATTAAATATTTTGTAGAAAATATAAAAGAACTCATATGTTCCTCCTTGGGCAGTATATGACAGCTAGAAGGGATGCACCAAACCCCCATTAGATTGGGGGTTCAGCAGTTGTGTGGGGTTTCATACAATTCTGGTTTGGATTCATTTCAATACTTGACCAAACTTTTAATTGGATGATTGCCCTTCAACCGAAATCCAACAATCAAGAACATCGTCCAATCCAATTCAGAATGTATGTAGGCAATTTGTTGCCAAATAACATCAAGATTGTCATTGGCCAAACTCTTTCTGCTGAGTTGCTGCCAAAGGAATGTAAAACTCGGCACCAATGAAATCATCTTTACCCGCTTGACCATTCTGCCGGACAACTACATCATCTCTCAATTGTGAGCACCAACATCATTCCAGGAAAATGTCTTTTGGTTTGGTTGCCCGTAGAATTAGATTGAACCTAGACCTACATTGAACCTAGACATGATTTGATCATTCGGTCCAACCCTTTTGCTTTTACGGACACTGAAAAAATAAGTGGCGTCAACCATTTTGGAAACATTTCAAACTGAAGGTCAGCTTGCAGCGAGCGGAGCAGGCTGGGTTTGGATGGTCTACGTGTAAACTCTAGGCTTGTTTGCACCGTTTCAGCAGCACGCACAGATTACCGACCCGTCATACAGACATTTAATTCCCAAAGCTGTTAGATAAAGTAAGATAAGGCAGGCGTAGAAACAACAGGCAACCTGTTATCCCTGATGTATGTAACACTGTGATACCTCTACTAGAAGAAGGCCTTTTATATCGCTGGAACCACCTTAGAACAACAACTGCCCCCATTACACAATATTCTGGCCAATCAGCTAGGCAAAAAGAGTCATCTCTTCAGCAGGTCTTCTCCAGCAACAAGACTCCTAATGAAATCAACAAATCCAGTTTGTCTCTTGGTGAATATATGTTAATATACGTAAGCGTTCCACAGAGATAAGATTCATGGACTGGTGGCTGAGTATTGTAAGTTAGTATTGTAGATATAACTTTTTTTTTTTAGCATATTTGTCTGTGTGCTTATTTCCCATTTTGCCTTCACCCGAATGGAATTTGTTTTTTTTTAAAGCAGGTGGGATGAGTGCTACACAGTTGCCCCCAGCATTGCTTCTGTCTCTGTCATTATTTCGTTCTGATTGGAGTCAAGTCCAAAAAATCTAACTTTTAGTTCATCGGCTGGGTGGACCACAGGAACGGGCATGATTTTGGGAAAAGTCCTGGTGGCAAGCTCAAACCTGCTCATGCTGGCCAACTCGATTGCCAAGACCTTCAAGAAGAGCTTGGCCAAGTGTTTGCCCAAACAATTTCTTACCCCGCCACCGAATGGGAGGTAGTGGAACCTGCCGTCTTTATCCTCTGTGCGGTCCTGACCGAAGCGATCTGGATCAAAGACGTCAACATCCTTAAACACAGGAGCTGTGTCATGAGTGTCCCTGATGCTGTATAAAACACTCCAACCTTTGGGAATCTGGAAGCCCTAAACACAACCAGAAGACATTGTTCAATACAACCAACCTGACACCATTTTCTCAATGCAATTTATCAACTTGATTAATTCCAACTGTTCTTTGAGTTGTTGCATTTAATTCCAAGTTGGATAAAAATGTTTCTATGATGTAGTATACCATATAATTAGCTCCAAGTCATCTTTTGATATCTAATATTTAGTCAACAACTCCCTTGCCCAATAAAAAAGGTTCTTTGAGCCGTTTAGTAACAGTTTCAAGAATAACCAGGGTAGGAAATATGTATTCACCCAAAACCATAGACTAATTAACAAACTGGCCTTCCAGGTCTATTTAGTCTTGGCATTCTTATCAAATTACATCCTGATCTTTGGTATGGGCTTCCCTGGCCACTGTACTGGGGACCCTGCTGAAGGGAGACATAAATTTTGTGAGCCACTGTTCTAGAAGCATTTTTTTTTATCCATAACCTAGGACTTATCTTGGTTTTTGGCTTTGGAGCTTTAGCAGGTATTCCTTATAATTCCTATGATTTTACCCTCCTAATATGTCTCTACAAGGAACCCAATTGCCCTCTCCCAACAGAAAAGTCTATCATATTCTCTCGTACTTACATCTAGCTCAAAGGTCTGCAGCACAGTCCTGTAACCCCCGGATACCGGACTGAAAAGGCGGAGTATCTCTTTAATGACGCAGTCGAGGTAATGGAGGGAACTAATGGTCTCCACTCTCAGAGCACCCTCACAGACACAGCCGTTGTGCAGAATGCTGTTCCCTCGCAGTTCTTCCCGTAGTTTCTCCAGCACGGACGGGTGTTTGAGCAACTGCATGATGAGAGATGTGCTGGCACTGGCAGTCGTGGCATAAGCTGCAAATATCAGTTCCAACGTGCCATCCTGTAAAAGTTCAAACAATTATTATCAAGTATAAACGAAAAGCCCTGACACATCCAGCAATCCAAAAGCAATAAGGTCCAACCCTTCTCAAAGTCTCCTATCCATCTCAATAACCTGGTTCCTAACACATTGTGTCTACAAGTATATTGTGTTATCAGCTATATCATGTGACTGTAACGGAATTAGGTATAAGTGGGATCTCAAGGCAACATTTGGTTGTGTGACCTTGGTTGTGTCAAGATCCCAATAAAATCCCAATAAAATCAGCATATACATGTATGCTTTTGGTGTGTCCAGTCTGCATACCAGTGGTTGACTCTCAAGGCAAAAGAGTTGAGCACCATGATATTATTACAGGGTTTTCTTTTTAATTTATTTGTCATTTTCCATATGTGACTCTCTTATTAAGAGCTTCATGCTGGCCCTGGAGCTTTAGTATCACTTGCCATTGGTTACTTGGCTCTGATTCATGTGTCTGAGCCCTTCTTGAGGCAAGTCTAGTAGCTCTTATACCCTAGAACAAATGATGAACTTACATTTATGATATAAATCATTATTTCATGCTATTATCTCTCAACAGACAAGGAACCCTCTGATAGCATTTTGGTTCCTGAGTCCATGTGGGGATTCAGTTGGTCCTACTCCTCATAATATGGGTTCCAATGTGAACCATCAATGGTATGATGATAGTACTGACAATGCAACCATTGCAGTGTTTTGGCTCTGGTGTCTACAGAGATAATATTGGGCAGGATCCAAATACCAAATGTGTCTGTAGATCCCCTTTGGATTGAACACAAAGTAGACTGCATTGGAGTGAAGAATTACACTTTTTAGTAGGAATATTGACCCTGAATGATGCAATAAGATACAAAAACAAAACAAGCCTTGGACAATGTGACCAGGCAAAAAATCCCTAACCAGTTGGGGACCTTGTCAAAAAAATAAATATGGTCAGGTCTGCCGCTCTGATCTGAGGCTTTTGACATTTACCTTCAGCTCCTGCATGGTCAGCTCCTTCCCGTGTTCCTTCCCACTCTCGATCAGGATGTCCAAGGCATCAGCATAATCTTTGCCCTGAGTGTTCTGCAGTTTCTCTTGGATTGCCTTCTCCAGGCTCTTCAGTAGCATCTCTCGTGCTCGAATGCCCTGTTGCCAAAATAAAATTGAAAAATTCTCAAAAAAGAGCGATCATTATAATTATATTAGTAATGATAATAATACAGGTATGGGATCCTTTATCCTGAAAGTCATTATCCAGAAAGCTTTTAAATATGGAAAGGTCATCTCCCATAAGGTTTGAGGATAGTGCTTATTTGTGCCCTGGGTACCCCTGGAACTATAGCAGGGTGACTGTTACCCCAATGTTTCTATATATCTGTAACCTTGTTATGGGCTAAGGGGGCCCAGCCTGAAGGCCAGTTAGGGGGGGATTTGGGGTGAGTGCTTATTTGTGCCCTGGGTACCCCTGGAACTATAGCAGGGTGACTGTTACCCCAATGTTTCTATATATCTGTAACCTGGTTATGGGCTAAGGGGGCCCAGCCTGAAGGCCAGTTAGGGGGGATTTGGGGTGAGTGCTTATTTGTGCCCTGGGTACCCCTGGAACTATAGCAGGGTGACTGTTACCCCAATGTTTCTATATATCTGTATCCTTGTTATGGGCTAAGGGGGCCCAGCCTGAAGGCCAGTTAGGGGGAGATTTGGGGTGAGTGGGTATTTGTGCCCTGGGTACCCCTGGAACTATAGCAGGGTGACTGTTACCCCAATGTTTCTATATATGTGTAACCTTGTTATGGGCTAAGGGGGCCCAGCCTGAAGGCCAGTTAGGGGGGGATTTGGGGTGAGTGCTTATTTGTGCCCTGGGTACCCCTGGAACTATAGCAGGGTGACTCTTACCCCAATGTTTCTATATATCTGTAACCTTGTTATGGGCTAAGGGGGCCCAGCCTGAAGGCCAGTTAGGGGGGGATTTGGGGTGAGTGCTTATTTGTGCCCTGGGTACCCCTGGAACTATAGCAGGGTGACTCTTACCCCAATGTTTCTATATATCTGTAACCTTGTTATGGGCTAAGGGGGCCCAGCCTGAAGGCCAGTTAGGGGGGGATTTGGGATGAGTGCTTATTTGTGCCCTGGGTACCCCTGGAACTATAGCAGGGTGACTGTTACCCCAATGTTTCTATATATCTGTAACCTTGTTATAGGCTAAGGGGGCCCAGCCTGAAGGCCAGTTAGGGGGGGATTTGGGGTGAGTGCTTATTTGTGCCCTGGGTACCCCTGGAACTATAGCGGGGTGATTGTTACCCCAATGTTTCTATATATCTGTAACCTTGTTATGGGCTAAGGGGGCCCAGCCTGAAGGCCAGTTAGGGAGGGATTTGGGGTGAGTGCTTATTTGTGCCCTGGGTACCCCTGGAACTATAGCAGGGTGACTGTTACCCCAATGTTTCTATATATCTGTAACCTTGTTATGAGCTAAGGGGGCCCAGCCTGAAGGCCAGTTAGGGGGGGATTTGGGGTGAGTGCTTATTTGTGCCCTGGGTACCCCTGGAACTATAGCAGGGTGACTGTTACCCCAATGTTTCTATATATCTGTAACCTTGTTATGGGCTAAGGGGGCCCAGCCTGAAGGCCAGTTAGGGGGGATTTGGGGTGAGTGCTTATTTGTGCCCTGGGTACCCCTGGAACTATAGCGGGGTGACTGTTACCCCAATGTTTCTATATATCTGTAACCTTGTTATGGGCTAAGGGGGCCCAGCCTGAAGGCCAGTTAGGGGGGGATTTGGGGTGAGTGCTTATTTGTACCTTGGGTACCCCTGGAACTATAGCAGGGTGACTGTTACCCCAATATTTAACCATGTGTAACCATACACGTATTAGCAAAAAGGAGCCAAAATTAAAACAATCTGTTATATAGTATTATATTATGTATAAACTAAAATACCTGTAAAACGTAAATCAGTTAACACAGAGCACTGGGTAAATCCATAAAAGTCATATTTACACACAAAATAAATACCAGGAAAGAAATGTTATATTTAGTCATGCTATAAATATGCTCATATTCCATGGGACACGCTCGGCGAGTACAGACAGATTCTGTGTTTGTCTGGCGCAATACGAGCGAATAACAAGGAATTTTCTCTGTAAAATTATTTACGAGGCATCAGAAATTATACTGAATATTTTTCACTGCTCCCGCAGCCCTAAAACCCATGAAAATAACAGGTATTATTATTAACGTGAGCTCAGAAAAAATCGTTTTAGTATTCGTCTTAATCCCGAATTAAAAATGAATTGGTTTCACCGTTAGTCATCGATGGAAAACGGCCCAGAAAAGAAAATCAAATCTACTTTTCTCATGATATTTTTTTTTGTCTGTGAGAAACATCTCAGGACCATTTAGCGGCAGTTCTACTGGGGAAGACGGGAAGCTTTATATATATATATCTGGAGAATTACGGGATAAACAGTGGGGATGTTGGCAGCGGTTTGAAAGAAAAACAATATATATAAGTGTGTGTGTTTGTCTTCAAAGCCCAAATCGAGAATAACGGTAAATTACTAGAAGGATGAAAGCTCGGCCCATAAATTAAGAAGCACTAGAGAACGTCGGAGCAGATCCAGCGAGCCAACAAGATGGAGTGCCAAAGCCTCATGTCAAGCCTAAAGTCACTTTGGGACATATTTAATATTTAACCCAACCTTGACTAGCTGGATTTTTATTCAAGGAAATGCCAAATAAGAGACGTTACGGTATGGAGAAGGTTAATGTGAAATGTGAAGGTGGCAAAGCAGTGATCCTCAACCAGTGGCTCGGGGGCAACATGGTCCTCACCAACAGGGTCGGACTGGGGGATGCAGGGGCCCTGCAGGTGCCCCAGCCGCATCCCCTAACCCCCCCCCCAGGGGCTCCCCTAACCCCCCGCAGGGCCCCCGCCTGATGTCCTCCCCGAGCGTGAATAAATTGAACGCGTCAGGGGAGGAACAGTCAGTAGGGGGAGCGCCGGCAAAGTTTGGACTGGGCCGCTGGGGCCCACTAGGGCTGGGGCCCACCGGGATTTTTCCCGGTGTCCCGGCGGCCCAGTCCGACCCTGCTCACCAACCCCTTTGATGTTGCTTCCAGTGGCCCCAAAGTAGGTGCCCATTTTGACATTTCCACCCTGGAGGCAAGTTTTGGAAGCACCGAGACAGTTTTACCCCAATCAGAACCTCCTGCAGGCCAGCAGTCCACATGGGCCTTCCAAATAGCCAATCACAGCCCTTATTTGGCCTCCCCGAAGAACTTTCACCAACACTTTTTACATCTAAGTGTGGCTCACTAGTAAAAAAAAAGTTGGGGGTTCCCTGGCCTAGAGGAAAGCAGATCGTTGCCCCATTCTAATGAATTTCTAATGTTTTTAGCAAAGTCTGAACTCGATGGAGATGATCAATCAGGGACGAGAACCTAGTTAGCACTGGTGCTGGCTCGTGTAGTCAGGATCTGCTTGGCTTGTAATGATTGAATGTATTTATTTGGAGGCCCTCACAAGAAGACATGGATCACCTAAAACTGCAAGGATTACTGTATAATTTGGTCATCTGATCTATCAAGGAGAAACAGTCCAGTGCCTAGGCAAGAGGCTACTGCTAGATTGCCCCTAACTCAGGAATCCCCAACCTTTTTTACCTATGAGCCACATTCAAATGTAAAAAGACTTGGGGAGCAACACAAGCATAATACATGTTCCTGGGGGTGACAAATAAGGACTGTTATTGGCTATTTGGAAGCCCCTATAAGGACTGGCAGCCTACAGGAGGTTCTGTTTGGCAGTACATCTGTTTTTTATGCAACCAAAACTTGCCCCCAAGCCAGGAATTCAACAATAAGCACCTGTCTGAAGGCCACTAGGAGCAACATCCAAGGGGTTGGAGAGCAACATGTTGCTCACGAGCCACTGGTTGGGGACCATTGCCTAACTGAATGGAACCTGCATGTCCTGCTTTGGGGTCCCCAACCATCGGGCCAGGGACCGGTGCCGGGCCATGGGCTGTGCTAAACTGGGTCACCTCTGGTCCCAATTACCTGTGATCCCAACTTCATGACAACTACTATGCGAAGCCCAGGAAGTGTTCTACTGATTGCGAAAAGGACCAAAGCGTCAGCACTTAGGTGGGAGTAAGAAGAGCAAGGGGGCTGGGCACATCTAGTTGCAGGGAAACAAGCTAAGGCCTATACCCGCCACCTCTGGTCCTCGTAAAAATTGTTTTGCTTGAAACTGGTCCATGGTGCAAAAAAGGTTGGAGACCACTGTCCTGCTTAACTTTAAGGCCACCTGGAACTCTACTGAATAGGAAATAAATCAACCAAACAAATAGCAGAACTACTTAGACGATTCCCACTTGACTGTTTCACTCATTTAGAGACAAGTAAATAAAGTGAACCAATCAATCCACTACTATAGGGGCAAAAAAATTGGACACTGAGGCACAAACTGGTCCCAGCTGACTGTTTCAATTCCATCTTTCAAATGTTTAAATGTTTCTCCAATAGATTGTCCATCACGGCATTCAAGGGTATCCCAGATACAATTTTGTTGACCATCAAATAGAGTATGCCATGATCCACCATGAGATGTTAAGTCTCGTTCATGGCAAAGAAGGGACGCAGGATCATACCCAGTCCCTGATGACTTCTAGACAGGCTTTCGGTGTATCTAAACCCAGTTTTGTTATCATGGGAGTAATTCATTGTGGTGATATATCTTACCCTCCGGTAGCCGCTGAAAGGAACATCCACCGGCAATGAGAAGACGTTCTCCACAAACTGCTGAAAGACTTGGAAGAGCTGGCTCAGTTCCTCATCAGAAAGCCTGAAGCCGAGGAGAACTCGAATGGCCATACGGAAGGTCAACTTTTGTGCCTCGCAGTAGACATTGATGGACTCTGGGTTACTGCTCCAAACGCGTAGGGTGTCCTGGATGACTAGCTGTATTTTTGGAAGGTAGCTCTCCAGTGCTTCATGGCTAAAGATTTTTGAGAACACCTACAAAGAAAGAAAAGAAAATGGCAACATGAATGCGTGAAAGTTCTAGGTCAATTTACTGCATACACAGAACTTTCCTACAGCAGGAGTATATAGAGCCCACACACCTCCTTCTCTGTGTATTTATATCTATGGGATGCTTTTGGAAACACAGAAACATTGGAGCAAACATTTCCCCTGCTCAGAGAGATGAAAGGCTGGAAAGATAATTCCAGCGTGATACATACAGGATAGGTTAAGCCGTCGCAGTAATTCTAGATGAGGAGGTGAAATGAAAAATCCCTTGAAACTGGCTTTTTGCATTAAATAAAATACAAGCATTGCGCCCTCTTGTGTACATTTAAGGAATAACTCTACCGAGTGTTCTCATAATGACCTAATATTCCTGTCCGTACAGTAAAGCAGACCCCGTACCCCCCACTGAGACCTCCCAAACAGGTCAAGGCACTTTCAGATTCCCAGGCAGCGCAGAGAGGTTATGTTCTGCTGCCTGCCCCGGGCTGTGAAAGTACAGACGAGCTGGAACTGACACACACATCAGGTTTCAAATGGTCTAGAGCCAGCTGGGTTACAAGGAGTTAAACTTGAGCAGCCAATTTCAGTCCTATCTGTTCCACTAGCCTGCACACTTGGAAATGGCTTTAGACAGCCAGCAGTGCAAAAGGCTTCTCCTCCTGCTGTCCTACTGTAAGGCTATTGTATCTCCTACTGTATCTCCTACTGTATCTCCTACTGTAACTCCTACTGTATCTCCTACTGTAACTCCTACTGTAAATCCTACTGTAACTCCTACTGTATCTCCTACTGTAACTCCTACTGTATCTCCTACTGTAAATCCTACTGTAACTCCTACTGTATCTCCTACTGTAAGGCTATTGTATCTCCTACTGTATCTCCTACTGTATCTCCTACTGTAACTCCTACTGTAAATCCTACTGTAACTCCTACTGTATCTCCTACTGTAACTCCTACTGTATCTCCTACTGTAAATCCTACTGTAACTCCTACTGTATCTCCTACTGTAACTCCTACTGTATCTCCTACTGTATCTCCTACTGTAACTCCTACTGTATCTCCTACTGTAAATCCTACTGTAACTCCTACTGTTTCTCCTACTGTATCTCTTACTGTAATTCCTACTGTAACTCCTACTGTATCTCCTTCCTGTATCTCCTACTGAGGCTCCTACTGTATCTGCTACTGAGACTCCTACTGTGACTCCTACTGTAACTCCTACTGTATCTCCTACTATAACTCCTACTGTATCTACTACTGTAACTCCTACTATATCACCTACTATATCTCCTACTGTATCTCCTACTATAACTCCTACTGTATCTACTACTGTAACTCCTACTATATCTCCTACTGTATCTCCTACTGTAACTCCTACTGTATCTCCTACTGTAACTCCTACTGTATCTCCTACTGACTCCTACTGTAACTCCTACTGTATCTCCTACTGTAACTCCTACTGTATCTCCTACTATATCTCCTACTGTATCTCCTACTATAACTCCTACTGTAACTCCTACTGTAACTCCTACTGTAACTCCTACTGTGACTCCTACTGTGACTCCTACTGTATCTCCTACTGTATCTCCTACTGAGACTCCTACTGAGACTCCTACTGAGACTCCTACTGTGACTCCTACTGAGACTCCTACTGTATCTCCTACTGTAACTCCTACTGTAACTCCTACTGTATCTCTTACTGTAACTCCTACTGTGACTCCTACTGTAACTCCTACTGAGACTCCTACTGAGACTCCTACTGAGACTCCTACTGTATCTCCTACTGTAACTCCTACTGTATCTCCTACTGTAACTCCTACTGTGACTCCTACTGTAACTCCTACTGAGACTCCTACTGAGACTCCTACTGTATCTCCTACTGTAACTCCTACTGTATCTCCTACTGTAACTCCTACTGAGATTCCTACTGTAACTCCTACTGAGACTCCTACTGAGATTCCTACTGTAACTCCTACTGTATATCCTACTGTAAATCCTACTGTATCTCCTACTGTAAATCCTACTGTATCTCCTACTGTAACTCCTACTGTATCTCCTACTGTAAATCCTACTGTAGATCCTACTGTATCTCCTACTGTAACTCCTACTGTATCTCCTACTGTAAATCCTACTGTATCTCCTACTTTATCTCCTACTGTAACTCCTACTGTATCTCCTACTGTAACTCCTACTGTATCTCCTACTGTATATCCTACTGTAAATCCTACTGTATCTCCTACTATAACTCCTACTATATCTCCTACTGTATCTCCTACTGTAAATCCTACTGTATCTCCTACTGTAAATCCTACTGTATCTCCTACTGTAACTCCTACTTTAAATCCAACTGTAAATCATACTGTATCTCCTACTGTAACTCCTACTGTATCTTCTACTGTAACTCCTACTGTATCTCCTACTGTAACTCCTACTGTATCTTCTACTGTATCTTATCTTCTACTGTAACTCCTACTGTGACACCTACTGTATCTCCTACTGTAACTCCTACTGTATCTTCTACTGTAACTCCTACTGTATCTCCTACTGTAACTCCTACTGTATCTTCTACTGTATCTTATCTTCTACTGTAACTCCTACTGTGACACCTACTGTATCTCCTACTGTAAATCCTACTATAACTCCTACTGTATCTCCTACTGTAACTCCTACTGTAACTCCTACTGTATCTCCCAGCAGGACACAAAGCCAGGCAGCTTAGCACAAGTTCGCAATCTATTATTTATTGAGATTATGGGAAATGCAAAGCCTTGTGTGTTTGCCTGTCCTGCAAAGAAGGGGTCCTAATGAGCAACCATAATGAGCGTTCCTCCCCCCACCCCCTCAGTGGTACTATGTGTCGCAGTCACTTCCCTTCTCAGCCTGTGTCTGTGTTTAGCCCCTTCAGGGCAAGTTTGGCTCCTAAACTAACCCATATTAACCCAGATGTTTCCCCACACATGGCTATTAAAAAAAGATCCACTTCACACACATTAGGGTTTAATCAGGAGCCAAGACAACTGCAAAGTTGGATTATTTCAGTGTAACCCAGGCAAGTATTCAGCCATTTTTTCATCTGTGCAGCTGCTGCTTGGGGTGATTACTGCTCAATGGGAAGGCATTTTGTCCCTAATCACCCAAGTGGAAACCGAACAGGGGGATAAATACTGAGAATCACCCCTGGGTGCCATTGCTCTAGAGCAATCTATGCTAGGCACGGAGATACAGGGGAGAGGACCTGTGTAGTGGAATCTAGAAGGTAGCACCGCTCTGAACCAGAGATGAGGGACCCCCATACGCTGTTCATGGGAAGTTCCTGGGTGTCATGAAGGGTTTCCTCTCATTACAGCACAGAGATCCCTTTCCGCTTATTGCCCCGGGGAGCCCCGCGACACAGACATATGAGAAACCAGTTCTACAAAGAATACTGACATTCTCCCTCTTCTTTCATGACTTCATTCCGAGACAGAACCTTCACACCTAGAGCTTCTCCAGTGTCTGACAGGGCAGATTAACCTAAACCCCCTTCAACTCTGTCAGCCCCCAGGGGCAGGGAATCTCACGTTGTCTGCACTTGTTTTCTTTAGGTATTAACTTGTGGTGACGCACTACGAGCAAATGCAATGGGCCCTACATGCCAAGATTAGGTTGGGCAGTTTGGCAAGTTTTGATCATACTGCCCAATCCCCTGTCTGTGTATTTCACCGTGGGGTCGTATTTAGATTGCAATTGATTCAAACCCCCCCCCCCCAATCAACAGAACAATATTGGGTGGCGCCAGTCATACAGTATCTGTTAATGGGCCAAACAGCTTGATACCTTGGGGATCATGCAGTGTATGGCCACCTTCAGTAATGCAGCAATATGGGTTTTATAGGTACCCCGCCTAAAAAGCACAAGGAACCATTTTTTGGGTCCTGACCCAAGAACCCCCACTATAGAGACATAATAGCAATCCTACTGCTTTGGGAAACAATAAAACCCATTTATAAGCTGGTACACGTGCCTGAGTGATGTGGGGCACAGTAGCCCCGACCTCTGGCCTGAATCCCACATGGTTGCTGGGCTACTACCATTTATATAACCGTGCCCAACCTGGCTATCTGCTGCCAATAATATGGTAATATTGTTAGCCCTGAACTGCCCAGACCAGGGGGCCACACTACTATGGGGCCACACTACTATGGGGTCACACTACTATGGGGCCACACTACTATGGGGTCACACTACTATGGGGCCACACTACTATGGGGTCACACTACTATGGGGCCACACTACTATGGGGTCACACTACTATGGGGCCACACTACTATGGGGTCGCACTACTATGAGGCCACACTACTATGGAGCCTCACTACTATGGGGCCACACTACTATGGGGCCTCACTACTATGGGGTCACACTACTATGGGGTAACACTACTATGGGGCCACACTACTATGAGGTAACACTACTATGGGGTTACACTACTATGGGGCCACACTACTATGTGGTAACACTACTATGGGGTTACACTACTATGGGGCCACACTACTATGGGGCCACAATACTATGGGGCCACACTACTATGGGGTAACACTACTATGGGGTTACACTACTATGGGGCCACACTACTAATGGGCTACACTACTATGGAGCCACACTACTATGGGGCCACACTTCTATGGGGTAACACTACTATGGGACCACACTACTATGGGGTAACACTACTATGGGGCCAAACTACTATGGGGTAACACTACTATGGGGTTACACTACTATGGGGCCACACTACTATGGGGTAACACTACTATGGGGTTACACTACTATGGGGCCACACTACTAATGGGCTACACTACTATGGAGCCACACTACTATGGGGCCACACTTCTATGGGGTAACACTACTATGGGACCACACTACTATGGGGTAACACTACTATGGGGCCACACTACTATGGGGCCACACTACTATGGGGTCACACTACTATGGCACAGGAATATGAAAACTCTCCAGCTGTATGTATGTGAAAAGTGGGTGGCAGTTTAAGCTGGTGGTGGGTGGGGCTTTACTTAACTAGGTGTCAGCCCAGGGCAAAGAGTTCAACAACCACCACCCATTGCCCAGGCATGCCCCTTGGTCTGTTGAAACCCACTAACTTGCAGGGCTGTATTTACTATAAGCCCCCCCTCTTCCCATACTTTCTGCTAAATCTAATGGCAGAGTTAAGGGGGGTGGGAACTGCCTCTGTGGTGCAAGATGGACGGACTATTTCTGCGCCCTAGGCAATGCGTCTAAATACTGCTATGAAGGCTGTCCTAGGAGTATTGGGGGGTAGGTTTGCCCAACGGGGGAACCCAGTTACCGTGGGTCATGTGACATGCAGGCAATACAGCAGCACCTACAGCAGCAGGTTCAACAACAACCACCCTCAGAGGTTATCACATTACTCCTCACTATATGCAAAACTATAGCTATTTCCTGGTGTCAGAGAGACCTTTGAAGCTTGTTGCACGGCTGAGCAGAGCTCTTGTACAAGGAGCGGCGCTGTCACTTTAAGAGTTCAGCCATGGCTTTGGGAAGGGGAGGGGGAGAGTGAACTTGGGTAACTGCACTCCAGGCCGCACGTGCCACGGGGAACATACACAGCAGCACAGAGCAAAGCCACAAACAAGGGGGTGTCATTGTCCCATTCCAGACAATCACTGCTGCCGCCTGTAATGCACTACCAACTTGGATGGGGGGATTTAACCCTTTCGCTGCTGGGAATCCTGCCCAGCAACCAACATTAACAGCGCACAACAGACCTGCCAAGTTATTGTTCTTTATAAAAAGGAAAATCAATATACAGCAGGGAATCCGGCCCAGCACCAACAGCGGAGATTCCTATTCCCATCATCATCATCATCATCATGGCAGTGGGGGGGCTAGGTTCAGTGGTGCAGGGCTATAGTTTTAGGGCCCCTTAAAGATTTGTGTGGGGCCCAGAAACCTATAGTAGCAGTGGGGGGATAATAGCCTCTGGGAAGGGACTGGGGCTGTGGGATAGCAGGTATAGTAGGGAGAGATGGTGCCTATAGTAGCAGTGGGGGGATAATAGCCTCTGGGAAGGGACTGGGGCTGTGGGATAGCAGGTATAGTAGGGAGAGATGGTGCCTATAGTAGCAGTGGGGGGATAATAGCCTCTGGGAAGGGACTGGGG
The DNA here is from genome assembly GCF_000004195.4 of Xenopus tropicalis. NCBI lineage: Eukaryota > Metazoa > Chordata > Amphibia > Anura > Pipidae > Xenopus > Xenopus tropicalis. Next base: position 14,777,498 of record NC_030677.2, on the reverse strand, counting down.
CTGTGGGATAGCAGGTATAGTAGGGAGAGATGGTGCCTATAGTAGCAGTGGGGATAATAGCCTCTGGGAAGGGACTGGGGCTGTGGGATAGCAGGTATAGTAGGGAGAGATGGTGCCTATAGTAGCAGTGGGGGATAATAGCCTCTGGGAAGGGACTGGGGCTGTGGGATAGCAGGTATAGTAGGGAGAGATGGTGACTATAGTAGCAGTGGGGGGATAATAGCCTCTGGGAAGGGACTGGGGCTGTGGGATAGCAGGTATAGTAGGGAGAGATGGTGCCTATAGTAGCAGTGGGGGGATAATAGCCTCTGGGAAGGGACTGGGGCTGTGGGATAGCAGGTATAGTAGGGAGAGATGGTGCCTATAGTAGCAGTGGGATAATAGCCTCTGGGAAGGGACTGGGGCTGTGGGATAGTAGGTATAGTAGGGAGAGATGGTGCCTATAGTAGCAGTGGGGGGATAATAGCCTCTGGGAAGGGACTGGGGCTGTGGGATAGCAGGTATAGTAGGGAGAGATGGTGCCTATAGTAGCAGTGGGGGGATAATAGCCTCTGGGAAGGGACTGGGGCTGTGGGATAGCAGGTATAGTAGGGAGAGATGGTGCCTATAGTAGCAGTGGGGGGATAATAGCCTCTGGGAAGGGACAGGGGCTGTGGGAAAGCAGGTATAGTAGGGAGAGATGGTGCCTATAGTAGCAGTGGGATAATAGCCTCTGGGATAGGTATATATATGGGCACATAGTACTTAGTTTGCACGAGCAAAGGGGTCATCACTTTCTACATCAAAGCCAACGGACTCCCAAATAGAGATTTTCTAAGAAACCACTAGACTGTGGAAGTGACTGTGACAACAGAGAAGCACATCCAGCCCCTATCTGTGCCCTATATAACAATGCCACCCATTTAATATGGGGAAAGCACTGGCACAAGGGATTCTGGGTTAAACAGACACACATTATGCAGGATGATGGATACTCGAATAAGAGCCCAATGGCAGAGGATGCTCCATCCTTCTTGGTAAAAACTATTTATCCTTAACCAGCGCCCTGCCCCCATAGAGTGATCTAAAGATTTTGCTACAGGGGGAGGTTCACCCCACATAAACTGCTCCCTGCAATTCCACCCTTCCCACCTTAAAAAGGGTTTCCATATTGAAGTCAATGTGCACAGAATAAGGAGAAGGAGATATTGGGTTGGGCACAATTGATCTCTACATGACCATGACATTCCCATTAATTCTTTCCTTAGATGTTAGGGTGCTGAGGTTTTAGCAATGAGCAGCCCCCCATCTAAGGGAGTGGGACTTTGGGCCCACTCTCACAGCCATTAGATATGAACAGAGCCAGATAATAACAGATTTGTGTAGGCCCAAGGGTAGAAATAAGCATGGGCTGTTGGGAATTCTCCTAGGGCCTGGGCCAACCAGAAGATAGGTCATTCCACCTAGGCTGGGGGTGAGGGTTAGAGCACTGGATGGGGGTCTCAGCCTAAAGGTGGCCATACATTGTACAACCTCACCAAGTGAGCAGATCTTCTCCCAATATGCCCACCTACTGGTTGCCGATATCGGGCTAATTAAAACAGCTTAGGCACCGTTGGTTCAGGGGCCAAATCAACGAGCCAATGCAATCCCCTATCCGACGTAAAGATCAAAGCTGCCCATCGTTGGTGCCCATGTACATGCAGATAAGATAAAATCGGCCCATGTATTGCCACCTTAAGGTGCTTATTTTCTCCTCTGGTTACCCCTCAAAGCTCAGTGTGAAGGCCAGTTGGGTGGAGACATCTTTGGAACACACGACCCAACGTAGAACCATAAAGGGATTTGAACCCAAAAAGTCTGGAAACCACTTTTTCCTGATGGTTGTTACTGGTGCTTGGTGCCACTCAGATGTATTATGAGAGCAGACAGAGAGGCATTATGGGTAGTGAGGGACCAAGTGGCGCTTTACCTTACGCTTGTGCCTGTGGATATCGCCGATGGAGTTGGCCAAGCTGTTGGGCCCCAGTAACATCCTAGTGCTTCGGGGCCACTCCGTGCTGACCAAGTGATGCTCCCCCATCAGAATCTTCCTGACGTTCTCTGCTCCCGTCACCCTGATCAGAGGGCGACCCAACAAGTGGGTCTTAAAGACATTTCCGTATTTCTCTCTCCTGGAGGACTGGAAATCTGAGCCCTGTGGAAGGAACAGAAGAGCGATTCATTCATTTGGAGAGAAAAAAAAAAGGGAAAGAAAACAAATGTGACTCTCCAGTTGTACAGCCAGGAGGCCTGGCGAATTCTCCCTGACCCACATTTCTACTGGGGAGGGAACCTTTATTTATTGCCACCGCTGTGGCCCATGAAGGGGACATGTTTGTTGGGACCCCCTGAGAAGTTTCTATATTATACTACAGGGTGACTGAGGCATGGGGGCTGCTCAAAGTCCAAAGGGAAATATATATATATATAAACAAGATACATCAGAAGGTATGGCAGGTTTGAACTACAACTCCCAGAATCCTTAGTTCTCAGTATTCATTTTACCGATTAAAGCAAAAGTCTGTTTATAAAAGACAAATTATAGGCAATAATGCGCTCACTAAGGCACAAAATAGAAAATATAATCCCAGTGGCCCCTAGAGGGCGGTGTAGAGCTGTTACAGACCAGCTGAGGGAAATTGGTTTACGGTGGGATCCCTGTAACTCCCGGCAAATGTCTAGGCTCCTGGGAGTTGTACCCCTCCCCCCCTCCGACAACTGAACTGTCATTGGTTGGATGCTGCGCTGACTGAATAAACCTTCAGTTTTTTAAAACGTTCCCAGATGATGTTATTAGAAAGTGTCATTGTCAACCTGTGGCCCCCGGGCTCATGTACCTGAGAGCCACATTTTCATGATCGCTGGGATGTGACAAACTATAGTCCTTTCCCATCTTACATGGCTATTGCTGGCCCATCAGCCCTTGCACTTGCCCTTCCTGTAACTCACATTCTTTAGATTGTAAGCTCTTGTGAGTCAGACCCAGTATCAATACATATATATATATATATGTTCTGTACCGGTCATGCATAAGCCTGCCTCCTTTCTCTTTAGAATCTATTGGAGCTATTTAAATAATGTAGAAATGGATCACATCTGGGTTGCCCCTTTATGACAGGCCCAGACTGGCAATCTGTGGGTTCAGGCAAACGCCAGGGGGCTGTAAGGTGCCACAGACAGTCACTATTTATTGGGCTGGGGGGGCTGTTTGTGCCTCTGGGTACTGGGAATGCCAGGGGGGCTGTAAGGTGCCACAGACAGTCACTATTTATTGGGCTGGGGGGGGCTGTTTGTGCCTCTGGGTACTGGGAATGCCAGGGGGGCTGTAAGGTGCCACAGACAGTCACTATTTATTGGGCTGGGGGGGGCTGTTTGTGCCTCTGGGTACTGGGAATGCCAGGGGGGCTGTAAGGTGCCACAGACAGTCACTATTTATTGGGCTGGGGGGGCTGTTTGTGCCTCTGGGTACTGGGAATGCCAGGGGGGCTGTAAGGTGCCACAGACAGTCACTATTTATTGGGCTGGGGGGGCTGTTTGTGCCTCTGGGTACTGGGAATGCCAGGGGGGCTGTAAGGTGCCACAGACAGTCACTATTTATTGGGCTGGGGGGGGCTGTTTGTGCCTCTGGGTACTGGGAATGCCAGGGGGGCTGTAAGGTGCCACAGACACTCACTATTTATTGGGCTGGGGGGGCTGTTTGGGCCTCTGGGTACTTGTAATGCCAGGGGGGCTGTAAGATGCCACAGACAGTCACTATTTATTGGGCTGGGGGGGGGGCTGTTTGTGCCTCTGGGTACTGGGAATGCCAGGGGGGCTGTAAGGTGCCACAGACAGTCACTATTTATTGGGCTGGGGGGCTGTTTGTGCCTCTGGGTACTGGGAATGCCAGGGGGGCTGTAAGATGCCACAGACAGTCACTATTTATTGGGCTGGGGGGGCTGTTTGTGCCTCTGGGTACTGGGAATGCCAGGGGGGCTGTAAGGTGCCACAGACAGTCACTATTTATTGGGCTGGGGGGGCTGTTTGTGCCTCTGGGTACTGGGAATGCCAGGGGGGCTGTAAGGTGCCACAGACACTCACTATTTATTGGGCTGGGGGGGGGGGCTGTTTGTGCCTCTGGGTACTGGGAATGCCAGGGGGGCTGTAAGGTGCCACAGACAGTCACTATTTATTGGGCTGGGGGGGCTGTTTGTGCCTCTGGGTACTGGGAATGCCAGGGGGGCTGTAAGGTGCCACAGACACTCACTATTTATTGGGCTGGGGGGGCTGTTTGTGCCTCTGGGTACTGGGAATGCCAGGGGGGCTGTAAGGTGCCACAGACAGTCACTATTTATTGGGCTGGGGGGGCTGTTTCTGCCTCTGGGTACTGGGAATGCCAGGGGGGCTGTAAGATGCCACAGACAGTCACCTTTAGCCTCAGGCTGTCAGTAGTCACTGGCTATTGCTAAATTGGGATATTAACATGCTCAGACACTTGGTAGGGGTTTTATAATACAGTATAACAGGTGCACTGGTTCTAGTAACCCACAGTAGCCAGCAGGTAGCAACCAAACATATGAATGGGACAAACTTTAAAGCACTAATAGCATTACTTTGTGCCTTTTCTATGCATTCATCTAGGAATGTTGGGGGTTTCTTTCCCTGTTAATTATCTCACAGTCTGTCCTTCACCTCTCTACCTGGTTGCCAGGGTGAGCGGGACCCTAGTAACCACAGAAGAATGCAAATACCAAAATAAAAAGTCACACGATAGAACGGTAGAAAATAATGAGGTGCTTGAGCAGGAGGAAAGGGTTACTGTGCCACTGTGGTGCCCGGGCAGTAGGAAAGGGTTAAAGTGCCACTGTGGTGCCCAGGCAGGAGAAAAGGGTAACTGTGCCACTGTGGTGCCCGGGCAGTAGGAAAGGGTTACTGTGCCACTGCGGTGCCCGGGCAGTAGGAAAGGGTTACTGTGCCACTGTGGTGCCCGGGCAGTAGGAAAGGGTTACAGTGCCACTGCGGTGCCCGGGCAGTAGGAAAGGGTTAAAGTGCCACTGCGGTGCCCTGGCTGCTGGGAGAGGAGTCGGAGTAGCGGCTGCCAGCTGGCCCGGTGGCAGTTTGAGGCCGATGGTGTCATGGCTCTGGGCACTGGCTGCTCCGAGTATCAGGGAAACAGATGTGTCTGCGCCAAGCAGACTTGAAGGCACAAATGTGAAAGGTGCTTTGTCTGGGGTCACAGACGGAGTTACATTCAGGGTGTGAAAGGTCACAGAGGAGCAGTCGCCGCCATTACGGGCTTTTTAGCTGCAAAGCAGGTTATTCCCTTATTATTATGTGTTACCCCCACCCTCCTGCGCTGACTGGGGCTCTAAAGGGCAACTACACCCTATTAATAACAGCAGCTTCCATTTACTTCCCCGTGTGAGTTTAGCTGAGCCATAGGGCCCCCAGACAGCAGGGGCATATCTATCTGCATGGGGGTACCAACGCGACAGCTCGGCGCTGCCATACTGCTTCCTCTGCTCACTTTGTATCATAAATATAGGTTCAAAAAGGGTCCCCAGTGTTCCAGTTACCATCTTGCTTGTTGTTCTAATTCATTAATGAGCCCCCCCCCATGCTTCTGAGCTACATCTGGGGGCTCAGTTACGCCTGAGTTGGAACCAAGAACCGCAGTCCAGGTTCTAGAGGGAAACACATGGGTAGATGGGAATTAAAGGGCCAGGAAACAAAGTGTAAGCTCTGTGGGACAGGAGTTGTATATTTCCCTATGCGCAGACAGAGGGCCGTTAATAGAATAAATACCTATGTAATGTGAATATGGCTATGGTATGCAGAAAGAAGGGGGCGGGCAGAAAGGAATGGAGGGGGGGCGCCCAGGTCCTTGCACAAACAGGACTGCGGTTGTGAATTCTCAAAAGTTTCGGTGACCCTGTTTCTGATCTACGTAAATATAATTAAAGTACTTTTTGTGCCATTAATAAAGAGATATTTGTACAACATTTCCACTGCCGCACAAAGGGCACCTTTATGTGGGGAGCACTCCCAACTGGAGGCCAATTTATACAAAATTTCGTATTTTTAGTCTCCAAACTGTTTTTTTGGATGGAGCCTTTGGAAAGAAGGAAAAAAAAGGAAAACCCTTTCTGTGCCCCCGCAAGAGAAAAAAAAAATCCGATTTTGGGAGAAAAGGGTTCTGCCATCAGTTTTATTATACAGACTATAAATTAGCCCTTGTGGCTGATTGGCTGTCAGTTGAAGGCAGCATTCGGCTTCCATGTTTTTCCCAGCATGCAATATGCCCCCGCCCCTAAGACTCACTGGGTGCCAAGCCAAAGGGAAGCCAGTGAGGATGTTCCATGGGCATTCCCTGCAAATAAATCAGCACTACGGTGTTTGCCTCACCTACCCCCCCCCCCCGTTGCCATGGTAACCTGAGTGCCACCGCTATACCAAAGTCCTGATAATTGCCCAGTGCCAGGGTTTGGATCCCTGAGTTGGCGCAGCTTGGTTTATGCTCCCCACTTGGATAGAAGGGTGGATGGGGTTTTTCTTGGACCTTGGTGCCATTTATGCCCCCCACCTCCCATTTATGAGCCAAATGGGCTACTGGGAACCCTACTTCTATGAGTACATAGGCAAAGGCAGTCTCTGTTCTGTAGGGGCAATGCCATGAGCCTGGGCACTGGCATGAACTGGAAAGCACCCAAACCCCCCCCAGATCTGCCACCGGATTTGGCCAGGGAGCATCTGGTGGTGCCTGGGGAAGGTTTTTCATTCTTATTTTTTTTAATTGATCGATTATATAGGCACCCAAGGGCTGTCCCCCTAAGGCTGCTATCCTAGGCACAGGCCATGTATTAATACGGCCCTGTCTAGAACCTGTCTAGAACCTGTATAGCCCCATATATTCACCCTAACCCACCTTCTGGCTGAGCTTTCAGTGGTATCTAGGTGCAGAATAGGCTACAGCCTAACTGTCCTTTACGATGGCCCCACCCACCCAAGGGTGCCAGGCCCGCAATCTGGGAACCACCGCTCTAAATAAACCCTACACATATCCAATAGACTTTGTTCTGAGTGTGGGAACCATCTGGCTTCCAATATGGCGCCAACATTACAATGCAAGACCTCCATCTTGCCATCGATATCCCCATAAAGTCAGGCTATATATATATATAATGGAGCAGGCCCTGTATCAGTCTGGGTAGGACCGGGTCAGGCTATATATATAATGGAGCAGGCCCTGTATAAGTCTGGGTAGGACCGGGTCAGGCTATATATATATATATAATGGAGCAGGCCCTGTATAAGTCTGGGTAGGACCGGGTCAGGCTATATATATATATATAATGGAGCAGGCCCTGTATAAGTCTGGGTAGGACCGGGTCAGGCTATATATATATATATATAATGGAGCAGGCCCTGTATAAGTCTGGGTAGGACCGGGTCAGGCTATATATATAATGGAGCAGGCCCTGTATAAGTCTGGGTAGGACCGGGTCAGGCTATATATATATATAATGGAGCAGGCCCTGTATAAGTCTGGGTAGGACTGGGTCAGGCTATATATATAATGGAGCAGGCCCTGTATAAGCTGTGGGTTGTTACAGCTCCAGTTATGGTGTTAGCCCCATGAAGAGGAAGCAATATCATCTCCCAAATTACATTTTTTATTTGCGGTAAAGCCGTCCTAATTAGGTCAGTGCAATTAGATTATAGAATGGGCGGAGACCTGGCAGAGAGGATCGGAATGAGATGATTCAGTCGCGTTTATACTGACATAATAGCCTCGTGTATGTGCCCCATATTAGCTTATATATATATATAGCTACCCTAGAGAGATACTGGTTATACATGGCGGCACCGGTCAGATTTGGTTACAGACTTCTTCATGTAATATATATACAATACACTATATATGTGATATATATACAATACACTATATATAGGAGATATATTTATATGATACATTATATATGGGATATATATACTATACACTATATATGTGTGTGTGTGTGTGTGTGTGTATATATAATACATTATATATAGGAAATATATATATATATATATATAGAACTCCAAAAAATCAGGTGCACACCAGGGTATTCTTTTAAAGATAAAACATTCTTTTTATTTAATCATACCAATAAAAAATAGGCCAACGTTTCGGTCTCCTTCTAAGACCTTTTTTTTATTGGTATGATTAAATAAAAAGAATGTTTTATCTTTAAAAGAATACCCTGGTGTGCACCTGATTTTTTGGAGTTCTATATATATATATATATATATTTCCTATATATAATGTATTATATATATACACACACACACACACACACACACACACACACACACACACATATATAGTGTTTTGGAGTTCTGGATAACTGAATACACGGAGGTAGCACCCAGGTAATTTATGCCAAGGATTTGGTGTGCTGAAATTTTGTGGACTATATATATATATACAATACGCTATATAAGTGATATATATATACAATACGCTATATAAGTGATATATACAATACACTATATAAGTGATATATATACAGGTATCGGACCCCTTATCCGGAAACCCGTTATCCAGAAAGCTCCGAATTACGGAATGCCCGTCTCCCATAGACTCCATTTTAATCAAATAATTCAGAATTTTAAAACTGATTTCCTTTTTCTATGTAGAAATAAAACAGAACCTTGTAATTGAATCCAACTAAGATATAATTAATCCTTATTGGATGCAAAACAATCCTATTGGGTTTAATTAATGTTTTATTGATTTGTTAGTAGACTTAAGGTACTGAGATCCAAATTACGGAAAAACCCCTTATCCGGAATACCCTTGGTCCCGAGCATTCTGGATAATGGGTCCTATACCTGTACACAATACACTATATGAGTGATATATACAATACACTATATAAGTGATATAAATACAATACACTATATGAGTGATATAAATACAATACACTATATGAGTGATATATATACAATATACTATATGAGTGATATATATACAATACACTATATAAGTGATATATATACAATACACTATATGAGTGATATATACACAATACACTATATGAGTGATATATACACAATACACTATATGAGTGATATATACACAATACACTATATGAGTGATATATATACAATACACTATATGAGTGATATATAATACAATACACTATATGAGTGATATATATATACAATACACTATATGAGTGATTATATATATACACAATACACTATATGGTGATATATATACAATACACTATATGAGTGATATATATACAATACACTATATGAGTGATATATATACAATACACTATATGAGTGATATATATATACACAATACACTATATGAGTGATATATATACAATACACTATATGAGTGATATATATACAATACACTATATGAGTGATATATATATACAATACACTATATGAGTGATATATATACAATACACTATATGAGTGATATATATATACAATACACTATATGAGTGATATATACACAATACACTATATGAGTGATATATATATACAATACACTATATGAGTGATATATACACAATACACTATATGAGTGATATATACACAATACACTATATGAGTGATATATATATACAATACACTATATGAGTGATATATATACAATACACTATATGAGTGATATATATACAATACACTATATGAGTGATATATATATACAATACACTATATGAGTGATATATATACAATACACTATATGAGTGATATATATACAATACACTATATGAGTGATATATATACAATACACTATATGAGTGATATATATACACAATACACTATATGAGTGATATATATACACAATACACTATATGAGTGATATTTATGTTGCACGGGGGGGGGGGTTCAGAAGGGAGTGCCCAAGGGCATTATGGCTGCCCTGTTTATGTGGGATTATCATTCTCGCTCCCAGGGCCAATAACAGCTCTATATCTGTTTATCATAAACGCAGAGCAAAGTTCTAGCTGGAGATACAGTATCTCTTCCTACCAATCCCTAAAGGGGAAATAAAAGCAGAGCAGGCAGTAACCCTTCCATCCCTTCCCTCCCAACCCCGGCAGCTCCTTCCCCTCACACTCAGTACAATATAATGGCAAGCTGGCATTAGCCAAAGGGACCATCAGCTCTGCTCATACCCTGATGCTGAACGGCAGATAAATATTATGTCTCTGGGGGAAATGATTGAAGATTCTTCATTTGTTCCATTTTATTGCCTTGAGTTAAAGATCCCTGTACAATCCCAGTGAGTAGAAGGGAATATAAACCCAGTGCTGATGGGGAGTCCGAGAGATGCACAAATCCATTGCAAATTCTAGACCATGATAAGAATTGTGACGTCACCATAGTGATGTCACCATCGTTCCCATAGGTAGGTGCCAATCCCTGGGTGCCCCCAGCCCCCCCTAGATACCATGTTAAGGAACAAGTATAAATAAAACAAACCCCACTGGCCGGGGGGGAGGAAAGTGCCCGTAACAGAGCGGTTCCGCCAGACAAGGGCAGATTTATTAGAGAATCCAGCGCTTCTGCCTTGTGGTGCTGGGGAAGGAGGTGAGCGATGGGTCAGAACATTCAGGAGTCTGAATAAGACTGTATGCTCTGGGCAAGTGACATCATGGAGCAGAGAGGGATCCGGGGTAGGGTTACCCTCATACAATGAGCGCACACAGAGACAGCCACAAAAAGCCTCCTAATGTGTTTGTGAGGGATGGTCTGACTCTCTGTAACAGCCTGACGCTAAGCAGCGGGGGGTAGGGGTGTCATTTACCTGATCTGAGGCAAAAAGGGGCACATCTCTTGTAAGAGATAATACAGACACCCTATCTACTGCCCCCGCCCTCACAGTCCCTACTGTCTCCATTGTAACTGCCCCTTCAGCCTATCTACTGCTACCAACCCCTATTTCTGTAGGGAAATGAAAGCAGGGCAGGCAGTAACCCTTCCAACACTTTCCCCTGTCTCTGCCCCTATATATTAGGTACCTACCTAGTGCTACCAACCCATATTTCTGTAGGGAAATGAGAGCAGAGCAGGCAGTAACCCTTCCAACACTTTCCCCTGTCTCTGCCCCTATATATTAGGTACCTACCTAGTGCTACCAACCCCTATTTCTGTAGGGAAATGAGAGCAGGGCAGGCAGTAACCCTTCCAACACTTTCCCCTGTCTCTGCCCCTATATATTAGGTACCTACCTAGTGCTACCAACCCCTATTTCTGTAGGGAAATGAGAGCAGGGCAGGCAGTAACCCTTCCAACACTTTCCCCTGTCTCTGCCCCTATATATTAGGTACCTACCTAGTGCTACCAACCCCTATTTCTGTAGGGAAATGAGAGCAGGGCAGGCAGTAACCCTTCCAACACTTTCCCCTGTCTCTGCCCCTATATATTAGGTACCTACCTAGTGCTACCAACCCCTATTTCTGTAGGGAAATGAGAGCAGGGCAGGCAGTAACCCTTCCAACACTTTCCCCTGTCTCTGCCCCTATATATTAGGTACCTACCTAGTGCTACCAACCCCTATTTCTATAGGGAAATGAGAGCAGGGCAGGCAGTAACCCTTCCAACACTTTCCCCTGTCTCTGCCCCTATATATTAGGTACCTACCTAGTGCTACTAACCCCTATTTCTGTAGGGAAATGAGAGCAGGGCAGGCAGTAACCCTTCCAACACTTTCCCCTGTCTCTGTCCCTATATATTAGGTACCTACCTAGTGCTACTAACCCCTATTTCTGTAGGGAAATGAGAGCAGGGCAGGCAGTAACCCTTCCAACACTTTCCCTTTCTAAGCTCATGTGACCTATCAGTTTGGATCCCTGGCACAGCTAGGGTTAACACAAGCCTTACGCTGCGAGAGAATAAAGGGGCCTATTGGTTAGACTGTAGGAGACAAGATGCTCAGCAATGTCGTTCCCCATAGACATAGTGGTTGTGCCGTTGTGCTCCCCCCGCTGTGGTACCTAATGACTTTATCCACATTTAGCTACACTAGGGGGCAGTAGCACAGGTATGACATCTTTCTGTCCCGAAAGCCCCAAACTGCCTAAATCTATATTGGGGTCAAAACCATCCTATTGGCTATTTTCTCATTTAAAAGTTTATTTAGTAACCTACAGCCAGACCCCTTACCTGTATTTAGGGCAGGGCCCATGTATTATTGTGGGGGGCAGTGCAAGGTCCCCCGGGAGTTACACCTGCCAATAACTAGGGGCAACTCATTGTGTTCCCATAATGGGGCGCTGCTCAGAGAAAGGGCAGGACCTGGGCATCCCCCCTGGCATCCCCTATAGAAGCCTCTGTCTATCATCTATCTATCTATAATATATGTATCTATCGCACTATCTATGATCTATCATGTGTCTCTCAATTATCTGCCTTTATATAGGTATCTATCCATCATCTGTATATCTATCTATCTATCTATCTCTCAGTCTATCTATCATGTGTCCATCTATCAATTATCTATGTATCTATCTGCCTTTCTATAGTTATCTATCATCAAACTATCTATTATCTGTATAACTATCTATCTATCTATCTATCTATCTATCTATCTATAGATATATATATCTATCTAGCAGTCTTTCTATAGGTAGTTATCTGTCTATCATTATATCTAACTGTCTGTTGATCTATCTACCTATCTAGTGGTCTTTCTATAGATATTGATCTGTCTATGTGTCATTCTATCATCTATCTATCTAATCTATCATCTATCTATCTATCTATCATCCATCTATCTATCTATCTATCTATCTATCTATCTATCTATCTATCTATCTATCTATCTATCTATCTATCTATCTATCATCTATCTATCTATCTATCTATCTATCTATCTATCTATCTATCTATCTATCTATCTATCTATCTATCTATCATCTATCTATCTATCTATCTATCTATCTATCTTTCTATCTATCTATCTATCTATCTATCATCTCTCTATCTATCTATCTATCTATCTATATCTATCATCTATCTATCTATCTATCTATATAGATGCCCATTCCCGCTATATGACTATAGATGCAGTCGTTCCATATAAATAGTTCTGCAGCTCAGCCCTAGGCTGTTGGGTTTCCCCTGTGTATTGGGGAAATATCCGTTTGCCCCCAGCCTGTTCTCGTCACTTAGAGAGGTTAATCCGGGGTTAATCTGGCTGTTACCCCCCAGGCTGTGGGCGCGTATGAAGGTGGCACAGATTCCAAAGCTCCTACTCAGCTCCCCAGGAAAAGCCGCCTTTACCTCCTTGTAATGTAAAATCAATAATCTGAACAAATGCAAAGTATTTGTAGTACTAGTTATAAAGTATTATAATATTATTATTATACTTCTGAATGGGTCCCAGCTACTGTGGGAAACAGGACCCCCATTGCCCCTGTGCCCCCCGCTCTGTGCCCTCCTGTCCAACTAATTTCCAACCCCAGCGCCCCTGTCCCCGGGCAGCACCCTGTGCCCCCCGCTCTGTGCCCTCCTGTCCAACTAATTTCCAACCCCAGCGCCCCTGTCCCCGGGCAGCACCCTGTGCCCCCCGCTCTGTGCCCTCCTGTCCGACTCATTTCCAACCCCAGCGCCCCTGTCCCCGGGCAGCACCCTGTGCCCCCTGTGCCCACCACTCTGTGCCCTTCTGTCCGACTCATTTCCAACCCCAGCACCCCTGTCCCTGGGCAGCACCCTGTGCCCCCCGCTCTGTGCCCTCCTGTCCGACTCATTTCCAACCCCAGCGCCCCTGTCCCCGGGCAGCACCCTGTGCCCCCCGCTCTGTGCCCTCCTGTCCAACTAATTTCCAACCCCAGCGCCCCTGTCCCCGGGCAGCACCCTGTGCCCCCCGCTCTGTGCCCTCCTGTCCGACTCATTTCCAACCCCAGCGCCCCTGTCCCCGGGCAGCACCCTGTGCCCCCTGTGCCCACCACTCTGTGCCCTTCTGTCCAACTCATTTCCAACCCCAGCGCCCCTGTCCCCAGGCAGCACCCTGTGCCCCCCGCTCTGTGCCCTCCTGTCCGACTAATTTCCAACCCCAGCGCCCCTGTCCCCAGGCAGCACCCTGTGCCCCCCACTCTGTGCCCTCCTGTCCAACTAATTTCCAACCCCAGCGCCCCTGTCCCCAGGCAGCACCCTGTGCCCCCCACTCTGTGCCCTCCTGTCCAACTAATTTCCAACCCCAGCGCCCCTGTCCCCAGGCAGCACCCTGTGCCCCCCACTCTGTGCCCTCCTGTCCAACTAATTTCCAACCCCAGCGCCCCTGTCCCCGGGCAGCACCCTGTGCCCCCCGCTCTGTGCCCTCCTGTCCGACTCATTTCCAACCCCAGCGCCCCTGTCCCCAGGCAGCACCCTGTGCCCCCCACTCTGTGCCCTCCTGTCCGACTCATTTCCAACCCCAGCGCCCCTGTCCCCGGGCAGCACCCTGTGCCCCCCGCTCTGTGCCCTCCTGTCCAACTTATTTACAACAGACGCTTTCCCAGTGCTGATTAGCAACGCACATTTGCATATCTGGCAGTGCCCACAGCTGGCATTTAGTAATGAATGAAGAGGGTGTAATTACAGTAGCCAGAAACAAGGAAGGGTCGGTGCCCATTCAGCAGCCAGAAACTAAAGGGTTACTCGTATGAACCGGCTGCGCTGATCCAACAACTGGTTCCAGTACAGTTCTGGAATCAGAAAGAAACTTTCTTTTAACCCCTTTGGGGCCAGTTAGAAACTGCAGATTCTTGTTTGTTTCCTTCTTTCGGACAAAGTACAAGGCAGGAATGATGTGGGCAATGGGCTGAATGAAAGGGGCACCATCACTGGCACCCTGCTACTCCCATACAGTCTCCCTGGCACTGCCTACTGGCACAGGCACCCCATGGCAGCCACATACTGCAATTACATCACTAAGGTCTCGGCAACAGAGCATGCAATCTACTCATGGTCACTTCCCACCACATGTACAAACCAATAGACCGACAGACACAGAGTAAAGGACAGACAAAGTGGGGGGCAGACTGAGTAAGGGACAGACAAAGTGGGGGGGCAGACAGACAAAGTGGGGGGCAGACAGACAGAGTAAGGGACAGACAAAGTGGGGGGCAGACAGACAAAGTGGGGGGCAGACAAAGTGGGGGGCAGACAGACAGAGTAAGGGACAGACAAAGTGGGGGGCAGACAGACAAAGTGGGGGGCAGACTGAGTAAGGGACAGACAAAGTGGGGGGCAGACAGACAAAGTGGGGGACAGACAAAGTGGGGGGCAGACAGACAAAGTGGGGGGCAGACAGACAAAGTGGGGGGCAGACAGACAAAGTGGGGGGCAGACAGACAGAGTAAGGGACAGACAAAGTGGGGGGCAGACAGACAAAGTGGGGGGCAGACAGACAGAGTAAGGGACAGACAAAGTGGGGGGCAGACAGACAAAGTGGGGGCAGACAGACAGAGTAAGGGACAGACAAAGTGGGGGGCAGACAGACAAAGTGGGGGGCAGACAGACAGAGTAAGGGACAGACAAAGTGGGGGGGCAGACAGACAGAGTAAGGGACAGACAAAGTGGGGGGCAGACAGACAAAGTGGGGGGCAGACAGACAAAGTGGGGGGCAGACAGACAGAGTAAGGGACAGACAAAGTGGGGGGCAGACAGAGTAAGGGACAGACAAAGTGGGGGACAGACAGACAAAGTGGGGGGCAGACAGAGTAAGGGACAGACAGACAAAGTGGGGGACAGACAAAGTGGGGGACAGACAGACAGAGTAAGGGACAGACAAAGTGGGGGACAGACAAAGTGGGGGGCAGACAGACAAAGTGGGGGGCAGAGAGAGAGAGAGAAGAGAGAGCGGAGTCCCATTTGCCGCTGGTACCAACGTTGCGGAACTCTGACACTTGCCGGGATGCAGCGCACAGAGTCGGACTCGGACTCAGGCAAATCGCTCGTTCATTGACACTTTTACCCCTCTAACGAGGAATATCGTATCCTTTCCCCCCGTCCCCCACCCCGGCAGCCCGCACACCCACCCCCCGTGCCCCCGGCTCCTTACCTGCAGGATCCAGTGGAAGGTCTCTCCGACCAGGGGGAATCCCATGGAGCCCTTGGGGATGGGCAACTTGCAGCTCTTGTCCCGGGTCGCTGCCCATCGGAGTTGCCACAGCTGCTGGGACACGGCCAAGAGAAGGGCCACTGAGACCAGGCAGGCGGCCAGGGTGGCCAAGGCAGAGACCAGATCAAAGCTCTGGAATATCATGGTGGGGGGGCGGCTGGGGTGGCACAGAGTCTCTGGGAGAGGAGCCGGGCTCAGCCGAGCATGGGTGCACCTATGGGATCAGGGTGCTGCAAGGGAAGACAAATACACAGTGGGTGTCACTGGAGCTGCCAAGTCTCCCTGCTAAGGTGCCAGTCCCATGCCAGCCGGGGGTGAGAGTATCCGTATCCGGGCACTGGGGGGCACACTTGGCTTGGGATGGGGAGTCCAGGGGTGCTCCTGGGGTGGGGAGTCCCCAATAAGCCAAGGGAGCAGTGTGGGATGGAGGCTTCCCAGAGCTGGCCACTTAGTGGGCTAGTGAGGGCAGTCACACTGGGGCAGTTACACTGGGGGCGGGGGGGTAGCTGCTCCGGCTGAGGAAGGTGAGAGGCAGCAGTGAGTGCGGCTGGGGCAGTTACACTGGGGGCGGGGGGGTAGCTGCTCCGGCTGAGGAAGGTGAGAGGCAGCAGTGAGTGCGGCTGGGGCAGTTACACTGGGGGCGGGGGGGTAGCTGCTCCGGCTGAGGAAGGTGAGAGGCAGCAGTGAGTGCGGCTGGGGCAGTTACACTGGGGGCGGGGGGGTAGCTGCTCCGGCTGAGGAAGGTGAGAGGCAGCAGTGAGTGCGGCTGGGGCAGTTACACTGGGGGCGGGGGGGTAGCTGCTCCGGCTGAGGAAGGTGAGAGGCAGCAGTGAGTGCGGCTGGGGCAGTTACACTGGGGGCGGGGGGGTAGCTGCTCCGGCTGAGGAAGGTGAGAGGCAGCAGTGAGTGCGGCTGGGGCAGTTACACTGGGGGCGGGGGGGTAGCTGCTCCGGCTGAGGAAGGTGAGAGGCAGCAGTGAGTGCGGCTGGGGCTGACTGGCTCCTTATATAGAGGCGGGGAGGCAGCTGTGCGGGCAGGGGGCCAGGTGCTGGGAGGCGGGGGGAGAGGCTGAGCGGCCGCTGGAGTGTGCGAGCCTTGGAAGGGATCCCAGGGAGACCCGGGCAGGGAGGCGGCACTCTGTCCCGGAGCTGCGACAATCCCGGCTCTCCGGGCTGCGACAATCCGCCAGCCAGCGCCAACGCTTCTGCTTCTTACGGACTCGCACTAACTGCATATACCTGTCTGCCTGCATAAATACCTACCTACCTACCTGCCTATCTACCTACCTGTCTGCATACATACATACATGCATACCTACCTACCTGTCTGTCTGCCTACACTCCTACCTACCTGCCTACCTACCTGCCTGCATACACTCATACCTACCTACCTGCCTGCATACACTCCTACCTACCTGCCTGCATACACTCCTACCTACCTACCTGCCTGCATACACTCCTACCTACCTACCTGCCTGCATACACTCTTACCTACCTACCTGCCTGCATACACTCTTACCTACCTACCTGCCTGCATACACTCCTACCTATCTGCCTGCATACATACATACATACCTACCTGCCCTATCCCTAACCTGACATATATCCACCTACACTATATCTACCCACATTCACTAACTACTTATATAAATATAATATATATCCACACTAGCTACTTACCTGCGTATAAACCCACATTCACTAACCATTGATATACATGATATATATCTACCCACACTAGCTACCTACCTGCATATATACCCACATTCACTAACTACTTATATACATTATATATATCTACCCACACTAGCTGTCTGACCTTCCTACCGATATACCTAACAAGATACATACACCGACTGCTAGCTACTAACATATACCTAATAACATATACCTACCTACATCAGCTACCCCCTATATATATATATACTCATCTACAGTAGCTACTTGTATGTATATATATACCTACCTACCAACATACATATACAAGATACCTTATACACAATAACACTATATACAAATATACCCACAAAACTACCTACATACAGATAAACCTACCTATACTAGATAACTTAAAACAGATATATAGATATATATCCGTATATACACTCTATACGTACCTACCGACACTGGGCACCATAATTAGTGGTTATAGTTTTAATTAAGGACGAGGCTTAATGGATCTTGTGTCCTGGCTACATACACATAGTACATACACATAGTACATACACATAGTACATACACATAGTACATACACGTAGTACATACACGTAGTACATACAGGTAGTACATACACATAGTACATACAGGTAGTACATACACATAGTACATACACATAGTACATACAGGTAGTACATACACATAGTACATACAGGTAGTACATACACATAGTACATACAGGTAGTACATACACATAGTACATACAGGTAGTACATACACATAGTACATACACATAGTACATACAGGTAGTACATAGCTATTGGGGTACAGGGGTCGGAGCAGGGAAGCTATTTTTGCGCTCATATATTTGCCCCGATACATTGGTATTTACCCCATACTGCGCCCCGTAGACACTTATTATGCTATAAAGCCATGGGGCACGGTGTTCCATACAGTTAGCGCTCTGCCCTATGGGTGCGACATTCACAGTATCCCTGATGGGCACAGACAGTGACATTGCGCCTATTCCGCACAGCAGGGCAGTCAGTGCAGCTCCATAGGGGTTTGGGGGGGGGGTATAACAAGATCATGCAGGAAATGGTAACCCCCCCCCACCCCAAGTTTGTTACTGCGCTACAGAAAGCGCTTTATGCGTTAGAGCTGCGGGCTGCCGCCCCCCCGTATTTCCGATTTCTCCGCACACCGAGCCCCCGGCTGAGCTTGCCATGCGCTTTGCGCGTATTTATCAGAGAGTTCCCGGGGGGCTCATTCAGCCTGTAATTGCCCCTGAGAGTGCTGTGTGGGTGGCACAGGGGCTGAGTGAGACCCTTGGGCACTGTGAGGAGAGGCTGGGGGGGGTGGTGGCTGTGCAAGGGTTAATAGGAGCTCCCTGTACAATGTGCAGCCGGGGAGCAGGGCAGGGACTCGCTGAGGGCACTCTAGGTTGAGAGTTCATTAGAGTGCAGGGAGCAGCAGTGAGACCGGGATTGTGACTACTGACTGGCACCCCGACCCAACCAGCGCCTACAGCAGCACGGGGGGGGGGCTCAGGTC
The DNA here is from genome assembly GCF_000004195.4 of Xenopus tropicalis. Taxonomy (NCBI): domain Eukaryota; kingdom Metazoa; phylum Chordata; class Amphibia; order Anura; family Pipidae; genus Xenopus; species Xenopus tropicalis. Next base: position 14,758,175 of record NC_030677.2, on the reverse strand, counting down.
AGAGCAGGAGTACAGTGAGCAGAGAAAGAGTGCAGTGTGAGGGATTAGAGTGCAGCAAGCAGAATAAATGCAGTGCGAGGGATTACAGTGCAGTGTGAGGGATTAGAGTGCAGTGTAAGGGATTAGCGTGCAGCAAGCAGAATAAATGCAGTGCGAGGGATTACAGTGCAGTGCGAGGGATTACAGTGCAGTGTGAGGGATTAGAGTGCAGCAAGCAGAATAAATGCAGTGCGAGGGATTACAGTGCAGTGTGAGGGATTAGAGTGCAGTGTAAGGGATTAGCGTGCAGCAAGCAGAATAAATGCAGTGCGAGGGATTACAGTGCAGTGCGAGGGATTACAGTGCAGTGTGAGGGATTAGAGTGCAGTGTAAGGGATTAGAGTGCCGCAAGCAGGATAAATTCAGTGCAAGGGATTACAGTGCAGTGTGATGGATTAGAGTGCAGTGTAAGGGATTAAAGTGCAGCAAGCAGAATAAATGCAGTGCGAGGGATTACAGTGCAGTGTGAGGGATTAGAGTGCAGTGTAAGGGATTAGAGTGCCGCAAGCAGGATAAATGCAGTGCGAGGGATTAGAGTGCAGTGTGAGGGATTAGAGTGCAGTGTAAGGGATTAGAGTGCAGCAAGCAGAATAAATGCAGTGCGAGGGATTACAGTGCAGTGTGAGGGATTAGAGTGCAGTGTGAGGGATTAGATTGCATTGGGCAGCATAAGAGTGCAGTGTGAGGGATTATTGTGCAGTGTGAGGGATTATTGTGCAGTGTGAGGGATTAGAGTGCAGTGTGAGGGATTTGAATGCAGTGAGCAGAATAAGAGTGCAGTGTGAGGGATTAGAGTGCACTGTAAGGGATTAGAGTGCACTGTAAGGAATTGATCGTAGTGCGAGGGATTAGAGTTCACTGTAAGGGATTAGAGTGCAGAGTAAGGGATTAGAGTGCACTGTAAGGGATTGAGCGCAGTGCGAGGGATTAGAGTGCAGTGTGAGGGATTAGAGTGCACTGGAAGGGATAAGAGTGCAATGCGAGGGATTAGAGTGCAGAGTGAGGGATTAGAGTGCACTGTAAGGGATAAGAGAGCAGTGCGAGGGATTAGAGCGCAGTGATCAGAATAAGAGTGCAGTGGGAGCATTCAGAGTAGAGTCACATAGTAAATCCAGCCAAAGGGCTGCATTGCTTGTTAGTTAATGGAAAGGCAACCAGTGCAGCCCTGCAGCATGCATTTATTAACGGTGTCCCTGAATGTTCTGATAACCTTAGTTCAGAGGCACAAAGCAGAATTAGAGTGCAGCATGTGGGATTAGAGTGCAGCATGTGGGATTAGAGTGCAGCATGTGGGATTAGAGTGCAGCATGTGGGATTAGAGTGCAGCATGTGGGATTAGAGTGCAGCATGTGGGATTAGAGTGCAGCATGTGGGATTAGAGTGCAGCATGTGGGATTAGAGTGCAGCATGTGGGATTAGAGTGCAGCATGTGGGATTAGAGTGCAGCATGTGGGATTAGAAAAATACAAAAGACTGTCAAGCTCAACCCACATATATACACATTCATCCCAATCTGTCTATCTGTATATACTCACACTCACACTCACACTCACTGCTTAGTGATGTCATTTCTGTCACGGCTCACTCACTCATGATGTATTATAATAAATAATGTACCCCCTGTTGTAAAATATGAGGATATTAGAAGTCACCTCAGATTTAACCTCAGATCACCTCAGTGACTTCTAATATCCTTATCATTTACAGTAGGGGGTACATTATCCCTTATAATACATGAGTGATACTCAGAGTTCCCTGTATAACTCAGCCTGCAGCCTTGTGCCTTTATATGGGCACAGAACCCCTCAGTGACTGCTAATATCCTTATCATTTACAGTAGGGGGTACATTATCCCTTATAATACATGAGTGATACTCAGAGTTCCCTGTATAACTCAGCCTGCAGCCTTGTGCCTTTATATGGGCACAGAACCCCTCAGTGACTGCTAATATCCTTATCATTTACAGTAGGGGGTACATTATCCCTTATAATACATGAGTGATACTCAGAGTTCCCTGTATAACTCAGCCTGCAGCCTTGTGCCTTTATATGGGCACAGAACCCCTCAGTGACTGCTAATATCCTTATCATTTACAGTAGGGGGTACATTATCCCTTATAATACATGAGTGATACTCAGAGTTCCCTGTATAACTCAGCCTGCAGCCTTGTGCCTTTATATGGGGGGCACAGAACCCCTCAGTGACTGCTAATATCCTTATCATTTACAGTAGGGGGTACATTATCCCTTATAATACATGAGTGATACTCAGAGTTCCCTGTATAACTCAGCCTGCAGCCTTGTGCCTTTATATGGGCACAGAACCCCTCAGTGACTGCTAATATCCTTATCATTTACAGTAGGGGGTACATTATCCCTTATAATACATGAGTGATACTCAGAGTTCCCTGTATAACTCAGCCTGCAGCCTTGTGCCTTTATATGGGCACAGAACCCCTCAGTGACTGCTAATATCCTTATCATTTACAGTAGGGGGTACATTATCCCTTATAATACATGAGTGATACTCAGAGTTCCCTGTATAACTCAGCCTGCAGCCTTGTGCCTTTATATGGGGGGCACAGAACCCCTCAGTGACTGCTAATATCCTTATCATTTACAGTAGGGGGTACATTATCCCTTATAATACATGAGTGATACTCAGAGTTCCCTGTATAACTCAGCCTGCAGCCTTGTGCCTTTATATGGGGGGCACAGAACCCCTCAGTGACTGCTAATATCCTTATCATTTACAGTAGGGGGTACATTATCCCTTATAATACATGAGTGATACTCAGAGTTCCCTGTATAACTCAGCCTGCAGCCTTGTGCCTTTATATGGGCACAGAACCCTCAGTGACTGCTAATATCCTTATCATTTACAGTAGGGGGTACATTATCCCTTATAATACATGAGTGATACTCAGAGTTCCCTGTATAACTCAGCCTGCAGCCTTGTGCCTTTATATGGGCACAGAACCCTCAGTGACTGCTAATATCCTTATCATTTACAGTAGGGGGTACATTATCCCTTATAATACATGAGTGATACTCAGAGTTCCCTGTATAACTCAGCCTGCAGCCTTGTGCCTTTATATGGGGGGCACAGAACCCCTCAGTGACTGCTAATATCCTTATCATTTACAGTAGGGGGTACATTATCCCTTATAATACATGAGTGATACTCAGAGTTCCCTGTATAACTCAGCCTGCAGCCTTGTGCCTTTATATGGGGGGCACAGAACCCCTCAGTGACTGCTAATATCCTTATCATTTACAGTAGGGGGTACATTATCCCTTATAATACATGAGTGATACTCAGAGTTCCCTGTATAACTCAGCCTGCAGCCTTGTGCCTTTATATGGGCACAGAACCCCTCAGTGACTGCTAATATCCTTATCATTTACAGTAGGGGGTACATTATCCCTTATAATACATGAGTGATACTCAGAGTTCCCTGTATAACTCAGCCTGCAGCCTTGTGCCTTTATATGGGGGGCACAGAACCCCTCAGTGACTGCTAATATCCTTATCATTTACAGTAGGGGGTACATTATCCCTTATAATACATGAGTGATACTCAGAGTTCCCTGTATAACTCAGCCTGCAGCCTTGTGCCTTTATATGGGGGGCACAGAACCCCTCAGTGACTGCTAATATCCTTATCATTTACAGTAGGGGGTACATTATCCCTTATAATACATGAGTGATACTCAGAGTTCCCTGTATAACTCAGCCTGCAGCCTTGTGCCTTTATATGGGCACAGAACCCCTCAGTGACTGCTAATATCCTTATCATTTACAGTAGGGGGTACATTATCCCTTATAATACATGAGTGATACTCAGAGTTCCCTGTATAACTCAGCCTGCAGCCTTGTGCCTTTATATGGGCACAGAACCCCTCAGTGACTGCTAATATCCTTATCATTTACAGTAGGGGGTACATTATCCCTTATAATACATGAGTGATACTCAGAGTTCCCTGTATAACTCAGCCTGCAGCCTTGTGCCTTTATATGGGGGGCACAGAACCCCTCAGTGACTGCTAATATCCTTATCATTTACAGTAGGGGGTACATTATCCCTTATAATACATGAGTGATACTCAGAGTTCCCTGTATAACTCAGCCTGCAGCCTTGTGCCTTTATATGGGCACAGAACCCCTCAGTGACTGCTAATATCCTTATCATTTACAGTAGGGGGTACATTATTCAGTATATACACCGATATCTATACTAAACTAACTGTAGATGTTAAGATCACAGTAGCCTTGCATATTCATCTAGTTCAAGAATTCATCCACTCTTATTTACCAAGTGCATTGTACAGTGTTAGAGTGCAGTGTGACAGTTCAGAGTGCATTGAGCAGGTCCATCAGTGACAGAGTGCACATCAGAATTAGACTGCAATTAGCCCATTAATAGGACAGTGAGGCAGTTTATGAAGCCGTAAGATGGGGCAGAGTGTAAGGAATGTTTAGAGATTCAAGTGAAAAAAAGCACAGTGATTTGTTTTACAGAGTGCACTGAGTTTATTTAGAGTGCAGTGAACCTCTTTAGAGTGCAGTAATATTATTTAGAGTGTAGTAAGGGTATTTAGAGTGCACTGAGGTTAGAGTGCAGTGAGATGATTATAGTGCAGTGCTCTAGTTTACAGAAATCAGTGAGTGTATTTAGAGTGCAGTGAGATGATTTAGAGTGTAGGGAGATGATTTAGAGTGCAGTAATATTATTTAGAGTGTAGTAAGGGTATTTAGAGTGCAGGGAGATGATTTATAGTGCAGTGAGACGATTTAGAGAGTAGTAAGTGTATTTAGAGTGCAGTGATATTATTTAGATTGTAGTAAGGGTATTTAGGGTGCAGGGAGGGGATTTAGAGTGCAGTGCTATTATTTAGAGAGTAGTAAGTGTATTTAGAGTGCAGTGATATTATTTAGAGTGTAGTAAGTGTATTTAGAGTGCAGGGATATTATTTAGAGTGCAGTAAGTGTATTTAGAGTGCAGGGATATTATTTAGAGTGCAGTAAGTGTATTTAGTGTGCAGTGATATTATTTAGAGTGCAGTAAGTGTATTTAGAGTGCAGTGATATTATTTAAAGTGCAGTAAGTGTATTTAGAGTGCACTGAGCTTAGAGTGCAGTGAGATGATTATAGTGCAGTGCTCTAGTTTACAGAAATCAGTGAGTGTATTTAGAGTGCAGTGAGATGATTTAGAGTGTAGGGAGATGATTTAGAGTGCAGTAATATTATTTTGAGTGTAGTAAGGGTATTTAGAGTGCAGGGAGATGATTTATAGTGCAGTGAGACGATTTAGAGAGTAGTAAGTGTATTTAGAGTGCAGTGGGTTGATTTAGAGTGCAGTGATATTATTTAGATTGTAGTAAGGGTATTTAGGGTGCAGTGAGGGGATTTAGAGTGCAGTGCTATTATTTAGAGAGTAGTAAGTGTATTTAGAGTGCAGTGAGGGGATTTAGAGTGCAGTGATATTATTTAGATTGTAGTAAGGGTATTTAGGGTGCAGGGAGGGGATTTAGAGTGCAGTGCTATTATTTAGAGAGTAGTAAGTGTATTTAGAGTGCAGTGATATTATTTAGAGTGCAGTAAGTGTATTTAGAGTGCAGTGATATTATTTAGAGTGCAGTAAGTGTATTTAGAGTGCAGTGATATTATTTAGAGTGCAGTAAGTGTATTTAGAGTGCAGTGGTATTATTTAAAGTGCAGTAAGTGTATTTAGAGTGCAGTGAGATGATTTAGAGTGCAGTGATATTATTTAGAGTGCAGTGATATTATTTAGAGTGCACTAAGTGTATTTAGAGTGCAGTGATATTATTTAGAGTGCAGTACGTGTATTTAGAGTGCAGTGATATTATTTATAGTGCAGTAAGTGTATTTAGAGTGCAGTGATATTATTTAGAGTGCAGTAAGTGTATTTAGAGTGCAGTGATATTATTTAGAGTGCAGTAAGTGTATTTAGAGTGCAGTGAGATGATTTAGAGTGCAGTGATATTATTTAGAGTGCAGTAAGTGTATTTAGAGTGCAGTAAGTGTATTTAGAGTGCAGTGATATTATTTAGAGTGCAGTGATATTATTTAGAGTGCAGTTAGGGTATTTAGAGTTCACTGAGAGTGCAGTGATATTATTTAGAGTGCAGTGAGCTGCTTTACAGGGAGCATTTAATGCTCTATGAAGCCCCCAGAGTACTGACCCATATGAAGTCCCAGGACCCCCACACAGAGGCCGAGCCCCCGGGCTGCAGACCCTTTACATTACAGGGAAACAAAACTCCTTTGATTTGACTTGAACCTTTCCAGCTGCTGTGAGTTTGGGCGGCCGAGAGCGCTGCACCCAGCGAGGGAATGAGACTCTATCTCTCTCACTACTGTCTGTGTATGAGGCCAACGTGTTTGTGGCCTGGATCTCATTCCCTTCCCCAGAAATCCCTCATAGCGCGTATTTCTATGTACGAATAGACCCCTCTGTGTTCCCTGCCCTCCCCCTCCCAACCTGCACCCTGGAAATCCTGCCTGTCAGAGCTGCTCACTCTTTGCCCTGTACCTCCACCTAGTGGGCAGTCAGAGAACTGCAACTGCTGTGTCTCTCCCGTTACAGGTGCTGAGTCCCCAGCCAGCCCTCAAGTCTAACTCCCATATGTAATAAAAGGCACTAAGTTTGCCCTGTAGCAGTAACCCATAGCAACCAATAAGGTGTATACTTGGGTGGCATTATTGCAATTATTGGGGTTATAGGGGCCACTATTAATTTTTTTTTTTACCCCTTATAGTGGAGTTAATGGTCACTGGCCACTGCCATAGCCCAGAGCAGAACTAATGGCAAGTGTGTGTGCCAGATGGGAGCGCTGTAGGGAGATCTATATATTGTATATTTCTATCTATATATTGTATATTTCTATCTATATATTGTATATTTCTATCTATATATTGTATATTTCTATCTATATATATATCTATATATATTGTATATTTCTATCTATATATATCTATATATATTGTATATTTCTATCTATATATTGTATATTTCTATCTATATATATTATATATTTCTATCTATATATTGTATATTTCTATCTATATATTGTATATTTATATATATATACATCTATACATATTGTATATTTCTATCTATATATCTATCTATCTATATATATTGTATATTTCTATCTATATATTGTATATTTCTATATATATATATATATATATTATATATTTCTATCTATATATTGTATATTTCTATCTATATATATTATATATTTCTATCTATATATTGTATATTTCTATCTATATATATATATCTATATATATTGTATATTTGTATCTATATATTGTATATTTGTGTGTGTGTGTATATATATATAGTACTTTTTGTATCTCCATATTGTATGTTTGTATCCATATATATATATAGCTATATATTTGTATCTATAAGTTGTATATTTGTGGCTATATTTGTTTCTATATGTTGTACTGTATGTTTGTATCTGAGTACAGAGTCTCTGTATATCTGTACAGTGGAAGTTTCCATATTGGTTCCATTATAGAGCAGAGTATAAAGTGAATGTGATTGTGGCACTGGGAGTGAATATAATGCCAGGAGCTGAGCCGCCTTCATACAGCACTGAATGATGGGAAGCGTATGGCAGCTCCCAGGGATATAGAAATATCTAGAGCAGGAATGTTCCGAGCGCACTGTTCTACATGGCAGCTCCCAGGGATATAGAAATATCTAGAGCAGGAATGTTCCGTGCACACCGTTCTACATGGCAGCTCCTTGTTAAAGGGAAATACCGTATGAGCAATGCTTTATTCCTTGTAAGAATGTTTCTTACACCCACAGATCTCCAATGTGCCCCGGGGCAATCCCTGTATTATTTCTGTGTCTGATCCAGAGACTGCCGGCAGCTTTGTGCAATCTCACGGCATTCAGTCTATAGAGAGAGTCACATAGAGACAGTCAGCAACTTGGGAACGTTGGGGGCACTCGCTGTCACTCATGGGCTGGGGATTGAGGGGATTGCACCCATTGGGCGCTTCAGGCACAGACAGACTTCCCCCATCTGCAACTAATGGTCTCTCCTTTCTCTTGACTGATAGGCGCCCATTTCTCAGCTAGTTAACCCTACAACTGCCAGAAAACTGTGACAGAATGCTTTGTTATACCGAAAGCTAGAATCTCAGCCATAAAGCAGGGCAGGACTGCTGCTTACAATGGGGGGATCAGATAGGATCTGTGCCACTGTGACAGAATGCTCTGTTATACAGATAGCTAGAATCTCAGCCATAAAGCAGGGCAGGACTGCTGCTTACAATGGGGGGATCAGATAGGATCTGTGCCACTGTGACAGAATGCTCTGTTATACAGATAGCTAGAATCTCAGCCATAAAGCAGGGCAGGACTGCTGCTTACAATGGGGGGATCAGATAGGATCTGTGCCACTGTGACAGAATGCTCTGTTATACAGATAGCTAGAATCTCAGCCATAAAGCAGGGCAGGACTGCTGCTTACAATGGGGGGGATCAGATAGGATCTGTGCCACTGTGACAGAATGCTCTGTTATACAGATAGCTAGAATCTCAGCCATAAAGCAGGGCAGGACTGCTGCTTACAATGGGGGGGATCAGATAGGATCTGTGCCACTGTGACAGAATGCTCTGTTATACAGATAGCTAGAATCTCAGCCATAAAGCAGGGCAGGACTGCTGCTTACAATGGGGGGATCAGATAGGATCTGTGCCACTGTGACAGAATGCTCTGTTATACAGATAGCTAGAATCTCAGCCATAAAGCAGGGCAGGACTGCTGCTTACAATGGGGGGGGGGTCAGATAGGATCTGTGCCACTGTTGTCATAAACTGCTGGCTAGCAGTGGGTTAATACTTCTGCTGTGTTAGTTCAGGTACAGATACACACTGGAACTTTTGGTATATTTATTAGAACATGGCAGGTAGATCTGGCCTGCTCCATGCTTGCTTTCAGCTTAACAGGAAGCACACAAACAGGAATAGGAATATCATCATCAAGCAATGGCAAAACAGTAAGAATGCCCTTAACCAAAATGTCTACACAAGCAGGTTACTACATTCCTCCCTTTTTAGCAAAAAGTAGATCTCGACAATATATATATTATATATAACCAACAGTTATAACTCAGTTCTAAACATTTTAAAGTGGAAATGTCCAAGTTAACCATAACATAGTGGCATTATAAGTCCAGTCTGTCAGGAGGCTTGCGTGCTCGTATCGGATACCTCCGTTCACCCTCAGAGGCTGTAGCACTGGTTGGATTAGACGGGTTGTTGGCATCTGGTAATTCCTGTGAGGGCGCTACAGGTACTTGAAAGTCAATGGTAGAAAATGAAGGAGGTACGGGTGACACACTCTTATCTGGAACCAGATGCTCCACATGGACATGAATGTGACGGTTACCAATTTGAACCTCGTACGTCAGGGGACCCCTTCTATGGCAAATGGTCCCTGGAGACCAAAGGCGCCCTGAGTGGCGGAAGTCTCGAACCAAAACCTTATCACCTGGGTAAAAGTCTTTGTTTCTTTGTCTGGAGCTATTATGTGCTCTGACTTGTTGCTTCTGATGTTTCTCCACTGTATCAGCTAAAGAGGGTTTAAGCAAATCCAACCTGCTTCGGAGGTGCCTCTTTAAAAACAGTTCCGCTGGGGTACTTTCAGTGACTGAATGTGGAGTATTCCTATAATTAAACAGAAATCGACAAAGTCTCAACTCTCCTGTAGTGCGAGCGGACTCACTGGCTACTGAGTGTTTCATCCAAGCTTTTTTAAATGTCTGAACAGCCCGTTCAGCAGCACCATTTGAAGCTGGGTGATAAGGTGGGGTCAATTTGTGCTTGATACCATTTTGTTGCAAGAAGTACTGGAATTCCTGAGATGTGAACTGAGGTCCATTATCCGAAACCAATTCCTTTGGCAGACCATAGGATGCAAACAAATTACGCAGCAAGGTAATCGTTTTCTCGCTTGTACTCGTTTTAGTGGGTAACACCTCCAACCACTTGGAATAGCTGTCGATAACCACAAGAAATGTTTGCTGGTTTATTTCAGCATAGTCAATATGGATCCTTTCCCACGGCGATGTGGCCCATGTCCATGGGTGAAGGGGTGCAGTGGGTGGCTGATTTTGTACAGAAGCACAAGCAGTACACTGACTTACAAAAATTCCTATATCTTGATCCAGGCCTGGCCACCACAGGTAACCACGAGCTCGTGCTTTCATTCTGTTTACACCTGGATGGCCTTCGTGAAGTTCATGCAAGAGCCTCTGACGATATTTTGGGGGAATGACAACCCGTATCCCCCACAGTAAACAACCTTGATCTATGGAAAGCTCATCTCTCTTTTCAAAATATGGCTTAAGGATTTTGTCAGAGTTGTAGTTCGGCCAGCCTTTGGAAGTAAAGTCCCACACCTTTGCCAGAAGAGGATCACGACTTGTTGCAGCTGCAATATCTTTGCAAGAAATAGGTAGTTCCTCTGCAAATGAAACTTGAAAAATGACACTTTCGTCATGGACATCTGTTGTATATGGGCACGGAAGCCGTGATAGAGCATCTGCATTCCCATGATCCTGAGAACGTCTATATATAATATCATAGTCATATGCCAATAGGAGTAGTGCCCACCGTTGCATTCGAAGTGCTGCCAATGTTGGAATTGCTGATTTTGGCCCAAGAATGGCCAGAAGTGGTTTGTGATCAGTGACCAGTGAAAACTTCCTTCCATAAAGATATTTATGAAATTTTTTTACTCCAAAAATAATACTTAGTGCCTCCCGCTCTATTTGAGCATAGTTGCGCTCTGTTTGTGTTAGGGTTCTAGACGCAAAAGCAATTGGATGTTCTTCTCCATTAGGCAGTATATGTGATATAACTGCTCCAACTCCGTAGGGTGAGGCATCACATGCTAATCTGAGTGGCTTACTAGGGTCATAGTGTGCTAGCCACTTGCTGTTGGTTAGTCTTTGCTTTGCATCCTGAAATGCTTTTTCACACTCGGCTGACCAAGCCCACTTGGTATCTTTCTGCAAAAGTTCATGTAAGGGTTGCAATAATGTTGACAGATTTGGAAGGAACCGTCCATAGTAATTTAGCAGTCCTAAGAAGGAGCGTAGTTCAGACACATTTGAAGGTGAAGGTGCATTAACAATAGCAGTTAACTTTGTTTCTGTTGGGTGAAGACCTTGTGCATCTATACGGTATCCTAAGTATTCTACAGACTCCTGGAGGAAGTGACACTTGGACAATTTTACTCGCACCCCAGATGCTTTTAATTTTGATAACACCTTGTCTAACAGTGCCAAGTGCTTTTCAACAGTTGAACCTGTAATTAAAATGTCATCCAGAAAACAGACCACATGATCAATTCCTTGAAGAATCTGATCCATTGCATGCTGAAAGATTGCTGGAGCTGTAGATACTCCAAATGGTAAGCGCTGGTATTGGAACAACCCCTTGTGTGTGTTGATGGTAAGAAATGGCTTTGAATCCGGATCCAGCTCTAGCTGTTGATAGGCATTAGATAAATCAATTTTGCTAAAGTATTTACCTCCAGCAAGTGTAGCAAACAAGTCCTCTACATTTGGTAGTGGGTAGGGTTCTGGTTCAATACAGCGATTGACAGTGACCTTGTAGTCACCACAAAGTCTAATAGTTTTGTCCTTTTTTGGGACCACTACAATTGGGGCAGCCCAGCTGCTGTATTTGACACGTGACACAATACCATAATGTTCCATTCTTTCTAGTTCTTTCTCCACAGGTTCTTTAAGAGCATATGGCAAGGGACGTGGCTTATGAAAAATGGGCTTTGCATCTGAATTTACAGTGATAGTTGCCTTTAGCCCCTTAATACTGCCAAATTCCTCCTTAAAGAGGGAGTCATGTTTACTCAGGATCTGTTCCAGATTTTTGTGAAAGGCAGCTTCAGTTTGTTTGATAGTAAATATTTTAGCCCAATTCAGCTTTAGGTGCTTCAACCAATTTCTGCCCAAAAGGGTGGGCCTGTTGCCCTTCACAACCACTAAAGGCAATGTAAATGACTGACCTTCATATGTGACTGGTGCTAGAATCTCTCCAAGTACAGGAATCTTCTCTCCAGTATAAGAAGTGAGATGTAAAAGTGAGTTCTGCAGTGCAATTCCACCTAAACAGTTCTTGTAAACAAACTCTGATATTAGTGATACAGATGCACCTGTGTCAAGTAACAGGTTTACTGGATGCCCATCAATTTCCAGCTTAATATAAATGCCATCATCTCCCCCATGTGTAGTATTGACTGTATTCAAGTCTGTGCAGTCACTTTCCTGGCTGTCACAATTAGTCACATATTGGGCCCTGGGCCTGCCTGGTTTGCTTCTGCAGACACGAGCAATGTGGCCTAACTTTCCACAATTTCTACAGGTTTCTGATTTATATCTGCAGTTCAGTTGCTGATGCTGGCCCCCACAGCGGTAGCAGGGTTTGACCCTTTGTGTCTGAAATGCTTGCTCACCTGTAACTGACACTGTAGGTGGCTGTGGTGAATTTGGTGAAATGGGTTTAGACCCTGTAGTTATTTTAGGGATATCTGTAAATGAAGATCTATTTTGCTCTTTGAATTGCTGAGAGTCACTTCTGGTTAATTCTATGGCCAAGGCAATGTTACAAGCAGACTTGAAAGTGATATTTGCTTCATTTAGCAGCTTATGCAGGTAGAACTCATCATGGAGGCCACATACAAACTTATCTCGCAAAGCCTGATCCAGGAATGTACCAAATTCACAGGAGGCAGATAGCCGTTTTAAATCCAAAATATAGTCTGCAAGGCTTTCCCCCATGTTGTGATTTCTCCTATAAAATCTAAAGCGTTCAGCAATGATGATAGGCTGGGGTTTATAATGCTGAGAGAGGGTCTCTGTAATTCTCTCATAGGACAATTCAGTGGCCTTTGCAGGAGCTATAAGAGTTTTAAGGAGACTGTAGGTTTTTGCTGGCAGTGTAGCAAGTAAAATGTCTGCTTTCTTTTCCTGACTAACATCATTTGCAGACAGCCATCTCTCAAATCTTTCCAAATAAGACTCAAATTCTTCAGCAGATTCTGAGAACTCTGGGACTTTCCCAATGGCAGACATTGTAGCAAGTTACTCACTGTGCAGAGAAGGAATCATGCAGCCTGTGCAGCCTGTTTGCTCTGCAGCTGAGTCTGAGTCCAAATGCACAAATCCTCGTCGCCACTGTCATAAACTGCTGGCTAGCAGTGGGTTAATACTTCTGCTGTGTTAGTTCAGGTACAGATACACACTGGAACTTTTGGTATATTTATTAGAACATGGCAGGTAGATCTGGCCTGCTCCATGCTTGCTTTCAGCTTAACAGGAAGCACACAAACAGGAATAGGAATATCATCATCAAGCAATGGCAAAACAGTAAGAATGCCCTTAACCAAAATGTCTACACAAGCAGGTTACTACAACTGTGACAGAATGTTCTGTTATACAGATAGCTGGAATCTCAGCCATAAAGCAGGGCACGACTGCTGCTTACAATGGCAGGGATCAGATAGGATCTGTGCCACTGTGACAGAATGCTCTGTTATACAGATAGCTAGAATCACAGCCATAAAGCAGGGCAGGACTGCTGCTTACAATGGGGGATCAGATAGGATCTGTGCCACTGTGACAGAATGCTCTGTTATACAGATAGCTAGAATCTCAGCCATAAAGCAGGGCAGGACTGCTGCTTACAATGGGGGGATCAGATAGGATCTGTGCCACTGTGACAGAATGCTCTGTTATACAGATAGCTAGAATCTCAGCCATAAAGCAGGGCAGGACTGCTGCTCTATACAAGAAAGAAGGGCCCCTGTGTGTATAATAAGGCTCCAGCCCCAGGATCCCCCATGGCAGCAGCAGGTAGGTACCTACGTCTCTCTGGGCCTGAGCACAATGGACTGATCACAACACTGCGGTTCTGCTTCCCTGTGCCAGGGGGCACCACTCCAGGCGCTTCGGAACATTCCGGGCATTAGGGAAGGAAAACGCAGCGTGCGATGCCGGCAGCTAAACTTGCCAGAGTTGTACTGCACTTATTTGTGCCAGACCCTACCCAATCCGAATATCTGTGAAATTAGTAATAATTTGTGCCAGGGGGGGCCCGGACCCTCCCAGCCGTTACACAGGCACCACACAGACCCACTGTCAGTAGAACCTTCTGCACAAACATCCAGACACCCACCAGGTACCCCCCCCCCCCCAAACTGAGGACTTTCCTGGTCCCACAGCTCATCCTTCAGGGCACACAATAAGCTGTACCCCCATACTGTACTGTCTAAGGGAAACACTATGGCACCCCCTACCCATATGTATAAATACAAATATACAGAGAAGGAATGTTCTGGGCACACAATAAGCTGTACCCCCATACTGTACTGTCTAAGGGAAACACTATGGCACCCCCTACCCATATGTATAAATACAAATATACAGAGAAGGAATGGTCTGGGCACACAATAAGCTGTACCCCCATACTGTACTGTCTAAGGGAAACACTATGGCACCCCCTACCCATATGTATAAATACAAATATACAGAGAAGGAATGTTCTGGGCACACAATAAGCTGTACCCCCATACTGTACTGTCTAAGGGAAACACTATGGCACCCCCTTCCCATATGTATAAATACAAATATACAGAGACGGAATGTTCTGGGCACACAATAAGCTGTACCCCCATACTGTACTGTCTAAGGGAAACACTATGGCACCCCCTACCCATATGTATAAATACAAATATACAGAGAAGGTATGTTCTGGGCACACAATAAGCTGTACCCCCATACTGTACTGTCTAAGGGAAACACTATGGCACCTCCTACCCATATGTATAAATACAAATATACAGAGAAGGAATGTTCTGGGCACACAATAAGCTGTACCCCCATACTGTACTGTCTAAGGGAAACACTATGGCACCTCCTACCCATATGTATAAATACAAATATACAGAGAAGGAATGTTCTGGGCACACAATAAGCTGTACCCCCATACTGTACTGTCTAAGGGAAACACTATGGCACCCCCTACCCATATGTATAAATACAAATATACAGAGAAGGAATGTTCTGGGCACACAATAAGCTGTACCCCCATACTGTACTGTCTAAGGGAAACACTATGGCACCCCCTACCCATATGTATAAATACAAATATACAGAGAAGGAATGTTCTGGGCACACAATAAGCTGTACCCCCATACTGTACTGTCTAAGGGAAACACTATGGCACCTCCTACCCATATGTATAAATACAAATATACAGAGAAGGAATGTTCTGGGCACACAATAAGCTATACCCCATACTGTACTGTCTAAGGGAAACACTATGGCACCTCCTACCCATATGTATAAATACAAATATACAGAGAAGGAATGTTCTGGGCACACAATAAGCTGTACCCCCATACTGTACTGTCTAAGGGAAACACTATGGCACCTCCTACCCATATGTATAAATACAAATATACAGAGAAGGAATGTTCTGGGCACACAATAAGCTGTCACTGACAGAATTTGGCTTCACCTGGTGCCATTTATTTCCCCTTACTCCTGCTGGCACCAATACAGGGCAGAGCGCTTGGCCTATGGGCTTGCAATCTGTTCATTTGGGCATTTAATGAAGATTTAGGGCTCAGCAAGGGGACTGGTAGGGGGAACTGGGATTTACAGAGTTTAAGGTATATATAATTGTATAAGTATATATAGGTGTATATAGATATGTACAGGTATGTAAGTATATATTTAGGTATAATTATAGGTAAGTCCTTTATATCTATCTATCTAATCCAATGACATTTCTCCAGCTCCTATTGGCCGTGGGAAGATCAATCTTTTAATATTGGATTCACCCATTGGCCCCTAAAAAAACTGATGTATTTATATATATATGTGAGTTCTGGGGGTCTCTCTGCTTTCAGTCTCTGGGAAATAGAGACCTGGGGAACCATTTTCTATTGCTGGTCAGGACAGAATATGTTCCAATAGGCAGGTCTGAGTATAGACCCCTCTGTTACTCATGGGACATGCCCTGGGTTCAGATTAGGGCTATCCTGCGTGTATAAACAGATTTATATAGGGAATTGAGCCCATTTGTGATGTTTATGGACTTCAGTACAAACACCAATCAAAATTATTGGAGAAGAAAATTCTCTTTGTTCCCTGGGATTTGTTTGGTTTGTGTGTGGGGCAACTGGATTAATAGGTGTCAGACCTGTAGCTCAGGACAAACTGGCACCCAGCTCTAACACCCCATACTGTACTGCACCCTAACATTCACCCCCACCTTACTCTCACTCTATGGGGCACTGAGGGTGGGGAGCCCGGCACCTCTGCCCCACTGTTTGTATTAAAACTGATAACACTATTTTGTGTGTCCCTGTGTGTCTGTGTGTCCCTGTGTGTCTGTGTGTCCCTGTATCCCTGTGTGTCCCTGTATCCCTGTGTGTCCTTGTGTCCCTGTGTGTCCTTGTGTCCCTGTGTGTCCCTGTGTGTCTATGTGTCCCTGTGTGTCCTTGTGTCCCTGTGTGTCCCTGTGTGTCTATGTGTCCCTGTATCCCTGTGTGGCCCTGTGTCCCTGTGTGTCCCTAAGTGTCTATATTTGTGTCTGTGTGTCCCTGAGCGCTGTCTGTCCCTGTATCCCTGTGTGTCAATATCAATGTGTGTATCCCCCTGAGTGTCCCTGTGTCCCCCTGAGTGTCCCTGTGTCCCCCTGAGTGTCCCTGTGTCCCCCTGAGTGTCCCTGTGTGTTCCTGAGTGTCCCTGTGTGTTTTTGAGTGTCCCTGTGTGTTCCTGAGTGTCCCTGTGTGTTCCTGAGTGTCTATGTTTGTGCCTGTGTGTCTGTGTATCCCTGTGTGTCAATGTCAATGTGTGTATCCCCCTGAGTGTCCCTGTGTCCCCCTGAGTGTCCCTGTGTGTTCCTGAGTGTCCCTGTGTCCCCCTGAGTGTCCCTGTGTGTTCCTGAGTGTCCCTGTGTGTTCCTGAGTGTCTATGTTTGTGCCTGAGTGTCCCTGTGTGTCCCTAAGTGTCTATGTTTGTGCCTGTGTGTCTGTGTATCCCTGTGTGTAGATATCTATGTTTGTGTGTGCCTGAGTGTCCCTGTGTCCCCCTGAGTGTCTATGTTTGTGCCCGAGTGTCCTTGTGTCCCCCTGAGTGTCCCTGTGTGTTCCTGAGTGTCCCTGTGTGTTTCTGAGTGTCCCTGTGTCCCCCTGAGTGTCCCTGTGTGTGCCTGAGTGTCCCTGTGTGTGCCTGAGTGTCCCTGTGTGTTCCTGAGTGTCCCTGTGTGTGCCTGAGTGTCCCTGTGTGTTCCTGAGTGTCCCTGTGTGTTCCTGAGTGTCTATGTTTGTGCCTGAGTTTCCCTGTGTGTTCCTGAGTGTCCCTGTGTGTTTCTGAGTGTCCCTGTGTGTTCCTGAGTGTCCCTGTGTGTGCCTGAGTGGACTGTGTGTTCCTGAGTGTCTATGTTTGTGCCTGAGTTTCCCTGTGTGTGCCTGAGTGTCCCTGTGTGTTTCTGAGTGTCCCTGTGTGTTTCTGAGTGTCCCTGTGTGTTCCTGAGTGTCCCTGTGTGTGCCTGAGTGTCCCTGTGTGTTCCTGAGTGTCTATGTTTGTGCCTGAGTTTCCCTGTGTGTTCCTGAGTGTCCCTGTGTGTTGCTGAGTGTCCCTGTGTGTGCCTGAGTGTCCCTGTGTGTTCCTGAGTGTCTATGTTTGTGCCTGAGTTTCCCTGTGTGTTCCTGAGTGTCCCTGTGTGTTGCTGAGTGTCCCTGTGTGTTCCTGAGTGTCTATGTTTGTGCCTGAGTGTCCCTGTGTCCCCCTGAGTGTCCCTGTGTGTCCTTAAGTGTCTATGTTTGTGCCTGTGTGTCTGTGTATCTCTGTGTGTAAATGTCTATGTGTGTGTCCCCCTGTGTCCCTGTGTGTCCCTGAGTGTCCCCCTGAGTGTCCCTGAGTGTCCCTGTGTGTCTGTCCCTGTGTGTCTGTCCCTGTGTGTCTGTCCCTGTGTGTCCCTAAGTGTCTATGTTTGTGCCTGTGTGTCCCTGTGTGTTTGTGTGTCCCTGTATGTACCAGAGTGTAGATTTTATTCTACTTGTTCTGCTGTCAATTAATACACTGAGATTCCTGTATATTTATTGAACCGGATCCCTTTGGCTAAAACTCCCAGTCCCATCACCTTCCAACAGCCGAAGCCCCCGGCGATACCATTCTCCATTAGTGTTGGGGGGGGGGTGATTAACGCCCTTTTTTTAAGCCATTTTATTCCCCAAATGTATCCTCTTGTCACTGATACCCCCCCACTCACTCACACACACTCACACACCCACTCACACACTCACACACTCACACACACTCACACACTCACACACTCACTCACACACACTCACACACCCACTCACTCACACACTCACACACACACTCACACACTCACACACACACTCACGCACACCCTCACACACTCACACACACACTCACACACTCACACACTCACGCACACCCTCACACACTCACACACACACTCACACACACTCACACACTCACACACTCACACACACACTCACACACACACTCACACACACACTCACACACTCACTCACTCACACACACACACTCACACACACACTCACACACACACTCACACACACACTCACACACACACTCACACACTCACACACACACTCACACACACACTCACACACTCACACACTCACACACACACACTCACACACACACTCACACACACACTCACACACTCACTCACTCACACACACACACACTCACACACACACTCACACACTCACACACACACTCACGCACACACTCACACACTCACACACACACTCACACTCACGCACACACTCACGCACACACTCACACACTCACACACACACTCACACACACACTCACACACTCACACACTCACACACTCACACACACACTCACACACACACTCACACACTCACTCACACACACACACACACTCACACACACACTCACACACTCACACACACTCACGCACACACTCACACACTCACACACACACTCACACACACACTCACACACTCACACACTCACACACTCACACACACACTCACACACACACTCACACACCCACTCACTCACACACACACTCACACACACACTCACACACACACTCACACACCCACTCACTCACACAATAAACAGAAACTGAACGGCAACATTGGGTTCATGATGAGTCAAACCTTCCCACACACACACTTCAACACACTCGGCTCCCCGGCAGCACAATTAGCCACATTTCCTCCTAATTAGATTCTCATCCAATCAGATTTCAGGGAGGGGGGGGGTTTATATCATTTTCCAAATCATTTTACTCTACGCAGTTTGTATTTATTTGTTTTTCTTCTCCTGTTTTTTCTACTTTAAAGCAAAAAACAAAAATGTTGATTTGCAAAATAATATTTTTAAATGTCATTTATTTGATTTTTTTAAATCTATTTAATCACTAAATGTAACGAGCTTTCTTTTAGCTGATAAATACATTGGTATTTAATGCAATAAATACATGGGAAGCCGGGGAATCTGCATGTACTATAATTGTTTATAATACTAATTAGAACTAACAATGTTACTATTCATAGAATATTTATGAAATTTGTGATTCAATTAAACTTTTTCCTTTTTTTTTTACCTTTCAAAATGATTGTTTGAATTATGATTTTTTCTGCCGTTAAATAATAAACATAAATACAAACATCAAACACTAAATACAAACGAAAATACAATAAGAAATAAATACGAACTTCAAAACTGTAAAAAAACCAAACAAATCTAACCAAATACGGTATTTAACTCGCCGTTAATATCTGTTTTTATTTCATATTTTTATCTCAATATAAATTTGTCAAATTTCACCTAAAAATATTCCAAAACAAATTTTTCCAGTGCAATTTCAATTTTTTTGTTCCGAACGGCGTCATTTTCATTATTTCTTATACAGGTATAGGAGCCGTTATCCAGAATGCTCGGGACCAAGGGTATTCCGGATAAGGGATCTTTCCATAATTTGAATCTCAATACCTTAAGTCTGGTAAAAAAAATCAATAAAACATGAAATAAACCCAATAGGGCTGTTCTGCCCCCAATAAGGGGTAATTATATCTTAGTTGGGATCAATTACAGGT